>NC_058080.1:628853056-630253328 GCF_014858855.1 Bufo gargarizans | reverse complement strand
TAAGGGTCTGGCTATGACATTACTTAATTCCCTTAGGATACGGGGGTGTATGCCATCCGGTCCTGGCGATTTGTCTATTCTAATCTTTTTAAGTCGCTGTTGCACTTCTTCCTGGGTCAGACAGGACACTTTTAATGGGGAATTTATTTCAACATTCGGCATGTCATCTGACAGTTTATTTTCCTCAGTGAATACATTGGAGAAAAAAATATTTAACAGCTTTGCTTTCTCCTCGTCGCTCTCTGCGACTCCCCCCTCATTACTCTTTAACGGGCCGACACCTTCAGATTTATACTTTTTAACATTTATATAATTGAAGAACATTTTAGGGTTAGTTTTACTCTCTTTGGCAATTAATCTCTCGGTCTCTAGTTTGGCCGCTTTTATTTGTTTTTTACATGTTCTATTTTTTTCCTTATAGTTTTTCAGTGCTTCCGTGCTATCTTCCTGTTTTAGCTGCTTTCTTTTTGTCATTTATTGCTTTCTTTACAGTTCTGTTTATCCACATTGGTTTCTTTTTGTTCCTTAACCTTTTATTCCCATACGGTATGTACCTCTCACAATGAGATTTTAGGATGCTTTTAAAGATATCCCATTTTGTGGCTGTATTTTTATTTGTGAGGACTTTATCCCATTTAGTTAGGCCTATGGCCTCTCTTAGTTGGCTAAATTTAGCTTTTTTGAAGCTTGGTATTTTTGTTCCTCCCTGTAGAAACGCTCTTTTGAATGATAATTGGAAGGTTATTACTTTGTGGTCACTATTTCCCAGGTGTCCCCCAACCTGCACGTCTGTTGTTCTGTCAGGCCTATTGGTTAATACTAAGTCCAGTATGGCCGTCCCTCTAGTCGGGTCCTGAACCAGTTGGGAGAGGTAATTGTCTTTGGTTATTGCCAAGAACCTGTTTCCTTTATGAGATATACAAGTTTCAGTTTCCCAGTCTAAATCTGGGTAGTTGAAGTCCCCCATAATAACCACCTCATTATGATTTGCCGCCTTGTCTATCTCGTTTAGTAGTAGATTTTCTGTGGACTCTGGAATATTAGGTGGTTTATAGTAAACTCCTATTAGTAATTTATTATTGTTTTTA
Source organism: Bufo gargarizans (assembly GCF_014858855.1). Classification (NCBI taxonomy): domain Eukaryota; kingdom Metazoa; phylum Chordata; class Amphibia; order Anura; family Bufonidae; genus Bufo; species Bufo gargarizans. Next base: position 630,252,240 of record NC_058080.1, on the reverse strand, counting down.
GCGCCATGTATCTCTACCCACAGTGACTCCACATGCTCTGTTCTAGTAAATTATTTCTCGCATGCCCAGAGCTTCTGTCCTACCAGCAGTAACAGCAAGTGTAGACTTGGTATAGTGACACTACCAAAAATGGTCCTCCTCTGAGACTTCCACTCTACTCACCAAGCGGGAAGCCCCGGCCGGCGGCTAGATAGTTGGGGTGGAAGCCCACAGGTATTTAGGCAGATGTGATGTCACACTCTTTGGATGAATGCTTGTGAGGTACAAATTCCTTTTGGAATTCACAGATTCCTTTTTACTATGGCAAATCTTATAGATAACCTCAATTATGTGAATGTAAGGTCGTCACAATAGGATGTCAGTCTTTTATATGTGTTCTGCCTCCTATCCTTTACCTTACTTGGGTCTGTCTTAAGCCCCTCTAAATCACAATCCAGACATACATAAGAGGCTGAAGTTGGTTTCTTACTCGTTTTTGATTTCCTTAATACATTATGAGAAGAACCTTTTGCCAGTAATAAAATAAGTTACAGTGAGCTGCCCTGAAGTAAAATCAGTTGACAGCAGCATGAAAACAGAAAGGACTGGCACACAAATTGAGCACAAAAGAGTGTGATTTAAAGGGTTAAATGAATTCAGGCCACTGATCTTGCTTAGCCAGCATACAGAGGGTGTTAACCCGTATCATATGCAGTGGAGTTCACCTGGCCCGAACAGGTTCTTAGCATGACGACTGGCATCATGGAAGGCAGACGGACACGTTGTACTGATTTGAATAAGAAACCTGTGATTTTAAAGGATTAAATGAATTCAGGCCACAGATCTGGCACTGCCAACATGCAGAGGATGTTACCCTGTTTCATATGCAGTTCAGTTCAGCCTGTCCCGAACAGGTTCAAGATACAAGAACTGGCATCAAAGTGAGCAGACGGGCACTTTTTCCGATTTTGAGTAAGCTGGTGTTTTTAAAGGGTTAAATGAATTCAGGACACTGATCTCGCACTGCCAACATACAGAGGGTGGTGCCCCACATCAAATGCAGTTCAGTTAAGCCTGGCCCAGGCTTCTTAAAGGGTAACTGTCATGTTTTTATAAAAAAAAAAAAAAAAAATTATGCTTTAAGCATTATGCTTAAAGCAATCTTTAGTTTCTTCAAATTCAACTGTTTTCCTTGAGGTTTTTCCCTTAGTTGCAGCTGTTTAAACATTCACAATATGAGGACCTGGCTCCTCTGCAAGTTTTCTGAGGCCAAAACTGCTTTCCCTCACTTCCCATACACACTTGCTGTAGCCAGCAGCTCCCTGCCAGCCAATCAGATTGGATTACTAAGAGACACGCCTCCTCACTCTGAAGCCTAATGCAGCCAAGCAGTGTAGAAGACCGCCCCTCTGTCTTCTGTTTATACTAAAAGGAAGACAGACAAGCCCTAGCAACGGTCTTTTAAGGGAGCGGTGGAAAGGGACAGGGGACATTAATGAAAGCTGTTATTATAAGGTAATTACAGATCTTTTGACAATCATTGACAGACTAACTCAGGTATACATGACTAGCTCTAATAAACTAGCAAATAAAATACAAGGCTGGTTGTATCGTGATTTTCTGTACAATCAATAGGACTTAGAGGACACAGTGCAACAGGCTCTACAAGTTATACAGGTGAAACTTGAAAAATTTGAATTAAATTTTATTAATTTCAGTAATGCAACTTAAAAGGTGAAACTAACATATGAGATAGACTCATTACATGCAAAGCGAGATATTTCAAGCCTTTGTTATAATTTGGATGATAATGGCTTACAGCTTATGAAAATCCCAAATTCTAATTTTAAGCTGCATTAATGCAATTCCTTTTAATTTGCATTACTGAAATAAATGGATTTTTGCACGATATTCAAATTTTTTCAAGTTTCACCTGTACATAGAAAAAAGCCTTCTCTCATTTTTTAAGGGATTTTACGTATATCCCCCTTATCCAGTTGTGTGGTGGGGGCCATCAGGTTATCTAAATTGTGGGTTTTTCTGAATACAAAACTGGGATATTTTGACTAATTCTCAAATTTTTCATCCTGTTTAAGTATATTCCAATGGCGCCTAATAGTTCTCCTAAAAACGCCCCTCATGTTCATTATACTGTATTGGTATCATCAATAATTCAGTTAAATTCAATATGATACACTTTATTGATCCCGATGGAAATTTCAGTATAACAGCAGCTCATCAAAGACCTGAATTATGACAGTAGACAGCTGACAGTAACACACCTGGGACATGACACCAACTTCCAGCATACAGACACCATACGTTAATATCCACGACAAGTCAGTACAATACACAGTTGGCACAGTCAGGGCCGTCTTTACCAAGGGGCAAAAGGGGCAGCTGCCCCGGGCCCAGTTGCTCCTGGGGGGCCCAAGGCAGCTGCCTCTTGAGCCCTGCTAGCTACTGCCCCGGGTGTCAAGCTGTCTGTGTACTTTAACGTTGTGATCTAGGACCTTAGATGACATCATCACCATGTGACCAGTAACCTAGCAATTACTGGTCACATGGCTATGAGGTCATCACAGGTCCTATCAGGAGTGTTGCAGAAGTTAACTGTGGCGCTTTTTTGTGTGAAGATTACATCAGAAAAAGGTGACAGAGGCTGTTATGTTAATATACTGTAAACTACTGTATAGTGGGGTGCTGTATATTGTGTGGGGGCCTGTATATTGTGTGGGGGCCTGTATATTGTGTGGGGGCCTGTATATTGTGTGGGGGCCTGTATATTGTGTGGGGGCCTGTATACTGTGTGGTGGGCTGTATACTGTGGGGGGCTGTATACTGTGGGGGGGGCTGTATACTGTGTGGGGGGCTGTATACTGTGTGGGGGGTTGTATACTGTGTGGGGGGCTGTATACTGTGTGGGGGGCTGTATACTGTGTGGGGGGCTGTATACTGTGTGGGGGGCTGTATACTGTGTGGGGGGCTGTATACTGTGTGGGGGCCTGTATACTGTGTGGGGGCCTGTATACTGTGTGGGGGGGCTGTATATTGTGGAGTGCTATACTGCTGTACTGTATACTGTGGGGGCCTGTATACTGTGGGTGCGGTATAGTGTGGAGTGCTATACTGCTGTACTGTATAGTGTGGGGGGCTGTATCGTGTATAGTTTGGGGTGCTGTATACAGTGAGGTGTTGTATACTGTGGGGTGCTGTATACTGTGGGCTGCTATACTGCTCTACTATATACTGTGGGGTACTGTATAGTGTGGGGTGCTATACTGCATACTGTGTGGTGCTGTATACTATAGGGTGCTATACTGCATACTGTGGGGTGCTGGGGTGCACTGTAACACTAGGGTGAGCCGAGCCTTGGTCTCCTTCCTGCAGAGCGGTGCCCACTTCCAGCCTGAGCCCAGCTGCCCAGAGCACTGATCCTGAGCTGCTGGAGTCTTCAGAACTGGAAGGATTTACAGTCATTCACTGGACTCTACCAGATGTGTGGATTTTTTGTGTGTGTGTTGTGGTGGAGGGCGTGATTGCCTGCTAAGGTGTGGGAAGGCGGGATCCAGGGGGCCCAAGTAAATTTTTGCCCAGGGTCCAATCAATATTAAAGACGGCCCTGGGCACAGTGCGTGAATTAAAGGGGGCAATATATTAAATGTCCCTACAATATTAACAGAACACTGTCATAAAGAAAAACATGGAAGTCTGTTCATGGGCTCAAGTTTTGGAGGAATTGAAAAAGTACAACCAGGCAGGGGAGATTATATTAAACGTATGTGACACACAAATGTAACGAGCACTGCCCTCCCTGGTCGCCTCCATCATTGCCCGCGTCCAGCCGTTTACAGGGCAGGAAGCAGCTGTGATCTGCTGCCTGTGTCGCTCTATGCACTGCTCCGGTCCTGGACTCTGTGCTTGCAGATGCTCTACTTTTTGGAATCCACTCCACAGTTTTCTTCCTGCCCTAAACACAGCATGCCTTCTAGCCAGTTTCCTGTAGCACCACTTCTTGTGATGTAAGGGTTTTTGCACATGTGACCAATCCCAGCCATCCTGCACCAATATTAGTGGGCCAGCCCCCTTCCCAGGTGCCTGAGCATCAAAGGTCCTTGTGTCCTGCAAAGGTTTCTGATATCTCTGCTCGTGTTCCTGTATACCTGTTTGATCCTTGCCTCTATTCCTCGACTCTCCTGTTGCCGATTCGGATTGCCTGACCTGTGCCTGTTCCGCCTGCTCTGACCCATTGCTTGTTTGACTTTGCCTCTATGACTCGGCCTACTGACTACAACTGTCCCTCTGGTACCTTTTGCTGGTCCGACCAGCTGCCTCATGTGCCAATCCTCCTCAAGAGGTAGGGAACTGGTGTTCCCCTCGGGGAAAGTCTATTCCCACCATCAGGAGTACTGCGAAGAATGAAGGGTTTACTTAGACAATACCCTTAGAGGAGGTTGGTCACGTGGCACCGTGGGTTCACACCTGCTGGTTTGTGACATCAATGAGTAAATGAATCTGTCATTTAGACAGTCTAGCACCCTAGGAAATCGAGCTCTTTGCTTTTTAAGAGGACTGGCATTATTAAGGCAGACCTAAGTAAGGTAAAGCATAGGAGGTGAAACATATAGAAAAGATTAACCTTGTATTGTAAAGAGATTCACGTCATTATGGTTGAATATTCATATCATTGAGTTTATCTAAGAGATTAGCCGTATGCAAATCCTATATAGAACATGCAGGTGTCCAGGGAAGTGCGGAGCCTCTGTAAAAGCAGTGAATTGGAACAGCCTTCATCCCTGACAAAATAATCAGTGAATTCCAAAGCGCGTTGAAAAAGGAGCTTCGTACCCCGCAAGCATCCGTCCAAAGAGCGTGACATCACATAGAAGTCTGTTGAGACACCTGTGGGCTTCCACCCGAATGATCAAGCTGCCAGCGGTGGCTTTCAGCTTGGTGAGTGGAACTGGAGACTTAGCATGTGACCGTTTTTGGAGGTTTCATCAGATAATAGCGCTTGTGGGACAGAGGAACCGGGCATGAGAGCAGTGCTGTGCTAAAACAGAGCAGGTAATTAACTGCTACACATGCGCTCGATTCTAGTACTATTGCCGTTACACAGTGAACCTTGGTGTATATAATATTAGCATATAATCGAGCCAGCAATCTTGAATGTATTAGTGTGGAAACACAAGTATTTTTAGTTGTTATAGTCATTTTAAATGTTATGTGGCTTCACACAGCACAATATTTACTGTGCTACAATATGCTACTTGTATCGCTGTGCTAGATATGTATAGTATGTGGTAAGTTGGTGGGATATCAGTGTGTTGATAAGAGGCAAGATATTGTGTTTTGAATTATTTATGTTCACTTTTTTGTTTCTTTTGCTTGATTGAGCAGCTGCTATAGTCTTTAGGCATGCATTCATTTTGGCATTCAGCAAGTGCTTTCCCACCAGTATGTCCCTTGTACTGCATGGCCGAATCCCCTTTAATCATGCAGACTTGGAAAGAGGGCAGCATTGAAATGATAATACTCTCCTGTAACAATGGATACCGCGTAGGAGATGTCAGAATCTTTGCCTAAGTTTAAACTACTTGAAAGCAAAAGTGTTTAGATGTCATTCTGTCTATCTATTAGACATCCATTTAGAACATCTAAACTTTATTTCTTATTTATTCCATTTACAGTGAGATCATTATGTGTTGATTTAATTAATTAGATTCTATTCTTTGTAAAGCATTTTATTATAACTTTGATTTATCTCTGTGCTGATATTTTTTATGTTTTTGCTGTATCGGCATTTTCCCTGCTTGACTTTTCATCCATTTCAATTCATATTCTAGTAAATATATATAAAGTATATATAGTAAAAAGGTAATTGTGTGGATAGACACCGACCCCAAATCTCGTACCATGTCAGATTTATACTACTATTTTGTGTTCTAACATGTACGAATGCAACATTTTGATAGGGAGGTTTCCACGTTCGTTGTTGCCAAAAGCAGCACAATTTTTATATAGGTAATATGTGAACAGCATTACCGTTCCCTTTGAAAACATATAAATAGTCTTAAAGGGGTTGTGTCATCTCAAGCATTGGTTGTATAATGCTAGAATATGCCACCAATGGCTGATAGGTGCAGTCCCACTTCTGGGACACACGCCTGTCTATAGAATGGAGCACACAAAGTGAAGGAGTTTGGACCACGCATGCGCGGTCGTCCTCCATTTCTATAGGACTGCTGAAAGTAGGTCATCAAATCAGATCAGTGAGGGTCTGACACACCACACCACTGTCTATCAGCTTTTTGGGACTAACTCTGGCACTGGAACTAGACAGCATTGTCCACTATGTAGCTGACGGAACCGGTAACTGCAGTAATCAGCTTCCATCTACACACCATGGATGGATCTTTGTATTTTTGGTGCAGCAGCTACTCTCATACAGCTGATCAGGAGGGGTGTGGGATGTTGGACTTCGCCATTATGCTGCTAGAGATAGGTCATCAAATGTTAAACCCCTTTAATGGTCTAAAGTAATATAGATAGGATATAATGCCCAAGATCTCTGGTGGTCTAGGGCAGTAAAGGGTCAGCCTTAATATCTACGGTGCACTAGGGTGGTGCTCTTAGCACTGCTGGTTTAGGATGGCGAGTCACTTTTTATAATATAATAATTGTAGTGGATGGCACTCCTCTTGATGGTAGTCGGTGCTCAGTGGAAGGGGTCTATCAGAGTATACTCATATAAACCACGGCACTCGAAGTATTGCAAGATAAGATTCTTTTTTATTATTTATTGTCCATCCCAAATGGATCTTTTTATAGGTACACTGGCCAACGTTTCGGTCTGTTTAAGACCTTGATCACGGCCTGAAAAATATATAGGTACAACATTTTTTTAGTACCTCATAGGTACAATATTAATGGACAATAATTGGTACAGAAATTGTCAAAACAAAATAATAGAAAAAGTAATACAACTACAATAGATGTCTATCATAAAGAGACAGTAGAATAAATGAATTAAGTGCGCCATATGAGGTAGGCTGGATAATGCTTGGCAGGACGTAGGAGTTGTCTGTGTCTTCGTTGTAAGAATTATATAGAGACCTGTACATAAAGGGGTCATAGAGTATGTAAGTACAAGTTATTCTAATACTGCAATCGACGATATTGGTTAAAACAAAATCATACTTGTGTGGTCACAGAGTATGGTCATTGATTATGAAAAAAGTACACAGAATAATCATATCAAGAAGACTTGCAAATATATAAATGTCCTGGGTTTGACATTAAATATAGATTCTGGGGAACAGTGCAAACATGTCTACTGGATAAGCTTGGAGCTGATGAGAGCCATATTAATGTAGCTATACATTGATATACCTTGTGAGGGCCATATCAATGTAGCTGCATGATGATATACCTTGTAGTCAGGATTCACACAGATAGGTAATGGGGATCAACGACAAAACAAAGTATAGTGGATCCAGGAGAACACTAATATTAAGCATATATAGATATGTATGTACCTATAATGTTGTACCTATATATGTATGTACCTATAATGTTGTACCTATATATTTTTCAGGCCGTGATCAAGGTCTTAAACAGACCGAAACGTTGGCCAGTGTACCTATAAAAAGATCCATTTGGGATGGACAATAAATAATAAAAAAGAATCTTATCTTGCAATACTTCGAGTGCCGTGGTTTATATGAGTATACTTTTTATAATATGACATGATTTTGGACATTAAAGGTCTAAGCAGTACATATAATTGCATAAATGAGCACAAATTTTCTCAATGATCAAATCATATATCTTTTTAGTAGCTGGAGCTCTTATTTTCAGTTTTAGAGCTCCAAATCTCCTGGTTCTCTTTGCATAGCCATAAAACTCCCGCTATAGCGGTTCTCTATATATATCTATATATGCTTAATATTAGTGTTCTCCTGGATCCACTATACTTTGTTTTGTCGTTGATCCCCATTACCTATCTGTGTGAATCCTGACTACAAGGTATATCATCATGCAGCTACATTGATATGGCCCTCACAAGGTATATCAATGTATAGCTACATTAATATGGCTCTCATCAGCTCCAAGCTTATCCAGTAGACATGTTTGCACTGTTCCCCAGAATCTATATTTAATGTCAAACCCAGGACATTTATATATTTGCAAGTCTTCTTGATATGATTATTCTGTGTACTTTTTTCATAATCAATGACCATACTCTGTGACCACACAAGTATGATTTTGTTTTAACCAATATCGTCGATTGCAGTATTAGAATAACTTGTACTTACATACTCTATGACCCCTTTATGTACAGGTCTCTATATAATTCTTACAACGAAGACACAGACAACTCCTACGTCCTGCCAAGCATTATCCAGCCTACCTCATATGGCGCACTTAATTCATTTATTCTACTGTCTCTTTATGATAGACATCTATTGTAGTTGTATTACTTTTTCTATTATTTTGTTTTGACAATTTCTGTACCAATTATTGTCCATTAATATTGTACCTATGAGGTACTAAAAAAATGTTGTACCTATATATTTTTCAGGCCGTGATCAAGGTCTTAAACAGACCGAAACGTTGGCCAGTGTACCTATAAAAAGATCCATTTGGGATGGACAATAAATAATAAAAAAGAATCTTATCTTGCAATACTTCGAGTGCCGTGGTTTATATGAGTATACTTTTTATAATATGACATGATTTTGGACATTAAAGGTCTAAGCAGTACATATAATTGCATAAATGAGCACAAATTTTCTCAATGATCAAATCATATATCTTTTTAGTAGCTGGAGCTCTGATTTTCAGTTTTAGAGCTCCAAATCTCCTGGTTCTCTTTGCATAGCCATAAAACTCCCACTTAATTAGAGGGAACAATATATGGATTTGTACGCCTCTTCTTGAACACAATACCAGCTGAACGGCCACACATGGAGGAAATGCCCGGATGCTCTGAAGCAGAATTGAGTGCGGGAAGTCCACAGACTTGACAATACCAGTAAACTGACTGCACTGCAGGTTTACAACGTGCTGCATATCAATATATGCTGTAGCTTTTACCCACATCTTTAAAGGGATTGTCCCATCTCAGACATTGGGGGCATATCGCTAGGCTATGTGCCCAGTGTGTAATAAGTGCGGGTCCCACCTCTGAGACACGCACCTACTGTATACTTAGGACGGAGCCCACAAAGTCCCGGAGTGTGCACCACACATGCATCCCCACCCTCCCTCCTTCCTATGGGAGCGCCGAAAATAGCCGAGTATGGGACCCGCACCTGTTAGACATTAGGGGCATAGCCTAGCGATATGCCCCCAATGTCTGAGATGGGACAACCCGTTTAAACCTTTGTAGTGCAAAGAATAAAAGCAGTGGAAGGCCCACTGTGATTCCTGCAGCAATGCCACTGCAAAAAGAAAAAATATGTTCATTATGCTGCTGTATGATGCCAGGCTGTATAGCAGAAGTTGCCAAAACAATGCCCCCTTCACTGATGTCATTCAGCGTCGTTCCCGCTCTGCAGCTGTTGGCTAAAGCAGCATCTTGCAGACTTCCTGCACTGCTTTCTTATCTATGTACATATGATAAATCAATAGATTATCATATTAACTTCAAAAGCTGTACATTTTTGATTATTAAAGAGTCTCTGTACTCGCACAATTTCATATAATAGAGAATAGTGTAACTAGCAAGTTTCTAAATCACTTAATTTACAAAATATGGTTGCATCCACCTCCAAAATAAGTTGTGAAGTCATGGCCACTAGGGGTCTCCCTTCCACCTAATTTTCATTCCACTGCCTGTGGTCAGGCAAGATCCATCCCTAATAACAGAGACTCTGAAGACAGCTCAGAGGACGTGGGGGGTGTGGGGGTGTCAGGGCTAGCGGACATCCTGACCCTGATAAAAGAACTGCTTGTATACTGCATCTAAACATTATAGGAACGTCTTGCCTGTCTGTAAGTTTAGGTTATCCCTCTTTATCAGATTTCAGAGTTCCCTAGAAGTAAACAAACATAATGGGAGGTAAGAGAAATGAGGTCACTGCATACAGTACTTGTAGCTTCAACAGAAGGGAGACACCCACTGCTTCTGAGTGAAATGCATCTAGCTGTGCAGCTGAAACAGGGAATAATGTGGCTGAATAAGACTTTATGGAAGCTCAAAAAACACCAGTTTACATACAGTTATGATTGTATAAAGAAGCCTAGCCATTATGCAAACTTTTTTACATTAAAATACATAAAATAGAGCAAAAAAAAACAACGAAATTCATAATTTCAATTTATATAAAAACTGGGTGTAGGGACTGATCTCCAATGTTCTCCTGCCATCATAAATGACGACTGTCTTTCTCACTACGGACAGCATATAGCAGATGCATATCCAGACATTTTTGAACTAAACAAAATTGCATTGAAGCGCCTGTCATCTGTTTTGGACATGTATATCTTTTGGTTTTAACCATGAATGGGTAGTATGAACAAGCCCTGACCCCTGTTTCTGAAGAAATCCGCATTGCAGAGATTATTGTAGGAAAAACATGGGCTCCTAGTTCAGTTCAAAGGAAATTAACCTAGCTGTAAATACTATTTTATTTTTATTTTTATTTTTTTGTTTCCCCCCTTATTAGTTCATATGTCAAAGTGACAACCGATTTCAGTAGGCTTTGAAGCCTGGGCTGCAAATATTTGACTAGGGTCATACATATCAGTGGTCCTTTTTTTTTTAACCTAAGCATTAAACTGTCCTTCCACACAGCAGCCATTGATCTCCAATTGTGGTTGACACAGGTTGACTGATGATGACCTTTGTGTGTGTTTTGTTGTTGCACTGAAATGTAGTGTCTATCTGTCTGTGCATTTCCCCTTCTGATTAGGAGGATGTGGCGGAGGGACTGATAGATGAGTTCTATATACAGCACCTTGTAAGATGTCATACATCATTTCACTGAGACAGAGCAACTGTCAGATATTTCTTCTCTGTTAGAGGCATTATATATTGTGGTTTGTACACTTCAATAGTCGCCCTGCACAGTATATATCCATAAAGCCACTGAAAGTAATTAAGATTTGTCATCATTGTCTGGTTGGGGTCCGATCTCCGTGACCTCCACTGATTGCTGAAACAGGGCCAGGCAGTAGCAAAGGGCTGAAATGAGTGGAGCTTGTGTGCAACAAGAGCAATGTTGATGCCTTTGTTGCACCCAGGGCCTCATTTGCTGATTTTAATAAACTAACAGAACCTCAGATCAACAGCGGAGCCTCAGATCAACCAAACAAAAACAGCGTTTTAATCAGGGGAACCACAGCTATGTAAGTAGTTGGATGGGGAGGTTGGCAGTGACTGACTTTAAGATTTCAGTGGAAACCTTCCTGTACTTTTAGCAATTGGTTACTGAAGCACTCGTGTCATGAAACAATGTAACTTAAGGCCCCTTTCACAGGAACTTTGTCCTAATCTAGTAACATAGTACATAAACATCTGACAGTTTATTTTCTTCAGTGAATACAGTGGAGAAAAAAATATTTAATAGCTTTGCTTTCTCCTCAGTTCTCTGCAACTCCCCCCTCATTATTCTGTAGAGGGCCAACACCTTCAGATTTATACTTTTTTACCATTTATATAATTGAAAAACATTTTAGGGTTAGTTTTGCTCTCTTTGGCAATTAATCTCTCGGTCTCTAGTTTTGCTGCTTTTATTAGTTTTTTACATATTCTATTTTTTCAGTGCTTCCTCGCTGCCCCTCTGTTTTAGTGATTTAAATGCTTTCTTTTTGTCATTTATTGCTTACTTTACAGTTGCTTAATTTACAGTTCTATTTATCCACAAAATATCCTATATTGTGGCTGTATTTATATTTTTGAGGACTTTGTCCCAGTTAGTTAGGCCTATGGCCTCTCTTAGTTGGCTAAATTTAGCTTTTTTGAAGTTTGGTATTTTTGTTACTCCCTGAAGAAACACTCTTTGAATGATGAATAATTGGAAGGTTATTACTTTATGGTCACTATTTCCCAGTTGTCCCCCGACCTGCACATCTGTTGTTCTGTCAGGTCTATTGGTTAATACTAAGTCCAGTATGGCCGTCCATCTAGTCGGGTCCTGAACCCGTTGGGAAAGGTAATTGTCTTTGGTTATTGCCAAGAACCTGTTTCCTTTATAGGATTTACAAGTTTGTTTCCCAGTCTATATCTGAGTAGTTGAAGTCCCCCATAATAACCACCTCATTGTGGTTTGCCACCTTGTCTATCTCGTTTAGTAGCATATTTTCTGTAGACTCTGGTATACTAGGTGGTTTACAGTATAATAAACTCCTATTAGTAATTTATTATTGTTTTTGCCTCCACGTATTTCTACCCACAGTGACTCCACATGTTCATGTCCCTCACATATCTTCCCGGAGTGTGGGCTTTAGACAGGACTTTACGTAAAGACAAACCCCTCCCCCTCTCCGGTTCTGGCGATCCTTTCTAAACAGACTGTAACCCTGTACATTAACCGCCCAGTCATAGTTATCATCCAGCCATGTCTCGGTTATTCCCACTATGTCATAGTCCTCCTCACACATCACTAATTCCAGTTCCCCAGTTTTATTAGTCTTGGATTTTTAGGCTGCATAGACATATAGATACCAGACATATACCTAACTTACTCCTACATCCAGGATAGGTACTGTAAGGGGGTTGTACACCCTTTTATGTGGTCTGAGGGGTTCTCAGCTATAAGTTATACCAACTAAAGGATAAAATCCAATCAAGAAGAAAAAAATACCAACGAAAGGATAAAATTCTATCGAGAAGGAAAAATAATTCCAGCAGAAGGATAAAATCCAATCAAGAAGGAAAATACCAACAAAAGGATAAAATCCTATCAAGAATGAAAAATAATGAAAATGTATAATAAATACATTTTCAGAGTATCAGGCTTATGTAATATTTGAATGACTGATATATATATTTTTTACATGGACTGGATTGTTCAGAGCTCACATTGCTATTTTGGTTTTCACATGTGCTCATTTTTAGATGTGGTGATACAGTGTGATGTTTGCAATAGACACAACAGTATAAAAATTATCCAGTTTTTCAAAAATGGCTAGTGTCCCATAAACAGAATTAAAGGGAGTCTGTCACCAGCAATCGTCTTATGCACATAAGAGCATTTACAAATAGGTTTAGTTCACCTGAATCTAATGTTTTTTTCTTGATCCAAAACTCTGTTCCTGAGATATTTCACTGCGTCTTAATATGCCAATTGGTCGTTTGATGCAACAAGGGCATCACTGCTGCTCTCATTGCACCCAAACTCTACTCCATGCACCGTGGTGCATGCGCAAGAATACAGGGTCAGGTGAGATTACATCACTACTGTCCCTGTTCATAGTAGAGAGAGAGGGGGAGGGGGGCTGGCTACAGAAAGGAGTGGAGCTTGGGTGCAAAGAGAGCAAAGGTGGTGCCCTAATTGCACCAAAGGCCTATTTTGCATATTTAATGAATTAGTGAAAAATCTCAGGAACAGAGTCACCAATCAATAAAAGAAAAAGGAATTTAAAGGAGTACTACCATAAAAAAAATTATCACATATTTATTAGCCTGTTTTTCTGGCCAGAGAATTGGTGGGTGTGTTACTCAATTAGAGCATCATACAATGAAATAATTTCTATTGTTCTGTGAGCATCTTTATCTAGGTCTTTTAAGATGGCTATCATACGGTTGTCCTAATTCTACACTTATAATGAGGATAACCCTTCAAATAGCATCGTCCCCTCACAGCAGTAGTAAACTAACTTGGATTAGCTATCTTATTATTCCATGAATAATATAAAAAATAAAAATCAGGCATCATATAGTACATGACACTACCTTTCTAACAAAGCTAGAACCAACCTTGTACCTTACATGGGTCCAGAGATCTCCCCATTCATTGCTCTGCTAGATTTATATCAAGCTGGAAGCTCAAGGGGAGTGTCTTTTCTGCTGCAGCTGAGGAGGCGTGTCTTGGCTCTTCCTATCACAGCTCAGGAGGCAGCTGAAGGATAAAACTGAGCATGTGCGGCCATCTCAGTGAGCAGGACAAAGAAATAAGAAATTAAGTGGCACTATACAGATACATTTTATTGAATAACGCAGTACCTATAATACATTTTTAATTACATGCAATTACAACAGTATTCAGATCCCATGCTGGTGTGAATTCTGTAGAATATAATATTTTTTGCAGGACAACCTCTCTAAGACGCTGTATAAATTCGTACAGACTGCTACAAAAAAAAAATGTATTTTCTATTTCATTGTCAATGGCGAAGTGAGCAGACCAGGTAAAAAATAAAACATTTAGTAGACCCCTATATAGAACAATTCACACAAAATGCCTATCGCCCAATACCAACAAGGTTATAGCCCATAGTCAAATAAATGGATATTGGAAGCTGTTTACACTTAGCTGGTATTGCAGGGAGGTCCTAAATATCTTAGTCCCCGGCGATTCCTGCAGCAGGTACAATGTAGACCCTTCAAGATGTATATCCTTCCATTCTACGCTGTAAAAAGAACCACCTCCAGAACTCCAGATAGTGAAGACTGCACAAGGTTAGTTTGTAGTCTGTTGTCATCTAGATGAATAAGCCTTCAAAGAAGATTTGATCAGAAGACAATAAGATTTAGGTATACGTTAACAGTTGATATGAAAATACCCTTTAAGTTGAAAATTAGCATTCTTATCATAAATGAAACATATTCCATGCTGTTACACACATTTCTCCTCAGTTCTACTTCTCATTCCCCTTAATATTGTCTTTACTGGGCAGTACTAAGCCCTTCCATTAGGTGGTCAGAAAGAGGGGCTGCAATGAATATCCCAGTGATACTTGCTTCTGCTTGTATATTTACTGGCAGAAATGCAAAATCCTTAGCAAACAGTCATTAGAAGCTTTTTTTTATCTAATAGTTATTACCAGGAACAAAAGCAATTGGACATTCACCGGATAGACAGACTCTAATGTTCACCCAAACCCCTAGAGTGTGTCTGGGCAGCAAGGACTTCAGAAAACAGATAAATAGGATGTGTTTCTAGCTACGGTGCATGCCCGGAAGCCATCCTATTTACCTCGACTGAGCAGCAGAGGTGGCCGGGAGCTACTGTACGTGCTCTGCAAGTACATGTTCCTGAGAACCTGGCCAAGCTGAAAAGAATCAATCAGATTACTGAGATGACACTACCTATTTAATTTACTAAACATCTCTCCTCCAGAAGGAATTAAACGGTCTCTCTAGTGCCCACTATAGGTAGCCACCCTCTATCAAAGTCAGCGTTCGACCTATTATAGAGGACATCAGCCTGACTTGGACATCAGCCAAACCAGACACATCTATTTGTAGACAGCATCGTTTCAAAGATTCTGCTTCTCATTAGTACAGAGTAGGGTTCTGGTAGGACTGGAAGATACAGATCCTCCTTGTTGCGATCCAGCTGGTGTAGGGTGTTTTATAGGCAATACTTCCTGGGAAGAAATATGCAAAATGGGTTTCCTCCAGATGGAAGAAAACTGTGTCTCTAGTGTCTCCTATAGGTAGCTACCCTGTAAGCCAATAGCCAACCCATTATTAAGTCTTGAAAGAAGATCAGGGATATACTACCGTGTACTGATGATTTCATTTTAGATACCTTGGAACAATATAATAGGTTTATTATGGTGGATATCACAAGCCTCGTCAAAATGTTACTCTTTGCACAAGTAAAAAGGAATTTAGATTGCTGTGTAGTAGAATCTTAAGTATTCTGCACACGTACGTTCAGCCATCAGCAACTATATTGAATTTGGATGTGATTTGGTGCACTATACTGTAAGTGTACATAGCCCTTAGTGTCTGAATCATTTTCTGTTGTTCTGCACTGTTTGATTCAGTCGGCAGAGCTGTTCTACTTTAATTGCCAGAAAACAATACAACTTAAGACATTCTTCTGAGATGTAAGCTATAATGATGCTGTGTTCCATGTCATCATCATCGCTGATGTGTTTCAGGTAGAGGAAAGTGTTTTCCTTAATTATAATTTACTTATGGAGGTGCACTAATAACTGTCGTAATTATTTTCTGAGATGAGATTACCTCACCTGAGGGACACCTCGTCTCCATCTGTGCATGGAATTTCTGCTTCAAATAATTGGAAAGTTACAGATTGTTTGCAAACATGACATAGTCTATTAAGGTCAAGTTTTCAGGTTAGCGGTCACCGCATTAAAACAAGTTTTTTTTTTTAGCTTCTATTAAAATCTCATCATGCTATCTTACCATGACTTTCCAAGACTGGTTTGTATTATATGAATTCATTTGCTGTGGGACCAATATGCTGTATATTCACCTAAGCAGACTGTATATGGTTCTTTATTATACCATTTATATTAATTGCAGCTCTCAGTATTTTGTATTATATTACTGCTCTTCAAATTATAACTGTTTTTATTTAGCGGTAAAATAAATGCCACTGCATCTATCTGTCCATAGGCAGTTTTGCTGCCAGTGTTGGTGGTGAAATGCATTTGTGCAAAATAATGGTTGTTTAGCCGTAAGGGCTAGTGATAGCCAGGGTAGGGATGCGTACGAGGACCGGACCAGGGGTTGCCCTTTTTAGGGTGGGTTATCTGCCATTATCCGGTGCAGGGTTTAGTGAACACCACTACTGAGCTATCCATTAGGATGGAATAGGACAATCCCGTTTCCTCCTGAAGCATCTTTTCTTAACTATCCATATTTTACTATTTATATTGAGTTGTATGAAAGATTTTTCCTTGCTTTAAATACACATGTTCCAAAGTAACATCAAATAGATGGTTGACTGATTCCTCAAAGACAGTTGCGTAAAGGGGTTGTCCTGGTTTAATCTTTTTGCTAATATAATATGTGAGGGAACCTGGGAGCTAGTATTCAATTTCCCTGTAGTATCACCACAGATGAAAAGAAGCATTACATGATGCCCATTGAAATCCATTGACTGACCATATAACGCATGGCCGTGCAGGTTCATCTGATCAAAAAGAGATCTTTTTGTAGCCACTTTTCCTTTAATAGATGAGTGTCTGGATTCGGATCCTCCTCTAAGGTCTAGTTTCCAAAAATATGTTTTCAAAGAGTATACTTTATTACTAGAGTGAGAACGCTAGGTCGCATCCTCCAGTGGTTAGTCACTTTGCTCAGATTGAGCAGCGAACATTACTAAAATAACTTCTGCATCAAGTAGACATTGATATTGACGTTTGGGTATTGGGACTCAGATACTGTGAATTCCAGTACAAGATTTGGGCGATATGTAGATGTTTCAGCGACCCATCGCCAAAATAAAGTAAGGTGTTGATTTTTAGATACAGTATCTAAAGGCGCCCATTATTTAGATGCAAGTCAACAGAATATACCAACTTTGTTTGGTACAGCTGACTATTGGGGGTGGCCTGATTCTGTCCCAACAGCAGATGCATGTTGCATTTTAGCACGTCCAGTCCTTTGTCCTCACAGGAGATACCTTGAGAATACCTGCATGATCAGCTGGGATAGAGTTGAGAGAAACGCCTTGTGTCTGAGCAGGTGTTTAATGGAAAGCTATCCAAGATGTATGGGCACCCTTAGGATGAATACCAGCATTAGAAATGGACGTGACTGGTTCTGTCATGATCAGGCAGACATTTTAAATAAGATTTGTCTTTGGAAAGGGTCTTTCTTTTTTGCCGGTTGTAAAAATAACTTATTAACAGTTTTCTCTGTGTTAATTGCTTTCTTTTCACTTTGAGAAGGTAATTATTGCCAGCATATGTTTTATTTGACTTTGGACAAGTGTGTGTTTAGTCTAGCCAGTTTAATGTGATACTTCATTAGGCTCATAAGATTTGTATGGAAGCTTAGAATTTTTTTTTTTTACAAAATGTTATGTTATTTATTAAAGCGTCCTTTTGTGTGGGAGCAGGATTGGGGTTTCTGCTGTTTTCCCTAGCAGAGCATATGGTTTCCATAGGGGCATAGGGATCAATCCCAGGTAGTACTTTATTGCTCAGTACATCATATCCACCTATCTGTTACTTTCTGTACTAATCTACTTTCTAATCTTCATTGAGAGTCAGTATTATTACTACTTTGCATATGTTAATAATATAAAAGTGATGAAGGGATTGTCCCACGAAAATTATTCTACATTTTGCATAGCAGCACTTGGATTTAATTGCTTTTGTAATTACATTTAATTACAAATTTAGTATAGCCAAATACAAATTTAGTATAGTTATTCCATAAAAATTTGTCTGTGTATAGCTCCATCTGCTGTTTTGTTCTTTTACTTATTTTCTGTCCACCTCAGTATCATCACTGAGGTGGATGCACATGCTCAGTTCCATCCTTCTACTGCCACCAGCCATATCTACTGTTAGAGGCTGTTAGGACATGCCACTAAAGGACATGCCACTAAACTCTGATCAGGAGAGAGATGCTGCAGAAAGAATACAAACCCCATCAGAAATGACATGCCCCTGAGATATCAGCTTGAAATCTAGCAGAGCAGTAAATGAAAAGATCTCTAGATCCATGTGAGGGACAGGCTTGATTCTCTGTTTGTTTAAAAGAGATGGTCATGAACTACATGGTGTTTGATTTTCATTTTTTACATTAGAGATAACCCCTATAAGACTTAGAGATATATATTTTGGTGTGCAGACCTACAAAACCAATAAGAGGGTTACAACAGAAATCCCATTGCAAAGTGCACAAATGATATCAGAAATTCCTACAAATGATGTTCTTCCTTCTTGTCAAGCATTTATGTCCCTATTTCTGTTTATTATGCCAAAATATCTGTAACAGCATTAAAACAGGAATATACCAGTACCATCAGGGAATCTCTCATCGGGTATCCAGAGGCAGCACGAAATCCCGAAAGGGTCCCCCACGGCCGAGAGCTGTGTTTTACATAGAAACATAGGGGCAGATTTACTAATGCAAATGCCCAGAATTCTGACTCCAACTGAGCCAGCATTCTGGCGCACAGGCCTTGCACCACATTTATTAGGTGTCGCCAAATGAGGGGGAGGGAAGGGAAGGGAATGGTTTCGTGACAGAAGGGGTATGGCTTAAGATGCACCAAAATTCTAGCGCTTCCTCCTTTTGTGCAATAGTCAATGGACTAAACATATAAAAACATGGATTTCTTCATGTGTCTCTATTGTATCAGTTAAAAAAATGGAAATATCATGTGAATAGTACTGGAAAAATCTCAAAAGAGAGCCAAGGACAGGCCAATTATTTGGCTTAGGGATGCCAGACAGAGCCATCTGCTTCTATTTACATATTGGATGCACTTGCGGCCCCAGAAATTGTTATTCATTTAATGTTGTTTATGAAGTATGGCTATATAATATAATACATTGACATTTTTGTGTCCACTGTGATCTGTCTTAATCTCTTTTTCTTTTCTATTTTTATCTGTTATGTTTTTCCTTGCACAGGTGATTTCTATTCCGTCCTTTCCAAACTCCTAGGAGAAAGGGAAGATGTTGTTCATGTCCACAAATATAACCCCACTGATATTATAGGGTCTGATCTCGTAGCGGAGATCTCTAATGTGGTACAAAAGAAAGACCCTGGCTGGTACATATCCAGACAAGTCTTAGCACATGACGAGAGGCCTGATGCCATTCTGGTCAGAGATCGAATTCACAAATTCCACAAGTTAGAATCCACACTGAGACCACCGGGCAATATGCTGTCCCTGGTGCAGCCAGCTAGACGTCATCAAGTGGACAACTGGCATCCAGGAGGTTGGTTGGGAAACGCTCTCCAGTAGCTATGCATATATGCTTGCTCCACATTAGCCTGAAGGGAAGTCTGGTGATAATCCAGAAAACCTCTATTGTTCCTAATTAAAAAAAACTGTGTGGCCTACCTAGTGTATAAAATGAGACCTTTTTGAGGTCTCCAACATGGTGATGTCCACAACCAGAGTCTGAGGCTAGGGCTACATTGCAACTTTGATCGGTCAACACAAAGATCACAGTTTTGCATTGCAATATCTAATATAAAATAAACATGCTGCCCTTTGGTCACAAGTTGGATCCGACTTTGCCAGCATAGACTTTAATCTACGTTGAGTGCAACTGCAACTCATTAGTAACATGACTGCTAGCAAGCATAAATGCAATGACCAAGCCATCTATAAAATCATATTCTAGAGACAACGTCATATAGTTTAAAATAAAGCTGAACCCCAACTGTGAACCGCTCAGCAGTCTCCTGACTAGACACCTTTACCTATGGCTATAATTTGCAAACTGAACTGTAGTCAGCCAATTCCGGCATCGAAGAGATTGCACCGAAAGATCTAAGATCAAAAGCAAAAACGGCGTGAAGAGTTGCTAAAGTTCCTGCCGTATTAATTGGCCTTTTCATCTTCAGCCCCGTGTCCACAGTGCAGGCTCAAAATCCTGACTCATTCCCTTCAGGTTTCTATGGCAGCAAACCTTGACGGCATTGCTTTTGTTTTAATTCGTGTTGTGGTCTCTACGATATTGATTGTGTTTAGTCTTTCTTGCTAATGTGGAAAGCCAGATAATAGTATGGCATGTGGCGATTATCCTTTTAAAAGTAAGCAATATGTATGCATGGCAGACATCTGTGCGTGGGCTGCTCTGCAGGCTGTCTTCACATCTCTGGCTGCCAAGTCGATGTTTCCAAATACATCTTTCCGTCTCATATTAATCATTCACTACATTCTTCTCTTCCTTTTTTTTGTGTGTGTGTGTATTTAGAGCTTGTATTGCATGGTGCTTCTGTTGGAGACCAAAGAAAAAAAATCAATTATCTCTATGGCATCATTGTTAATACATCAAGTTGATGTTGCAATATCTTAATGAATAGAACTCATTATTATTGACTTTACAGTTTGTTTTGTTGAGCCGTTTGTTTTGTTTAAGATTAATGATATAACCGTTATCTATCCCTTGTTTCTGTATTTTTGTAAGATTTTTCTTATTATCTGTGTATTTGGCTTTGCTTTCTATTATAGCACCATGAAGGAACCAATTTGGGATTCTACATCCTATACTTTTACAAAGTACAGTGTTTTTATATCAATGACCTATCTTTAGGATTGGTCATGAATTTCAGATCAACGTGTTCCGGCTCCATGAACCCCCACTGATCAGCTAATTGGAGAGAAGACAACGGAAACCCAGCTTCATGCACTGTGTAGTGGCCATGTCTGTCTGATTCAGTTGTATAGGACTGAGCTGCAGTAACCCTGGCATGGCCCACTACACGGTGTACGGAGCTGTGCCTGGTTCTGGAGAGCTGTGTACTCTGCAATAAACCTATCAGCAGAGATACCAGGTTTCAAACCCATACCTATCTGATATTGATAGGTCATCAGGATTAATGTCCTGGAAAACCCCCTTTAATGGAACTATATGTTACATAACGTCACGAAAAACGAATGTTACTGTATTCAGAAAGGGTATTTAATTGCCATGTATCTGGTGCAGTATTTTGAACCACTCAGCCAGATATTGGACATTTTAAACGGACGTTTATTTTACTGATGCCTTTCTGAGAAACGGACGTTAAAAATGGACCCATTCAATTGTTTAGGGGCAGTCTGTTGAAAAACGGACAAGATAGAACATGTTGTAATTTTTTTACGTCCATTTTTCACTGACGGTCAAAAAAAATTGCCGTGTGAATAACCCCATAGACTACCATTGGTCTTAAAACAGACTTGTGATGGCCGTTAAAAAAAAAAATGTACATCGCATGTCCGTGTGCATGTAGCCTAAGGGAATTTGAATTCTGTTTCAGACTGGAGAAAAAAAATTCTGCATCAACAAACGGAAATTTGTAAATGGATAGTCGGACCGTTTCTCAGTTCCACTTAACATCATTTGTTGTCTTTAACAAAAAAACAATGTTCACACAATCCGTTCTCTGGATGGATTATTAGTGACAGGTCCACTTTAAGGGTCCATTCACACGTCCGCAAATCGGATCCGCATCCGTTCCGGCCCCATTCATTTTCAATGGGGCCGGAATGTGCTGTCCGCATCCACATTTGCGGATCCGCACTTCCGCATCCGTGCTTCCGTTTCCGCAAAAAAATAGAACATGTCCTATTCTTGTCCGCAATTGCGGACAAGAACAGGCATATTCTATTAGTGCCGGCAATGTGCAGTCCGCAAAATGCGGAACGCAAATTGCCGCTTTCCGTGTTTTGCGGATCCGTGGCTCCGTGTATCCGCAAAACACATTGCGGACGTGTGAATGGAGCCTAAGACTGAATTTCCCAAACTTTTAATTGAGTTTGTAATAGGAAAAATAAACAATAAAACCTAAAAAGAAAGTATAAACTGGAAGAACAGAGTGCAGGACACAAAAAGTAATTAGGAGATATCTGGGGAGTGTATTCACGTGACAAGAAAATAACTGGTGAGAATGGCAAGTATATATTCTAAAAGATCTCTGGAGTTATGTCAAGTAGTATTTATATATGACAATAAGATTCTATGACCCTGTATTGGACAACTGGAAATGAAAGAGTAGGTTATTTTCACCTTGCAGAAGTCTTGGCTGCCTTGTATTCATCTATGTGCCTTGTTGTTATGTCTAGGAAATTTGTCATCCATTAAAAAGGCACTAGGAAACTGTTTGAAAGGGATAGACAACTATAAAGATCTTTAGTTACCAGGCAAGCCTGCCAGATATGTTGTGGCCTTGTGCTAAAATTAAAAACAAAAAGCTAAAAGGTTGCCTGGTTATAAGTATTCAGTGAGGATCATCAATAATCTAATTATTATTGTAGAACTGATCTGAGAGAGCTTGCACTTGATGGACATGGTCAGTATTGGACTGGAGTCCCTTAGGTCTACCACAGAAAATGATTCTCGGGGCTCAACCTCTATATTTTCTAGAATACGTTTTGAATGAATGAATTAGACCCTAGTGGCAAGTGATTGGCGCCAAAGGCAGCCAAATAGTTTTTTCCCCCCTAAATAGTTGGGACCCACTATTGTATTAGAGTCTGAGCTCACAGATGATCCTCTGGTACTCTGGTGTGCCAGTCTGACCCTGGATATGTTTGTTTTTGTTTTTGCTCCCTGGGGCAGGGATGATAGTTGTTGGGTGGGAACTAAAGCGAGCGCTCACTGGACCCCATAACCTACAGCAATCATAGCTGCTTACACACAGTATCCAAAAGGCTGTCCAAAGAAAGAAATTTGTCGGTAGAGCTGTCTTTTTTTTTTTTTTTCTCTCCTCCTCTAATCCCATAAATTGCATGTCCCCCTTAGGCTTATTTCACACTAGCATTCTGGAGATCCAGCAAGCTCCAACAGCTTGCTGGGTCTCTTTGGAACTAGCATTGCTGGAAGCTACATGAATGCCCTCCACCCCATGGGGACCGGCAGAGATCAAGCCGGAACCCATCAAATATGTCAAGAATGCTAGAATGCAGGGAATAGTAGTGTGAAACTAGCCGTAGGTGGCCTCCTACTTTGCAAACCCCTTGTCCCAGTCCGCAGGTAACGTATTTTAGCTGGTAGGGATGTGGCTGTCTGCTGCCCCACCACTGTTCAGTCTATACACCATGTTATGGTTCCATCTAGGACAAGGGATTGCTTGAGCACTTTATTTCCGAATGCTGCTATGGAAGTGGCTGCTTTTAGTGTAATTATCTCTAGTGCATTACACAATATGATTTATGAACTGTCAGATATATTTTTCTACCATGTTGTCCTGCATTGAATGCCAGCAAACTACAGAATATGAGAAGCAGAAAGAGCAGTCTCATTTCCTCTAGATTCTACAGTGACTAATATAACATAAATGGATGAAAATATTTGTTCCCGCACCAGATAAATTCTTACTGCAGGACAAGCCGTTTGTTGGGATTCCTTACGGGCACGTGTTTTAAGTCTACAGTTTACTTTCCAATTTTAACAGTAAATTTCTAGGGACACGGGGAGGTTTCCTTCACAACAGTTCTATGTACTCTATGTATACTGTATCTGATAGGCGCAAGCAGCAATGTGGGTGCTGTTGTGCATATGCGGTGCATTAAGGAATTGTAGAAATTGGATTTTTGGGGGACTTGCACCATTTGATTTTTCACCACATGCCTAATGATTTCCAAGGTACAAATTATTTTTGACTGTGACACAAACAATAATTAAGAAAAAAAAGAAAAAAAAAAAAAAGAAATTGAATGTTTATTGAAAGTCAGTACTTTCTGGGGTCATGTTTTGCTGCAATTACAGATGCCAGTCTCTTGAGCTTGTCTCTACTAGCTTAGAACATCTACACAGTGCCCATTCTTGCATTCAAAACATTTCCAACTCATTTAAAGGAATTTTCCAAGATTATTTTTTTTATTTTTATTTTTATTTTATTTTTTTATACTGATGAGCTATCCTCTGGACAGGTCATCAGTATCTGATCGGTGGGGGTTCCAAGACCCCTGTCAATCAGCCGTTGGAGAAGGGATTGGTGCTTGCAGTAGCGTTGCGGCCTTCTCACAGCTTTCCCTAGGCAATGTGATGTCATGTTCATTGGTCACATGACCTGGGCACAGCTCAGCCCCATTGAAGTGAATGGAGCCGAGTTGTGATACTAAACAAAGCCTCTGTACGGCACTGTGCTTTGGTGAGCAGAGAGAAGGCCGCGGCTTTACTACGAGCACTGGTGTCTTCTCAAAGAGCTGATCGGCGGGTGTTGGACCCCCACCGATCAGATACTGATGACCTATCCAGAGGATAGATCAGGTGTACAGTGGTCATCAAATCCTGACACTGATTCTCTATGTGACTGAGATTGGCTTTGACTAAGCCATTCTAATATATAAATTGAGTCCATCATGTCTACAATCAAATTAAATATACCACCAGTTAAAATTACTCCTAAATTTAACCATTTTTTTGTGAAAATTCAGTCCTGTAAGAGAAATACTTCTCATTATGTTACCCAAATAAAGATTGTAGGTGCAGCATGGGTGTGGTTGCTCAGTTTGGTGCACCATTGCTCCTCTATAAACCTGCACAGCATCTCCCCTTTGGCTTAATTGACAGTTCCTGAAAATTCTGACCCAGTAGCAATGGCTCAGGGGAAGACCGGTGCACCATATGGTGTAGGCCCACCCCCTGAAAACCTTATTGGCACAAAATTTAAATAAAGCATTTCTCAGGATTAGAGGACAAGATTTTCACAAAAAAAAAAGCAAGTGTATGTTTCTGAGCATCTATCCTACATTGTGGAGTGCAGGATCCTAAAAATAGTACTGTGTAAACCCCATCTAGTCTACTACAGAGCATAACAGTGTCAACTTTTCCTGAGTCTTCCCTTCAGTCTCCATGCTCCCATTGCGCTCCATTGTTTACAGAACGTCCAGGTTGTGGGCATAAATGAGCTGCAGCCACAACATTTCCCATAGTTCTGTGCGCTGCAAGATCAGGCAACAATGTGTAAACGTCCACTACACTTTTCCCTGCGTGGAAAACGCCACCCATTCCAAGATCACATGGATCTGACATCATGACCATTTTGGTGTGGATTCTGAGGGCACATTCACATGACCACTTCCCCGATCTCCAGAGCGAGACAGAAAAAGTAGCGCAAGTACATTAGTAAGGGTGGGTTCACATCACGTTTGTGCCATAAATTTAACTTCTACAAAAAAAAAAGTATACGTTAACGGATGCCTCAGACTGATGCCATACAGTTGCATTTGTCTCCATAGAGTTCCATTGGAAAAAAAAAAAAAAGTATAAGTTAATATTTTTATTTATTTATAACAACATATCCGTTATACGGATGGGAAACCACCCTAAGTTGCAGTACCTGGCAGGGAAAGCACAGGTAAAGGAAAAAAATGTATACCCGGATAACCCCTTCAACTGATTTTGGAGGTGATAGACTCCCTTTAACTGTTTCTACTTAAACCACTATGTAGCTTTAGCAGTATGAGTCCTTGTCCTACTAGAACATGAACCTCCACCCCAGTCTTAATATTTTTCTTTCAATTCTGATCAGGTTTTCCTTCCTTGCAGATGAAAAGCATCCCCACAACATGATGCTGAAACCACCATCCTTCACTGGGAATGGTGTTCTTGGAGTGAAAGTTTTGGGTTAGGGCCACATATAGTATTTCCCATGATGGCCAAAAAGTTATCAAATCAGCTCTCTGCAGTGGGCTGCGTGCTCTATGTACATGCTATAGAAGCCAAAGAGAACACCATTTTTTATTTTATTTTTTAATAAAGCCCCCAAAAAATCCTTTAACACAAAATACATGCAATTAAACAATAATAGTAATAGAAAAAAATGCAAAGGTGTTTGTGTAGCCTTTAAAGAGTCCCCAGGGATAACGATCCATGTTCCAAAAAATGTGACCCATGTGTCAACCCATGTGATTCCATTTATCATTCTGAATCCTGGAATGTATACACTGCCGGAGGTTATCATAAGCTTATCCTTAATTATCATAAGGCTAAATCCTTGAATCGTAATAATTTGATCAACACTAGCAGGAGAAACACTCAATGTAACACTAAGAAGATGCAGGTAACATTTCTTACAACATTTAGCTAAAACTTGCAGAGGCATCGTCCTTAAATATGCATTTCTCTCATGTCAGGGTGATATCCTGAGGGAACATCTGCATCCAGGAGTTAGGGTGGTTCAATCATATCTACAAGTTTAATTGTGGATAAGGTCAGATGTGGCTTTCAGTACAGGGTTCGTTTTTACTAAAGGTAAAGTCTGCACATACAATACATGAATACAGGAGGCAGCACACACAGTGCATGAATACAGGAGGCAGCACACACAGTGCATGAATACAGGAGGCAGCACACACAGTGCCTGAATACAGGAGGCAGCACACACAGTGCCTGAATACAGGAGGCAGCACACAGAGTGCATGAATACAGGAGGCAGCACAAACAGTGCATGAATACAGGAGGCAGCACAAACAGTGCATGAATACAGGAGGCAGCACAAACAGTGCATGAATACAGGAGGCAGCACAAACAGTGCATGAATACAGGAGGCAGCACAAACAGTGCATGAATACAGGAGGCAGCACAAACAGTGCATGAATACAGGAGGCAGCACACACAGTGCCTGAATACAGGAGGCAGCACACACAGTGCCTGAATACAGGAGGCAGCACACACAGTGCCTGAATACAGGAGGCAGCACACAGAGTGCATGAATACAGGAGGCAGCACACAGAGTGCATGAATACAGGAGGCAGCACACAGAGTGCATGAATACAGGAGGCAGCACAAACAGTGCATGAATACAGGAGGCAGCACAAACAGTGCATGAATACAGGAGGCAGCACAAACAGTGCATGAATACAGGAGGCAGCACAAACAGTGCATGAATACAGGAGGCAGCACAAACAGTGCATGAATACAGGAGGCAGCACAAACAGTGCATGAATACAGGAGGCAGCACAAACAGTGCATGAATACAGGAGGCAGCACAAACAGTGCATGAATACAGGAGGCAGCACACACAGTGCATGAATACAGGAGGCAGCACACAGAGTGCATGAATACAGGAGGCAGCACACAGAGTGCATGAATACAGGAGGCAGCACACAGAGTGCATGAATACAGGAGGCAGCACACAGTGCATGAATACAGGAGGCAGCACACAGAGTGCATGAATACAGGAGGCAGCACACAGAGTGTATGAATACAGGAGGCAGCACACACAGTGCATGAATACAGGAGGCAGCACAAACAGTGCATGAATACAGGAGGCAGCACACACAGTGCATGAATACAGGAGGCAGCACACAGAGTGCATGAATACAGGAGGCAGCACACAGTGCATGAATACAGGAGGCAGCATACAGAGTGCATGAATACAGGAGGCAGCACAGAGTGCATGAATACAGGAGGCAGCACAGAGTGCATGAATACAGGAGGCAGCACAGAGTGCATGAATACAGGAGGCAGCACACAGAGTGCATGAATACAGGAGGCAGCACACAGTGCATGAATACAGGAGGCAGCATACAGAGTGCATAAATACAGGAGGCAGCACAGAGTGCATGAATACAGGAGGCAGCACACAGAGTGCATGAATACAGGAGGCAGCACACAGTGCATGAATACAGGAGGCAGCACACAGAGTGCATGAATACAGGAGGCAGCACACAGAGTGCATGAATACAGGAGGCAGCACACAGAGTGCATGAATACAGGAGGCAGCACACAGAGTGCATGAATACAGGAGGCAGCACACACAGAGTGCATGAATACAGGAGGCAGCACAGAGTGCATGAATACAGGAGGCAGCACAGAGTGCATGAATACAGGAGGCAGCACACAGAGTGCATGAATACAGGAGGCAGCACACAGTGCATGAATACAGGAGGCAGCATACAGAGTGCATGAATACAGGAGGCAGCACACACAGTGCATGAATACAGGAGGCAGCACACACAGAGTGCATGAATACAGGAGGCAGCACACACAGTGCATGAATACAACCTCCTCGGTCACTAAGACTCCGTTCACAGTTACGTTTGAATTCCAGTAGCCTGATCTGGCTGAGCTCACTATATCCGGCAGTGCCAGATATGACCGTGTAGTGCTAGCTCCCCATTGACTATAAAGGGATTCGGCATTGATACTGACGCTTTCCCAGCATAAATGTCAGGTTTCAGCCGGACAAACACCATTGCATGCAGTGGTTTTTGTTCTACTAACAGCCCATCGGATCAGGCTAGCCAGATTCACAACGCTACTGTGAACGTAGAAAAGATATAAAATTTATAGCTACATAAGTTGTAACTAATCCCAAGTTGTATGTTTGGTCTCTTGTTGAATTTGTGATATTTATGTTGCCTGCTAATTATCAGATCTCATGACATTATATGCGCTTTTGAGGGATGGGTTACCACTACAAGTGTGCGCTATGAGTCAGGCGATTTTCCAAAACATGCAAGCAATTTATGCCACGTTGGATCTCTGGATATCATTTTAGATTAAGGGGTATGTAACCATGGTCTTGGACTATTATCTGCGGTTATAAATAACTAGCACTGCACATAAAGAATCAGATTGCTATTTTTTTAAAATTTTCCTCCCCTGCTATCAGCATATAAAGCTGTGCTGAAATACGCTGTCAGGACTGCCATGTATGCACACAGGAGTCCTCTCCATTAGGTGAGCACAGCAGTCCAGACTGTATTTCTGCACAGCTTTATATGCTGATAGCGGGGGAATGGGGGGCAGTAGGAAAATACAAAAATAGCAATTTAGAGCAGTATTACTGCAGATAATAGTCCAGAATTATGGTGACAGATTCCCTTTAAATAAAGGTTATATTTTATCTCATCCTGCTCAATTCTAGAACTCTACTTTTTGATGGATGTGTTAAATCAGGTTACAGTTGTTGGTCCGCAATAAAACTAATAGTAGATTGTAAAAAGTAGATTAGGATCCATAAAGCCACAAGCCCTGCAGGTGGCTCTGCAAGGGAGCATAGGATCCCGAGGTAGAGGTTCTAAAAGGGACAACAGGGTTTCTAATGGGGCCAATAAAGCAATAAATTAAGATTGTCTCAGGTACACAATACTACCATCAAGTGCAATTAACCCATTTCTTTGTGCTGCTGGTTCATATGTGGATCCTAATAAACGTACGGTTTCCCTCCCCGATGGACAGGGTTGATTATGCCTGTAGGCTTGTGCCTATAAATGATCCCTTTAGTGAGTACACATCACTGAGGAAGATGTGCCTGGGAATATAATGAACACTGGGTCCATGTATCAATTGTGTTTATTTCTATGTCGTTTGGGCACTCTGTGAATATGTTATGTTATTTAGGGACTCGGCCGACAAGCTGCAGCAGCGCTAGATATCATTAGAAGTGCACCACAATGTTCTGCTTAGCTGGAGAAAACCAGTTAATGACAGTAGAGGAACCTACGTGGTGGATGGAGAACATTTAGTTCTTTCTAGAAGTTATAAAATGATTAGTGTACAGTATCAGCGTGTGCCATAGAGCTTCTGTCTCTTCTAGAAACCGCTTTAATGTGCTTTATATGGCGTTCCATTGTTAAAGGGGCTGAGTTATTATTCTGTGTAGGACAATTACTTGGCATGGTAGAGCAACTGGCAGACACTAGAGATAATTATGGTGTGAACTAATTCATCAGACACAGAAATAACAGTGATAACTGGCTCACGCGGCACTCACAGGGCAATGAATAGTATAGCAGTCACGTTCTAACAGCCTCTTCCAACTCACTTGGCTCCTGCTATTCTGATTTATTGCTAAAAGTCTGGAAGTTTTTTTTAATGACCATTCAGTCACTTAAATTAGCAGTCATTCCTAATTATCGTATCTTCGCAGTTGTTGTCATCTGGCCAATATGTGGCCTGGTGCCGAAAGAATATATATTATGAGGCGGTTTTCCAGGACCCCCACGGACCCTTCAAACTCACCTTAATTACACATAATATGCTTGAAGAAGAAAGGAACCTGGTCACGTGATGCTCCAGCAGCAACGTCACATCCTTTACCAGTTTTCTGGCCTTGACGATGGATGGGATGTCACGTCCCTGCACACGTGTAGATGAAGTGCATTCAGGAGTTTGCACATGCACCAGGGACGGGAATACTTCTGGCCCCCCCCCCCCCCAGTGAAAGTGACATCCCGTTCATAGTCCAGACTGGAAACCTGGAAAAGGAGGTGACGTCAGCAGAAGCTGGATTTTCAGATGGGGATTCTCATTTGACCGGGTTTCCAAGAGGCCAATCCATGCAACTTCAGGAGGCTAAGTATATTGCAAGCTTTCTTCTATAGGCGTGGTACGTGCAGTTAAGTTGGGTTTGCGGGGCCAGCTGCTTTTTGGAAAACCTCTTTAAATTCTATGGTGGATATTGTGAACACCTGGTCACAATTTAATAATGCATTCGTTTAGGAATGTAGAATGGATTGGAAGCTATTCTGGACTATTTATGATTTATAATACTTTTGCAAGCTTTATCTGAAGGCCAAAAATAGTATGTTATGAAGTGATAATATAGATACAATGTGAACCCTATAGATTTTTTTATTTTTTTATTTCTTTTAGGTTTTCACTTGGAAGAGGACGTTGACTGGCCTGGAGTAAATTTGAAAGTAGGGCAGGTGTCTGGGCTAGCTCTGGATCCCAACGACAATTTAGTTATATTTCACAGAGGTGACCATGTGTGGGATGAAAAGTAAGTAACATGTGACTTGTAGGAATATAGCTTGTTAATAACACCGGCCATACTTTAATTAACCTCAGAGCTTCAATAGCCATTATAGGAAGACTATATACAGGTCCTTCTAAAAAAAAGTAGCATATTGTGATGAAGTTCATTATTTTCTGTAATGTACTGATAAACATTAGACTTTCATATATTTTAGATTCATTACACACCAACTGAAGTAGTTCAAGCCTTTTATTGTTTTAATATTGATGATTTTGTCATGCAGCTCATGAAAACCCAAATTCCTATCTCAAAAAATTAGCATATCATGAAAAGGTTCTCTAAACGAGCTATTAACCTAATCATCTGAATCAACTAATTAACTCTAAACACCTGCAAAAGATTCCTGAGGCTTTTATAAACTCCCAGCCTGGTTCATTACTCAAAACGGCAATCATGGGTAAGACTGCCGACCTGACTGCTGTCCAGAAGGCCATCATTGACACCCTCAAGCAAGAGGGTAAGACACAGAAAGAAATTTCTGAACGAATAGGCTGTTCCCAGAGTGCTGTATCAAGGCACCTCAGTGGGAAGTCTGTGGGAAGGAAAAAGTGTGGCAGAAAACGCTGCACAACGAGAAGAGGTGACCGGACCCTGAGGAAGATTGTGGAGAAGGACCGATTCCAGACCTTGGGGGACCTGCGGAAGCAGTGGACTGAGTCTGGAGTAGAAACATCCAGAGCCACCGTGTACAGGCTTGTGCAGGAATTGGCTACAGGTGCCGCATTCCCCAGAAACAGCGGCAGAAGCGCCTGACCTGGGCTACAGAGAAGCAGCACTGGACTGTTGCATGTCATTCGGAAATCAAGGTGCCAGAGTCTGGAGGAAGACTGGGGAGAGGGAAATGGCAAAATGCCTGAAGTCCAGTGTCAAGTACCCACAGTCAGTGATGGTCTGGGGTGCCATGTCAGCTGCTGGTGTTGGTCCACTGTGTTTTATCAAGGGCAGGGTCAATGCAGCTAGCTATCAGGAGATTTTGGAGCACTTCATGCTTCCATCTGCTGAAAAGCTTTATGGAGATGAAGATTTCATTTTTCAGCACGACCTGGCACCTGCTCACAGTGCCAAAACCACTGGTAAATGGTTTACTGACCATGGGATTACTGTGTTCAATTGGCCTGCCAACTCTCCTGGCCTGAACCCCATAGAGAATCTGTGGGATATTGGGAAGAGAAAGTTGAGAGACACAAGACCCAACACTCTGGATGAGCTTAAGGCCGCTATCGAAGCATCCTGGGCCTCCATAACACCTCAGCAGTGCCACAGGCTGATTGCCTCCATGCCACGCCGCATTGAAGCAGTCATTTCTGCAAAAGGATTCCCGACCAAGTATTGAGTGCATAACTGAACATAATTATTTGAAGGTTGACTTTTTTTGTATTAAAAACACTTTTCTTTTATTGGTCGGATAAAATATGCTAATTATTTGAGATAGGAAATTTGGGGTTTTCATGAGCTGTATGCCAAAATCATCAATATTAAAACAATAAAAGGCTTGAACTACTTCAGTTGTGTGTAATGAATCTAAAATATATGAAAGTCTAATGTTTATCAGTACATTACAGAAAATAATGAACTTTATCACAATATGCTAATTTTTTTAGAAGGACCTGTGTGTATGTGTGTGTGTGTGTGTATATATATATATATATATATATATATATTAGTATTTTTTATTTGTTTCATTTTATTTATTTTACTTATATAGCACTGACATTTTCCGCAGCGCTTTACAGACATTAACTTTACTTGCTGTCCCCACAATCTAAGGTCCCTATCAGTATACAAACTCCATGCAGATGTTGTCCTTGGTCAGATTCAAACCTAGGACCCCAGCACTGCAAGTGCTATCCACCATGCTGCCCGCACAGTGGCTCAGTGAAGACTTATTTCATCCTCATTCCCTGGGTATTGGTTTATATTGTCAATTCCAGATGTATCTGTAAAATAGGGTAGTTTATGCTCAGGTCCATGAAGAAGCGAAGCACGCTTCAGATCCTAGATCCGAAGTCGCTTAGTTCCAAACTTTGTTTTAATGCTGTACAGCATTAAAATGTATGGGCTCCGGCGAGGCAGTTCATTGAAATTATTTGTGCCTGCAAGACTTGGATGAATAACTTTGAAAACCATTATAAAACTTGGTTCCTAAGTTGGCTTTGGTACTGAGGTACCAGTCGGTACTAAGCGGACTTCAGATGCCTGTTTTAAAATGGTTTTTAAGTTTAATAATCAAATGCAGAAGTTATTCCGCCTCGCCGGAGCCCATACATTTTAAGGCTGTACAGAGACAGATCTCTGTACAGCATTAAAATGAAGTTTGGAGCGAAGCGACTTTGGGTCTAAGATCAGAAGCACGCTTCGCTCATCCCTACTCAGAGCATCGCTCCTACTGTGGATCAGCCATGTCTGCTATTCCTGCTCAGCCCTGTTCACTTGCCTAGGACTGATCTGCAGCCCATAAACAAGGGTAAAAACAGGGTCCAACTGTGACATGAACATCTTAACCCCTATAGTTCTGTCACTCCACCATTTTTTTTATATTTTTTTATCTGATTTCATAATTCAAGGTACAAGCATTGGTTTGCTTCACTCATAGGAAATGTCTAGACCAGTTTCATAACTTTGACTTTTGCGCTCTCTGGTGTTCAAATGTGGAATTGCAGCAGTGGTCTTTCCTATAACAAGTGTCAGTGTTGGTCGAGCACCAAAGTATGCTCGGGTGCACAATGGAAGTCAATAGGAGAACCTAAGCATTAAACCAGGCACCCCCTGCTCTGAAGTGGGGAGGGTGTCTGGTTTACAGGAAAAGGTCAGTAATTGATGGAAACACCACCGAAGTGGTTCGGAAACAGCATGGGGAGTGTGTCTGGATGCACCTTGGACTCGCAGGTCGCTACTGGGAACGATGTTGTCCGAGTAGTACGCCACTTTTACAGACTGACAATAATACGCATAAAACCGAAGATAAAATCGAATTTAGAGGAAAAATTGTTAGGA
The DNA here is from genome assembly GCF_014858855.1 of Bufo gargarizans. NCBI lineage: Eukaryota > Metazoa > Chordata > Amphibia > Anura > Bufonidae > Bufo > Bufo gargarizans. The sequence continues at coordinate 630,217,946 of NC_058080.1, read as the reverse complement.
AACATTCTTTCCTGTATATTTATTTGTATATAAAGTGCAAGTGCTGCCAAAAATTACAAGGAAGAGGCACTCCGATACAACCTGTCTATCACATAAAGGAGGGCCTCATTCACATTGTGGTACAATAGTTCAGGTAGTGGGACTCCTACACTCATAAAGCCTATGCACTAAGGGAAAGGGCTGCCAAAAATCACAAGAAATCGTCACTACAATACACCCTTTATTACACATAAAGGAGGGTATCGTACACACCCTTGAAAAATTTTGATTGACGGCCTGCTGGTGACCCTCAAAAACCATTGGAGCAATGGCCTGCTGATCTGACCATCTAAGGCTACTTTCACACTAGCGTTCGATCGGATCCGTTCTGAACGGATCCGATCATAATAATGCAGACGGAGGCTCCGTTCAGAACGGATCCGTCTGCATTATTTTAGCATATAAAAGCTAAGTGTGAAAATAGCCTCGTACTGATCCGTCCAGACTTTCAATGTAAAGTCAATGGGGGACGGATCCGCCTGAAGATTGAGCCATATTGTGGCATCTTCAAACGGATCCGTCCCCATTGACTTACATTGTAAGTCTGGACGGATCCGCACGGCCAGGCGGACACCCGAACGCTGCAAGCAGCGTTCAGCTGTCCGCCTGTCCGTGCGGAGGCGAGCGGAGGCTGAACGCCGCCAGACTGATGCAGTCTGAGCGGATCCGCATCCATTCAGACTGCATCAGGGCTGGACGGCTGCGTTCGGGTCCGCTCGTGAGCCCCTTCAAACGGAGCTCACGAGCGGACCGACGAACGCTAGTGTGAAAGTAGCCTAAAACATTAGGGGTGAGGGTCTGCTGCTGATCTGACCATCTAAAACGGGCATGCTCAAACTGCGGCCCTCTAGCTGTTGCAAAACTACAACTCCCAGCATGCCCGAACAGCCTACAGCTATCAGCCTACAGCAGTGCATTCTGGGAGTTGTAGTTTTAAAACACCTGGAGGGCCGCAGGTTGAGCATGCCTGATCTAAAACATTAGGGGTGAAGGTCTGCTGCTAAGCTGACCCTCTAAAACATTAGGGGCGAGGGTCTGCTCCTGAGCTGACCCTCTAAAACAGGCATGTCCAAACTGCGGCCCTCCAGCTGTTCCAAAACTACAACTCCCAGCATGCCTGGATAGCTTACAGCTATTAGAGCATGCTGCGAGTTGTAGTTTTGCAACCGCTGGAGGGCTGCAGTTTGGACATGCCTGCTCTAAAACATTAGGGGCGAGGGCCTGCTGGTGTCCCTCTAAAACATTATGGGTGAGGGCCTGCTGCTGAGCTGACCCTCTAAAACATTAGGCAGCCTAATAAGCATTTTGATATGATGGAGGAGGACGAGAAAAGGGTGATTGAACGATATAGCCTTTTTTGTGGTGGAAGAGGTGCATGGCAATACAGTGTATTCAGTACACCATAAAAGCCATATTTAGAGTGCCTTTATGTTCAGCCGCTTTCCTCTGGCGGAGTAGAGAAGTCGGGGGAAATCCAGGCCTTGTTCATTTTTATAAGACTCAATCGGTCAGCATTTTCAGTTGACAGGCAGATGCGCTAATCAGTTATTATGCCCCCAGCAGCACTAAATACACGCTCTGATAAAACGCTGGTGGCAGGGCAGGCCAGCACCTCCAAGGCGTAGAGCGCCAGTTCGTGCCACGTGTCCAGCTTTACACACTATAGTTGTAAGGCACAGAGGGATCACTGAGGACGCTGACACTGTATGCTATGTACTCCTTCACCATCTTCCAAAAATTTTCACTCCTTGTGACACTAGGCCGCGCATCAGGTTGAGGGTGCTGGCGGGGTGTAATAAAACTGTCCCAGGCCTTGGAGAGTGTTGCCCTGCTTCTGTTGGAACTGCTGTGTGTTCCCCTCGTCTCCCCTCCTCGGTTGGCCAAGGAACTACATACTGTGCAGCCAGCGTTGTCAGCTGGAAATTTTGGGAGATATTTTTCCACAAGGACCTTCTGGTATTGCACCATTTTGCTAGTTCTCTTTGTAGCGGGGGTCGAGAAGAGTGAACAACCAGTAATCGGTGTTGGCCAAAATGCATACAACGCGAGGGTCATGGGAAAGGCAGCATAACAAAGTCAGCCATGTGTGCCAGAGTCCCAACAGACAAGACTTCACTGTCCTCATCACGAGGATGACTCTCAATCTCCTCATCCTCTTCCTTCTTTTCTACCCATCCACGCTGAACAGATGGAATTAAACTTCAATGGGTACTACCCTCTGTAGTGTAGGCATCCGTCTCCTGCTCCTCCTCCTCCTCATAATCCAATTTGCGCTGAGAAAACGAGGGTGGTCTGGCTATCACCCTGTGTACGTTCTTCCCCCATTTCCACCTCTTCCACATGCAAAGCCTCCGCCTTAATTGTGAGCAGCGAGCGTTTGAGTAGACACAGAAGTGGGATGGTTACGTTGATAACAGCGTTATCGCCGCTCACTATCTGTGTTGATTCCTCAAAGTTGCGTAAAGCCTCACAGAGGTCAGACATCAATGCCCACTCGTCGCTTGTGAAGCTGACTGGAAAGGCGACGACCATGTTGCAGCTGGTATTCCACTACTGCCCTCTGCTGCTCTCAAAGCCTGGCCAATATGTGGAACGTCGAGTTCCAGCGCGTGCTCACGTCACACAACTGTCATTGAGCTGGCAATCGCAAGCGCTGCTGCAGCGTTGCCAGACCGGTGGAAGCTGTCGAAGACTTGCTGAAATGGGCACACACGTGGCGTACCTTCACCAGTAGCTCAGGCAAATTGGGGTAGGTTTTGAGAAACCGCTGAACCACTAGGTTGAACACGTCGGTTAGGCATGGCAGGTTTTGAGAAACCGCTGAACCACTAGGTTGAACACGTCGGCTAGGCATGGTATGTATGCGAGTTTGCTGAGCTCCAAAGCCGCCATCAAGTTACGGCCATTATCAGACACAACCATGTCTGGTTGTAGGTTGAGTGGCGAGAGCCACAGCTCTGTCTGGTCCCTCATCCCCTGCCACAGCTCTGCGGCGGTGTGCTGTTTGTCACCTAAGCAGATCAGTTTAAGCACCGCCTGTTGCCGCTTCCCCACTGCAGTGCTACACTGCTTCCAGCTACTGACTGATGGCTGACTGGTGCTGAAAGTTGATAATTCAGAGGTAGAAGTGGAGGAGGAGGCGGAGGAGTAGAAGGGGGGTTGCAGCCACTAAAGTAGGTGGTGGCGGAAACCCTGATGGAAGTAGGGCCCGCAATCCTTGGCTTCGGTAGCACCTGTGCCATCCCAGGGTACGACTCACTCCTGGCCTCTACAACATTCACCCAGTGTCAATAACTGCATTGGTCAGGGCACGGTTGATGTTACAGGACACATGCTGGTGTAAGGCTGGGACTGCACACTGTGACAGAGTAACGCGAGACGGCCACCGCCATCAGGCTGCGGAAAGCCTCAGTGTCCACAAGCCTAAATGGCAACATTTCCAGGGCTAGCAATTTGGAAAGGTGCGCATTTAGTGCTATGGCCTGTGGGTGGGTGGCTGCGTATTTGAATGCTGGTGGTGGAAAGGTTGCTAGTGTTCACGCAAATGTCATGCAAATGACAATTCTTTTATCGTCCGCACTTCCATCAAAAAAGCGCCAGACTGCGGAACACATACCCCTTGGAGAGGGAGATTGCCACAAGGGTTTGCTCCGGGGAACAGTTGCTGGCCTGTTTGGTGTGGCCCACCTTCTCCCTTCTGCCACCCCACTGTCTCTTCCAGCCTGTTGCGGTGCCTCGGATCCCTCCCCCTCTGTACTGCTGTCCTCGCTCAGCTTGCCACCTTCCCAGGTTGGGTCGGTGACTTCATCATCCACCGCCTCCTCTTCCACTTCCTGACTTGTTGACCTAACAACAACCTCACTTATTGACGACTGTGTCTCAAGAGGTTCATGTTTGTGTACCACTGTCCGCAGCGTCTATGAAAAAAAGTACAAACATAATACAGGAGGTATAGCGCAAGTAATGTCGCTGTCACCAGCGGCTAATAAAAAATTCCACTGAATTAATGTCACTGATATTTAGGATGCGCAAACGTTATACAGGAGATGTAGCGCTGGTAATATCGCTGTCACCAGCGGCCAAACAATTGCGCTGAATGTCACAGATATTTAGGCTGGGCAAATGTAAAATAAAAGATGAAGCAGAGGCTGTGTCACTATCAGAAGCAGCACTAACAATTGCACGCAATTTAGCTCAGGTTGCGCTAATAATATATATTGCAGCCAGACACAACTATAGTCCTTAAAAAAAATATTACTATCTCACTCCCTACACTATCTGTCCCTTTTTCAGCACAGCTCTCCCTGACTAAGACTGAGCCGAACACGTGTCATCAGGTGCCTTATAGCACTTGATTACGCGTTCCGGACAGCCAATGACTGTAATGCCAGTAGCCAACATGGCTGTGGCATTACAGTGATGGCAGTACTTACCTGCACGTTTATTACATGCGTGGAGGAGACTCGAGCATCGTGCTCAGGCACATGCGGTGTTCGTCTGAAAACCGCGATGTGCCGAGCATCGCGATTCTCGAGTAAAATTTGTGTTCGGCAGAGCATGCTCGCCCAACACTAGTGTCAGTCTGTTTAGTTCCTGTTGTTAAAAAAAAGAAAGAAATTTTGTTAAAAGGGGTTTGCAGCTTTTGGGAGGATATTTTTCTGTCAACCCCAGCCAGCTGTTCCTACTAGGTCATGTGCATTTTGGGGGCCGATCACTGCTGACGACAGTCACTGTCTGCAGCAGTGCACGTGACTCCATCCGTCCTGAAGTTTACAGGATGGAAACCAGAAGACCACTGGCGGGAGCTGGGGCAATGGGGATCAAGTGAGTATGATTTTTCAACAGGTACTGCAGGCTGTGGTTGACGGTTAAAAAAAAAAAAAGTCCAAAAAGCTGAACAACTCCTTTAAAGTAAACAACAGAATATTATTTGTCAGTGTGGATGCTTTTCTTGAAATATACGATGTCACAAGTTATATGCGTTAGTTTACTGGAGATGAACCATTGATCCATGATCCATCTATCATCCCTTGGCTCAACACTGTAAGATTATAGGGTGGACTTAACGGGCTTTTATAATTTTCTATCTTACTATGTTATTTTGTTACATATAATTGCCGGATATATATTTATTTTTTATAATTTTTTATTATTAATTTTTATGATTTGTTATTTTGGTTCCAGCTCTTTTGACAGAAAGTTTGTTTATCAACAAAGAGGAATCGGGCCTATTGAAGAAAGCGCCATCCTCGTGGTTAATCCAAACACCTCCGCCATCCTGCAGTCAACTGGCCGGAACCTGTACGTTGTCTGTGATCTGTATTTGTGTAACTAGATGTAGGACACAGGCTTCAATACCAGTAGTCCGAATGTGGTGACGTGCTTTACCCGCCATCTAGAAATATCATCTGTGTGCCCTTCTTTCCTCTCCTCTTTCCTAGTCATCAAAATGAGGCACCCTTTACCAGCTGGCAAGAGTGATGCTACATCTTCATGTAGTGTGTAACCAGTTGTGATAAATTTGTTGTGGTCTGAATGTAATTGGAAATACAGTGTGTGTAGGAAGTAAGATGGGCACAGTTTCTGCCATCTTTGTTTCAAAAATTGTTGGCACTGGACTTCAAACAGTAGTTGGATAAAATATATCTTGAGTGGCTACAAATGTTTTACTGTGAACTGCATAGTTTCCCTTCGCCAACATTTCTGGAAGGGTATTTTTGAATCAAAATTTCCATAGAATATTTAAAAGGGTTTTTCCCAGACTTTAATGCTGATGAACTATCCTCTAGATAGGTCATCAGTATCTGATTGGTGACGGTCCAACATCAGGGATCCCCACCAATCAGCTGTTTGAACTTGTTCCTCCTTGCCCGATGTTTTTATTTTCAGTACAGGGCTTTACTTTAATCTGTCCTTATACCGGTTATTCTGTGGTTTTTGACACTTCACATCAGAAATCGTTAATTTTTTGGGCAAATTACGTTTTTGCACACTTTACAATGTATTAAATTATCAGTACTCATCAAATTTTTGAGTAGTAATAATGATTTTGTAACATCCTTTAAATTCTTCTTTATTAACAACCACGTTTTGAACTGTTATATTTCAGATTTTATTTGCCTCATGGGTTAACAGTCGACAGTGATGGCAACTTTTGGGTCACTGATGTTGCCCTTCACCAGGTACGGTAGAACTGTGGAAACGTGTACATATTGCAGGTCTCATGCACACAACCGTAGTTTTTGTCCACATTTTTTTGCAGATCGTATGAGGATCTATTCATTTCTATGGGTCCGCAAAAAAATGCAGACAGCACATGGATGTCATCCGTGTAGTCTGCATCTGTGTCCTGTTGTCCATTTTGCTGACGAGAATAGACAGTTCTAGTGAAAGGAGTGAGAGAATTACAGTATGCACACGGCCGATATACATAACCGTAAAGTGGATACGGTTGTGTGCATTTGCCGGATAACGATCATGCGTCGTACATCCTAAATGTCAGGTGTAGGTTTGAAGCTCCTGCATTCTTAGGAGAGGAAGACAATGTCCTAGCTTTAGAAGTCTAGTTATATTATTACTTTCAAGAATGGGATCCAAGCTCTTCTTAAATTTATTCAATGATTCAACCATCACAACTTCTCTGGCAAAGAGTTTTATAGTCTCATCACTCGAATGCTAAAGAATCCTCGCCTATGTTGATGGTGAAACCTTCTTTTCTGAAGAGGATGTCCTCTTGTCATGGCTACAAGCCCACCTGTAAAGAGATCATTAGACAGACTTCTGTATCCGGTCCATTCATACAGTTGATAACTTTTTCTAATACTGCAGTCCATCGATTCCCTTAATTACCTTGGTCCCCCTCCTCTGTATCAGCTGTAGTTTTGCTATATTCTTCATATACACAGGTGCCCAAAACTGTACACAATTGGGGAGATTTATTATCTCCTTTGCGGCAGAAAAGTGTCTTTTAAAAAGTCGCAAGCTGTGTGTCTGCCTGTGCCTCGTCATAAAAGCGGTGCATCCTCTCTCGGGGCTGGGGATATTAAGACCAGCGCAGAATGTGCTGTCTTGATGAATCTCCCCCAATATTCCACGTGTTGTCTGACTAGTGATTTGTGTAGAGGCAAAACCATATTCTTGTCCTGAGCATCTATGTCTTGAGGAAAGAAGCGATACGCATGATCCAAACATTAAAATATGTTAAAGGTTTAAATAAGGTTCCAGAGGGAAGTGTTCCCAATAAGAAACGTATTTCTTTTCATTTAAGGTTTTCAAGCTTGGGCCTAATGGCGCTCCTCTTTTAACCCTGGGGGTGGCTTTCCAACCTGGCAATGACAAAAGGCATTTCTGTCAGCCAACTGATGTTGCAGTGGATCCCATCACCGGAAACGTCTTTGTATCTGATGGCTACTGCAACAGTAGAATTGTACAGTATTCACCCCATGGGATGTTCATCATGGAATGGGGAGAAGGTGAGTGGGGGTTCTTAAACCTTTTGTCCTCTCACTGAAGCTTGTCTAGCTGAGCAGTGTTTGGGATTCTTTTTGTATCTTTTGGAAGAATGAATATGATGAATGAAGGTCTTTTTCAGAACCATCTTTAAGGGTCGCTAAAGCTGGAGAGTTCCGTATTCCACATAGTCTAGCCATGGTACCGGATGCGGGGCAGCTGTGTGTGGCTGACAGAGAGAACGGGAGAATTCAGTGTTTTCTAGCAGAAACTGGACACTTTGTCAAAGAAATCAAACACAAAGAATTTGGGTCAGAGGTGTTTGCCATTTCTTATATTTCAGGTAATATTTTATTTTTGTATGCTAATAATAATGAATAAATATTACGTATTAAAGAAGCCATATACATTAGATGATTGTTGTCCAGAAAGTGGTCAATCATAATCTCCAGTCTCCAATTACTAACCATGCCTGACTGTGCAGAACATGTACATGAAAGTCTAATCACACAAAGTGATAGCTAATTGCTAGGAAAGTTCATTACTTTCTGACCTGCTGGGACCCCCGTGGTCCTCAGAATCAATAGGCTGCACTGCGTTCACATTACAGTTTCTCCTTCACTGTGGGTGACCTTTACCTTCCTGCTGTATCCCTGTGATATGCCATCACTTTCTGTTTATGGTGAACGGAGTACAAATGCCATAGAAGTCCGACCCTCTCACCCCCCCTACTCACAATCCCAAGCCCTTGTCTCCCAAAGAGAACCATACTGTCAATCTCCATGAAAGGGGTTTTCCAAGAATTTTATACTGGTGACCTATCCTGTGGATGGTTCATTACTACCTGACAGATCCCACAGGTCCCACAAGCAGGACCCTCGCCAATTAGCTGTTTGAGAAGACACTAGTGCGCACAGTAGCGCCGTGGCCTCCTCTCAGCTTACCAGTTACAGCACTGTATATTGTACAGCGGATGTGCATGGGATTGCAGCTCAGCCCCTCAGACTCTACATAAATAGTAGAATGGCCTAGTCAAAGTCTGGACCTCAATCTCATAGAGAATCAGTGTCAGGATTTGAAGACTGCTGTTGTATACCAACATATCTCATCTAAATTAAAGGGGCTTTCTGAGTTTTTTTTTTAGTTTTTTTTTATTGATGACCCATCCTCCTCAGAGCACAAACAAAAATGAAAGAGCAGCACAACCGGACCTTTAGACCAAAACCGGAATGCAACAGCCACGATGGGACCGCAGATCCACAGCAGTCCAGGAACAGCAATAAAAAATGTAGTCACAGCAGCATATCCAGTGCGTCTTTTATTGGAAGCCTTGAGTGCACACACAAACAAAGTACTGACCGTACTTGACAAAGGCTACTGCGTAGCCGAAACGTTGTACTTTGTTTGTGTGTGCACTCAAGGCTTCCAATAAAAGACGCACTGGATATGTTGCTGTGACTACCATTTTCCATCCTCCTCAGAGGTCATTAGTATCTGATCAGTGGGAGTCTGACACATGGGACCCCTGTTGATCAGCTGCTTGCGCCGCAGCCTTCTCTCTGCTCACTAGTTACAGTGTCGTACATTGTACAGAGGTTGTGCATGGTATTGCAGCTTAGCCCTATTCACTTTAACGGAGCTGAGCTGCGCCTACGCCATGTGACCAGTGAACGTGACGTCATATGGTCTAGGTTAAGCTGCGAGAAGGCCGTGGCGCAACTGCGAGTGTCGTTTCCTTCTTAAACAGCTGCTCTGCAGGGGTCTCAGGTATTGGACCGCTACCGATGAGATACTGATGACCTATCCAGAAGATGTCATCAGTATAAAGCCGCTTTAATGTAGAATCCCTCTGATTACACATATTCGAAAGGTATGACCTATCTAGTCTGCAGTATGAAAATCTCTATGATGTCTTGTTAGCTCATGATTTTAGCAATTTTTTTTATTTATTAAAGGAAAACGTTTAGACCTTGTACCATTTTGTGTTTTAGGTGGAATATTATTTGCAGTTAATGGCAAGTCCTATTGGGACACTGTGCCTGTGCAAGGCTTTGTGATGAACTTTTCCACGGGAGAGATCCTAAGCACATTTGTCCCAGTTAGAAAGGTAACTTGCTTTTGTGGTCTTTCACATTTACTTAATGCTGAGCGGAGCCCAGTACATGTTCTACCCACATATAATGTACACTGTGAAATACCGTAACGCATGTGCTGGGGCATTCAGTCCTCATAAGAGTTGTGTGCTTTTGTGTTGCAGAGTTTTGACATGCCTCACGACATTGTCGCTTCAGAAGATGGGACCGTTTTTGTTGGAGATGCGCACGCTGATACCGTGTGGAAATTCTCTCCCTCGGAAAGTGAGTTGTTAATAATTTGACTGTCCTTTTACGATTTAGACTAGCCAGTGATATGTTTGAAAACCCAAAAGGCACACTGATTGTGTTAACTCCTTCATCATTAAATTATAGCATATATATGAATTTCCCATTACAGTTCTGGTTGCCTCCTCCTATCAAAAATTTAAGAAATTTAGAAATTGTCCTTAAGGGACTATATTATTAGAAAATGACCTATATGTTGTTGTAGTGTTGTTATACTAGAATATATATATGAATATATATAATTTTACATGTTGCTGTAAATTTTAAAAAATTTAAAGAAATCCTGAAATCTTGCAGTTATCACTCTGGCCACTGAGCATTACAATAGACTAACACTGCCTATTCTGAAGGGATCACTTTTTAGTAGTCATCTCATTATCATCACAGGCAGGATTATCATGAAAGGGAACACCTTGAGGCAGATAACACCATATCCACCATGTGGAATTGGTGATGGACACAGCTTATCTTCTCCTCCCTGCACAGTGCACAAAGCATAACCACACCACTCTCCAGTCACTGAGTACTTTCTTGGCTACAGGTTTCTATGGTTTATGCGGCTCCTCTTAAGCAGGGATGCCCAACCTTCGCCCCTCCAGCTGTTTCAAACCTACAACTCCCAACAGCCTATAGGTATTATGGCATGCTTGGAGTTGTCAACAGCTGGAGGGCTGCAGGTTGAGTATCCCTGCTCTAAAGCATAAGTCAGAACTGCTAACGGCTCAGGCAAGATGGCTGCCCCCATAATCATGTGCAGGAAATAAAAAAAATACTATCAGAAAATTAAAAATAGATGAGAAGAAAAGTAACATGTTCCACTATCTGGTTTTAGTTAAAATATATGAGACACTTCCTTCAGCTATTTTATTTGCATATGTTCTAGAAGAAATGTCCTGTAGTCACCTGTGTTATGGCTATGTCTTCTGCACCCTTAGGGCTCATGCACACGACCGTATGTATTTTGCGGTCCGCAACAAATACGGATGACATCCGTGTGCATTCTGTATTTTGCGGAACAGAACAGCTGGCCCTTCATAGAACAGTACTATCCTTGTCCGTAATGCGGATATTATTTTGCGGAATGGACATACGGAAACAGAATTAACATGTAGTAACTTAAGTTTTTTTTTGCGGACCCATTGAAATGGTTCTGGATATGGTCAAAAAACAAAACTGAACGGACACGGAAAGAATATACGTTCGTGTGCATGAGGCCTTATTGATATTGAATTAACAGACGTGCCCCATTACAGTCTGATCGTGCCAGCATTCTGCATGATTTCTTCAGTAACAATCCTTGGCAGGCTCCAATACTTAATCATCATTCTGAATTTCTTTCTATTTTTAGTCGATGAGCATCGATCAGTGAAAAAGGGTGGCATTGAGGTTGAAGAAATAACAGGTACATTTCAGGCATGTGCTGTGCACTGTGCCATGTTCATCCTTTAAAAGTAAATGATTACGTGGGAGTAAAACCATAGAACAAACATGGTAATATTTTTACAATTTTAGCAATGTGATCACTTTGATTGTTAGATCACATGCTTAAAGGGCATCAGTCAGCAGATTTGTACCTATGACACTGGCTGACCTGTTACATGTGCACTTGGCAGCTGAAGACATCTGTGTTGGTCCCATGTTCATATGTGCTGCATTGCTTAGAAAAATCATGGTTTTAATATATGCAAATGAGCCTCTAGTAGCAACGGGGGTGTTTCCGTTACACCTAGAGGCTCTGCTCTCTCTGCAACTGCTGTGCCCTCTCGACTTTGATTGACAGGACCAGGCATGATGATGTTTACACTGCCTGGTCCTGTCAAAGTACAGAGGGCGCAGCAGTTGCAGAGAGAACAGAGATTCTAGATGTAACAGTAGCGCCCCTGTTGCTCCTAGAGGATCATTTGCATATACTAAAACATAATTTTTCTCAGCAATGCGGGCACATATGAACATGGGACCAACACAGATGCCTTCAGCTGCCAAGTGCACATGTACCAGGTCAGCCAGTCATAGGTACAAAACTGCTGACAGATGCCCTTTAAGAAGTACCTGTCTCCAGTGTTACCATTTTGGGTGTGTCCCTGCACAGTCTACCACTAGCAACACTGATTGGATAGTGTGAGACTGTGCAGGAAAACACCGCCAACTGGTAACAACCCAGCTGGCAATTCATTCATAAACTACTAGTAGGAATAATAGAAGAATAGGACAAAATTGAGTTATAAGAATAGATGCACCATAATTATTATTAAATGGGGAATGTAAATCGTTACTAAAGCAGAAATGTCAGAAGCGGTGAAAGGTCCTTTTTAGGGAAATATTTGGGCAGAGCGAATGGCACCCGTGACAATGGTGCTCACTCAATACTAAGGAGATCCAGTGGTGTCACCGAAGAAGCAGAACTGAAGGTAATAGAAATCTCAGTTTCTCCAACCTTATTTTGCTCATAAGTTTGACAAGAGGACTCTGTTTTGAAAATGTCTTGAGATGAGTGCCGATTACAGATTATTATTTTTTTTGTCTTTATCCTTTAAATTGTGCATGGATTATGTGCTAATCCTGTCTTCACAGAAACAGAAATTTTGGAAACGCGTGTTAGAAGCCGTCCCAAATCAAACACCTCGGCCACGGAACAGCACAATGGCCAGGCGAAGCAGACTGTCGTTCAGCAAAGCGGAGTTGGAGTCTCCTTCATCCTCATTATCACTTTGTTGATAATCCCTGTAGTGGTCCTTGTCGCCATTGCAATATTCATACGCTGGAGGAAGGGCAGAATATACGGGGGTATGTTACAGTCCATCATCGTCTAAATCTTCAAATAGTGTCTGTTTACAGCAGAGGTAACATCCCGTTATATCATAGGTCATAGTGATCTGAAGTAGTGATACTCATCAATCACATCACCATTTCATATCCATGGCATTATAAATATGGCTTAAGAGCAGCCAATGTTTTGGTACTTTTTCCAGGTGAAGGCGAACACAAATCCGAACCATCATCTGGAGGGATCCTAGGAAAACTAAGAGGTTTGCATCTTATTTGTCTACATGAAATGTCATGGAAAGAAATCCTAGTTTGCAACTCAAATATGAAGTCCACCAACCCTTGAAAACTGAGCGTTGACTGGAGTATCATTGTAAAGCAGTATCATTGCCTTTCCTACTCCTTGCCCTTGGTTCTCAGTAAATGTCAAACCTCATTCACTTAATAATAGTGATTGGTGAAGTTATAGGCTAATTGGCCATAGACCCTACTGGGAAATTTCCCGGTGGTCCGATGCCCAGTGGGCTACTTAATCCCTCCCCTTGGCTGTCAGCATGGTACATAATGATCTGATGCTCTCAGCATTAATTAATATAGGAGCATTAGGTACTTATGCAGCTGGCCATTGATGCAGGAGCCCTTCTGAATTCACTGATATTGCCGTCTTCCGGATGATGATGATACAGCTTCATAATGTGGGGTGGATGGCAGTATTTTGTGCTGCACTGTGGTATTTGATTTCCCAGAGGCAGTATATTGTCCTGCACTGTGGTATCTGGTTCTGCTCGGGCAGTATATTGTGCTTCACTGTGGTATCTGGTTCTGCTAGGGAAGTATTTAGTGCTGCACTGTGGTATCTGGCTCTGCTAGGGCAGTATATTGTCCTGCAGTGTGGTATCTGGTTCTGCTGGGGCAGTATATTGTCCTGCAGTGTGGTATCTGGTTCTGCTGGGGCAGTATATTGTCCTGCACTGTGGTATCTGGTTCTGCTGGGGCAGTATATTGTCCTGCACTGTGGTATCTGGTTCTGCTGGGGCAGTATATTGTCCTGCACTGTGGTATCTGGTTCTGCTAGGGCAGTATATTGTGCTTCACTGTGGTATCTGGTTCTGCTAGGGCAGTATTTAGTGCTGCAGTGTGGTATCTGGTTCTGCTGGGGCAGTATATTGTGCTGCACTGTGGTATCTGGTTCTGCTAGGGCAGTATATTGTGCTTCACTGTGGTAGTTGGTTCTGCTAGGGCAGTATATTGTGCTGTACTGTGGTAGTTGGTTCTGCTGGGGCAGTATATTGTGCTGCACTGTGGCAGTTGGTTCTGCTGGGGCAGTATATTGTGCTGCACTGTGGTAGTTGGTTTTGCTGGGGCAGTATATTGTCCTGCGCTGTGGTAGTTGGTTCTGCTAGGGCAGTATATTGTGCTTCACTGTGGTAGTTGGTTCTGCTGGGGCAGTATATTGTGCTTCACTGTGGTAGTTGGTTCTGCTGGGGCAGTATATTGTGCTGCACTGTGGTAGTTGGTTCTGCTGGTGCAGTATATTGTCCTGCAGTGTGGTATCTGGTTCTGCTGGGGCGATATATTGTCCTGCACTGTGGTATCTGGTTCTGCTGGTGCAGTATATTGTCCTGCAGTGTGGTGTCTGGTTCTGCTGGGGCAATATATTGTGCTGCACTGTGGTATCTGGTTCTGCTAGGGCAGTATATTGTGCTTCACTGTGGTATCTGGTTCTGCTAGGGAAGTATTTAGTGCTGCACTGTGGTATCTGGCTCTGCTAGGGCAGTATATTGTCCTGCAGTGTGGTATCTGGTTCTGCTGGGGCAGTATATTGTCCTGCAGTGTGGTATCTGGTTCTGCTGGGGCAGTATATTGTCCTGCACTGTGGTATCTGGTTCTGCTGGGGCAGTATATTGTCCTGCACTGTGGTATCTGGTTCTGCTGGGGCAGTATATTGTCCTGCACTGTGGTATCTGGTTCTGCTAGGGCAGTATATTGTGCTTCACTGTGGTATCTGGTTCTGCTAGGGCAGTATTTAGTGCTGCAGTGTGGTATCTGGTTCTGCTGGGGCAGTATATTGTGCTGCACTGTGGTATCTGGTTCTGCTAGGGCAGTATATTGTGCTTCACTGTGGTAGTTGGTTCTGCTAGGGCAGTATATTGTGCTGTACTGTGGTAGTTGGTTCTGCTGGGGCAGTATATTGTGCTGCACTGTGGCAGTTGGTTCTGCTGGGGCAGTATATTGTGCTGCACTGTGGTAGTTGGTTTTGCTGGGGCAGTATATTGTCCTGCGCTGTGATAGTTGGTTCTGCTAGGGCAGTATATTGTGCTTCACTGTGGTAGTTGGTTCTGCTGGGGCAGTATATTGTGCTTCACTGTGGTAGTTGGTTCTGCTGGGGCAGTATATTGTGCTGCACTGTGGTAGTTGGTTCTGCTGGTGCAGTATATTGTCCTGCAGTGTGGTATCTGGTTCTGCTGGGGCGATATATTGTCCTGCACTGTGGTATCTGGTTCTGCTGGTGCAGTATATTGTCCTGCAGTGTGGTGTCTGGTTCTGCTGGGGCAATATATTGTGCTGCACTGTGGTATCTGGTTCTGCTAGGGCAGTATATTGTGCTTCACTGTGGTATCTGGTTCTGCTGGGGCGATATATTGTGCTGCACTGTGGTATCTGGTTCTGCTAGGGCAGTATATTGTGCTGCACTGTGGTATCTGGTTCTGCTGGGGCGATATATTGTGCTGCACTGTGGTATCTGGTTCTGCTGGGGCGATATATTGTGCTGCACTGTGGTATCTGGTTCTGCTGGGGCAGGAGGCCGGTATAGAAATATTCTATATAAAGGATGTGATATAACCGCCTCATGTATCTGCTGATAAAGAAGTTTCTATTGCCACAATCATTACTAATCTGTTCATTTAGTGTTCAGTAAAAATTGCGCGATTTTGCAAGCAAGTTCATTCAGTCTTGTATGCGATTTCGTTCAATTTTTATCGCACGGGTGCAATGCGATTTAATGCGTTTTGCATGCACGTGATAAAAAACTGAAGGTATACATACAACATCTCTTAGCAACCATCCGTGAAAAACGCATTGCATCCGCACTTGCTTTTCACTTCTATGGGGTCATAGAATATAGAACATGCTGTGATCTTCACGCGAAACACAAGTGATGCGTGAAAACCAACACTCGTGTACACAGCCCCGTTGAAATTAATGGGTCAGGATTCAGTGCGGGCGCAATGCGTTCGCATTACGCATTGCACCCGCACGGAATACTCGCTCGTGTGAAAGGGGCCTTATTGTCACTTTTACAGCAGTCAAAACATAACCCATAAACATAAGTCCTAGGCCGTCTGACCGCTAACTACACAGTGGTTTCCCTCTATCGGGATCTGGGTCTACCGCCCAGCTCCCCAAAACACAACTCGGTGCCTACCCTACACAGACCTTGGCGCAGCCTGTTTCTTCCCCAGACTGGGAGCCCTGATTGAGGAGCTTAGCTCATACTTCGCCGAGCTCCTCAGCTGCTAGTTATCTCTCATTACCAGCCTAGCGGATACAAACCCTATTTCCTCAAGTCTCTAGTTCTCACCCAGCTTCCTCTGGGTGAGATGCACCATTTCAATGGCCCTCATATGGCTCTCCGGCAGCTGCACTGTCACAGTATGTTAACACAGCGACACTTGCTGTAGAACTTTGGTGCAGACACTGGCGCTGAGGTTTTGCCAGCAGCCACATGGCTTCTGCCTCCCATTAAGCCGCGCCGAGAAACATGTCCTTTCCGGGCGCATTCTGCCGCTTTAAAGAGACTCTGTCACCAGGTTTATGCTGCTAGGTTGTAACAGCTCTACCACATGCCAACCAGTCCTGATATTCATGAGCTCACGGCTCTCCCTGCCCACCTGCCTCTGATTGACAGGTTTTCCCATATGAATCAGCCGCAGGTGGCGGGGAAAACCAGGAGCTCATGTTACGGGGAGTCGCTCGGCATGCGCTGGAGCTGTGTAGCACAGCATTTTAGCAAAACGTCTGGGTCAATTAAAGAAAGTGACCCAGCGTTTTTACTAAAGGCATCTGTCACTAGTTTATATTGCCCTTAGGACACCATAAAACTGGTGACAGATTCCCTTTAAACCGCCTCGCTGTGCAATCCTCAGTGCTGGCTCCTATTGAAATGAATGGGAGGCTGAAACCATGCAGTTGCTGGCGGGATTTTGGCTAAATGTCATGTCCAGGTATGAGTAAATGTTAGTTAAAGGCTCGGAACACTCGCAATTAATTGCTCCAATGCACAAAAACATGAAGACTTGCATAAAGTCTTGATTAATGAGTTTATCTTCTTAAAGAGGACCTGTCACCACATAATACAGTGCAATCTGACAGCACCATGTTAGAGCAGGAGGTGCTGAGCAGATTGATATATACATTGTATATCTTTGCTTTATCTACCTCCTGTGAACCGCTATTGGTACAGGTAGGAGATGTTATCAGGCATTGTGTATATGGAGATAGCTGTCAGACACTGATAACTGTCCACAGGAAGTGGAAAAAGCAAAGATATAAATGTATAGATTCAGGTTATACTGAATATATATATCAATCTGCTCAGCACCTCCTGCTCTATAACATGCTGCTTTCAGATTGCACAGTATTTTGTGGAGACAGGTCCTTTTTAAGAAGCATCTGAGTTTACAGCTCCTATGCAGACCTATGTACCTCAATGGCTATAGGCAGCAGAGACACCCTGACTGAGCCTGCTGCAGTCATGCGGTAATGGCACACATAACATTAGTGTATTGTTGGCCGAGCCCGCCGAGAAGGATGGGGTGAAAATTTAATTTTTTTACCCTATTTTTTTTGTTCTTCCAGGAGATAAGACACCGCCAGAGGTGTCTGGCAGCAGCTTTCTCCGCTCACACCATAGAATACATATACTCTCATTTATGTGTATAGAGATGTTGTTAGGGAGTCAGGAGAGAGAGCTGTTTGGTGGACAGTTATTAAATGCGTATGCCCAGCTTTACTCCACTCCCTCTAACTTTGGTAGTTGATTTTTAAAGTGAAAAACCACTTTAAAACTTAAAACGGAACTCTGCTTCAGTTCCGAGGTACTAGTCAGAACCAAAGCAGAGTTCTGTTTCAAGTTTTAAAGTGGTTTTCCACTTTAAAAATCAACTACCAAAGTTATTCAGCGAACTCACGCGCGACTTCATGAATAACTTACTTCGGCTCATTGAAGCTCTAGTATTCATAAACACAAATTTGTAGGATGTTTTCAATCAAGAGTGTTTTAAATGCATTGGAGTATCAAAGGGGTTTCCTGATGTTCCTCTTCAAGTACTAAAGGGCAGTACTTAAAGGGAGTCTGTCACCAGATTGTGACCTTATAGACCGCTTACATAGCGCTCTAGCATAGCAGTCTATGATTCTAATGGTACCTTTGATGTTTGCTTGTGAAGTTCCCCCAAGGCAAAAACAGACTTTTATTCATATGTAAATTAGGGCTCGCAAGTGCCCAGGGAGGGGTTCTGCCTCTTTTCGTCATATCCCCGCCCCAGCCTCTTCCTCTGCCCGCCCCGCTCTTCCTTTGCGTCCTCCTTCTCTGCAGCAAGATCCCGCGCCTGCACTATCCATTGCTTGGCCGGGGCATGCGCACTGAGATGCCCATTGTGGGCACAGCATCGCAGTAGCTACTACGCATGCGCCGGTCAACGGCGAGAAACAGCGGCGAGGAGGCGGACCAGAGACACCCACAATGGGCATCGCAGTGCGCATGCCCCGGCCAAGCAATGGATAGCGCAGGCGCGGGATCTCGCTGCAGAGAAGGAGGACGCAAAGGAAGAGGCAGAGGAAGAGGCTGGGGCGGGGATATGACGAAAAGAGGCAGCCTGGGCTCCAACGAGGTGAACCCCTCCCTGGGCACTTGCGAGCCCTAATTTACATATGAATAAAAGTCAGTTTTTGCCTTGGGGGAACTTCACAAGCAAACATCAAATGTACCATTAGAATCCTAGACTGCTATGCTAGAGCGCTATGTAGGCGGTCTATTAGGTCACAATCTGGTGACAGACTCCCTTTAAAAGCTCTGTATACCATTGGCAAAATTTTGTTATTATTGCATAGTACGCGTATTGAGCTAAAATAATTTTTCCATTGGTCTTTATTAAAAATATTGAGCCGTTTTTCCTGCACTGCTTTGAGTTTTTCTACTAGCAGGATCTGTATTCTCTCTCTGCTCCGTCAGTCAGGGAGCTGACAGGCTCCTTATCTCTTCTCTCTGACCTTATAAACACTCATTATAGCTCAGTTCTTATCTTACTGATAAGAATGTAGCTTAAATAAGGGTTTATGGCCTTTTAGTAATTTACAGATATGGGTTGTTAGATGACTGGCTGAAAGCGAAAGTATAATTCACAGTATAATTCACACATTTAGAAAAACAATTAACCCTTTGTGACAGAATGGCTCAGTATTTTTAATAATGCCGAAAAATGATTTTTAGCCCAAAGTGATTCAAATGCAATCATAAAAAAGTGTATATAGCCTTTAAGAACGCTCACTGTACAGAGATGAGGAGTTCCATCTCCATGCAGTTTAATTCCTGGAACCTGTCAGTCTACTAGAGATGGGTATATGTTACTTGCCTCAGTCGACATTTGGCTATCCTCACACTGCGGTTTTGGCTTCTATTCACTGTGTAAGATGAGAAACGATCCAGCGCTCTTCCTGTCGCGCTGTGCTGTGACCCTGATCACATAGTGTGGGGTCAAAGAGCGTGCCAATGACCACACGCTGTAGGCAGGTCACAGCACAGAGTGCGGCTGAGGAAGACCAGGAAGCGGAGAGTACATAGCCCACACTGGGAGTGCTCTCCGGTCCATAATGGAAGCGCTCATTACTATTCACCCCATAACACACACTTACATTTTCCCCCCACTTTGGGTGGGTGGGGAGTGGGAGTGTATTTTAAAGGGCACAAAATATGGTATACCTTGGACTGTTCAATGTTTTCTTTAAATTGATGGAAATACAACCTATAGGTAACAGTAGGCACCCGTCACCTATAGGATATAATGGTATCTTCTTAAAGGGGTATTCCGGTTACATTAAGTTAACACCTATCCACAGAATTGGGGATAACTAGAAGATTGGTGGAGGTCCTACTGCTGAGACCCCCACAGATTACAAGAATTGGGGTCCTGTACCCCCCTGAAATGAACCGAACAGCTGGTCGGACATGTGTGTGGCCGCTCCATTCATTTTTGTGGGAGTTCTGGAGATAGCCGAGTACAGCGCTCCACTAATGCTGGAATTCCCTTAATGTAATTGCATGATTTTCCTATCTTATGACGTAAAGTCATGATTTTATTAAAGACACGGAGGCGAGTATTGCATCACTCTTTCTTTACTGAAAATCCACAGCAGCAAATAATTAACATAAAACCCTAAAGGGCCAACCCCCAGGTAACCCCTCCCATAAACCAGTCCATAAATAGGTCCTCTCTAGACAACTCTTCCTCTTTCTTTGATGCAACAAGCCGAACCACTTGAGAAAACCGGACCGAGGACTCTCCAACCGAACTCCAACCGGGAACATGTAACAGGAAGCGCAACCAGGGCGGAACTGGAACAGAGGTCAACTGGAACTAAGAACTCCTTGAAAACCGCACAGGGACCCACCAGGAATCAACCTACGGAGACAAACAGAACAAACACAGGTAATCCCGGAACATGAAAGACCGGTCCAATCATAAGGCGTATAAACATCATACATTTTAACATATCATTCATGCACATAATCAAACAATCATATGACAAAAAACCCACATCAGAAGGGAGGGCAGTACAAGGGCGGGGCAATACTCGCCTCCGTGTCTTTAATAAAATCATGACTTTACGTCATAAGATAGGAAAATCATGCAATTTTATAACAAGACACGGAGGCTCGTATTGCAAGTTTAAAGCGACGATATTACAGAGGAAAAAACGTGAGGAGGCGGCCTGAAATAAAACTCCCGAAACGTAGAAGCCCTAGACCAATCTGCCACCCGTAACACGTCTTCCAGGCGGGCCCCAGCCACTGTCATGGAGGTAGCCGAAGCTCCCCTAACCGAATGAGCTGTGAAAATAGAAGTATCCACTCCGGCTTGGGACAAAATCCACTTAACCCAACGGGACAGGGTGACACTGGAAACCGGAAGAAAAGGCCTGCGGAAGGAAACAAACAACTGCGGGGCCGCAGGATCCCGTAGAGAAGACGTGCGGCTCAAATACTCCTGTAAACAGAGCACCGGGCAGAGGGACGAGTTATCTGGGAAGGCCGGATAGGACACCGACCGAATACTAGTCTTTGTGCGTTGAGAGATGTTGAAAGAAACACCACTTGGAGTGAAAGATAAAGCATCGAAATCCAAGGCCCGCACATCTGAAACCCTCTTGCAAGAAACCAAGCAAAACAGAGTGACTAGCTTTGCCGAAATTTGGCGGAGAGATAAGGCTGAATTGATGGGCCAAGCAGAGAGAAAACGCAAGACCAGCGTTACATCCCAGGAACCAGTGAAGCGAGGCCTAGGTGGGCGAGACAAACGAGACCCTTTGAGAAGCCGGCACACCAAAGGATGTTGACCAGCTGGACAGCCCGCGAATCCGTTATGTCGAGACGAAATGGCCGAACGAAAGAGGTTAATGGACCTATAGGCCTTACCTTCCTCAAAGAGAGACGATAGAAACTCGAGCAAATCCGTCACAGGTGCTGCCAAGGGATCCAGACCCCGCCTCACGCACCAGTCAGACCAGCGATTCCAGGCTGACTGATAGGCGCGTCGGGTGCTGGGGGCCCATGCGCTCTCCAAGAGGATACGAGTCGTTGACTATAAGCCTGGGACCGTCCACTGCTCCCCGAAACTCTGCATGCTAGAAGACGGAGAGAGCCGTCTGCCACCAGCGGATGACGCTGGTCCAGGGGTCCACGAAGGAGATCCGGAAACGAGGGAAGGAGAAAGGGATTCTCCACCAACAGCTCCAGGAGTTGAGGGAACCACGACTGGGCTTGCCAAAAGGGAACTATCAACACCAAGTCCGCTAGCTGCTGTCGTACCTGTGACAGCACTCGCGGGATGAGCGCAAACGGTGGAAAGGCATAAGCTCGGAGACCCGACCAATCTTGCAGCAGGGCGTCTACAGCCTCCGACAGAGGGTCCGGCCTCCAACTGTAGAAACGTGGTAACTGGGCGTTCCAACGTGAGGCAAAAAGGTCCATAGAGAGAGGTCCCCAAATCGACATGATGGAGGAGAATACCGCCGGATCTAATCTCCAATCGCTGAAGTCCGAAGAATGGCGAGAGCTCCAGTCCGCGAAAGTATTGCGAAGCCCTGGGATATATTCTGCGACCACTGTGAAGCCGTTGTCGAGGCAAAAGGTCCAAAATTCCTTCGCCAGGTGCGTCAGGATCGAAGAATGAGTGCCCCCCATGGCGTTGACATAACGCACGGCTGACACATTGTCCATCCTGAGTCTGATGCATGCTGACATCCTGTCCCTGGTGAAGCTGCGAATGGCAAAGGATCCCGCCAGCAGCTCCAGACCCCATTGCAGTACGCACCCCAGCCGGAGAGACTGGCGTCTGATTCCACGATGAGATCGGGCTGAGGTCCCACAATGGCTTTGCCATTCCAAGCATCCAGGTTGGATATCCACCACCTGAGCTCGTCCCTCGTCTCGCGATCCAGGGTCACTACATCCGCATAAGACGCTCCCGCTTGAAGATGGGCGATCTTGAGTCGCTGCAAAGCACGATAGTGCAGAGGAGCCGGGAAGATTGCTTGGATAGAGGAGGAGAGAAGCCCGATGATGCGCGCCAGATGACGGAGTGACAACTCCGGAAGTCTCAACGAGTGACGCAATTCCTTGCGTATGGACCTGACCTTGGTACCTGGAAGGTATAAAGTTAGTTCGCTGGAACTCACCACAAAACCCAGAAATTCTATCGACCTGGAGGGCTGGAGACAAGATTTCTCGGTGTTGATGACAAACCCAAGACCCGTAAGAAGAGACATCGCAGAATGCAGGTGTATTAGGAGCTCCGATGGAGATTGAGCCATGAACAGGATATCGTCCAGATAAATCACCAGACGAATACCCTGACTGCGGAGCCAAGCTACCACAGGTCTCATCAACTTGGTAAAGCACCAAGGGGCTGATGAGAGACCAAACGGTAGGCACGTGAACTGCCAGAGGAGGTTGTGCCAACGAAACTGGAGGAGCAACCTGGACAGGGGAGAGACGGGAACCGTCAGGTAGGCGTCCTTCAGGTCTAACTTCCCTATCCAGTCTCCCGGGAGCAAAAGGTCTCTGAGTAAATGGATCCCCTCCATTTTGAAATGGCGGTAGCACACAAATCTGTTCAGACTCCTTAAATTTATCACTGGTCGGAATTGACCCCCTTTCTTTTCTACCAGAAAGATATTGCTGACAACCCCGACAGACTGGGGAGGAGCCCTCTCTATCGCTCCTTTGACCACCAGAGCATGAAGCTCTTGGTCCATGCAAGCTCGAGCTGGTTCTGGCAAGACCAGCGGAGGAGGGTCCGGCAGAGACAAATGAGAAACCGTGAGATCTATCTGAAACCCTTGGATTGTGGACAGTACCCATGGGTCGGAGGTGACCTGGCTCCAAGCGGGCAAAAAATGTCGGAGTCTGCCCCCGATACAGTGGCTGGAAGAAAACCAACGGTGTTGTGGACTTACCGAGAGGGCGTCTTGATCCAGCACCGCCTCTGAAACCTCTGGAGCGGAACGACTGGCCCCTGGATGGGAAGAAGGAGGACTGTGGACTCTGGTCCTGGGCTGCCGATCGTTGGTTGTAGGGACCTCGAGCGTTTCCACGCGTCTGGAACTGGACACGGCCGGACAGACGGCCCCTGAAGCTGCCGGCCCTGTTAGAGACACGCCCGTGGAACACTCTGCGCATGGAGCTCTGCGCTTTATCAAGGGCAGTAAAGGCCCCCACAAATTTGCCCAGGTCCTTAATGAAACCAAAGAGAAGACCTTGAGCCTCCTTACCCGTCTCGGTAAGCGCCATATTGGACAGTTTTGGCTCAATTTTCATAAGAAGGGCCTTCCTACGCTCAATAGAGAGGGAGGAATTGACATTCCCTACCAAACAAATGGCGCGCTGCGCCCAGCCACTGAGGATTTCTGGGTCTATGGCCGTACCCTCCGTTCTGGCAGTCTCAGCCATCTCAAAAATTTTTGTCAGGGGTCCTAGACTGTCTAAGAGCTTGTCCTGACAAGCCCTAAGGGCTGAATCCAGGCCCTTGCGGGGGTTAAAACCCGATTTCGAAAGGAATTGGATCATCTTTGGATCCACGTTTGGTGTCTCACATACCTTATTCGGTACCACGGGACGGGGGCATTCAGCCTTTAATTTGTTACGGGTCTCCTTGGAGAGTGGTTTCCTGACCCTATTCTCCAAATAATGAGCCACGTGAGGTAACGGTAACCATTCAGCCGACCTAGGATGGTGCAGGCTGTCCGGGTCGAATAGGGGTTCACCCTGCGGATCAATGACAGAGTCAGGGCCCGGGGTGTTCGCCTCTGGACCCGCCGAAGAAGGGGGCAGGCTCGGTGGAGAGAACCCCTCAAAATCATCAGCTACGCGGACCCCGGCCAGGTCCATGTCAGAGGCATAGTAATCCTCATCTAAAACCTCCTCATCGGACTCCAACTCTGAGTCAGAACTGTGTTCGGGGCGGGCCCGAGCGGACTTCCACGCGCGCGTTTTTTCCGCCTGGCGCGGGCAGGCTCTCTTACGTGACCTACGCACGTCGTCTGTTGATGGAGCTAAGCCATCTGTACAATCATTTCTGGAGGTTACAGGGGTAGGTGTAACAGCCGGAGTAGGGACAGGGTTCTGCGCTCTAAGCGCTTGGGATATAGACTGCGAAATCACAGATGACATATTCCCCATAGCATTTGCAATAGCAGCTGAAATGGATTGTTGTAAATCCATCCCATGTGATTCTGCTTGGGCAGGAATTGTACCAGCAGGGGGGGCAACCGAGCTAGTGGAGGCGTCCATTAGAGAGGGCAGGGGAGATATATCGCTGGGGGAAGACCTGAAGCAGGGAGTTAGTCACTCCTGAGAGAAAATACCAGAAGGTGCTGTAACAGAGCCGGCGAGCGCAGGTACTAGCGATGTGTGCGGCGGAATCAACCGGAAACGGAAGAGGGCGGAAGGAGGGGAAAAGGAAACGCCCCCCCAGGCACCCAGGAGGAGCAAGATGGCGGCCGCAACGCTGAACCGGCCGCCGTGTGGTAGGTAAGGGAGTCCCAAGATGGCGCCCGAGAATCTCGGGCCCGGCGCTCCTCCCACCCCAGGCAAGCGAACGTCGAAGTCTCGCAATCGCGAGACTTCAGACGGCAAGGCGCGAACTAAGGAAGGGGAAGGAGAAATGGCGCCCGAACAGTAAGTAACGGGGGGGGGGGGGGAAGCGAACCGCAACAGGGAGCGGAGATGTGAAGGCAAACAGGAGTTCACCTTGCCGCAAGATAAAGACACAGACTCCCTAAAGGATAAAGGGGTTAGACAATAAGGGTTCTCAGTGACCACTAAAGGAAGGGCAAAACGGGGGGTATAAAGCAACAGGTTAACCCCTAGCAGGCAATTATAACCCCAGGAACGTTATAATAAGGTTAATCACAATATTATAACCCCAGGAACGTTATAATAAGGTTAATCACAATATAATACAAAAAGGCACGATGTACAAGACGAGAATATAGGCACTTATCTGCTGTGGGCAGCAGCAAAGAAAGAGGAAGAGTTGTCTAGAGAGGACCTATTTATGGACTGGTTTATGGGAGGGGTTACCTGGGGGTTGGCCCTTTAGGGTTTTATGTTAATTCTTTGCTGCTGTGGATTTTCAGTAAAGAAAGAGTGATGCAATACGAGCCTCCGTGTCTTGTTATAAAATCGGAATACCCCTTTAATAAATATTTCATGAAAAGCTCCTGACACATGCATTTAGGGAGTCTTTCACTGACTATTCACTACTAAAACTACCAGAAATTGGCATCAATACATGGTATAGGTATTTTCAACATACCTGTATGTCATTTAAGATGTCTGCTCTCCCACTGACCTCCCAAGGCTTCCTACCTTCTCCCCTGACATCGCAGTGATCTGTCTCCAAATCTTGCACAGTCACCCGTCGCCCTTGCGCTACATTCCCTTTTGTGGGCTATTGCTTTAGTGTCTGCACAGAACATATTCCTGAGGCAATAGCCCATAAAAGGGAATGTAGCGTGCAGGTGGCAGATGCGCAGCACGGGGTGCCTGCGTGCAATTTTGGAGACACATCAATGTGACGTCAGGGGGAGCGGGGAGAAGGGCTTGGGAGGTTAGGCAAGGAGCGGACATTGGGGAAAAGCTGCGGGCTTGGGCACTTTGAGAGGAAAGCTCGTCCAGCTGGGAACTTGGGATCCTATTTGCCCATGAATAAAGGCTATTTTCCTGGATATTCGCTGAACACGCAGATGACATACATGTGGAGAATGCAGATACCATGTACTGATGGCCATTGCTGGTAGTCTTATCAGTGGCAGACTCCCTGTGACAGATGCAATACAGTGGAATAATATCACCCAGAGGCATCCATTTAGAAATTATATACCGTGCTATTCCATACATTATTTTATTTTTTTGGAGTCAATAACGTACACCAGACAGAGTCCAAAAGAGACCCCTATGGACACGTTTAGTGTGTACTTCAGGAGGCGTCCTTACTAAATGTAGACAAATAAAACCGTGATGTATATGGGACCTTTCAAGGGTCACACAAGTTTTACAAAATCTGTCATTTATGACCATTGCACTGTGCCTTTACAAGAGGAGTTTCTAATGCTGTCACGTCTTTTCTTGTAGGCAAAGGAAGCGGAGGCCTCAATTTAGGAACTTTCTTTGCAAGTCACAAAGGATATAGTCGAAAAGGTTTTGACAGACTAAGCACAGAAGGCAGCGACCATGAAAAGGATGATGACGACGGTTCAGATTCTGAAGAAGAGTATTCAGCACCCACTATCCCACCAGTGCCAGTATCTTCTTCCTGAATCCTCTACTTCCACTCAGCCCTTGGCCCTTTAGCACGTTTAAGATTGTGTATTTAATTGTAACTGTACTAGTCTCTGTGGGCTGTACAAGTGTCATGTTTTCTTTATTTTCCCTTATGAGTGCAGTTGTAGTCCGTACGTGAACATTCAGAACCCCTTTTGTTATCACTATAGAAAACTTCTTAGACAATGTAATTCTTATGTTTTTGGTTCATTGAGCGTTCTCCATTTGTTTTATGGCCTTCCTCCGCTTCTCCAGTAGCACTTTAATTGCCAATTTATTATCTTCATGCCTTTCAAGGTCACTACTAATTGCAGTACAAAGTTGTGTGCCACATAAAATGCAAAGCTGCTAAATCTCTTCTATTTTTTTAAATTCACAATATGATATAGCGTCCAAAATAATTAAAATTGTAAAAGATAAAAAAAAAGATATATTTAATTTTTGTTCTGGTGTTATTGGGATGTCTTATTTTTAGATGGTTACACTGTTTAGAACACTATTTTCAGAAACTGAATGTACTTTGTGTAATAAAGTGTTCGCAGAGCATTAAATTCAGACTTTGGAATTTGTGCATTACTTTTTCTGACTCATACCTTTTTAAATTTGTGCAAAACAAAAGAATTTGAATAAAATTTTTCAGGATCCGCTTTATTTTAAAGGGGTTTTACGAGACTTTAATACTGATGAACTATCCTCTAGCTAGGTCATCAGGAGAGGACTCCCCTGCATAACAGAAACGGGACGGATCCATTATGCAGGCCATGGATTTCTATTATGACAGAATGAACAACGGAATGCCTCTAAAGGCATTCCGTTATGCATTCTGTCATAGAATTGCGTTATGGTCTGTGGTAACAGAATCCATAACGGAATTCTACTTTCACCACCAAACGAAGCTTAAATGAATATCAAAATATAAAAATTTGCTCATCTCTAGTCATCAGTATCTGATCATGGGGGTCTGACAGCAAAGACCGCCGCCGATCAGCTGGTTGAGAAGGCAGCAGCTCTTGCAGTAGCGCAGCAATTTTCTCCAGCTTTTTCTAGGCCATGTGACAACACGTTCATTGGTCACGTGGCCTAGAAGCAGCTCATCTCCATAAAAGTGAATGGGGCTGAGCTCAATACCGATACCACAGCCATTCTACAATGTACGGCACTGTGCTTGGTAAGCACAGAGAAGGCCACGGCTCTCACAGGGGCTCCATTGCCTTCTCAAACAGCTGTTCAGCAGGGGTCCCACCCATCAGATACTGATGACCTGTTCATAGGATAGGTCATCAGTATTAAATTCTCTGAAAACCCTTTTAAAGGGAACCTATCACCTGGATTTTGGGTATAGAGCTGAGGACATGGGCATCTAGATCGCCGCTAGCACACCCGCAATATCCAGTCCTCATAGCTCTGTGTGCTTTTATTGTGTCAAAAAAACGATTTTTTAAATATATATATGTAAATGAGGCTACCAACGTTTCCGGAGCCCAGCCATGCCCACTGTGAAGGAGCCCAGCACCGCCCCGCATACTCCGAATCTCCTCTTTGCTCCCCGACGTCACAAAGCTAGAGCGCCGTAATCTCGCGATGTGTGAGCTAGCGCATGCGCAGTGTCGGCATAGTGTTCCTTCCCTGTGCTGGCATCAGCCCCAGGGAACGAACTGCACATGCGCTAGCTCGCGCATCTTGAGATTACGGCGCTCTAGCTTTGTGACATCGGGGAGCAAGTTGGAGATTCAGAGGATCCGGGGCGGTGCTGGGCTCCTTCACAGTGGGCATGGCTGGGCTCAGAGTCAGAGAATGCTGGACTCATCTCTGAAGCATGGAGGAGACAGGACTCCTCTAAGGTTAATTTACATATCTATAAAATAGTTTTTTTTTAACGCAATTGCGGACAAGAATAGGACTTGCTCTATATTTTTTTGCGGGGCCGTGGAACTGAACAACAGATGAGGACAGCACACTGTGTGCTGTCTTCATCTTTTGCGGTTTCATTGAAATGAATATGTCCGCACCTGTTCCGGAACAAAACATATAGCCGTCTAAGTGAGCCCTAAGGCTACTTTCACGCTGTGCCTGCAGGGTACTTTTGCAATACAGGCTGGTAAAGTCCTGGTGCACATGTAAAATGTACTGTATCCATAAGCCTCCAAAAGATTGTACTTTTGGCCTACATCAGACCAATCGGTATACATTAGCATACTTTTTTTTTCTGAATGAAATAGCACAGCAGACTGCTCTATTCTGTACCAAGGGAATGGGGGCAATACCATTCCACCTAGAAGATCTGCTGCCTCTGCAACTGCTGCACCTTCTGCATTTTCATTGACGGGCCAGGCAGTGAAAACGTCAGCACACCTGGCCCTGTCAATCAAAGTGTAGAGGGTAAGACAATTGCAGAGAGAGCAGAGCCTCTAAGCAATGAGGGCACTTATGGACATAGGACCAACACAGATGCCTTCAGCTGCCAAGTGCACAGTGTAACAGGTCAGCCAGTTTCATAGGTACAAATTTGCTGACTGATACCCTTTAAAGGGGTTATCCAATGTCATAATTAGCACCCCATGTGTCGGGCCCCTCACGCGGAATATACTTACCCTGCTCCTGGTCCCCGCAGCACTGCTGCTGCTTCTCCCTGTACACGGATGAAAACAACCGGTGTCAGGGGGAAGCAGCCAATGGCAGACGGGGACGAGCCTCCCTAGTGTCGCCCGTAATGCTAGGGAGGCTCGTCCCCGCCTGCCATTGGCTGCTCCCTTCCCCCCGACACCGTGTACAGGGAGAAGCGGCGGTGCGGGGAAAGTATATTGTGTGGGAGGGGTCGATACATTGGGGGCTGTTTATGAAATTGGATAACCCCTTCCTAATAAAGCAATTTTCCATTTTTGCGTTTTTCACTTTGTCTTCCTGGAGCCATAACTTTTTTTTTTTTTTCTGTTCACATAGCTGTATAAGGGCTTATTTTTTTGAAAGTTGCACTTTCTAATGGCACCATTTAATAATGCATGGAATGTAGTGGGAAGCTTTTCATCGCCATATTCTGACCCCCATAACTTTTTTTAATCAAAGTACAGTATTAGAATGTATATGCTCCAATGAGCCGAAGTTATTACTTCGCAAAGTCTCGCAAGACCACGTAATAATTTCCCGAACTCTGATTCGGTTCTAAGTGGTATCAGTAGAAATCAATTTATGAAGTTATTACTCATCGGAGACATTCTAATACTGTATGGAGCGCTTGCTACGTACAGTATTGAAATGAAGTTTCATGCAAATCGACTTTGGATGTTTCATACGAAGTCAATTCGCTCATCCCTACCCATGATGTTGATTTACCCAGGATTTTTTTTATTAGGTGGTATTTTTATTTTGGGGGAAAAAGGGGGATTTGAATTTGTGTGTGTGTGTGTGTGTGTGTGTGTGTGTGTATATATATATATATATATATATATATATATATAATATCTAAATTTTTATTTATTTTTTGTTACTTTTTTTAGGTCCCCAAGTGGACCACCAGAAGTGGATCATCAGATTGTAATTTGTATAGGGTCATGGAATTTTCTCCATTATCCTAAACAGAAATAGCTATATCACAATTCAGTGCTACCACCTGCTGGGCTGAATTGTAATATACAAGTTATGAGCCTGGAAGCCTAGTACAGGCTCAGGCTCATTACTGCAGTGGAACACCTTACCTTATCTCCACTAGGGGGAAGCGTTCCTGCCCATGAAGTGCACGCTCCTGGGTTTCTGGCTTCTGAGATGCTGTGGTCACAGTTGACCACAGCATCTGAGGGGTCAAATGTCTGATCGGCATGACCACCGATCACGGACATTAGCTGCTGGTGTCTGCTGTATGAAACAGCAGGCACCCACTAGTTAGAGTGCCATCTTTAAAGACCCTACATCCATTGTACATGTACGGCAGATGTTGTGAAGGGGTTAATGCCTGGTTAAGTGTCCCCAGATTTGAAATACAAGAGTTTACATTTTTATAATGTTTTAATTATATTTCAATGCGTATTTAGTATTATTCTTTAAAGCTCCAGAAAGTTCAAGGGAACTCGATTGTGAGAACATTTCCTGTGTGTGAAATAGAACTTCATTTTTGTATTGCCCTGTCTGTTTCATTCTATGTTTGTGTTGTTGCATGGCAAATATTCAGCTAACACCAGTGACCTGTTCTGTTGAGCAGCTGGAGAACTTACCACAAGAAGGTAAAATAAGCAGTCTGACCGAATGGGTGGACACAAGTGATGTACAGGTGTATCTCAATTGTGAGGAATATGGATTATTTTATGTCAGCCATGTTTCCCCCCCCCAGCCATCTTTTGTCAGATAGCAGAGGTAGTGAACTCCACAGGGGGGCCCTGCTTCAAAGCCCAGCAAACTGGCAGAGAACTTCTTGCAGGCCACCTTTGTTTACAATTTCTCACCTCCATTCAGCCAGCCAGGAACCCAGCTAATGGAACAGGAAAAACCTCTCTGCAGGGGGTCTAGGCCATTCCCCAGTTCAATGAACATTATCAGACATCATGGAACTATGAATCGCCTGGCCATCACAGGCATAAACCGGATACATATTTGCGTCCCTGTGGCCACAATAAACAGGCCCGTGGTCATAGCTTGGTGGTGGGGTGCCAGGGAGGGGAGATATACATATTTCCCCACAGAAACCAAATAACGGTACCATGCTTGGACTCTACTGGTAGCCAGAAACCAGGTGGATCCATTGGTCCCAGAACAACCTCCCTGCGACATTCTGGTCTGTAGCCATGAGCCCTAATCGGTTTTGTGGCTCAATTGCTGCCAGCCCAGAAGAGGGGGGTGTCTTTCTCTGAAGGGAGGTCACATCGTACCATGTGTTCAGAGGGACCTGCAACCAGCTGACATCACTTCTTCCCATGTGACCACAGCTAAGAACTCATCACAACCCAAAGGACTCCTATACCTGGTAAATTGACTTTTGTTCTGCTTAACCCTGTTTGTACCACGCCATCTGTATTTACCACTCGGACCACTGCATACAGTGCCTTGCAAAATTATTAATCCCCCTTGACTTTTTTCGTGTTTTGTTACATTACAGCCTTAAAGGGAACCTGTCACCGGGATTTTGTGTATAGAGCTGAGGACATGGGCTGCTAGATGGCCGCTAGCACATCCGCAATACCCAGTCCCCATAGCTCTGTGTGCTTTTATTGTGTCAAAAAAACGATTTGATACATATGCAAATTAACCTGAGATGAGTCCTGTCCCTGAGATGAGTCAGGGACAGGACCTCAGCTCTATACCCAAAATCCCGGTGACAGGTTTCCTTTAAGTTCAATGTTTTGTGAATCTGAATTTTATGTGACGGATCCGAACACAATAGTCTAAGTTGGTGAAGTAAAATAAGAAAAATATATAAATAAAACTATTGTTTAGAAATAGAAAACAGAAAATTGGCTTGTACTTATGTATTCACCCCCTTTATTAGGAAGACCATAAAAAGCTCTGGTGCAACCAATTACCTTTAGAGGTCACATAATTAGTGAAATGATGTGCACCTGTGTGCAATCTAAGTGTCACATGATCTGTCATTACATATACACACCTTTTTTGAAAGGCGCAGAGGCTGCAACACCTAGGCAAGAGCCATCACTAACCAAACACTGCCATGGAGACCAAGGAACTCTCCAAACAAGTAAGGGACAATGTATTTGGGAAGTACAAGTCAGGGTTAGGTTATAAAAAAAATATCCAATTCTTTGATAATCCTCAGGAGCACCATCAAATCTATTATAACCAAATAGAAAGAACTTGGCACAACAGCAAACCTACCAAGAGACGGCCGCCCACCAAAACTCACGGACCAGGCAAGGCAGGCATTTATTTAGAGAGGCAGCACAGAAACCTAAGGAGGAGCTGCCGAGTTCCACAGCAGACACTGGAGTATCTGTACATAGGACGACAATAAGCCGTACGCTCCATAGAGTTGGACTTTATGGCAGAGCGGCAGGAAGAAAGCCATTATGTTCAGCTAAAAACAAAAAGGCACGTTGTGAGTTTGTGAAAAAGGCATGTGGGAGACTCTCAAAAAGTATGGAGGAAGGTGCTCTGGTCTTATGAGACAAAAATTTAACTTTTCGGCCACCAAAGAAAATGCTATGTCTGACGCAAACCCAACACATCACATTACCCAAAGAACACCATCCCCACAGTGAAACATGGTGGTGGCAGCATCATGCTGTGGGGATGTTTTTCAGCAGCGGGGACTGGGAAACTGATCAGAGTTGAGGCAAAGATGGATGATTCTAAATACAGGGTTATTCTTAAGAAAAACCTGTACACTGTGCGTTATTTGAGGCTAGGACGGAGGTTCACCTTCCAGCAGGACAATGACCCCAAACACACTGCTAAAGCAACACTTGAGTGGTTTAAGGGGAAAAATGTAAATGTGTTGGAATGGCCTAGTCAAAGCCCAGATCTCAATCAAATAGAAAATCTGTGGTCAGACTTAAAGATTGCTGTTCACAAGCGCAAACCATCCAACTTGAAGGAGCTGAAGCAGTTTTGCAAGGAGGAATGGGCAAAAATCCATGTGGTAAAATATGGCAAGCTCAAAGACACTTATCCAAAGCGACTTGGAGCTGTGATTGCCGCAAAAGGTGGCTCTACAAAGTATTGCCTTTAGGGGGTGAATAGTTATGCACATAGATTTTTTGTGTTATTTTGTCCTATTTGTTGTATGCTTCACAATAAAATAAAAAACATCTTCAAAGTTGTGGCATGTTCTGTAAATGAAATTATGCAAACAATCAATGTTAATTCCAGGTTGTTAGGCACCAAAATACGAAAAAAGTCAAGGGAGGTGAATACTTTTGCAAGGCACTGTATATTTTCTGTGTATATTGTGTTATGTCTAGTGAACCCTTAAGGCAAATCCCCACGTCTGTGTTTCGGCATAGCTATAAGCTACCGCGGGTTGGTTTCTTACCCTATATAATCCCGTTAGTGGACCAGGCTTATATCAAATGAGAAACTGGTGGCAGTATACCCGGGTCACTGAAAAGGCTCTCTCAACTTGTTGCCTCTCTGTGCCCGCATGGACAGGAGGTGTCTGTGTAAACTGTATCAAGCTGACCTTACCTACTTTTCCATAAAGGCGTAACGCCACGCCCTCGTAACCAGTGACCATACCGTATCTCGTTGGCTCTACGTAGTTGATGTCTGACGTCAGTCGGGGTACGGTATTCGTCACATAAATAAATTTAGAGTATCACCGAAAAGTTAATTTATTTCAGTAATTCAATTCAAAAAATTAAACTTATATTCTATAGATTCATCACACGCAAAGTGGTTTATTTCAAGCATTTATTTCTTATTTATTAGCTTACAGCTAATGAAAACCCAAAAGTCAGTATCTCAGGAAATTCATATATTATATAAGGCCAATTAAAAAGATTTTTAATACAGAAATGTTGCCCTACTAAAAAGTATGTACAGTATATGCACTGCATACTTGGTCAGGGCTCCGTTTGCATGGATTACTGCATCAGTGCGGGCTAGCATGGAGGCGATCAGCCTGTGGCACTGCTGAGGAGTTATGGCGGCCCAGGTTGCTTTAATAGTGGCGTTGTTGGGTCCGGTGTTTCTCATATTTCTCTTGAGAAAACCCCATAGATTGTCTAAGGGGATTTAGGTCAGGCGGGTTTGCTAGCTAAGTGATACCAGGTACTGGTACTTTTGGCAGTGTGGGCAGGTGCAAGTGCTGCTGGAAAATGAAATCAGCATCTCCATAAAGCTTGTGAGCAAAGGGAAGTTTGAAGTGTTCTTATTTCCTGGTAGATGGCTGTGCTGACTTCATATAACACAGAGGACCAACACCAGCAGATGACTTGGGTCCCCAAACCATTACTGACTGTGAAAACTTCACACTGGACCTCAAGCAACTTGGACTGTGTGCCTCTCCACTTATCCTCTAGACTCTTTCCAAATGAAATGCAAAATTTACAATACAAAGGAGAAAACACAGCCGGCACTACTGAACGCGGTACGGTGCAGGTAACATGCTCTCAGCAACCATGCAAAAAACCGAGTGGTGCTCAGCCACAGTGAAAAACCAAATGTCATCAAAGGTAGAAGAAAAAAGAGAAGGCAGCACTCACCGAATCTTCATCAAGTCGTAGCTTTATTCGGGTTAAAACATAACGGGTGCGGGTCACAATTCACAGAAGAAAAAGGCAACAGCCATTTCGCGCACTTTGTCAAGCCTCCAATGCAAAATTTAGTCAGCAGTCTTCCCCATGATTTTGTAGCCTACTGAACCAGACTGAGGGATCATTTAAAGCAGGCATCCTCAAACTGCGGCCCTCCAGCTCTTGTAAAACTACAACTCCCACAATGCCCTGCTGTAGGCTGATACCTGTAGGCTGTTCGGGCATGCTGGGAGTTGTAGTTTTGCAACAGCTGGAGGGCCGCAGTTTGAGGATGCCTGATTTAAAGGCTTTAGAAACCTTTGCAGGTGTTTAGTGTTGATTAGCTGATTACACTGGGAAACCAAGAGTTAACAGTATAAAACATTTTCACACTATTCTAATTTTCTGAGATACTGACTTTTGGGTTTTCATTAGCTGTAAGCCATAATCATCAACATTAAAAGAAATAAACACTTGAAATAGATCACTCTGTGTGTAATGAATCTATAAAATGAGTTTCACCTTTTTAATTGAATTACTGAAATAAATTAACTTTACAAATGGAAAGTTTTATACAGCAAGTCAAATAACTTTTTAAAGCATTATTAAAGGGGTTATCCTGGAAAAGATAATGATGATTTATCCTCAGGATTAGCAAGGGTCCAAGACCTGGCACCCCTACTGATCAGCTGTGTCAAGGAGCCGCTGGCAGCTCTCAAAGGACAGCGCCATACATTGTCTTGAATTGGGCTGAGCTGCAACTAGGCCATATGACCACTGTACAGTGATGTCACTGGCCTAAGAAGAGACTGTGGCGCTCAAGGCCTCTTCTAACAGCTGATCGGTGGGGGTCCAGGGTGTCGCATCCCCACAGATCTGATACTGATGTCCTATCCTGAGGATAAGTCCTAAATATTTTTTCCTGGATAACCCCTTTAACTCCCTGGAACTAAACAAAGACAGGGTCCAATTTTCTCCACTCTTTAGTAGCCTCTAAATAGAGAAGAACACAATGCCTCACTTCTAGCCTATGAAGAGTGCCTTTTTCTTAGATTGAGGGAACAATCTCTTCTAATCTGTGAAAACGTGAGACAACTTTGCGTAAAAAGGACTGATCCAATTTTAACACAATCCTGTCTTCCGAGATTGTAAAGAAAGGTTCACCAATCTTCAGAGCCTGAATCTCACTCTACGTGCAAATGTTATGGCCACCAGAAATACATGACATATTTTCTAACCTGTAAGAACTGCCTGAACTAGGTTTAGATCCCAGGGTGGAACAGTTGCTCTAACTGTAGGTTTTAATCTCTCCACTAGTGATGGACGAACATCAGCCGGGACTTGTGCACTTCTAGTAATTATTTCTTGGCTCCAAATATGAGCTGAAGGTTTTTCAGGTTCGCCTGCCATTAAAATGAATGGGACCCGCCGCAAACTTGCGGTTCGCGAACATTTGATCGCGTTCACGAACCGCAAGTTTGCGGCGGGTCCCATTCATTTTAATGACAGGCGAACCTGAAAAACCTTCAGCTCATATTTGGAGCCAAGAAATAATTACTAGAAGTGTACAAATAGTCCCACAACATGGACAGTTACATACCAGATGTGTTATTCAAATTTGCGATCTCCATTTATTATTTTTTTCAATGCGAAATATCGGCAATATATTTTTCGCATGCGCAAATGCACTATAAAGAAAGTATATCGGTATATAACACGCTGCTTCAATCAGTTTTTTTGGGGAGCGACTGGTATATCACACCAGTAGAAATTATTTGTTCCAATAACGCTTGTCCCTCTATATACCTGCAGTATCGCAGCAGAACCGCACACAACTGCCGCACAATACAAATGCAATATAATATACTTTCTAACATAGAAAGTATATTATAACATTGTACAAGGAAGGCAATCCATTAGAATATACTTAAAGATAAAACGTAACCTTTAATAATGTTACTATGAGGGTCCATTCACACGTCCGTAAGTGTGAATGTGCATTCCGCAATTTGTGGACCGCACATTGCCGGCACTATAATAGAAAATGCCTAATCTTGTCTACAATTGCGGACTAGAATAGGACATGTTCTTTTTTTTTGCGGAAACGAAAGCACAGATGCGGAAGTATAGATCCGCAAATGCGGATGCGGACAGCACATTCCGGCCCCATTGAACATGAATGGGTCTGCACCCGTTCCACAAAATAGCGGACCCGTTTTGCGGACGTGTGAATGGAAAAGATATTCCTCAAAATTATTAAAGTTAAAGGGGTTCTGCACTTTGTTTTAACTGATGATCTATCCTCTGGATAGATCATCAGCATCTGATCGGCGGGGGTCCGACACCCAGGACCCCCGCCGATCAGCTGTTTGAGAAGGCTGCGGCGCGGCCTTCTCACTGTTTACCGCTGGCCCAGTGATGTCACGACTAGTATCAACTAGCGTGGGCGGGGCTAAGCTCCATTCAAGTGAACAGAGCTTAGCCCCGCCCACGCTAGTTGATACTAGTCGTGACGTCACTGGGCCAGCAGTAAACAGCGAGAAGGCTGCGGCGCGCTAACAGCGAGAAGGTCCCGGGTGTCGGATCAGATGCTGATGA
Organism: Bufo gargarizans; assembly: GCF_014858855.1. NCBI lineage: Eukaryota > Metazoa > Chordata > Amphibia > Anura > Bufonidae > Bufo > Bufo gargarizans. The sequence continues at coordinate 630,180,438 of NC_058080.1, read as the reverse complement.
TCTATCCAGAGGATAGATCATCAGTTAAAACAAAGTGCAGAACCCCTTTAAGCAAAAAACATAGATGTGATAGGCAATAGGGATCGACCGATTATCGGATTTACCGATATTATCGGCCGATATTCAGGATTTTGAACGCTATCGGTATCAGCATTTATTTTGCCGATATTCCGATAGCGTATGGGGAACACAGATCGCGCTGCTGACAGCGCTCTCCGTGTTCCCTCAGCAGCAGCACAGGGGAGAAGGAGCAGTGTCTCCCTCCCCCTGTGCTGCTGCTGCCGCTCCAGCCAATGGGAGGACAGGGGACAAGAGGAGGGGAGGAGCTATGGCCACTGCGCCACCAATGAAGCTTAATCTCTAATTTATTCATATACAAGAGGCGGGAGCTGCAGTATCACATAGCCGGCTCCCGGCCTCTATGAGCTGTAGCTGCGATCTGCGGTAGTTAACTCCTCAGGTGCCGCGGATCGCAGCTACTGCTCATAGAGGTCGGGAGCCGGCTATGCGATCCTACAGCCAGCTCCCGCCTCCTGTATATGAATAAATCAGAGATTAACCACCTCCGGACCGCCTAACGCAGATGTGCGGTCCGGAGGTGGCAGCGCTGCGCACAGTCACGCATATACGCGTCATCTCGCGGGACGCGAGATGACGCGACTATGCGCGCGCGCATGCGCAGTTCGCGCCGGCATTTCGCACAGAAGTATTTCGTCAGCAACCTGCCAGCCAATGATCGTGGCTGGCAGGTTGCTGATTTTTAAAAATCCAATCAAAGTGCCAGATAGCAGATCATATTTGTAAATATGATCTGTTATATGGCTGCCTGCTCCTCTGCTGGTTCTTTTCGTCGGTTGGATCCAGCAGAGGAGCAGGCTTCACAGTGAGTACACCAAACACTACACTATAGCCCCTGATCACCCCCCTGAACCCCAATTAACCCTTTGATCACCCCTGTCAATCACAAGTGAAAAGAAAAAAGTGATCAGTGCAAACTGTCACTTTTCTTTTTCACTGTTATTGACCGTTAGGTTTTAGGTATAGTTTAGGTCCCTTGGTTAGGTAGTTAGCGATCAGTTAGCGCCCAGCCCACCGCACCGCAGTCCGTTATTCGCTGATTAGCGTATCGCTAATCAGCATTTGTACTTTTATAGTATCTGGAAGTGATCAAAACTGATCACGGTCAGATCTATAATAGTACTAGTGTCACTTTAGTTCGCCCTCCACCCAAAACGCAGTGTTTGCCCGATCAGGCCTGATCGGTCGCCCACACGTGCGTTCTCCCACACCCGCCCCACCGCAGTGACAAAAAAAAAATTTTTTTTTGATCACTGCACATTCACTTTACACGCACTGCGGCGATAAAAAAATCAGTTTTGATATTTTTTATCAACCGCAGCGGCCTCCGGTACTTCGCTAGCCTCCCCTTTGTAAGACAGGCTTGCTTTTTTTTTCTTGGGTAGTCTCAGGGAATACCCCTAAATTTAGTTGCCCACATGTCTAACAGGGGGTATTCTTCTGAAGAGGCCTACAGGCTTCTGACCCAGTCGGATGAGGAGTGGGAACCCTCATCTGATGAATCCAGCGGGTCAGAATACGAACCTGTAGAAAGCAGTGGCTCTCTGACCCAAAGTTCGGACGAGGAGGCTGAGGTCCCTGATACCACCAGGCGTACCCGGCCCCGTGTCGCTAGACCGCAGGTTGCGCAGGATCCGCTTCAAGAGCAGCAGAGTGGGGCTGGTGCTGTCGGATTACGTGGTGAGGCATACACCAGCAGCCCAGCCCTCCCTGGACCTAGTACCAGCACTGCCGTACAACCTGGTGAAGTAGCGAGCACCAGAAGGGCAGTTGAAGCTGGTACGGTGGCACGTGCAGTAGTGACCCCGTCGCAGCCACCGCAAAGACGTGCCCGTAGAGCCCCTAGAATCCCAGAGGTGCTGGCAAACCCTGATTGGCAGTCCCCAACTTCAGCCGCACCTGTAGTTTTCCCTTTCACTGCCTAGTCTGGAGTTCGGGTTGAGACGGCTCAGATCGGTTCAGCCCTGGGATTTTTTGAGCTGTTCTTGACTGCGGAGCTTTTAGACATAGTTGTGGCCGAAACAAACAGGTATGCCACACAATTTATCACCGCTAACCCGGGAAGCTTTTATGCCCAGCCTTTCCGGTGGAAACCAGTCCAAGTTTCCGAACTTAAAACTTTTCTGGGCCTCCTCCTCAACATGGGCCTGACAAAAAAGCATGAATTGCGGTCATATTGGTCCACGAACCCGATTCATCACATGCCCATGTTCTCTGCTGCCATGTCCAGGGCACGTTTTGAGGCCATCCTGCGGTTCCTGCACTTTAGTGACAACACCGCCTCCCGTCCCAGGGGCCACCCTGCTTTTGACCGGCTCCACAAAATCCGGCCCCTCATAGACCATTTCAACCAGAAATTTGCAGATATTTATACCCCAGAGCAAAACATCTGCATAGACGAGTCCCTGATACATTTTACCGGGCGCCTTGGCTTCAAACAATACATCCCAAGCAAGCGCGCCCGGTATGGGGTCAAATTGTATAAGCTCTGTGAAAGGGCCACAGGCTATACCCACAAATTTCGGGTCTATGAGGGAAAAGATCAGACCCTGGAGCCGGTCGGTTGCCCTGACTACCTGGGGAGCAGTGGGAAGACAGTTTGGGACTTGGTGTCACCCTTATTCGGCAAGGGGTACCATCTTTATGTGGACAATTTTTACACAAGTGTGGCCCTCTTTAGGCATTTGTTTCTAGAACGGATTGGCGCCTGTGGTACCGCGCGAACTAGTCGCGCGGGCTTCCCTCAACGGCTCGTTACCACCCGTCTTGCAAGGGGGCAGAGGGCCGCACTGTGTAACGAAGAACTGCTCGCGGTGAAATGGAGAGACAAGCGTGACGTTTACATGCTCTCCTCCATTCACGCAGACACGACAATACAAATTGAGCGAGCAACCCGTGTCATTGAAAAGCCCCTCTCAGTCCACGACTATAACCTCCACATGGGAGGGGTCGACTTCAATGACCAGATGTTGTCTCCGTATTTAGTTTCCCGACGCACCAGACGCTGGTATAAGAAGGTGTCTGTATATTTAATTCAATTGGCTCTGTACAATAGTTTTGTTCTCTACAGTAAGGCTGGGAGAACTGGATCCTTCCTCAAATTTCAGGAAGAGATCATCGAGAACCTCCTGTATCCAGGAGGTTCCGTGGCCCCAACCACCAGTGTAGTTAGCCGTCTACACGAGCGACATTTCCCCAATGTCGTTCCTGGTACCTCAACCCAACCGTCACCCCGAAAAAGATGTCGTGTCTGGAGCTGGAGTGGAATAAGGCGTGACACCCGCTATTTCTGTCCTGACTGTCCGGACCACCCTGCCCTATGCTTTGGAGAGTGTTTCCGGAAGTACCACTCACATGTACACTATTAGCATAGGGATCATCTCACCAGGACAGGCACACAGGGCTATTAGGGCCCATTCACTCACTGCTGCTGCAAACGTCTCCTTTCACATGCGACAAAGTGCATAACGCACTTCGCCACATCTTTGGGCGATTTGCGCTTTGCACATTGACCCATGGGGAAGGAGAGGTTTGTTCTATAAAGGTAAAAAAAAAAAAAAAAAAAAAAAACACACACCAGTAAGCAAACACGTTAATGTTCAGTTAAAAAAGTTAAAGTTTATATGTTCTGTTGCAAAGTTAATAAAATTATTGCGTTGCGGCCTGTTTTTTTCTTTTTTTTTTTTTCTTTTTTTATCTTCCAGGTGGACCAACCGATTGACTAGCTGCAGCATCGATGTGCATTCTGACAGAAGCATTGCGCTGCTGTCAGATTACACGCAAGTCGGTGTATGCGGCGCTGCAAGACGGGATTTTCTCCTCTTCTCCTCTCAGTGACAGATACGTTTGCCGAGGCATACGAGCTGAGGAGGAGGCGGCGTTCCTATGCTTTGGCAAGCACTTTGTATATATATATATATATATATATATAAAAAAATAAAAATCCCGGCAATGATGTATTCATCCACATCGATTGATGTGAATAGAGAAATCTGGTTTGCCAGGGCATACGAGCTAAGTGGGTATGGATGTAGGGCGGAGCTCCTATGTCCTGGCAGACGCCTTTCCCCTCCATTTTTTTTTTTTGGCAGAGATTTTTTCATCCACATTGATCGATGCGAATGAAGAAATCTGTGCCGTTCATTTTTTTCTTTCAGCCCAGAGGCTGAACGGAAAAAAAAATCTCATTAGGCTACTTTCACACTAGCGTTCGGGTTTCCGTTCGTGAGCTCCGTTTGAAGGGGCTCACGAGCGGACCCGAATGCAGCCGTCCAGCCCTGATGCAGTCTGAATGGAGCGGATCCGCTCAGACTGCATCAGTCTGGTGGCGTTCAGCCTCCGCTCCGCTCGCCTCCGCACGGACAGGCGGACAGCTGAACGCTGCTTGCAGCGTTCGGGTGTCCGCCTGGCCGTTCGGAGGCGTGCGGATCCGTGCGGATCCGTCCAGACTTTCAATGTAAGTCAATGGGGACGGATCCGTTTGAAGATGCCACAATGTGGCTCAATCTTCAAGCGGATCCGTCCCCCATTGACTTTACATTGAAAGTCTGGACGGATCCGTACTAGGCTATTTTCACACTTAGCTTTTTTTTGCTAAAATAATGCAGACGGATCCGTACTGAACGGAGCCTCCGTCTGCATTATTATGATCGGATCCGTTCAGAACGGATCCGATCGAACGCTAGCCGAACGCTAGTGTGAAAGTAGCCTTACCTGTATGCTCAATATAAGGAGAATAGCATAAACTCCTAATGCTGGCCATACATGTAATGATTGCGGAGACCCTCAAATGCCAGGGCAGTACAAACACCCCACAACTGACCCCATTTTGGAAAGAAGACACCCCAAGGTATTTGCTGAGGGGCATATTGAGTCCATGAAAGATTTAAATTTTTGTCCTAAGTTAGGCTACTTTCACACTTGCGTTAGGAGCGGATCCGTCTGGTGTCTGCACAGACGGATCCGCTCCTATAATGCAAACGCTTGCATCCATTCAGAACGGATCCGTTTGCATAACTGTTTATTTCAGATCTGATTTTTCACTTCGGAAAACTCAGATCCGACAGTATATTCTAAACACAGAAGCGTTCCCATGGTGATGGGGACGCTTCATGTTAGAATATACTGAGAACTGTGTACACGACTGCCCCCTGCTGCCTGGCAGATGCTGCCAGGCAGCAGGGGGCAGACCCCCCCCCCCTCCTGTATTTAACTTATTGGTGGCCAGTGCGGCCCCCCCTCCCTCCCCAGTATTAAATATGACCAGTGCGGCCTCCCCCTCCCTCCCTCCCCAGTATTAAATATGACCAGTGCGGCCCCCTCCCTCTATATTTATTGGTGGCCGGGCCAGTGCGGATTCCAAGTATTGTGAGCAGTGCGGCCTCCCCTCTCCCCCCCTAATTAAAATCACCCCCCCCCCCCCATCATTGGTGGCAGCGGAGAGTACCGATCGGAGTCCCAGTTTAAATCGCTGGGGCTCCGATCGGTTACCATGGCAACCAAGACGCTATTGCAGTCTTGGCTGCCATGGTTACTTGGCAATAAATACAAGCATTATACTTACCTGAAGAGCTGCGATGTCTGACCGGCCGGGAGCTCCTCCTACTGGTAAGTGAAAGGTCTGTGCGGCGCATTGCCTATAGCACAGACCTGTCACTTACCAGTAGGAGGAGCGCCCGGCCGGTCAGACATCGCAGCTCTTCAGGTAAGTATAATGCTTGTATTTATTGCTAAGTAACCATGGCAGCCAAGACTGCAATAGCGTCTTGGTTGCCATGGTAACCGATCGGAGCCCCAGCGATTTAAACTGGGACTCCGATCGGTACTCTCCGCTGCCACCAATGATGGGGGGGGTGGGGGGGGGGTGATTTTAATTAGGGGGGGAGAGGGGAGGCCGCACTGCTCACAATACTTGGAATCCGCACTGGCCCGGCCACCAATAAATATAGAGGGAGGGGGCCGCACTGGTAATATTTAATACTGGGGAGGGAGGGAGGGGGAGGCCGCACTGGTCATATTTAATACTGGGGAGGGAGGGAGGGGGAGGCCGCCGCACTGGTAATATTTAATACTGGGGAGGGAGGGGGGCCCGCACTGGCCACCAATAAGTTAATTACAGGAGGAGGGGGGGGTCTGTACACAGTTCTCAGTATATTCTAACATGAAGCGTCCCCATCACCATGGGAACGCCTCTGTGTTAGAATATACTGTCGGATCTGAGGTTTACGATGTAACTCAAATCCGATGGTATATTCTAACATAGAGGCGTTCCCATGGTGATGGGGACGCTTCAAGTTAAAATATACCATCGGATCGGAGAAAACTCCGATCTGATGGGGACTCCTGACTTTGCATTGAAAGTCAATGGGGGACGGATCCGTTTGAAATTGCACCATATTGTGTCAACGTCAAACGGATCCGTCCCCATTGACTTGCATTGTAAGTCTGGACGGATCCGTTTGGCTCCGCACGGCCAGGCGGACACGAAAACGCTGCAAGCAGCGTTCAGGTGTCCGCCTGCTGAGCGGAGCGGAGGCCAAACGGTGCCAAACTGATGCATTCTGAGCGGATCCGCATCCACTCAGAATGCATTGGGGCAGTACGGATCCGTTCGGGGCCGCTTGTGAGAGCCTTCAAACGGAACTCACAAGCGGAGCCCCGAACGCTAGTGTGAAAGTAGCCTTAGCGGAAAGTGAGACTTTGTGAGAAAAAAATAAATAAATCAATTTCCGCTAACTTATGCAAAAAAATAAATAAATTCTATGAACTTGCCAGGCCCCTCATTGGATACCTTGGGGTGTCTTCTTTCCAAAGTGGGGTCACATGTGGGGTATTTATACTGTCCTGGCTTTTTAGGGGCCCTAAAGCGTGAGAAGAAGTCTGGGATCCAAATGTCTAAAAATGCCCTCCTAAAAGGAATTTGGGCCCCTTTGCGCATCTAGGCTGCAAAAAAGTGTCACACATCTGGTATCGCCGTACTCAGGAGAAGTTGGGGAATGTGTTTCGGGGTGTCATTTTACATATACCCATGCTGGGTGAGAAAAATATCTTGGTCAAATGCCAACTTTGTATAAAAAAATTGGAAAAGTTGTCTTTTGCCAAGATATTTCTCTCACCCAGCATGGGTATATGTAAAATGACACCCCAAAACACATTCCCCAACTTCTCCTGAGTACGGCGATACCAGATGTGTCACACTTTTTTGATGCCAAGGTGGGCAAAGGGGCACATATTCCAAAGTGCACCTTTCGGATTTCACCGGTCATTTTTTACAGATTTTGATTGCAAAGTACTTCTCACACATTTGGGCCCCTAAATTGCCAGGGCAGTATAACTACGCCACAAGTGACCCCATTTTGGAAAGAAGACACCCCAAGGTATTCCGTGAGGGGCATGGCGAGTTCCTAGAATTTTTTATTTTTTGTCGCAAGTTAGTGGAATATGAGACTTTGTAAGGAAAAAAGAGAAAAAAAAAAATCATCATTTTCCGCTAACTTGTGACAAAAAATAAAAAATTCTAGGAACTCGCAGTGCCCCTCACGGAATACCTTGGGGTGTCTTCTTTCCAAAATGGGGTCACTTGTGGCGTAGTTATACTGCCCTGGCAATTTAGGGGCCCAAATGTGTAAGAAGTACCTTGCAATCAAAATGTGTAAAAAATGGCCTGCAAAATCTGAAAGGTGCACTTTGGAATATGTGCCCCTTTGCCCACCTTGGCAGCAAAAAAGTGTGACACATCTGGTATCGCCGTACTCAGGAGAAGTTGGGGAATGTGTTTTGGGGTGTCATTTTACATATACCCATGCTGGATGAGAGAAATATCTTGGCAAAAGACAACTTTTCCCATTTTTTTATACAAAGTTGGCATTTGACCAAGATATTTTTCTCACCCAGCATGGGTATATGTAAAATGACACCCCAAAACACATTCCCCAACTTCTCCTGAGTACGGCGATACCAGATGTGTCACACTTTTTTGCTGCCAAGGTGGGCAAAAAGGCACATATTCCAAAGTGCACCTTTCGGATTTTACCGGTCATTTTTTACAGATTTTGATTGCAAAGTACTTCTCACACATATGGGCCCCTAAATTGCCAGGGCAGTATAACTACGCCACAAGTGACCCCATTTTGGAAAGAAGACACCCCAAGGTATTCCGTGAGGGGCATGGCGAGTTCCTAGAATTTTTTATTTTTTGTCGCAAGTTAGTGGAATATGAGACTTTGTAAGAAAAAATAAAAAAAATAAAATCATCATCATTTTCCGCTAACTTGTGACAAAAAATAAAAAGTTCTATGAACTCACTATGCCCATCAGCGAATACCTTAGGGTGTCTACTTTCCGAAATGGGGTCATTTGTGGGGGTTTTCTACTGTTTGGGCATTGTAGAACCTCAGGAATCATGACAGGTGCTCAGAAAGTCAGAGCTGTTTCAAAAAGCGGAAATTCACATTTTTGTACCATAGTTTGTAAATGCTATAACTTTTACCCAAACCATTTTTTTTTTTGCCCAAACATTTTTTTTTTATCAAAGATATGTAGAACAATAAATTTGGCGAAAAATTTATATATGGATGTCGTTTTTTTTGCAAAATTTTACAGCTGAAAGTGAAAAATGTCATTTTTTTGCAAAAAAATCGTTACATTTTGATTAATAACAAAAAAAGTAAAAATGCCAGCAGCAATGAAATACCACCAAATGAAAGCTCTATTAGTGAGAAGAAAAGGAGGTAAAATTCATTTGTATGGTAAGTTGCATGACCGAGCGATAAACGGTGAAAGTAGTGTAGTGCCGAAGTGTAAAAAGTGCTCTGGTCATGAAGGGGGTTTCACCTAGCGGGGCTGAAGTGGTTAAGCTTCATTGGTGGCGCAGTGCGCCCCCCCTCCCCCCCCAGTATTAAAGGGAACCCGTCACTGGAATTTAGGGTATAGAGCTGAGGACATGGGTTGCTAGATGGCCGCTAGCACATCCACAATAACCAGTCCCCATAGCTCTGTGTGCCTTTATTCTGGAAAAAACCCGATTTGATACATATGCAAATTACCCTGAGATGAGTCCTGTCCCTGACTCATCTCACATACAGGACTCATCTCAGGTTAATTTGCATATGTATCAAATCGTTTTTTTTCCACAATAAAAGCACACAGAGCTATGGGGACTGGGTATTGCGGATGTGCTAGCGGCCATCTAGCAACCCATGTCCTCAGCTCTATACACAAAATCCCGGTGACAGGTTCCCTTTAGGCATTGGTGGCGCAGTGCGCCTCCCCCCAAGCCCCCCCAGTATTAAGCATTGGTGGCGCAGTGCGCCCCCCCTCCCCCCCAGTATTAACCAGTGGTGGCGCATAGGGCCCCCCCAACCCAATCGCAGTGCGCCCCCCCCCCCACAGGATCCCCTCTCCCCTGCTCCTCCGTGTAATGCTGGGGCTCCGATCGGTTACCATGGCAGCCAGGACGCTATTGAAGCCCTGGCTGCCATGATAAGCTCCATGCTGCTGTGTGCACAAAGCACACAGCAGCAGGGACAGTGTGAGCTCCTATTCACCCTGATAGATCTCTATCAGGGTGAATAGGACTAGGGTTCTAGTCCCTAAGGGGGCTAAAAGTTAGTTAAAAAAAAAAAAAGTTACAAAAATAAAAACACCAAAATATTAAATATAAATGAAAAAGAAAGATTTACAAAAAAAAATACACATTAACAATAAACATTAATTTTCAGCAGATTTGTGGGAATTTTTTATTTTTTTTCAAAAATGAAAATTCCCAGAATATCGGTATAAATTATCGGCTATCGGCCTGAAAGTTCACAAATTATCGGTATCGGCCCTAAAAAATCAATATCGGTCGATCCCTAATAGGCAATAACAAGTGCTCGGCGGCACCAAATCAGAAACCATATGTCCTACCACAATCCGGGGGGTTCCAGTGCACATCGATGAATCCCGGAGGGAAAGCGAAAACCATCTATCCCTGGGCTAGATGATGATGTGGTATTGAAGGACAGGGTGGGCAAAGAACTGTCCCTGATATTGCCCTACAGGGGGGTGCTATTCTGTCCCTGATAGCCTAACCACAGACCACCCACCCGTCCGGAACCTTACCCTATATAAACATGGGCCTAGTAAGCCCCTAGCCCCTGACTTCCAGGTGATCACTATATAGATCTATGTGTTTTTGACTCATTATAAAAGTATATTATAAGTATATCACACACCTCTGTGTATCACATATATCGATAGTACACCTATACCAGTCCTTAACAGGACTTTTGTGTCCCTATTAGCTAGCGTTTGGTGTCCCTAACAGCCTGTCCCTGCTCCACACAGCAACCTCTCCCTACACTGGCAAAAAACTGAATGTAAAATGGCGGCCAGATCAGGTTTATTTATAAGGTAGGGGGTATGTCCATGTGCTGAAATGTCTCAATTGGCTGTCCTGTACCACCTGATGGATGTGTCATGGGTCAAAGTTCTTCATAATGTAAAAGAATATGGCGGGCGCAAATATCTCCATATGTTCGCATGTTCTGTGAATCGCGAACACGCAAAGTTCGCAGCGAAACGACCGCCGGGCGAACCGCAAGGCCATCTCTACTCTCCACCCCCTTCAAGAACCTAATTATCCACGGATGAATTGCAGCCTTCTCATCAAACTGAACTCAAAGCTGAAATTTTAACTTCCAAGGTATCAGGATGTAAACATCTGTCTAGGCCGGCCTGAAGAAAATCTAAGATTAAATAGAAAGACGTTTTTTGGACTGAGAACACTACAAACAGAACCACTTCCAAATGTTTGCATACATCCTGGAAGTGACCTGCCAACCTGGTGTTAATCACTCTGTGTGGCGGACCTTTAGCTTTTAATGTGAACATTTTAAATTCCAGGCTGCAAGATGTAGTTTTTCTATTCTTGGATGATAGATTGGTACCTGAAAAAGATGATTTTTTTGGGCCAGACAGAAGCAGTTAGAATGACATGGGCCTTTTCTTCTCAAATGTTCTTTAATACTGTGGGCAAAAAGGATAAGGGAGGGAACGCATATACCAGTTGAAAATCCAAAACTTGAGCCAGAAAAAAAAAATATATTAGCAGAAGGACCCGGCTTCGCACAGGTTTATTACATCTTTTTAATTTAATGTTTGTGTGTGTCGTTAAAAGATAGACAGTGTCCCCCATAGTATTGACATCTACAGTACCCCGCCCCCTTAACAGTGACCCCCACAGCCCCTCACCCCTTAACACTAACCCCCCACAGTGCCCCACTTCTTTAAAATGGGACCTCCACGGCAGCCCATCCCCTTAACCCTTTCATGACCAAGGGTCATTGATGCCCCAGTGTCCAGGTCAAAATTTACAAATCTGACATGTGTCACTTTATGTGGTAATAGCTTTGGAACACTTTTACTTTTCCATGCCATTCTGAGATTGTTTTCTCGTGACACATTGTACTTCATGATAGTCATATATTTGAGTCAATATATTTCACCTTTATTTATGAAAAGATCCCAAATTTACCAAAAATGTGGAAAAATTCACAATTTTCCAAATTTCAATTTCTCTGCTTCTAAATCAGAAAGTGATACCTATAAAATATTTATTACTTAACATTCCCCATATGTCTACTTTATGTTGGCATCATTTTGGAAATGTCATATTTTTTTTTTAGGACATTAGAAGGCTTAGAAGTTTAGAAGCAATTCTTACAATTTTTAAGAAAATTTCCAAAACCCACTTTCTAAGGACCAGTTCAGGTCTGAAGTCCCTTTGTGGGGCTTACATAGTGGAAACCCCCATAAATGACCCCATTATAGAAACTACACCCCTCAAGTTACTCAAAACTGATTTTACAAACTTTGTTAACCCTTTAGGCGTTCCACAAGAATTAAAGGAAAATGGAGATTAAATTTCAAAATTTCACTTTTTTGGCAGATTTTCCATTTTATATATTTTTTTTCTTTAACACATTGAGGGTTAACAGCCAAACAAAACTCAATATTTATTACCCTGATTCCGCGGTTTACAGAAACACCCCACATGTGGTCGTAAACTGCTGTACGGGCACACGGCAGGGCGCAGAAGGAAAGGAATGCCATACGGTTTTTGGAAGGTAGATTGTGCTGGATTGGTTTTCTGAACGCCATATGTTTTTTATTTTTCTGCCGATCGTCTTGTGCAGGAGCTCGTTTTTTGCAGAAAGTGTTGAGGTTTTTATTGGTACCATTTTTGGGTACATAGGATTTTTTGATCATTCATTATTACACTTTATGGGGCAAGGTGACCCAAAAATTGGCTGTTTTGGAACAGTTTTCATTTATTTATTTTTACAGCGTTCATCTGAGGAGTTAGGTCATGTGATATTTTTATAGAGAAGATCGTTACGGACGTGGCAATACCTAATATGTATACTTTTTCTTATTTATTTAAGTTTTATACAATAATAGCATGTCTGAAACCAAAAAAATGATGTTTTAGTGTCTCTATAGTCTGAGAGCCATAGCTTTTTTATTTTTTGGGCGATTGTCTTAAAAAGGGTATCATTTTTTGCGGGACGAGGTGACGGTTTGATTGGTACTATTTTGGGGGTCATAAGCCTTTTTGATCGCTTGCTGTTGCACTTTTTGTGATGTAAGGTGACAAAAATAGCTTTTTTGGCACAGATTTTTTTTTTCTTTTTTTTTATGGTGTTTATCGGACAGGGGTCCATCATGTGATATATTTATAGAGACGGTCGTTACGGACGCGGTGACACCTAATATGTATATTTTATTTTTTCATTTTTTATAGGAAAAGGCAATGTCTTTTTTTATTTTCATTTTTATTTATTTATTGATTTATTTTTACTTTTATTATTTTAACTTTTTTTTTTATCAGTTCCCTCTTGGATCTTGAAGATCCAGTGGGGCTGATAGTTGTACTATACTTTGCAATGCTCTTGCATTCCAAAGTATAATACTTCCAGATGTCCTGTAGGTAGCAGCACTGGACACCTTTGCCATGGCAACCGGCCGCTTTTGCAAAGCGTCCGGTTGCCATGGCAACCATCGGGCGCTGCAATCACAGCGCTGCAGCCCCGATGGTGGAGAGAGGGAGCTCCCTCCCTCTGTTAACCTCATGGATGCCGCAACCGCGGCATCTATGGGGTTACAGGAGAGTGTCAGCATAGAGCTGACACTCTGCTGATGGCGGCGGCTCAGGAATGGAGCTGCCGCCATCACACACAGAATGGGGAATCGGGGGCAGCGCTGGAAGGGGGGCGGGGGCGAATAAGTCGGGGGGTACAGACTACAGGAGGTGCAGAGGGGCGGCTAGAAAATTAATGCAGGGGGCGGGGAGGGGCGGGGAGGGGGCGGATCGCATGGCAGGAAGGAGATGAGGGCACAGATCGGCGAGGCACAGAGAGGCACCATGGGCTTAGAGCGGCACAGATCGGGGGGGGGGGGGCATGAGGAACACTATCTGCTTTCAGGCTCTGATCTGCAGAGCGCAGATCAGAGCCTGAAACCGGCATTTTAACACTGCCGCGATCCGATTGGTTAGTCTGCACAGACTAACCAATCGGATCGATTGCCGGCAAGGGGCCACTCTGATTGGTCCCTTGCCGGCATTACTGCACTGTATGCTGTCCGTGACAGCATACAGGGCAGGGGCAGAAGCTTTAATCCAAGCGCTTTGCAGCGCTTGGATTAAAGAGCTGCCAGAACGTATATATACGTGGTAGCTGCACGGGGTATGTGCAGCTATCACGTATATATACAGATTGCGGTCGTGAAGGGGTTAACTTTGACCTTCACAGCAGCCTGCCCCTTTAACAGGGAGTTCCACAGCACCCCAACCCTTGACAGTGACCTCCATAGGGGCCCATCCCCTTAACAGTAACCTCTACAGCACCCTCCCCTTAATCCTGATCATAGGTTACAGCACCATTAACTGTGACCACCACCATTCCCTGCCCCCTTAACAGAGACCTCCACAGCGACTGCCCCTTTAACAGTGACTGCCACAGTACCCCTGCTCCCTTAACAGTGACCTCCACTGTACCCCGCTCCCTTAACAGCGACCTCCACTGTACCCCACTTCCTTAACAGTGACCTCACAGTATCCCGCTGCCTTAACAGTGACCTCACAGTACCACGCTGCCCCTTTAATAGTGGCCTCCACAGTCCCCTGCTCCCTTAACAGTGACCTCCACAGCGGCCTGCCCCCTTCACAGTAACATCCACAGGTCTCAACCCTTTAACAGTGACCTTCACAGCGGCCTACCTTTTATTAGTGACCTCCACAGTACGCTGTCTCCTTAACCCCTTCAAGACCAAGCTAGTTTTCACCATAAGGACCAAGCCACATTTTGCAAATCTGACATGTTTCACTTTATGTGGTAATAACTCTGGAACGCTTTTACTTATATAAGGCCTCTTTCACACTTGCGTTGTCCGGATCCGGCGTGTACTCCACTTGCCAGAATTACACGCCGGATCCGGAAAAACGCAAGTGTACTGAAAGCATTTGAAAACGGATCCGTCTTTAAAATGCGTTCAGTGTTACTATGGCATCCAGGACGCTATTAAAGTCCTGGTTGCCATAGTAGGAGCGGGGAGCGGTATACTTACAGTCCTGCGCGGCTCCCGGGGCGCTCCAGAGTGACGTCAGAGCGCCCCATGCGCATGGATGACGTGCCATGCGATCACGTGATCCATGCGCTTGGGGCGCCCTGACATCACTCTGGAGCGCCCCGGGAGCCGCACGGGCGGTAAGTATACTGCTCCCCCGCTCCCCACTACACTTTACCATGGCTGCCAGGACTTTAGCGTCCCGGCAGCCACGGTAACCATTCAGAAAAAGCTAAACGTCGGATCCGGCAATGCGCCGAAACAACGTTTAGCTTAAGGCCGGATCCGGATCAATGCCTTTCAATGGGCATTAATTCCGTATCCGGCCTTGCGGCAAGTCTTCAGGATTTTTGGCCGGAGCAAAAAGCGCAGCATGCTGCGGTATTTTCTCCGGCCAAAAAACGTTCCGTTCCGGAACTGAAGACATCCTGATGCATCCTGAACGGATTTCACTCCATTCAGAATGCATTAGGATAAAACTGATCAGGATTCTTCCGGCATAGAGCCCCGACGACGGAACTCTATGCCGGAAGAAAAGAACGCAGGTGTGAAAGAGCCCTAAGCGATTCTGAGATTGTTTTCTCGTGACATATTGTACTTCGTGTTAGTGGTAAATTTGAGTCAATATGTTTCACCATTATTTATAAAAAATTCAAACATTTACAGAAAATTTTGAAAAATTCGCAATTTTCTAAATTTAAATTTCTCTGGTTTTCTGACAGACAGTGGTAACTTACAAAATAGTTATTAATTTACATTTACCATATGTCTACTTCATGTTTGCATCATTTTATAAATGTTATTTTATTTTTTGGGGATGTTAGAAGGCTTAGAAGTTTCCAGTTCATGTCTGAAGTCACTTTGTGAGGCTTATATGATAGAAACCACCCAAAAATGACCCCATTTTAGAAACTACACCCCTCAAGGTATTGAAAACTAACTTTACAAACGTTGTTAACCCTTTAAGTGTTCCACCAGAATTAATGGAAAATCGAGGTGAATTTTTAAAATTTTACTTTTTTTTGCAGATTTTTCCATTTAGATCCATTTCTACTGCAACCCAGCATGGATAACAGCAAAATAATTCTTAATATTTGTTACCCTGATTCTTAAGTTTACAGAAACACCCCATATGTGGTCATAAAGTGCTATATGGGGGCACAGCGGGGCTCAGAATGAGAGGAACACTGTGTGGATTTTGGAAGGCAGATTTCGCTGGAATAATTTTCAAGCACCATGTCGCATTTGAAGACACCCTGAGGCACCCCAACAGTGAAAAACCCTCAAAGGTTTGGCATTATGGAAAATACACCCCCCAAAGAATTTTTCAAGGGGTGCACTGAGCACTTTGGCCCAATAGCCGTTTCATAGAATTTAGAAAGACTTGGCAGTGAAAATGAAAAAATTTCATATTTTACAAGAATATCTCGCTTTAGGCCCACATTTTTCATTTTAACAAGGGGTATCAGGAGAAAATGCACCCCATAATCTGTTACCAATTTTCTCCTGAATACGTCAACACCCCATATGTGGTTGTAAAGTGCTGTATGAGCACACAGCGGGGCTCAGAATAGGAGGAACACCGTGTGGCTTTTGGAAAGCAGATTTTGCTGGAATAATTTTCAGGCACCATGTCACATTTGAAGACACCCTGAGGCACCCCAAAAGTGACCCCCATTATGGAAAATACACCCCCCAAGGAATTTTTCAAGGGGTGCACTGAGCACTTTGGCCCAATAGCCGTTTCATAGAATTTAGAAAGACTTGGCAGTGAAAATGAAAAATGTAATATTTTACAAGACTATCTCGCTTTAGGCCCAAATTTTAGATTTTAACAAGGGATATCAGGAGAAAATTCACCCCATAATCTGTTACCCATTTTCTTCTGAGTACGTCAACACCCCATATGTGCTTGTAAAGTGCTGTATGAGCACACAGCGGGGCTCAGAATGGGAGGAACACCGTGTGGCTTTTGGAAGGCAGATTTTGCTGGAATAATTTTCAGGCACCATGTCGCATTTGAAGAAACCCTGAGGCACCCCAACAGTGAAAACCACAAAAACTAGGCTCTAGGGGTGCCAGAACATAAAAGGCAATTGAAGAATTGCCTCATTTAATAAAATTACACCTTTCAATGTATTCATCTAGGGGTATAATGGGAATTTTTAAGGTTTTTTTTTTTTTTTTTTTTTTTGGGGGGGGAGCTATTATTGGATTGCCAAATGGAAAAATGCTCAACTGAAAATGTCTTGCCATGGATTAATTAAGAAATTAGTGAAATGGACTTATTGGATATCAGTGGAGGTGTGATAAACTTGAAAGCACTCTCCAATGCAGAGCTGATCGGCGGCCATTTTGTCTCTGTCTTGTGGTGCGCCAGCACAAGCTGCCACCAAGTCCATTTAACCATCAATAGTGTGGTTTTTTATTTGCTATATCCTACATCAGGGGCTTGGCTGTGCTTGATATTTTATTGAGGGGTGAAATACAATTGCCAAAATAGCAGTACCCTAAATCTGGTGTTTCAGCTGTGGCTAGCCAATTGTAATACTGTCTGCTGTCTGGCAAAGGATATATTTTTGTTCTGGGTTGAAATACAATTCCCAACTTAGCAATTCCCTAAATCAGTGGTTTCTGCTGTATCAGGCCAAGTTTAAATCGATCCATAAAAGGGTATATTAGACTGAAGGTGCGGATAGTGTCATCCTCAATAACTTCACACGCTACCGTGCATTTCCAAGTCTAATTCTGTCCGTAAACGTATACCTGTCATCCAGCGCCTAAATACTAGGCCTACAATTTATATTCAGCTAAATCTGTCATTATTGCTGTGGCTGGTCAAGTTATTTGGTGTCCGTTAAAGCACAGTTTTTGTTCTGGGTTGAAATACAATTCCCAACTTAGCAATTCCCTAAATTAGTGGTTTCTGCTGTATCAGGCCAACTTTAAATCTATCCATAAAAGGGTATATTAGATTGAAGGTGCGGATAGGGTCATTCTCAATAACTTCACACGCTACCGTGAATTTCCAAGTCTAATTCTGTCCGTAAACGTATACCTGTCATCCAGCGCCTAAATACTAGACCTACAAATTATATTCAGCTAAATCTGTCATTATTGCTGTGGCTGGTCAATTCATTTAGTGTCTGCCAAAGCACAGTTTTTGTTCTGGGTTGAAATACAATTCCCAACTTAGCAATTCCCTAAATCAGTGGTTTCTGCTGTATCAGGCCAAGTTTAAATCGATCCATAAAAGGGTATATTAGATTGAAGGTGTGGATAGTGTCATCCTCAATAACTTCACACGCTACCGTGCATTTCCAAGTCTAATTCTGTCCGTAAACGTATACCTGTCATCCAGGGCCTAAATACTAGGCCTACAATTTATATTCAGCTAAATCTGTCGTTACTGCTGTGCCTGTATTAGTGTAATACGGTACCTAAATAGATAGCCAGATAGTGTTAGGTGCCTGTAAAAAAATGCCTGAATTTGAATTCAATACATTGGGCCAAATAATTTTTTTCTTATTGTGGTGAACAGTAACAATGAGGAAAACATCTAGTAAGGGACGCGGACGCGGACATAGTCATGGTGGTGTTAGTGGACCCTCTGGTGCTGGGAGAGGACGTGGCCGTTCTGCCATAGCCACATGTCGTAGTGAACCAACTACCTCAGGTCCCAGTAGCTGCCAGAATTTACAGCGATATTTGGTGGGGCCCAATGCCGTTCTAAGGATGGTAAGGCCTGAGCAGGTACAGGCATTAGTCAATTGGGTGGCCGACAGTGGATCCAGCACGTTCACATTATCTCCCACCCAGTCTTCTGCAGAAAGCGCACAGATGGCGCCTGAAAACCAAGCCCATCAGTCTGTCACATCACCCACATGCATATCATAGAAACTGTCTGAGCCTCAAGTTATGCAGCAGTCTCTTATGCTGTTTGAAGACTCTGCTAGCAGGGTTTCCCAAGGGCATCCACCTAGCCCTTCCCCAGTGGTGGAAGACATAGAATGCACTGACGCACAACCACTTATGTTTCCTGATGATGAGGACATGGGAATACCACCTCAGCACGTCTCTGATGATGACGAAGCACAGGTGCCAACTGCTGCGTCTTTCTGCAGAGTGCAGACTGAACAGGAGGTCAGGGAGGAAGACTGGGTGGAAGACGATGCAGGGGACGATGAGGTCCTAGACCCCACATGGAATGAAGGTCGTGCCACTGACTTTCACAGTTCGGAGGAAGAGGCAGTGGTGAGACCGAGCCAACAGCGTAGCAAAAGAGGGAGCAGTGGGCAAAAGCAGAACACCCGCCGCCAAGAGACTCCGTCTGATACTGACCGCCGCCATCTGGGACCGAGTACCCCAAAGGCAGCTTCAAGGAGTTCCCTGGCATGGCACTTCTTCAAACAATGTGCTGACGACAAGACCCGAGTGGTTTGCACGCTGTGCCATCAGAGCCTGAAGCGAGGCATTAACGTTCTGAACCTTAGCACAACCTGCATGACCAGGCACCTGCATGCAAAGCATGAACTGCAGTGGAGTAAACACCTTAAAAACAAGGAACTCACTCAGGCTCCCCCTGCTACCTCTTCTGCTGCTGCCGCCTCGGCCTTTTCTGCTGCTGCCACCTCGGCCTCTTCTGCTGCTGCCACCTCGGCCTCTTCCTCCGCCTCTGGAGGAACGTTGGCACCTTCCGCCCAGCAAACAGGGGATGTACCATCAACACCACCACCTCCGTCGCCAAGCATCTCAACCATGTCACACGGCAGCGTTCAGCTCTCCATCTCATAAACATTTGAGAGAAAGCGTAAATTCCCACCTAGCCACCCTCGATCCCTGGCCCTGAATGCCAGCATTTCGAAACTACTGGCCTATGAAATGCTGTCATTCAGGCTGGTGGACACAGACAGCTTCAAACAGCTCATGTCGCTTGCTGTCCCACAGTATGTTGTTCCCAGCCGCCACTACATCTCCAAGAGAGCCGTGCCTTCCCTGCACAACCAAGTATCCGATAAAATTAAGTGTGCACTGCGCAACGCCATCTGTGGCAAGGTCCACCTAACCACCGATACGTGGACCAGTAAGCACGGCCAGATATGCTATATCTCCCGAACTGCACACTGGGTAAATGTAGTGGCGGCTGGGCCCCAGGCGGAGAGCTGTTTGGTGCAAGTCCTTCCGCTGCCAAGGATCGCAGGGCAACATTCTTTGCCTCCTGTTGCCTCCTCCTCCTCTTCTTCCACCTGCTCATCCAGTCAGCCACACACCTTCACCACCAACTTCAGCACAGCCTGGGGTAAACGTCAGCAGGCCATTCTGAAACTCATATGTTTGGGGGACAGGCCCCACACCGCACAGGAGTTGTGGCGGGGTATAGAACAACAGACCGACGAGTGGTTGCTGCCGGTGAGCCTCAAGCCCGGCCTGGTGGTGTGCGATAATGGGCGAAATCTCGTTGCAGCTCTGGGACTAGCCGGTTTGACGCACATCCCTTGCCTGGCGCATGTGCTGAATTTGGGTGGTGCAGAAGTTCATTCACAACTACCCCGACATGTCAGAGCTGCTGCATAAAGTGCGGGCCATCTGTTTGCGCTTCTGGCGTTCACATCCTGCCGCTGCTCGCCTGTCTGCGCTACAGCGTAACTTCGGCCTTCCCGCTCACCGCCTCATATGCGACGTACCCACCAGGTGGAACTCCACCTTGCACATGCTGGACAGACTGTGCGAGCAGCAGCAGGCCATAGTGGAGTTTCAGCTGCAGCACGCACGGGTCAGTCGCACTGCGGAACAGCACCACTTCACCACCAATGACTGGGCCTCCATGCAAGACCTGTGTGCCCTGTTGCGCTGTTTCGAGTACTCCACCAACATGGCCAGTGGCGATGACAGCCGTTATCAGCGTTACAATACCACTTCTATGTCTCCTTGAGAAAACACTTAGGGCGATGATGGAAGAGGAGGTGGCCCAGGAGGAGGAGGAGGAAGAGGAAGAGGGGTAATTTTTAGCACTTTCAGGCCAGTCTCTTAGAAGTGACTCAGAGGGAGGTTTTTTGCAACAGCAGAGGCCAGGAACAAATGTGGCCAGCCAGGGCCCACTACTGGATGACGAGGAGGACGACGAGGAGGAGGTGGAGGAGGATGAGGATGAAGCATGTTCACAGCGGGGTGGCACCTAACGCAGCTCGGGCCCATCACTGGTGCGTGGCTGGGGGGAAAGGCAGGACGATGACGATACGCCTCCCACAGAGGACAGCTTGTCCTTACCTCTGGGCAGCCTGGCACACATGAGCGACTACATGCTGCAGTGCCTGCGCAACGACAGCAGAGTTGCCCACATTTTAACGTGTGCGGACTACTGGGTTGCCACCCTGCTGGATCCACGGTACAAAGACAATGTGCCCACCTTACTTCCTGCACTGGAGCGTGATAGGAAGATGCGCGAGTACAAGCGCACATTGGTAGACGCGCTACTGAGAGCATTCCCAAATGTCACAGGGGAACAAGTGGAAGCTCAAGGCGAAGGCAGAGGAGGAGCAAGAGGTCGCCAACGCAGCTGTGTCATGGCCAGCTCCTCTGAGGGCAGGGTTAGCATGGCAGAGATGTGGAAAAGTTTTGTCAACACGCCACAGCTAACTGCACCACCACCTGATACGGAACGTGTTAGCAGGAGGCAACATTTCACTAACATGGTGGAACAGTACGTGTGCACACCCCTCCACTGTACTGACTGATGGTTCGGCCCCATTCAACTTCTGGGTCTCCAAATTGTCCACGTGGCCAGAGCTAGCCTTTTATGCCTTGGAGGTGCTGGCCTGCCCGGCGGCCAGCGTTTTGTCTGAACGTGTATTCAGCACGGCAGGGGGCGTCATTACAGACAAACGCAGCCGCCTGTCTACAGCCAATGTGGACAAGCTGACGTTCATAAAAATGAACCAGGCATGGATCCCACAGGACCTGTCCATCCCTTGTGCAGATTAGACATTAACTACCTCCCCTTAACCATATATTATTGTACTCCAGGGCACTTCCTCATTCAATCCTATTTTCATTTTACCATTATATTGCGGGGCAACCCAAAGTTGAATGAACCTCTCCTCTGTCTGGGTGCCGGGGCCTAAAAATATCTGACAGTGGCCTGTTCCAGTGTTGGGTGACGTGAAGCCTGATTCTCTGCTATGACATGAAGCCTGATTCTCTGCTATGGGACTTCTCTCCTCTGTCTTGGTGCCGGGGCCTAAATATCTGACAATGGCCTGTTCCAGTGGTGGGTGACGTGAAGCCTGATTCTCTGCTATGACATGAAGCCCGATTCTCTGCTATGACATGAAGCCTGATTCTCTGCTATGGGACCTCTCTCCTCTGTCTAGGTGCCGGGGCCTAAATATCTGACAATGGACTGTTCCAGTTTTGGGTGACGTAAAGCATGACTCTCTGCTATGACATAAAGCCTGAATCTCTGCTATGGGACCTCTCTCCTCTGTCTGGGTGGCGGGGCCAAAATATCTGACAATGGCCTGTTCCAGTGGTGGGTGACGTGAAGCCTGATTCTCTGCTATAGGACCTCTCTCATCTGTCTGGGTGCCGGGGCCTAAATATCTGACAATGGACTGTTCCAGTTTTGGGTGACGTGAAGCATGACTCTCTGCTATGACATCAAGCCTGAATCTCTGCTATGGGACCTCTCTCCTCTGTCTGGGTGCCGGGGCCTAAATATCTGACAATGGCCTGTTCCAGTGGTGGGTGATGTGAAGCCTGATTCTCTGCTATGACGTGAAGCCTGATTCTGGGCTATGACATGAAGCCTGATTCTCTGCTATGGGACCTCTCTCCTCTGTCTAGGTGCCGGGGCCTAAATATCTGACAATGGACTGTTCCAGTTTTGGGTGACGTGAAGCATGACTCTCTGCTATGACATGAAGCCTGAATCTCTGCTATGGGACCTCTCTCCTCTGTCTGGGTGCCGGGGCCAAAATATCTGACAATGGCCTGTTCCAGTGGTGGGTGACGTGAAGCCTGATTCTCTGCTATAGGACCTCTCTCATCTGTCTGGGTGCCGGGGCCTAAATATCTGACAATGGACTGTTCCAGTTTTGGGTGACGTGAAGCATGACTCTCTGCTATGACATGAAGCCTGAATCTCTGCTATGGGACCTCTCTCCTCTGTCTGGGTGCCGGGGCCAAAATATCTGACAATGGCCTGTTCCAGTGGTGGGTGACGTGAAGCCTGATTCTCTGCTATAGAACCTCTCTCATCTGTCTGGGTGCCGGGGCCTAAATATCTGACAATGGACTGTTCCAGTTTTGGGTGACGTGAAGCATGACTCTCTGCTATGACATGAAGCCTGATTCTCTGCTATGACATGAAGCCTGATTCTCTGCTATGGGACCTCTCTCCTCTGTCTGGGTGCCAGGGCCAAAATATCTGACAATGGCCTGTTCCAGTGGTGGGTGACGTGAAGCCTGATTCTCTGCTATGACATGAAGCCTGATTCTCTGCTATGGGACCTCTCTCCTTTGTCTGGGTGCCGGGGCCTAAATATCTGACAATGGACTGTTCCAGTTTTGGGTGAGGTGAAGCATGATTCTCTGCTATGACATCAAGCCTGAATCTCTGCTATGGGACCTCTCTCCTCTGTCTGGGTGCCGAGGCCTAAATATCTGACAATGGCCTGTTCCAGTGGTGGGTGACGTGAAGCCTGATTCTCTGCTATGACATGAAGCCTGATTCTGGGCTATGACATGAAGCCTGATTCTCTGCTATGGGACCTCTCTCCTCTGTCTGGGTGCCGGGGCCTAAATATCTGACAATGGCCTGTTCCAGTGGTGGGTGACGTGAAGCCTGATTATCTGCTATGACATGAAGCCTGATTCTCTGCTATGGGACCTCTCTCCTCTGTCTGGATGCCGGGGCCTAAATATCTGACAATGGCCTGTTCCAGTGGTGGGTGACATGAAGCCTGATTCTCTGCTATGACATGAAGCCTGATTCTCTGCTATGGGACCTCTCTCCTCTGTCTGGGTGCCGGGGCCTAAATATCTGACAATGGACTGTTCCAGTTTTGGGTGACGTGAAGCATGACTCTCTGCTATGACATGAAGCCTGAATCTCTGCTATGGGACCTCTCTCCTCTGTCTGGGTGCCGGGGCCAAAATATCTGACAATGGACTGTTCCAGTTTTGGGTGATGTGAAGCATGATTCTCTGCTATGACATCAAGCCTGAATCTCTGCTATGGGACCTCTCTCCTCTGTCTGGGTGCCGGGGCCTAAATATCTGACAATGGCCTGTTCCAGTGGTGGGTGACGTGAAGCCTGATTCTCTGCTATGACATGAAGCCTGATTCTGGGCTATGACATGAAGCCTGATTCTCTGCTATGGGACCTCTCTCCTCTGTCTGGGTTCCGGGGCCTAAATATCTGACAATGGCCTGTTCCAGTGGTGGGTGACATGAAGCCTGATTCTGGGCTATGACATGAAGCCTGATTCTCTGCTGACATAAAGCCTGAATCTCTGCTATGGGACCTCTCTCCTCTGTCTGGGTGCCGGGGCCTAAATATCTGACAATGGACTGTTCCAGTTTTGGCTGACGTGAAGCCTGATTCTCTGCTATGACATGAAGCCTTATTCTCTGCTGACATGAAGCCTGAATCTCTGCTATAGGAACTCATTTTTTTATTAGAAAAATACAAAACTTAACAGACAAGAAAAAACAAAACAGAACAGCTTCTCAGCTGGCCCAGCCTCACTCATACTCACATTCATACCAATACCCTATAAAAACTATATACAAACTATACAGGTCCTTCTAAAAAAATTAGCATATTGTGATAAAGTTCATTATTTTCTGTAATGTACTGATAAACATTAGACTTTCATATATTTTAGATTCATTACACACCAACTGAAGTAGTTCAAGCCTTTTATTGTTTTAATATTGATGATTTTGGCATACAGCTCATGAAAACCCAAATTCCTATCTAAAAAAATTAGCATATCATGAAAAGGTTCTCTAAACGAGCTATTAACCTAATCATCTGAATCAACTAATTAACTCTAAACACCTGCAAAAGATTCCTGAGGCTTTTAAAAACTCCCAGCCTGGTTCATTACTCAAAACCGCAATCATGGGTAAGACTGCCGACCTGACTGCTTGCCATCATTGTCACACTCAGGCAAGAGGGTAAGACACAGAAAGAAATTTCTGAACGAAAAGGCTGTTCCCAGAGTGCTGTATCAAGGCACCTCAGTGGGAAGTCTGTGGGAAGGAAAAAGTGTGGCAGAAAACGCTGCACAACGAGAAGAGGTGACCGGACCCTGAGGAAGATTGTGGAGAAGGACCGATTCCAGACCTTGGGGGACCTGCAGAAGCAGTGGACTGAGTCTGGAGTAGAAACATCCAGAGCCACCGTGTACAGGCGTGTGCAGGAAATGGGCTACAGGTGCCGCATTCCCCAGGTCAAGCCACTTTTGAACCAGAAACAGCGGCAGAAGCGCCTGACATGGGCTACAGAGAAGCAGCACTGGACTGTTGCTCAGTGGTCCAAAGTACTTTTTTCGGATGAAAGCAAATTTTGCATGTCATTCGGAAATCAAGGTGCCAGAGTCTGGAGGAAGACTGGGGAGAGGGAAATACAAAATGCCTGAAGTCCAGTGTCAAGTCCCCACAGTCAGTGATGGTCTAGGGGTGCCATGTCAGCTGCTGGTGTTGGTCCACTGTGTTTTATCAAGGGCAGGGCCAATGCAGCTAGCTATCAGGAGATTTTGGAGCACTTCATGCTTCCATCTGCTGAAAAGCTTTATGGAGATGAAGATTTCATTTTTCAGCACGACCTGGCACCTGCTCACAGTGCCAAAACCACTGGTAAATGGTTTACTGACCATGGTATTACTGTGCTCAATTGGCCTGCCAACTCTCCTGACCTGAACCCCATAGAGAATCTGTGGGATATTGGGAAGAGAAAGTTGAGAGACGCAAGACCCAACACTCTAGATGAGCTTAAGGCCGCTATCGAAGCATCCTGGGCCTCCATAACACCTCAGCAGTGCCACAGGCTGATTGCCTCCATGCCTCCATGCCTCGCCGCATTGAAGCAGTCATTTCTGCAAAAGGATTCCCGACCAAGTATTGAGTGCAGAACTGAACATAATTATTTGAAGGTTGACTTTTTTTGTATTAAAAACACTTTTCTTTTATTGGTCGGATGAAATATGCTAATTTTTTTAGATGGGAATTTGGGGTTTTCATGAGCTGTATGCCAAAATCATCAATATTAAAACAAGAAAAGGCTTGAACTACTTCAGTTGTAGTGTAATGAATCTAAAATATATGAAAGTCTAATGTTTATCAGTACATTACAGAAAATAATGAACTTTATCACAATATGCTAATTTTTTTAGAAGGACCTGTATACAAATGCTAAAAAAGAAATTAAACTTACTTAGCCGGTTCAGCTGTAAAACCCAAAAAGAAAAACTTGACTACTCGTCAATAAAACAAAAACGCAAATAAGACTAATAAAACAATAACAATAATAATAGTACAAAACAAACAAAATATATATATTTTTTTTATTTTATTTTATTTATTTTTTTCCCATCAAATTTTTTTTTTTTTTTTTATATATTACCTTTTTACTAATATAACACATAAAGCAAAACATTTTTTTTTTAACCTCCCTAATCTAGCCCTAGCCCCACTACCTACTCCATCACCCTTCACCCATCACCCAAGGCTGACCTCCGCCTCACGTCTCTCTCGTGTCCGCATAGTCCGAGGCCAGCCCTACCTCCACCACCCACATCTAGCCCCTCGCCCCATGTCCTCCCATGTCCGCATAGTCCAGGGCTAGATGCAGGCCTCCCACTTCCAAACACACATAAAACACATAAAAGCACAAATAAAAGACCCCTTCCCTCACCCACCCAACCTAACTAGCCCCAACTCATTCTATCCTAATAAACAACATAAACAACATAACTATTTAACACACACTGCAAAATATTCTAATATACAGAACTACCCGAAGGCCCAAGCTTGGTCTCTGTAAGCCTTTCTTCAAAGCTCAACATCCCACCAAACAAAAATCTACGGTGAAAGCATCAGCCCACCACCAGGAAACGTATGACTAGGGTAGGGTATGCTAAAAGCAAAGCCTCTCCAGAGGAGAGAGGCCCTACTGGTACCCAGTCTCTCATACTACAAAGAACGCACCTTCGCCAGGTCACCCAGAATGTTCCTACATACCTCGTCCACTGGGAGGACTTTCTGCTGCGTTGAAACTAAGCACCGTGCATTCCACGTGTAGAACCTAACCACTATACTGACTAAAAAACATGTGCACAGGTCCCTTCTACCAATGTCTCTGAGCACTCCATAAGCCCACTCCGCGTAGGAGAGGCTGGCTAGCCTAGGCCAGCCAATGGAAGCTCCCACCCGTTGGTATACCTCTGTATTAAAGGGACACTGAAGCAGGAAGTGATCCATACTTTCCAGTATGGAGCCACACTCCTCCCGGGGACAACCCCTTTCATCGGAGTTCCTGTACTTCAAGTTGTCCCTCACATATAGCCTCCCGTGAAAGCAGCGCCAAGCCAAGTCCCAAAACTTCAAGGGGATCCTTGCAGAATTTAGCAACTGTAACCCCTTGTCTAGATCCTGGCTTGGGCAATCCCTGAGGGCCAGGGGCTTCTGGAAGTGGGACAACAAGACCCTCTCGTCAAGGGACCTCTTTGACAGAGTCCTGATCTCCCTCACCCCCAAACCCCACCGGCGGATCACCTTCAGAATCGGGGTGACGTAAGTCGGAAGATATCCGTGAGGCGTACGTAAGTCCTTCACTTGCCCTCCTGTCTCCCATTCCTGGAAGAAAGGCCGAAACCACCCCCGGCAGGAGACTACCCACGGGGAAGCCCTCTCCATCCAGAGGTTTGCCAGATTCGATTTAAAAAAGTGTTTACAAGAAACACCACGGGGTTGACCATAGATAACCCCCCTAGTCTCCTTGTGCGATAAGTCACCTCCCTCTTGATCAGGTTCAGTCTATTCCCCCATAAGAGCTGGAAGAACAGACTATAAACCCGAGTCCAGAGAGGCTCTGGCAGGATACACACACTACCCAAATAGATAAGCAAAGGGAGTAAGTAGGCCTTGATCAGGTTTACCCTTTCCCTGAGGGTCAAAGACCAACCCTTCCACTGGTCGACCTTCTGAGCGGCGATCTTAAGCCTGTCGTCCCAATTTTGAGTGGGATAATCCCCATGGCCAAAATGGATGCCTAGGACTTTGGCTGACGACTTGGGCCCTGGGAGGGTGTCCGGGAGATCAAAAACTGGATCACCCCCTCCCAGCCAGAGACTCTCACACTTATCCCGATTGATCATGGACCCGGATGCCTCCGAGTAGCGATCCACTTCAGACATCACGTACTCCGCCTCCCCTCTCGAGGATACGAAAATGGTGACATCGTCAGCGTACGCTACTACCCTCAGAGTGGCTTCCGGTGCCGCCCGATCCATCCTGACTCCCGCCAACGGTCCACGATCGATCCGCCTAAGAAAGGGATCAATCGCGAACGCGTATAAAAGCGGGCTCAAAGGACAACCCTGGCGGACGCCAGACCCAACCTCAAAAGAGCAGCCAGACCAACCGTTCACAAGCGGGAAACTCTCTGCCCCTGCATACAAGATCTTTAACCAATCGACAAACCCCCCCGGCAGTCCATACTTCAGAAGGACCGACCAGAGGTACTCATGGTTCACCAGATCAAACGCCTTTGCTTGATCTAATGACAGCATGTACCCCCTCCAGTAGCCTGCTCTACTCTGCTCCACTGCCTCTCGGACACCGAGTACAGCACTAAAAGTGCTGCGGCCTGGAACCGAGCAATTCTGAGCCACCGAAAGGAGTTGGGGTGCAAATTTTACCAGCCTATTAAAAAGTATCTTGGCCAGAATCTTTCTGTCCGTATTAAGAAGTGCTATGGGACGCCAGTTCTCAATATGGCTCGGATCTTTACCCTTTGATAGAAGGATCAGAGCTGACCTCCTCATTGACCGAGGCAGAGTGCCCGAGGATAAACACTCATTGAATACCTCAGTCAAGAGGGGACATAAAGAGTCCTTAAAGGTCTTATAAAACTCGGATGTTAAGCCATCCGGGCCTGGCGACTTCTTCCGAGCTAACCCTTCCACCGCCAGGATAACTTCCTCCTTCCTTCCTTCTACCAAACCGTCAAAAGAGAGGTGAGCTCCTGACTCAGGGGTGACCCCAGCCAGGAAAGCCGACATCCTGTCCCGATCCAGATCCCTCCTCCCCAAGAGGCACGAGTAAAAGGATCTAACGACTTCCAGGATCCCTGATCTGGACCTGTTCAGAGACCCCGTACTATCGACCAGTCCTGTTATTAACTTACTCTTCACTGACATCTTACAATTTCTCTAGGGGTCGGGCGAGCGGTACCTCCCGAAGTCCCTCTCAAAAACTAAAGATGTGTGCCTATCATACTGGCACCTCTTGAGCAAAGATTTCACCCTGGAGATATCCTCGCGGCTACCACCAGTCGAGACCAGATGCTCGAGTTTCCTCCTCAGAACCTGATACAGGCGGTACCTGTCCAGGGACCTGAGGCTCGAGAGCCGGCGGAAGAACTTTGCAGCCCGATCTTTGAATATCTCCCACCACTCTGACTTAGTATCACAGAGATCCAGTAAAGGTACCTGACTCTGAAGGAAGTCCTCAAAGGATTGTCTCACCTCTGCTTCCTCCAAGACCCCCGAATTCAGCTTCCAATAACCTCTTCCCATTTGGGGGGATTCTGAAATATTCAGAGAAAACATAATCAAACAGTGATCGGAGAATTCCACCTCCACAACCCTTAAGGGCGAAAAGGTAGCCTCCTCCTTCAAATAAAACCTATCTATTCTAGACCTGACCTGACTACCTCTATAGAAAGTGAAACCCCCGTGGCCTGGGGTATGCCTAATGTGGACATCCTCCAGACGAGCCTCACTAGCTACTCTATTCAGAAAAATACTATCATAAGTCAGCCGGTTTCTGGTGCCTCCCCTGTCTTGGGGCCTTGTGACAGTATTAAAGTCCCCAACAAAAACCACCTGCCGGCTTGTAAAAAGGAAAGGCTTAATCCTCATAAAGAGACATTTCCTGTCCCACCTGGACTGGGGCCCGTAGATATTAATCAGGCGCAGTTCCTGTCCCTTCATGAGGACATCCAAGATCAAACACCTCCCCATTTCTAATTCAATTACTCGTCGGCACGTTACTTCTACCGGTGCGGTAAAAAGGACCGCCATACAACTCAGCCGCAAGAGACCAGTAGGAGGGCCCTGGTCTCCACTCCCTCTTGGCTTTATAAATCGCTGCCAAATCTGGCAGCCTGGTCTCTTGCAAAAACCAAATGTCAGCTTCAACACGGCTGAGAAAATCGAAGGCTGTGAAACGAGCCGCATCCGACTTAATGCTGGCGACATTAATGGTCGCCAGAGTCAGCAGAGCGGGTACCGCCATAAAGAGTAGTTAAATTAGACGGCCTTCTTCCCATCCTTCTCCCCCCTCCCGGGGCTGCCTTCTACAGCAGCACGACCTCTCTTGAAGGGAGATAGTGGTATCCATCTCTGCCACCACCACCTCCCTTTGCGCACCACTCCTGGCTTTCTCAGTCTCAGGGCTCGGTTTTGCCACCCCTCCTGAGGACCTTGCATCCCCACCAGAGGGGGGCGCGGGGCCCCCTGAAGGCCCTCCCTCCTTCGCCCCCAGCCCCTCACCTTCAACCTCCTCCTCAGCAGAGGTCTCATCCAAGATGAGGTACCGGTTGGAGAGGTCCAGAGGGGAGCCGGTTACACCTTCCCTGGCAACTTTGGTCGGGCTAGATCTTTTTTTAGTACGCCGTTTCCGTCTGCTTTGGGACTCTGCCCCACTACCCTCTGCAGAACTTTCGTAGTGCGAGGACAGAGTCTCTTCGGCCCGATCCAGTCTCTCAATCTCCTCCTCCAGCTCGCTGCCCCCTAGGGTCTCGGATTCAGGAGGGGCATTCGTTTGGGAAGGAGCGGGCATCACCCCAGGACGGGGTTCCTCCCCCTCCCTCTCCGCCTGACGCCTCTCTCTCCGCCTCTACCGGGACGGGTTGTTCCGGTTCCTTACTGACCCCTTAACTCCACTGCCTTTGCCAGTACCCACCTCAGCCGAAGGGACCTCCCGGCCTGCCCCTGCATGAACTCGGGCCACATTGGCCTCAGAAAGAGGACAGCGACTGAAGGGGTGCCCGAGCTCCCCACACAGGTTGCATCTAATCTCCTCACAAGATGCAGCAAGATGACCTGTCCCCCCATACAACGCGCACTTCTGCACTTGGCAGCTGGTGCTGAAGTGTGTGGGGCTGCCGCACTTGTGACAGAGCTTAGGCTGCCCCCTGTAGAAAACCAAGATCCTGTCTCGGCCGAAAAAGGCAGATGATGGAATGTGGGAAACTGTACTGCCCAGACGCCTACGCTTGATATTAAACGTCCAGGCACCCAACCAAATGCCAAACTCGTCCAGGTTTTTAGCTGGTATTCCCTGGACCTCTCCGTACCTACCCAGCCAGGTCATGATGTCAATACAAGAGAGCGACTCGTTACGGGTCAGCACGGTCACTCTCTTGACCTCACTCTGGCGGGTTTTAGCTTTTGCAACGAAACCACGCCAGTCCGGCATGTTCTTCACCAGCTCATATCCGGACCAGAAGAGCTCAAGCCCCTCCGGCGGGACAAAGCTGATGTCAAACTCCTTGGAGCCAAAAGGATGGATCAAGGCAAAAATGTCAGTAGCCTTGAAACCCATCCCAAGCAGGAGCTCCACTACCCACTTGAGACAGACCACATTCCGTCTGGCTCCAGGGCCGGTTGTGGGTGAAGACCAGGCGGTCTCGCCCCCGTTCTGTTCTCGGAAGGTCCGAACGCCATGTCTGTTGAACCAGAATGAACATTCCACCTTCTCTCCCTCTACGGAAAAGGAACTCTCCCCCTTTTTGAGGGCCTCCAGCAGTCGCCGCTGCAAGTCACCGTTACCAGACCCTGAGAGCGAGGAAGCCAAAGAAGTCAGCCCCTCCCCCCCTACAGCCGCAGCCACACTGGCATAACTTCTGCCAGGCGCCATGGATGCAGGAGGGGCAGCAGAACCGGCTCCCCCCCCTGCCTGTCACGCCGGACCCCTCTGAGGAGGCCACACGGGGGGACCCTGCCACTTTTCCAGCAGCAGGACAATCCCCTGCATTCACCCCCCCATCAGGATCCGGAGTGACCCCTGACCTAACATTCCCTCTGTAACCATTTTTTTGGGTAACCACTTTTTCAGTAGCCACCTCCATCTCCTCTCCCACCCCCAAACACTCAGCTGGGCCAGCTGGGCCCATAACATTCTTATTATTATTAATATTCACATTCTTTGCCTCAGCCTCAATAGCCCTTGTCACCACTTCCTTGGCTTCATTGGCATTATTTGCATTGTGGTGGACCATGGCCTCCGCCACTATCACCCCCCTCCCCCCCTCTTCAGAGGAGGACAGAGAGGATGCAGCGGCGTCCACAGCCCTGAGAACCTTGTACCTCTGGTGTTTCTTTGCTAGCTTAGCTAGCTTTTTTTCACTTAATTTAGTGTTTGCAGTGCTTTTTATCACGTCCTTAACAGTTCCTATGAGCCAGTGCTCCATGCTTGCTCCAGCCGCGTCGCCGCTCTTGGCCACGCCCCCGGCGGCGCGATCTCCCCCGATGCACCCCCAACACCCGGCTCCACCCCCTCATCCCCAACCCTCTCCACCAGCCCACACACAGCAGGGGGAGGGGTACCGGGGACCTCAGGAGCAGAGGGGGCAACGGGAGCCACAGAACCGGCGGGACCATCCTCCAATTTGCGGGCAGACACAGGGGAGGAGGAGGTAACCCCACCACACCGCCGCAATTCAACTGAGCACTTTTCCAGTGCTATAGCTGATGCGACGGTGGGCGGAGCCACACCGGATGTAGCCACGCCATCTCCCCTCGTCACTGACTCCTCACTGTTCGGCTTTTCAGCCGCTCCACCCACAAACATCAAACCACCCC
This sequence comes from Bufo gargarizans, assembly GCF_014858855.1. Classification (NCBI taxonomy): domain Eukaryota; kingdom Metazoa; phylum Chordata; class Amphibia; order Anura; family Bufonidae; genus Bufo; species Bufo gargarizans. Next base: position 630,147,657 of record NC_058080.1, on the reverse strand, counting down.
TGTTACTGCAAACAAGGACGGTGTCCTGTGCCATCTTTTTAATAGCTATACTTTCCCCACTCCCACGCTCTGGTCTCACTTCAGAAACCAGGCTAGGGGGGGTAGTGGGGTTAGCCCCCTGGACTGACTTTGGTGAGAAACATAGACCAATTTCATTTCTTTGTTCTTTTCTTGTTTCTTTGCCTTTTTCCTTTTCTTTTTTCTTGCAGGCTCGTCCTCCAGGAGCTCATTCGCAAAAACAAAGTTTTCAAGGTGAGCCCGGGGGGATTCTAGGTGACGAATTTGCTCCATTAATTGCCCCCCTACCCCACTGCTCTCACTATCCTCCTCCTCCTCTGAGCTTGTGGGGGGGAGACAGACCTGCTCAGGCCGGATCCCTGAGTCCGCAGGCCCTGCAGACTGACCCCCCAGGCTCACCACAGACCTTTCCTCCTCATCATCTGAGGGGTCCATTGCTTTTTCCTCCTCCAGTTCTCCTTTAAACCTTTTCTCATTTTTAAGTTTTTCCTCAAAAGGACCACTATTCTTGAGGATAGCAGCCCTCCTGTCCTCCAATATGCATATTTCGTCTTTTAGGACTCTAATCTTAGCCGATATTTCTGGCCTCTTCACCTTAGAGGCTTTGTCCGCTTTTCGTCTTTCACACTTTAGCTCGCCTCTGAGCCTCTTTAAGGCTTTTCCAGCCTCCTCATACTCCTGGAGATAGGCTGCTATACGGGAGCTATATATGGCGACAGGCTCCCTGGGCCTCATGCAGCCCCAGTTGGCCTCCACCGTTCCCGACCCACCTCCAGGAGCACCCTGCGTACCTTTTGGAGATTCCATTCTCCTGGACTTGCTGGCGATCTTCATGGCTTCGCCCCTGGGGGCCACAGGGGACACTTCCACATGACCCCTGCTTGATCTTCTGACCCCCGGAGCGGAAGATGGAGCAGAGGCCGGTAACTCGCCTCCCCTACCTCCCGCCGGCCTACCCCGGGAAGCAGGATCCTGGGCCTTGCCTGAGCGCATAGCCCAGGCCCTTACCAGCTCCCTAGGGAGAGGCAGGGCCTGGGCTGGGGAGAAAGGTGGAAAATCTCCCCACAAGCCTGGTCCCTCCCAGGGGATTAAGGTGTTGAAAAATCTCCCTGGGGCCTTAACGAGGTGGAAGTTGCCAGGAGCTGCTGCACACACACCTTCCACCTCAGCTGCAGGAAACAGACACGCCCATGCCTGAATCTCTGCTATGGGACCTCTCTCCTCTGTCTGGATGCCGGGGCCTAAATATCTGACAATGGCCTGTTCCAGTGGTGGGTGACGTGAAGCCTGATTCTCTGCTATGGGACCTCTCTTCTCTGTCTGGGTGCCAGGGCCAAAATATCTGACAATGGCCTGTTCCAGTGGTGGGTGACGTAAAGCCTGATTCTCTGCTATGACATGAAGCCTGATTCTCTGCTATGACATGAAGCCTGAATCTCTGCTATGGGACCTCTCTCCTCTGTCTGGGTGCCGGGGCCTAAATATCTGACAATGGACTGTTCCAGTTTTGGCTGACGTGAAGCCTGATTCTCTGCTATGACATGAAGCCTGATTCTCTGCTATGGGACCTCTCTTCTCTGTCTGGGTGCCAGGGCCAAAATATCTGACAATGGCCTGTTCCAGTGGTGGGTGACGTAAAGCCTGATTCTCTGCTATGACATGAAGCCTGATTCTCTGCTATGACATGAAGCCTGAATCTCTGCTATGGGACCTCTCTCCTCTGTCTGGGTGCCGGGGCCTAAATATCTGACAATGGACTGTTCCAGTTTTGGCTGACGTGAAGCCTGATTCTCTGCTATGACATGAAGCCTGATTCTCTGCTATGGGACCTCTCTCCTCTGTCTCGGTGCCGGGGCCTAAAAATATCTGACAGTGGCCTGTTCCATCCAGTGTTGGGTGACATGAAGCCTGAATCTCTGCTATGGGACCTCTCTCCAATTGATATTGGTTAATTTTTATTCATTTTATTTTATTTTTATTCATTTCCCTGTCCACATTTGTTTGCAGGGGATTTAACTACATTTTGCTGCCTTTTGCAGCCCTCTAGCCCTTTCCTGGGCTGTTTTATAGCCTTTTTAGTGCCGAAAAGTTCGGGTCGGGTTCGGATCCCGAACCCGAACATTTCTGGGAAGTTCGCCCGAACTTCTCGAACCCGAACATCCAGGTGTTCGCTCAACTCTAGCAACTAAGTATTAAAAAGTGAAAGTTTTATTTATGATTATTATTCTGTCCCATTACTTTTGGTCCCTTAACAAGTGGGAGGCACATATGCAAACTGTTGTAATTCCAACACCGTTCACCTGATTTGGATGTACATACCCTCAAATTAAAGCTGACAGTCTGCAGTTAAAGCACATCTTGTTCGTTTCATTTCAAATCCATTGTGGTTGTGTATAGAGCCAAAAATGTTAGAATTGTGTCGATATCCCAATATTTATGGATCTGACTGTATATACATATATATATATATATATATATATATATATACATACATACACACACACACACACACACAGAGGCAATGTGGAAAAGAACCCCAAGCCCTATATAAGACATATTCAGTATGTATATAAGATTATGAGTAATGGTCAATATTCTCAATTACTCCTGAAAACAAAGACCACAGTGAATACTTATCTGGGTGGTCAGCAGCAAAGAAAGAGAAGGAATCTGTACAAACTAGGACTATTATACTGGTCTTATGTGGGAGGGTCTTGTCACCATGGTTACTTGTTATGTTTTTTTCTTTGCTGCTATTGGTTGTTTAGTAAAGAAAAAGATAGCAATAGGAGCCTTCGTGTCATGTAATAAAATTGGGATCTCACTGCTCTTTTACCTTGTTAGTGATTTATCACTGTATAAAGTGATTGGACCTCCAGGGATCCCATAATCCAATTAGGTTTAAAATCCAATTTCTCTATAATCTTATTAATCTGTGTCGTGTCTTTGGTGTATAAAGGGATATTTTTGACTTTAGGTTGCAACAGAACATCAATATAGTGTGATACATTTGTGGTTAATGATCCAATACAGGACACAATTGGGCACTTGAGTGGATTATTCCTGTCCTTGTGTACTTTGGGTAGACAGTAAAAAACTGGTATCCTGGGGTGAGTATTCAATATACACTCACCTAAAGAATTATTAGGAACACCTGTTCTATTTCTGATTAATGCGATTATCTAGTCAACCAATCACATGGCAGTTGCTTCAATGCATGTAGGGTTGTGGTCCTGGTCAAGACAATCTCCTGAACTCCAAACTGGATGTCAGAATGGGAAAGAAATGTGATTTAAGCAATTTTGAGCGTGGCATGGTTGTTGGTGCCAGACGGGCCGGTCTGAGTATTTCACAATCTGCTCAGTTACTGGGATTTTCACGCACAACCATTTCTAGGGTTTACAAAGAATGGTGTGAAAAGAGAAAAACATCCAGTATGCGGCAGTCCTGTGGGCGAAAATGCCTTGTTGATGCTAGAGGTCAGAGGAGAATGGGCCGACTGAATCAAGCTGATAGAAGAGCAACGTTGACTGAAATAACCACTCGTTACAACCAAGGTATGCAGCAAAGCATTTGTGAAGCCACAACACGCACAACCTTGAGGCGGATGGGCTACAACAGCAGAAGACCCCACCGGGTACCACTCATCTCCACTACAAATAGGAAAAAGAGGCTACAATTTGCACGAGCTCACCAAAATTGGACTGTTGAAGACTGGAAAAATGTTGCCTGGTCTGATGAGTCTCAATTTCTGTTGAGTCCGAATTTGGCGTAAACAGAATGAGAACATGTATCCATCATGCCTTGTTACCACTGTGCAGGCTGGTGGTGGTGGTGTAATGGTGTGGGGGATGTTTTCTGGGCACACTTTAGGCCCCTTAGTGCCAATTGGCCATCGTTTAAATGCCACGGGCTACCTGAGCATTGTTTCTGACCATGTCCATCCCTTCATGACCACCATGTACCCATCCTCTGATGGCTACTTCCAGCAGGATAATGCACCATGTCACAAAGCTCGAATCATTTCAAATTGGTTTCTTGAACATGACAATGAGTTCACTGTACTAAAATGGCCCTCACAGTCACCAGATCTCAACCCAATAGAGCATCTTTGGGATGTGGTGGAACGGAAGCTTCGTGCCCTGGATGTGCATCCCTCAAATCTCCATCAACTGCAAGATGCTATCCTATCAATATGGGCCAACATTTCTAAAGAATGCTATCAGCACCTTGTTGAATCAATGCCACGTAGAATTAAGGCAGTTCTGAAGGCAAAAGGGGGTCCAAAACCGTATTAGTATGGTGTTCCTAATAATTCTTCAGGTGAGTGTATATAGTTATACTCATCCTCAGATAGGATACCATTCGATTTTCCTTTATTACAAAAAGCAGTCAGGTCCTTATAAAATTGTTCTGTAGGGTCCTTAGGGAGTTTCTTATAAGTCTTCACATCTGATAATTGACATATACATTCCATATTATACTTATTTAAGTCTTGAACGACTATGGAACCCCCCTTGTCTGCTGGGCAGATAATAATTTCACTATCTTTCTGAAAGGCTTTTAGACGTGCAATTTCTACTTTGGTTAAATTATTCCGTTTATATCTAGTCTTATCCTTTACTTGTTGAAGGTCATTCTCAACACATTCCTTAAAAGCTGCTAGTTCCTGACCCATCTCGTTTCTCTGATTTTTCTTTTGAGGTTTTCTTTAACATAGTGTGTGTATATTCCTCAGTTTTTGATATCTCTTAACTAATCTGATATTTTTAAAATATTTCTTAAGACACAGACGTTTTCCACTCCTATAAAGGTGTCAAATTTATTGAGTTTCACCGTCAGGGCAAATTTTAGACCTTTATTTAGTAAACGGCTCTGTGTATCTGTAAGTGTAATTGAACTTAAATTAATAATCAAATCATTCTTTATCTCATTCTCCCTTCTTTTTCCTCCCTCCTCTACGTGTCTTTCTCTCTCTTCATTCGTATTTTCTTGTTCTGGGTCGGTGTTCCTGTGAATTGTGGTAATTCTGATGTTTAAAGTTCCTCTTTGATTTGTGATAGTGCTGTGTCCTGTGTTCTTGTTGTGGAATCTGGTGTCTGTTGCTTAAGTTGTACTGGTGACTTATAGGGGAATGGGTGTTGTGTGTCCGTGTTTCCAATTGTGGGGACCTGGGTCTTACACGTGCTCTGTGGTGTGAGGGGGTTCTGTCTAAAAAAAATATTCCTGCACTTCCAGTACCGTACTTCAAATCTATTTTGCACTGGTATGTGGAAACTAGTGTTATTTATATGTGTGTCAATTTCATTTGTGTCATTAATCCGTGTGTTGTTACTTGTATTCATCATTTTTCTTGTGTGTATTTTCATTTTTATAGCAATTTTTTTTTTTTTTAATCTATGATGTCTTGTTTAACTTTATCTAAGTTCTTACACAGTCTTGATTGTCATATATTAAATTCATAATTTTTGGGTAATTTTTCAATAGTGCCCTTCATCTTATTGATTCTACTGTGGTTTCCTCTAGTATCTCAGTCATTCTTCTAATAATTTATTTAATTAAAGTAATTGAATGTTGATGTAACAGTTGGTTCCATTCTTCATTAAAATTTGGTTCACAAAGATCTTGGGCAGGTGTTTTCATCAATGTTAAACCCTTTGGGATTTTTATCACATTCTATACATCTCCTCAAGGTGTTAATTTCCCATCTCTGTCTTAGTTGTCTGATTAATAGGGGTTTCCATGTCTTTAAATATATCTTTCATAAACAGCTCACTGTCAGTATACAATGGACTAAAAGTAAAATTATGAACCTTCTGACGTTTGCTCTCAATAGGACTCCAAATGTCCATGGTATCTGGACACAATGTGCTTGCTTCGCCGAGTGAAAAAAAACAATAGATAAAAAGCAAAATGTGAAGCTGCACAATGTGTCAGATAGCCAAAGCGTGGTGCTCACAGCTGGATAGTTTCACCCACGCTACATGGAAAATTGTATATAAAGTAACAAATGGGCACTCACTGACATTGGGTTGGTTGAAAGCAATTTATTGATACAAATATATAATGATATAGTAAAAATATAAAAACAATAGAGATGGTTAAGTAGATTGTACAAATATCATGCTGTGCAAAAGCTGAATGGTAGCAGCAATCCTATATCATAAAGTCCTCCAATAATCAGGAAAGGTGGTCCTTACAAAACGTACAGTATAACACTACATATAAGACCGTATGTCCTGTAAGGTTAAAATCCCCCAACAGTGCATAGAGGCGATCCTCAAATAGTAAAGTACACAGATTCTTCATATGTGGCCATACATACAATTATAGTTCATGCCAGACACATACAGTTGATGATATAATACATGTGATGGAAACTGTTCGTGTGAGCGAGTGCCGTCCCGCTACACTAAATACACAAGCGGCGTCCCGCTACACTAAATACACAAGCGACGTCCCGCTACACTAAATACACAAGTGGTGTCCCGCTTCACAGAAATGTTAAGACAGAGCTCTTATTGCTGGTCTTACTATTATACAGCATAAGGTAAAGTCCTTACCAGGATGTCATGCATTTTCGCCGTCTTGTGTTATAGCAATCTTAAAATTGAAAAAGAAAGACATACATTTACATAACTAGAAATATAGTATCCAAAGAAACATAAAACGCATCGAGAGTCATAATGCGGTTCTGGTGCGTTTGTAGTGCGGTTCTGATGGAATCTTGTATATAGCACCTCTCATATATTTTCATTCGTTAACCCCTTCACGCCCGCAATCCGTGTATATACGTGATAGCTGCACATACCCCGTGCAGCTACCACGTGTATAGACGTCAGGCAGTTCTTTAATCCAAGCGCTGCAAAGCTTCTTCCCCTGCCCTGCTGCTGTCACAGACAGCATACAGTCTAGTAATGCTGGCAAGGGACCAATCAGAGTGGTCCCTTGCCGGCAATCAATCTGATTGGTTAGTGTGTGCAGCCTAACCAATCGAATCGCGGCAGTGTTAAAATGCCGGTTTCAGGCTCTGATCTGCGCTCTGCAGATCAGAGCCTGAAATCAGGTAATGTGTAATGAAGCCCCCCGATCTGTGCCCCCTTCCTGTGCGCCTCCAACCCCCCCATCCCTACTGTGAGCCCTGCCTCCGATGCGATCCCCGCCCCCCCATCCATGTATTGTATTCCTGATGCGGTCCGCCCCCTTCCCGTCCCATGCATGCATCCGACCCCCAAATGTGCCCCTCCTACTGGCCATGCCCCCCCTTTACAGAACTGCCCCTATCTGTGCACCCTGCCCCCGATGCGGTCTCTCTGCTTTATTTGATGTTGGCGGCTCCATTCCTGAGCCGCCGACATCAGCAGCGAGTGTCAGCTGTATGCTGATACTCTGCTGTAACCCCTTAGATGCTGTGGTAGCGGCATCCATGGGGTTAATAGAGGGAGGGGGCGCCCTCTCTCAACCATCGGGGCTGCCGCGCTGTGATGGCAGCGCCCGATGGTTGCCATGGCAACCAGACTCTTTGCAAAAGCACCCAGTGTTGCCATCTACAGGACATTTGATAGTATTGTACTTTGCAATGCAAAAGCATTGCAAAGTATAGTACAGCCATCAGCCCCACTGGATCTTCAAGATCCAAGTGGGACTTGATAAAAAAAAAAAGCGAAAATAATAAAAGTAAAATAAATAAATAAATAAATTAAAATGTAATTTAAAAAAATAAATTGCCTTTTCCTATAAAAAATGAAAAAGAAAAACTACACATATTAGGCTACTTTCACACTTGCGGCAGTGTGATCCGGCGGGCAGTTCCGTCGTCGGAACTGGCCGCCGGATCCGCCGATCTGCTGCTGCCTGAAAGCATTTGTGAGACGGATCCGGTTGCGGATCCGTCTCACAAATGCATTGCAAGGACGGATCCGTCTCTCCGCTTGTCATGCGGACCGACGGATCCGTCTTGTACATTTTTCTCATTTTTACCGATCTGCGCATGCGCATGCCGGAACTACGGATCCGGCATTCCGGTATTCTGAATGCCGGATCCGGCGCTAGTACATTCCTATGGGAAAAAATGCCGGATCCGGCGTTCAGGCATGTCTTCAGTTTTTTTGGCCGGAGAGAAAACCGTAGCATGCTACGGTTTTCTCTTTTGCCTGATCAGTCAAAACGACTGAACTGAAGACATCCTGATGCAAACTGAACGGATTACTCTCCATTCAGAATGCATGGGGATATGCCTGATCAGTTCTTTTCCGGTATAGAGCCCCTGTGACGGAACTCTATGCCGGAAAAGAAAAACGCTAGTGTGAAAGTACCCTTAGGTATCACCGCATCCGTAACGACAGCCTTTAAAAATATATCACATGATCGACCCCATCCGATAAACACCATAAAAAATAAAAACTGTGTAAAAAAAAAAAGCAATTTTTGTCACCTTACACCACAAAAAGTGCAACACTGAGCGATCAAAAAGGCATATGTCCCACAAAATGGTACCAATAAAACAGTCACCTCATCCTGCACCAACATGCAGCCTCCGTAACAACATGCTCGATAACAATATCACATGACCTAACCCCTCAGGTGAACACCGTAAAAAATAAAAAACAGTACCAAAAAGCAATTTTTTTCACCTTACATCACAAAAAGTGCAACACCAAGCAATCAAAAAGGCATATGCCCCCAAAAATAGCACCAATCAAACCATCACCTCATCCCGCAAAAAATGATACCCTATTTAAGACAATCGCCCAAAAAATAAAAAAGCTATGGCTCTCAGACTATGGAGACACTAAAACATCATTTTTTTTGTTTTAAAAATGCTATTATTGTGTAAAACTTAAATAAATAAGAAAAAGTAGACATATTAGGTATTGCCACGTCCCTAACGATCTGCTCTATAAAACTGTCACATGACCTAACCCCTCAGATGAACGCTGTAAAAATAAATAAATAAAAACTGTTCCAAAACAGCAAATTTTTTGGTCATAAAGTGTAATAATGAATGATCAAAAAATCCTATGTAACCAAAAATGGTACCAATAAATCTGGCACCTTATCCCCCAGTTTCCAAAATAGCGTCACTTTTTGGGAGTTTCTACTGTAGGGGTGCATCAGGGGGGCTTTAAATGGGACATGGCATCTAAAAACCAGTCCAGCAAAATCTGCCTTCCAAAAAACCATGCGGCGCTCCTTTTCTTCTGCGCCCTGCCGTGCACCCTTACACCAGTTTACAACCACATGTGGGGTGTTTCTGTAAACCGCAGAATCAGGGTAATAAATATTTAGTTTTGTTTGGCTGTTAACCCTCAATTTGTTATAGATTTTTTTTTTTTTATAAAATCTGCCCAAAAATTTAGAAGTTTATTCTCCATTTTTCTTTAATTCTTGTGGAACACCTAAAGGGTTAACAAAGTTTGTAAAATCAGTTTTGAGTAACTTGAGGGGTGTAGTTTATACAATGGCGTCGTTTATGGGGGTATCCACTATGTAAGCCCCACAAAGTGACTTCAGATCTGAACTGGTCCTTAAAAAGTGGGTTTTAGAAATTTTCTTAAAAATTAGCTTCTAAGCTTTTAAGAAAGCCTTCTAACGTCCTAAAAAAAAAAAGACATTTCCAAAATGATGCCAACATAAAGTAGACATATGGGGAATGTTAAGTAATAAATGTTTTATGAGGAATCACTTTCTGTTTTAAAAGCATAGAAATTGCGAATTTTTCAAACTTTCTGGTAAATTTGGGATTTTTTCCTAAATAAAGGTGAAATATATTGACTCAAATTTATGACTATCATGAAGTAGAATGTGTCACGAGAAAACAATCTCAGAATCGCTTGGATAAATAAAAAGTGTTCCAAAGCTATTACCATATAAAGTGACGCATGTCAGATTTATAAAATTTGACCTGGACACTGGGGCATCAATGACCCTTGTTCATGAAAGGGTTAATAAGGGATTTTCTCATTAATAAAATGCTAATAACAAGTATAAGAGGTGTATATAAAAGCAGAGATATATAAAAATAGAAATATAAAATGCAAAAAAATAAAAATATATAAGATAATAACAGAGAGAAAAATTCTCTCTCTGCTTTTTTCTTTTTACTTATATAGGACAATTCTCAGGACGGGATTGGAGGTGTCATAGGTGGGGGCCTATTGTCAAAGGACGATCGCTCATAATAATTGTGACACGGTCCACCGTCGGCAAATGGCGCCCACCTACTATCTACAGGAAACCAAAAAGTTAGAATTCTGCATTCAATCCAGTTGGTAAGAGTATTGAACTCAAATATTCTTTTTGTTTCTAATCTTGACATTTTCCCTATGTGGTCTCCTCCTCTCCAATCCCTATGTATTTTATCAATCACAGCAAATTTTTATCCAGATGGGTCTTGGTTATGTACTAATTTGAAATGGTTAAGACAGGGAGTGATTTCAAAACCTTTCCTTATATTAGATAAATGTTCAGCAAAACATTTTTTTAAAGATCTTTTCGTCCTACCAATATATTGTCGTTTGCATCAATTGAACTACAGGTAAGGAATTATTTAATAGTATGTTTGTGTTTATTTGACGTTGAAATAATTTCTATGTTTTTTGGGGGGAAAGAAGTCATTTTACAATTTTAACTTTTCCACATCTGAAAAAACATTTTATTTTTGCCCAATTTTGGATAGTGGTCGTTTCAGTATGAACGGACTTAATTGTTAGGGCTATTTTAATCCCTGTCCTGAGAATTGCCCTATATAAATAAAGAGGAAAAAAGAAAAAAGCAGAGAGAGAATTTTTCTCTCTATTATCTTATATATAAATATTTTTTTGCATTTTATATTTCTATTTTTATATATCTCTGCTTTTATATACACCTCTTATACTTGTTATTAGCATTTTATTAATGAGAAAATCCCTTATTAAAGAATGAAAATATATGAGAGGTGCTATATAGAAGTTGATTTTACCTTCATTTTCTCAATCCCCATCGGCTGCGGAGTGGGAGGGGGCTAAGTGGGACCTGGGGGCTGGGTTTTTAAGTCCATCTTTTGAAGGTTCCCTGAATGACCACCCTACCTCCCCCCTGAACTGCGATCAGCACAGCACTACGCTCCCTTAAAGGGTTTCTACCACTTCAGTTTGACCAAATCAGCTTTCAGACACTAGTGATCTGCTAGTGTCTGATCTCCATAACCATGCAATTCTTAGAGCTTTGTGTGGAGCCGTTTCATTAAAAAACTAACTTTTATTCCTATGCAAATGAGCCTCTAGGTGCTATGGGGGTCAGGCGCAGGCGCAGTGAGTGAAGGACGCTCTCCTGATGCCGGCTTCCTCACTGTGACGTAGTCGGCGCAGGCGCAGTGAGGAATCCGGCATCAGCGGCCTTCACTCACTGCGCCTGCGCCGATGACAGAAGTGATCGGCGCAGGCGCGTGAATTCGTCCGATGGCTGTGATGGAGGCAGGCATTCAAGACGAGATGGGCGGGCATACAGTGTGAGTAGACCAAGCCTCTAGGTGCTGAAAAGACGCCCCCATAGCACCTAGAGGCTCATTTGCATAGGAATAAAAGTTAGTTTTTTAATGAAACGGCTCCACACAAAGCTCTAAGAATTGCATGGTTATGGAGATCAGACACTAGCAGATCACTAGTGTCTGAAAGCTAATTTGGTCATACTGAAGTGGTAGAAACCCTTTAACAGTGTCATCCACAGCACCCTGCCCTTTTAAAGCTGACCTACAGCAGTGAAGAAAAATGGCTGGGTTGTTATGGAAACCTGGTGTAAAACTGTGTGTATGTGGAGACTAAGGGCCTGCAAGCTTCTATTGGCTAAGGCTCATGTGACAACGCTTCTATTGGCTAATGCATTTTTTTAAAATATCTCAGGAACGGTACGTGCTAGAGAGCTGAGACCCGGTCTAAAATCCTACCGGACACCTGATGTACCTCTGTGCCAAATTTTGTGATTGTAAATGCGACGGTGCGGATTCCTTTAGTAGACATGCATACACACATACATTTAGCTTTAAAATTTTAGATATATCATACATATAGAGGGAAGATACAGGTAAATAAAAAAGGATTAGTCACAAACTATCAGCCAACTAAATATCCCTATAGGAATATACACCTATGAGAGCAGAGCACTGAGAGGCTTCTATGGCATCATTCCCTCGCTCAGACATGATTAGGGGAGATACTATTCCCACTGCCTAAATGCGCTCACATAAGAGGAAGACTTCTGCCTTAGGCCTCTTGCACCTTTGCCCTCCATGACATACGGTCCGTGAGCAGGCCATATGTCCCGGAGTGGCATTGATCGTGCGCACGGGAGCGCACATCATCATAGATTACAATAATGCTGTGCACGTCGGGCCGCCCACGGGGCTATTGTCCTGCACTCATATTATTTTATGAGTGCAGGACAATAGCACCGCGGGCGGCGCGACGTGCACCACATCATTCTAATCTATAATGCTGTGTGCTCCCGATCAATGCTGCTCCGGGACATATGGCCCGCTCACGGACCGTATGTCATGGAGGGCATACAGTCGTGTGATAGAATACTGACATAAGGATTACGGCCTCTATCTACCCAGCCTCACGCCACGGTGTAATGCCCATCCAGAAGAGGGCCCTTCCAGGCATTATCTACTAGTGCTGACCATGGTAGCCAAGGGCCTAATGTAAACGGATGGACTAATCTCACATGGCACTGCCTGGCAAACAGTTGGTACAAAGTAGACAGCATACTGCTAATGTACAGTCGTGGCCAAAGGTTTTGAGAATTACATAAATATTGGAAATTGGAAAAGTTGCTGCTTAAGTTTTTAGAATAGCAATTTGCATATACTCCAGAATGTTATGAAGAGTGATCAGATGAATTGCATAGTCCTTCTTTGCCATGAAAATTAACTTAATCCCCAAAAAAACTTTCCACTGCATTTCATTGCTGTCATTAAAGGACCTGCTGAGATCATTTCAGTAATCGTCTTGTTAACTTAGATGAGAATGTTGACGAGCACAAGGCTGGAGATCATTATGTCAGGCTGATTGGGTTAAAATGGCAGACTTGACCTGTTAAAAGGAGGGTGATGCTTGAAATCATTGTTCTTCCATTGTTAACCATGGTGACCTGCAAAGAAACGCATGCAGCCATCATTGTGTTGCATAAAAATGGCTTCACAGGCAAGGATATTGTGGCTACTAAGATTGCACCTCAATCAACAATTTTTATAGGATCATCAAGAACTTCAAGGAAAGAGGTTCAATTCTTGTTAAGAAGGCTTCAGGGCGTCCAAGAAAGTCTGGCAAGCGCCGGGATAGTCTCCTAAAGAGGATTCAGCTGCGGGATCGGAGTGCGACCAGTGCAGAGCTTGCTCAGGAATGGCAGCAGGCAGGTGTGAGCGCATCTGCACGCACAGTGAGGCGAAGACTTTTGGAAGATAGCCTGGTGTCAAGAAGGGCAGCAAAGAAGCCACTTCTCTCCAAAAAAAGCATCAGGGACAGATTGATCTTCTGCAGAAAACGTGGTGAATGGACTGCTGAGGACTGGGGCAAAGTCATATTCTCCAATGAAGCCTCTTTCCGATTGTTTGGGACATCAGGAAAAAGGCTTGTCCGGAGAAGAAAAGGTGAGCGCTACCATCAGTCCTGTGTCATGCCAACAGTAAAGCATCCTGAGACCATTCATGTGTGGGGTTGCTTCTCATCCAAGGGAGTGGGCTCACTCACAATTTTGCCCAAAAACACAGCCATGAATAAAGAATGGTACCAAAACACCCTCCAACAGCAACTTCTTCCAACAATCCAACAACAGTTTGGTGAAGAACAATGCATTTTCCAGCACGATGGAGCACCGTGCCATAAGCAAAAAGTGATAACGAAGTGGCTCGGGGACCAAAACGTTGACATTTTGGGTCCATGGCCTGGAAACTCCCCAGATCTTAATCCCATTGAGAACTTGTGGTCAATCCTCAAGAGGCGGATGGACAAACAAAAACCCACTAATTCTGACAAAATCCAAGAAGTGATTATGAAAGAATGGGTTGCTATCAGTCAGGAATTGGCCCAGAAGTTGATTGAGAGCATGCCCAGTCGATGTCACGGCTGTTTAAGGGTAACCAGAGCATACACAGTAAGAAGAGCTACTGACCGGACCCAAACTAGGGAAGAGAAAGGGTGACCCCTGTCAGACCCTCAACACTCTCCCTATGCTGCTAAAGCACATGCCCGGATCCAAATGGTGGAACGAGGCATGCCCGCGTACCTTAGACTGATGAGCCCTGTAACCCCTACAGTAGTGGAAGGGGCACGGCCACCGATGCCCTGCTCAGAATATGGAGGGAACCGTGGCCACCTCAGATCCAGTCAGGAAATCACCAGGTACACAACAAAGTTTGCACACTTAGCTGATGGAGCTGCAGCCGCAGAGAAGACGGATCCAAGGGCAATATCCGGAGTGCTTGCAGCAGCAGAACACAGGTCCAGAGAACTAGCTTAAGAAGTGAAGATAGTCAAGGCAGAGCTACAACTGAAAAGAGAAATATAATCCATGCCCTGCAATAGGAGGAGGGGTGATTTAAAGGCAGGGAAATCAATCGCAGGAGAGACAGCTGGGAGTAAAGACCTCATCACAGGGGCGGAGAAACAGAACAGTGAGAACACCTCCAAACTCTAAGTGACATCATCACAGGGGTGGAGACACAGAGCTGTGAGATTGTCTCAAAGCTCTGGTAGTGACAGTCGAATTGCAGAGGTCCTGAAAAAGAAGGGCCAACACTGCAAATACTGACTCTTTGCATATATGTCATGTAATTGTCGATAAAAGCCTTTGAAACATATGAAGTGTGTGTAATTATATTTCACTACATCACAGAAACAACTGAAACAAAGATCTAAAAGCAGTTTAGCAGCAAACTTTGTGAAAACTAATATTTGTGTCACTCTCAAAACTTTTGGCCACGACTGTATAGCTGTGCTCTGCATGTTCTCACATCTGGAAGGCATACAGTGCCTTGAAAAAGTATTCGTACCTCTTGAACTTTTCCAAATTTTGTCACGTTACATCCGCAAGGCTACTTTCACACTAGCTTTTTCAATTCTGCTATTGAGATCCGTCATAGGGTCTCAATAGCGGAAGAAAACGATTCAGTTTTGTCCCCATTCATTGTCAATGGGGACAAAAATGAACTGAACCAAACGGAATGCACCAGAATGTATTCCGTTCCGTTTGGTTGTGTCCCCATTGATGACAGAATAACGCTGCAATCAGTGTATTTCTGTCCGCGATGTGGTGTGGAGCAAGACGGATCCGTCCTAACACACAATGTAAGTCAATGAGGACAGGTCCGTTTTCTCTGACACAATAGAAAACGGATCCGTCCCCCATTGGATTTCAATGGAGTTCATGACGGATCAGACTTGGCTATGTTAAAGATAATACAACCGGACCCATTCATAACGGATGCAGACGGTTGTATTATTGTAACTGAAGCGTTTTTGCGTTATGCTAGTGTGAATGTAGCCTTAAATGTATGTTATTTGGCTTTTAAGTGATAGCCCAACACAATGTAGCAAGTATGTGTGAAGTGAAAAGAAAATGATACATGTTTTTTAAAACTTTTATTAAATAAAAATATGGAAAGTGTAGCCTACATTTTTAATCAGCCCCCAATTCAAAATTTTGTAGGACCACCTTTCATTGCAATTACAGCTGCAAGTCTTTTGGGGTATATATCTACCAGCTTTTCACATGTAGAGGCTGAAATTTTTGCTAATTTTTCGTTGCAAAATAGCTCAAGCTCAGTCAGATTGGATGAAGAGCGTCTGTAAAACACAGTTTTCAAGTCTTGCCACAGATTCTCAATGGGATTTAGGTCTGGATTTTGACTGGGCCATTCTAACACATGAATAGGCTTTCATCTAAACCATTCCATAATAGCTCTGGCTGTAAATCTAGGGTCGTTGGAAGGTGAACCTCCACCCCAGTCTCAAGTCTTTTGCAGCCTCTAAAGGCTTTTCCTCCAGGAATGCCATGCATTTAGCACCATCCATCTTCCCATCAACTCTGACCAGATTCCCTTTCCCTGCTGAAGAAAAGCATCCCCACAGAATGATGCTGCCACCACCATGTTTCACGGTGGGATGCTATATTTGGGCTGATGTGCCACACATAGTGTCTTGTATTTAGACCGAAAAGTTCAACTTTGTTCTTATCTGGCCAGACCACCTTCTTTCACATTTGATGTGTCCCCTACATGGCTTGTGGCAAACTCTAAATGGACTTCTAATGGCTTGCTTTCAGTAATGGCTTTCTTCTCGCCACTCTTCCATAAAGGCCAGATTTGTGGAGTACACGAATAGTAGTTGTTCTGTGGAAAGATTCTCCTACCTGAGCTTTAGATCTCTGTAGCTCCTCCAGACTGACCATGGGCCTCTTGGCTACTTCTCTAATAGTGTTCTCCTTGCCTGGGCTTTCAGTTTACAGTAGGTGGACGGCAATGTGTGGTAGGTTTGCAGTTGTGCCATACTCCTTACATTTTCAGATGAGGGATTGAACAGTGCTCAGTGAGATGTTTAAAGTTTAAGATATTTTTTTATACCCAAACTCTGCTTTACACTTTATCCCTGACCTGTCTGGTGTGTTCCTTGGTTTTCATGATGCTGTTTGATCACTAATGTTCTCTAACAAACCTATGAGGCCTTCACAGAACAGCTGTAATTATACTGAGAATACATTATACACAGATGGACTCTATTTACTAATTAGGTGACTTCTGAAGGCAATTGGTCACAGGATTTTATTTAGAGGTCTCTGAGTACAGGGGGCTGAATACAAATGCATGCCACACTTTTCAGATTATTGTTTTTTGAAAACCATGCATTTTTTTTTCACTATTCACTGGTCTATCACATAAAATCCCAATAAAATACATTTAATTTTGTGGTGTAACATGAAAAAGTTCAAGGAGTATGAATGCTTTTTCAAGGCACTGTATCAGTTGTTATCATCACCCTATCTGCCTATTCAGGAACTGACCCACAAATACTGCTGAGTGACCTCTCCCCACCTGGAAGGGACAGGAAGACACTAGGGGGGAGCAGGAGGAGGGTAAAATGTATTCTTCCTATCCCTAGCTGGTTAGACAAGGATCATTTATCTCATGGAAGTGCCGTTGTGGAAGACAAAATGGATAAAAGTGTTTTACCCCACAGCCAATTTTTTTTTCTATTTGTCACATTGAAATATTTCAGTTCATCAAAATCATTTTCAAATACGATAAAGACAGCACTAGTAAACACAAATTATCACTTTTATCGAAGATAAGGAATTTTTCAAAACCTACATCACCCAGATGAAAAAGTAATTGCCCCATAGTCTACTAACTGGTTCTGCCCCCCTTGGCAGTAACAACTACAGTTAAAAATTTGGAAAAACGTTCTCCGAGTCTTCTTCATAGCTGTGTTGGGATTTTGGCCCACTCTTCTTGTACAATTGCTTTAATTTGGCTACATTGGAGGTTTTTCAAGCATGAACTGCCCTTTAAGCTTTTTCCACAGCATCTCAATGGGATTCAAGTGCGGATCCGTCTACAAATGCATTGCAAGAACGGATCCGTCTCTCCGCTTGTCATGCGGATGGACGGATCCGTCTTTTTCACAGTTTTCCCGATCTGCGCATGGATCCGTCCTTCAGTTGTTTTGCAATGCCGGCACTAATGCAAGTCAATAAGAATTAATGTCGGATGCGGCATTCCGGCGACTGATCAGGCATTTTGGATGGACATAATACCGCAGCATGCTGCGGTATTATGTCCAGCCAAAACACCTGACAATGACGGAAGGCATACTGATGCAAACTGAACGGATTTCTATACATTCAGAATGCATTAGGACAGTGGTGCTCAACCATTTATCGTCTGAGGGCCGCACTAGACTTGGTATAAATTTTGTGGGGCCGGAACCAGGTAGCTTTGCCAGAAAGAAATGCAAATGCTGTGAGGGGGCACATGTGAGCATTACTACTGTGAAGAGGGCACATATCTGGCATAACTACTGTGAGGGGGCACATATCTGGGCATAACTACTGTGAGGGGGCATGTGTGAGCATTACTACTGTGAAGAGGGCACATATCTTGGCATTATTACTGTGAGGGGGCATGTGATGTATACATGTGTGTAATGTATGTAGTGCAGTATGTGATGATCACACACTGCACTACATACATTACACACATGTATATATCACATACTGCGCTGTCACCTTCTTCTGCAGGTCTACCTTGATGTCTGGTCTTTAGGCTTCAGTCAGATCCTCCACCGCCATGCTTGCGCCGTGTGCCCGACACCACCAGGAGCTGGCCCCTCCTCCTTTCATCTCCCGCCGGCTTCTCCTACAGCAGGGCGCTCTATCGCTCCAGTGCCTGCCCAATCTTACCAATCAGGGGCGTAGCTAGAAATGACTGGGCCCCATAGCAAAAAAATGTATGATCCCCCCCCTCCCGGATCTCCCACCCCCACACACCTATCGGACCTCCCACCCCAACATCCCCACACCCCTCTCTAGATCCCCCTCAGTGTCATCCACAGATTCCCCCCCCCTCAGTGTCATCCACAGATTCCCCCCCTCAGTGTCATCCACAGATATCCCCCCCTCAGTGTCATCCACAGATATCCCCCCCCTCAGTGTCATCCACAGATATCCCCCCCCCCTCAGTGTCATCCACAGATATCCCCCCCCCCTCAGTGTCATCCACAGATATCCCCCCCCCTCAGTGTCATCCACAGATATCCCCCCCCCCTCAGTGTCATCCACAGATATCCCCCCCTCAGTGTCATCCACAGATATCCCCCCCTCAGTGTCATCCACAGATATCCCCCCCTCAGTGTCATCCACAGATATTCCCCCCACCCAGAGCCACTTCTTAGCTAATTTATTCACTGCACTTGCCTCTGTGAAATTGAAGAGAAGCGTCGTAATCTCGCACAGGCGCACTGGCAGAGGCCAGGAAGACGGTGCATGCACACTTCGATGCCTCTGCCAGTGCGCCTGTGCGAGATTACGGCGCTTCTCTTCAATTTCACAGAGGCAAGTGCAGTGAATAAATTAGCTAGGAGGCGGCGCTGGGCGGGGAGATTGCAGGCACAGGCAGCATGACACGGCTTCGCAGGCCGCATTTGGCTCGCGGGCCGTAGGTTGGGCATCACTGCATTAGGATAAAACTGATCAGTTCTTTTCCGGCATAGAGCCCTTTTGACGCAACTCTATGCCGGAAAAGAACCCTAACCTGTTTTGAGACCTGCTGTTTTTCAGATGCTTGTCCAAGTTCTTCTGTGACCCCCTGGATGGGACATCGATCTTAGTGAAATTTTGGCAGCCACCCGCTCCTAGGAAGGTTCACCGTTTAAAGTTTTCTCTATTAGTGGATAATGACTTTCAGTATGGTTCGCCGGAGTCCTGCAGCTTTAGCAATGGCTTTGTAATCCTTTCCAGACTAAACCACTTTGTTTCATATCTATAGTTGGACCTCTTTAGAATGTGACATCATGCGCTAGATTTGGAGACCTTGCCGTCTGCTTCACATTGACAGACGTTTAGATTCAACAGGTCTGGCTGTAAACATGTCTCACCATTTAGGCCTGTTTCACACTGGCGAGTATTCCGCGCGGATGCGATGTGTGAGTTGAACGCATTGCATCCGCACTGAATCCCGACCTATTCATTTCTATGGGGCTGTTCACATGAGCGGTGATTTTCACGCATCACTTATGCGTTGCGTGAAAATCGCAGCATGCTCTATTTTGTGCGTTTTTCATGTTACGCAGGCCCCATAGAAATGAATGGGGTTGCGTGAAAATCGCAAGCATCCGCAAGCAAGTGCGGATGCGGTACGATTTTCACGCACGGTTGCTAGGGGACGATCGGGATGGAGACCCGATCATTATTATTTTCCCTTATAACATGGTTATAAGGGAAAATAATAGCATTCTGAATACAGAATGCATAGTAAAATAGCGCTGGAGGGGTTAAAAAAAAAATATATATATTTAACGTACCTTAGTCCACTTGATCGCGCTGCCCGGCATCTCGTCTGTCTCCTTTGCTGAACAGAACCTGTGGTGACGTCACTCCGGTCATCACATGTTCCATCACATGATCTTTTACCATGGTGATGGATCATGTGATGGATCATGTGATGACCGGAGTGACGTCACCACAGGTCCTGTTCCTGAAATGAATGCTCACCACAGGTCCTGTTCAGCAAAGGAGACAGAAGAGATGCCGGGCTACGTGATCAAGTGGACTAAGGTGAGTTAAATTATTATTATTATTTTTTTAACCCCTCCAGAGCTATTTTATTATGCATTCTGTATTCAGAATGCTATTATTTTCCCTTATAACCATGTTATAAGGGAAAATAATACAATCTACAGAACACCGATCCCAGACTCGAACTTCTGTGAAGTTTGGGTACCAAACATGCGCGATTTTTCTCACGCGAGTGCAAAACGCATTACAATGTTTTGCACTCGCGCGGAAAAATCGCGGGTGTTCCCGCAACGCACCCGCACATTTTCCTGCAACGCCCGTCTGAAAGAGGCCTTACTTTGATTGACAGGACCAGGCATGATGATGTTTTTACTGTCTAGTGATGTCAGAGTGCAGAGAGAGCAGAGACTCTAGGTGTAATGGCAACGCCCACGTTGCTCCTAGAGGCTCATTTGCATATATTAAAACATAAATTTCTCAGCAATACAGGCACATATAAACATGGGACCAACACAGATGCCTTCAGCTGCCAAGCGCACATGTAACAGGTCAGACAGTGTCATAGGTACAAATCTGCCAACAGATGCCCTTTAAATCCCCAAAACCATGGTGAAATTGCCATTTCTTCCCAATTTCACCCTACAAAGATTTTTTTTTACAATTTTACAGTTCAAGCTATGGTAAATTAAACGGTGTCATTAAAAATTAAATCTTGTCCTACGAAAAACAGCTCTCATTTGGCCAGCAAAAAAATAAAAAATGTATCCCTCTTGAAAGGAGGAGAAGAAAAAACGAAAATGAATAAATAAAAATAAGCTATATCCTAAAAGGGTTTTAATTATCAGCCCCCTCCTGCATTAACCCCTAAAGCACCGGTCACCACATATTACCCACCAGCCCCTCCTGCAGTAGCCCCTAAAGCACCGGTCACCACATCTTACCCACCAGCCCCTCCTGCAGTAACCCCTAAAGCACCGGTCACCACATATTACCCACCAGCCCCTCCTACAGTAACCCCTAAAGCACCGGTCACCACATATTACCCACCAGCCCCTCCTGCAGTAGCCCCTAAAGCACCAGTCACCACATATTACCCACCAGCCCCCTCCTGCAGTAACCCCTAAAGCACCGGTCACCACATCTTACCCACCAGCCCCTCCTGCAGTAACCCCTAAAGCACCGGTCACCACATATTACCCACCAGCCCCTCCTACAGTAACCCCTAAAGCACCGGTCACCACATATTACCCACCAGCCCCTCCTGCAGTAGCCCCTAAAGCACCAGTCACCACATATTACCCACCAGCCCCTCCTGCAGTAACCCCTAAAGCACCAGTCACCACATATTACCCACCAGCCCCTCCTGCAGTAACCCCTAAAGCACCAGTCACCACATATTACCCACCAGCCCCTCCTGCAGTAACCCCTAAAGCACCGGTCACCACATATTACCCACCAGCCCCTCCTGCAGTAGCCCCTAAAGCACCAGTCACCACATATTACCCACCAGCCCCTCCTACAGTAACCCCTAAAGCACCGGTCACCACATATTACCCACCAGCCCCTCCTGCAGTAGCCCCTAAAGCACCAGTCACCACATATTACCCACCAGCCCCTCCTGCAGTAACCCCTAAAGCACCAGTCACCACATATTACCCACCAGCCCCTCCTGCAGTAACCCCTAAAGCACCGGTCACCACATATTACCCACCAGCCCCCTCCTGCAGTAACCCCTAAAGCACCGGTCACCACATATTACCCACCAGCCCCTCCTGCAGTAGCCCCTAAAGCACCAGTCACCACATATTACCCACCAGCCCCCTCCTGCAGTAACCCCTAAAGCACTGGTCACCACATATTACCCACCAGCCCCTCCTGCAGTAACCCCTAAAGCACCGGTCACCACATATTACCCACCAGCCCCCTCCTGCAGTAACCCCTAAAGCACTGGTCACCACATATTACCCACCAGCCCCCCCTGCAGTAATCCGTATAGCAGTAATGAGTGCACTTGTGTTTCATGTTAAGCGTACAATTGTCTAAGAATTCTGTTATGGATTCTGCTACCATGGACAATAAGTTTTATGGTTCGTGGTAGTGGAATCCATAACGGAATTCTTAAATAACCCGAACCTTGTATGTTGAACTTGAAACACAAGTTCGCTGATCCATCAGTGGTGGTCGTTCTTGCACACTATAGGAAAAAGCGTCGGGAGCGCACATAGGATGGCGCTTTTTTCTATAGTGTGCAAGCACGAAGTCCACTGATGGATTGCAGGGTGGTCTGTAACCATGGAAACCAGCAGTGTATAATGTGATGGAAAAATGAATTCAGCAAAGGAGGCAACATGGATTATAACAACACATTAGTAAGGGCCTTGTATTAACCTTCTCTACAGGATAAAGCCACTTACTGTGAGACAACCCCTTTAACTCCATGAAGAATGTTTTTTTCTGTTTTCCAATACAAAACATGGCAAATGAAATGGTGCCATTAAAAAATACAGTCTATCCTGCAAACAATAAGCCCTTGTATGGCTATATGAAAAGACAATTAAAAAAGTTATGGTTTTATTGGAACGTGGCGAAGAAAAAACAAAAAAACAAAAATGGTCCCGGAACTGAAGGGGTTAATCACGTTACTCTACGTCTTATTGGATTTGGCAGGTCAATCTGCAGAAAAGGATTTAGAGCAGGCTAAGGGCCGCTTCACACGAGCGGATGCCGTGCGTGGCATCCGCTCCGTGAAAGAGTGCCAAGACCCGCTGCAGACTGCAGAGGCACGGAGCCATAACATGACTGTTAATGCTCCGTGCCTCTCTGTGATCTCTTTACTACGAAATCACAGTGACAACTGTGATTTCGTAGTAAAGAGATCACAGAGAGGCACGGAGCATTAACAGTCATGTTACCGCTCCGTGCCTCTGCAGTCTGCAGCGGGTCTTGGCACTCTTTCACGGAGCGGATGCCACGCACGGCATCCGCTCGTGTGAAGCGGCCCTAAGGCTAGTTCACACTAGCGGCAGGGAGTCCGGCAGGTGAACAGCCTGTCGGATCCGTCCTGCCACTAGTTCACGTGTGCCCCCGGACTGCCGCTCTGTCCCATTGACTATAATGAGGGCGGAGTTCCCCAGCGGCGCACAGAGAGAGGCGGACGGACTAAGGCCTCATGCACACTGCCGTGTTTCACAGCCGTGTGCGGGCCGTGGAACCGCGGCCTGGATCCCTCCTGAGAGCAGGAGCGCACGGCGTCACTGGTTGCTATGACGCCGTGCGCTCCCTGCTGCCAGCACAGTACAGTAATACACTGGTATAGACCATACCAGTGTATTACTGTATTGCGGCGGCAGCAGGGAGCGCACGGCGTCATAGCAACCAGTGACGCCGTGCGCTCCTGCTCTCAGGAGGGATCCAGGCCGCGGTTCCACGGCCCGCACACGGCTGTGAAACACGGCAGTGTGCATGGGGCCTAAGGGTACTTTCACACTTGCAGCAGAGGATTCCGGCAGGCAGTTCCGTCGCCGGAACTGCCTGCCGGAACCATCCAAACGTATGAGA
The DNA here is from genome assembly GCF_014858855.1 of Bufo gargarizans. Lineage (NCBI taxonomy): Eukaryota > Metazoa > Chordata > Amphibia > Anura > Bufonidae > Bufo > Bufo gargarizans. The sequence goes on along the minus strand of NC_058080.1, from coordinate 630,123,816 downwards.
ACTGATGGCATTTGTCAGACGGATCAGCATCCTGATCCGTCTGACAAATGCGTTGCAATGTCGGATCCGTCTCTCTGGTGTCATCTGGAAAAACGGATCCAGCATTTATTTTTTTTCACATTTTTTGTGGTCTGAGCATGTGCAGACCGCAATGCCAGATCTGTTTTGCCGGGACACTCTGGGCCGGATCCGGCATTAATGCATTTCAATGGGAAAAAATGCCGGCATTCCAGCAAGTGTTCCGGAATTTTGGACGGAGATAAAACCGCAGCATGCTGCAGTATTATCTTCGTCTTAGGGAGCATTCACACGACTGTGTTTTTCTTCCTTGTCTTTCATTGTCATCGGTGTGCTGTCTGTTCCGTGTGTCCGTTGCTTTTATTTTTGAACATGTCCTATCCTTGGCTGCAAATTGCGGTCCGTGGCCCCATAGAAAGTCATTGGGTCCGTAAAAAACGGATAGCACACGGAAATGCATCCGTATGTCATCCGTTTTTTGTAGACCCCTGGACTGAAAACATTCTAGGAAACCCTATTTCAGTCCCATTTCAGTTTTTTGCAGACCGTAAAAAACGGATGACACACGGAAGCACCACGTCCGTATTATACGGAATTACGGAACAGAAAGATAACTGAAGACATACGGAACACACGGATCTGTAATTTGCGGACCACAAAACCAACACGGTCGTGTCAATGCTCCCTTAAACAGTCAAAATGACTGAACTGAAGACCTCCTGATCAGATTTCTCTCCATTCAGAATGCATTAGTTATTTTCCGATATTGAGCCCCTAGGACGGAACTCTATGCCGGAAAAGAAAACCGCTAGTGTGAAAGTACCCTAAAGCTTGCTTCACACCTAAGCGTTTTACAGCGCGTTCCTACGCGCTGTAAAACGCTCAACAGGCAAGAACCAATGATTCCCTATGGGAATGGTTCTCCCCTGAGCGTTTTACAGCGCGTACGATCGCGCTGTAAAACGCTTGCGCTGTAAAACGCTCGGCGCACCAAGAAGTACAGGTGCTTTTTTGGGGCGTCTCGTCGCGCGTTCCCGTACATAGACTTCCGGGAACGCGTGACAATGGGCGTTCGCTTGTTCTGGAGACGCTCAGGTGTGAACGCAGTGTAAAGTACGACATGCACTACTTTTAGTCCGGCTGCGTCTCAGCGTGCGCTGCTGCCAGAACTCCGCTCCTATTATGGGTACGGAGCGGCAGTCCGGGGGCACACGTGAACTGGCGGCAGGACGGATCCGACAGGCTGTTCACCCGCCGCTAATGTGAAAGTACCCTAAATCCCCTTTAAATTCAATATCCAACCACTAGGTGACAAAATGTCAATTCACTGCCCACACAGACTGTGAAATTGCCCGGTCAGTCTAGAGGGGGTTTTATTAGAATCAGATTACTAGCTCCCTGCAACTAATGGGTTAAAGAGGTCACATGACATCAACGCCGCCGTCTCCCCTCCCCAGCAATACCGAACCTGTTGTGACAACGGACTGACAGCGCCATCTTTACCATGGGCAAGGTGAACTACGGGGCGCCTAAGGGATCAAAACATCTCAATCTCCAAACGCCCAGCAAACAGCATGTGCAGTGTTTCCAACGAGACCTAAAATCCCCGAGTAGAGGCGTGTGCTGCCCCCGCCCTCCGGTTCTCGCGCACTGGCTGGCATGTGGGGGAACGGAAGTTTGTGGCTGGTGCATCAATGAGGAGAGCCTGTGCCCGCTGCGGAGAGGAGGTGAGACCGGCGGCTGGGGGGCTGCAGGAGGCGCTGATCCGGGTCACCTTCCGGTGCCAGCTGGGACATGTGTGTGCATCTTGTGTAAGCCCTTACCTGATGGGAAGTGCCCCCTGCACCTCCTGTGAGTGCAGACAGCAGTGCAGTAGTCTGCAGTCTGCTGCTAGACCCAGGGACTTCATGGTCTGGATGGGACTGCACTCGTGTTCTCCTCTGTCAATCAAAATGTATATGTTCTGTTCAAATAGAACAATCCTTAGGCCTCAAGCAGTGCACCGCCTCTCCTCTGGTGAGCTCACGGGCCCATTCACTTCTACTGGGCCGTGCACACACCCACATTTTATGCAGACCTATTGACTTCAATGTTCTGTCTTTTGCGTTACAGACATAGGGATACGCACAGCATCTGTATGTCCGGTCCGCCAGCGATAGAACAGGGATCCGCAACCGCCAGCACTCCAGCTGTAATGAAAACTACAACTCCCAGAATCCTCCTTTCACTTGAGAGGGAGTTACAAATAATGTCCATAGAGAATAATGGAAATGTAATATTTGATTGAGAGACAAAACCATTTGACATCTCTAATAAATATTTAGCAGACATACTCTCCAAACTCGGTGGGATTATTTAATGTTCAGATTAAGTGGAATTATCGCCTTTTTCTGTAGTCTATGGTCATTCCTTTGTGTCATTCACCCTCGTCATTCTGCAGAAAACAGTGATAATTCCACGTAATCTGAACATTAAATAATCTCACTGAATTTGGAGAGTATGTCTGCTAAATAATTATTAGAGATGTCAAATGGTTTTGTCTCTCATTCAAATATTACATTTCCATTATTCTCTATGAGCATTCCACTCTGGTCCATTATTCTCTGTGGGCATTCCACTCTGGTCCATTATGCTCTGTGGGCATTCCACTCTGGTCCATTATGCTCTATGGGCATTCCACTCTGGTCCATTATGCTCTATGAGCATTCCACTCTGGTCCATTATGCTCTATGAGCATTCCACTCTGGTCCATTATGCTCTATGGGCATTCCACTCTGGTCCATTATGCTCTATGGGCATTCCACTCTGGTCCATTATTCTCTATGAGCATTCCACTCTGGTCCATTATGCTCTGTGGGCATTCCACTCTGGTCCATTATGCTCTATGGGCATTCCACTCTGGTCCATTATTCTCTGTGGGCATTCCACTCTGGTCCATTATGCTCTGTGGGCATTCCACTCTGGTCCATTATGCTCTATGGGCATTCCACTCTGGTCCATTATGCTCTATGGGCATTCCACTCTGGTCCATTATGCTCTATGGGCATTCCACTCTGGTCCATTATGCTCTATGAGCATTCCACTCTGGTCCATTATGCTCTATGAGCATTCCACTCTGGTCCATTATGCTCTATGGGCATTCCACTCTGGTCCATTATGCTCTATGGGCATTCCACTCTGGTCCATTATGCTCTATGGGCATTCCACTCTGGTCCATTATGCTCTATGGGCATTCCACTCTGGTCCATTATGCTCTATGGGCATTCCACTCTGGTCCATTATGCTCTATGGGCATTCCACTCTGGTCCATTATGCTCTATGGGCATTCCACTCTGGTCCATTATGCTCTATGGGCATTCCACTCTGGTCCATTATGCTCTATGGGCATTCCACTCTGGTCCATTATGCTCTATGGGCATTCCACTCTGGTCCATTATGCTCTATGGGCATTCCACTCTGGTCCATTATGCTCTATGGGCATTCCACTCTGGTCCATTATGCTCTATGGGCATTCCACTCTGGTCCATTATGCTCTATGGGCATTCCACTCTGGTCCATTATGCTCTATGGGCATTCCACTCTGGTCCATTATGCTCTATGGGCATTCCACTCTGGTCCATTATGCTCTATGGGCATTCCACTCTGGTCCATTATGCTCTATGGGCATTCCACTCTGGGCATTCCACTCTGGTCCATTATGCTCTATGAGCATTCCACTCTGCGCAGTGTCGGCATCATGTTCATTCCCTGTGCTGGCATCAACACAGGGAACGAACTACACATGCGCTAGCTCGCGCATTGCGAGATTTCGGCGCTCCAGCTCTGTGACGTCAGCCAGCAAGGAGGAGATTGAGAGGACGCGGGGCGGTGCTGGGCTCCTTTCCGCTGGACTCATCTCCAGCTACAGGACACAGATCAGGTTAATTTGCATATCGATCAAAACGTTTTTTAGCACAATAAAAGCACAGAGAGCTATGGGGACTGGGTATTGCAGATGTGCTAGTGGCCATCTAGCAGCCCATGTCCCCAGCTCTATGCAAAAAATCCTGGTGACAGGTTCCCTTTAATCCACTTGTTCGCACAGCCCGGCTTCTCTTCTGCCTTCTTCTTTGAGGACTAGGACCTTTGATGACGTCACTGCGCTCATAACATGGTCCATCACATGATCTTTTACCATGGCGATGGATCATGTGATGGACCATGTGATGAGTGCAGTGACGTCTCCACAGGTCCTTTTCCTACTGCACAGCAAAGAAAGACAGAAGAGAAGCTGGGCTGCGCGAGCAAGTGGATTAAAGTGAGTTAAATTATTATTTATTTTTAACCCCTCCAGCCCTATTGTACTAAGCTTTCTGTATTAAGAATGCTATTATTTTCCCTTATAACCATGTTATAAGGGAAAATAATATGTTCTCCGATCGTCTCCTAGCAACCGTGCATGAAAATCGCACCGCATCCACACTTGCTTGCGGATGCTTGCGATTTTCACGCAGCCCCATTCACTTCTATGGGGCCTGTGTTGCGTGGAAAATGCACAAAGAGGAGCATGCTGCGATTTTCACGCAACGCACAAGTGATGCGTGAAAATCACCGCTCATGTGTATAGCCCCATAGAAATGAATGGGTCCGGATTCAGTGCGGGTGCAATGCGTTCACCTCACGCATTGCACCCGCGCGGAAATCTCGCCCGTGTGAAAGAGGCCTTAGGGCTCCGGGCCTGTTTGTGGACAATGCACGGGCAACGGATGTGTGGACTACGTGCTGTGGATTTGGACCCATCGACTTGAATGGGTCTGCGAACTGCAAAATACAGCAAAAGATAGGACATGTCTTATCTTTTGCGGTTCGGTGGCATGGCCCCGAAAGCCCATGGAAGCGATTCATAGTCTTTCCGTGGGCTTCCGATCCTTGCCTCCACAAAAGATAGGACGTCCTATCTTTGGCGGCATCTTGCGAATCCTGGACCCAGCCAATGCCCGTATATTGCGGACCCGCTGTTTGTGGTTCATGGGCACGGAGCCCTTATGTTTGTGTGCAAGAGCCCTAACTCTTAACTTAATGGTTGGATCAGTGGGGTCTGACTCTTGTAACCCCCCCCCCCCCTCCCCCCCCCAATCATCTGCTTGAAGAGCGCTGTTGGCAGTGATCCGTACCCTCGACACGCTGTGCATATAGTAGCTGGTTTGCTCGGTTTTATTATAGCTTGGTGCATTCACATGAAGGGGTTTTCCGAGATTTTAATACTGATGGCCTATCTTCAGGATAGGTCATCAGTAATTTATCAGTGGGGGTCTGACACCCAAGACCCCTGCTGTTAAACTGTTGGAGAAGGCATTGCTGCTCCTGTGAGTACCGCAGCCTTCTCTTGGCTTTCCCTAGGTCATTGAAGTGAATGGATTTGGGCTGTGATACCAAGGGCTGCCGCCAGTGGCGTACCTCCAATAGAGGCAGACCACGCAGCTGCTATGGGGCCCCTGGGGGAAGGGGGCCCCCGCATTCCAGGATAGGCCACGCCCACTAATTACACTTTTATAGCTAGCTACCTGTGAGAGTTGAATATAGGATGTGGAGAAGGACCTTTGGTGATGTCATTATCACCATGTGACTAGTGCAGGAAGCCAAGCATAGCAGAGCAGCCAAGTCTGAAGGACCTTTGGTGATGTCATCATCATGTGACCAGCGCAGAGGACAGGTGAAAGACCTGTGAGGGGGCGGAGCTTCTGTGTTGTGCCTGGAGGAGAGGTTAGTGGTGTCCAGGGATAACCCATATAACATCCTATAAAAGCTGGTAGTTGTAATTTCAACTTATGCCCTAGTACAGTCTGGTAATGCTGGGAGTTGTAGTTCTGTCCTATTATATCCACCTCCATGTAATTTCAACTTATGCCTTAGTACAGTCTGGTTATGCTGGGAGTTGTAGTTCTCTCCTCTTATACGGCCTCTATGTAAGGTATACTAATGCCCGTAATAAGTCTGGCCATACTGGGGGTTATAGTTATTTCCTTTTAAAGCTCTCGCCTAGTAAAACTGGATGATGCCCTATAATAATCTAGACATGTTGAGAGTTATAGTTCTCTCTTCTTAGGCTGGGTTCACATCAACGCTTAGTTCTCCGTTTTGCGTGAAGGACTTTTTTTTCGTCTAAAATAACGGCTCTCAGAAGGAAATGGCTCAAACGGATGCCAAGTGTGCAGAACTGATGCTTGAAATATTTTTCTGTTCTTCTGGACACAGCCTTATACTCTCTCTGTCTAATGTCCACTTGTATCCAATAACAGCCTGGACATACTGAGAGTTGTAGTTCTCTCCACTTTTACCTTTCCTTGTGTTGCCCCGTAATTTACCAATAATAACATCTGGTGATGATGAGACTTGTTCTCCTGTCACTATTGTACGGTTCTGCAGCTTCTGAGGTGTGTATTAGGCTTTGTTCACACTGGTGACATTAATGCTGGTGACGTTCGCTGTTCTGCCGTCATAGAAGCACAACAACGTAAATCACCATAGTTCCGGATCTGACATTTCATGGAAGACAACGTCTGATGGATCCCACTGACTATGATGAGATCTGATGGGTTTCCATCTGCCAGGCTGTAAATTGTGTCCAGCATTAATGACCTGATCTGCAAATGAGGCCCCAACACAGATGTTATCAACGCCGTTTTATGTTCTCTAGCATCAGAGTATGATGTTCTGCAGCAGCTGAGGCGTGTGTAATGAGGTTCTGCAGCAGCTGAGGCGTGTGTAATGAGGTTCTGCAGCAGCTGAGGCGTGTGTAATGAGGTTCTGCAGCAGCTGAGGCGTGTGTATTAGGAGGTTCTGCAGCAGTCAGAACCTCAGTTGTGACTGGATTAAAGCCTTTAGTTTTCTGTGTCTGCACTTTGTAAAATGTCCCTGTCCTGTTCCTCTGCCAGCACGCGTTGTACTGTGACCTGACCTGATCCAGACTCCAGTCCAGCTTGGTGCCCCAGGCCCTGACCACTCTCTGCCAGCAGCATTTGGGAGGAGGTGAAGCAGCAGCGGGCACAGTCCATGAGGGAAGGCTAGGTAATCACTTGCAATTAGAGATGAGCGAACTTCTGTTTTAAGTTCGGCGTCTAAAGTTCGGGGGCGGGTTAGCGGAGAATCCCGATCTGGAACCGGATATGGATTCCGACTTCCGTTGTGGTCCGTGGTAGCGGAATCAATAATGGCCGATTATTGATTCCGCTACCACGGACCACAACGGAAGTCGGAATCCATATCCGGTTCCAGATCGGGATTCTCCGCTAACCCGCCCCCGAACTTTAGACGCCGAACTTAAAACAGAAGTTCGCTCATCTCTACTTGCAATCAGATTTTGATATTCTGTTCCAGCCACCAGCAGAATACCAGAATCACCAGATCCAGCATATGCCAAACACTGCTGGCACCTGCCGGATCCCATTCACAATAATGGGGTCAGTCGAGATCTGGCATGCAGCATTATTTTGCCCTTTGTTTTTGCCAGAATCTGCAACTGAGGCTTCTGCTCTCTGTGCACATAGCCTAAGTGGTGCTATGGGTCACTCACAAGGGGCCCAATTCAGGTTCTTGCAATGGGGCCCAGTGATTTCTATGTACGCCCCTGGCTGCCGCTATACAATGTACAGTGCTGTGCTTGGAGAAGGCAGCGCCCTCGGCGGGGGTCCCAGGTGTCTGACCTGCAATGATCAGATACTAATGACCTATCCAGAGAATAGGTCATCAGTATTAAAATCTCGGAAAACCCTTTTAAAGGGCCACTGAGCTTTCCAAAAACTTTTTTGATGCGTCATAGTGACATATCAAAGGTTTTGATCAGTGGGGTTCTAAATGCTGAAATGAGAAGACGGAAGCCCTTGCATACGCCGCTCTCTCTCCGTACTGCTGAAACGGAATAGAGACGGCTCCATAGACTTCTATAGAACCTATCGCCAGCAGCGCTTCTCTGTCCTCATTCAAGCGATCGACTGGGGCCTCAGACCCCACCGATGAAAAGCTTGGATTTGTGTCTGACATAGGGTTGTTGCGGGTATCAAAATTTCGATACCCAATCGATACTTTTGTCCCGGTATCGATACGATACAGAGATTTCCATTTTTTTTATACTGGGCTGCGCAGTCTAGTATCACAGAACATAAGTGTGCTGCTGTGAGTGCGCTCATGTTCCCTCAGCAGCACAGGGGAGAAGGAAGCAGTGTCTCCCTCCCCCTGTGCTGCTGCCACCAATGGGGAGAGAGGGGCGGGCGCACTGCGCCACCAATGATAGGACTTTTCCTACACGGAGTGGCGCCCAGAGATGTCCCAGCACTTACCTTTATTCCTGGCCGCCGCTCCGTTCGCCCGCTGTTCCCCATTACTGTCTCCTCTACTGCTCCATATACTAATTACTATTGGAGCAATGGGGAGGAGACCAATCAGCTTCTCTAGTGGGCGTTCCTTCTCCCTGCGCTGCGCTGCAATTGGACAGCGCTACAGCCAGGGAGAAGGAATGCCCACTAGAGAAGCTGATGGTCTCCTCCCCATTGCTCTGATAGTAATTAGCATATGGCGCAGGAGAGGAGACAGTAATGGGGCATAGCGGACGAACGGGGCGGCGCCCAGGAGTAATAGTAAGTGCTGGGACATCTCTGGGCGCCGCTCTGTGTAGCCTAGTCTGGACCCAGGAAAAGTAGTCTTTAACACATAATACAGGAGGTGGGTGCCGGCAGCAGAATTGCATAGCCGGCAACCTGCCCCTGACAGGGAGCTGCGATCAGCGGCAGTTAACCCCTTAGGTGCGGCACCTGAGGGGTTAACTGCCGCTGATCTGCCCCTCTCAACTCCCCCAGTATTAAAATCATTGGTGGCAGTGGCCACAGGGTCCTCTCCCTCCCCCTCATTGGTGGTGCAGTGGTAGCTTCTGATCGGAGCCCCAGCTGTGTAAGCCTAGGGCTCCGATCAGTTACCATGGCAGCCAGGACACTACTGAAGCCATGGTAACATCCCTGATGCTGTGTGCACATTGCACAGAGCAGCACAGACAATGTGAAGTCCTATTCAAGACAAGGGGTAAAAAAAAATACCAGGTTCTAGCCCCTAAGGGGGAAATAGTTATTATATAAAAAGTGTAAAAAAAAAAAAAAAAAAAAAAAGTTAAAACCCACCCCCTTTCCCAATCTCACATATAAAATGTATAAACAATAAATGAACATATTACATATCGCCACGTCAGAAAAGTCCAAACTATTAAAATATAAAAAAAATCTATGCGGTGAACACCTGGAACAGAAAAAATAAAGAAAAACTGCACGATTCGACAATTTTTTAAAATGGGGAATGCACGTGGCTTTTTTGGTTTATTTTTTTTCCCGTGGTATCGAGTATCGCAATACATTTTTTATGGTATCGAAACCGAATAAAAAATTTGGTATCGCAACAACTCTAGTCTGACATTATTAGAAACTGGCCAATACCTTTAAAGGGGACAGTGCTGCAATGCCAACCTAAAGCTAACATTGCACATTATTATTGGCTGAACTCGCTGATTTTTGGCAGGTTTGGCCAACCATTTAATGTGTATGGTGGCCTCCTGACTCTGCAATGATAGTAGCTGCTGGGGTATATATAAGGCGAGTTGGATTCAATTGCCGGATCCTTTCATTTCTGCGTCATGCCTGATCCGGCACAGATGTCAACCATTGCATGCAGCAGAGCAGCCTGGCGGATATGTGAATGTACCCTGTAATAAAAAACTGTATGTTTAGTTGGAGACTGGAGTGAAATAAGCCGATATTACTCGCTTCCTGAGCTCCGATCATATGTAAAATGTGCTCCAAACTGTGTGGAAAGAGTGGAATAAGCAGTTCAGAAATAAGGGGCACCTTCTACTTTCTGGTGATTAATAGTGGAGAAATGTGTTTTGTTTTTGTTTTTCTTAAGAACTTTTAGAATATTAAAGGGATTTTCCAGGACCAACATTGATGACCTTTCCATAGGATGGGTCATCGATATTAGTTTGGTGGAGTCCAGCACCCAATCGGCTATGTAGAGGCTATTCTCAGGTACTGCAGCTGATGCTAATACTCAGTGAGGGTAGGGTGTCACAGATCCGGCAGAGATCAGCCTGCTGGAGCTCACCAGATCCAGCCTAGCCCGATACTGCCATTCACCACCGGATTCCATTGATTATACTGGGATCCGACCACTTTCCGGCACTCATGCCGGGTTTCACCTGAACAAAAACTGGTGCATGCAGCTTTTTTTTTTGTTTTTTTTTTTATAGTCCAGGCGAAACACAGCACTAATGCTGGAAAGCAGCCGGATCCCCGTTATGGTCAATAGGGTCTGGAGGGGAATGTTAGTATCCAGCTAGGCCGAATCCTATGAGCTCCAGCAGGCTGTTCTCTGCTGGAACAACCTGCCAAATCAGTTAAAGGGTGGTGTGAACCTACCCTGAATGGGAGCCGAGATTCAGTACCTATGAACGGCCACTACACAGTGTACGGAGCTGTGATGTTCTGGCTCCGTGCACCGTTTACTTCTGGAACCTGTGGCTGTTGCTAACAGCTGATTGTTGGGGGTGTCGGACCCCCACCAGTCTTGTATTGCTATGCTGTGAATAGATCATCTGTAAACCTTTTTAGGCAGGGGCTACGCAACGACTAAGGCCTGTTTCACACTGCCGGCAGGCTGTTCCTGCGTATTTGCCAGATTTCGCCCATATCGCCACCATACCCTATGATAGTTAATGGGGCCAGATGGCATTCCAGCAGGCTTTTCCCGGCTGAAACAGCCTGTCAGATCGGCAAATGCAAGTGTGAAACAAGCCTTACATTTCACAACCAAAGCCTGTAGCCTCAAAACATGATCAAATACTGCAAGTTACAGTAACCACAAAATGACAAAAAATCTAACACTACAGGTTTTTTGACATTCTGGGGTTGTGCTCATATCGACTTGCAAGTCGAGCTGCAATCCTATTCAGTCCCATTGTGGTTTGAGGCTGCAGTGCTACGCAGCAATCTTTGGTCGCATGATGCTTGTCGGGACCCAAGTCTCCATGCAGCCCCTGCGTTAAGGACTCTAATTGTTAGTAGTTGTCACGGCTGAGGATGGGGAAAACCCTCAGCCGTGCGATGCTGGAAGATGTTAATGGCTGCTTGGCCAGGACGACAGAATTAGGGAGCAGGTCACCTCCTATCGCGTCCCTAATCTGACCCTGACTCCTAACCATATGAGTCAACCCTGATGGTGGGAGGGCTCATACACCGGAACCTAATAATCCCTGCTAGCCCTCAGGATTGCCCTGGAACAAGGAGCAGGGTAAGACGACCTGTTCCTCCTAGGCACGGAGGAACAGGAGTCTCACTGACCAAGCTGCAAGGGGATAGGAACCTAAACAGCCTATGGATATGGCAGGAGGATGAAAAAAACTTCCACACCTACCTGCCGCAGACACACTAACTGGATCCCGTGCTATACAAGCTAGTGTCCACACCCAAATATAAATGGACACAGCACACACACAACACACACTAACCCAGATCCATAGGTGCATAAAATATGAAAAGGAAAACAACATCAACTAAACATCACATATAACATTTATGACCACAAGGGTGGCCCTCACTGGCAGATGGAATATAAGTAGGAGGTCCAGCAGACCATGGCTGAAGTACCCCTCTGACTACTGCTCACAGCAGAGGCTATATAGGCCCAAATAGCCACACCCACACACACACCCAGTGCTCACACACTAGAAAAGGAATTAACCCTTCTCACACCAGGGAAGGGAAGACAGCAACTAAAAGGGGAAGTGCACACAACTCAAACCCCGTGCACACTAAAACAGGGAATGTGCACACATATAAAGGCAGGTTGCCAGGTGCAACCGCATGCACATAGCAGCAAGCAGCCTAGCACAGCTCAGTGTGCTATGCTGCCACATAAATGATGTTGCCAGCAGCAACATACTACAGCCCTCACCTGTGATTGACAAAGAGACCAGACTGCAGGCAACTGCATGCGATTGCAGGAGTCATGACCATGGTCGTGACAGTAGTTCCCAATACCAAGAGATGAATCTTCTCACATGCCTTGAGCTACATTTATATGTGCAGGTTTTTATGTGTTTTCTACATCCGTTTTATTATGTGTTTCATTGCTGGAGTTTCTCCAAGATCTGACTGGACTTCCTTGGATACTTTGCAGTACTGAGTTTTACACAATATCACTAGGACATGGTCCTAAAATTTTTATTTTTATTATGCGTGTCAGTCAGGCACACCTTATGGTGGTGTAAAATTTGGCCAAACTTAATGTTGATCTGGCAGAGTAAGCTTTCAGCAGGTATAAAAATCATCTCTTGCGGGCGGCAGATCGCGCCATCTTATTACACTCTGCTGCCGGCAAACAATGATTCAGTATGGGGACGAGCGATGGCATAACGATTACTCCTCCCCATACTGTGGAGGAGATTGTTGCATGTAAAAGCCGCAGTCTCCTCCACTGAAGAGCAGGCAATTGCTGGGAAGTAGCGCTTTCTTCCAGACAATCGCCTGCAAATTCTGTTAATGCAATACAGCCCTTAGAAACAAGTGTCTAGAGCGGCACGTGCACTTCATATAGATGATCGTGGGGGTGCCGGGTGTTGGACTGCCAATCTGATATTCATGATATTAATATCTGATATTAAAGGGGTTATCCAACCCCTAAAATGCCTCCCCATACGCTCGGGCCCCTCACAGAGGTTGTACTTACCTCGCTCCCCAGAACCCGTGTCGCTTCTGACTCTCATCCCTGCATCTCCCTCTTGTGCTGATGAAAACATTCCGGCGTCGTGGGGTGTTTGCCAGCCAATTGCAGGCTGCGACTGGGACGAGCCAGCCTCCTTAGCATAGCGGGTGACACTAGGGAGGCTCGTGGCCTGCTATTGGCTGTACCCCTCACCGTGCCCCCCCCCCCCCTCGACGCCAGATGTTTTACTCCGCACAGTACTATCTGTGTGAGGGGCCCGGCCCTATGGGGAGGCATTTTAGGGGTTGGATAACCCCTTTAAGTTGATTCCTAGGAGACAGGGAGGGGGTTGATCCTATTCTGCAAGTATAAAAATGTTGCTAATGAAAAGTTTTTGTAAATTGAAGGTACACACTGTTTGGAGGTGTAAAACTGGAGCATCAGTTTGTCTTGATTTGTAATTCTGCCTGTAGGAGTCAGTAGTACTATGCATGTAAAAGGGGTTATCTGAGATTTTGGTAATGATGGCCTATTCTTAGGTCATCATATCGGTGGGGATCCAACTGTTTGAAGAGGCCGCTACTCCGGTGGGCACTGCGACCTCGACGGTGACCTAGGACAGTGACGTTCATTGGCTGTGTGTCCTAGGCGCAGCTAACAGCTAAGGCTTCATTCACATCAGCGTTCAGCCTTTCCGTTCTCCTACTCCGTTATAGGGGCAGGAAAAACGGAAAGGACGGATTCGGAAGATTTTTGAAGCGGAGATAAAAATACTGCATGCTCTACTTTTGTCTCCACTCCAAAATCATCTTCTGAGCGTAAACCTAACGGACCCCATTATAGTCTTTGGGGTCTGTAGGCTCCGTTCGGCTCAGTTATGTGCCGAATCCGTCCTTTCCGTTTTTCCTGCCCCTATAACTGAGTAAGAGAACGGAAAGGCTGAACACTGATGTGAACTTAGCCTTACTCCCATTCAAGTAAATGGTCCTGAGGTGCCGGACCAAGCACAACCGCCATACAATGTACAGTACTGCGCTTGGTGAGCTGGGACGAGGCTTACCACAGCGCTGCGCCCTCTTCAGGCAGCCGATTTGTGGGCGTGCCAAGAGTCGCTCTCCCATCAATCTGATATTGATGACCTTAAGGATAGGATATCAGTATCAAGATCTAGGACAACCCTTTTGAAGTATATCTAAATTTTTATCTGTGTTGTGTAGGGCTGCAACGATTAATCGATTATATTCGATAACTGGATTCGTTGTCGACGAATCCAGTTATCGAATAATCGCCGATTCGTTGCTATTCGGGCGGGCGGTCGCTGCATCTTTATTTTACCTTTTTACAATGACGCTCCCGCTCCTGTAACAGCCAGGCAGAGCGGACGGCGGCGTAACGTCACTCACTCACGTGACACGCCTGCTCCGCCTCCTTCATTCATGAAGTGGGCGGAGCAGGCGCGTCACGTGATTGAGTGACGTTACGCCGCCGTCCGCTCTGCCTGGCTGTTACAGGAGCGGGAGCGTCATTGTAAAAAGGTAAAATAAAGATGCAAGCATCGGGGCCGGGGCTGTTAGGGGGAAGGGGGAGGGGGGATCTGTCTATGGCACTGCTATGGGAAGGGGGGTCTGTGTATAGCACTGCTATGGGGAGGGGGGAGGGGGGAGGATCTGTCTATGGCACTGCTATGGGGAGGGGGGTCTGTGTATAGCACTGCTATGGGGAGGAGGGGGGGTCTGTGTATGGCACTGCTATGGGAAGGGGGATCTGTGCACGGTTATGAGGAAAGGGATCTGTGCACTGTTATGCCCATAACAGTGCACATATCCCCCTCTCCATAACTGCGCCACCCACAGATCCCCCTCTCCATAACTACGCCGTCCACAGATCCCCCTCTCCATAACTGCGCCGTCCACAGATCCCCCTCTCCATAACTGCGCCGTCCACAGATCCCCCTCTCCATAACTGCGCCGTCCACAGATCCCCCTCTCCATAACTGCGCCGTCCACAGATCCCCCTCTCCATAACTGCGCCGTCCACAGATCCCCCTCTCCATAACTGCGCCGTCCACAGATCCCCCTCTCCATAACTGCGCCGTCCACAGATCCCCCTCTCCATAACTGCGCCGCCCACAGATCCCCCTCTCCATAACTGCGCCGCCCACAGATCCCCCTCTCCATAACTGCGCCGTCCACAGATCCCCCTCTCCATAACTGCGCCGTCCACAGATCCCCCTCTCCATAACTGCGCCGTCCACAGATCCCCCTCTCCATAACTGTGCCGTCCACAGATCCCCCTCTCCATAACTGTGCCGTCCACAGATCCCCCTCTCCATAACTGCGCCGTCCACAGATCCCCCTCTCCATAACTGCGCCGTCCACAGATCCCCCTCTCCATAACTGCGCCGCCCACAGATCCCCCTCTCCATAACTGCGCCGCCCACAGATCCCCCTCTCCATAACTGCGCCGTCCACAGATCCCCCTCTCCATAACTGCGCCGTCCACAGATCCCCCTCTCCATAACTGCGCCGTCCACAGATCCCCCATAATAGTGTCGTCCACAGATCCCCCATAATAGTGTCGTCCACAATTTGTTTTAATATGGCCTTTGAACATAATTTTTCAAGTAAGATCATATAAACCTCTCTGTTTTGTAATTTTGTCGTTTTTCCCGATTAATCGATTAATCGTAGAAATTAATCGGCAACTAATCGATTATTCAAATAATCGTTAGCTGCAGCCCTAGTGTTGTGACATACCCACAATCACTAGGGCAAGTGAGGGTCTTCACTTGATCATTTGTCATTTTGGGAAAAATAGGATTTTAGATGGATACCACCATATGATAGTAACCCAGCATTAAGGTCGTATTGAATGGTTGCTGTCAAGGGAACATTCACCGCATAGATTTCCATGCTGCAGCTCAGTTTACGCTGCGGATTTTATGTTTCTTCTTTGTGGGGATGAGGTTTCTTAAACTCTCATCCTTTTTGCTGGTGCATTTACACCACGTGTGAGCATACTATTACTCCGAGCTGGACTGTAGGAATGGGCCTAGACACTTCCTACTGGCTCCTTTTGGCTTAGTTTCAGTTCATTTCTATGAAGCTTTTTATTACCTGAGGAATAAAACATAAAATGGTCTTTTAAAGGTCACATGGTCGACCGTAGCCAACCACTGGGTTTCAGTGGGGATGTGTCCACAAGGCACGGTTACCCACAGGACAGGATAGGTGAAAAAGTGTCTAATCTGTGGGAGTCGGACCATGAGATACCCACCGGTCACATGAATGGTGGTCCTGTCTCCCCAATTTGAAAGAAGTGGTGGTCGAGCATGTGCAGTGCTACTCCAGTCAAATTCTATAGGACTGTCCTAGAGAGACTAAATGGAGCGGCATTGCATAGTGTTCAACCTCCATACCGTTCAAATGGGAGAGACAGGATCTAGTGATTGTGGGGGGCACACATCACCCATCCTGTATAAGACGTGATCAGTGTCAGTCTTGGTACAACCTCCAATAATTTGTCTATTCTAGACGATGAGATACATGGGAGACTGAGAAGGGGCAGCTGGGGGGGAACCTGATGCCACTCCACTACTGGCACGTGCACGGTACTTGGGCCCCATCCTGCATGATGGGGAGTAGGAATTCGGAAATGGTGTTGTATAAGAAGCTAAACCTCTACCTTGTATGGTAGCAATGTTGCCTGCAGTGCTGGGGTCCAGGTTTCTAAATAGATAATGGGGGTCCTTTAACTCCCTATGTCAGTTTTTCGGGCAAAAAAATCACCCCTACTTTTAATAGCCAGTGCACTTACATTTAGGTGCAGGAGTCTTTTCATGCTGTCCTCAACAATGGGGACGCATGGTAAATGCCTCTCAATAGGTATAAAGTATGTAGTACCCTGAGGCTCATAGGAGTCTTTCCTATACCGTTATTAGCCCAGTTCGGTGCCAAGGACCGTCCAGGAGACTAGAATTGTCACTGACTGGGACTGAGGATTGGTACGTGATTTACATCAGTCCAGAAACCCGCACCGCAGGTTAGTTTATGCTGCAGATTTTTTTGTTGCAGCGTGTGGATGATTTCTTTAAACGTTATCTTCTTTGCTGGGACTATACATTAGCGCCTGAAAATCCTTTACTTCAACTCTGTTGCGTATCTGCCACGTGTGACCTTCCCTTAATGTTATGTCCACGTGGGTGAAATTGTCGTTACTGTATCAAAATCTGCACCGAACCCATGTTACAATCCATGTGGATTTGCTACAGATTTGCCACAGATCTGCTTAAATCTCATTTATTTGCTTATACCGTAAAACGCTCCACAGCGCATCCATCCATGTGGATCTACCTTATACCTGCCTTATACTTGTACAGCTTTCACTGAATGCGTATGCCTCATCTGCCATGTTTATGTAGGCTGATAATGGTCCGAATGCTTGTTAATAATTACAGTACGGTTATTTGTGGTTTAATGGCGCGTCTGACTGTAATCATTACTGCACGCAATCCTTTCTAATCCTACTGCACCCAATCCTTTCCTTTGGGAAGCTCACCACATGTGGCCTGGTGAACGGCCCAGGTCAGTGAAATCTTCACGAAGAGAGAACGTGCCCCCCATTAGTCACGTATTCTATTACTATATAGGCGTTCATGCAATACCCATGATCCCCAGTATCTCCGTCTATGTAGCTGGATTCCCACACAGCATTTTGCAGTGCTGTTTGTGGCGTTTTTTTTTTTTGTGTGTCTTCAATGGCATTTTGTTTTGTCACAAGCATTGTGCCCACGTGTTACTGTGTATATACATGATGCATTGTACAACTGGTATAAAAAACTGTTGTAAAATCAGGGTTCCCTAACCCTTAGGCCCCTTTCACACGGGCGAGTATTCCGCGTGGATGCAATGCGTGCGTTGAACGCATTGCACCCGCACTAAATACCGACCCATTTATATCTATGGTGCTGTTCACATGAGCCGTGATTTTCACGCATCACTTGTGCGTTGCGTGAAAATCGCAGCATGCTCTATATTCAGCGTTTTTAACGTAACGCAGGCCCCATAGAAGTGAATAGGGTTGCGTGAAAATCGCAAGCATCTGCAAGCAAGTGCGGATGCGGTGCGATTTTCAGGCACGGTTGCTAGGAGACGATCGGGATGGAGACCCGATCATTATTATTTTCCCTTATAACATGGTTAAAGGGAAAATAATAGCATTCTTAATACAGAATGCATAGTGAAATAGCGCTGGAGGGGTTAAAAAAAAATGTAATTTTTTTTTTTTTTTTTTTTTACTCCTTTCATTTTCAAAAGAAGCTGTGAAAAATGAAAGGTGGAATCTAATTGGTTACTAAGCCAGTTCTACTTTACACCACTTTAAAAAATGACCCCCATAGAGAGCCAAATAACATGGGGCAGATTTATGGAACAGAGGCAGGTATAAGGGCAGGTTCAGAAGAGCGCGTTCACTGCGTGAAGCTTTGCGCCGTACGGAAGTGTGCATTCCCATTGTGAACTCTGACCCTTTGACCGAACCACATGGCATTATAATGATTTATACTGCTGTGTGTCTGTGCCAGACATCAGTACAAATCATTACAGTTGATATCGGGCAGAGACTCACAGCATTATAAATCACTATACATTCACACGACTGTGGTGTGTTTTGCGTCACGCAAATTGCAGATCCGCAACACACCTATAGGCACCCCTATAGAAATGCCTATTCTTGTCCGCAAGCGGAAGATCGGGGCCGCGCTCTGCAAATGTGGATGCGGACAGCACACTGTGTGCTGTCCGCATCCATTCCGTCCCCATAGAAAATGAATGGGTCCGCACCCGTACTGCAAAATTGTGGAACGGATGCGGACCCATTTGCGGTCGTGTGAATGTACCCTAATGCAGTGCGGTCCAGTCAGAGGAGCAGAGTTCTCTATGGGAATTCACACTCCCACACAATGAACATGAACTGGCCTAAGAGGAAAAAAAAATGGGAATAACGGCAGATAACGTCATGACAGGTCCCTAAGTTGAAACAACTCGTCGATCTGTGGTCTAGTCTTGGCATCCATTGATTATATGCAGATACTTTCCAACAACTACACTCAACAATGAACAAAATAAAATCAGCATGGCAGACCAACTTTTAGGTAGAGATCTGCTCCGGTGAGCAGCTGTCAGGCAGAAAAGGGTCGGAATCTGTAAAGTATCAGTATGTATAGGGTGCCTATGGCTCCACAAGGTGTCTGCTGCCCCGTGGCATCCAGTCCGTGATCTGTGCTGTAATGAAGAGAAGAAATCTTTACCCATCGGCCCTTTCAGTTTAGTCTGCTGTAAATAAGGATTGTGCCTTATAAATCTGGTCATTTTACACAGCTTTAGGGCTTGTGCACACGGACGTATTTTCTGTCAGCGAAATGACTCTGTGGGCGTTCTGTGTCTGCATGCACGTGCCGCAAAAAAATAAATAAAATAAAAAACATGTCCTATTATTGTCATGTTCTTTTATGGCCGGCTGTTGCTTTCTGCAAAATGCGGAATGCGCACGGCTGGTATCCTTTTTTTGCAGATCCGCAATTTATGGGCCGCAAAACAGTAACTGTCGTGTGTGTGAGCCCGTATTTGTATTTCTTCTTCTCAAATTTAATAATGGACTTTAGGGTGCAGATGGCCGCAAGCAGCCAAGCCACATCCACCCACAGCAACCAATGGCCATATGATTTTACCGCAAAATCGTGTCACCAGTAGCTGCTGCTGGAGCCCATGGGGAGCCGCATATCACTGGTCTCTAAGTTGATATTTTCCCTTTTACAATGGCCTCTATTTTCTGAATGGTTGGCGGTTGAGATGATTTATTTAGCATTGTTAGGCGGTGGTATAGTTGCTAAGCAGCGGGCCGGGTGACGTACGCCCATGTGCTGCAGTGAAAGTGGCCTTCCAGAGAAATATTTAATCTTCTAGACATTTTTAATGTGGAGTGACAGCCGGTATTTATTA
Source organism: Bufo gargarizans (assembly GCF_014858855.1). Classification (NCBI taxonomy): domain Eukaryota; kingdom Metazoa; phylum Chordata; class Amphibia; order Anura; family Bufonidae; genus Bufo; species Bufo gargarizans. The sequence continues at coordinate 630,104,083 of NC_058080.1, read as the reverse complement.
GAGACGTCTCGGGCTGTCTTAGCTTTCAACTTCTGTTTAGCAGTCTCGAAAAGGGAAGTATCAGAAGATGCTCTGGTTTCTGTCAGCGAGTGCTTCGTGGCTGGAGGAACCTGAGGCTTTGTTTCAGTAGTCTGGTTAAGGCCTCATGCACACCACCTTGTCCGTACTGCAGTCTGCAAAATACGGACACCTTCTGTGTTCAATCCGCGTTTTCCCCTCTCCCATTACTAGAAATGACTAACCTTGTCCGCAATACAGACAAGAATACAAGTAACGTTCTATAATTTGCGGAACAGACAGACGGATGACATTCACGTGCTATCTGTTTTTGTTTTGCGGACCTATAGGAGTAAATGTGTCCATTTGCAATCCTCAAAAAAAAGTGGATCGGTCACGGATACAAAAATGCAGTGGTGTGCGTGAGGCCTAATAGTCAGGAGAAAACTGCTCCACATTTCTAACGCCCAGCCCTGGAAGACACTGTGGTCGCACAACAAAAGAATCTGTGATCCCTGCAGACAGGGCTCCCAACACTCCCTAATGTGGAACAGCGTGACACGGAGACGCACGTGGAAACTGACAGTTTTGCGAGCGCTGACGCTTTCTCAGGACCTGATGGGAGGTAGCAACATCCCTAGGTGTCACATTAGCAAACGGTGGGGGTCATTTACTATGACCTTTTACTCCAGAAACTGTCATACAAAAGTTACGTACTTGCGACTTTTCAAACGGCATTGTTTTAATTTAGGCACAAGTGCCGTTTTTATGCCGCCCTCGCCACTTTCTGAAAAGGGGACGTGGACTATACCATCGGCTCCAGCACATTTATCATAATTTGTGATTTATTTTATTTTTTTCCAGAAATGACTGAAATCTGCACCAGCTTCACACGTACTGCTGGAGGTTGCGCTTAATTTATGACGTAGCGCGCGCCTCGGTCTTGATAAATTGGCCCCAACGTAACTACTCGTATACAGATTTCTAAAAACAAAATGCACATGTATAAAGTTAAAATGTATTGTAACTGTACCTATAAGAAAGATGAAATATCGTTCCTGTCATCAGCGATTGAGGGGTGAGCGCTCTGCATCCCAGCACATTCTGGTGACACCTCCATGAACTTCCCCGTGTGGGACAGGATCCTTTCGCTCCACTACCACTCATGAGAATACTGAGGACGAATCGTCGTCCCAATGTAAGAACACGTACAAGTACAAAATATCCCATACGCAACAAAGTCAGAAGAAGGTGAATTTCGTCACGTAATGTCCCTTTGCAGTAGGAGCAGTGTCCACTCTCCTAATTACCTTTAGGAACAGAATCGCGCATCCACTCATTAGAATGCTGTTTCCGGTACCAGCCCCTGACCAATTCATGACATAATTTCTACATCTCCTAAATGACACAATGGATGGTTTACAATGTGGTGAGTGCTTTACCTACATCAGTACCAACCAACATGGAGTAGGACAGTTTGAGATAAATGATGTGGAGATCACTACATAAATTATAGAAACCCTACTTCTACTAATGCCCTGATACATTTTCAGAACTAACCCCCCCACACACGTGAAACACTTTCTCCTATATGGCCAACGTTTGCGTAAAAAAAATTGAATATCATAATTCTTTGGAAGTAGAGGAAAAATTAAAGGGCATTTGTCAGCAGATTTGTACCTATGACTGGCTGACCAGTTACATGAGCGCTTGGCAGCTGAAGGCATCTGTGTTGGTCCCATGTTCATATGTGTTGCATTGCTGCGAAAAATTATGTTTTAATATATGGGGGTGTTGCTGTTACACCTAGACACTCTGCTCTCTCTGAAACTGAATCGCACAGGGCAAAGGCATTCTGTGGAGATCCGGTGACGTACCAGGCTCTCCATGGGGCTGCTAGGTGGAGGCTTCCGTCCAGCAGTGAGCCCGGTGACATCACCGGCACTGATGGGCGGGCTTTAGCTCTGCCCTAGCCTGTAAAACAGCTAGGGCAGCGCTAAAGCCCACCCATCAGAGCTGGTGACGTCACCAAACGCACTGCTGGGGGGAAGCCTCCGCCCGGCAGTGTGTTATGATAAATAAAAGAGCCCTTGCCCTGCGCGATCCTGCGCAGGGCAAGGAAGAGCATCGGAGTAAGAACTGCTCCGATGCTCAAGTCAGGGGTGCTGCCTGGGTGAAATTATGGGTATGTCCGGGTTCAGCTCTGAACCCAGACAACCCCTTTTAATAGGTACAAATCTGCTGCTGGACACCCTTTTAAAAGGGTGTAATAAAGTATTTTGTTATTCATGGCCTATCCTTAGGTCTTTAGTATCTGATCGGTGGGGGTCCAATACCCTGCGCGTCTGCTAATCAGCTGGTTCAGGGTATCCTCAGTGCCGGCAATACACAAAATCCGTCCATTTTGTAGTGGACGATGCTAGTGGCTATGCTGCTCTCATTGAAGTGAATGATATTTCTTCAATCATTCCAGATAGGAATAAGGTTACTGGTAATTATTCCGAATGGCAGATATGTTGTCTGGAAAATACTGATAGCAGAAATCTTTAAAGAGCAAAGCGTATACTCTAAGATATTTGACAGCCTGTAGTTTCGGTAGTAATGTGTGGCTCGTACATGACCTTGGCCAACTATCCCTGGCTCCGGATGCGCAGCAGGAGGCTGGACGGTGAGCTGCGAGCTGAAAGGTACTTGTCAGCAGCCGCTCTATCTAATATGGGGAATTGCTCAGGAATTCTCTCAAATGTGCATTTGCCGTCAGGATGAAGAAATCTTTTGTTGAAAGGCCCAATAAAGGTTTCTTTGTTCTGTGGAAAAGGCGATCGTCGGCTCCACGTTTCTCCGTATATAGACTTCTGGAAAAATGAGGTTTGTCCAACTCCTAGTGTTTATGATTGGTGGGGGTCCGACTGTTGGTACCCTCACCCGTCCAGAGATTAATTTTCACTTTTTCCCTGAACTGCAGCGCAGCTCCATTCAAGTCCGTGTTCCCTCGGAGCACCACTGAGGAAGGGGCTACAGCGCAGAATCGGCACTGCTACACCTTCATTCAGACCTACCAATATGTCATGTACACCTCTTTCAGCACAATTTTATGGACTCCTATTTTATGTATGGTACACTAAAAATGTCTGTTGCCTGTGGGTCACCAGCTGTCCTAAAGTTATGACTTGCGGCTGCAGCAGGTTGTCAGGGCTTGCTGGGAGATGTAGTTGACAGTAGCTAGTGAGCTGCAGATTGCTCTGTTAGGATATACCTACAGGCCTACCCTTCATGTAAAAACTAGGTGCTTTAAGGCTGTCGACACTACAGATCCCAGCATGACATGTCAGTCTGTAGAAGGCTGCTGCAGTGAATTTGATTTGTAATCCTCCCTGCTGAATTTTGCTGATTTTTCTACTTTTCTCTCCAGGAATGGCATACAGTCAGGGGCCCAGGGCTGAAAAGCGCAGCGCTTGATGATTCAGAGACTGAGGGGATGGAGGCTGCGCGGTCTGCTGGATTAAAAGGCTGAATTATCCTCCCCATTGTTAAGCAGCGCTAGACAAACTGCAGCGTCAGTCATCTCTGTACTGAGGCACATGCAGATCCATACGGAAAGTTACCGCCATGTCTGTTAGCGCTACAGAGGGGGACATCCCTAGGTTCTTCGTCGGTTGTGAGGAATCTGACGAAGCTTTGGAACACGGCAAAGCTGAAAATGTGGACAATCTCTTTGAAACCATTGAAGATGACGACGATGATGATGATGATGAAGAGTATGACTCTGTACGTATGATGTCATTTTCTCATTCCTTTCGTAGTCTAATTTCTCTGTAGCCTTGGTCGTGCTGTACCATCTATGCCTCCAGTGTGGATTTTTAGGAAGGCTTTTTTATTGAGCTGTTATTTTCCAGAGTTCTTAAAGTTGTTATCCACTTTGGACAATCCCATTTTCCATCCCATTCCTTGATAAGGTAATTATGGGATATTCTAGAGCTGGAACCCATAAAAATTGCCTGTAGACTGTGGGTAGCAAATGTTTGATTCCACTGATTTCTATTAAAATCAATAGACTGTCGTTGTAATATACAGATGTATTAGACCCTCTGTGCTGCTAATAGCGAATGGAGAACCTCGTTCTAGTCACCAAACACAATGTTTAAAACCGATGTTCTGCAGCTCTGTACATAGCTTGTCATCACTCTTATCTGTACCTGTCCCCACAGGGGGTGACAGTATAAATTCCAAATCGGGAAACTGGAGTACCCGGCAGAAATCCCACACAAACACTAGGAGAACATACAAACTCCATGAAGGTGTTTTCTCTGGTGGGATTCAATCCCAGATCTGCAGGGAAGCAGAGCTAACCTCTGAGCCACCACGCTGCCCTCTCTATTCATATATACAACCCCTGTAATTCACATTATTTTTCTAAAGTTTTCTGGTCAGTATTTTGTATCAGTATTTGTAAGCCAAAGCAGTGAGTCCAAAATTTGAGGTGCAGATCTTGTCTCTTTTTATGATCCTTGTCTGGTTTTGACTTATAAATACTAATGCAAAGTACTGACAAAATTATAAGTGACCTTAGGTCGCCTTCACACTTATATGTTGGATACGTGTAAACGATACCGTAGGGCGAGATTAGGCATGGTGGACTTTACGGAAAATCTGCACCACCATCCGTATTCACATTTTATCTGTCGCCATTCAGAGTTTTATAATATGCCTTTATTTCATCTTGCAGCCCCCAGAAAGGCAGATTGTGGTGGGGATCTGCGCCATGGCCAAGAAGTCCAAGTCAAAACCCATGAAAGAAATTTTGGAACGTCTGTCGTTATTCAAGTACATCACCGTGGTCATCTTTGAGGAAGACGTCATACTGAATGAACCTGTAGAGAACTGGCCTTTGTGTGACTGCCTCATTTCTTTTCACTCCAAAGGTAACATATGAAATGAGGTGGAGCAGATGGGAATAGCGTCTGGGGTTGGCGGGCGGCCTGCACAGCACAGGTACATGCCTGCGGTTGTCGTTTTGGAAAGCCTTGCACTTTAGGGTTGTCATAATGCCAGAATTTGAGCTTCGGCTTTGATACCAAGTAAATTATCACGATACTCGATACCAAATTGCCTCACGTTAACAGTAACCCCATCAAGTACCTCCTCACCCCATGGACCACAACGGAATTCGGAATCCATATCGGGATTCTCCGCTAACCGGAAGCCGAACTTAAAACAGAAGTTCGCTCAACACTAGTGGTGAGGTGTCGTGATCCCCCTTTCCGGTTGACCGCTCACTCCACTAGGGCGGTCGGGGCATCCTGGGCGGTCTGGCATCTGGCCTCTGCCTCCGCCTCCTAGGTCTGCAAGCACCTGGGCCTCAGTTCACACCTTCTCCAGGTTTTACCACATCCATTCCTTGGCCTCCTCTGATGCCAGTTTGGTTCTGCAAGCGGCGGTGCATTAGGTTTTTCGCATGGCTGTTTCTTCCCACCCTCAGGGACTGCTTTGGGATGTCCCATGGTGCTGTGTCCCCCAATGCCATTCATGAGAAACATGGATTTTTGTACATACCATAAAATCCTTGTCTCGGATGCATTGGGGGACACTGATCCCTCCCTTGTTTTTTTTTCTTCGTTCGGTTTCCCGGGACTCTTCGATTTTGGTCCTCTTTCTGGTTTAGGACATGTTGGCTTCACTTTTCGCTCTGGATTTTGGTGCTCCTACTGCTTTAGTACCAACTGGCTAGTTTAGTGTCTGTGCAGAGGGCATAGCCCATCTGGGTGGAGCCAACACTTTTCCTTTTTTAGTGTCTGCCTCCTATTGGCAGCTGGGCATATACCATGGTGCTGTGTCCCCCAATACATCCAACGAGAAAAGGATTTTACGTTAAGTACGAAAACCCATTTATCTTCTGACAGCCTACTTGTTTTACTAGAAGAGGCTGCAATACACTTTTTATATAATACAAGGAACACAGTTGGTGCTGAATGAAATTACCTGAATATAAATGGAAGTTTACACCTCCTAGAGGCGGTTACTGCAGCGCTACTTTCATTGAAGTGAATGGTCACCAGCTGTGTCCACTACACAATGGATGGAGCTGTGTAGTACCAGCGCCAGGAGCTACTGCAGAACAGCTAGCTGGCGGTGGTGCAGGATGTCAGACCCCCCACCTATCAAGTAGTGATGGCCACTTCTGAGAGTAGGCCATCACCTTTAAAGTGTTGGACAACCCCTTTGTTTTTTCTGAAGGGCCACCTGTTATTGGTGGATACAGATTTTATTTTTTCACCAAGTCCGCTAGCAAGTTTGTGTATGTGGCTCAGCCTGACTGCCCAATTGTTAGAGGAAGCAAGGATTGCGCAGGTTGCTTTTTAATGTTGCAGTCTGCCTCCCTATTACACTCTTGGCAGATTTGACTCTGCATCAGTATAAGGCCCCTTTCACACGGGCGAGTTTTCCGTGCGGGTGCGATGCGTGCGGTGAACGCACTGCACCCGCACTGAATCCTGACCCATTCATTTCTATGGAACTGTGCACACGAGCAGTGATTTTCACGCATCACTTGTGCGTTGCGTGAAAATCGCAGCATGCTCCTCTTTGTGCGTTTTTCACGTAACGCAGGCCCTATAGAAATGAATGGGGTTGCGTGAAAATCGCATGCATCCGCAAGCAAGTGCGGATGCGGTGCGATTTTCACGCATGGGTTCTAGGTGACAGTCTATTTACTGTATTATTTTCCCTTATAACATGGTTATAAGGGAAAATAATAGCATTCTGAATACAGAATGCTTAGTATAATAGTGCTGGAGGGGTTAAAAATAATAAAAAAAAGTTAACTCACCTTCTCCTCTTGTTCGCGTAGATGCCGGTCTGTTCTTTAGCTGTGGGCTAAAGGACCTGTGGTGATGTCAGATCACATGCTCCATCACCATGGTGATGGACCATGTGATTGGAGCATGTGATCTGACATCACCTCAGGTCATTCAGCCCACAGCTAAAGAACAGACCGGCATCTACGCGAACAAGAGGAGAAGGTGAGTTAACTTTTTTTTATTATTTTTAACCCCTCCAGCACTATTATACTAAGCATTCTGTATTCAGAATGCTATTATTTTCCCTTATAACCATGTTATAAGGGAAAATAATACAATCTTCAGAACATCAATCCCAAGCCCGAACTTCTGTGAAGAAGTTCGGGTTTGGGTACCAAACATGCGCGATTTTTCTCACGCGAGTGCAAAACGCATGACAATGTTTTGCACTCGCGCGGAAAAATCGCGCATTTTCCCGCAACGCACCCGCCTCTTATCCGGGCAAAAAACATGACGCCCGTGTGAAAGAGGCCTAAGAGGGTGAGAAGATGGCGTTGTAACATGTTTTAGCTACAGCTTTTTTGTACGACTGCACATAAGCAGATGAGGTACCGTGAGGCAGATTTATAGACCTGCACCTGATTTATCACAGTGGATCAGGCTGACCACGGACAGATAGTCTAACTGTACTATTGGTTGGCTTATGTTGCAACAGAATTCTATGCCGAAATTGTGACAATTTTGATGCAAAAGGGTGCTCCCTGTGCCACAAAGTCAGGCCCCCTCGGTGACCTAAGCGCAATGAATTTTTCCAAGACTAGCTGCCAAAATCTGGTGCAATTTATGACAGTGTTTAGTTGCACTCACTTTAGTAAATGTGGGCCAATCGTCTCACGTATTGCAAAGTGTGTGAGAATTGACAATTCTCATGTCCCCTTGGATTATTATTTTTTTCTGGGCGGAAATTGACTTACCGTGTGGGTTTCAAATGAAATAGCATGTCAATTATGTTCAAAATATATATCAAGGTCTGGTTGGCACTCAATCAATTGGACTCATGTGGATACAGCAGTTTATTAACACTAAGATAAAATACCCACAATAGTAAAAAATCTCCAATCTATAAAAATGCCAAAAATTGCATACAATATATTTTTTTTATATCAAATAAACATAGTTTGTTAATACTACTAATACCTGTAGAAACTGGAAATAACGACATCGCATTGAGCGGGAATTGAGCCCTTTTTGTAAAGTGAGGATCACGGCTAGATGTAAAGTGGAGACCATTGCTAGATCAATGGACCAATAAACAGGAGGGAGGAAAAATAAGGGTGAATATATACCTGCAGTCGAGTATGAAAAAACGCATATTTGAAAGTTAAAATTCAAACTGGATGTCAGAGAATGTGATCAGCTATTTGGATAGAGCTAGAGTGTGCCATTGGATATATTTATTTGATATAAACATTTTTATTGTATGCAATTTTGGGCATTTTTATAGATTGGAGATTTTTTACTATTGTGGGTATTTTATCTTGGTGTTAATAAACTGCTTGTAGCCACATGAGTCCAATTGATTGAGTGCCAACCAGACCTTGATATATATTTTGCACATTATAACCATTTTTAGACTGGGTGAGTCTTACCGGTTGGAGCACAGAGTACCGTTCAGATAGGCAGGAGAGCCACCTATCTAATTTTATTATACAGCAATTTTAGCTGCGGACTTCACCCTTTTTTTGCTTTGGCAAAACTGCATCAAATCCGCTCCAAAAAATGCAATTCGACATTGCAGATTTTGGTGCGGATATGCTGCAGATACGCACATAAATCCACATGGAAATTTGTGTGGATCTTGCGTGCATTCACCTGCACCCTAAATACCAGATGGCGCCATACTATGTAAGAGAATGTCATAGTTCTCCACTGGATGGTTTTTAGCAACCTTTAAATAGATGAGCGTGGCCCCTTATCCACATACTTTAGCTCTGCGTCTATTTCCTGTTTCATAAGGGTCTTCTGTGTACATCTTAATGAGGTTTTAACCCTTTTTTTTTTTTTTTTTTTTTTTTTTTTTAGGATTTCCACTGGATACATCAGTTGCTTATGCAAAGCTCCGGAATCCATTTGTTATCAATGACTTGAATTTGCAATATCAGATACAAGACAGGTGAGGATTCTTGTAACATGTTATAGCCATGTCCAGTATCTATGGGTGAGAATTGGGATTGTGGAGATATATAATACTCTTTCTAGAAAACACTTTATTCAAGTGAGAAATCAAATCAAAGTAATCTTGTAATAACTTGTAAATGCACATGAGATGATCCCATTAGTGAAATCTGTGGTCACAGACCACCAGGATGGTACTGCATTGGAAATCAGACACGTTTTAAGCAATTGGCCATCATCTAGCCATTCAGGTCAATGTCTGTGTGTTTTTCTTCTCTTCCCTTCTTTGAGCAGTACCAGAGGGATTTAAATGGTCTCTTAGTGGTGGCCAAAGATCAGACTTTACCAGTGTCATCTTCTGACTTCTCTATCACATATCAGAAGATATTTTTGTGTTATAGTATTTCCTCTTTAAGCAAATACAAAAATGCCTGTGCTTGTGGCCCTTAGGATCACTGCTTGTGAACCAAGCGAAACCTGAGACCTCGCACTACAAACATTAAAGGGGTTCTCCGGGCTTTTAGTATTGATGACCTATCCTCAGGATAGTGGGAATAGTAGATGTAGAGCAGCACCCACTGACCATCAAACGACCACACCGGAATGCATCAGCCAAACCACGGCCACAGATCCTCAGCAGCCCACCGAATAGTACAAACAGGTAACGGCAGCATCTCCAGCGACTTCTTTATTGGACAGACTTCACAGAAAGTGCGCCATAAAAATAAGCAGCTACGTTTCGGCTACTACATGTCCTTTGTCAGGCCTAATACAGAGTGACACTATCCCCCCGTTTAAAGTGCATGCAGCTCCCCCCACATACTGGGAGAGCCAATACAATACAAACATCGCCCACACATTTAATAACATGACCAATCCACAGCAAATACTCATTAGACTAATTGCTTTCAGCTGTAGATAACTTACTTACACCTGTGCTCACCTCACCTAGCCAAACCCGGAAGTAGCCATTCATCAAGGGACATCAGGACTGCAACATCACGTCTGAAAAAGTGCACTGCGCATGTCATTACTCTGGGGAGTGGGCGTGTCCTCTATGACTATCATGGGATCACCACATGACCCCTCTGCAAAACATGCCATTCCTTCCTTAAAACATTGCATATAGCGCCACTATGTGCACCAAATGTGGAAACAAAATGAACACGTTCCTTGGTTCTGGCATCCGGTGTGCTGTGAAGTGTGCACGTGTCCGTCACCACCACTGCTCCCCCCTTCTCCGCAGACTTGATTGTGATATCCTTATTACATTCCAATTGCATTAATGCTTCCCTTTCTCCATGCGACAGGTTATTCTTATTCCTCACCCCCTGTTCTCTCAATGCGGGTATTTTTCTCGAGACAATCTCAATATAGGATTCTATAACGTGGTTATTTTGTGGTGGTACAAAGGTACTTTTTTCTTCAGCTGAAATTTAGATAATGCTAATTAAACCATATCTTTATTAGCAATATTACCCCCATCTTCAACTGTGGGGAAAAAAGAATTCAATCTCAAACGTCAAAAAAAAAACTATGTAAATCCAATTCAATCCCAAACCAATAGCTCTCGGTAGTGGGACAAAAGGACAATCCACGACTTAAAGGGACTCTGTCACCAGTTTCTAACCCCCCCTTTTAAAACTATTGTTCTCTCCATGGTGCCCTTGTCATTACAAAGCTGTTGTTATAAGATAAATCCGCCGTCTAGTTTTGATAAAAATCGCTTTTATCTAACCTGTCAATCTTCTGGATAAGGTGCCCAGGGCGTTTCTGAAGGTCTGAATCTGCCGCTCTCCGCCGCCGCCATTGGTGCCCAGCTCCTCCCATGATCCTTTCAGCGCCACCTCGATGTAATGAAATCCGCCTCCGGCTCTCCTCAGTGCCCCCTCCTCCTTTTCAAAGATCCCGCGCGTGCGCACAGGCCTGTGCCTGATGCGCCCGTGCGGACTTTTAGATTCTGCCTCGTTGAACGAAGTGCGCATGCGCGCGAACGCGCTTCGCTCAACGAGGCAGAATCTAAAAGTCCGCACGGGCGCATCAGGCACAGGCCTGTGCGCACGCGCGGGATCTTTGAAAAGGAGGAGGGGGCACTGAGGAGAGCCGGAGGCGGATTTCATTACATCCAGGTGGCGCTGAAAGGATCATGGGAGGAGCTGGGCACCAATGGCGGCGGCGGAGAGCGGCAGATTCAGACCTTCAGAAACGCCCTGGGCACCTTATCCAGAAGATTGACAGGTTAGATAAAAGCGATTTTTATCAAAACTAGACGGCGGATTTATCTTATAACAACAGCTTTGTAATGACAAGGGCACCATGGAGAGAACAATAGTTTTAAAAGGGGGGGTTAGAAACTGGTGACAGTCCCTTTAATACATCCATCTGTACATTGTCCAGTTCTACCGAGGAAATCTTCACAACCAAGTGTTTTATTTCCTCTGGTCGCTCTGCCGTGAGCCTCCTTGTTGTGACCGGGGAAAATGGGTGGTGGCGGGATCCTTCTGGGACCTGTGATGTTTACTGCCGCCCCGTCGACATTTCCTTCTCTTATGTTTTGTTGTTGTCCTAAAAAAACGGACTTCCCAGATTCATCAGTCGAGTCAGAATCGCAGGTGGTAAATCCGAATTGCCAATAATCGCACCTCCTTCCTTTTCTTCTCCTGGGTCTATTTTTTCCCCACAGTTGAAGATGGGGGTAATATTGATAATAAAGATATGGTAAATTTCAGCTGAAGAAAAAATGTACCTTTGTACCTCCACAAAATAACCATGTTATAGAATCCTATATTGAGATTGTCTCGAGAAAAATACCCGCATTGAGAGAACAGGGGGTGAGGAATAAGAAGAATAACCTGTCGCATGGAGAAAGGGAAGCATTAATGCAATTGGAATGTAATAAGGATATCACAATCAAGTCTGCGGAGAAGGGGGGAGCAGTGGTGGTGACGGACGCGTGCACACTTCACAGCACACCGGATGCCAGAACCAAGGAACGTGTTCTATTTGTTTCCACATTTGGTGCACATAGTGGCGCTATATCCAATGTTTTAAGGAAGGAATGGCATGTTTTGCAGAGGGGTCATGTGATCACATGATCGTCATAGAGGACACGCCCACTCCCCAGAGTAATGACATGCGCAGTGCCCTTTTGCAGTCCTGATGTCCCTTGATGAATGGCTACTTCCGGGTTTGGCTAGGTGAGGTGAGCACAGGTGTAAGTAAGTTATCTATAGCTGAAAGCAATTGGTCTAATGAGTATTTGCTCTGGATTGGTCATGTTATTAATGGTGTGGGCGATGTTTGTATTGTATTGGCTCTCCCAGTATGTGGGGGAGCTGCATGCACTTTAAACGGGGGGATAGTGTCACTCTGTATTAGGCCTGACAAAGGACATGTAGTAGCCGAAATGTAGCTGCTTATTTTTATGGCACACTTTCTGTGAAGTTTGTCCAATAAAGAAGTCGCTGGAGATGCTGCCGTTACCCGTTTGTTTGTAGTATCCTCAGGATAGGTCACCAGTATCAGATTGGCGGGGGTCCGACACCTGGCACCCCCGGTGATCAACTATATTAAGGGCAGGTGCATGCAGTGCGCACGTACTGTCTCCCTTCTCTGTTCCTGCTCGCTGCTGCTATGTCTATGGCATGTGCCTTCCCTTTATACAGCTGATCAGCAGGGGTGCCAGGTGTCGGACCCCCGCTGATCTGATATTGAGGATGGTTCATTAATATTAAAAGCCCGGACAGCCCTTGTAATTACACCCCCTTCCCTGGAATGATATGGAATATCTGCTGTAGTATTAATCACATCACCAACCTCTGTCTCAATTACGGTGTCATTAGCCAGACATTAGAAGTGACAATCTGCGGGCTCCTGCAATGCCAAAGAAGAGAACTAGTGATCATTTGGATGTCAGATTTCTGTAGAGCAGCTAGACGCTCGGAGACGGTGTACCCGAATTGGGCCTTTGCACTTTGGCTTCACATGTCTGTACTTTTGCTTACAGGAGGGAGGTTTATAGGATCCTTAAAGATGAGGGGATTTTGCTTCCGCGATACGCTGTCCTTAATCGTGATCCGAACAAGCCAGACGGTACGTAACAGGATAGTAATGAGCCTATCCACTCTACATTGTGTTCTATGTTCCTCGCCTAGTACTGCCATGGATTTTTGGCGCTTTAGAAAAATATGGTTTTCGAATCACAATTCCGGGCAAACTGAACTTCGGATCATCCGTATGAAACTGGTTCCAGCAGCCCCTAGCGCTGGAAAGAATAGTGGATGAGGCCAGAATGAGAAAGCCCTGCTGGGTTACTGCACTTCATCTTCTATTCAAGTGAATGAAAGCTGAGCTGCAGTACACAGACACAGCCACCACAGTGGATGGAGCCTTCCTGTGCCTGCCACAAACTGCTGATCAGGTGTCCACCCCCCCATCAATCAGATAGTTTGGTCATCAGTATCTAAAAGATGGATAACCCCTTTTAAGTTAGGTTATCTGTATAATACTGAACTAATGGCTGCACTGATGCCAGCTTACCGTATTGGCACCTTGAAGTGTAAATGCCTCGACAAGGCCATAGAGCACTGCAGAGCAGATCCGAAGGGGGAGGTCACATATGATGACTTGGTCCAGTGCTGACTTAGTCATTTTCATATATTCTGTCTGTACATTGGTGACCATTGGCATTTACATAATTTAGGCAGTGCAGCAATCTAAGGGATTTAACATACAGATGAGGTAAGGTTTCCATGTCTGTGGCGTTCACATATTTATTTTGTTTCCCAGAAGTGAAGCCTCAACATTGTACAGTTAAATGGTTTATCCAGGACTTTGATCGTGATGGCCTGTCCTTAGGATGGGTCATCAATATCAGATCGATGGGGGTTTGACTCCCGGCAGCCTGCAGATCAGCTGTTTAAATAGGTCTCAGTGCCTCATGAGAACCAAAGCTTCTTCCTAGGCCTGTGATGTTGCTGTACATTGGTCGTGTGGTCTATGCGCAGCTCAGCCCCATAGAAATGAATAGGCCTGAGCTGCAATACCAAGCACAGCCGCTGTACAATGTACGGTGAGGAAGCCGCACCGCTCACCCAAGACCTGTTAGCGGCGTGGCCTCTTCAAACACCTGATGATCTGATATTATCTATCCTGAGAGACCCCCTGGATGATATCATAGAGTGAACCTGTGAGGATCTTCATGCTGTCTGAACCACGGGCAGCATGAAATACTGACACAATCCCAGGTTACAGACAACTATGATTAATCTGATAGCCTGTTGGTTTTTCATTCTGCCTGTGGTTTGGGTAGCAGGAAGCTCCCGATAAGTCCCCTTTAAGGTATTTTCAGCAGTGTGGCTGGCTATAGAAACCTTAGCCTTGTTAACATAGTCAGACCTGCTAGGGAAGATTTTTTTTCCTTTAGTCGGTGACTTTCATACAGGTTTCTCTGGTATTTTGAGATAAGAACGGGGCAGAATTTTCTGTCCAGGAACAATGCACAAGCAAAGTGAAGTGCTGTAGAAATACTTCTTTAATTGAGAATAAGAAGGATGTTGTGATTTTCCATTCCAGACATTGAATTACCAATGTATTAACTTGATAAAATATTCACAACCTCAGAAAATGATGGAAGACCACAACAGATTTATGGAATGTGGAAAACTGAATATTCATTTCTCTAAAGCTGGCCAGAAACCCGAGTGATGGCCATGTCTGTAAAGCGTCGGGAAGGCTTTTTACAAGATTTTGGAGTGTGTTCCTGGGAATTTTTGCCCATTCATCCAGAACAGCATTTGTGAGGTCAGAGACTGATGTTGAATGAGAGGACCTGGCTCACAATCTCCGTTCTAGTTGATCGCAAAGGTGTTTAATGGGGTTGAGGTCAGGGCTTTCCGCAGGCCAGTCAAGCTCTTCCATACCACACTCGCCCAACCATGCCTTTCTAGACCTTGCTTTGTGCACTGGGGCACAGTCAGGCTGGAACAGAGAAGCATACAACTGTCCAAAATGTCTTGGTATTCTGAAGACTTGAGGGTTTGCTTCACTGGAACGAAGACCACTTGGTCAGCCTCTGAAAAACAAGCCCATAGCATTATCCTTCCTCCCCTAAACTTTACAGTTGGCACGGTGCAGTCAGGCAGGTAATGTTCTCCTGGCATTCTCCAAACCCAGGCTCATCCATCAGACTACTAGATGGAGAAGTTTGATTCATCACTCCATGTTTCTATAGCTCCAGGGTCCAGAAGTTGTGTGCTTTACACCATTACTCCAGCTGAGGCTTGGTGTGGTGTTTGATGTAAGACTTGTATGCAGCTGCTCATCAATGGAAACCCATGCCAAGAAGCTCCCGGCACAGCACAGTTTTTTGTGGTGAGTTTAAAGGGGTAGTCTGATCTCGTTACTAAGGCGAAATGAGACAGTCTGGACCACCAGTCAGCGGGGAAACGGCAGAGGGTTCTGGCGCTCGCTGTTTCATTAGCTCCCATTTCTGTGCATGAGAGTTACGGAAACAGCGTAACGCAGCAAGCTATGCATTCTCTCTAGCTCAGAAACTGCATATCTTGCTGGGTTACGCTGTTTTCGTAACTCTCATGCACATTAGATGGCTGTGTCTCCCCTCTATTCACATGCAAGGTCAGCTAAGCCAAGCATGCATGTGTTCTGAGAGGGGAGAAGGCTCCAACAGGGAACTCTGGCTCCAGCTGCCTGATCCATATCTCCCCTGACATTTGCCATTGGACAGAGTTGGGAGGCTGACGTACACTAGCTGTGCGGACAGTCCCGCTGAAATTGCAAGTTCGCACTTTGGGCAATTATGCGGAACGGGTGCGGACCCATTTATTTTCAATAGGGACGGAAAAGATGCAGACAGTGTGCTGTCCGTGGCCCCGAACTGCCGATCCGCGACCCCGAACTCCCTTAGGCATTTTTATTGGTGTGCCGACCCGGTGTTTTGCAGATCCGCAAAACACTGAAGACATGTGAATTGACCCTTAAAGTGGTGGTTGTTTTTCACATTTTTATACTGCACCCTTCTCTGTATAACAGTTGGAAAGTGTTACTGCTGGAAGGTGTCCGGCTTGTATAGCACATGACCAGCGTGCCATCTGTTCACATTCCTTATTAAGTAGTACCAGCCATTGCAGTCATCAAAGTATAATGACCGGGACATTCAGGTCATTTTATCCTTGAGACTCTTTAAGCCAGTACATACCTGTCATCACCTGTTTCCAGCCATTGACACTGACCATAAGATCACAAGTGTGGATGATAAGACTATTAAGGCTGACTTCTATAGGGCAAATACCCAGTCTCCTCGGACAGGGCCGGTGTGTTCCTCACTACGTTGTTGCATGTACAGTATATGAAAATGCATCCGGTTCTACAGTAATTTCACTTAATTTCTTCAGCCTGAAATCTGTGGAATTTGGTAGAGGTTTGCTTTTAGAATGTGTTTCTGTAGTATTACATGTGGAGCACTGGGCCCTACAGCAGAACATACTCTGGGTTATGACAAGGTTGACCTCACTGTGAATTATAATCCAAAGCAGTCAGCTCCATGAATATCTGTTATACTAAGCAGAGCACCTGTATGTAGGGAATAGGAGGCCATGGAGCAACGTCTGAGCAGAGATGAGTCCTCAAGGTGGCCATCATTTAATGTGCGGAGTCTCCACCAATGGCAGATATTGAAGGGAGAGTAATTTGACGCATCTTCAGTTTCGACTTCACCAAACCTTTGGTCCTCAAAGGAGATTATTCCCCTCTTATTGAGAACACATGCACATTCGGCCAAAAGTGGGTGTGTGGGTTGGGAGAGAATCTGGGGAAATAAGCCCTCTGAAGTGACAGCTGTCTAAGATGTTTGGCCACATTTACTGTCCTGCAGTGATGAACCTTGAGGTTTTGGCAGATAAAACCTATAGACTGGACAGTTTAAGGAAAAGTTCTTCAATTTCAATCAGTTACTTTGTATATTTTAAAGGTGTTATCTAGGATTAGAAATACATGGGTTATATGTGGTATTGTAGTTCACCTCTATTTAAGTAACTGTGGCGGCGCTGCAGTACTACACACTACCTGTAAACAGATGTGGCGCTATTTTCTAAAGAGAGCAGCCATCCTTTTCTAATCCTGGATTACCTCTTTAAAGGGTTATTTCCGTCTCAGCCAATGGTGGCGTGATTACAGAAGGGACCGAGCAGCCTATGTCATGCTGTTAACATAATTTGATGGGAGTTACAGAAATGGCGCAGCATCATTTCACTGTAGAATGTAGAGTTTTCATTAGTTTAGGCTGGTGTATCTATTTAAAGGGAAACAGTCTCCGTACTCCGTAAATCCTTATACAAATTGAAGGTCAAGTGTACATAGGGTGGGCCAAAGTGACTCAATGCACCCTTGCTCCTCCTGCCTACTCTTCCAGACCCTCCTTTTCCTCCTCGTCCTGTCAATCAAGGAGCAGAGTAAGGGGCTAGTAGGAGGAGGTTTGGGCCTGCCATTGGTGCACTTAGCTGCTCATGCACCAGATCTTGAAGTAAGGTATCATACATTCAGCTGAGCTAGGCCTTCAAGGAGTGTGCCTGGTTTACTAGTGGATTTCCTTGACACTGTGTTAGCCAACAACTTACAAGACTGATCCAAATAGCTGTTCGTTGGCATTTGCGGCAGGTAAAAGAGTTGTAATTTACTAAACCTCCCCTTCCCCCACCTGTCCTAGCTCCTCTTTAGGTTATTAGCGTTAACTACTGCCTAGTACCTGTAACTGTTAGGGTCCATTCACACTTCCGTATGTGTTTTGCGGATCCGCAAAACACGGACACCGGCAGTGTGCGTCCCGCATTTTGCCGACCGCACATCGCCTGCACTCTTATAGATTACGCCATTGCGGACAAGAATAGAACATGTTCTATTTTTTTGCGGATCTGGAAATGCAGATGCGGACAGCACATTCTGGTCCCACTGAAAATGAACGGGTCCGCACCTGTTCCGCAAAATTGCGGAATGGATGCGGACCCATTTTGCGGATGTGTAAATGGACTCATTAATAAGTCTTTTGTCCGCAAAATGCGGACAGTCTGTTCCGTTATTTGCAGACCGCAAAACGGAAAGGGTTACACATGGTCGTGTAAATGTACCCTTATTCTTTTTTTTTTTTTTCAGAATGTAATTTAATAGAAGGTGAGGATCACGTGGAGGTGAACGGGGAGATATTCCAGAAACCTTTCGTAGAGAAGCCTGTTAGTGCGGAGGATCACAACGTCTACATTTACTACCCAACATCTGCTGGAGGCGGGAGCCAGAGGCTTTTCCGAAAGGTGACCTTTTTTCAGTTTGATAATGTTAAAATGTGCCAGCTTGTCTGGCATCACATCTCTGACGACTTTACAGTGCCCTGTTTTGGGGGCTGTGTGACTCTATACAATTCATATGTTAGAGGGTGCATTGGATAGGTTGTCTGAGGGCTAGGGCAAGAATACATGATTCCCTTACTGCTGCACTAAAATTGAGTTTTCACGATACCAAAATTTTGATTCGATTTCAATACCAAGAATAAGTATTGTGCTACTTGATACCATTCAATACCACGCAAAAAAATAAAAATAAAACACATAAAAATACCCATACATTAAAGGGGTTGTCCGGGTTAGTATCTGAGGTTAGTATCGGAGCATCTCATGCTCCAATGAACTCCCTTGCCCTGTGCTAAATCGCGCAGGGCACGGGCTCTTTTGTTTATCACAACTCACTGCCAGGCTGAAACTTCCGGCAGTGTGTTCCGTGACGTCATCGGCTCTGAGGGGCTGGCTTTAGCACTGCCCTAGCTGTTTTACTGGCTAGGGCAGTGCTAAATCCCGCCCATCAGTGCCGGTGACGTCACCAGGCTTCCTGGTAGCCCCATAGAGAGCCCCGATACATCATCGGATCTCCAAAAAATGCCTTTACCATGCGCGATTTAGCGCAGGGCAAAGGAGAGCATCGGAGCATGAACTGCTCTGATGCTCAAGTCAGGGGGGCTGCCGTGAAAATGGAGGTATGTCCAGGTTCAGCTCTGAACCCAGACAACCCCTTTAACCCATGGGGGTCTTCAGATCTTATATGCCCCACCTTTTGGAAGATGATTAACATGGCATAGATCATGGATGTCAAACTCATGGCCCTCCAGATGTTGCAAAACTACAACTCCCATCATTCCCTGATAGCTGTAGTATGCCCAGGCATGATGGGAGTTGTAGTTTTTGCAACAGCTGGAGGGCCATGAGTTTGACATCCCTGCCATAGATCCACAAAAAATGTGTTTGTCCTCCAGGAATGGGCGGTATTTAACCATGTCATTTCCACATATGAAACTCATTACAGTCTCTCAAATTTAAAATGTAAAATCTCCTTCGATTCATCTTTAATAAATAATAACCGGACACTTTCTTTAAAAATAAATATGTCTTCACCGCCGTCTCTTATATCGCTTCAATATTATCTCCCTTATCCCTAACCGACCTTTCTTAGATCTGCCCTAATTTATTCTGTCATATGTTCTAGACCCGCCTACATGCGAATTCTCTTCCTCTGACTCATCAGTGAAAACCTTTCTGCATTCCGCTTTCTGTATTCTTGCGGTTTCGCATTCTACCACTACTTTATAACTACAACTTGCTCTTCATTTCACATTTCTCCTCAATACATCCACACCGATTTCATGTCCCATTCAAATTTGTTTAGTCCTTTTGGTTGTAGCATGTCTGGGAAGGTTCTCATTTATCCAGG
Source organism: Bufo gargarizans (assembly GCF_014858855.1). Classification (NCBI taxonomy): domain Eukaryota; kingdom Metazoa; phylum Chordata; class Amphibia; order Anura; family Bufonidae; genus Bufo; species Bufo gargarizans. Next base: position 630,084,347 of record NC_058080.1, on the reverse strand, counting down.
TCATGGTATATCTGTAAAGAATAAATCAAGGCAACTGGACCCACTGTAGACCTTTTGAAAACGTTTCACTCGCCCTTTCAACGAGCCCTCTCAATTCTGAGTGTTTTTTTTTTTTTTTGCTTGTAGCGTTTGCATTTTATATATACATTCCGCTTCCTTCTTATTAATATTCTTTATGGGGTCCCCTCCTCTTGACTTGTTCTGCACCAATTCCACACCCATGAATCTCAAACCTTCTGGTCCCTATCAGTATATCTATTGGGTCCTCTCCATCTGTTGTGCACCAATTCCACACCCATGAATCTCAAACCTTCTGGTCCCTATCGGTATATCTTTGAAGTGTGGGAGGAAACCGGAGTACCTGGAGGAAACCCACACAAAAACGGGGAGAACATGCAAACTCCATGCAGGTGTGGTCCTGGGTCAGATTTGAACCTAGGACCCCAACAGTGCAAGGCACCAGTGCTAACCACTGAGCCATATTTCTATGCACGCATTAACTACTGATCAGTGCCCTAAAGAAGATTGTATTGAGGATATTATTTACCCCTGGTGGGTTCTCTTGACTTTTTATTGCTGTTGAATATAAGACCTTTTGGGACCCAGCAGAGTAGACTTGTGAACCCTATGGGGCAGATTTATCAAGACCGGTGCTTTCTCCCCTGAGCTGCCGGAGAATACGCCTAATTTATGATGAGCAACTTTTCTGGCACAAGGGAAATGATATATCTCTCTCTTTATCCTTTACGTATGCCTTCATTTTGCTAGCAGAGTAAGGGTCCATTCACACGTCCGTAGAATGGGTCCACATCTGTTCTGCAAATTGCGGACCCGTTTATTCTCTATGGGGAGAGTGTGCTGTCCGCATTTCCGGAGTGCGACCCCAATCTTCCGGTCCGCGGCTCCGGAAAAAAATAGAATGTGTCCTATTCTTATCCGCAATTGCGTACAAGAATAGGCAGTTCTATGGGGGTGCCGGCCGTGTGTATTGCGGATATTGTGGACCCTTACCCTCACGCTTCATATCGCACTATGGCAGATGTCTCCTTGCATTTATATGGTTGTATTTTATTTTGTGGGTAAGCGTCATTATTTTTCCTCCACTTGTACTAACTGTATTCCTGCGTTTTTCCGGTTTCCTAGATTGGCAGTCGTAGCAGCGTATATTCACCTGAAAGCAGTGTGAGGAAGACTGGTGCATATATCTATGAGGAGTTTATGCCCACTGATGGCACTGATGTCAAGGTATTGCCCTCTTTTAACCGGAGTCAAGATTGAGAATAGACCTAAAATCCCTGCCTGGCTGATTCTCAGACAGATTAGATGATGGTGCTGTGCGTTCTCCTGTGATGCGTCGCTGCACTCAGACTCGGAGCTGTCTCCGCCACTTACTGTTTTCTTTTCATCTAATGCAGGTTTATACTGTGGGGCCAGACTATGCCCATGCTGAAGCTCGAAAGTCTCCTGCATTGGATGGCAAGGTAGAAAGGGACAGTGAAGGCAAAGAAGTTCGGTATCCTGTTATTTTAAACGCCAGAGAGAAACTAATAGCCTGGAAAGTGTGCCTCGCCTTCAAGGTGAGTGATCGGGAGATCCCATTTACGGCACAGCACACAGAACTTTCCTTCACCCTCCACTCTTTTACACGGCTGCAGTTACATTTCATGTTTCTGGTTGTTTCCTAATTGCCACTTCGTAAAGAGGGCAATGTGAAAAGAATATATATTTTTTCTTAAAAAAAATAAATCACAATTTTTTAAAAGCCTAAGGCTAGTTGCAGACAAGCATGTCTTGTGTAGAAATCGCGCTCCGTGTATGAACGTGATTCTCCATTATGTTTCTCAGTAGTGCATGACATTATCCGGATTTATAATTCTGTGTGTCTCTGCATGACCTTACTTCTACAGAATTCGGCCTCATGCACACGGCCGTTGTGTGGCCGTTCCGTGCATTGGGGAATTGCGGTCCCCAATGCACGGGCAACATCCGTGCTGCGGGCCGGACCCATTCAACTTGAATGGGTCCGTGGTCTGTCCGTAGTGCAAAAAAAATGACCTTTCATATTTATTTGCGCTGTGGAACAATGGAAAGAAACACCACGGAAGCAGTCCGTAGTGCTTCTGGTGTTCTGTTCCGTGACTCCGTTCCGCATCTCCAGAATTGCGGACCCATTCAAGTCAATGGGTCCGTGATGTGTGGTGCAGACGCCCGGTGGCCATGGATTACTGACCCGACGTTTGCGGGCCGCAATACGGCCATCCAACGACCGTGTGCATGAGGCCTTATACTGACATAATGCTGTCACTATAATTCAGTAGTTACAGGTCATGCAGAGACTCAAGGCATTATAAATCAGTATAATGCCGTGTGATCCTGAGAAACAAACCGCGTCCATAACGGACAATAGCTTGTACACGGAACGCGATTTCCACATAGGACATGATCGTCTGAAAGAGCCCTAACACTGCTCTGTAGTATTCACTTCTCATGTGTGCTGTTCATTAGGTTCCCAGGATTCCATGAATGACAGTCACTTGCTGCAGCTTTTATAAAATGAACCTATAAAAATAAAAGGTTTAAATGAACACATCAGCAGTTTAGACGCCCTTAAGGGGAACATTGCACCATGAAAATGCAGTGTAATCTGCTGGCAGCATGTTCTAGAGCAGGGAGAGCAGATTTCTGTATAGTTTTATTGGAAAAAATTCAGTAAAACTTGTAATTAATAAATTTATATCTCTGCTCTTTCTGTGCTTAGGAGTCTAGTGGGCGGCCCTACTCGGTGATTGACAGCTAGCACTGTATTATTAAAGGGAGTCTGTCACCACATTTTAGCATGTTAGACCGTTAAAATAGGGTTATGTGATCCAGCCAGAACATAAAAACGATACCTTTGTGGTAGAAAACGGACTTTTCTTTTTGCCGAAAATGAAGTTATAAGATTATGTTCTGAGCCCTCTCAAGTGCCCAGGGCGGTCTCTCAATCCTCGGAGCCCCAGGCAGGCACCTCCTAAACGGCTCATAACCCCGCCCTCCGTGCGCCTCTGCCCGCCCGTTTACTCCCCTCCCCTGTCCTTTTCCACTGCGGCTGTGCGGTCCAAATCGTAGCGGGCGCATGCGCAATGCGATGCCTGCTCCTGGCAGGGCATCGCAATACCTACTTTGCATGCGCCCGCTACGATTTGGACCGCACAGCCGCAGTGGAAAAGGACAGGGGAGGGGAGTAAACGGGCAGGCAGAGGCGCACGGAGGGTGGGGTTATGAGCCGTTTAGGAGGTGCCTGCCTGGGGCTCCGAGGATTGAGAGACCGCCCTGGGCACTTGAGAGGGCTCAGAACATAATCTTATAACTTCATTTTCGGCAAAAAGAAAAGTCCGTTTTCTACCACAAAGGTACCGTTTTTATGTTCTGGCTGGATCACATAACCCTATTTTAACGGTCTAACATGCTAAAATGTGGTGACAGACTCCCTTTAAGCATAGAGAGAACTGTCAGTAAGCAGGGCCGCTAGGTGTTCCTCCATTAGGGAAGTGTCATGAGTTCTCAGTGGCAACCTCTCCCAAACTGCTTCCCTCCCCTCTTGGTTGTTGTCTCCTGCGGCTGAGAGGACATCTGATGAGGCAGGAGGCTGCTGGAGGGAGGTGTTGCTCAAGAGTAGAGGGGCACTCCCCTAATGAATGAATGGCCAGCGGACACATAAAGACTTAATGGGCATTTACAACATGTTCCTGGATAAACCCTGAAGGGGCAAGAGTGCACCAGACAGTGACGTTCCTCTGTTCTGCTGATTATTGCTGGGAGTTCTGAGGGTGGAATCTCCATGCTATCATCCCCAAAAAAAAGGTCTTCAATGTATTTTAATGGAATACCTCTTTAAGATTAGCAATACTGGCACATCTCACTTCTGCTGCACGTGATGAATTGAGGTGGTTGTCTGGTTTCACGATACTGATGATGCTTTTTGTCCTACTTGAATGAATTTGAGAAGAAGCTGTGATTACATTGCACCGCCATCACAAAGTAGACGGCGTGCTGGTAAACATTGAAGTGGACATTCAGACAAGCTCAACGGTCCCTTCAAACAATTGATCGGCGGGGCTGCTGGGATTCGGACCTCACCGATCTGATATTAACGACCTATCCTGAGGACAAGTCTTTAATATCTTGACACTGCATGGCCCTTTAAGATAACATTTCAAACTAAGCTCCCCTCCCTCAGATCAGAATGTAATGGCTAACAAGAGGTTGCTCGTTTTACTGTAAAATAAGTCGGCAATATTGGCACGTAATTATGTTTGTTTACATGTTTAGGAAAAATTTTGCACGATTTCTAGTTTGATCATGAAAAAATAAAATCCACATCCTTTTGCCTTCTCTTTAGGAGGTGAGAGCTGCATTTACATGCCGCAATCGCCTCTGCTGTATGGGGACAAGAGATGACAAAGCAAAGCTTTCACCTATTCGCTCATTCATCTGTTGATCGGCGGCACCTTTACACAGTGCAGTGCTTGGGACTGAGCGGTCCTATGAACGCTCCTTCCTGATAATTGAGCCTTTAGGTTGCTGACACAGATCTGCTTGTAAAGTGCTCATCTGATTTAGAATTCACTGATATCAGATCCAGATGAGATTTATGTGGATCAACATATGACACTGAAAGAGTCAAACCTAAGACTAAGCTTTTATTGTCACCAATTAAAACAATATAAAAAAAAACACACATGTGAAAGCATAAACTCACACAGAGGGACAAAATGCCGTAGTGAGGTCTCCTGTATGTGACATCTGACCATTCCGCTGTGTCGTGCATTGATTTTAGTGACTGATGTTGGGACGGACTGTGTTTCTTTTGGCAGTGTGACCTAGTCACGTTACACATCTCCTTATTATAGGACTTCCAGGGTCCTGATAGGGTTTAGACTGCAGTGCAATAACCCTGCATTTCCTTTTGAGACTCTATCTTGAAGGAATTACTAGGGAGAGATGGTTCCCCCTGGCGTTAAAGGGCTTCTGTCACCCCACTAAACCTTTTTTTTTTTTTTTTTGCTTACTTATAATCCCTACACTGCGATTTATGGCTACATGATCAAATTAATCATTTTGGTCCTGTAGATTTAGTTTAAAACAAGCTTTTAAAATATGCTAATTAACTTGCTACCAGCACATCTACACCCGGGGCAGGCGCATTGAGGATGGAGCGGCCGCCTCTCAGTGTGCCTGCGCCAATTGAAGACGGGTAAAGCCGCGGCGCAGGCGCAAGATTTTAAATGCAAACAGGCAGGGCCAGCAGAAAACGATCCCGTTCCCTGGCCTTGTCAATCACAATGTGGAGGGGGCGTCTTTACGATCGGAGGATGCGGCTGCTACCAGCAAGTAGTCGCCCTACTTGCTGGTAGCAAGGTAATTAGCATATTTTAAAAGCTTGTTTTAAACGAAATCTACGGGACCAAAATGATTAATTTGATCATGTAGCCATAAATCGCAGTGTAGGGATTATAAGTAAGCAAAAAAAGAAAATAAAAATAAAAAGGTTTAGTGGGGGGTGACAGAAGCCCTTTAACTCTTGCGAAGATAGATTTGCATGTAGTGTTCACAATACATCATGAATGTATTTCCATCGGTGGGTAAAAAATAGATCAGGCACTCAAAATATGTATTCTAGGAACATTAATTATAAATGATTTAATTAAGCTCCCTGAAATAACATTAATTCATAAAAATCATATACAACATAAATGGCAGCAATAATTCCTAAATATAGCAGCATAAACTTTCATAAAAACAAATTGCCTGAGAAATAGCGGCGGGTACTCAGCAAAGTGCAATAGTGCAATTTGTAGCAGCAATAATTTTCAAAGTCCAACCTATGGACAACTGCAATCTGTATATTCAGCAAAGTGCAATAGTCATCAAAGTCCAACCTATGGACAACTGCAATCTGTATATTCAGCAAAGTGCAACAGTGCAAATAATAGCAGCAATAGTCATCAAGGTCCAACCTATGGACAACCGCAGTCCGTGTATTAGATCTTTATAAATGTTAATCCTCCTATGTATCCGGATGTTACTTTTAGGTAAATATACTTTCAAATACTCATAGTTCCAAGCAATATTGCTACTAACTTTCAGTAGCAAGCGCACAGGTAAATGTCACAAGTCCTTTAAACAAGACAGGGAAGACTAAGTGGCACAGTGCGGTAACATGCCACGGTGGCGTCCCACCGCTTATTATTACTGTTTCAATATTACCGTAGTCTGATCGATGTTCACCTGTCTTTATGCGGGCTTGGCGATTCACAATAAACCGGGTGTCAGCTGACTGCGTGCTAGATTGGAATTATATATCATCAGCTGACTGTGCACTTGTTGAAGCTACGTGTCATCAGAGCTTCCTCCAGAGATTGCCGGTCCTTAGATGTGACTATCTTTACTTCAAATCCAGAGGGACTTCTTAACCAGCATGCCGGTGCAAGGTATAAACCATACGCGTTTCGGGGATATTGAAATGACCCCTTCCTCAGTGGTAACCTTGTAATGTTTCCCCTCCTCCTTTTATATCCTGATCCAGGTGGGTATCAAAGTCCGGACTGGAATCACATCATCCCAGAGAAATATCTAAAACCCGGATTTTCCATAGTGCAGTTTCTGTGCGCTTACCATGCGTTTTTTTTTTTTGGGGGGGGGGGGGGTCAATTGCATTTTTTTGCACCATAGCTGCTTAAATATAGCATAAATCATAATGCATATAAAATATATTAAATTTATATAAAAAACATTTGATTTTATATAAAAAAAACACTGTTAGACCATCATTTCATCCACAATTCAGCCATAAAGGTTAAAATCAATGGGTCCCTTGACATACATCTTTGTGTGAAACTCATTAGCACAAGGGGGGGACAGAATTACAGGTCCCCTATTGTGCCAAGAATCGTTTTATTCACAGGAACCCAAATAACTCCCAATCCGCATTTAGCCCATTGGGGACCAATGAGCCAAAGTCAAATATAAATTTAGATTCCAACCTTGACATCTTTTTTATCAGATCACCACCTCTCCAATCTGGTTCCACTTTGGCTAGTGCCATATAGATCAGACCCGTAGGGTCTTTATTGTGGCACAATTTAAAATGTTTTGAGACAGTATGGTTCTCATAACCTCTGCGTATGTTGGCCACATGCTCAAATTGCGGTCCCCAATGCACGGAACGGATGCACAACGTTCGTGTGCAATAGGCCTCTATAGGTAGAGCATTAAGTAGCTTGAAATTTGCTTCAAAATTCCTTCAACCAACCGAGTACTGCTGGAATGATTTAATTGAGGAAATAATTGCTGTGATTTCAGCGCAATTTCCAAGCTACTTTTTCATCCATAGAGTAACATTAAAATCTGTTGCTGTAAAATTGGTGATTACAATTGAATTTATCCGGCTGATTATTTGGCGATTTTCAAGCTAATCCATACATTTCCTATAGACAGTGATTTTAGAACAAATTTCTTGTAGTGTGACATAAAATTTGAGGTGTAGCCCTAACCTTAGAATAAATATCGGATTGAGCATGATCTATCTCTATCTAAATTCAGGTAGCCTAATTTATTCATTAACTGCTAGGGTGCTGCCACACATTCAGGGTTTTTTTATGCAGTTTTTGAAGCCAAAACCAGGAGTGGATTTAAAAAAATTGGAGAAGTTATATCTGCCCTTAATGCTTTTTCTCTCGCACCTGATTTTGGCTTCAAAAACTACATCAAAAAGCCTGAATGAGTGCACAGACCTGTAGGGTGGTGTGCAATCGGTGCTGTGGCTCGGAGATGATGGCTGACCGCTTTGGGGCTTTTGTTGGAAACCTCTCCGTAATACGGCATAGGCTGATTGTTTAGATCTTGCATATGGCCTTGTGTCTTAGGCCTAATATGTATTAAAGGGGTTATCCGCTAACTCGGGATAGGTCATCAATATCCATATCAGCGGGGGTCCGACACCCAGGACCCCTGCCGATCAGCTCTCAGAGCACCGTCCTCTTCCTAGGCCATGTGATGTCGCCGTACATTGGTCACATGGCCTAGTTGCATTGAATGTGGCTCAGCTGGGATACCCAGCACAGCTTCTATATAATGTATGACGCTGGGCTTGGAGAGCTGCCGGGAGAGCTCGGGTGAGTGCAGCGGCTGAAACAACCCCCCGCTGATGTGATAATGGTGACCTATCCTGAGGATGGATCATCTTTATCAATTCCCTGATAACTCCTTCAGTTAGTTCATCCCATGAGAGGTCAGTGGACATGAGCAGCATGAGTGTGTTCCAGATCTACCAACATTGACAATGAAATGCAACAAATTCTCTTGAATTATTAAATGTACTGTACATGTCCTTTATTTTCATTGACTCTTCACAGCAAACTGTATGTGGTTTCGATTTGCTTCGCGCAAATGGCCAGTCTTATGTCTGCGATGTCAACGGATTCAGCTTTGTGAAGAACTCTATGAAGTATTATGATGATTGTGCCAAGATTCTTGGGTAAGATTGTGACTATTTGGTGACTAATTTGATAAATGGTGACTAGTTTGATACATTTGTTAGCTTTGCAACTTTCACGGTTTCCAAGCAACTTCCCTCTGTATGTCGGTCTGTTAGTCTGTGTATGTAGCATCCTACACTACATGGACCAAAGTATTGGGACAACTACACGTTACACCTACAGGAGCTTTTATGACCTCCCATATTAAATCCATAGTCATTAATATGGAGTTGGTCTCCCCTTTGCAGCTAAATCAACTTCCACTCTTCTGGGAAGATTTTCTACAAGATTTTGGCATGTGTTTGGGAATTTTTGCCTGTTAAAAAAAAAAAAGAGCATTTGTGAGGTCCAACAGAGATGTTGGATGAGAGGACCTGTCTCGCAGTCTTCATTCTAGTTCATCCCAAATGTGTTTGATGTGGTGAAGGTGACGGCTCTGTGCAGGCCAGTCAAGTTCTTCCACACCAAACTTACCCAATAATGCCTTAATGGACCTTGCTTTGTGCACTGGGGCACAGTCATGCTGGGACAGAAAGGAGTCTTTCCTAAATTGTTCCCTCAAATTTGGAAGCATACAATTGTCCAAAATGTCATTGTATGCTGAAGCATTAAGAGTTCCTTCACTGGAACTAAGGGGCCTAGGCCAACCCCTGAAAAACTACCCCATAGCATTAGCCCTCTTCTACAACACTTTACAGTTGGCACAATGCAGTCAAGCAGGTGACAGTCTCCTGGCATTCACCAAACCCAGACTTGTCCATCAGACTGCCTGAAAGAGAAGTGGGATTTGTCACACCACATATCACAGTCCATGGTGCTGAGCTCTACACCTCTCCATCCAACTCTTGATATCACGCTTGGTGATGTAAGGCTTGCATGCAGCTGCACCATGCTTGTGTGGCCACCGCTTCCATTCATTTCTGTGGGGTCGAGGGAAAAAATTAGTTCGGTGGCTCCACAGAAATGTATGGAGGGCAGCCGCACATGCGCAGTGAGAACTCTGGGACTTTGCTGACTCTGTTTACAGAGGTGTGAGCCGCATCTATCAGACAATGGGGGCATATGCTAGTGAGGTGACACAACCCCTTTAAAGAGTTGTGTCCAAATTTGTCTCCCCATATAGTTTGTCTATCGATCATGTAACTAGTTGTCATGTTCCCTTTATTTCAGAAACATCATCATGCGAGAGCTTGCTCCTCAGTTTCAGATCCCTTGGTCTATACCACTGGAAGCGGAGGATATACCTATAGTGCCCACAACATCTGGGACAATGTAAGCACATATTGAGCTGAGCGCTTGCTCACAAGGCAGTCGCAGGGTACTTTCATCTCATCCATAGTAACACGTTACTGGAGGGTGAACAGAGTAGTAATGCCCTCTGGCCATGTATTATGTGTTTGTAGGACACTTTAACCAGAGATATATTTTGCAGAAAGATATTTAATCAAAGATGAATGTAACATTTCCACATAGGTATTTATTGGTTAGGTAGCATGCCGTCAGTAGAGATTTGAAACTGACTAAAAGAAAACGTTCCATGTCCGTAGCAGCAGTCACAGCGCGGCTCTCTGTGTATGTTCTGCTCTTTTTAAACCCTTATTTTCTTTAAGGATGGAGCTCCGATGTGTGATTGCAGTGATTAGACATGGCGATCGGACACCAAAACAAAAGATGAAAATGGAAGTAAGACATCAGAGGTAAGTAGTTTGTGGTGACTACCGTGGAGAATCGGAGGCTGAAATGTATTACAATTTCCATTTTAGTAAACTGGATGACAACAGATATGGTCTCCTACACAGCCCCCAAAAGGATGTCGGTCACCTTGTCCACCCTTGTAAATGTGTCTAGTTATGCAGTGATGCCTCCCTTTCTGGTATTAGGTAGTATTATATAACTAAGCAGATTTGCCATCATGAATTCTAGGAAATCTGGGTCACCCTCTTTTCCCCAAAACTTAACTCAAGGGTCTGAAATGAGAGTATTTAAGGTTAATATCAATTTCAAATGGACTCGATACCTCCACAATTTAGCATGCGTCCCACGACCCTAGCACCTGGACTCTGGTTTAATAGAATGGTGGAGGACTTGTGTATTGTCGGCCAATGGCTAAGAAAAGCTGCAGTATTTTACTTCTATTTTAGAGCAAAATGAATCTTTTAACGGCAACCCGTTTCCCACATGCAGCTAATGATATGGGCTGTAGATGACTCCATAGCAAAATCATTGCTGTGTCTTTTAACCCTTAGGATTTCCATTCACATAGCTGTATAGGGGTTATTTTTTGCGGGACAAGTTGTACTTTCTAATCCCGCCATTAATTATGGCATGCAAAGTAATGGGAAGCAGTAAAAAATTGGGGTGGAATTGGAGTTTTGTTCCCACGTTGTTCCGTTTGTGGCAAAACTGACCCATGCCCTTCATTCTCTGGGTCAGTACGATTACAACTATACCCCATATGTATAGGTTTTTCATGTCTAAATAGTGTAAAAATAAATGTAAACTTTGAAAACCCCCCAAAAATTTTTACATCACCATATTCTGACCCCATAGCTTTTTATAGTTACATCTACTGAGCTGTGTGGGGGCTGATTTTTTTTATTTATTTATTGATACCATTTTGGAGTGTATTTGGCTTTTTGATCACATTTTATTACATTATATTAAGTGAAGCTTTGAAAAAATGGCAAATTGGCCATTTTGACCCATTTTTCCATTATGCCTTTCGCCATATTGGAAAAATATTTTTATAGTACGGGCGTTTTTTGTAATGCTTTTTAAGCTCGCATTTGAGACTACAAAATAATTTTTTTTTATTTTGAACACTCATGTATTTTTAAAAATTAATTTATTACTGTCTGTTGCTCATTTCTTATGTTGTCATGCCTTCTGGTAGCCAAAATAAGAATTGCAGTTTGAATGCTCTCAGCCTCTTCTGCGAGGCTGAGTGTATTTAAATCAATTACCGGCACCTTCACTGGCCACAGAGGATGCTAGGAACACCACCGGAAGTGTGAGCTTCCAGATTTTTGACCATTTAGATGCCGCAATCTCACTTGATCACAGCATCTAAAGGCTTTAATTACCCCGATCGGCATTATTGCAGGTCGTGGTAATTAGCCGCAAGTCTCTGCTATTTGAAACAGCAGAAACCTGCTGGCAATGACAGCTGCACGTGCGAACATGTATAGCGCTGGTAGCGAACGGGTTAAAGCTCTCAGCCTCTGCATTTTGATTTAAATCCACTTTGAAAATGTACCTTTTCATGTCACCACTGCAAGCCCGCCCATCTCACTGATTAACATCCTGGCACGTCTGAAATCTCATGCGTACACCGTAAATACTCTATTCCTTCTCCTCTCACAGTAAGCAGACTTGAAGAAGGGGAAGAATATTTATGGTGCACACATGAGGCTGGCTCCATGGCTTGGGCAGTGTAGGAAGACACCCCAATGACTCCATGACCGCATTTACATATGGAAAGGTTCAAAGTGGATTTAATTTGCATTTAAAGACCCAACAATGATTTTGTTGCAGCGTCATCTACAGCACCATATCATTAGATGCATATGTGATGACAGGTTTTCTTTAGGGTTTGTAGGGACGTATGTTCCTTTAAAAATAAGGTTATGTCCACAAATAGTGCAGATGCTGCTGATCATCCACAGATTGCATGGGGAGGATGCAGTATGTACAGTTGCAGCAAAGTTTAAAAACCTCATCCACACGTTGAGTGTCCTCACGTAATGTGACTTGTCAGTTTTCTAATTGCTAACAAAATTTAGCCTTTTACAGTGCAGAGGGTGAAATCTGGTGTGGATTCTGATGCTGCGACTTGTACACCTTCAGAGGCAATTTTTTTTTATGATTGTATTTTACTCATTTTGGGCAAAAAAAAATAAGAATCATTTTTTCAATTGGTCTTTGTTCAAAAATATTGAGCCGTTCTGTCACAAAGTGATAACTGTTTTTCTAGCTGTGTGACTCTTTTTACTTTTCACTTTGTGCCGGTCATTTAATAACCCTTATCTGTAAATTACTAAGAGGTCATAAACACTTATTTAATCCACATTCTTATCAGTAAGATAAGAACTGAGCTATAATGTGTGTTTATAAGGTCAGAGAGCAGAGATAAGGAGCCCGTCAGATTAGGCTACTTTCACACCTGCGTTAGGTGCGGATCCGTCTGGTATCTGCATAGACGAATCCGCACCTATAAATGCAAACGATGGTATCCGTTCAGTACGGATCCGTCTGCATAACTTAGTAAAAAAAAAGTCTAAGTGTAAGTCAAACGGATCTGTCCTGACTTTACATTGAAAGTCAATGGGGGATGGATCCGTTTACAATTGCACCAATATTGTGTCAATTTTAATCGTATCCGTCCCCATGGACTTGCATTGTAAGTCAGGACGGACCCGTTTGGCTCCGCACCTCCAGGCGGACACCAAAACGCTGCAAGCATCGTTTTGGTGTCCGCCTCCTAAGCGGAATGGAGGCGGAACGGAGCCAAACTGATGCATTCTAAACGGATCCTTGTCTATTCAGAATGCATTGGAGGCTTTGGAGCTAAACTGATCCGTTTGGGGCCGCTTGTGAGAGCCTTGAAACGGATCTCACAGGCGGACCCTGAAACGGCAGTGTGAAAGTAGCCTTAGCTGGCTAACTGAGCAGAAAGAAAATTCAGATTCCTCTATTAGAGCATCTCAGCTCTGTACAGAAAAAAGGGTTCCATATTGATAATAAAGGCCGATAAAAAATAAAAATAAATTACAATGCATAAATAAAAAGAAATTGCCCCATTGCAATTTAACCCTTCTGCTACCAGTGCCGTACATGTACGGCACTGGAGTGATGGGTAAACATAACGCCTGCTCACACGTGCAGCGCACACCATAGCTGGCGGATCTCCACTGTTTCAAACAGAGACCTGCGGCTAATGACCGCGATCGTCATTCTTGCCATTATTGTCATTAAAGCCTTTAGATACCGTTAATAAAAAAATAAAATATTTGTGAGTCTTGTAGCCTCAAACATGGACTACAAAAACATAAAATAAAATGTATAAAATTTAAATCGCCTCCCTTTCCGTAGAATAAAAAAATACATACATAAATAAATATTTAAACATCATGGGCATAACCGCGTCCGAAAATGCCTGTACTAATTAAAATATAAAAATATTTTCCAATAGAGCGAATGGCATAAAGGAATAACGTATCAAAATGGCCGGTTTGCCATTTTTTCAATGCTTTTCTTACTCAAAAAAAAAAGTAATAAAATGTGGTCAAAAAGTCACACATACACTTCAAAATGGTAGCAATAAAAACTACAGATCGTCTTGCAAAAAATGAGCTCCCACACAGCTCCGTAGACAGAACTATAAAACTATTTTTACACTATTTAGACATAACAAACCTATACATATGTGGTATTGTTGAAATCGTACTGTCCCAGAGAATGAAGGGCACAGGTCAATTTTGCCGCAAAGGGAACGCCATAGGGACAAACCTCTAAAACAGTGGTGGATTTGCAGGTTTTTTTTTTCTAATACCATCCCATTTGGAATGTTTTTCCTGCTTCCCACTACATTGTATACCATATTAAATGGTTCCATTAGAAAGTACAATTTGTCCCACAAAAAAAAAGCTATCATATGAAAATGTGAATGGAAAGAAAAAAGTTATGGCTCCAGGGAGATGGGGAAGAAAAATAAATGCAAAGAAAATAAGTATCCAAGGGGTTAAGGCAGCTGAAAATCCAGGACTTCCATGTGTGACTGTGGCCACACTGGAGTACATAAGAGCAGGATAGCGTAATCCGCCATAGCATTGTATGGAGTGAATATGGGCCCTAAGGATTAGACTAGACAGCGACAGTTGTCCCAGAAAAGTCTTGCAACCGGTTTTGTAATGATAGTCAATTCTGCCTTTTTGTCAAGCGACAACAGATGAGTCAACAGAACCCATGGCACCAGCTTGAGTCTGAAAAAGTCTCTCTTTTTGAGAAGGATATTGGATGTGAAAGCTCTAATTGTGAAGTGCCTGATGACACATGTTTTATAGTCTTGTGTGTGTGTATATAGATTTCTGCTTCTTCTACCCCAGAAAATATGGTATATTCATCTCTCCTCTGTATTCAAGGTTCTTTGATCTTTTTGAGAAATGCTACGGGTACAAGACTGGAAAATTAAAACTGAAGAAACCAAAGCAGTTACAGGCAAGTGATTGTCCTATAATTCGCTGTTCACACTGGTGTAATGGTTCAGTCCCATCCGCCAGAATGGCACTCATCTGCCAAAGTTTTGTACTTGGTGAAGACAGGCAAGAGAAGTCAACAGAACCCATGGCACCAGTGTGACCAGAGCCTCCAGTTTTCCTGCACATACCTGGTAAATTGTCTTCATATATATTGTATTAAGCAGGAAGTATTGGACATTGCAAGACAGCTTCTTGTGGAACTTGACCAAAACAATGATTCTGAAATAGAAGAAAGCAAAGCAAAGCTTGAGCAGCTAAAGACGGTGTTGGAAATGTAAGTGAACCTGATGACACCAACTAATGTGATCCCCATAGAACAGGGATCCTCAACCTGCGGTCCTCCAACTGTTGTAAAACTACAACTCCCACCATGCCCTTCTGTAGGATGATAACTCTCTCTATGATACCGCCATACACATGCATGTTTGACTTGGCCAAGCATGTATGTGTTGTAAATGGAAGAGGGGAGAAAGGTACTGCCAGGCACCTCTGGTAGGCAGATGATCACCCTGAGAACCAAAAGATTGGGCATGTTTAACTCCAGTATGTTGTATGGCCACTGATCGCAGAAAACCAAAATGTTGTGCATGTAGACTTTGCAGTATTTTGCCAAAACTTAAGTGACATCTAGTCAGTGTTTTTTGAGAGAAAAAACAAAAACGCTGTGAAAACATGGCAAAATCCAGCCTGAAGGAGGTTTTTCTTGTATCCGGTTTGGGCTAATGGAAGCAATATGAAATATGATAGAGCAGGGATGGCCAACCTGCGGCTCTCCAGCTGTTGTAAAACTACAATTCCCAACATGCCCTGCTGTAGGTTAATAGCTGTAGGCTGTCTGGGCATGCTGGGAGTTGTAGTTTAGCAACAGCTGGATAGCCGCAGGTTGGCCATCCCTGTGATAGAGCATCCTCCTCAGGCAGACCTGAAACTAGAGCTAAGAGCTGCCCCGAATGTCCTATTTATGGGGAACTTCTCTAAGGGATAACATCCGATTGCCCAATGGTCCCAGAGGCAGGACACTGAAATACCAGTTATGTTTTAGAAAGTGGGCATTAAAGAAGTGGCTTAGGCACTCTTCTCTTCAAATAAGAGGGTGCCTTTTTTTTTCTATTTCCTAAATTACTTTTCTAATGGATTTCTGTTCAGTGAACACAGAAAATCAAACTATAATAATAATTCCAGTCCTACCTAAAGTATCTCCACATTATTGATTTTTGGATCAAAGATGTGCTTCTCAGCAAGCATTTTTGATGTCCCTACAGATTAGCCAATGAATTTGCTTCAATGTATCATACAATTGTTTTTATTAAAATTTAGCTTCCTTTACATGATGGTACTTTTCTATTTGTATGCTTAAAGTGTAACTGTCATGTTTTCATAAAAAAAAAAAAAATTTTTAGCATGTTAGTGCTGGTGCATAAATCTTTCGTTTCTTCACATACCACTGTTTTCCTTAAGTTTCCCCCGTAGGCCTCTTTCACACTTGCGTTGTCCGGATCCGGCGTGTACTCCATTTGCCGGAATTACACGCCGGATCCGGAAAAACGCAAGTGAACTGAAAGCATTTGAAGACTGATCCGTCTTCAAAATGCGTTCAGTGTTACTATGGCAGCCAGGACGCTATTAAAGTCCTGGTTGCCATAGTAGTAGTGGGGAGCGGTATACTTACAGTCCGCGCAGCTCCCGGGGCGCTCCAGAGTGACGTCAGAGCGCCCCATGCGCATGAATGACGTGCCATGCGATCACGTCATCCATGCGCGTGGGACGCCCTGACGTCACTCTAGAGTGCCCCGGGAGCCGCACGGGCGGTAAGTATACTGCTCCCCCGCTCCCCCGCTCCCCACTACACTTTACTATGGCTGGCAGGACTTTAGCGTTCCGGCAGCCATGGTAACCATTCAGAAAAAGCTAAACGCCGGATCCGGCAATGCACCGAAACGACGTTTAGCTTAAGGCCGGATCCGGATTAATGCCTTTCAATGGGCATTAATTCCGGATCCGGCCTTGCGGCAAGTGTTCCGGATTTTTGTCCGGAGCAAAAAGCGCAGCATGCCGCGGTATTTTCTCCGGCCAAAAAACGCTCCGTTCCGTAACTGAAGACATCCTGATGCATCCTGAACGGATTTCTCTCCATTCGGAATGCATTAGGATAAAACTGATCAGGATTCTTCCGGCATAGAGCCCCGACGACGGAACTCTATGCCAGAAAAAAAGAACGCAGGTGTGAAAGGGCCCTTAGTTACAACTCTTTTAACCTCTACAATATGAGGATCTTTTCAAGATGGATCCTCTGACAGTTCTCTGAGGCCAAAACTACTTCACTTCACATACACACTTGCTGTAGAAAGCAGCTTCCTGTGAGCCAATCAGATTGGATTGCGGAGAGACACGCGTCTGCACGCTAAAGCCTAATGCAGGCATGCACTGTGGAGGACCGCCCCTTTGTCTTCTGTTTACATTAAATGGAAGACAACAAGCCCTAGCAACGGTCTTTTAAGGGAACAGTGGAAAGGGACAGAGGACATTAATGAAAGCTTTTGGCAATCATTGACAGACTAACTCAGGTATACATGCCTAGCTCTAATAAACTAGCAAATAAAATAAAAAAGTATGACAGTTATACTTTAATCAAGGTTTCGATACCTTGGGGGGAAAAAGCCACAGTTTTTGTGGCATTTTTTGATGCAATGTTTGAGCCAAAGCCATAATCCACTTCTGGTATTGGTGCAAAACAGCTGCAAAAACTGATGCTTTTTCACAAATAAGCAGTGCATTAAACTACCCTTACTTATTTAATAGGTATGGACACTTTTCTGGAATAAATCGTAAGGTCCAGCTCACCTATCTGCCACACGGCTGCCCTAAGACGTCTAGTGAAGAGGAAGGTGAGTTTTGGTGAAATAATTTTGGAAGAATATGACCAAAGCAGAATTGTACAATCGGTTTCTGCATTGGGGCTCTTTTTTTACAGACTGTCGAAGAGAGGAACCATCTTTGCTGTTAGTCCTAAAGTGGGGTGGTGAACTGACCCCAGCCGGCCGAATTCAAGCAGAGGAACTTGGCAGGGCATTTCGGTGCATGTATCCTGGAGGACAAGGTAATCCATACAGACACTTCTGGTAAGGTTAAGGCACAGTAAAAGAGATTTTTGCAGGTTCGGTGTATTACCTTCCTATGTGCTGCACCCACATGCTTCTGTCTGAAAGATAGGGTGTTTTCTCACCAGAGGGAAGTAAAGACCTATTTCTAGGGTATGCTTCCACTTTATTGTTTGAGGTCTGACTGCTGAGTCACCGATCAAATCCTTGAAGAGTCCTGTTGTGCAAGATGTGCACCACTCATTTGGATCTATTTTTTTTTTCTTCACTGCACAGTCTGCCAGGGAATGATATCACGGGGGAAGTAGGGGCTACACATATGGCCCATCAACTAAGATGAGCATACACAAGAGTTTTATTTATTTTTTAAGGGGTTTTCTGACTTTTTTTTTATACACATGACCTATACTCTAGGTTAGGGATGGCCAACCTGAGGCTCTCCAGCTGTTGCAAAACTACAACTCCAAGCATGCCCAGACTGACTATCAGCCTACAGCAGGGCAGGGTGGGAGTTGTAGTTTTACAACAGCTGGAGAGACACAGGTTGCTCTAGATAGCATCTGATTGGTAGGCATCTGACAAATCTGTTTTGAACTCCTCTGCCTTATTGCAACTTGCCCTAGGCCAGTGACGTCACTTTCATTGTTCACGTGGCCTAGGCGCAGCTCAGTTACAGGGGGCTGAGCTGTGATACCAAGTACAACCGCTACACAATGTCTGGCGCTGAGGAGGCAGTGGTCTTCTCAAACAGGATAGGTCATTTGCATCAGATTGACAGGGGTCCAACACATACAAGATGTTTTGATTCAGGATCGTTTTTTGGGGACCAGATAGGATCAAAATAGAGGTGAATATTGGTAGCTACAAATATTTAGTTTTGTGTATTTTTGACGTGTAAGATGAATGTATGTTATAATGCTTTCTAACATATGCTATTTCCTAGGAGACTATGCTGGATTTCCTGGCTGTGGCCTTTTGAGGTTACACAGTACTTATCGACACGATCTTAAAATTTATGCATCAGATGAGGGAAGAGTCCAGATGACAGCTGCAGCGTTTGCTAAAGTATGTTTGTCTATACACAATCCTATACAATGATTACATTTCTCTTCGGTTTGTATGTATGTACACATTATACCACCCAATATCTATACTGAAGGCCATTTTCAGTGGATCTGAAGATCGCTGCAGGTGTATGCTGCTCTATGGCTTGGCCATTACCAATCATGTTAGAAAGTATCTCTAGATTTGGAGATACCTGGGCAGATTAGTCAAGTCTCCAATATCTTGGCTCTGGTTTCTTCATTAGATAGTTTTTAACATGTGAAGCTGATTTATGATTGTGATCTTTCATGTGCAGGGTTTATTGGCACTGGAGGGAGAACTGACCCCAATACTTGTTCAGATGGTGAAGAGCGCAAATATGAATGGCTTGTTGGACAGCGACAGTGACTCTTTAAGTAGCTGTCAGCATCGAGTGAAAGCAAGGCTGCATGAGATTCTTCAGCGGGATCGTGATTTTAGCGCTGAGGACTATGAGAAGGTAACGCCAAAAAATAGTAGAGGTAGCCGTTCACTGGTTTCTTACCATCTGGGTAACGGGTTGTCCAGCCTTATGGGAGTGTTTAACTAGCTCAAGGAGTGTGTTATACCAAATGATAAAATCATAATGGCCTTCCGATTCTGCCATAGAAAACTGAAATACTTTCCCAAATAGTCTTCTATGGAGATCCCAGGGAAGTTTTTCTGCATGCCCATGGCTCTATCAGATTTAGTTTTTTGTATCTTAAAGTGAAAGCATTAATATGGCCAATATAAGTTCCGCCTGGTGGTATGTTAACATCTATTTAAGTGTACCTCTAATTTCAGAACATTTTCGTAGTGAGGTCATAAGTGCTCATCAGTTGGGAGTCTCGGTACTGAGATCACCACCGTTTGCTAAAATGTAAGCAAGGGGCAAGAGCGCTCAAGCAGTATATGACCATTATATATATATATATATATATATATATATATATATATATATATATATTTATATTCTATGAGCCTGTTCACCACTCTTCTTGCCTCTCTGCCCCATGCCGAGCATACCCAAACACAACCGATGGGGCAGAGCGCTGAGCTGAGTGCTTCTGCCCCCTCTTCACTGAATACATCTTATCACTTGTCACTATGGCATGTTAGTAGTTTTGAGAACTTAGGCTACTTTCACACTTGCGGCAGGACGGATCCGACAGGCTGTTCACCATGTCGGATCCGTCCTGCGGCTATTTCGCTGTGCCGCCGGACCACCGCTCCGTCCCCATTGACTTTAATGGGGACGGGGGCGGAGCTCCGGCGCAGCACGGCGGTGCACGGCGAAAGCTGCCAGACTAAAAAGCCTGACATGCAGTAATTTTAGTCCGGCGGCCTTTCGCCGTGCTGCGCCGGAGCTCCCCCGTTCCCCATTATAGTCAATGGGGACGGAGCGGCGGTCCGGCGGCACGGCGAAATAGCCGCAGGACGGATCAGACATGGTGAACAGCATGTCGGATCCGTCCTGCCGCAAGTGTGAAAGTAGCCTAAGTAGTACAGTTTAATGTGACCACCACAGCAATGATACAGCGGGCAGTTGTTACCTTAGACCGTTTTAAACAGCCTGTCACATCACTGCTGCTTCATAGGAATATTCCCTTATGTTCTCATGATCTGACAATGCCACAAGGCATATAAGAGGTTACATTTTTCAGATTGCCATAAGGATATAAACGTTTGGTTAAAGCACACAAACCTATGTATTTTGCAGCTTACAAACAGGTTCTGGAAAATACGGGTACTGGCTGTGCGCATCCTGCAATTGCACAATTCTACCTATTCTTGTCTTCAAAACGGACAAGAATAGGATATGTTCTATATATATTTTGCGGAACAGCCGAACAGATGCGGACAACAGGCGGATAACATCCACATGGCGTCCACATTTTTTGCAGCCCAAAGAAACTAATGGTTCCGCATGGTTAAAAAAATAAAAAATAAATGTGCATCGGATGCAGACTGAAAACACGGTCGTGTGCATGAGGCCTAAATATAGAAGTAATAATTTATCTATTTTCTTCCAATCAGCTCACTCCCACTGGAAGCATTTCCCAGATTAAATCAATGCAGATTATAAAGAATCCAGTTAAGACTTGTGACAAAGTTTACTCCCTAATTCAGAGCCTGACATCACAGATCCGGCAAAGAATGGAAGACCCAAAATACGCAGGTAAAAAAAACTTAAGGCACCCATACACATAGTGTCGGCAGGAGAGGCCAGCCATCTAATTTGTATGGGGAGCTCCCAACTCTCCCGCAGCAGAGGATGTTGGGGAAGAGAAGGATCGGGCATGAGATAAGCTGCCGGCAGAGGTGTCTGGCAGTGGCTTTCTCCCCTCTCTCCATTGAAAACACATACACACCTGAGTAAGCTGAGCTTGAATGTGTGTTGGAGAGTCGGGGGAATTGGCTGTGAGCTGACCAAAAGTTGGGCAGACTACTATTGAAGGCATCTGGGCACCTTTTAGAATCTGTCACTTTCAGAATGATGTGCTTTAAAAATACCATGTTTCCGAGCCGTGAGGTTTGCATGGTAATTAGTAGTAGTACTAAACATCCATCTGTCTGTTGGGTGTAATATTCCTGCTGGATTGTGATCTATCAATCATGTTAATGGCTTCTAAGCTCATGAATGACAAATGTTTTTAGATTTGTCCTCTCCGCCAGAATTATATCCATTTCATAATGAGCACTTGAATAATTACCTCTCTCTCTTGGTTTATTGCGCTCTTCCCCTCCTCAGATATTCAGCTTTATCACAGCGAGACCCTGGAACTGATGCTGCGCAGATGGTGCAAATTGGAAAAGGATTTCAAGACAAAAAATGGAAGATATGACATCAGCAAAATTCCTGATATTTATGATTGCATCAAGTATGATGTGCAGCATAACAGCTCCCTGAAGCTGGAGAACATGATGGAACTGTACAGGCTTTCCAAGGCACTAGCTGATATAGTAATTCCTCAGGTAACTTATATTCAGCTACACATAAGTATTTTTGTGTGAAAATGACTTAAAGAGGACCTTTTAAAAAAAATGCAATGCAATCTGACAGCACCATGTTGTAGAGCAGATTGATATATATTTTTGTGGGAAAACATTCAGTAAAACCTATAATTTATACATTTATAGGTCTGCATTTTCCACCTCCTGTGAACAGCTATCTGTACAGGGGGAGGAGTTATCGGTGATTGATGGTGTGTAGAGAGAGCTGTCAGTCACTGATAACTCCTCCTTCCTGTACCAATAGCTTTTCACAGAACTGTAGATATAAATGTAAAAATTATAACTTCTACTAAATCTTTTCCAACAAAAATATATATCAATCCGCTCAGCTTCTCCTGCTCTGTAACACGGTGCTTTCAGATTGCATAGCATTTTTTGGTGACAGCTCCTCTTTAAAGTTAATCTGTCGTGGAATGTGCTTTCAGATCTGTGGGCAGCATGTGAGGGTGGTATTGCACTGCCCGATCGATCGGCCCTTGTGTGCTCCAGCCTGATTACTCAGGCCAGTGCAGACTTTGAAGGTGGAACGATTGCTACCAGTCTTTCCTCCCTCATTCTCCAATAGATGATCGGCAGCACATCCTGATTACATAGGGAGATGTGCTGCCGATAATCGGGTATCTTTTATCCTGTTGAAAGATGTTAATCAGCCTGATTGGCTGCTAGGTTACATAAGCCAATTACTGGGAGCGAGCATTCGCATTTCTGATAACCAGATTTTAACAAGAACCTTTCACCAGATTTCCTCTATTAAATGAAGGTGGTAAGGTGTATTAGTCCTGTAGACACACGACCGTGCTGTGGACCGCAAATTGCTGTCCGCAATGCATGGGCACCGTCCATGGGACAGCCACATGGGGATCTGTTCCGCAAAAAGTTAGAGAAAACTCTATCTTTTTGCGGTTCGGAGGCACGGAACGGAACCCCAGAAAGCACTCCATAGTGTTCCGTGTTTCCATTCCACACTGTTCCGCATCTCCGGATTTGCGGACCCATTGTAGTGAATGGGTCCGCATCCGTGATGCTGAATGCACACGGAACGGTGGCCGTGTATTGCAAATCCGCAAATGTGGTCCGCAATACGGCAACAGGCAGCACACGTTCGTGTGAATGAGCCCTAAGGGTTATGTTTTATAAATGTTTTGCATGCTCTTCAGTCATTTACAAGTTAAAGCTACTATCTAGTTGGGTGTTCACCTGCCATTTATTTTCCTCAGTCTGTTCCTCGCCTGCTTTTTAGCTCCGCTCCATTAGGGCAGAGGTGTGATCTATGATTACAGTCTATCTACAGTGCTTATAGTGAGTACGGGTTAGGGTCCATTCACACGTCCGTTTTGGTGTTCCGCATCCGTTCCGATTAAAAACGGAACGTTATGCGGATCCATTCATTTTCAATGGAATCAGCAAATAATCGGACAGCACTCATGGTGCTCTCCGATTCCGTGATTCCGTTCCGTTCCGTGAGTTCCGTTATTCGGATCCTGGAAAAAAAATATACCCTGTCCTACTATTTGTCCGATTTTGCGTTCCGTCATCCCATTCTAGTCAATGGATCCGTCGAAAATCTGGAAGACATGCTAAAAGCATCCTCATGTCATCCAGATTTTCGGATCCGCAAAAAACAGGAACGTTTATCTGGAAAGGTAAAAATACTGACGTGTGAATGCACCCTAAGTCTGAGACACGCCTCCTGCCTCAAAAAAAAAACTGCCATTATTTATGTTTAGTAGTCACTAGTCCGTGAAAGAACATTACTTGAAAGAGCATTTCCACCAAGATTGTTTGTTCAGCCGGCAGTCTGAACTGTAATGGCCGATATGCACTAAAATGTGTATGGCTTATTGGGAGAACCATCGTTCATCAGACGATCAAGCTTTCAACAATTCATCAACCTGCTTTACATGTATCTAATGTGTATGAACTCTTTAAAGGGGTTGTTCAGAATATTTTTATTTTTTTATATCCTTCTAGCAGTACCTTTTAAGTACCCGACACTCTTCACTGCACTTCTGATCTCCAACTGTCAAATTCCAGACAGACGGGGTCACGGGTGCTGCAGCCAGTGACTGGCCTCAGCGGTGAAGTGTCCCCAGTTGGCACGCCGCTGCTGGGTCATGTCCTACATGGGGACAAGTCACCACTGAGACCAGTCGTTGGCTGCAGCAGTACACATGACCCCATCCGTGCTGAAGTTGACAGGCAGGAACTGGAAGTTCAGTGAAGCTTGGGAGCTGGAACAGAGTGGCAGGTAGCAGGTAAATGTAGATCTCTTCACAAGAACCAATTACTGGGGGTATAGGTATTTAATAAAAAAAAAATATATATATATATATATATATATATATATATATTTTTTTTTTTTTTTATACACACACATACACAACCCGTTTTGGCTTGTTTGGCATTTTTTATCTGCCTGTATTTCCTTGAACAGGATTGATACACTCAAATCTAAATTTCTCAAATAAAGAGGTAGAGTAACCCTAAAATTGTTGAAGACTTGCACCCACTGTAGTTATTTCATAGGGAAAATCTGGTGGCTTGTTCTTGTCAAGAGGCCGTTCATTTTTGAATAGAATGCAAATGTCAGTGGTATCTCCGACCACAAGCAGATATGTTAATACATAGGGAAGAATTAATACAGAAAGTATGTTTAGAAAGCTGCAAAACTTTTGCGTTCTACAGAGTTGGTTTTATTTACATGAAACTGGAACATCCCTTTACGATATTTTATTTTTTCTTTACTGTTTGCAATTTAGGAGTATGGAATATCCAAAGCAGAAAAGCTAGAGATTGCCAAAGGTTATTGCACACCCCTTGTGCGGAAGATACGCTCTGATCTCCAGAGAACTCAGGATGACGACACTGTAAATAAGCTACATCCGCTGTAAGGAGCTGCATTGCTTCTGGATCCATTTGGGTTCTTCTTTTTTTAAATCCATATTACATTTTTTTAATCGTATGACCTTTCTAACATGCTATGCTTGGTATAGATGTCTATCAATAATTACAACCTATAAATGGCCTGCAATCATACTCGCCAGTCAGCTCCTGTGCCCATAGGCTGCAACATGGCAGTGACCACTTGCTCTTGCTGTAGTTTTGCTTCTTTTCTGCGTAGGCACAGAATGGAAAGTGGACAAATATGGCACATGCGCGGATTCAGACAGCAGAACCTTCTGAATTTGCGCCAGATGCGTCCATTTGCTGTTCAGCTACTGCACGGAATAGAAGGTAACCAGGAACAGCCAGAGGAAACAGTTGCTACCATCTTGCGGCACATGGACGTGAAGGATGACTAGTGAGTATGTTTAAGTCACTGACACTGGGCAGCCGGGGGCATCTATTAGAAAGCTAGAGGACAGTATAAAGTCATCTGTGGTTGTATGAACCTCTTTAAATTACCCGCATAGAAAGGAATGATGGCCTCTCACTGGCAGACCCACCTGGATTTGTTTGTATCCTATCCAACCCCACACGAAACATCTTACATGCAGTCATTACAGAAATATATTGTGCAATGTCATCCCTTAGATGGTGGCATTGAATATGGAGTCATCCCCTGCACCTCAGCCCTCAGAGTACGGTACATGCGTAGTATCACTATGGGCTTGTACTGGAATAAAATCAGAACTAATCTCCCTATAGTCCTCATTACCACATTGCATTTTAGTCCACGTGTCATAAGATTTCTGAAAGCTTCTTGACTTGTACGGTTTGCAGCATGTCTTATTCATTTATCTAATTATTTTTTTCCCGTTTCACCACCATGACTAAAAGATACGAGATTGACCCCTGACCTCTGTAGGGGCAGGAAAACAGAGAAAGGTTAAATTTCCCCCGCCCCCCACCCTCTCCAGTGTTTTCCTGCTTCTATAGTGGACAGGTCAGAGAAAGGCCTCTGGGGTCAGGGAGGTGAAGCTGGATCGAATACCTGGGCAGCGTGGAATCATCGGCAGAAGGAGCCTCCCTTCACTCAGGAATCGCTGCAAAGAACTCCCCTGCTCACTGGCGGTATGATTCGAAAGCTGGAATGCGGACCTCGCATCTGTTCATCGGATGCCTGTGTCCGGCGCGGATTGCGCTCACGCGTCTTCCTTTCCTCTGGGGAGGATAAGCAGACTTGAGCCTGAGTCCTCCATGTGATGGCGGCGTCTGTCGTCACTTCCGGTGACATAATGACGCAGAGGGGTGTTCCGGAAGTGTGTTTCACCGGCAGCAATTTTAAAAATGCAGGAAGCCATGGTGGATTCTGATCTGAGGTCTGGGGATCACGTCCACAGAGATGTTGGCACCCGAGCAGCCTAGAGAGCTGGACACTCCTGCGCCGGTGACAGTAAGTCCCCACATGGGGAAACACTAAGGACTCTTTCACACGGGCGTCATGTTTTTTGCCCGGATAAGAGGCGGGTGCGTTGCGGGAAAATGCGCAATTTTTCCGCGCGAGTGCAAAACATTGTCATGCGTTTTGCACTCGCGTGAGAAAAATTGCGCATGTTTGGTACCCAAACCCGAACTTCTTCACAGAAGTTCGGGTTTGGGATTGATGTTCTGAAGATTGTATTATTTTCCCTTATAACATGGTTATAAGGGAAAATAATAGCATTCTGACTACAGAATACATAGTATAATAGTGCTGGAAGGGTTAAAAAAATAAAAAAGTTAACTCACCTTATCCTCTTGTTCGCGTAGTTCGTTCCCGGTCTGTTCTTTGCTAGCTGTGTGCTTTGGCTGAATGACCTGTGGTGACGTCAGATCACATGCTCCAATCACATGGTCCATCACCATGGTGATGGAGCATGTGATCTGACGTCATCAAAGGTCCTTTAGCCCAAGCCCACAGCTAGCAAAGAACAGACCGGGAACGAACTACGCGAACAAGAGGATACGGTGAGTTAACTTTTTTTATTTTTTTAACCCTTCCAGCACTATTATACTATGTATTCTGTAGTCAGAATGCTATTATTTTCCCTTATAACCATGTTATAAGGGAAAATAATACAGTGAATAGACTGTCACCTAGAACCCATGCGTGAAAATCGCACCGCATCCGCACTTGCTTGCGGATGCTTGCGATTTTCACGCAGCCCCATTCACTTCTATTGGGCCTGCGTTGCGTGAAAAACGCACAAAATAGAGCATGCTGCGATTTTCATGCAACGCATAAGTGATGCGTGAAAATCACCGCTCATGTGAACAGCCCCATAGAAATGAATGGGTCAGGATTCAGTGCGGGTGCAATGCGCTCAACTCGCACATCGCACCCGCGCGGAATACTCGCTCGTGTGAAAGGGGCCTAACTGCATACTAATTATTGTATGGGAGCTTACATAAGAGAAAATGCTCTTAGCTTATACACTGTTAAACAGAGGGGTATATTAGCTGATTGTATCTCTCTTCTCAATAGGGTGCCAAGGAGGCGCAAAAAAAAGACCCAAAAAGAGTGTTAAGTGCATCTCGTGTTTCAAAAAACTTCCTGAGCATTATTCTAAAAATGGTGCAAGGAATGTATTTCAGACGTTGTTGGAGAGCAACAACCATCAATGATGGAGGAACTTGGAACAGTAATTCGTGATGAAGTAAAATCCTCCCTGACTTTACTAAAATACGCCAGTCCGGGTCCTCTATCTCCAAAGAGACAGAAAATGGAGGTCCCTTCCGAATCCGAGGATGAAATGGATGAAGCCAAGCCTTCAAGGCGGAGAGAGGACGACGGCCCCCTTTCTGAAGGGGAGATTGTAGAGGACGCAAAAAAAATTCTACTTCTCTTCTGAGGAAATGGCGAACCTACTGAAAGCAGTAAGGGCCACAATGGGCATTGAAGAGGTCCAGAAGCCACACTCAATTCAGGAAGAGATGTTCGGGAGGTTAAGAACTAAATGATCAAAGGTCTTCCCCATAAATGAGAATATAAAGGAGATGATTCTAGATGAATGGTCAGAACCAGAAAAACACCTGGGTATTTCGAGTGAATTTAGAAACAGGCTCCTGTTTGATCCCTCCGAGTCAAAATTGTTTGCCCATATTCCTAAGATTGATGTGCAGGTAGCGAAGGTAAACAAAAATACCTCCCTACCATTTGAAGATTCTTCCCAGCTGCGGGACATGATCGAGAGAAAGGCTCCTGCGTAAGGCATAGGAAGCAGCTATGTACAGTATTAAGAGCAACATTACGGCAACTTCGGTGGCAAGATCTGTGTACTTGTGGTTAAACGAGCTAGAAAAAACTCAGAGAGGAAATTATAGATTCTCTGCTCCTTCTAAGATCTGCCACAGCCTTCTTAGCAGATGCCTCGGCTGAAACAGTTAGGCTTACTGCCAGGGATGCAGAACTTTCTAACTTTGCTAGAAGGGCCTTATGGATGAAGTCGTGGTTGGGTGACAAGGCTTCAAAAATGAAGCTCTGTTCCATTGCTTTTTCCTGGGAATATGTCTTTGGACCAGTTCTAGACAAAATCCTGGAAAAAGCGACGGATAAGAAAAAAGGGTTTCCTGAAGAGAAACCTCAAAGGCAAATTTTTTCCTTTCGTCCCTATGGGCGTAGAGACAGATCCTACAGGGAAAAAGGAAAAACAGGGAGGGGGAGCTACCCAAAAGGTGATCGAGGTAGGGGGTTTCTCTTTAATCCCCATATAACCAGCGAAAAACAGTGACTCCAGGATTGGGGGAAGACGTAATAGTTTTCTATCTCAATGGGAAGTATTTACCTCAAGCCCATGGGTATTAGATATAGTCACCAAAGGATACAAGAAAGTTTTTCTCTCTTCCCCAAATAAATTTGTGATAACATCCCCACCATCCATTCTACAAAGAGAAAGAATCTGGAAGGGGGACTGGAAATGTTAAGTCAGGGAGCCATTACACAAGTTCCCCACTCTCAAGATAGGGAGGGTTTTTACTCCATCCTATTCGTAGTGGCCAAGCCAGACAGGGCAATAATAAATCTAAAGGAACTGAACAAGAACATCCAATACAGGAAATTAAAAATGGAGTCCTTGGCGTCCACGATTCCATTGATAGGTCAGAGAGTGTTAATGTGCACGATAGATCTCAAGGATGCATATTATCATGTACCAATCAGACAGCAGTTGCAAAAAGTCTTGAGATTCACGCTAAAAGACAGTACAGGGAAGGTTCATCATTTTCAGTTTACGGCACTCACTTTTGGTATTTCAGCAGACCCGAGAGTCTTCACCATAATAGTAGAAATTGTAGCTCTCATAAGGAAACAAGATCTAATGATAATACCATACTTAGACTATTTCCTATTACTGGCAAACTCTGGGGAAAAGATGGAAAGAGACCTAAAATCCTGCCTATCCCTACTCGAGGATTTGGGATGGATTGTAAATTTTAAATAAGCATGCCTTCTTCCCCAAACAAAAACATTTTTTTTAGGAATTCTCCTGGATTCTCAAAAACAATCTTCCTTTCTTCCAGAAGAAAAGACAGTAGATCTAAAAGAAAAGGTCCAAAAAAGGAATCTATGCTCCATTAGAGAGGCAATGAGCCTTCTAGGCGAATTAACATCATGCATAACATCAGTCCCTTGGGCTCAGTTCCTCTTTAGGATTCTCCAGCTATGGTTACTGAGATGCTGGGACAAGAAACAGACTTCCTTACAGGCAGAAGACTCTGTTCGTTCAAATCCAGACAGACGCCAGCAAAACAGGATGGGGTTCAAATGTAGAAGGAAGACTCTTTCAGGGGCTTTAGCCAGAAGTTATAGCAAATCAATCGTCAAACTACAAGGAATTAAGAGCTGTATGGGAGACAATAAAAGCCGCATCGGTTCTTATAAAGGGTCATCACGTAAAATTCTTATTGGACAACGTGATAATGGTATCCTACTTAAGGCAACAAGGGGGAACAAGATCAAAACAGTTAATGAAGCGGATAGTAAAAATATTTTCTTGGGCCGGAGAAAACTTAAAATCTATATCTGCAGTACATCTAAAAGGCTCTCAAAATCAGGTGGCGGATTTTTTGAGCAGGAAAGCCTTGGGAGAATGTCTCTAAATTCAGTGACCATTCAGCCTCATAGTAGAGAATTGGGGTTTCCCGGTCATAGACCTATTTGCCTCAGGGTTAAATGCAAATGTCCCAAAATTCTGCTCCCTAAACCCAAGAGACAAACTGTGGGCAGTGGATGCGTTCTCCAGTAGCTGCGTTGGATCCGTGGGTATTCCCTGCCAGAAAAGACATAATGACTCGGGGGCCAGTAATACACCCATGCCCAGAATCTTTCAGGCTGACAGCCTGTATCCTGAATCAGAGAATCTAAGGAGCCAGGGGTTGTCAGAGAAGGTCAACACCACTCTGAGAGCTAGTAGGAAAAAGGTGACTTCAGTGATTTATCAATAAATATGGAAGAAGTTCTGCTCATGGTGGGGACATGGAAAGATCAATCAACCCCAAACATTCAGAAGATTTTAGATTTAGGCTTGCGTACTTCGACCCTGAAGGTGCAAGTTTCAGCCCCGAGTGCCTTCTTTGACTCTAATCTAACTCAGCACCGGTTGATTAAGATATTTTTTTTTAGGGCCGCTTAAAACCTTTTGTTTGACCTAGAATCCCAACTTGGGATCTAAACATAGTACTCAAGGGTCTAACAAAAAGTCCTTTTGATCTGTTGGAGAATGTGTCAGTTAAGATGCTCTCTTTCAAGACAGCTTTCCTCATAGCAATTACATCAGCTAGGAGAATAGGGGAAATTCCAGCACTCTC
The DNA here is from genome assembly GCF_014858855.1 of Bufo gargarizans. NCBI lineage: Eukaryota > Metazoa > Chordata > Amphibia > Anura > Bufonidae > Bufo > Bufo gargarizans. The sequence goes on along the minus strand of NC_058080.1, from coordinate 630,053,666 downwards.
TACCAGACATCCATACTTAACTATCACGGATGATAGATTCTTAAACCAGATCCAGGATTTCTTCCGAAGGTAGTGTCAGACTTCCATAGAAACCAGGAAATAGGGCTGCCATCATTTTGTAATAACCCGAAAAACAAAAAAGAAGAGCAGTTCCATTCCTTAGGTGTTAGACGAGTTCTGATGAGATATCTGGAAGTAACTAGCAATATTAGGAAGGTTGATAACCTGTTGGTACAGTTCGGAGGGAAAAATAAAGGGAAAGCTGCCTCTAGGGCCTCCATTGCCAGGTGGATAAAGCAAACTATCCATGACTGTTATAGTCTCCAAAATCTTCCTTGCCCTGTGAAACTTAGGGCCCATTCCACCAAGCGGTATCTTCTTCCTATGCAGGAAGAGTAGGTGGTTCATTGGAGCAGATATGGTATGTAGGGCCGCGACTTGGTCCAACATTCATACCTTCAAAAAACACTACAGACTTGACTTGTCAGGATCTTCAGAACTTTCCTTTTGGTAGGAAGGTCCTCCAAGCCATAGCCCCCCTTAATTGAATAATCTGTAGGTCTCCTATCTTGCCGTCATGGTGGTGAAATGGGAAAAACTGAATTAGACTTACCGGTAATTCGTTTTCCATGAATCCACCATGACTGCACTGAATTCCCACCCCAAAAAAAAAAAGGGGGGGCTAGACATCAGTTATGAGTCTACCCGAAATGTAGCTTTATGTAAATTAGTATGAGGAAATAAAAAATAAAAAAAAGTGTGTGTATATACCTAGGTGAAGGGTGGTAAACACTGAAGAGGGTGCTGGGCGGGGGCAATTTAACCTTTCTCTGTTTTCTTGCCCCTGCAGAGGTCAGGGGTCAATCTCCTATCTTGCCGTCATGGTGGATTCATGGAAAATGAATTACCGGTAAGTCTAATTCAGTTTTTTTTTCTTCGACTTTAGTTTGGGGAAAAAAGTGGCCTAGAAGGGCATGCATGACAATGTAATTTCAGTTACAGATGTAAAAACAGCAATTATAGTTTTAGTAGTTCTAATAGCATTTCCTGCCATTGCTTCTTTAGAAAAATGTGTTTCTCCTGAAACGTTTACTGCTGACAGAATGCTTAATGAAGTATAACAACCTCCGGATCATGAAATATAAGCAAGTGGAGAGGGGGAGTAGCTGTGTTCACAAAAAATGTAGTGGTTCCAAAAACGTCTTCCTGCCTTAATCCTAACTGGCTAGAGACCCCAGTGAGGAAACCAACTCTGTTCAACATATTAACGGCAATTTAAAAATCTCTCCATTTCTGTCGCTAGATATTCCCGAGGAGTGATGTCTCCGGAACGCCATGTGCGCACACGTCTGTATTTTACCAGTGAGAGTCATGTGCACTCGCTGCTGTCCACTCTTTGCTTTGGTTCTCTCTCTGATGTAAGTTGAATTAATTTCTGCAGCCTGTAAGGATAGCTGCGTGCAGAAAGTTCTGAACTCTTGGTCTTTGTCCTTCATAAGTCAATCAACTTTAAAAGAAACATACAGAAGTTACTAGTTGGCAAAGAACGCTTATCACTTCTGGTAGATATTACCAATTCATTATTCTCGTATACAGAGATGATTATTCTTCTCCCCGTGATTGTTCTGCAAATATTAGCATGTAGATGTACTTGTCCATGTGACTAAAGAGTTCTCGATCACATTTGCATGATGTGATGTCTGCCTGGGGTAGGTGCATAATACAGAATTTGTGTTGTTCTAAATTTTCTACAAATATTTTCTGTACTTTTCAGTATGCAGCATGTCCCTTCGGAAGCTGGTTTATGCTATTTGTTTCCCATGGGACCAAAATATAGAAATGATTTTTGCAGTGTTGAGTGGCCCTCTGGTGGTGAAAACTAAAGATTAATTCACTACAGCACTACATTGTATTACAGGTGCCTCTCAATAAATTAGAATATCAAGGAAAAGTTTATTTCAGTAATTCAATTCAAAAAGTGAAACTCCTATTTTATAGATTACACACAAGTGATCTATTTTACTGTTGATGATTATGGCTTACAGCTAATGAAAACCCAAAAGTCAGTATCTCAGAAAATTAGAATATTATGTAAAAAGTTCACAGATTCAGTAGACTACACAATCGGGGGGACTGCGGATTTAACAGTTGTCCAGAAGACAAGATGAGAGATCCAAAGTCGATTTGCATAAAACTTCATATTAGAATACTGTACGGAGCGAGCGTTGCATACAGTATTACAATGCATTGGCTCCTGTGAGCAGAAGTTAAAACTTCATGAAGTCTCGCGGGACTTCGGGTAATAACTTCAGAAATTTTTTCTACTATAAAAAAACTTTTACCAAACTCTGGTTCGGTTCCAAGGTACAACTTGGAACCGAAACAGAGTTCGGTAAAAGGTTTTTAAGAGTACAAATTAATCTCTGAAGTTTATTACCCGAAGTCCCGCGAGATTTTGCAAAAGTAATAACTTCTGCTCATAGGAGCCAATACGTTCTAAGGCTACTTTCACACTTGCGCTTGATCGGATCCGTTCTGAACGGATCCGTTCATATTAATGCAGACGGAGGCTCCGTTCAGTACGGATCCGTCTGCATTAATAACTTAGAAAAAATTCTAAGTGTGAAAGCAGCCTGAGCGGATCCGTTCAGACTTTCAATGTAAAGTCAATGGGGGACGGATCCGCTTGAAGATTGAGCCATAGGGTGACATCTTCAAGCGGATCCGTTCCCATTGACTTGCATTGTAAGTCTGAACGGATCCGCTCGCCTCCGCACGGCCAGGCGGACAGCTGAACGCTGCAAGCAGCGTTCAGCTGTCCGCCTGTCCGTGCGGAGGCGAGCGGAGCGGAGGCTGAACGCCGCCAGACTGATGCAGTCTGAGCGGATCCGCTCCATTCAGACTGCATCAGGGCTGGACGGAGGCGTTTGGGTCCGCTCGTGAGCTCCTTCAAACGGAGCTCACGAGCGGACCCATGAACGCTAGTGCGAAAGTAGCCTAATACTGTACGCAGCGCTCACTCCGTACAGTATTCTAATAAAGTTTTATGCAAATCGGCTTCTGATGTTTCATCTGAAAGCGATTCGCTCATCCCTAATTGACACCCCCCACATGGAGGGTAGGTCACAAAAGGTCATTGCTAAGTTGAGTGGAAGGAAAAAGTGTGGTAGAAAAAGATGCATAAGCAACATAGATAACCACAGCTTTGAAGGGATTGTCAAGAAAGGGCCATTCAAGAATTTGGGGGAGATTCACGAGGAGTGGACTGCGACTGGAGTTGGTGCTTAAGACCCACCATACACAGACCTATACAGGATATGGGCTACAACTGTCACGTTCCTTGTGTCAAGCCACTCATGACCCAGGGACAACATCAGAACAGTCTTACCTGGGCAAAGGAGGACAATGTCCCAGAGTCTGGAGGAAGAGTGGAGAGGCTACAATCCAAGTTGAGGTCCAGTGTGGTTTCCACAGTTAGTAATGGTTTGGGGAGCCATGTCATCTGCTGGTGTTGGTCCACTGTTTTATATCAAGTCCGAAGTCAAAGCAGCCATCGACTCTAAATTTTCCCTTTGCTCACAAGCTTTTATGGACATGCTGATTTAATTTTCCAGTAATACTTTTCACCTGCCCACACTGCCAAAAGTAACAATACCTGGTTTAATAATTATGGTATCACTATGCTTGATTGGCCAGCAAATCCAGATGACCTAAAGACCATACAGAATCTACAGGTTTATATAAATTCCTCTTCAGTAATATCCCACTAGAGGAAGCTGCTGGCAGCCAGAAGAGGTATTCCAGTGACTACATTGATTTATGTAGAGAATAGGAAGTTATTTTTTTCATATACATCTGCTTAAAATTTTGCTTACAGACAGTTGTTATATCCATACAGTAGCCTCTCCATAAAGAACAATAAAGTGGTATGGCCCATATTAGTCCTGTAAAATGCATCCGTAGGAAAACTGGATAGGACTAAATATGGTGTCAGTGATGAGCTGCACAAGTATCATGTGACTTGGCTTTCAGTTAAAGGGGTTATCCTGCCAGATATATTGTTGACCTAGCGTCGAGATAGGTCATCACTATCTGATCACCGGAGGTCCGACACCCCTGCCAGTCTGCTGTTCAGAGGAGGCGGCACTCCATGTGAGAGCTGCTCCCTCTTCATTATACTGCCCGTCGTCTTGGAAGTGCAGTGTAATCACAAGTACTCCCTCCATTTACTTGAAGGGTAAGCATTAAAGGGGTTCTGCACTTTCATTTAACTGATGATCGGCGGGGGTCCGACACCCGGGACCCCCGTCGATCAGCTGTTTGGGAAGGCAGCGGTGCTCCAGCAGCACCGCGGCCTTCTCACTGTTTACCGCCGGGCCGCCGGCCCACTGACGTCACGACTAGTATCAACTAGCGTGGGCGCGGCTAAGCTCCATTCAACAGTGGGCGGGCGGCCCGGCGGTAAACAGTGAGAAGGCCGCGGCGCTGCTGGAGCGCCGCTGCCTTCTCAAACAGCTGATTGGCGGGGGTCCCGGGTGTCGGACCCCCGCCGATCAGAAGCTGATGATCTATCCAGAGGATAGATCATCAGTTAAATGAAAGTGCAGAACCCCGTTAAGTATAATGAAGAGGAAGCGGCGTTCGCGTAGAGCACTGCCTTCTTTGCACATAGCTGATGTCGGACCTCCGCTGATCTGCTATCTGGTAGGACAACCCCATTAATTGCCCAGGTATGTAACAGGTGAATAGCATTGTATTGAGGAGAACATATACAGTATAGACAGTACCACTGCCTGCAGCGGCATCTCATCATGTCTGTGTGTGTGTTTTCTTTTACACTAAACTTTATTAACAACATGACAACATCACCTAGACAGACAGCCATGTAAATACACACAGTAATGTAGTTAATATAATAACCACAATAAAATCATGATTCCACCACTAGTCCTGTTTAATTTTCACATGGATGTGTCCCGTGTGCTGACCCAGCACATGTATGTCATGTAACACAGCTGCTTACTGAACGTCAGGGTTTATATGATGTGAACAGTGTCACATGACTGATGCCATCTTTTAGTTAGGCTATGGACAGATACGTGGGCTATACCATTCTACTGCATATAGGGGTCAACTGCCTGATATAAGAAAGGCATGTATGTAGAATTTTAATACATGTATATTATTCAATTGTTTGATTTCCTATTATATAGACAAATACATTGGAAAAAAAACTGGAATACCCTTTTAAATTAGTCAGCACAGAATTTATGAGGACCAGCTGTAAGTCTTGGTAGCTCTGTAGCTTTACCTGTACGTATCCTAATGGCATTCTATCTTCTAGGAGTTGAAGGATGAACAGTGGAAAAGGGCAATGGACTACTTGAACTTTGTTAATGAACTGAACTACATGACCCAGATTGTGATCATGCTCTATGAAGACCCAAACAAGGTGACTTGTATGAAAATATTTAGAATTCGTGTTCCTCCAATAACTGTGGGTAAGACAGTGGCACTGGGTAACTATAAATGGTTGGCACCAGAGTACCACAAGATCCTAACAATGCCTCCGAGGTGAATACCCAGAACTGCACACAACTTGTCCTCTAGTCCACGCTACAGTGTACAGTGAGTATCATTTTGTGTGGAAAATTGGCATTACTGTCATTCAAATAGGAAAAAGGGAAAGGGTTTTCCAAGACTTTAATACTGATGACCTATCCTTCGAATAGGTCATCAGTATCTGGTCGGTGGGGGTCTGACGCCTGGGATCCCCGCTGATCAGCTGTTTGAGAAGGCTCCTGTGAGAGCCATGGCCTTCTTCGTACTCGCCAAGCTGTGCTTGGTTTCGCACTCAGCCCCATTCACTTCTATGGGGCTCAGCTACGCCTAGGCCACATGACCGATGAACGTCACTGGCCTAGGAAAAGCTGAGAGAAGCGGCAGCGTTACTGTGAGTGTTCGCTGATCGGCAGGAGTTCTTGGTGTTGGCCCCCACCATAAGGGACTTGTTATCATGAAATACAATGGAGGAGCAGAGCAGATTGATTTTGTGGGAAAATATCAGCAAAACTTGTAAAATTAACACATTTAATATCTGCTCTTTATCGCTCGGTAGCCATTTTATCAGTGTCTGATTGCATTCTCTGACAGGGGACAGCTGGTGCAGGGAACGGTATCCTAATGGGAAAACTGGCACCGTTGTGAAACTTCAAGTAAAAATAAGCTCAGCTTCTTAAAACAATGTCTGGCGCGGTAATTAAAAAAAAATAATAATAATAATTTAAAAATGCTTACGCATTTCGAACTATATGACAAATTCTTACTCATAGCTTGAACTGTTCAAATATAAAAGTGTTTATTATGGAAAATCAAAATGACTGAATTGCTCTTTTCTCGCCCATATTCATTGGGGGACACAGGAACCGTGGGTACAGCTTGGTCCTCTAGGAGGCGTTGATACTAGTAAAATCTGTTAGCTCCTCCCCTGGCAGCTATACCCCCTCCAGCCTGGAGAGAGAGCTTCAGTTTTTTCTAGTGTCAATAGGAGGGAAGCTCCTGAAGGTTTTTTATTTTAGTTTTTTATTTTAGTTTTTTATTTAACTTCTTTCAGGTGGGAAACAGTGGTCGCCTAGCATCCCTGTTTTCCCGGGGGAGCACGCCAGCGTTGGTCCACCACGCTGCCTCCTCCCTCACAAGAAGACAAGGAGGACCAGGGCAGCCTCGCTCCCCTGCATCCAGCCAGCAGAAGGGTCACCTTCACTGTGTCCAAGTACCTCTTCCAGCATCCTGCCACTATGATGCCAGTAGCTGAAGGGGTGACCCTGCTGGAAAAGAAGAAGGGTGAAGATGATGGCAGGACAGAAGAGAGGATGAAGATGAGGTTAGTACATGGGACTAGGTAAGTATGTTTAACCCTCCCCTCCCTCCCTCCCTCGTCATCATTATCAAGCAGGGACAGCCTATACTCAGGGGTTCAAGACCCGCTCTACAATGATGGCCAATGATTACATGAAAATCAATATGTCTTACAGGACTCGCCATCAGGTTCATCCTGTTCTTGGTATGCACATTCCCCCTTACAAGGCACACAGGGGGTTTATGCCACTGTTCTACAGTGGGAGGCCGAGCGCACCACTGTGTATCGGGGCGCTCGGTCAGACATGCAGAGGGGGAGCGGAGGAGGCTCCTGCTCCCCACACCTACCGCCGTGATCCACCCCTTTCAGGAGCAGACACGCCGCAGTGAGAGCGTGCCGCTCCGGAGGGGGTTAACCGCAGCGCGATTGGCCGTGCACCGCTGATATCGGCCCGGCCCGCGGGGGCGCATTTGCGCTGCTCTGGTCCCTCTGTGACCTGGCCAGTGCAGAATTCGGTGGCCTCTCCTGATTGGCTGTGCGCAGGGAAGGGGGGGCACTCTCTTTAGATCGCCGCCGCAGAGGGAATCACTGATTTAGACCCTGACATGAGTCCGACGCAATCTCCTGAGATTGCGTCTACGGTGTCCAGCAGTACTTGTCGTATGCATTACCCCCTTCCTTTGGCGGAGTAACTGCACTATTTCGGGATACAGTACCTGTCTTATACATTGTCCTCTGCCATAGGTGGACTAAATACAATAACATTGGGTTCGGTACCTGCCATATGCATTAGCCTCTTCCATTTGTGGCACAATGACATTATCACTGGTTACATTGTGTGCTGTATGCATTTGCCCCCCTTCATAGGTGGAGTATTCTCCCTCCCACTGGCTAGTATTTGCCGTATGTTTCCACCTTCCTTAGGTTGGTAATTGCACTACCATTGAATACGGTTCTGACTGTCGCGCTATCCTTCCATAGGCGGAGTGTTGCACATCCCCGTTCTTTATGTTGCACTACCCCCATAACTAAACATCTTCAGATGCTGCAATTCTGTGGCGCCACGGCTCTAGGTGCCTTCGCTCATTTCACAAGGGGGCATGGCAACAGTCGGTACTCGCAGGTGCCCGGCACTCTTACCCTAGTGCTATATGGGTGCCACTAGTGGACACTGTGGCTATTCCTCATTGCATCCTTCTTTTGGTGCTGGTTTTGCGCATGATTGAAAAACATCCTCTGTTTTCCCAGGGGGTACCTAGCATCGCTTGTGTGTCCTACAGACCCCCCCATCTCCATGGGCCTCCGTTGCTCCAGTCGGTATCAATACGTAATGCATACTCCGTTGCACATATCTAGTGAGTACGTTCCAGCGAGTCGACTTTTTTCACTGACTCTGTATTCTCTATCCACCACTCCCCCTTCTCTAAGGAAGTGGTTATGCTGGCAACTCTGGTTTAGCTCCTACAGCTTGTTTTCCTCCACAGGTGCAGCTTTTCGCTAATGTTCGAGTTCATGGTCGCTGCAGTGGGACATCCCCCTCTGGTAGGGGTCCTACCCTGGAGGTAGCTTGGCAGTTGCGCCTGTTTAGCGCCCATCCAGGTAGAATTTTTAAGGTTAGCTTCACGTAACTGCGGCAGTGTGGCACATTGCTTCTACGAATAGTATCTTACTCTAGTGCTATATGGGTGCCACCAGTGGACACTGTGGCTATTCCTCATTGTATCCTTCTTTTCCTTTTGGTGCTGGTTTTGCGCATGAATATAACATCCTCTGTCTTCTCAGGGGGTTTCCTAGCATCACTTATGTGTCCTAGAGACCCCCATCTCCATGGGCCTCTGTTGTTCCAGTCAGTCATGATATTGTCCGCATCAATACGTAGTGCGTACTCCATTGCACATATATAGTGAGTACGTTCCAGTGAGTAGAGTGTTTCACTGACTCCGTATTCTCTATTAACCACTCCCCCTTCTCTGGGAAAGTGGTTATGCTGGAACTCTGGTTTAGCTACTACAGCGTGTTCTCTTCCACAGGTGCAGTTTTTCACTAATGCTCGAGTTCATGGTCGCTGCAGTGGGAGATCCCCTCAGGTAGGGGCACTACCCTGGCGCTGGCTTGGCAGTTGCTCCTGTTCAGCGCCATTCCAGGTAGAGTTTTTAATGTTAGTTCTGCTTACCTGGAGCAGTATGGTACGTGACTTCCACGGATAGCCTCAGGACCCCCCCCCCCCCATCAGTTTTGCGCTGATGGGACAAGCGCTCGCTACTACTGTGGGAGCAGTATTTCGTTACCACTACATACTTGTTTTTTACTGCACAGCTCGTTCGTCAGGTGGTGGACTCTTCTAGCACTGAATTCTGTGGCTTCTGCGGGTGGCCCCCTCCTCTGCTGGGGTATGGGACTAGCAATACAGTGCGACTCCCCTTGCCTGGCTTCCTCCTCAGGTAGAGTTTTTTTTTAGAACAGTCACTTAATTCCTGGCTACTTCTGTATAGCACCGGTCTCAGACAGGGAATGGGCTTAGACCTAGCCTATTCTTCTCCTGTCTTCCCCCTCTGGCTCATGGTTTATAGCCACCCCACAGGCCTTGGTAGCTCCTATGTTACTACCTTCCCTCATCTGCATTTGCACGGGATATTCGCTTGGTGGCTCCCATTTCCACACACGCTCTGGTCCAGACCAGTAGGCTGAGGCTCCCACCACATCCCTCTTTCTACAGGGAATCCTTCCATTGTCCGCTAACAATATCCACACCACAGCTGCCACCTTCTCTCCCGGGCAAGAGATCCGGAAGCATGCGCCGTGGACGCCCTGATATCTCCTTGGCGGGAGTTCTCCCCCTTTACGTGTTTTCCCCCTTCCCCTCCTACCCAGGGTTCCAGGGAAGATCCAGATGGAGGGCATTCCGATAACGCCTAGTCGCTCCGGATCGGCCGTCACGTGTCGTACGCCGACCTCGTTCTCCTTCTGGAGACGTCCTTTGGTCACTGCCACTCAGAGATGACCTTCCTTCATAGGGTCCGGTCTTACATCAGCAATAGGGTCTTTTGGTTTGACGGCGTGGCTTTTGAAACTGCCATTCTGACGTGGAGAGTGTTTTCGGCGGACGTCATCTGCACTATGATTCAGGCCAGGAAGCCTGCATCGCACAGGATCTATTATAGGACCTGGAGGTCCTTCCTGGGCTTCTGTAAAGGCCGGGACGTCCCCTCACTCCATTTTTTTTCTCTCCCCAGGTGTTGGCGCTTCTGTCCTGGGGGACACAGCCTTTCCAGCGTCCTCTGGTGCCCATGAAAACCTTCCTTCAGGGAGTGGCACATACGGTTCTTCTGTACCGTCCTCTACCACCTTGGGATCTGAACATGGTTCTCTCAGCGCTATAGTCTTCTCCCTTTGAGCTATTGCAGGAGATCTCACTCCGAGTCCTGTCCTAGTAGGTAGTTTTTCTTGTAACTATCACATCCGTCAAACAGGTGTCCGAGTTGGCGGCGCTCTCTTGCAGAGAACCATTCCCGGGTCTTCACAAGGATAAGGCGGTTCTCCGGCCCATTCCTTTTTTCTCCCGAAGGTGGTCTCTGACTTCCATATCAATGAAGAAATTCCTTCCTTCATTGTCCCTCTCCTTCACACCCTAGGGAAGGGAGTTACATCGTTGGACGGTGTCAGGGCTCTGATCATTATTGGTAGCCTCCAGTCTCTTCCGGCGTATGGAACCCCTTTTTTTTTCATCCGGAGGGTCCTCGCAAGGGATTTGCGGCCTCCAAGGTGGAAATTGCACGATGGATTCGGTCTGCAAGTGCTGAACCATACCGCACCCAGAGCAGGCTTCCGCCCTTAGGGGTCACGGCTCACTCCACCAGTGCGTTGGGCGCTTCTTGGGCGCGGAGGAATCGCTCTTCGGCTGCACAGTTGTGTAATGCGGCTGCTTGGTCCTACTTACACACATTCACAACGTTTTACCAGGTGCATACTTATGCGTCAGTGGACGCTGCCTTGGGCCGCATGGTCTTGCAGGCGGCAGTTTCTTAGATGCCTGCAGGGACGCTTGCTTCCATGGGTCTGTGTTTTTTTTTTCCCTCCCTGTGGACTGCTTTTGGACGTCCCACGGTTCCTGTGTCCCCTAATTAATATGGGCGAGAAAAGGAGATTTTTGTATAACTTACCAGTAAAATCTCTTTCTCGCTCTTCATTGGGGGACACAGCACCCACCCAGTATTGTTGTTCAACCACAGTTGTGGCAGTTGCTGGTTAGAACCCCTTTGGGTCTTTTGGCATGGTTGGTGTTCCGTGTTTTTTCTTGGTTGGCTGGAGGGGCTATAGCTGCCAGGGGAGGAGCTAACAGCTTTATCTAGTGTCAACACCTCCTAGAGGACATAGCTATACCCATGGTTTCTGTGATGAAGAGCGAGAAAGATTTTACTGGTAAGTTATACAAAAATCTTTTTTTTTTTTTTGCATCAACTTTCAAAAAATTGTAAAAGAAGTGATCAAAAATAAATAAATTCATACATACCTCAAAATGGTATCAAAACTACAGATCGCCTCACACAAAATAATCCCTTACACGGCTCTATAGGCATAGATATAAAAAAAGGATGGCTGTCAGAATATGGCCATGTCATATTAAAGAAATAAAAACTATAAAAATGTATCGCTAACCAGACTGAGCCACTGAAGTTAACAGTAGTTGTCAAAAGCATAATGTAAATGAAATGTTTACGGTGATGTAACCTCTGGATGCTGTGATTTGCACAGGTAAAATTGGAGAGTCGCCCTTTACGGTTTTCACAAATCCTAAATGTAATCATCCTTTCCTAATATGATTTAGCAATTGTCTTAATGCTTCACGGAGTTCAGTCTATAGTTGAGTCCCATAAATACGCAGCAAAGACTGCTGTAGACATACATTCACATACTTTTGATGACACTTCTCAAATGTGCCCACAAAAAGTAATGCCTAAATGCTGTGCAAAGCTAGCCTAAGAAGTCTGAATCCGGCCCAATGTGTTACCTATATGGAAGCCGCAGTCAGTCAGACCAATAGCTTTCTTTAGCTTGGCAGCTAATAAAATGGAGCAGTCTAGTAAAGCATCAGGTCATTAACATTTTATTCTGAACTTCTTCATGTACAGGACTTATCATCGGAGGAAAGATTTCATGTAGAGCTTCATTTCAGTCCAGGTGCTAAAGGATGTGAAGAGGACAAAAACTTGCCTTCTGGATTTGGATACAGGCCAGCATCACGAGAGGTTTGCAGTTTATTTTGCAATCGTTTGAGGAATTATGGTTCTGTTTGTTTTTCCTTAAAGGGTTCTCCAGGAATAAAAAAAAAATGTAATTATAATAAATATATTCACAAATACCTTTCATTACTTAGAATGGCTTGTTTTGTCTAGGGAGCAATCATTAGGAGAAATAAAATGGCCGCCGTCCTATCAGTACATACAAAACCTGTCCTAATCATACAACAGGACACGTTACTTCACAACATTGAGCTGAAGACTTGCCTCATCCTCTTCTCCTATTTGTCAGGGATCATGATCCTGAATACAGTTTAATATGATCTTCAGATAAATCTCTTTGGGAATGGAGAGGAAACATGGGAGGAGGGTGAGGTGTGGCTAATGAGCAGCAGAACTTGTTTACAGTCTCCATTACACAGTCTGTCCTGTCCGTTCTCTTTGTACTTCATGTCTCCTCATGAACTAAATTCCCCAGAGATTCAGCTAAAGTTCTTATCTGTATTCAGGATCATAATCCCTGACCAGTAGGAGAGGAGGATGAGGCAGCTCTTTGCCTCAGTGTTGACCTGAGGACAGTAACTTGTCCTCATGTGTGATCAGAAGAGTTGAGCGAACCTGGACCCGAACCCAGACTGTTTCACTAAATTTCGGGTTTGGTGTTCAGGTGATTTTATTATTTTCCATTATAACATGGTTATAACGGAAAATAATAGCATTCTAAAAACAGAATGCTAAATAAAATGTCTACTGAGGGGTTAAAAAAAACCTCACCTCATCCACTTGATCGCGCAGCCAGTATCCTCTTTTCTTCAGGACCTGCAAAAGGGGAAAAGAGAGTACAGGCTGCGCGATCAAGTGGATGAGGTGAGTTTTTTTGTTTTGTTTTTTAACCCCTAAGTAGACATTTTATTTAGCATTCTGTTTTAAGAATTCTGCTATTTTCCATTTCCATTTTATAACCATGTTTGTTTTAACGGAAAATGATAAAGTGAAGTTCGGGTTCACATTAACTTAAATAGGGTCCAGTTTCGGGGTGAAGTTTGGGTCCTGAACCCGACCTTTGACCTGAAGTTTGGCCGAACCCGGCGAACCCAAACTTCCACGGGTTCGCTCAACCCTAGTGATCAGGACAGGTTTTGTTTGAATTAATGGGTCAGCGGCCATTTTGTTGCCCCTGATTGCTCCCCAGACAAAACAAGTCATTATAACTAATGAAAGGCATTTGAGAATATATTTATGATAAAGTAATATTTAAGTATTTTCATTTTCTTAATTCCCGGAGAACCCCTTTAAAGAAGCACTCCAGCAAAACTAGTGTCTCTATATTGCAGCCCAGGCTTTTTATTAAAGAATAATATAGAGGTTCTTTTGTTTGCCTTGTGTATTCCTGTTTTTAGTTGATATTCTATTTATGGATTATCTGCCATTTTGATTAAGTCTTCCCCTCTGATATGGTTCCCTTTTTAAAAGAGTTTTCCAGGATTTTATTACTGATCACCTATCCTGATCGGTGGCGGTCCGACACCTGGGACCCCCGCCGATCAGCTGTTTGAGAAGGCAACGGCACTCCTGTGAGCACAGTGGCTTTCTCTGTGCTTATCAAGCACAGTGTCGTACATGGTGGCTGTTCTTTGTATTGTGCTCAGCCCCATTCACTTGAGCTTAGGCCACATGACCAATGAATGTGTCATCAATGGCCTAGGAGAAGCGGTGAGAAGGCCCCAGTGCTACTGTCAGCGTGGTTGCATTCTCAAACAGCTGATCGACTCCCAGGTGTCGTACCCCCACCGATCAGATACTGATGACCTATCCTGAGTATAGATCAACAGTTATGTTTCTGAAAACCCCCTGATGCCTTTGGCATGCTAGATACAGAGGGGGTGCAGTCTCATTACACTGCACTGCTGATTCCTATCTAAGGGGCGACAGAATGATAGATCAGTGAACTTCTGACCTCTAACTTAGGCCATCTGCACTAGGGTTGTTTCGGGGATAGAATTTTCGATACCCAATCGATACTTTTGTCGACCTCAATACTGGGATTTTTTCGATACTATGCTTCACTGTTGTGCAGTCTAGTATCAGAGAACATGGAACGTACCGTGTTCTATGCAGCAGCACAGGGGAGAAGGAATCACTATCTCCCTACCCCCTGTGCCGCTGCCGCACTGCGCCACCAATGAAAGTAAACGTTTAATACAAATCCAGGAGGCGGGTGCTGGCGGGGATCTGCCATCAGTGTCAGTTAACCCCTCAGGTGCCGCACCCGCCTCCTGTATTAAATGTTGATTATCATTGGTCTTGCAGTGTTCCCCCTCCCCTCAACCCCCCAGTATTAAAATCATTGGTGGCGCAGTGTGCCCCCTCACCCCCACCCCCCAGTATTAAAATCATTGGTGACAGTGGCCACAAGTTCCCCTCCCCTCCTCCTCATTGGTGGTGCAGTGGCAGCTTCTGATTGGAGCCCCAGCAGTGTAATCCTGGGGGTCCGATCGGTTACCATGGCAGCCAGGATGCTACTGAAGCCCTGGCTGCCATGGTAACATCCCTGATGCTGTGTGCACAGAGCACAGGACAGCAGAGAGAGTGTGTGGTCCTATTCACCCTAATGCAGATCGATCAGGGTGAATAGGACAAGGGATTAAAACATCTCAGGTTCTACCCCTAAGGGGGGAAATGGTTATTAAATAAGTTTAAAAAAAAATGTTAGACTGGTGGCTATTGCTCATAAGGAAAGGGGTCAAAATGTATGGATGCAACTGAGCTGGCATGAAACTAATTACACTGCCAGAATATTACTGGTGAGTTACCATTGTATGTGTAAAAAAAATGCTGGAGTGCTTCTTTAATATAATCGCAGTGATCTGCCATACTGTATTCTCATTGCATTAATCTCTGAATGAGCAATGTCACTATAACCCCTGTGCTGGTTGTAACGGTCTAAGGATGTAATGATGAATACAGAAGTACATAACCAGCTAATCTATGCCCCCCTTGATAATCCTTCATGTGTCTTATTGTCACAGGGGGCATCTATAACCTATATTGTCTCAAACATTTATTGTTACAGGGATCACACTTTCTAACAATATGCTGCAGTTTCAGCTTGACACCCAAATGTAGGGTCCTACACCACATCAGGATCAGGTGGCACTCTTCTTGGAATATCATACGGGAAGATAGCGTGCCTAAAGCTTGCAGCTCCTCATCTTCCTGTGACGTTTTGTGCTCTAGGTCCTGGAAGTTTATTTATCATTGACATGGCTTGGTCCCGGATCGCCATCCACACAAGTGTCCTCATCCAGCCAGCATCTGTTACGTGGGTTATTTATAGACGTGGATGGTGCATTCGATCCGAGCAATGTCCTTGAATGGGTGCTAGTTCTGGCACGTCACGGCTCATTCTGTGGGGGTGCTGCGAGCCTGATATCCTAAGGATAAGTCATTAATATTAAAGTCCCAGAAAACCCTTTTAAAAGTGTAGTAGAATGAGGATAAGTTATCAATACCAACATCCCGGAGACCCCTTTAATAGTGTGTATATAATGGTGCATGCTCTGTATGGCAGCTGCATCCCTCGAGTCATCTTGGTGCCTTTCAGATTAAGAGTCCATTCACACCTCAGTATTTTGTAATCCGCATCCGTTCCGCAAAGAACGGAATGCAGATTCATTTCAATGGCCCCGCAAAAATGTGGACTGTCCGCATCCGTTGTTCCGTTCCGTTATGCGGATCCGCCCCCCAAAAAATCGAGCTTGTCCTACTATTGTCCGCAAAATGCGATCCGTGGTCCCATTGTAGTCAATGAGTCCGCAGAAATACAGATGACATGTGGAATGCATCAATATGTCATCCGCGGATTGCGGATCCGTTTCCAGGAAATAGAAAAACAAAGATATTATTAGTACCCTAGCAACATATATTCCTCCTTCCGTTTTTTGTTTTGCGGAAAAATTGAACGGATGTACATTTGGTAAAAACGGGAGGTTTTTGCGGAAACACGGATCTGCTAAAAACGGAATGGAAATCTGGAAAAGAAAAATACTGATGTGTAAATGGACCCTAAGAGTACTTTCACACTTGCGGTAGAAGATTCCGGTAGGCAGTTCCGTCGCGGATCCGTCTGACAAATGCATTGAAATACCGGATCAGTCTTTCTGGTGTCATCCGCAAAAACGGATCTGGTATTTATTTTTTTCACAGATTTAAAGGTCTGTGCATGTGCGGACCAGAAGAACGGATCCATTTTGCCGGAACACTTAATGCCGGATCCGGCATTCCAGCAAGTGTTCAGGATTTTTGGCCGGAGATAAAACTGCAGCATGCTGTGGTATTTTCTCCAGCTAAAAAACGTAAGAGGGACTGAACTGACGGAATGCTCTCCATTCCGAATGCCTTAGGATAAAACTGATCAGTTTTTTTTTTTCTGGTATTGAGCCCCTGTGACGGAACTCAATACTGGAAAACTTAATGCTAGTGTGAAAGTACCCCAAGAGTCTTACAGTCCCTCCTGGCCAGATGGATGTCCCACAGGCCAAGATACGTTATTCCAAGCTAATTCCAGCTGTATCGGTGTAGGCACATTGCACAGATGAAGCAGAGGCCGGTGCACCTCACTACTCTGAAGCTGGCTTAAAGGGAATGTATTATCAGAAAATGACCTATTGTTTATATCATGTTTTTATGTTTTACATATTTATTAAGAATGTTATTTTTAATTTTCCATGTCAATATCTATATTTAAACAAAAAAACTAAATTCCTGCGGTTTTTGCACTGGCCACTAAGCCTATAGGTGCCGCTTCTTGGTCTGTACAGATCACGATACTGCAGTTATCTGCTTATCTGTCATTCTAATCCTGCCTGTGATAAGGAGATATCACCTCTGTGTATAGATAAGACATAATCCACCGTTCACAATAGGTGATTGTCACAGCTTATCTATTCCTTCCTCGTACAACGACCTCTGCGCAGGTCATACAGCATGCCTAGAAAACTGTCCCATAGAAGTCGATAGAATACAAAATTCTTCAATCAGAACTTAAAATCAGATTAGAAAAAAAGGAGGTGTGTTTATCAGGTTTTAAAGGAAATGTCACCATTTTTTTCTGACAATTAAAACCAGATAGTAACATTTTCTTCTAATCTTTTTATTTCCTGATTGCAGATTTTTTAAATTCTATTTTCTAAACATGATTATGGGGGCGGCCATCTTGTCTGAGCTGTTCTTAACAGCCTTTAGAAAGCATTGAGAAAATAGCTTTATGGCAGCCCCATGGCCATAGACACAATGGTCAGGAGGGGACCCTATTGACTTCTATGGGACCGTTTTCTAGGCGTTATTGTTGTTCTAGGTCATTGTACGAGGAAAGAATAGATAAACTTTCACAGTCGCCTATTGTGAATGGTGGATCCTGTCTTATCTGTCATTCTAGTCCTGCCTGTAATGATATCGCCTCTGTGTATAGATAAGCAGGTAACTGCAGTAATGTGATCTGTACAGACCAAGAAGTGGTGCTTATTATTAGGCTTAGTGACCAGTGCGAAAACTGCAGGATTTTATAGTTTTTGTTTAAATATAGATATTGACTTGGCAAATTGAAAATGGCATCGCCAAAAATTCTTAAAAATATGTTAAACATAAAATACTTGTCATCTTCTGATGGTGCATTACCTTTAAAATGATATATCCGAGCCTCCTAAAAGTCGGGCAAATCAGGAGGGACTCCATGACTCTTCAGCTGAACAGCACCGCCCAGGTGACTCTTTAGCTGGACAGCACCGCCCAGGTGACTCTTCAGCTGGACAGCACCGCCCAGGTGACTCTTCAGCTGGACAGCACCGCCCAGGTGACTCTTCAGCTGGACAGCACCGCCCAGGTGACTCTTCAGCTGGACAGCACCGCCCAGGTGACTCTTCAGCTGGACAGCACCGCCCAGGTGACTCTTCAGCTGGACAGCACCGCCCAGGTGACTCTTCAGCTGGACAGCACCGCCCAGGTGACTCTTCAGCTGGACAGCACCGCCCAGGTGACTCTTCAGCTGGACAGCACCGCCCAGGTGACTCTTCAGCTGGACAGCACCGCCCAGGTGACTCTTCAGCTGGACAGCACCGCCCAGGTGACTCTTCAGCTGGACAGCACCGCCCAGGTGACTCTTCAGCTGGACAGCACCGCCCAGGTGACTCTTCAGCTGGACAGCACCGCCCAGGTGACTCTTCAGCTGGACAGCACCGCCCAGGTGACTCTTCAGCTGGACAGCACCGCCCAGGTGACTCTTCAGCTGGACAGCACCGCCCAGGTGACTCTTCAGCTGGACAGCACCGCCCAGGTGACTCTTCAGCTGGACAGCACCGCCCAGGTGACTCTTCAGCTGGACAGCACCGCCCAGGTGACTCTTCAGCTGGACAGCACCGCCCAGGTGACTCTTCAGCTGGACAGCACCGCCCAGGTGACTCTTCAGCTGAACGCGGTATGTGCTTTATTCTAGCTTCATTTTCTACACTATGTTAAAGGCACAGTTTCTAGGAGGACATGTTTAGAAAGCGATAATAATGTGCTATAACACTGTGATAGTGGGTTAGTGTAGGAAACCAAGTGACGGGTCCCCTTTAAAATGCAATTACGCGCATGAGTATTTTTTTCGAAACAATTTTTTTATGGTTAATGTTTTTGATTTCTCTTAAATGCTTTCTCTAAGCTCTATGTGGTATATGTTATTGAGAAGGGAAGAAAAACTAAGTGGTAAGTACCTGTGGCTTTTCTTTGGGTTGTTTTAATTTAGAGTGAAAGTTCAAAGAAGCAGGTTCATAGCAATGACAGCGATGAAGAGTCTGGTGTGTGCAAACGGGATGAGCCTGACAGAGCCCTGGTGATGTTCAAACCTATGGTGTCTGATCCGATTTACATTCACAGAAAGTCCCCATTACCTCGTTCCAGAAAGATAGGCTCTGTAGAGGTAAGTGTCCTGATCTACTGTTCCTTTATTATGGTATCTGTTAGCTTTCCTCTTACATACAAGCATTAGTTTGGGTAGTGCTGCCTTTAATGTGGCTTGCTTCCAAAAATATCCCATAGTGTCTACTGGACCAAATCTGCCTATTACACTTGGAATAGTATTAGAAGCTGCTCTTCACAACCACACTGTAGTTTTAGAGAAGAAGACATTGCTGTTACACATGCTTGTTCCCTCAAATGCTTAAAGGGTTTGTCCCATGTCACAATTTCCACAGCTAAATGGGACTAAGTGCCGGCCCTAGGTGGCCAGGTTCACGGAAACAGCCAAGCGGACATACCCTCTGCTGCTTCTGTAGGTCCTATTGCCGTGAATGGTAGCTACTGGTGTTGAGCGAATCACAAAGTGGACTTCGTTCTGAATTTCAGGGAACGTTCAATTCACAATTTTTCTAAAATGGCGGTAAAAAAAATGTACTCGCCGCGGCCATCTTGATTTAGGATCCCATGCGAAATCTTGTGCACGGTAACGTATGACGTCACGACGCAGGCCAGCATGATGACTTTATCACGCACTGCGAAAGATTTCACTCTGGATCTTCAATTAAGATGGCCACAGCGGACTCTTCACGATCAAACTGATAAGGTGAGCATTTTTTTATTTTTATTTTTTTATAGATTAACCCCCGACAGCCTTCAATGGTCATCTAAGATGCCGTGATCAGAGATGAACGAGACTTCTGAGGGGTTCAATGACGGCACCACCACCATTCCCCGTTATTGCACCCACTACTTACAAAGAAATGTGCTTTGTGACATAGTAATTAGTCACAAAGCAAATTTCTTTGGTAAATTCGGTGACCAGCCAAATTGAAGTTTTTTTAGAACTTCGCTCATCTCTAGTAGCTACGCAAATGGTACAGCAGAACAAACTATGCTGCTTCTGTAACTTCCAGGGTTACCGAGGCAGCGTAGCTTACTGTGCTACACTGTTTGCATGGTTTCACATTCAGTGCAATGAAAACTACAGAAACAGTGGCGCTTCAGCCCTTTTGGTTGATTCCGTAAGCCCGGCTGCCTAGGGCCAGCTCTTACTCCCATCTTGCCATGGGAAAACCTCTTTAATCACAAAGGATACAGTGATGTGGCAAAGCAAACCCTGATGTGGCCAGTTATTCCTGACCACACATTTTGTACCTAAATCCTCATCAAATCTGCTAGCCTCCAATTGAAGCGAATTTCATACCCCACTTTAGGAAAAAGTGGCGTTAATACTTGTCTAAATCCACCAGTGCATACACTGCAGGAATCCAAGTGTCAGCCGGGGAGTTGTTTGAGGGACCCTCACCCTGAAGAGCTGCTTTAGCTACTTTTCCTTACCAAGAAACAAGTGTTTTTGCATCATTATACAAAAATGCTTAAAGGGGTTCTGCACTTTCATTTAACTGATGATCTATCCGATCAGCTGTTTGAGAAGGCAGCGGCGCTCCAGTAGCGCAGCGGCCTTCTCGCGGTTTACCGCCGGCCCACTGAAGTCACGACTAGTATCAACTAGTATGGGCGGGGCTAAGCTCCGTTCACTTGAATGGAACTTAGCCCCGTCCACGCTAGTTGATACTAGTCGTGACGTCAGTGGGCCGGCGGTGAACAGTGAGAAGGCCGCGGCGCTACTGGTGAGCTGCTGCCTTCTCAAACAGCTGATCGGCGGGGGTCCCGGGTGCCGGACCATAGCAGCGTGTCACCCACACACCCGCCCCCCCATAGCAGCGTGTCATCCACACACCCGCCCCCCCCCCCCCCATAGCAGCATGTCATCCACACACCCGCCCCCCCATAGCAGCATGTCATCCACACACCCGCCCCCCCCCATAGCACCGTGTCATCCACACACCCGCCCCCCCCATAGCAGCGTGTCATCCACACACCCGCCCCCCCATAGCAGCGTGTCATCCACACACCCGCCCCCCCATAGCAGCGTGTCATCCACACACCCGCCCCCCCATAGCAGCGTGTCATCCACACACCCGCCCCCCCCATAGCAGCGTGTCATCCACACACCCGCCCCCCCCCCCATAGCAGCGTGTCATCCACACACCCGCCCCCCCATAGCAGCGTGTCAGCCACACACCCGCCCCCCCATAGCAGCGTGTCATCCACACACCCGCCCCCCCATAGCAGCGTGTCATCCACACACCCGCCCCCCCCCATAGCAGTGTGTCATCCATAGACCACCATTAGTTCAAAACACACCTTTTGGTTCAAAATATTTTTTTTCTTATTTTCCTCCTCAAAAACCCTAGGTGCATCTTATAAAGAGAAAAATATGGTACATCTAGCTGTGCAGCTGAAACAGGGAATAATATGGCTTAAAAAATAGGGTAGCCCCAAAAAGACCTATTCCTTCAGTTATAATTGTACAAATAAGCACAGCCATTATGCAAACTTTTTTTTTTTTTTTTTCTTACGCTTAAGGGGTCATGCACACGACCGCATTGTGTTTTGTATTCCGGATCCGGAAAACATGGATGCTGCCTGTGTATGTTCCGCAATTTATGGAACGGACGGCCTATGGTAGAAATGCCTATAAGAGTAGGACATGTTCTATTTTTTGGGCCGGGCCACAGATCTGAGCAATGGTTGCAGACGGCACACAGAGTGCTGTCCGCATCATTTGCAGCCCCATTGAAGTCCCAAAGGTTGCCTGCATGAGCCCTTAAACGTAATGTTTAGATGTAATGCAGCCCAAAGCAATCTGCATGGTTCCTGTTAATGTTCTTCTCTCATACTCCAAGGGGTGTGATATCGGAGCTGTGCTCTGTCAGTCTGAGGTCCCCACCGCCAGTCCTTCTCTGTATATTGCAGTTCCAAAATCAGACAGCCCCTCTGACAGCACTGCCTGCTGCAGCTTCCTTCTCTTTTTCATGATATTGGTTTTTATTGTGGGCAAGAAGGTAAACTACAAACTGCTGAAGAGTGAGGAAGATGCCACTGTCCCCTAAATGCAGATTCTACAAAGGTTCATATATTTACTTCATCTGTGACCACAAGGTCTCCATCATGTCTGAGGTGGCACATAAATAGCTGGAACAGCTCTGCAGCTTGAGAACCCCTCCAAACAACATCTCTGCAACGATATCAGCTCATTGAACCCCATGAGCGTGGCATGGGGGGGAATTTGGGTTTAACTGGAGTTAGGCCCGAAAAGCCGCCGTGCTTCCATAATAATCACTGCCCAAGATGCAGTTGGTGTGTGGAAGCAGGAAAGCTTTAAAGGCTCCTGGTCTTAGACCCTGCAATGCGTGTAGTCCTTCACCCCATAATCCTGTCGACACTAACTTGTCATGGGCTGAAAGCTCTGACGTTCAGTACATAACCATGGATTTCCTATTCGTCATCTTCTTGTACTTCCATCTAGAGTGTTTTGTGATTAATTATAGTCAACCCCTAATAAACCTGTCTAAAGATCTGGTCATAGCTTTTTGCTACCATCATGCCACACATTAAAGGTTATGTATAGTTCTCCTTCTCTGGACTACAAATAAGAATATCTATAATTTAATTTTTTTTATTTCCTGTTAATTTTGCTTTGTTTCTAACTTTGCATGCTTTGCTTTGTTTTTGCCCCCTTTCTCACTTCTAGGAAGAGAGCCCCCTGAGTGTGTCTAGCCCAGAGTGTATCGGTACCTGGATGCATTACACCAGTGCTGTGGGTTCTGGGCGTCGAAGACGCAGATCAGGGGATCAAATCACTTCTTCCCCCGTGTCCCCTAAATCATTGGCTTTCACATCCAGTATTTTTGGCTCATGGCAACAGGTTTCTAAACTTTACTTCACTAAAACCTTTTGTTTAAACGTAAAGACCAACCAGAACCAGTATTAAAGGACATCTAATCACCTTTTATCCACGTGAGTGGATTGTGACCGCTGCAGCAGTACCGTCAGTACCTCTTTACCACTGGCTCCGCTGTTGCTCTGTTTAGCTGTCTAAACATTGCATTGTCTGGACGTCTGGAGATGTTTGCCTTTTTTTTTTTTTTAGTGGGGGGGGGAACACAAATATAGTTGTGTTTTAGTTTTTTTTGTTTTTTTTTTAAATACATTTTGTAAACATTTTAAATAAAATGTTATGAATACGATTGGCTTAGCTGTCCTTTAAAACTAATGATAGTATGGCATCACATCATTTTTAATTGTTGAGCAAAATATATTTCTGATGCTATTTAAACCATTGGGGGTCAAAAAATAATTTTAATTGTTGGCAGTGAATATTTTTTCTTTGCTTGATGTTAACCAAGAGTTAAAATTCATTACTAATCATCCCTTCTTGTTCAGCACTTCTTCCATTATAACGCCCCCGAAATCCACCATTGGTCAGGGTGGGACCATTGCTGTATTGGTTCAGCAGTATGTGTAGTGTAGGTGCTCTGGATGTGTACAAGTAGTAGGCAGCACTGCCCTCCAGATTGCCACTGTTGTTCCGTATTTGACACCCATATCGCCAGTCTAAGAAAGGGCTTGTGCAAAGTTTTCAAGTTATCTCCTACAAGGACAGTTAAATGATAGGTAGGGTCCGAGCGGCTGAGCATTCGCCTTTTTCCGGGGGTCCAGTAGTTAATGGATGGAGCAGCAGGGCACATGCTCAGCCTGCCGCTCCTTCAGGACTCTCGTTCTCGGGATCGGTGGGGGTTCCTGGCGGTTGGACCCCCACTGAGAAGTTATCCCTTCTCCAGAATGTTTTTTCATCTCTGCTTTCTGCGAGCCATACATGTTATCGTTCTGTCAGCAGGATAAAGCCTCATGTACACGGCATCCGTGTCCAATCCACGCGGAGCCATTGATTCCCATGGCAGCACGTGGATGTTATCTGTCCGCTGTCCGCATCCATGTCTCCGTTCCGCCTATTATAGAACATGTCCTGTTGTCTATATTGCAGACAAGAATAGTAATATCTAGCTATGGGAGGGAGAAAAATGCATATTGCACATGGAAGGTGGCCGTAATTTAGCATATTCGTGGTTTGCGGACGGCAATACGGACACTGTTGTGAAATATTGTATTATTTTATTAAATTTATTAGTTTTTCTTTGGAAGGTAGAAGGGAAACTGCAGCTGTTCCCCTTGCAGTATATATGGCTTCACTTAATTCTAGGACAGGGATCAGCAACCTTCGGCACTCCAGCTGGTCTGAAACTACAACTTCACTTCTGTGGGAGTTACAAGTGCAGCTGAATAAGTGTGCATGCTGGGTGTTGTAGTTTTAAAACAGCTGGAGTGCCGAGGGTTGCTGATCCAAACACACGCACACTAGTGGCTCATAAACCCCCCCCACGCACACTAGTGGCTCATAACCCCCCCCACACACACTAGTGGCTCATAACCCCCCCCCCCCCCACGCACACTAGTGGCTCATAACCCCCCCACGCACACTAGTGGCTCATCACCCCCCCACGCACACTAGTGGCTCATAACACCCCCCCCCCCACGCACACTAGTGGCTCATAACCCCCCCACGCACACTAGTGGCTCATAACCCCCCCACGCACACTAGTGGCTCATACCCCCCCACGCACACTAGTGGCTCATAACCCCCCCACGCACACTTGTGGCTCATAACCCCCCCCACGCACACTTGTGGCTCATAACCCCCCCCCACGCACACTTGTGGCTCATAACCCCCCCCCACGCACACTTGTGGCTCATAACCCCCCCACGCACACTTGTGGCTCAAAACCCCCCCACGCACACTTGTGGCTCATAACCAACCCCCCCACGCACACTAGTGGCTCATAACCCCCCCCCACGCAGACTAGTGGCTCATAACCAACCCCCCACGCAGACTAGTGGCTCATAACCAACCCCCCACGCAGACTAGTGGCTCATAACCAACCCCCCACGCAGACTAGTGGCTCATAACCAACCCCCCACGCAGACTAGTGGCTCATAACCAACCCCCCACGCAGACTAGTGGCTCATAACCAACCCCCCACGCACACTAGTGGCTCATAACCCCCCCCCCCCCCACGCACACTAGTGGCTCATAACCCCCCCCACGCACACTAGTGGCTCATAACCCCCCCCCACGCACACTAGTGGCTCATAACCCCCCCACGCACACTAGTGGCTCATAACCCCCCCCCCCACGCACACTAGTGGCTCATAACCCCCCCACTCACACGAGTGGCTCATAACCCCCCCCCACTCACACGAGTGGCTCATAACCCCCCCCCCACGCACACGAGTGGCTCATAACCCCCCCCCCCCACGCACACGAGTGGCTCATAACCAACCCCCCCACGCACACGAGTGGCTCATAACCAACCCCCCCACGCAGACTAGTGGCTCATAACCAACCCCCCACGCAGACTAGTGGCTCATAACCAACCCCCCACGCAGACTAGTGGCTCATAACCAACCCCCCACGCAGACTAGTGGCTCATAACCAACCCCCCACGCAGACTAGTGGCTCATAACCAACCCCCCACGCACACTAGTGGCTCATAACCCCCCCCCCCCCACGCACACTAGTGGCTCATAACCCCCCCCCACGCACACTAGTGGCTCATAACCCCCCCCCACGCACACTAGTGGCTCATAACCCCCCCACGCACACTAGTGGCTCACAACCCCCCCCCCACGCACACTAGTGGCTCATAACCCCCCCACTCACACGAGTGGCTCATAACCCCCCCCCACTCACACGAGTGGCTCATAACCCCCCCCCCCACGCACACGAGTGGCTCATAACCCCCCCCCCCCACGCACACGAGTGGCTCATAACCAACCCCCCCACGCACACGAGTGGCTCATAACCAACCCCCCCACGCACACTAGTGGCTCATAACCAACCCCCCCCCACGCACACTAGTGGCTCATAACACCCCCCACGCACACTAGTGGCTCATAACACCCCCCACGCACACTAGTGGCTCATAACACCCCCCCATGCACACTAGTGGCTCATAACACCCCCCCATGCACACTAGTGGCTCATAACCCCCCCCCCACGCACACTAGTGGCTCATAACCCCCCCCCCCACGCACACTAGTGGCTCATAACCCCCCCCACGCACACTAGTGGCTCATAACCCCCCCACGCACACTAGTGGCTCATAACACCCCCCACGCACACTAGTGGCTCATAACACCCCCCCCCCACGCACACTTGTGGCTCATAACCCCCCCCCCCACGCACACTTGTGGCTCATAACCCCCCCCCCCCCCCCCCCCCCACGCACACTTGTGGCTCATAACCCCCCCCACGCACTTGTGGCTCATAAACCCCCCCCACGCACACTAGTGGCTCATAAACCCCCTCCACGCACACTAGTGGCTCATAAACCCCCTCCACGCACACTAGTGGCTCATAACCAACCCCCTCCACGCACACTAGTGGCTCATAACCAACCCCCACCACGCACACGAGTGGGGCATAACCAACCCCCCCACGCACACTAGTGGCTCATAACCAACCCCCCCCCCACGCACACTAGTGGCTCATAACCAACCCCCCCGCCCACGCACACTAGTGGCTCATAACCAACCCCCCCGCCCACGCACACTAGTGGCTCATAACCAACCCCCCCCCCACGCACACTAGTGGCTCATAACCCCACACACGCACATACACTAGTGGCTGCCCAGTAATGTATTTTAGCAAATAAATAAAGAAAAATTACTTAACTCATCCATGTGCACATGCACAAAGGCAGTTGCTCTTCTCTTGGTTCTGAAGGACCTGCGCTCAAGATCGCTTGGTGACATGACACTTGAGCACAGGTCTTTCAAAATCAATAGAGGAACGACTGCCTCTGCACGTGTAAGTGGATGAGGTATTTATTTTTTAACCCCTAAAAGGCTATATTGCACAAGTGTACCGGTTTTTAATGGCTGTTAGACATGGCCACTTGACATGTGAATGTAGCCTTACGGGACATTACTTATAACTGGAGATTTATTTTAATCTTAAAGGGCATCTGTTGGCAGATTTGTACCTATGATACTGGCTGACCTGTTGTTCATATGTGCCCGCATTGCTGAGAAAAATGAAGTTTTAATATATGCAATTGAGCCTCTAGGAGCAACGGGGGCGTTGTCGTTACACCTAGAGGCTCTGTTCTCTCTGCAACTGACACCCCCTCTTCCCTTTGATTGACAGGGCCGCCAGGTGCGATGACGCTTTTACGTCCCTGTCCATCGGTGCAGAGGGTTTAGCAGTTGCAGAGAGAGCAGATCCTCTAGGTGTAACCCGCAACACCCCCTAGAGGCTCCTAGAGGCTCATCTGCATATATTAAAACATCATTTTCTCAGCAATGCGGGCACATATGAACATAGGACCAACACAGATGTCTTCAGCTGCACATGTAACAGGTCAGCCAGGTTCATAGGTACAAATCTGCTGACAGATGCTTTTTAATAACTGGACACACCACTTTTAATAGCAATAATTGCCCCTACAATGAACCCTAGCCCTTCTCTTTCATGAGCTTCTTGTTTTGGGTCCTACTACAGCATGACTGCTGAGTGCCAAGGCTTTATTGTGGCCAATTACCTTTTAAAAGGTTAATCCTACGAAGAACATGAATAGGTGATAAACGTATGATCTCTTGGCCACCACATGACAGCGATGAGGAAGGTTTTGAATAGGGTGGCAGACGAGCGTGCAGGCTGCCACGTGGTAAAAAGTCTATGTGGTTGATGGAGACCCTTATTGAAGATTTTTTTTCTTTTTGTTGTAGTTGTATTTTTTATTTTATTTTTTTAATTGAGATAATTTTGTAGACACATGACTAGACCTACTCCGCCCAAATGTTATGGTGCAATGTAGGATTGTCATGGTTCCCTCAATGATCCAAGTTATCCCGTCCCTGAGCCATCAAACCATTATGGAGTGGACTAATGGTGCAGTGGACTTTTATGGTCTGTGTGTCCATTGCCTCACCATTTGGAACTACGGCTTTTGGTCAGTGCTGACCAGCAAAGGAAGGTGTCTTCTGTCCCTGATCAAGAAGAACTACCTCACTGATTTGTAGAAGATACGTGCCTTATGTCCTTATCTGGGCCATTACTGGGCTGACCTGTAGTGAACGGCCAACCTGAGGCTCAGATTATGCAACCTGATTTCCAGCCGTTCACTTCATTATAGATGGCTATGTAGAATGGAAGAGGTTCTGGTAAACATGCCCTATTCCTTTTCAGGAACTGGGTATATGCTTTGCATTGGGTGCAGCCTGTAACATGTTCCTCTTTTTATAGGCCTTGTGTTTTGGCATTGCTGAGTTGCCTGCCTCCAGCTTTTCTTTGAATTTCTTTTCATACAGGATATGTTCTTGAATTGAGCCTATTGTTTGCAGTGTGAAGTCTGTCCAGTTATCCGCTTTATTTCCCCACATCAGAATGTAACTTTTGTGTCTGACGATATTTTAGTGCTTGCTTTGCATCACTCCATCACCACAGGTCTCATCTGTGAAGTGGACTTCTCTCAGAAGGGAAATGTTGCATGACGATGTTCCTCTCCCACTAACCTGCATCATGCATCACGTATTAACATTACATGTCTGAGATGGGTTGCCTTATGTCGCTGGTTTGTTCCAATGTATCTAACCAGAAACCAAATCTCTTTCCAGGTACTATCAGATAATGGCCATCTAAGAGCAGGCCGACTCCTGGAGCAGAAGCACAGCGGTTTAGGTAAGTATACTTTCCTAAATCATGTTATTAGATTGGGACAATGCTAACAAGCTGAGCATTTTTTTTAACCCACTGCACAATAAAAAAATTAAAATAAAATGCATCTTAAGCATGGCAGTGACAAGCAATACTTAATACGTGGCTGTGCTTTTTGATACCAAATGATGTTGCTGCTCATTTATATAAAAAAACTGTCTTCAAAATGTAACTAATTCAATAACGAAATAATTAATGAAAAAAAAAAAAAAAAAAAAATTATATATATATATATATACAGTGGGGGAAATAATTATTTGACCCCTCACTGATTTTGTAAGTTTGTCCAATGACAAAGAAATGAAAAGTCTCAGAACAGTATCATTTCAATGGTAGGTTTATTGTAACAGTGGCAGATAGCACATCAAAAGGAAAATCGAAAAAATAACTTTAAATAAAAGATAGCAACTGATTTGCATTTCATTGAGTGAAATAAGTATTTGAACCCCTACCAACCATTAAGAGTTCTGGCTCCCACAGAGTGGTTAGACACTTCTACTCAATTAGTCACCCTCATTAAGGACACCTGTCTTAACTAGTCACCTGTATAAAAGACACCTGTCCACAGAATCAATCAATCAAGCAGACTCCAAACTCTCCAACATGGGAAAGACCAAAGAGCTGTCCAAGGATGTCAGAGACAAAATTGTAGACCTGCACAAGGCTGGAATGGGCTACAAAACCATTAGCAAGAAGCTGGGAGAGAAGGTGACAACTGTTGGTGCGATTGTTCGAAAATGGAAGGAGCACAAAATGACCATCAATCGACCTCGCTCTGGGGCTCCACGCAAGATCTCACCTCGTGGGGTGTCAATGGTTCTGAGAAAGGTGAAAAAGCATCCTAGAACTACACGGGAGGAGTTAGTTAATGACCTCAAATTAGCAGGGACCACAGTCACCAAGAAAACCATTGGAAACACATTACACCGCAATGGATTAAAATCCTGCAGGGCTCGCAAGGTCCCCCTGCTCAGGAAGGCACATGTGCAGGCCCGTCTGAAGTTTGCCAATGAACACCTGAATGATTCAGAGAGTGACTGGGAGAAGGTGCTGTGGTCTGATGAGACCAAAATAGAGCTCTTTGGCATTAACTCAACTCGCTGTGTTTGGAGGAAGAAAAATGCTGCCTATGACCCCCAAAACACCGTCCCCACCGTCAAGCATGGGGGTGGAAACATTTTGCTTTGGGGGTGTTTTTCTGCTAAGGGCACAGGACAACTTATTCGCATAAACGGGAAAATGGACGGAGCCATGTATCGTGAAATCCTGAGCGACAACCTCCTTCCCTCTGCCAGGAAACTGAAAATGGGTCGTGGATGGGTGTTCCAGCACGACAATGACCCAAAACATACAGCAAAGGCAACAAAGGAGTGGCTCAAGAAGAAGCACATTAAGGTCATGGAGTGGCCTAGTCAGTCCCCGGACCTTAATCCAATCGAAAACCTATGGAGGGAGCTCAAGCTCAGAGTTGCACAGAGACAGCCTCGAAACCTTAGGGATTTAGAGATGATCTGCAAAGAGGAGTGGACCAACATTCCTCCTAAAATGTGCGCAAACTTGGTCATCAATTACAAGAAACGTTTGACCTCTGTGCTTGCAAACAAGGGTTTTTCCACCAAGTATTAAGTCTTTTTTTGTTAGAGGGTTCAAATACTTATTTCACTCAATGAAATGCAAATCAGTTGCTATCTTTTATTTAAAGTTATTTTTTCGATTTTCCTTTTGATGTGCTATCTGCCACTGTTACAATAAACCTACCATTGAAATGATACTGTTCTGAGACTTTTCATTTCTTTGTCATTGGACAAACTTACAAAATCAGTGAGGGGTCAAATAATTATTTCCCCCACTGTATATATACAGACGTGGACAAAATTGTTGGTACCCTTTGGTCAATGAAAGAAAAAGTCACAATGGTCACAGAAATAACTTTAATCTGACAAAAGTAATAATAAATTAAAATTCTATAAATGTTAACCAATGAAAGTCAGACATTGTTTTTCAACCATGCTTCAACAGAATTATGTAAAAAAATAAACTCATGAAACAGGCATGGACAAAAATGATGGTACCCCTAGAAAACACAGAACATAATGTGACCAAAGGGACATGTTAATTCAAGGTGTGTCCACTAATTAGCATCACAGGTGTCTACAACCTTGTAATCAGCCATTGGGCCTATATATATGGCTCCAGGTAATCACTGTGTTGTTTGGTGATATGGTGTGTACCACACTCGACATGGACCAGAGGAAGCAAAGGAAAGAGCTGTCTCAAGAGATCAGAAAGAAAATTATAGACAAGCATGTTAAAGGTAAAGGCTATAAGACCATCTCCAAGCAACTAGATGTTCCTGTGAGTACAGTTGCACATATTATTCATAAGTTTAAGATCCATGGGACTGTAGCCAACCTCCCTGGACGTGGCCGCAGGAGGAAAATTGATGACAAATCTAAGAGACGGATAATCCGAATGGTAACAAAAGAGCCTAGAAAGACTTCTAAAGAGATTCAAGGTGAACTTCATGCTCAAGGAACATCAGTGTCAGATCGCACCATCCGTCGTTGTTTGAGCCAAAGTGGACTACATGGGAGACGACCAAGGAGGACACCATTGTTGAAAACGAATCATAAAAAAGCAAGACTGGAATATGCCAAACTACATGTTGACAAGCCACAAAGCTTCTGGGAGAATGTCCTGTGGACAGATGAGACAAAAATCGAAGTTTTTGCCAAGGCACATCAGCTGTATGTTCACAGACGAAAAAATGAAGCATATCAAGAAAAGAACACTGTCCCTACTGTGAAACATGGAGGAGGCTCTGTTATGTTCTGGGGCTGCTTTGCTGCGTCTGGCACAGGGTGTCTTGAATCTGTGCAGGGTACAATGAAATCTCAAGACTATCAAGGAATTCTAGAGAGAAATGTACTAGCCAGTGTCAGAAAGCTTGGTCTCAGTCGCAGGTCATGGGTCTTGCAACAGGACAATGACCCAAAACACACCGCTAAAAACACCCAAGAATGGCTAAGAGGAAAAAATTGGACTATTCTAAAGTGGCCTTCTATGAGCCCTGACCTCAATCCTATTGAGCATCTTTGGAAGGAGCTGAAACATGCAGTCTGGAAAAGGCACCCTTCAAACCGGACACAACTGGAGCAGTTTGCTCATGAGGAGTGGGCCAAAATACCTGCTGAGAGGTGCAGATGTCTCATTGACAGTTACAGGAAGCGTTTGATTGCAGTGATTGCCTCAAAAGGTTGCGCAACAAAATATTAAGTTAGGGGTACCATCATTTTTGTCCATGCCGGTTTCATGAGTTTATTTTTTTACATAATTCTGTTGAAGCATGGTTGAAAAACAATGTCTGACTTTCATTGGTTAACATTTATAGAATTTTAATTTATTATTACTTTTGTCAGATTAAAGTTATTTCTGTGACCATTGTGACTTTTTCTTTCATTGACCAAAGGGTACCAACAATTTTGTCCACGTCTGTATATATATATATATATATATATATGAGGATTCTTCGGTTGCATCTGTTATATGGGACAAATGGCATTGTGTGCTGCCCATACAGGTCCCCTCATTACAGAAAGCTATGATTTAGGGTCCATTCAGAAGAACGTAAGGGTGCCATACCCATGCTGTGGACTGCAAATAGTGGTCCGCAATGCACGGGCACCAGCCATGTGCACTCCATGGTGCAGATGTGGACCCATTGACTTGAATGGGTCTTCTATCCGCAAGATATGGCAAAAGATAAGACATGTCCTATCTTTTGCAGTGCAGAGGCATGGACCCGAAAGCCCACAGGGTCCACATCCACACCACGGAGTGCACATGGCTGGTGCCTGTATATTGTGCCCTTGTTGTTTGCGGGCTACAGTATGGGCACAGAACCCTTACGGTCATCTGAATGGACCCTTACGTTGAAACTAACTGGGAACGGGGAGTTAATTATCTGGGCGGCTCCCCAATGGCTTCTCTAGCCAGCTCAACTTGATTGACTATTTGTGTATAACGAAAGAGGCAGGACTGAGAGAAGCCAGAGGGGAGCTGTCCAGAGGACTCTGCTCCCTGTTTCTGGCTCATTTGGAAACTATGGGGGGCATTTATCAAGACTGGCAGTCTTGATCCCCCTACGTTGCAGTAAGATGGCACAGACTAGAACTATACCTTACACAAGTTTCTGGTGCAAGTTATAGTAAATCCGGTGGGTCAAAATAGGCCCCTCCCCCTCCCTCTAAGTTGGCCCTTTTCTTTCACTTTAGAAAAGTGTTGAGAAGCTGAAAAAGTCACAAATTATGGCGCAAATATTACATGCGTTATAATTTGCAACTTTTTAACGCTGCAATAGTGGCGTAAACCTTTTGATAAATGTCCCCCTATATTTTCTCTGAAATGCTGCAACATTTCAGGATAAAGCAGAACTATCTGTAGGGAGGTTTTGGCAGCGTGCATCTCCTGGCAGGTGCCCTTTAACATTCCTAGTTATTACAATGAGATAAAACAATTTGTGGCGCCCTGATTTCAACAAGTAAACAGCCTGCATAGTAGAATCTGCAGGGGAGACACAATTGGTGTACTTCCTTCATATCACAGCAGTTTAAAGGGAATCTGTCACCAGCGACCTCCATATCCAACTGCTTGCATAGACACACAGCTGTGGTTCACCTGATTAAAACGTTGTTTTTCTTTTGTTGATCTGAGGCTCTGTTCCAGAGCTCTGATACGTTTTCCTAATATGCAGATTAGGCCTTTGGTGCAATGAGGGTGTCACCATTGCTCTTATTGCATCCAAGCCCTGCTCCTTTCTGTGGCCAGCCCCTCTCTCGCTGCTTTGATTGGCAGGACCAGGAAGTGCCAATTCAGCAAGGGCAGGGCTGGCCAGAGAAAGGAGTGGAGCTTGTGTGCAACAAAAGCAGTGGCGACACCGCCATTGCGAATCACTGACTGAAGGGACGTTCTAACAAAACAGCTAAAATCGATCTTTATTAAAGCTCTCTAAAATACTAAAAGGGAGGATGAACTCTACCCAAACTGAAACCCTCTTGCTTGATAAACATCTGCCCACAACACAAAAAATGACTGACCCTCAAATAACCCACGGGTCCGCTATGAGGCTCATGGACCAGTGTATGCAGTCAGCGTGGTGTGGACACCAATCAACCATGTAAGCCACAGCGCTAGAATGGCCGTGATAGCTCTGTTGCCGTGGCCTCAGGACACGAGGTTGGCGGCTTACATGTTGTCTGTCCACACCCCATATGCGCGTTGCTCCTGACGTGCCAGGAATGGCGAAACGCGTTGAGCAGCTAGTGGGGGCAATATAAATGCAGGCAGCTAGATATCCAAGGTGATTCGTGCTCACACCGCAGTCGCTGTGTGCGCGTGCCCAGTAATACGACAGTGGACACGTGCGTTTGTTACCCGCTAACTGCCTTGGTGTGGGCAGATGTTTATCAACTGGTGTTGTATATCCTGGGCAGTTGGCTATTCAGCTAGCCAAGATGCCAGGTACATGATGTAACAGCACTATTGTGTGGTTTGTGAGTAAGCATAGAAAGGGTGGCACTATGCACTGCTGGATACAACACTAGCTTGGGGTGCATTCCCTGCTTACATGGTTGATTCGTATTCACACCACGCGGACTGCATACACTGGTCCAGGAGCGTCATAGCGGACCGGTGGGTTATTTAAGGGTCAGTCATTTTTTGTGTTGTGGGCAGATCCACCATGAGGGTTTCAGTTAGGGTAGAGTTCATCCTCCCGTTTAGTATTTTAGAGAGCTTTAATAAAGATTGATTTTAGCTGTTTTGTTAGAACGTCCCTTCAGTCCGTGATTTGTATTCCATAGTGGGACGTAAACCACGTATATATCTTTTTCAGTGAAATTAGTTGACGCCGCCATTGCACCAAAGGACTATTTTGCATCAGAACTCTGATCAACAAAAGATAAACCGTGTTCTATCAGGTGAACCACGGCTATCGTAAAGTGGTTGGTTGTTTTTTATTCAGTCAACGTCATGTTCTACTTGTCAGTGTTTTATGACCTCCATGTGCAAGCAGCAAAGCGTAAGGGTGTGTTAACATGACAGATTTTGAAAATCCACCTACAAAATCCAATGCGGAATCCGTGCGTTTTTTGCGCAGTTTTAAAGGCTTTTTTTTTTTTTTTTTAGACCATTTGGGTGTTTCTTTCAGTACAAAACTGCATTTTTAGCTTGTGGTTTTTGCCAGAAATCCTCACAGAAACTGCAAAACGCACTGAGCGAGATTCAGTGAGGATTCCGCCCCAAGATAGGGCATGCGCTGCAAAAGAGCAAGTGCTGCTTCCCATTAAAATGAAAAGGCTGTTTTATGGCATTTTTAGAGCCATTTTTTTTTTTTTCAAGAATTAATTCGGGCCTCAGGAGAGTTCGGAAAATATTGTATTTAACAAAAAAAAGTCAGCTTTCCTAAAGCATTGTCCTCAGTTTATATCTTGTTCACATGTTGGTGTGTGTGTGTGTGTATATGTGTATATATATATATATATATATATATATATATATATATATATATATATATATATATATATAAATTTCACAGGTGTTTTTGTAAGTTAACTGAGAACCCTTTAGAAATGATCACAGGACTGACATCTTCATTTACGGTCCGTGGTTAGGACGTGGGGTGCGGGATATCAGCATGTTGAATGAAGATGTAGTGAAGGGAACATGTCACCACGTAAATGCGGTCTGCAAGCGGACTGTTATAGAGCAGGAGGAGCTGAGCGGATTTGTATCTTTTTTTTGATGGGAAAAGATTGAGCAACGCTTATAATTTATACATTTAAAGAGGTTCTTCAGTAATGTGCATAGGTCATCAATATTTGATCGGCAGGGTTCCGAGACCCAGGCAATCAGCTGTCAGAAAAGGAGGCGCTCTGTGATCGCTGTGGCCTCTTCCTAGGCCATCTGACATCGCCGTACATCGGACACATAGCCTAGTTGCGGGTCGGCCTCATTGAAGTGTATGGTCCTGAGCTGCAATACCAAGCACAGCCACTATAGGATGTAAGGTGCTGTGCATGGAGAGCTGCTGGGAGCCAGCTGTGCTGACCAGAGCGTCTCCCCGAAACAGCTGATCTGTGGTGGTGTCGTGATTCGGACCCCTGCCCATATGATAATGATGGCCTAGCCTGAGGATAGGTCATCCATTTCAATTCCTGGATAACCCCTGTAAGTCTCTGCTCCTTCTGAGTTGAGCTGTACATGAGGCCTTCTTTTCAGTAACTGACATCTATGTATTAGAAGGCATTCACACAACCGTATCCATTTTGCGTTCCTCAAATCGCGGATACCGGCTATGTGCATCCCACATTTTACCTTTCCGCAGGTCCTACACTGTCTAACATATGCCTCTTCTTGTTCTATTTTTTTATTTTTTTACGGGCTGCGGAATGGACTCATGGATGCAGAAGCACGCGGTGTGCTGTCCACATCTTTTGCAGCCCCGTTGAAATGAATGGGTCTAGATTACATCTGCAAAATAATGCGGTTCAGATGCAGAACGGAAAGTCATGTGAATGCCCCTTTACATAGGGAATGCTATCAATCACTGATAACGCCTCCCTATGTACAACTGAGCTCAGAAAGAGCAGAGATTTTAATGGTATAAATTTAATATTTTCCTGAATCTTTTCCCACAAAACTACATATCAATCTGCTCAGCTCCCCCTGCTTTGTAACATGCTGTCGGCAGATTGGTGGTGACAGGATCACTTTAACTCATTCAGTGAAGCTTGTTCTGTGTTTAATGATATGTTCTACTAATTAAGAAAACTGAATTGAATGAAGTACAAAGTCTGTCATCCACCCCCTGTAATATAGATCCAGAAATGTGTATATACAGGACATATGATTCTTCCCAGCTTCTGTTCCCTCTTCCCTGCCCCTTCTGTGCATTCTTGAAGTGAGATTGGAGCCACATTTACAGGAGAGCAGACACATTGATAGGCATTACTTTCTATACTAATATTGGTTGTTACCAGTGATTTGGCTTCAATGGGTTCTGCAGGGCTACAGAAAGATGGCTGCTTTCTTCCATAAACAGCACCACCCCTGTCCGTAGGTTATGTGTGGTATTACAGCTGAGCCCCATTCACTTCAGTTGTGCTTAGCTGCAATATACAACCCATGGACAGGGGTGGCACTGTTTTTGGAATAAAGCAGCCCTCTTTTGTAGTCCTGGGGGGCTTTTAATGGAAATCAATGCAAGCAATAAAATTTAGCAAATACAGCACACTAAAGTGGTTTTCTTGTGATTGCACTTTTATGACAGCGTGGCAAGTGACCATTGTGGATAGAAGGTGACTGGACATGAATGACCACCTCCCAATTAAATGGTTTCTGTTACTAGAATTTTCAGTATTAAACTGGCTGATATTAGGGATGTGCTAATGTCATCTGCACCTAACTCTGCTATTCTAAAGATTATCTGTGCCCCCGTTACTGTAGAATTCTTACTTTTATAATATGTAAATGAGCCTCTAGGAGCAGGGGGGAGGGGGGGGGGGCGTTGCTCCTGCACCTAGAGGCTCCCGTCTCCCACCTCAAGTCACACCTTCCAAGTATTGATTGACAGGGCCAGGCATCGTTCGCATCCTTCTGCCTGCCCTGTGGAAATCTTGCGCCGTTCGGTTTTCTGCGCAGGCGCGGTGATGAAGCTGGCAGCCTGCGAGCGTCCCTCCCTTACCGTGCCTGCACAGAATACTGAACGGCGTGAGATTTCCCCAAGGCAGGCAGAAGGATGCGAACGATGCCTGGGCCCTGTCAATCAACACTTGAAAGGCGTGACTTGAGGTGGGAGACGGGAGCCTCTAGGTGCAGGAGCAACGCCCCCCCCCCCCTCCCCCCTGCTCCTAGAGGCTCATTTACATATTATAAAAGTAAGAATTCTACAGTAATGGGGGCATGAATAATCACAAGAATAGCAGAGTTAGGTGCAGCTGACATTAGCACCTTGCTAATATCAGCCAGTTTTAATACTGAAGCCCTTTAAAACAGGGAGCTGGAAGCTTATTTTCAAGCAGAAAGGGTGAAAAAAAACTCCGGAGGTTGGACAACAGCACTTCTCAATGTTCTATCTATTGGTGCACGTGTCTACAGTAAGTCCTAGTTCTGTAGTAGAGACAGCACTCAAAGGTCCTTTTTTATCAGATCATTTTTATTGGTTTTAAAACCAAGCCACATAATAGCCAAGGCTATAAGTAGCAGTCATAACGGCACCCCGCCCTCCCCATTCTGGTCAATAAAAAATCAAGGAACACAAAGAATCAAAAATGTCCCACTGCATGCTCCTACTCCTCCAAAAACCTCAGATGTAGCTATTTGACTTCCACCCTTCGATGTAGAACAAAAATACGGCTAACCCTGGAGTGCAAGCCATGAGGCCCAGATCTTCTCAAATTTAACACAAGTTCCCCTTTTCCAAAATAGGACCTTATATAGCCACATGTTTACCTTCCTCATTATAGTTGGGGAGCATCCTGAATCCAATGCAAGTTGGTTACTAGGGATGAGCGAATCAACTTCAGATGAAATATCCGAAGTCGATTCGCATAAAACTTTGTTCCAACACTGTACGGAGCAGGAGCCCCGTACAGTATTAGAATGTATTGGCTCCGGTGAGCCCAAGTTGTTGCTTTGCAGAGTCTCGCTCATCCCTATTCGTTACCATACAGCAGAAGTCCAAGTGCTATTTTACCCTAAAAGGAATCCTTTTTATTTTTGTACACCTCCAGCTTGTAAAGCACATTGGAGCTGAACATTTCGGGCATGTTATTGCTCTTCTTCAGGCATGAGTGGATGAAATGTGAATGTACATGCCACCGCTTTAGAAGCTGGGGGTTTATACAATAAATTGCCTCAATAAATTTCCCTGAGTATGAGATTCTTTAGGGAAGCTCCAGTAAATTAAGACATCTCGCCAGAGTTTACCTTTTGGTGAAGATCAGTGTATAGAATGGAGTGACAGATAACACAACTTTATTGGTGTAAGATGCAGGGATATCATAGTCCCTATAGTCCATCTGCAGTTACTGTAGATGCTAGTCTATATTCTGCTGATGGAGTTGCAGGGCAACCGCAGCAAATTAGATTTTCCCTTATCGGACGCTTTAAATGTGGACACCATTGCCTTATATGCCTACACGTTGCTCAGTGTGTCTACCCCCACCTCTTTCACCCAGCACTTCATGGAAATAAGGATTCACATCTTTCAGATGTGAATATAATCATGTGTATTTTGGGTGTTTTGTGCACATTTTAGCACCTTTAACAGTTTAAGACTTGGTTCTGTATAATTCTGTGCCACCTTCTGTTTTTCTGCATCTCAATTAGCATTTTTCTTTTTCTGCTCCTTTTTCCCCCCTATAGTTTGGGTTTATCTGCTTTTATAGCTCTTCATTTCACTTGTAGTAAGCAAAATCCAAGCCATAATTGAAGTGTCTTTTATTTCTTCAGTGGTGTAACTCGTCACTGCTTACTTTGGAGAAACGTAACCACGTGCATCTATCAAGTCTGTTGGAACCGAGTACCTGGCTCCAGTCATTATAGGACCTTGGCAATGGTCTTGGCTCCCAGATACCCCAGTAGTAGGACTTTTGGTTAGGTTTACCAAATTTCCATTATCTTGTTTTTCAAAAATGTTTTTTGAGCTTATCAGAATAAAAGTCCCCTTTTCTGTATATCACGTTTGAAAGCCATTCACTTCTATGAGGCCTGTTTTGTGAGTGCAGGGGAAGAGTGTAGGAAGCCTCCTCTGGGTTATTGTACGAAGTATTATCACATAGTGTGTGGTTTACCGAGATTGTACCTGTAGCTCATAGTATCTACAAGATGCTCAACTAAAGATGTACATATAAGTACATTTCAGCTCCCCAAGTCCCCGTTTAGGGCTAAAGCATCATGTACCACAGGTGAACTGAGCTCCATCAGTGAGGTGGGAGCCCTAGTTGGGGCTTCCTTTTCCTTTCACCATCTACAGATCTGTTGTGACTTCTCCTTTTGAGAAGACCACAAATAATATTTTATATGTAAAAGTATACTGGAAAAGCTTGGCCTGCATATCTAGGAGCTGTGAGAGCAGCATGGTGGCCAAAACGGTTATATGCAGTCAGAAATGAATGATAACTGCAGCACTGGCATGGTGGCCACCAGAACATAGCCCTTCCTTCTGCACAGTAATTGTCTTTTCTTGATGTTCGGTTAAGACCTCTGGCATTTGCTATTCTTGCTGCACTTTTTCTTAAGTCTCTGTAGGAAATAGACTAAAAAGCATTCATCATGTGTTACAGAAGTGGTGTTCCTAAATGAAAGCTGTAAGGCTAGGTTCACATCTGTAGCATGTTTCTGGTTTTCTCTTCTGGGCTAGAAACATATGGCTGACCCCAATGACTACAGTGTGGTTCCTGAGGCTCTCATTATGGTGCCCGTCAGGGGCAGATTGACCATAGACCTTACAGGGAAATTTCCCGGTGGGCTGATGACATGATGCGCTCTCAGCGGTAATTAAAGCTGTGAGAATCGGGTACTTGTATATCTGGTCAGTGACAGCATATGCCCACCTGAATTCAATTGCTGTGGTCCACACCTCATCCCTTAATCAGAGACAACTGGTGGAAGAGGACAGAAAATGGCATCTATTGACGGACACCACAAAAAGGCAGATTTTGGGGCAATATATTGTGCTGCACTGTGATATATGGTTCTGATGGGATGGTATTTTGCGCTATGGTATTGCTCATAACCCCTCCCCCCTACACTTCTGTGGCCCCTCATTCTATCAGTTTGAACACTCTTACAATATGGGGCCACTTTTAGTTTTTAGTTTTTTTTCCAGGGCCACTTTTAGTTTTCAGTCTGTCCCAGTCGCCCGTCATTCTGTCTGACAAATAAGCGCCACATGTATTTCGCCCTGCATTTTTGCTGGTCTCTGTGATGGCTGCTCCTAATGAACCTCCCCGGCAAATGGGAACCTAACCCTTTGTGTTAGTGCATCTGTACAATGTCTTTCTCAGTTGCATTCACTAAATGGTCCCAGATGGCCAAAAAAGGCCAAAGCGGATTATACACAAATACATGTTTGTATATAGAAGCCACCAAGTTACCTGAGATCCGTAGACACAGTTTATACTCTGACATCTTCTGTTGGGGAGAAGAAAAAAGACCAGCACACACTGCTAACAATTACTGTAGACTTATTCCAAAGTTCACATGGGCATCAGACTTGTGGGGCGTTTCAGCTTCTATCACAAGTTTGATACTGATGTGAACTTTGAAATAAGTCTACAATATTCACAAGCGGTGAGTGGTGGTCTATTCTTCCTGCTCCCTAGTTGAGGGCCACGAGATCTGACCAAGTGTTGTGGTTGTGTCTACATTGATCTCCTCCTGGGGAAAGCAAAGATATGTTGAATTTCATCTGACCCAGCCCTTTCTTTTTCCAGAATGGATCCGCAGTGGTATAGTAGTACTCCTATCCTCCACCCTAATGCAGCAAAATGCATATCTGTAGGAACAGTTTTTCCACTTTGAGGCAGGGGTGAGCAGTTTGAGGCCACCATGGAAGCTATGATATGTTCTCATTTAAATAGATCTGTTATAGCCTTGAGGAAACTATCAATGTCGCATGTTATTAGCAGCTTGAAAATGTTTAGATATTATTGGCGTACAAGAGTATTGTATTTGTCTCTTTAAAGGGTTTGTCTCACTTCAGCAAATGACATTTATCATAAAATAGACATTAATGTAGTCTGACTGTCCATATTGCCTCCTTTGCTGGCTTGATTTGTTTTTCCATCATATTACACACTGCCAGTTTCCATGGTTACGACCGCCCTGCAATCCAGCAGCAGTGGCCATGCTTGCACAGTATAGGAAAAAGTACCAGCCTATGTGTGGTCCCGGGCCACCAGAAAGGCTGACACTTTTTCCTATAGGGTGCAAGCATGGCCACTGCTGCTGGATTGCAGGGCGGTCGTAACCATGGAAACGGGCAGTGTGTAATTTGATGGGAAAATGAATCCAGCCAGCAAAGGAGGCAATATGAACAATCACAATACATTAGTAAGTGGCTTGTATTAACTTTTTCTACATGATAAATGCCATTTGTTAAAGTGGGACAACCCCTTTAAGAATATTGAAGATATAGAATAGTTATAAGACAGAAACCTTGTTTGCTGTTATGTCACCTAGGGCATTATAGATATCTCAAATGTCAGGTCCTACAAGTATTGCCTTGTTTTGTTTTTCCCATTATTTTATTTATTTTATTTTTTATCCATAATGGTGGTCCTGATATGTGTGCTATTCCATTGGATTTGCCAGTCTACCACTAGAACTGACTTTTTGCCAGTGAAAATATTTAGAAAAGTGCCAAATACCCCACATCTTTGACTCCCCCTCCACACTTACAACTTCCTTGGTAGCCGGTCACACTGGAATATGTCTCCCTGCAGACCCTCACTCACAGAAAAAAGAATCCAGGAAGTATTCTCATTCTGGGAAGTGTAAAACCAGAAGCCACTATGGGAGCGCTCTACTACGAGGTAAGGGGTCTAGTGGTATTCCATCCTCCCTGCAGCACGGTAGCTGTGCCCCAAAACTGGCCTTGCTTCAGAATGCTCAGACGCTGGATCCTCTCTTGTCTTTTACATTCAAGGAATTTTCATTGTTTTTCACCAAATTGGGTAATTCATGGACCCATAGTTGCCAGCAAAAAATCTAGAAATGCTTTAGATTAGTACCTGCCTCGTCATGTAAGCAGATGTTCCCCGCAGCTATAACCTAGGTATATGAATAGTGTAAATGGGTAGAACATTAGTTTAGTAAAAATATATACATATAGATGTCTGTGTATAATATACCAGCAACATTTACTGTTATATGATCGTCTGTTATTTTTGCTACAGTGTTTTTTGTTTTGTTTTTGTTTGTTTTTTATAAAGTGGACTAGTGCTGCTGCTTTGTTACTGGACGTGAGGCAGATTTCTTTAGAAACCTTCATTTACTGCTCTGTTTGCAGTACAGAATACGCAAGCATTGCTCCTCTGCCTTACTGCCGCTGAAGATGGAGGGAACCAGTAGCAGATGAACCGGTTTCCTTGATTTCTGTGAGGCTCTGCCTAGGAGCTGTATGTTTGGGAGAGGACCGGATCCTAGCCTGTTATATCTGGATCCATTTCCATCTTTGGAGCTTAATACACATACATACTCCTGAAGTATTTGCTTCATGAGCCTTAGGGCTGATTCACACGAACGTGTGCTACCCGTTGCCGTATTGCAGACCACATTTGCGTATCCGCAATACACGGGCACTATTTTGTGCATTCCGCATCACGGATGCGGACCAATTCACTTCAATGGGTCCGGAGATGCGAAACGGAAATGGAACACTACGGAGTTCTTTTCTGGGGTTCCATTCCGTGCCTCCGCTCCGCAAAAAGATAGAACATGCTCTATCTTTTTGTGGAACAGAGGGATCTCGGACCCATTC
This sequence comes from Bufo gargarizans, assembly GCF_014858855.1. Classification (NCBI taxonomy): domain Eukaryota; kingdom Metazoa; phylum Chordata; class Amphibia; order Anura; family Bufonidae; genus Bufo; species Bufo gargarizans. The sequence continues at coordinate 630,010,347 of NC_058080.1, read as the reverse complement.
AAGTGGCTGGGCCACAGTTGGTGCCCGTGCATTGTGGACAGCAATTTGCGGTCCACAGCACGGGCACGGACTTCATACGGTCGTGTGAACGAGCCCTTATAGACAGGTTATTTACACATTGATATATATATATATATATATATATATATATATATATATATACAGTACAGGCCAAAAGTTTAGACACACCTTCTCATTCAAAGAGTTTTCTTTATTTTCATGACTATGAAAATTGTAGATTCACACTGAAGGCATCAAAACTATGAATTAACACATGTGGAATTATATACATAACAAAAAAGTGTGAAACAACTGGAAATATGTCATATTCTAGGTTCTTCAAAGTAGCCACCTTTTGCTTTGATTACTGCTTTGCACACTCTTGGCATTCTCTTGATGAGCTTCAAGAGGTAGTCACCTGAAATGGTCTTCCAACAGTCTTGAAGGAGTTCCCAGAGATGCTTAGCACTTGTTGGCCCTTTTGCCTTCACTCTGCGGTCCAGCTCACCCCAAACCATCTCGATTGGGTTCAGGTCCGGTGACTGTGGAGGCCAGGTCATCTGGCGCAGCAACCCATCACTCTCCTTCATGGTCAAATAGCCCTTACACAGCCTGGAGGTGTGTTTGGGGTCATTGTCCTGTTGAAAAATAAATGATGGTCCAACTAAACGCAAACCGGATGGAATAGCATGCCGCTGCAAGATGCTGTGGTAGCCATGCTGGTTCAGTATGCCTTCAATTTGGAATAAATCCCCAACAGTGTCACCAGCAAAGCACCCCCACACCATCACACCTCCTCCTCCATGCTTCACTGTGGGAACCAGGCATGTAGACTCCATCCGTTCACCTTTTCTGCGTCGGGCAAAGACACGGTGGTTGGAACCAAAGATCTCAAATTTGGACTCATTGGACCAAAGCACAGATTTCCACTGGTCTAATGTCCATTCCTTGTGTTCTTTAGCCCAAACAAGTCTCTTCTGCTTGTTGCCTATCCTTAGCAGTGGTTTCCTAGCAGATATTCTACCATGAAGGCCTGATTCACACAGTCTCCTCTTAACAGTTGTTCTAGATATGTGTCTGCTGCTAGAACTCTGTGTGGCACTTTCAAAGTTTTCCCAATTTTTCAGACTGACTGACCTTCATTTCTTAAAGTAGTGATGGCCACTCGTTTTTCTTTACTTAGCTGCTTTTTTCTTGCCATAATACAAATTCTAACAGTCTATTCAGTAGGACTATCAGCTGTGTATCCACCTGACTTCTCCACAACGCAACTGATGGTCCCAACCCCATTTATAAGGCAAGAAATCCCACTTATTAAACCTGACAGGTCACACCTGTGAAGTGAAAACCATTTCAGGTGACTACCTCTTGAAGCTCATCAAGAGAATGCCAAGAGTGTGCAAAGCAGTAATCAAAGCAAAAGGTGGCTACTTTGAAGAACCTAGAATATGACATATTTTCAGTTGTTTCACACTTTTTTGTTATGTATATAATTCCACATGTGTTAATTCATAGTTTTGATGCTTTCAGTGTGAATCTACAATGTTCATAGTCATGAAAATAAAGAAAACTCTTTGAATGAGAAGGTGTGTCCAAACTTTTGGTCTGTACTATATATATTTTATTTTATTTTTTTGTCTGAAGACCTGTCTTCGTTAATGAGTCTGACATTAGTTAGATCTTTTTTTATTTTTTTATTCTGATTATCATGGGGCCTTGTGCTGTAAGCACGTTTTACAATTTTTTTTATTTAATTGTGTCTGATTTGGGCTGAACAACATTTTTCGTAATTAGTTTTTATTAAAAATGTTGAATTGTTTAGCTTCTGCAGCCTGCACGTATTCCACTGGCTGTCTAGTGGCTCGGTCTCCAGTCCTCTCTTGAATGATCGTCAAAGTTGGTCGAAAGGTGTCCATGTTTTTCGATATTTTTTTTTATTCTACTTGTTTTTGTCAGAAAGTTATTCTCTTTACATTTACAGTAATGTCTTATGTGGGATATTGACCTGTCAATTAATAGCTGTGATCAGACACCCTGAATAGTATCTATAGAAATTAGAAGTCAAGGAAGTTTTATATGTACATACATAATGAACCTCTGGTAAACCTCGAATATGGTACAAGTGACTCCTGGCACGGATATTGAGGAATGAAGCCTAGCTTGCATTCCATTTTTTTCCAAGTCGTTTATAGGGCTGAAGTCAACCATGTTTTTCTACACCAGACTTGGACATGTATTTTCAAATGTAAACTGGCAGCATTGATTGGATAGTGTCAGACTGTGCAGGGACACATCCCCCAACTGGTAACACCCAACTGGACCCTAATTGCAACCTGATAGAAATTCATTTGTAAATCGTAGCAGGGATAATAAAGGAATGGTGCATCATAAGAACAAGTAAAGAGACATGGCAGGCTCAGGTGGGAATAAGCAAGAGCGTCGTGGCCAACACTCCAACAGATATATTAAAGGGGCCTTCTCACTTAGGCAAATGTCATTTAGACACAGTTAGTTTACATCACATTATACGCTGCTTGTTGGCATGGTTACAACCAAATCCAGCCGTGGTGGACGTGCTTGCATACTATAGAAAAAAGTGCAGGACTATGCACTCCCATGGTCCCGGCCACCAGAGAGGCTGGCGCCTTTTCTTATTGTGTGCAAGCACGGCCACCGCTGTTGTATTACAGAATGGTCATAACCTCTTGATACAAGTAGTCTATAATGTGATGTAAAAGTGCATCATGCCAGCAAAGTAGGCAATATGGACAATCACAATACATTAGTAAGTGCCTTCACTTTCTCTACATGATAAATGTAATTTGCTGAAGTGCGACGACCCCTCTAAAAGGGTTTTCCAGGATGTTTATTTTTTTTCTTACTGATGACCTATTTTCTGGATAGGTCATCAGTAGGTGATCGGTGGGGGTCTGACACCTGAGACCCCAGCTGATCAGTCGTCTTGAGAAGGAAGCGGCGCTCCTTTGAGTGCCACTGCCTTCTCACAGCTTACAAAGCACAGCGCTGTACAAGCGCTGTGTCGGAGACCGGGTGAGTATAGTCTATAGAAAGGGGCTCTGGCATTGTGGGGGGTATTTGTACTATTGGAACCCCTTTAACACTATATATATATATATATATATATATATATATATATATATCTGGAAGCCCTCCACCCTTTAGTGAGAGAGAGAGTCAGTGGCACAATATAGTAGTTCCAGGAGCATTTAGGTAGGGAGCCTCGGCAGCATACAGCTTGATAAAACAGTTTATTCCACTCGCTGATACATTTGAGATAAAGGTGTCCTGTACTGGGCTGGACTCGTGTTCCACACAGGAGAGAGTTTTCGGTGTCGGCAGTGCCGTATGTGCCATTACGAGAAAGGCGTTGACGTTGCTATTGAAATGAACCAGAGACTGAAAGCATGGATTATGTGCGACACAGGAAACTCTCCTGTGCTGAGCACAAGCTGGAAATGGAGGTGCTGGAGCCAGGACAGATATCTGGAGATCAGGGCACCTTTGATAATTGAAGTATATATTTTAAGTGTTATGTCTTCTATTTTCTACACATATAAACAGAAATGTCCTGAGTTGGACAATACATTTAAAGGAGTTGTCCGAGATTTAAAAAAATAAAATAAAAAGGCAGGGTAGGTGTCATAATACTAACCTGCTCTGCTCCAGTGGTGCTGTTAGGATCCTCCTGGCCAAGGTTTTTTTGCCTAACTGCAGCAGTGCCTCGCCAGTATACTGCACTTGAGTGCTGCAGCCAATCACTGGCCTCAGTAGCCAATGATTGTCTGCAGCAGCCATGCGTGGTAGACGTGCAGGTTGTTGCTGCTGCTGCTAAGAATATGACTTGAGTTTCAGCAGGGAGGATCACAGCGACGGTGCTGGAATGGAGGAGGTTTGAACTAATGGGTAAAGTCTTCTTATTTTACCACCTTATTATTTTACCTTAAGTATGGCACAGGTTTTCATAAGAATGTAATGAGGCTTCTACTTCCTTTAGAATGACTGTGTTTTCCCACCTATCCCCCAAAGCACAAGGTGTGTTTTAGCAAGAATGGCTAAATTACGTAAAATGCTAAATTTAATATTTTGGTGAACAGAAGCTGGCACAGGATACCTTAGCTGGAGGACCGTGTTCTGTTTATCTGTAACAATGCCAGTTCTTATGTTCAGTATGGTGCCAGATGAGAACTATATTGCATGTTGCATGCATCACTTGTGAATAGAGGTACACTAGGTTGCTGTATTTTCTCTAACTCTCACTAGGGTCTCACTGCGCGGGTCTCTTTAGTACTACTGTGCTCGGGGCCTCTTCAAGTGCACCTAACCTACTGGATTATGCTCGTGCTCATCGTAAAAAGCTGACTACTTCTGGCTGCCTAGATGGTATGTGCAAATACACGCACACTGGTTTGTGCGCAAGCTGAGCCTCTGACCAGAGGATGGCATGCACAGTTTTGGTGTGCTATTTATTTATTTATTTATTTTATTTTATTTTATTTTACAATTTTATTTTTATTTTTTCCTCCAATAATGTATTTAAGAAATTGAAAAGCCTAATGTTTCCATCGTCAATTCTATAAGTTTTCTTTTTCATTCCTAGATATTTTTTTTCTTTAAATCAGATGTGTCTGAGCCCAAAATTATCAAAATTTAATATTTGCAAAACCTGTAAAAAATAATTTATTTTAATTTTATTTTGTTCTTATATCCTTTCCACTAACTCCAGTTTAAAAAGCTAAAACCAAAGTAGCCAGCTTTCCTCTGAAGTTTTTGAGGTTTTCACAAAAAACAACTAAAACAATTCCTCTTTTAAGGCGAGTGTCTTTGCTGTGATGGCACTGCATGCTGCTGGATTTTAACAAGTTGAAACCCACGGGGAGTCTCTTCCTTTCTACTTCCTATTCATTTTTTATAATTTTTTTTATTTATTTAGTAGCTTTTATGAATTTCAGGTACTCTTTTTCTCTTTCTTAGACTCCACACGCAGCTCTGCTGTTAAAAGGTTTTCTATCTCATTTGCTCGACACCCAACCAATGGTATGTTTTGTTTCTTTTAAATGATACCCCCATGCTACAAATTATTTTTTTTTTTTCATTTGGTTTCCAAACATGGGATGCGAATTCCACTTCTCTACTTTTGGTTGTCACCTCATTGGCTTTAGCATTTCACCACAACTATTTTTGTCTGTTCTCAAACAGCAAGTCGTCTTGTCATTTTAATTTTTTTCTCTATTGCGTTAAATATAACAGTTATTAAAAATACATTCAACATCGGCATTAATATGGTTATCTGAATTATGACTGATGTCAGAATTTTTTTATTCCCCTTTTTAAAATGCATAATGTGTTATTACACATTGTTGCTTTAATATATTTCTCTGGACTCTTTGTAAGCACAGGTTAATTTTTTTATTAGGAATCCTCATCATAAGATGTAAAATATATTTTTATTAAATGTATAAATGCCGTCTTTCAAAACAGTTTTGTAAATAGATTTTCCATTGAGTAGAATATGTGGCTGTGCTCTGTTAATGATCTTTTACCTTTTGTGGTAATTACTTTGTGGTTTTGATGCAGTTCTAGTATTAGCAGAAGTGAAGGTAAGTATGTGATAAGAGTTCTGAATACAACTTTAGACTATTGTTTTATGTGTTGTACATTAAAGGTAGTGGTACTGTGGTGTTTTAGGCAGCGAGTGCTGTTAATTTTTTTATTTTTCATTTTCGTAATGCTTTTTTTTTTAAACATATATAGGTCTTAATGTAACAATGTATACACATTTATATGTATGTCTTCCAGGATTTGAGCTGTACTCCATGGTGCCTTCCATATGCCCTTTAGAGACTCTCCACAACTCCTTATCTTTAAAGCAGATGGATGAGTTCCTTGCGGCAATTGCAGCCCCTTCGAGTGACTGTCTCCCGGATACTCCTACAGCTTCTCCTTGTAGGGTGTTTTTTTTTTCTATATTTTTATTAAATGAAATGATGTGCAGTTGTCTGTGTACATAATATAGATATGGGTGTACCTCCAAGGTGGGTGGTTGTTCTAAACCCAAAAACTCACGTATACTAGTGTAAAAACATGTGCATGATCGTCACGTTTGTTAGGCTGGGTTCACATCATGTTTTTTGTCTTCCATTTAACGTATATGTTAAACTGATTCCTCTGAAGAGTGGCATCCATCACCATAGAGTTCCATTGCAAAAAAAAAGTATGTTAATTTATATAGTTTTTTATTTTTTGCTAGACTTTGAGAAATGGAAAAGTGTAGTGTAATACACTTTTGCATCCTTTTTTTTTTTTTCTAATGTACATGTTAAACATAGGCCAAAAACGTGATGGGAAACCACCTTTACTAGTACTGCACATATATAAGATGGCTATCTTTCCTAACCCTTTTCTAAACATACACATTTAGATAGACTGTGTGTGCAGGTTTATTTCAGTGTGGACAGAGGGAGAAGTGTTGCAAGAGGCATCAGCATATCTGCCCGGGAAATAAAGGATTGGGAATGGTAAAATCAAATATTCCCAAGGCAGATTACGAAGGACTATTAGGCCCCTTTCACACGGGCGAGTTTTCCGTGCGGGTGCGATCCGTGCGGCGAACGTATGGCACCCGCACTAAATCCTGACCCATTCATTTCTATGGGGCTGTGCACATGAGCGATGTTTTTAACGCATCACTTGTGCGTTCAGTTGAAATCGCAGCATGCTCTATATTTTCCGATTTTGACGTGACGCAGGCCCCATAGAAGTGAATGGGGTGTGTGAAAATCGGATGGCATCCGCAAGCAAGTACGGATGCCGTGCGATTTGCATGCATGGTTGCTAGGAGACCATCGGGATGGAGACCCGATCATTATTATTTTCCCTTATAACATGGTTATAAGGGAAAATAATAGCATTCTGAATACAGAATGCATAGTAAACCAGCGCTAGAGGGGTTAAAAAAAATAAAAAAAATTTAACTCACCTTAGTCCACTTGCTCGCGAAGCTGGCATCTCCTTGTGTCTCCGCTGCTGATGAACAGGACCTGGGGTGAGCTACTCCATTAAATAGAGCTTAAGGACCTTCGATGACGTCACTCCGGTCATCACATGATCTTTTACCATGGTGAATCACCATGGTAAAAGATCATGTGACGTACCATGTGATGACCGGAGTGACGTCATCGAAGGTCCTTAACCTGTATTTAATGGAGCAGCTCACCCCAGGTCCTGTTCATCAGCAGCGGAGACACAAGGAGATGCCAGCTTCGCGAGCAAGTGGACTAAGGTGAGTTAAATTTTTTTTTATATTTTTTTAACCCCTCTAGCGCTGGTTTACTATGCATTCTGTATTCAGAATGCTATTATTTTCCGTTATAACCATGTTATAAGGGAAAATAATACAATCTTCAGAACATCAATCCCAAGCCCGAACTTCTATGAAGAAGTTCGGGTTTGGGTACCAAACATGCGCGATTTTTCTCACGCGAGTGCAACGCATGACAATGTTTTGCACTTGCGCAGAAAAAATCGCGCATTTTCCCGCAACGCACCCGGCTCTTATCCGGGCAAAAAAACTCACGCCCGTGTGAAAGAGGCCTTACAGATCCTATATATACATTGGATATAAAAAGTCTACACACCCCTGTTAAAATGTCAGGTTTTGTGGTGTAAAAAAATGAAACAAAGATAAATCATTTCAGAACTTTTTCCACCTTTAATGTGACCTATAAACTGTACAACTTAATTGAAAAACAAACTGAAATCTTTTAGGTGGAGGGAAGAAAACAACAACAAAAAAACGAAATTAATTTGGTTGCATAAGTGTGCACACCCTCCTATAACTGGGGATGAAGCTGTGTTCAGAATTAAGCAATCACATTCAAAATCATGTTAAATAGGAGTCGGCATACACCTGCCTTCATTTAAAATGCCTCTGATTAACCCCAAATAAAGTTCAGCTGCTCTAGTTGGTCTTGTTGCGGTCATATTGTTGTTTGACTGTGACGCGGTTGCCGGTTGCAACGTGTTGTTGTTGGTTTGCACTTGCATTTCCCCTTTAAGGTGTGTCTCCTTGCTGTTTGGTGAGCGAGGGGTTAATATTCTAGCTAGTGGGGATTTTGGTGTGTCCTGGGTGTCGCCACTTGCTTGACTTTATCTGTGGCTTCCTGGCTGTTGTACTCCAGCCTTGTTTGGTGTTGGAGCTCTGCACCTTTGGACAAATTGTCTTCCTTTTGTATGTTCCTTATACCCTACTTCACCAGTTTTAAGTTAGGTGTGGGTTTATGTTCAGGGTGTGTTGTACGTCTTGATTATTACACGTCTGGGCTGTTGTTGGTGTTTGTCCCTGCATGTATAAAAGACGTTTTCCCTGTGTGTTGTGTCCTCCGGAAGGGGGTTGGTTTCCCGGAGGGGTGAACCACTAGCCTATATGCAGCGCTGCCTGGGGCTGCCATGCACCTTGCGGCATGGGGGTCCTGGCGGAATCTGGTGTGCTGGATACCTGTGTGAGTTGTTGGTACGGCGTCATGTTTGGTGTTAGGGCTCCTGTACGTATACACGTGTTCCAGTCTTGGAGACTTTGGCAGGTAAGTGTGTTGTTTTGTGTTCTTACCTGCCGATCCTCTTGCTGTGTATGGTCTCTCCTTTTCCCTACTATTAGGTCTTTAGAGACTCTTGTTCTTCCGTGTCTTGGATGAACAGGATGTCTCACCCTGCTCCTATCTGAGGGATTATCAGGGCGACTCAAGGTCCCAGTTTTCCAGGGTATGAGCCGTCCTACCATCCGGGTCCGCTCATACGATGAGGAGTTAGGCCGAATGCACACGGCCGTGTTCCGCGGCCGAGAGCGGTCCGTGGTAGGCCAGGCTGGATTCCTGTTCAGAGAAGGAGCGCACGGCGTCATTGGTTGCTATGACGCCGTGCGCTTCATGCCGCCGCTGCACTACAGTAATGCACTCGTATAGTCGGCATGAAGCGCACGGCGTCATGGCAACCAATGACGCCGTGCGCTCCTGCTCTGAACAGGAATCCAGCACGGCATACCACGGACCGCTCTCGGCCGCGGAACATGGCCGTGTGCATTCGGCCTTAGGGAGAGGATTAGGGACGCTATAGGAGGTGACCTGCTTCCCTTTTCCTGGCTTCTCGGCTTAGCTGCTATCAGTTATCCCTTTACATTGTACCGTGGGGGTTTTTCCCCCGCCCCACCGTGACAGGTCTTTCCTGAAATTTTCTTAGTCGCATCCCACAGCAGAGAGCTTCCAAAGTATCAGAGGGATCTCATTGTTAAAAGATATCAGTCAGGAGAAGGGTACAAAAGAATTTCCAAGGCATTAGATATACCATGGAAAACAGTGAAGACAGTCATCATCAAGTGGCGAAAATATGGCACAACAGTGACATTACCAAGAATTGAACGTCCCTCCAAATTGATGAAGAAAAGACGAGAAGAAAACTGGTCTGGGAGGCTACTAAGAGGACTACAGCAACATTAAAGAAGCTGCAGGAATATCTGGCAAGTACTGGCTGTGTGGTATATGTAACAACAATCTCCCTTATTCTTCATATGTCTGGACTATGGGGTAGAGTGGCAAAACGAAAGCCTTTTCTTAGGAAGAAAAACATCCAAGCCAGGCTACATTTTGCAAAAACACCTCTGAAGTCTCCCGAAAGGATGTGGGAAAAGGTGTTATGGTCTGATGAAATCAAGGTTTAACTTTTTGGCCATAATTCCAAAAGATATGTTTGGCGCACAAACAACACTGCACATCACCAAAAGAACGCCATACCCACAGTGAAGCATGGAACTGGGGCCTTAGTTAAGCTAGAGGGAATTATGAACAGTTCCAAATACCAGTCAATATTGGCACAAAACCTTCAGGCTTCTGCTAGAAAGCTGAACATGAAGAGCAACTTCATCTTTCAGCATGACAACTACCCAAAGCATACATCCAAATCAACAAAGGAATGGCTTCACCAGAAGAAGATTAAAGTTTTGGAATGGCCCAGCCAGAGCTGAATCCGATTTGAAAATCTGTGGGGTTATCTGAAGAGGGCTGTGCACAGGAGATGCCCTCGCAATCTGACAGATTTGGAGTGTTTTTGCAAAGAAGAGTGGGCAAATCTTCCCAAGTCAAAATGTGCCATGCAGATAGACTCATGCCCAAAAAGATTGAGTGCTGTAATAAGATCAAAAGGTACTTCAACAAAGTATTAGTTTAAGGGTGTGCACATTTATGCAACCATATTTATTTTATTTTTATATTTTTTTCTTCCCTCTACCTAAAAGATTTCAGTTTGTTTTTCAATTGAGTTGTACAGTTTATAGGTCACATTAAAGGTGGAAAAAGTTCTTAAATGATTTGTCTTTGTCTCATTTTTTTACATCACGGAAACCTGACATTTTAACAGGGGTGTGTAAACATTTTATATCCACTGTATATGTTACATTGTTGGCTAATTCCACTTGATGAAATATGGAAGCTGGCTGATCAGGGTTTGGTTTTGGTGACTGTGGATGAAGTTTGAGCTCGTTGTAGACATATCATTCGCATATATGAAATGGCAGGTCTTTCAATTATACACAACAGATAAGACTACTTTCACATCTGAGGATCTCAAAACAAGAATTAAATGGTTCAGATTTGTCCCCACTCATTGTCAGTGGGGACAAAACTGATCAGGATGCATAAGTATGCATCTGTTCCATTTTGGTGCTACACAAAACCACTGAAAATCAATGTAAGTCAATGGTGCCAGATCATTTTTATTTCTTTTTTGTTAGCAAAAAAAACTGATCCAGCGCCTATTGACTAACAATGATTTTCATATCGGATCCAGTTTGTTCAGTTTTGATTTAAAACATTTGGATGTATTAAATGGCACAGATCAGTTTATTTCGGTTTTGAGATCCTCTGCCCGATCTCAAAACCGGAATTAAGAACGCAAATGTGAAAGTAGCCTAATTCACAATGCAAGGGAAATGCATCATTTGAACCCACATATTGGGAAGTAGAACTGGTCTGAAGACTGAGGTTATAGGAAACATTATTTTGATTTATTTCATGCTCAGGAGATGATTTTTATTTGGTATAGGTACTCCTGGGTTTTACAGTCATGTCGGCAGGAAAGTCTCTTTGAATACATATACTCCTGCTAAAATACTTCCGACCCCATTGCTTCTTGGTGCTGATGGTACCGTATCAGACCCTGCTGCTACACGTAAGTAAAATTGCAAAAACAAAGTCTATAAATTTATGGAAAATTGCATACTAGTGATATATGGGTCCTTGTGCAGCTTAGGGCCCTTTCACACCTGCGTTATAGTCTTCCGGCATAGAGTTCCGTCGTCGGGGCTCTATGCCGGAAGAATACTGATCAGGATTTTCCTAATGCATTCTGAATGGACAGTCCGTCCTTCAGGATGCATCAGGATGTCTTCCGTTCCGGAACGGAACGTTTTTTGGCCGCAGCAAATAGCGCAGCATGCTGCGCTTTTTGCTCCGGCCAAAAATCCGGAACACTTGCCGCAAGGCCGGATCCGGAATGAATGCCCATTGAAAGGCATTGATCCGGATCCGGCCTTAAGCTAAACGTCGTTTCGGCGCATTGCCGGATGCGACGTTTAGCTTTTTCTCAATGGTTACCATGGCTGCCGGGACGCTAAAGTCCTGGCAGCCATGGTAAACTGTAGTGGGGAGCGGGGAGCAGCATACTTACCATCCGTGCGGCTCCCGGGGCGCTCCAGAGTGACGTCAGGGCGCCCCAGGCGCATGGATGACGTGATCGCATGGATCACATGATCCATGCGCATGGGGCGCTCTGACGTCATTCTGGAGCGCCCCGGGAGCCGCACGGATGGTAAGTATGCCGCTCCCCCGCTCCCCACTACTACTATGGCACCCAGGACTTTAATAGCGTCCTGGGTGCCATAGTAACACTGAAAGCATTTTGAAGACGGATCCGTCTTCAAATGCTTTCAGTACACTTGCGTTTTTCCGGATCCGGCGTGTAATTCCGGCAAGTGGAGTACACGCCGGATCCGGACAACGCAAGTGTGAAAGAGGCCTTAAAGGGTATTCCGGTAAAGTAATTACATTTTTGAAAAAACTGCATTAAGGCTGCAAGCTGTGACCCAACCAGGACCCGTACCTATACATATAACCAGAGTTTCCATTTAACTTGCAATCTATTTGTCTAGCTCCTGTGTGAGCCTGCAACACACTGAGAGTATTATGGCGTCTGATCTTCCTTCACAAAACTACAATCCCTAGTTTTCCTGCTGTGAGTGTTGATGTTTACTGATTGGCTGCCTTATATACAGTCCGGTCACGCCCCCTCTACTCAGTAATCCCCAGTACACTGGCACGCCCTTTGTTTCACAAGACATTTAGCTAGAGAATTGATAGCAACACACTGAGCATGCTCGACCTAATAAAGGCTCAGGTCGATGCCATGGTAAGTTGTGAGGAAACACAGTGGATAGCAGAGGTAGAAAACTACTTGTATAACAACTGAACAGTAAATATGTGAAAGTTACATTATATTAGCTAATTATTGATGATGAATTAGTCTAAAACATAAGTTATATTTCTCGCCCATATTCATTGGGGGACACAGGAACCGTGGTATAGCTATGTCCTCTAGGAGGCGTTGACACTAGATAAAGCTGTTAGCTCTCCCCTGGCAGCTATACCTCCTCCAGCCTGGAGAGAGAGCTTCAGTTTTTTCTAGTGTCAATAGGAGGAAAGACCTCCCTTTTTTTTAGTTTCTTATTTTTCTTATTTTCAGGTGGGAAACAGTGGTCTCCTCGCCTCCCTGTTCTCCCGGGGGAGCACGCCAATGTTGGTCCGCCACGCTGCCTCCTCCCCCACAAGAAGACAAGGTGGACCAGGGCAGCCTCTCTCCCCTGCATCCCGCCAGCTGAAGGGTCACCCATCCGAGCCCCTTTTCCAGCGTCCTGCCACTACGGTGCCAGTAGCTGAAAGGGGTGACCCTGCTGGATAAGAGGAGGGGTGAAGATGGCGGCAGGAAAGAGAAGAGGATAAAGATGAGGTGAGTACACGGGACTAGGTAAGTGTGTTAACCCTCCTGGCCCGCCCTCCCTCTTGGTGGCAATAGTCTTCAACAGCACAGGGCTCCCCTGAAGCCATTCCCAGCTCCCCTGAAGCCATTCCCAGCTCCCCTGAAGCCATTCCCAGCTCCCCTGAAGCCATTCCCAGCACCCCTGAAGCCATCAGCACCCCTGATGTCATTCCCTTCACTCCCCCTCCTGTTGTCCTCCAAGCCGGGACAACGGCACATAGGGGGTTAATGACCGCCGTCAGGAGCGCAGGAGGCTCCCACTCCCTGACAGTAAATTCTTCCTGAGCCCTACGGAAATGAGTTTCACTATAGCAGCACCTACCTCATTGCCACCCCTTTCGGGAGCGGACGCCGGGCGCGCCGCTCTGGATGGTGTTAACTGCGGTGGCGCTATGACTTGCGTTTGCCCGGCACCACATCGATGTTCCGGCCGCGATATTGTTTGCCCGGCCCGCACTGGTGTCCGCCCGGCCCGTTGCTCTGGCCTCTGTGTGCGGCCGATGCAGGGGCTAGCAATGCCCTAATCGGCTGCAAACTTCGTCCCCCTCCCTAGAAACAGAAACATGCTGAACTCCACCCCCGGTCCTCAAATGGCCTTAACCCTTTCTGCCAAGCCACCTCTTAGGCCGGCATATCTGGGGATCTACTCCTAGCGCAAGTTTTGTAATGTGGAAAAACTTAACCCCTTCCTTCCTCTTGTGCGCTTGAGGCCGACATCTTAGCTTTAAAAAAAAAAAATGTCCCCCTCCTCTGCCCTCACTACCGCAGGACCACCCTGTCTGGTGGTATCACGCTGGCCCCGTGTCCTATCTCGGATAAGGAGGACCTCTCATAGTTCCCAGTCCGCCCTTCGGGGCCGTTTGGTTGATAATTCTCCACCTTCACAGATCCTGTGGAGGACAGCTGAAGTATTCCCAATCCACTCTCTGGGTCGTTTGGTTGATAATTTCCACCTGCGCAATTCAGTGAAGGACCTCTGAAGGATTCCAATCCGCCCTCTGGGACAGTTTGATAATTCCCCACCTCCGCAATACAGTGGAGACGCTCTGGAATTCCCAATCCACCCTCCTGGGTCGTTTGGTTGATCATTCTCCACCAGCGCATTCAATAAGGGACCTCTGACATTTCCAATCCACACCCCTGGGTCGTTTGGTTGATAATTCTCCGCCGGCGCAATTCAATTAAGGACCTCTGACCTTCCCAATCCACCCTCCCGGGTCGTTTGATTGATAATTCTCCACCTGTGCAATCCACACTCCGGAGTCGTTTGATGAACAGACCTCTAGAATTCTCATTCCACCCCCTGGGTAGTTTGGTTGATAAGTCCCCACCTGCGCAGTCCGCAACTGCCAGGGGCGAGATTCTGAGGGGTAGACATATGCGTGTGCGAACCACAGCACATCTTTCTCCTCACAACCCCACCCTTCCTCCTTGGGTCACACGCATTAACACCTTCCTTAGGTGGCGCGATGACATTATCACTTGTTACATTGTGTGCTGTATGCATTACCCCTTTACTTAGGTGCATTAATTGCACTCCCACGGGGTACAGGACTCGCCACATGCACTAGTTCTCGCCGTGGGCATTAACCCACTTTATAGGTGTAATATTTTCCCTACCACTGGTACTTGCCATATGCATTCCACCTTCCATAGGTAGGGTAATTGCACCACCATTGGATATGGTCCGACTGTTGCGCTATCCTTCCATAGGCGGAGTGTTGCACATCACCGTGCTTCCTGTTGCATTACCCCCTTCCACATGTGATCCACTAGCAGGGGAATAACTAAACGACTTCGGATGCTGCAATTCAACTGCGCCACGGCTCTAGGTGCCTTTGCTTAGTTCACAAGGGGGCGTGGCAACCGTCAGTACCCGTGGATGCCTGGTACTCTTTCTCTAGTGGTATATGGGTGCCTCCAGTGGATACGGTGGCTATTCCTCATTGTATCCTTCTTTTCCTTTTGGTGCTGGTTTTGGGCAGGGGGTTACCTAGCATCACTTATGTGTCCTGGAGACCCCTCATCTCCATGGGCCTCCATTGTTACAGTTGTTCATGATATGGTCCGCATCAATATGTAGTGAGTATGTTCCAGCGAGTAGAGTGTTCACTGACTGTATTCTCTATCCACCACTCCTTCTCTGGAAAAGTGGTTATGCTGGCACTCTGGTTTAGCTGCTACAGCTTGTTCTCCTCCTCAGGTGCAGCTTTTCGCTAATGCTCGAGTTCGTGGTCGCTGCAGTGGGACATCCCCCTCAGGTAGGGTTCCTACCCTGGCGCTAGCTTGGCAGTTGCGCCTGTTCAGCGCCCTTCCAGGTAGAGTTTTTAAGGTTAGCTCTACTTAACTGGGGCAGTATGGTACGTGGCTTCTACGGATAGTCCCAGGCCTCCCCCTCAGTTTTGCGCTTATGGGGCAAGCACTGGCTACTACTGTGGGAGTGGTATTGCGTTACCACTACATACTTGGGTTCTTACTGCACAGCTCTTTCGTCAGGCGGTGGACTCTTTAGCACTGAATTTGGTGGCCTCTGCGGGTGGCCCCCTCCTCTGCTGGGATATCGGGCAAGCAGTACAGTGTGACTCCCCATGCCTGGCTTCCTCCCCAGGTGGAGTTTTTGCACAGCCACTTAATTCTTGGCTACTTCTGTATAGCGCTTGTCTCAGATGGGGAATGGGCTTAGACCTAGCCTATTCTTCTCCTGTCTTTTCCTCCTCTGGCTCATGGTTCATAACTACCCTGCATGCCTTGGTAGTTCCTACATTACTACCTTCCCTCATCCACATTTGCACGGGGTGTTCGTTGGTGGCCTTCCATTCCAGGCACGCTCTGGTCCCGACTGTTGGGCTGTGGCGCCCTTCACATCCCCTCCTTCTACAGGGACTCCACCATTGGTCTGGGTGTGCGAATGGGATCTACACGAAAGCTTCCCACCTTTCTCTCCAGAGCCAGAGTTCCAGAAGCATACGACGTGGACGCCCTTTTTTCCCTCCCTATGTGTTTCTTCCCCTCCTTCCCGGGGTTCTATGGAAGATCAAGATTGACCCCGTCGCGTATGGTACGCCGACCTCGTTCTCCTTCTAGGAGACGTCCCTGGGTCACTGCCACTCGGAGACGACCTTCTTTCGCAAGGTCCTGTCTTACATCGGCATTTAGATGACTGCGTGCTTATTGAAACCGCCATTCTGACGTGGAGAGGGTTTTCGACGATGTCATCTGCTCTATGATTCAGGCCAGGAAGCCTGCTTCGCCAAGAATCCTATTATGGGACCTGGAGGTCCTTCCTGGGCTTCTGTGAAAGCCGGGACATCCCCTCGCTCCGTTTTTTTTCTCTCCCCACGGTCCTATCCTTTCTACAATCAGGGTTGGACCTTGGTTTAGCCCTTAGTTCCTTGATGCGTCTGGTGTTGGCGCTTCTGTCCTGGGGCAGATTTCCAGCGTCCTCTGGTTCCCCTGGAAACCTTCCTTCAGGGACTGGCACATACGGGTCCTCGTACCGTCCTTGCCGCCTTGGGATCTGAATATAGTTCTCTCAGTGTTACATTCTTCTCCCCTTGAGCCCTTACGGGAGTTCTCACTCTGGCTCCTGTCCTATAAGATAGTTTTTTTTCTTGTGGCCATCACATCCATTAGATGGGTGTCTAAGTTTGGGGTGCTCTCTTGCAAAAATCCTCTTCCTGGTTCTTCACAAGGATAAGGCAGTTCTCCGGCCTATTCCTTCTTCTCCCAAAAGTGGTCTCTGACTTACATATCAATGAAGAAATTGTCCTTCCTTAATTGTCCCTCTCCTTCACACCCCACGGAAGGGAGTTACACTATTGGACGTTGTCAGTGCTCTAATCTTTATTGGCAGCCTCCAGTCCCTTCCGGCGTACGGAACCCCTTTTTGTCTTCCGGAGAGTCCCGCTAGGGATTGGCGGCCTCCAAGGTGGCGATTGCACGTTGGATTCGGTCTGCAAGTGCTGAAGCATACTGCGCCCGGAGCAGGGTTCCGCCCTTGGGTGTCACGGCTCACTCCACCACTGCGGTGGGCGTTTTCTTGGGCTCGGAGGAATCGCGCTTGGGCTTCACAGTTGTGTAAGGCGGCTACTGGTCCTCCTTACACATGTTCACAAAAAATTACCAGGTGCATACATATGCATCGGCGGTCACTGCTTTGGGCCGCGCAGGAGTCAGTTCTTAGATGCCTGCAGGGACGCTTGCTTCCATGGGTCAGTGTTTTTTTCCCTCCCTTTGAACTGCTTTTGGACGTCCCACAGTTACTGTGTCCCCCAATGAATATGAGCGACAAAAGGAGATTCTTGTATAACTTACCAGTAAAATCTCTTTCTCGCTCTTCATTGGGGGACACAGCACCCACCCAGTATTATTGTCCGGCCACAGTTGTGGCTGTTGCTGGTTTGAACCCCGTTGGGTCGTTTGACATGGTTGGTGTTCCACGTGTTTTTCTTTGGTTGGCTTGCTTCTCCTACTGCTTGTACACAAACTGAAGCTCTCTCTCCAGGCTGGAGGGGGTATAGCTGCCAGGGGAGGAGCTAACAGCTTTTACTAGTGTCCACACCTCCTAGAGGACATGGCTACTATACCCACGGTTCCTGTGTCCTCCAATGAAGAGCGAGAGAGAGATTTTACTGGTTAGTTATACAAAAATCTCCTTTTATGGTAACCGGAATACCCCTTTAACCCTCCAAATGGGCTTTTCTTTTAAAATGCAAAGCTGTTCTATGTACATCTGCTCAGGCCAGATTCACACAAGGATATGGTGGACGTATGGCGAGTTTAACTGACCCGAACTCACAGCATCATAGATCCCTATAATGATGTGAGTTCAAGTCAGGCCAATAACAGGTCTGCCATACGCCCGCGTGTATCCAGCCTTACCATTTGTAGAGGTGGCTAAGCATCTGGGAGATGTAGACTATAGGATCACAATGCTACAGCTGGGAAGAAACTTTGATAAAATGACGTTTGGCTAAAATTATGTATTGTACTCTGAAGAAGGAAGCAACTTCAGAATGACATAGGGGCCCTTCTATATTCTTTATATACTTTCTGTCCTTGTCTTGCAGATGGCAGTGGACCATCAAGCACCATCTCTATAGCTTGTGATCTGCTCTCGGAAGATAGCAAAAGGCAAGAAGAGACGGCTCATCTCCAGCAAGATGTCTGTGTACAAGCAAGACCAAATCTACATTCTTAAAGAGTTGTAGTAATGCAGCATTAGCGAATTGTATCTATATCTGAGATATTTAAATATTTTTTTTACTTCATATCAGATTGTATATACTGACAGAGCATAGATGAAATGTACAATAAAGGGGTATTCCCACTGGACATTTATGGCATATCATTAGGAAAGGTCTTAAAGGCTATGTACACCTTTGTGGGGGGGGGGGGTTATTGCATTGTACTGATTCTAAGCTAAAACTCATTTTCTTCAGTTGGTCTTTATTAAAAAATATGGAGCCATTTTTTCTGTACAGTGCCGAGATGCTCTAGAGCAGCCTCTGGATTTTCTCTTTTCCATCAGTTACCTCTGCTCTCTGACATTATAAACACTCTTACTGATAAGAATGTGGCTTAAATAAGTGTTTATGACCTCTTAGTAGTTTAGAGATGAGGCTTATTAGATGACCGGCACAAATTGAAAGTACCAGTCACACAGTTATAAAAACCGTTTACCCTTTGTGACAGAACGGCTCAATATTTTTAGTAAAGTTAATTGAAAATTGTTTTTTTAGCCAAAATAAATAAAATCAAGTCATAAACAAAAATTGCCTCCGAAGGTATACATGGCCTTTAAATGTTCTAGAGGTGCGGATCCCACCTCTGAGACCTACTGCTATCTCAAGAACGGGCCCCGATGTGAATTCACAGCAAGAAGTCCATGTGTGTTTCTCTATTTACTCCTATGGGACTAAAGAAAATAGCAGAGCGTTGGCTTGGCTTTTATTTTCGGAAGTCCCATAGCAGTGAATGAAAAAGACACCATGCATGTGCAGTGTGCGCTTCATTTACAGCAGGGCCCCATTCTTGACATAGGAGCGGCTCCCAGAGGTAGGACCTACACCTGTCAGATATAGATATATATATATAGATAGATAGATAGATAGATAGATAGAGATATATAGATATAGATATATCGATATATATATATATATATATATATATATATATATATATATCTCTACTGCAAATGCCCAGATGAGACAACCCCTTTAATTATTTAGTGTTTACATTGTATGCTACACATCCAGCATATACAGCAACGAAGGAAAAGCTTGCTACAGCTTTCCCTGTCATTCACGGGGTGAATTATTGGACCTGTAGTGCACTGTGTTCTGCACATTTACTTTGCCAAGTAACTTTTTAATCTAAACCTTATGTTTTCTGGGCAGGTTTTACACATCCCAGAATGCAGCAAGCAATGTAAAAAATGTATACTTTTATCCTGGTTGTTATGGCTGTGACCAGTGATACATATTTTACAGCTCTAATGTCTGTGTGTTCTCTTTGTTACAAAAAAGGAGCTAAAACTCTGACCCTAACATCTGTAGTAATTACTAGTCGTAGTAATTAGTTTATCGCCATATCTAGTACACACTTAAGGATAAGGTGTATGACTACATATATACATCCATAAGTACACCGTTTTAGTTATTAAAACTTTTTTTTTCTTTTTATGTAGAGAACAAAAGCGAATATAATTAAAGTGCTTTTCCATTACTTGGTGTCGCTGACCCTTCATAGTGACATATCAGATCGGTTTTGGCACTCCGACCCCCACCAATCACTAGAACGAGGAGATAGAAGTGCTGGCAGAATCTAGATAGACCGATGGATGTTCTATTGAGGCCATCTCCTGCAGCGAGAAGAGAGCATGCTATGTGTGTGTCTCTCTCTCCCATTTCTAATGGTCAGTGGGGGTCTCAGCACTCGGGCCCCCACAGATCCAAACCTTTGATATGTTGCTATGACATATTAAGAGTTCAGTTACATAAGTATTGATGACCAATCCTCACGATAGGTCTTTAGTATCAGATTAGTGGGATCTGACTCCCGGCACCCATGTTGCTATATGATGGATGATTCTGTGCTGGGTATACTATAAAGAGCAGACAAGCACTGCGGCCCCTTCAAACACAGATTTTTGGGGTCCCAGGAGTCCAACCCCCAACAATCGGATATTAATGACTAGTCCTGAGGATAGGTTTCTATATTTAAATCCCGGACAACATGGCAAATTAGAAAACAAAATATAATGGCGAATACTTCCAGCGTCCCAAACACGGCTAGTAATGCTGCAAGGCGGGTAGGACTAACCACCATCCGATGCAAATTACTAGACACTGAAAATGTAATGAACTCCATTGATTTGCATGAACCGAGTTATGTCACAAATAGTGTCATTCGCCAAAAGATGACCTCAAATTTCACATTACCATTAATATTCACATCATCTAATTAAAGGCAATGTGTATGTATAGCCGCATGCCTGATAAGACAATATAATTATATATATCAAAAGTTTCGCATCCATAATCTAGGCCTTACTGTTACTTCACATTTGGCTACTTGATCTAATCCGAATGTGTATGCTCACGCAGTTGTGCCCATAGGTTCACGTAACTATTGACCGTATCGCTTGCACATGCTCTTCTATACTGGTCTTAAACCAGTGCATGACCTAGTCAGATGCCCTCATTGTCCCTGACTTGCTGTTCTTGTGCTCTCCTCTTAAGCGGGCCATACATGAGACTCTTCTCTCTTGCCAGGTTGACGGCGGTTTTCTGAACTCCGTCATAAACGTGCACTTTCAGCTTATGCAATCTTGTATTTATTTCAGAGGAGAGAAGGAAATAAGCTGCAGCCAGATCCCACTTCTCCCATTGGGAAAAAGGGTCAACATTGATATCCAACTTGTCTGACCCCTCTCTGCCCCAATGTCTGCTGTCCGCTTCAGACATGCTGCTCCCGGGAACCAAGTTACTGGCATGTTTTGTATTATAATCTATGGGCAAAGTCTTGTGCTTGTTTAAAAAAAAAGTATTTATACTGTACAAGTACAGCTAAACCTTTTTTTATGAGTCAGCTCCTCTATTGACCAAATTTAGTTTTACCTTGACATCCCAAGTATGAGCTTAAAGAAAAAAAGTTGGATCATTTAAGGGGCAGTCAAACTTCTGTTACTTTTCCTTTTGTTCCATGTTCTTGTATCTGTTACATTATTGGTCTGTTTAATTATTTTCCACATTTTTCTGTATTTTTTTATTTTATTTCCCCCAAAGTCCCCCCTGCTTATTAAATGCCAAATACTTCAGTTTCTTGTACTGTATACCAGTTTGTTACTTTGTCTATGCTTTGTCTTTTCCACTTGCTAAAAAGTGTTTTTAGGACCTTGTTGAGATACATTTATATACTGCCGGCTTAGTAGTATATACTGTATCATGTAAATACATGGACTTTGATTTGCATTTCTTCAGGTTGTATTTTTAGCTATGTTATACTGCAGACATTCTTTATTTTCTAATACATTCAAAATATAAATTATTTTGTAATCTTTAGTTGGTGTATTGTCTTGACATTTATAGACCGATATTAGGCTTCATATTGCGGCAGTAAGACGCAGGCCCTGCACGCTTCTACCGAACAGAATTCTATGTAACTTAAATTCTAATGTATATCAAGTCTGTCTCCGTCAGGTCTCTCTATTGGAGATCAGATTTTAGCTGGAGATCAGTAAATATTCTCCAGTCTGATGTGTTGGCCTCAAAAAAGGTGACGAATCCTCGACTTCTATATCATCATAAGAAGCGTTGGCTCAAGTGTGCAAAAAAGTGCGAACGGTGGACAAGTACAAGATTGGAAACGGGTGATTTGGAGCAATTAGATGAAAGTCAATAGATGGGTGCAAATAGGTCTGGAAGAAACCAGGGAAAAAGGGAATAACGGATCGAGAAATTGAAGTTCGGTGGAGGAAGCCTGATGATATGGAGTTGTTTTGCAGCCAAAGCCGTTGGATACTTGACCAGGATCGATGGTGGTCTCAATGCTGAGCAATATGAGTATCCTACAAGACGAGTTACTTTGTACACTCAAGTACTATGGTATGAAAAGGATGACAGAGTTCCAGCAGGACAATGACCAGAAGCATACGTCGAGATTGGTGAAGAAATGGTTCAGTGACAATTAAGTCAGAGGCTGGATTGGCCCCCACAGTCCCCAGACCTCTACCAAACAATTGTGGGTAGAGTGGAAGAAAAAGCTATATTTGTGCCCGAGTGAGTCGACCAGCATGCACCAACATTGGGAACGTGTAGAAAAGACCTGGGAACAGATTTCGGTTGACATGCTTGAATCTGATTGAGAACATGCCCAGAAAGATTCGGGCAGTGTTGAAAGCCAAAGGTTGATTTACAAAATAATAAAAATTTAGAATTTTAGGAGCGAAACAGTAACCACACAACATGAAGCGGCATAACTAATATGCTATATAGTTACAAGTCCAGTTTATGTAGGAGATGGCCAAGATGATTGTCTATAAGATGATGGTAGTCACATGTTCGATGCTGTAGTGGATGGTGAGATACGGAGCCTGAAAGTCAAAAGTTCAAAACATTGTCACCCTTTTGCTCGTCAGTGTATCTGAATAGTACATCCATCGTATACACTTGGAAGGGATAGAACTGATTGCACTTGTCAGTGTCATTTTTAAAGGGCTTTTCTAAGATTTTGGTATTGATGAGCTATCCTCAGGATAGGTCGTAAATATCAGATGGGCGGGGGTCCGACTCCCGGGAACCCCGCCGATCAGCTGTTTGAAGAGGCTGCGGCAGCCTCCTAGGTCAGTGACATCACGTGGCCTAGGCTCGGCTCAGTCCCATAAGTCATCAGAATCTTGGAAAAGCCCTTTAATGTGTCTAGGAGCATTCTGCTGTGTGCGCCCTGCCACAAGAATCTAATGGAGTACATTACTTTTCTCTGCAAATCAACCATACATCATATCCTCTTGAGCTCCACTGTATTTCCATACAATATTAATATAATATTTATAACCTGCTGCTGCATCTGCAAAGGGATTAGCAAGCACTCAAGACTCCGAGCTACAGCAAAGTCCTAACATTATATATAGAGATGTCCCCGAAGTAGTGAGGGGGTAATACTTTGCCTTTTATAAAAAGAACTGCTCTGTAATATTAATTTAACATTAAAGGAACACTTCATGCAAACTGATACACTAAGTAATGGCTGGATCAGGGCATGAGGGGGCGGTGCCTGATTCAGAGAACACCCCTGAGAGAATGTGTCATGCAGCGCCCCCTCAGGGCATTTTCTTGCATCGGCTACTCCCTGTGTTCATTGCTTCCTATTGGTAATGGACCACAAAATATCCTGGAAGGGTAAATAGTTTCTTGTGTGTCAAAATGTAGATTTCAGAATAGTTGAGTGGTTGGGTCTAACAACTTGCCAAATTACTGGTCAGCACTGGCTTGCTGTCATTACATTATACCGGCAGAGCGAATTTTAGCAGACGGATTTTATGAAGGTACCGAATTATGTTCTCAACAGGAAAACTACCTCTCCATTGCATGCCTTCCCCTTACATGCTTAAAGGTCCGTTCACACGTCTGTAGTGTATTGCGGATCCGCAATACACCCGGCCGGCACCCCATAGAACTGCCTATTCTTGTTCTCAATTGTGGAACGGATACAGACATGTGAATGGACTCCAAGGAGCCTGTCCTTCCTGCTACAACTACTGGTGGCAGTTGAAGAATGGAACTGAGCATGTGCTTCAGTCTTAGGCTACTTTCACACTTGCGTTCAGAGCGGATCCGTCTGAGACGGATCCGCTCATATAATGCAGACGGTGGCTCCGTTCAGAACGGATCCGTCTGCATTATATTGTTAAAAAATTTCTAAGTGTCAAAGTAGCCTGAACGGATCCGTCCAGACTTTACATTGAAAGTCAATGGGGGACGGATCCGTTTGAAGAGCGGAGGCTGAATGCTGCCAGACTGTTGCATTCTGAGCGGATCCGCATCCACTCAGAATGCATTAGGGCTGGAAGGATGCGTTCGGGGCCGCTTGTGAGCCCCTTCAAACGGAGCTCACAAGCGGACACCCGAACGTTAGTGTGAAAGTAGCCTTAGTGAGCAGGCCAGATAATTTAAAAAGTAAGCAACCAGTAGGTGGCGCTATACGGATTGATTAACTCAGTAGCTATCATACATTTTTTCCATTAAATACAATTACAAAAGTATTCAGATCCAGGGGCTGGTTTGAAAACTGTAGAATATTATTTGTGGGAAAACCTTTTTATTCACATTTAAGACTTGTATTAGTACAAGAATAACGTGGCAACCAAAATACTAGTCACATAGTTATAACCAATATGTCACCACATCTTTCGGTGGGACATGGGAGTGTAATAGGCCTGGGACACAGGCACAGTGTTACAGATGGAGTGAGGCGACCACTTTTTTTTGCCACTTTAGAGAGATCATAAAGGCAGCACTCCTCAGGGACATTAGCATCATACACTGTTGGTGCCCTCTTTGTTTATAATGTACCCCTGCAAGTGCCCTTTTTTTTTTTTTTTTTTTTTTTTATTATAATGTCCCCCCAGCAGGGCCCTCTTTATTTATAATGTCCCCCCAGCAGGGCCCTCTTTATTTATAATGTCCCCCCAGCAGGGCCCTCTTTATTTATAATGTCCCCCCAGCAGTGCCCTCTTTATTTATAATGTCCCCCCAGCAGGGCCCTCTTTATTTATAATGTCCCCCCAGCAGGGCCCTCTTTATTTATAATGTCCCCCCAGCAGGGCCCTCTTTATTTATAATGTCCCCCCAGCAGGGCCCTCTTTATTTATAATGTCCCCCCAGCAGGGCCCTCTTTATTTATAATGTCCCCCCAGCAGGGCCCTCTTTATTTATAATGTCCCCCCAGCAGGGCCCTCTTTATTTATAATGTCCCCCCAGCAGGGCCCTCTTTATTTATAATGTCCCCCCAGCAGGGCCCTCTTTATTTATAATGTCCCCCCCAGCAGTGCCCTCTTTATTTATAATGTCCCCCCCAGCAGTGCCCTCTTTATTTATAATGTCCCCCCAGCAGTGCCCTCTTTATTTATAATGTCCCCCCAGCAGTGCCCTCTTTATTTATAATGTCCCCCCAGCAGTGCCCTCTTTATTTATAATGTCCCCCCAGCAGTGCCCTCTTTATTTATAATGTCCCCCCAGCAGTGCCCTCTTTATTTATAATGTCCCCCCAGCAGTGCCCTCTTTATTTATAATGTCCCCCCAGCAGGGCCCTCTTTATTTATAATGTCCCCCCAGCAGGGCCCTCTTTATTTATAATGTCCCCCCAGCAGGGCCCTCTTTATTTATAATGTCCCCCCAGCAGTGCCCTCTTTATTTATAATGTCCCCCCAGCAGTGCCCTCTTTATTTATAATGTCCCCCCAGCAGTGCCCTCTTTATTTATAATGTCCCCCAGCAGGGCCCTCTATTTATAATGTCCCCCAGCAGTGCCCTCCCTATCTATAGTGCCCCCCAACAGTGCCCTCTATTTATAATGTCCCCCAGCAGTGCCCTCTTTATGTATAATGTCCCTGGTAGTGCCTGCTTTATGTATAAAGTCCCCCAGCAGTGCCCTCTTTATAGTGTCCCACAACAATGCCCTCTTTATGTATAGTGTCCCCCCAGCAGGGCCCTCTTTATTTATAGTCTCCCCCAGCAGTGCTATATTTATTTATAATGTCCCCCAGCAATGTCTTCTTTATTTATGTCCCCCAGCAGGGCCCTCTATGTATAATTTCCCCCATCAATGCCCTCTTTATGTATAATGTTCCTAAGCAGTGCCCTCTTAATCTATAGTGTCCCACAACAATGCCCTCTTTATTTATACTGTCCCCCAGGAGTGCCCTCTTTATTTATACTGTCCCCCAGCAGTGCCCTCTTTATTTATACTGTCCCCCAGCAGTGCCCTCTTTATTTATATTGTCCCCCAGCAGTTCCCTCTTTATTAATAATGTCCCCCAGCAGTGCCCTCTTTATTAATAATGTCCCCCAGCAGTGCCCTATTCATATACATATACATACTGGGGGCACTTTGGCACTATTATTTCTGCAGTATACTGTTTGGGGGCACAGCATGCACAGTATTGGGGGTAGGATTAGGATGGCACTGTTGAGCCAACAGGTTGGAAAGGATGATGGAAAAGTGAGGAATCTAGAATGTTTGTGTGTCAAACTCTGCAGAGACCGGATGCGGCTGAAATACTTTGTCATGGTGGTCTGGTCCGAATGGAGAAGATGAGGAGACGTCACTTAGAGGTATGCTACCCTGCTGATAACTCTCTTGCACTATAAGCTGGAACTTGTGGAATAAGGTGTCCACTGTATAATGCTGGCTTGTTGTTGCTCTGGTTGTTCACTGGGTGATGGGTGTCCGAACTGTATTCCCTGAGCTGCAGCTGGTCGCTCTGCGGTCTATTTCATGCTGTGGCTTTCCTGTTATCCTAACGCTCTTGCAGTCTCTGGCGTAGCGGTCTCACAGGAGAATGGGTTCTACCACTGGTCCCTAGGACCAGGTGTAATTGGACGTGCTTCCACACACCACGCTGTCCTAGCTAGAACTCCCCCTCCAGGCAGAAAGCAGCACCAGCCTACTCCTACCAAGAGGGGAGGACACAGGGTGATTAACCCCGTCCTTGCCACCCATACCCCATCTTCTGGTGTACATAACATAGGAAAACAGTCTGCAATGTTGCATAACCATTTAGGAAGGTAGCTGTAGTGTGTTTCTTTTACCTATCTCCCGTTCTTGGTTGTGGTCACATGACCATGTCCATGCAGCTCTTTCTTATATCCTATTACATTATGTCCATGGGCGTGTCAATCTATTCAAAAGGGGAGTGTCTGTGACTAAATGGTGGGAGGAGCTAGAAACTAGATGGGCGTTGTTAAAGGGGTCGGCATCATGACATTCTGTAAATGTGACTATGAATGTGATCACAGTGATGATTTCAGCACTGGGGCCCCACCACTACTCACACACTTATTAAAGGGGTTTTCCGGAATTACTATGATCTTTACCAGATCTCCTCATCTAGTTGCTTGCACGCCATGTACATCTTCCCAATGCTCTTTTCAGTTTGGACTCTCCTGGCCAATGTCAGTCTGTTTCCATCCTGGAAGTGGCACTTCCTGTTCCTGTATCCAACCAAACCCATGATGCCCTTGTCCTTTCTCTGCCACAGCTCCAGCACCGCCCTTAAAGGGGTTTTGCCACTTCAGCAAATAGCATTTATTATGCAGAGATTTGCCGTATTTTGTTGTTGTTTCATTGCCTAAAAAAAGGTTCAAAAATGAATGTTGCAAAATGGCTGATGATTGCCCTGCAAAAACCACACCCACTTGTCTTAGCCACACCTTCTTGGTTGGCTCCACCTACAACATGAGGCCGCTTTGTTGAGTTCCGAATCTGCCCTAGGCGTTAAGGCAGATATGTTGTTCCAAGAACTGCACACAGGGGGTCATTTATGAAGCCCGGCGTTTTAGATGACGGTCTTATTAACGCTGGAGGTGGATCCGCTGAAGTCATGAAGAGGTGCTGGCCTGTACGTAACTTTGGCGCATCCAGATCCAGTTCTACATATAAGACAGCTTCCGAGTTGTGTTAGGGCTCATGCACACAAACGTATTTTCTTTCTGTGTCCGTTACGCTTTTTTTACAGACCAAATGTGGAACCATTCATTTTAATGGGTCCACAAAAAAAAAAAAAAATGAAGTTACTCCGTGTGCATTCCGTTTCCGTATGTCCATTCCGCAAAAAAATAGAACATGTCCTATTATTGTCCTCATTACGGACCAGGATAGGACTGTTCTATCAGGAGCCAGCTGCTCCGTTCCACAAATTATGAAATGTACACGGACGACATTTGTATTTTTTTGTGGACCGCAAAAAACATACGGTTGTGTCCATGAGCCCTTACATTTGGACCATTTTCCTAAAACGGGCGTAGAAAATGATGAAGGAGACGGGCCTACTGGCTCTTCCCCACCATGCCCACTTTTTTTTTATATACATGGCATGAGCAGGGAAAAGTTGCAGGTTGCGATGCAAATAACCTTTGCACTGCAATCTGCGGCAAAAATCCGCCTTAGGGCCCTTTCACACCTGCGTTCTTTTCTTCCGGCATAGAGTTCCGTCGCCGGGGCTCTATGCCGGAAGAATCCTGATCAGGATTATCCTAATGCATTCTGAATGGAGAGAAATCCGTTCAGGATGCATCAGGATGTCTTCAGTTCCGGATCAGAACGTTTTTTGGCCGGAGAAAATACCGCAGCATGCGGCGCTTTTTGCTCCGGTGAAAAATCCTGAACACTTGTCGCATCGACGGATCCGGAATAATAGCCCATTGAAATGTATTATTCCTGATCCGTCCTAACATCATCAGTTGTTACGACACAACGATGGATCTGGAAGTTGCGCCTGCGCCAGGAAGTAGGAAGGGCTTGGCTGACGCGAAAACTTCCACTAGACAGCCCGCGCGGGAGAAGACAGGGCGTGAAAGAAGCTCCTGGAGGTGAGTATTGTGTGTTTGTCCCTTGCATATTTTATTAGTTGCAAAACAAACTAGAAATTTTCTTATAAGAAATAATTTACATACCGGATCCGCTCATCAGTACACGACGGATCCGGACAAAAAAACGTTGATGTTGGCTTCAGAATTTCCGGATCAGTATCTTACCCAAAAAGCCGGAAAGACGCATCCGGAAACAAAACATTATGCGTTCTTACGCGTTTTTCCAGATCCGGCGTGTAATTCCGGCAAATGGAGTACATGACGGATCCGGACCACGCAAGTGTGAAAGAGGCCTTAAATAGACTTATTTCTGGATAGTAAATGACTCCCACTGTTTTTTTAATGCTGCATTCTATCCGCTGACGGGTCGGGCTCATGCACATGAACGTATTTTCTTTTCGTGTCCGTTTTTTTTGCTAACCGTATGCGGAACCATTCACTTCTATGTTTATGTGAATGGGACCGTATCCGTATTGTGGTCTGTGTGTACCTAGCAGACGGATAAGAATAGGACACGTTCTATAGATGCGGACATCGTTTGCAGCCCCACAGAAATGACACGGACTGAAAAGACGCTGGTGTGAACGCGCGCTTAGGGCTCATGAAAAGACCGCAGCACCACTGAGGTGAATGGGTCTACATCCCAGCTGCTAAACATGCAGATTGGATGTGGACAAAAAAAATAAAATAAAAATACCATGAGTCCTTTAAAAATGTGATGCTTTTCTGACGGTGCACTGGTCTGTGCCCACATTGCTGGCAGCCTGCACCCCTGGGTCCCCGTGTTGTCACTGGGAGGCGGGGGCGGCTGTGGGCGGCTTCCTATGGGCGCACTCCTCCTCTTCCCTCACATCACACGGACACACAGTGCCTGCCTCGCCCGGTCCTGAGCAGCGGCAGCAGGAAGTGGCGGCGCCGGGTGGCCAGGTAATGCTGTGGGGCACTGCCAGGTGCTGTGTGGGGGGTATGATGGTGCAGCGCGCCCCCTCCTCTCTGTGCCCTTGGTGTGTGGTCCTCGCTGGCATCAACCTGTGCCTGCTATAGGGCAGCACCATTGTGATGGCAGCAGGGCTGGGAGGGGGGCACCCCCACCCCCCCTCCCCCCCTTATTCTTCACCCTGCGCAGGGCTGGGTGGGGGGCAGCCCCCCCCCCCCCTTATTCTTCACCCTGGGCCATGTGATGGCAGCAGGGCTGGGTGGGGGGGCATCCCCCGGGCATCCCCCCTTATTCGTCACCCTGGGCCAGTGCACAGAGCATGATGCTGCAGAAAGTTCTATAGGGACCATGTAATGTATGGCTTTAGTGGCTGATGGTCGGATGCATGTGGTACCCATCTATCGCATACATAACGTACATATGTGACGTGTTGGCGATGTGCGCTGCGGCACCTCCAGGGTCACTTAGATGCCTCATTTACTATGTACAGTCATTATATCCTCCTGTCGCTGATGACTTCCCCTTCTCGTGACATTTACAATGGGAACTGGTGACAAACCTATAGGATGATTATTTCCAGCATTATTTAAAGGGGACGTTCACCTTTACATATCAGAAGATCGCCTCTGCTCGCCATTGACCAGTAGGAGTGCCCCGCATGCGTTATTTTTCTTCTGTCTTTGCATCTTTTGAAATGAATAGGACTGTAAATGTCTCCTGTCAGCTTGATGAACCCTAGTAAACCGGGCATACAGCCTGTCGGGGTTGATCATGCTGATGATTTCTCATAGCCGTCCTTTGTACTGTTTTGGAGAAAGCTGCGCTTTTATTCTTACCCCAATTAGGTGTTCGGAACACCTCTTCATCACCGCCTTTCCCCCTTATCCATTCCAACCCATTCAGGGACAGACATCCTCACGGTTTTTCTGCCTGGCCCTGTATTGTTGCACATGCTGTCACTCAGTGGGAGAAAGGTGGTGGTGGTGAAGGGGTGCTCCGAGGGGCTAGGCCCGCCCCCCGTTCTCTAGACACCTAATTAGCATGACCATCAAAGTATAAATTACTCAAAAGCGACTCAATGAATTGCTGCAAGACAGGGCTGTCACTCAGCATGATCAACCCTTACAGGCAGCATGCTTTTTTTTAATAGGGTTGATAATGCTGCAGAAGCTCCTTAAAAAGGGATTATGCCATGATTGATGTCAAAAAATGAAAATGAGACCTGATATAGCGCATGACAGAGCCCTGTACCTCAACCAGAGATCTCCTCACTCTTTGTAACTGCCACAGCTTCTAACTGGCTGGTTAGTTGAAGATTTAAAGTGAGCATGTGCGACCACCTCGCTCAGGTGGACGGAGACTTAAGGGAAAGAACAAACAGCAGGTGGCGCTACAGAGATGGATTTTATTGAATGACTCAGAGGCTGTAGTACATTTTTAGTTACGTACAATTACAGAAGTGTTCGGATCCAGGTGCTGGTTTGTGACACAACCCTTTAAGGGGCTGAGCACTGGACAGGGTTTAACTGCTGAAATTTGGCCACCGCTACAGGTTTTCTATGTCTCGTTCTGAAGCAGTTTGTACCGGCTGAGCATGCATGTTTATTGTAGGATTGCCAACCAGAATTTTTCTTTTTCCTGGGCAACTTATCCGAAAAGAAAACAAAAGAGAACAAAAAGGTGGTCCCTAAAGGGAGATAGTGCATGAGCACTCTCCCAAGGTATACTGCTCTGTGACGAGGGATATGTAGGAAAAGTGAGGGGCAGTAACGTATTAAAACCTAAAGTTTATTTGGACTGTTTAAGAAAAAGCCCCTACCAGACAAACCAGACAGACAACAAACAACAATAAGGGACCCACGTAGGTGATTCGCCAACGGTCAAGTCCGCTAACAATTGTACAGGGAAGCGGAACTGATCGACAAATAAACACTAAATGCAGTCTTTTGGCAAGACGCCACAGACTAATGGTAATGCCATAAGGCAAATAAAAGGGTGGATCTTACCGGTGGTGCCAGTCAGGACCTTGTAGTCCAAAACCCTGGAGGTGGAGGGGCTTCTCGGGTCCGAAAAACACGTCCTCTATTCAAGTTCACCTGGTGCCGAGGGGCTGCAGGGAAAAGCTGTCCCTGTTAATGCCCTACTTGGCCTGTGAATCCCTAGGTGCCTCCTAACACGGGGTCCTTTCCCCGCAAGGGGTGGCCTCGTCCGGAACCTGACCCTAATAAATGGCCCTATAGGGACAAAGGGATTGGCCCCATGGGTGATGGTCGCTACTAGGGTAAAGATTAGTATGGTGGATATATTCGAAGTCCCTACGCGTTTCGTTTATTTGAGAATATATCAAAACTATAGAGGGTACCTCCACTTCACAAAAACAGGGTGGGGACCCCCTAACTCTTCAGGGGACAGGGGTCGTGAGTGGAGGAGAATGTCTCTACCCTTAACCCACTGTGGTGATTATACGGCTAAGGGGAGCAATGGGAAAGGGGAAGCCATAAAGGTTGCGCAGACCTGACTAGACCAGTGTGGTCCAAATCAGCCCGGATACTACTGAGATCATGGAACGCGTGTGGCCAGTACCATGGGAGGCGGCAGTGTAGTTTGACTAGCCACCTATGTATCGGCGTCTGGCAACTTATCCAAAAATCACGGTCGCCCAACATTTTTTACGGGCAGGATTATGAGTAATACATGTCTATAGTACCGCCAACCTCAAAAAAATCACGGACATGTCTATTCACAGACACATGAAAAAAGTCGCCTATTTTGATGGACTGTCCAACCCTGCCGGGGTGTCCATCTTTAGGCATTCTACATGATATAATGTGGATGCACGTAGCTGAACGGTACTGATCCCCTCCACTATGGGGAGGCGCGCAGATTTGGTACATAGAGGGCTGGTTTGGGTCTGGCGCAGTTCTGGGAGAAGTAATAGACACACAGCAATCACAGTGCCCTTCTCTTTGGAGATTTGAGATTTAGGGTTCCATGGTTTATGAAAAGTGCTGCCCACGGGTAGTTGTCTGAGATTAGGGGAAATGAAACCGCTCCACTACTGTCCATGCGCTGGGTCTGGTTTTATAGGGGTTGTCCCAACAGTGGAGTAAGGCTACTTTCACCCTCGCGTTTGGTGCGGATCCGTCATGGATCCATTCAGAACGGATCCGTTTGTATTATCTCTGTAACATAGCCAAGATGGATATGTCATGAACTCTAAGTCATTGGAGGACGGATCCGTTTTCTATTGTGCCAGATTGTGTCATAGAAAACCGTCCCCATTGACTTACATTGTGTAGGATCCGTTTGACTCAGTTTCGTCAGACAGACAAAGCGGAGTGGAGGCAGAACGGATCCGTTTGTATTATCTGTAATATAGCCAAGGCGGATCCGTCTTGAACACTATTGAAAGTCAATGGAGGACGGATCCGTTTTCTCTTGTACAAGATTGTGTCAGAGAAAACGGATCTGTCCCCATTGACTTACATTGTGTGTCAGGACGGATCCGTTTGGCTCAGTTTCATCAGACGGACGCCAAACTGCTGCAAGCAGCGTTTTGGTGTCTGCCTCCAGAGCAGAATGGAGACTGATCAGAGCCAAACTGATGTATTCTGAGCGGATCATTTTCCATTCAGAATGCATTAGGGAAAAACTGATCCGTTTTGGACAGCGTGCGAGAGCCCTGAACGGATCTCACAAACGGAAACCAAAACGCCAGTGTGAAAGTAGTCTAACACTGATCGCATTTCTTATACCGCAACATTCAACTTACCTAATACATGGAATTATTGATTTTTCCTCCTTTCCCCCATATTTGTTATTTTTCCTGAGCAGAGTTTACACATAGTTGTCATTGGTTACAGCCACAGCAGCGGTGGCAGCGCTTGCGCGGTGTCTTCCTCTTTTTCCTTGCTGGCTGGGTACACAGGAGCATGCATATTCGCGCATGCACGCTCTCTCCCGTTCCGAGCCCTTACTGATTGAACAGCCCCCGGGCATGAGCAGTAGCCACCAGCAACCGCTCTTACCATGGGCAAAGTCCAAATGAGATGAATGGAACAGATTTTCAGTTCAAACAAAATCCGCTGCTTCTGGAGGCACCTTGAGGCCGTCTGCACACGGGGGCAGGTGACCGTACATAAAATCTGCACGTATTTCCGTGTGCGTTTCTGCAGCATATCCACACCAAAATCCGCAATGTCTAATTGCAGATTTGGTGCAGTTTTGCCACAGATCTGACCCTTCTATTGAAGAGGGTGAAATCCGCAGCTAAAACCGCAAACATAATTGACTGCTATTTAATTTGAAATCCGTGCAAGAGGTCAATTTCCAGGTGGAAAATAAGCCGGCTGTAATCTCACACACTGCTGGTGCTGAAACACACACACAGGTGGCTTAATAGGGCCGAACTGCAATATCGTCCATATACATTCCATGGACTACCACGATGCTGGTCCCAGTTATCAGACCCCACAGATTAAATATTAACCCCTTAATTTTTGTTTTTGCATTTTTGTTTCTTCCTCCCCATCTTCTAAGAGTTGTAACTTTTTACACTTTCAGTTCACATAAGTTTTTGCAGGACAAATTGTATTGTTTAATGGCACCTTATACTGTATTTTTCGTGCTATTAGACACACTTGATGATAAGACACACCTAGGCTTTAAAGAAGGAAAATAAGCAAAACATATTTTTCATTCAGATAAGACCCCCAATTTTCATTAGATCTCAGATCAGACCACCCAATCTTTGTCAGATCTCAGATCAGACCCACCAATCTTTCTCAGATCAGACCCACCAATCCTTGTCAGATCTCAGATCAGACCCACCAATCCTTGTCAGATCTCAGATCAGACCCACCAATCCTTGTCAGATCTCAGATCAGACCCCCCAATCTGCTCTATAAAAGAACACTGAAACATCAGTATAGGTGCAAGGACTGCCGGATACTAATTTATGACAAGATCAGACCCACCAATCCTTGTCAGATCTCAGATCAGAGCCACCAATCCTTGTCAGATCTCAGATCAGACCCACCAATCTTTCTCAGATCAGACCCACCAATCTTTGTCAGATCTCAGATCAGACCCACCAATCCTTGTCAGATCTCAGATCAGAGCCACCAATCCTTGTCAGATCTCAGATCAGACCCACCAATCTTTCTCAGATCAGACCCACCAATCCTTGTCAGATCTCAGATCAGACCCACCAATCCTTGTCAGATCTCAGATCAGACCCACCAATCTTTCTCAGATCAGACCCACCAATCTTTGTCAGATCTCAGATCAGACCCACCAATCCTTGTCAGATCTCAGATCAGACCCACCAATCCTTGTCAAATCTCAGATCAGACCCACCAATCTTTGTCAGATCTCAGATCAGACCCACTAATCTTTGTCCGTTCTCAGATCAGACAGTAAAATAAATAAAACTACTTACCTTTCCTGTTCTGGACAGCGCCCATGGTATGGCTCATTGAAATTATATCCCAGAAATGCCCTTTAGCATGACGTAGGATTTTAGAATTTAAAGCAGCCGCTGAATGTACATCCATTCATCTGTGTTTTCTTAGGCTACTTTCACACTGGCGTTTTGGTTTCCGTTTGTGAGATCCACTCAGGGATCTCACAAGCGGTCCAAAACGGATCAGTTTTGCCCTTAATGCATTCTGAATGGATAAGGATCCGCTCAGAATGCATCAGTTTGGCTCCGTTCCGCCTCCATTCCACTTTGGAGGCGGACACCAAAACGCTGCTTGCAGCATTTTGGTGTCCGTCTGACGAAACTGAGCCAAACGGATCCTGACACAAAATGTAAGTCAATAGGACGGATCCGTTTTCACTGACACACTATGGCACAATAAAAAAACTGATCCGCCCTCCATTGACTTTCAATGGTGTTCAAGACGGATCCGTTTTGGCTATGTTAAAGATAATACAAGTGGATCCATTCTGAACGGATGCGTTTGTGCAGATCCATGACGGATCCGCACCAAACAAGAGTGTGAAAGTAGCCTTATATGGTTTTGCATTTGCAGCTGATGAGCACAGGAGATGCACTGGGGGAGATTTATTAAAACTGGTGTAAAGAAAAACGGGCTTAGTTGCCCATAGCAACCAGATTCAGGGTATGGGTTCCCGAGAAGTTCAGGTGAAACGGACGGTGGCAGAAACAGTATTTAGGAAAAGATTGCATTTTTGATGGTTGTGGGAATTTTAAAGGTGACTTGTGTGGTAGGGTTAAGGTTGCGTTTTGGACTAGTTTTATATCTCTGCAGGTAAGGGTACTTTCACACTTGCGGCAGGATGGATCCGACAGGCTGTTGACCATGTCGGATCCGTCCTGCGGCTATTTCGCCGTGCCGCCGGACCGCTGCTCCGTCCCCATTGACTATAATGGGGGCGGAGCTCTGGCGGTGCGCGGCGAAAGCCGCCGGACTAAAAAGTCGGACATGCAGTACTTTTTAGTCCGGCTGCTTTCGCCGTGCTGCGCCGGAGCTCCGCCCCCGTCCCCATTATAGTCTATGGTGAACAGCCTGTCGGATCCGTCCTGCCGCAAGTGTGAAAGTATCCTAATCCTTCTAGGGACTGCTAGATGGGGCAGATTTATCACAGACCAGCGGTTTACACCTTGTCATAAATTAGGCGCAGTATCCGGCAGTCCTTGCACCTATACTGATGTTTCAGTGTTCTTTTATAGCTCTGAGAACAATCAATTTGTTCTAAAACTTTGTCTTAATGCTGTCCGGAGACTTGTCTCCATACAGCATTAAAATGTATTGCCTCCATGGAGGCACAATTAATTTTACCCGAAGTCGCGTGAGATTTTGGCGAATGAATTTGGTGTTCATTTCTACATCTTTAAAAACATTTCAACTTCGTAATCCGAAGTCGGGTTTGGTATCGGCTGGTACCTCGGTACAAAAACTCGACCGTATGCCCTCCGAGACATACGGTCTGTGAGCGGGCCATGTGTCTCGGAGCGGCATACATTGTGCGCATGG
This sequence comes from Bufo gargarizans, assembly GCF_014858855.1. NCBI lineage: Eukaryota > Metazoa > Chordata > Amphibia > Anura > Bufonidae > Bufo > Bufo gargarizans. The sequence continues at coordinate 629,973,719 of NC_058080.1, read as the reverse complement.
GAGTAATAGGTTCCTATGATGCTGTGCACATCGGGACGCTCGCTGGGCTATTGTCCTGCACTCATAATATCATATGAGTGCAGGACAATAGTCCGACGGGCGGCCTGATGCGCACAGCATCATAGTAACCTATGATGATGTGTACTCCCGTGCGCACGATGTATGCTGCTCTAGGACACATGGCCCCCTCACGGGCCATATGTCTCAGAGGGCATACGGTCGTGTGCATGAGCCCTTATGCATAAAGAAATCTTTAGTTTCTTCACTTACCACTGTTGAGTTTTCCCCTTAGTTACGGCTGTTTTGACTCCTACATTTTGAGGATCTTCTCAAGATGGCTGCCAGTTCTCTGAGGCCAAAACTGCATTCCCTCAGGTCACATACAAACTGCTGTAGCCAGCAGCTTCCTGCCAGCCAATCAGATTGGATTACTGAGAGACACGCCTCCTCACTCTGAAGCCTAATGCAGGCATGCAATGTGAAGGACCGCCCCTCCGTCTTCCTAGCTGGAGACAGATGAGCCATAGTAATGGTCTTTTAAAGGGACAGGGGACATTAATGAAAGCTGTTATTATAAGGTAATTACAGATCTTTTGACAATCATTGACAGACTGACTCAGGTATACATGACTAGCTCTAATAAACTAGCAAATAAAATAAAAAATATGACCGTTATCCTTTAAAGGGATTGTCTGAGTTAAAACCTTGTACAGCAGCTGTGAATACAATAATATAACAAGAGAACGGGTACTTTTCTTCCCTGCTGCTTTCAACCTCAAACTCCAGTCCTGCACCGCTGACCTTATCTTCCTGGCTGCAGCACACAGGTCAGCAGTATGTACGACTGCTGAGGCCAGTGATTGGCTGCAGCAGTGATGTAATGTGCTCAGGGTGTCACCTCTGCCTCGAGGAATAGAAAAAGTGGCAGGATGGACCAGAGCGCAACTCTGGAAGGGGAGGACAATTGTAAGTATCACATATACAGCTGCTCCCAGACTTTTTATTTAAGGCTACAGTCACACGACCGTGAAAAAAAAACTGCCTTTAAATATAGCAAAACGGTCACTTTTTAACAGATTTTTTTTTTTTTTTCTGATACTTTTTTAAAGAAACGGACATTAAAAACGACCCCCTTAAATTGTATGGGGGCTGTCGATGAGTGAAAACTGACAAGATAGAACATGTTCACCTGCTGTTATTTACCTGCCGTGTGAATAATTCCATAGACTACAATTGTTTATAAAGGGAGCGTGTGATGGCCGTTGAAAAATTCTCTGTTACACGTCTGTTTTTCACTGCTGTGTGAATGTAGCCTAACTAAGACAAACCCCTTTAATGACAGGGTCCAAAAAGTATGAAAGTATTGCTGGTGAGTTAGCATTATGTGTCCAATTAAATAAGCCCGGAGTGCTTCTTTATGTAAGCATGTACCAGTAGTAGTGCGGTAGAATGCCACACACCTTTTGCACTGCAAAAAATGTGGTTTTGTTTGGCCTCATGCACACGACCGTATCCATTTTGCGGTCTAAAAATCACAGATGTGCACGGACACCAGCTATTTGCACCCTGGACCGTACGTCCCTCCCTCCCTGTTGTAGAAATGCCTGTTCTTGTCCACAGTACGGACATGAATACGACATGTTCTATTTTTTGGGGGGCGCAACGAACATACGGATGCGGACAGCACACAGTGTCCTGTCTGCAATTTTTGCGGCCCCATTGAAATAAATGAGAAAAATGTGGATCATATGCAGACCAAAAATACAGTCGTGTGTATGGGCCTTAAAGAAATAGTAGTAGAAAGCGTCCCTAGAATTGCTTGTACAGTACTTGTACATATCGTTCTGCATGTGAAAACCAGTCATGTTGACTTTAGTGGGTTAAAAATACAGCAGAACCACAGCAGCAGGTACAGTATGTGTGACATTTGCCAGTTGGCAAGTCATTTCTTTACTTTTCAGTAAATGTGCACCTTTCCTGGATCCTGACTGCCCCCCAAGATGTCTACATACAAGCCCAGCTTATGGTCTGAGTAAAGGTTGCTGATCTGGCGCAGTTCTTGCAGCGACTGCACTCCTTTATGTCCACTCTTTAGTTCATAGCATGGTCACCAGAAGACAGCAGCAACAAGGCTGGTCACCTATTGGAAATGATTTCATCCCGCTCATGACGCTTGACGTGGTGGTCAGAGTTGTTTTTAATCAAGCGTTCCTTTTTGGTAATAAGGTTGGGAATGATAACTGATGGGGACATGGGATGTGATATCGTTCAGCAACATCATGTCCTGTGGTGGCCACAGTATTGTCATCAGTTACAATGGTGAGAGACTCTGGCCTTGCTTCAGCACCTTATGAGATAATAGGCAGGACAATCGGTGCCCATTTTCCCCTGCACTACCACCACTATCTGATCTGTCGTGGTTCTCGTGGCGTTCATTGTCCCTTATAGGATGCAGCAATATAGCGGAGGCTGCGCCCCGATACCACCCATAATGACTCATATGTCTGCCATACATTGCTTCCCACCTGTTCTACAAACCAGCGCAGTCCTACACATGGCAGAGAACTCATATGACCAATAGGTTTGTCTGTGTACATTTCCTACCGGTTTGGATAGGGTCGTCCTTTTACAAATGACTGATTCCGGCTGTATGGCCTTGTACAAGTCCAGGCCGAGTCTGTAGTCAATGCATGTAATTTAGGTTTTCGATTTTCCCGCATGTTTTGGAAAAAAATTAAAATGCCGAGAATTTTGCACTGAAAAGTCAAGGATTATCTGCATTAACTTTAAAGGGGTTGTCCGGGTTCAGAGCTGGACATACCTCCATTTTCACCCTAGCAGCCCCCCGACTTGAGCATCGGAGCAGTTCATGCTCCGATGCTCTCCTTTGCCCTGCGCTAAATTGCGCAGGCCAAAGGCACTTTCAGGACTTCCGGTGACGTACCGGGCTCTCCATGGGGCTGTCAGGAAGCCCGGTGACGTCACCGGCACTGATGGGAGGGCTTTAGCACTGCCCTAGCAAGTAAAACTGCTAGGGCAGCGCTAAAGCATGCCCATCGGAGCCGGGGACGTCACCGAACACACTGCCGGGGGGAAGCCTCCGCCCGGCAGTGTGTGGTTGTAAACAAAAGAGCCCATGCCCTGCTCGATCTAGCGCAGGGCAAGGGAGCGCATCGGAGCATGATATGCTACTATGCCAACATCAGGGGGGCTGCCTAGAAAATACGGGTATTTCAGCTCTGAACCCGGACAACCCCTTTAAGTGGAACTATGGAAATCTGCGGCAGAAATAAACTGCAATTTCCTTCTGCAAATCCTGACCGTGTAAGGGGCTTTCTGGCCTAAGACACAGCGGCAGCTAGAAAACGCTTCTAAGAACGCTATATATTCTCTCTCTGACCTGGAAGATCTAGCACACGGCGTCGTGTCATTGCAAGTGAGAAAATACTTCATCACTTTCATGCCTCGCTATTCCTTGGAGGTAGCATATTGCGGTATGGTGTGATCCGTCAAGGCCTATGTGTAAGGCGATGCTGAAATAAAAATAAAACCGCCTTCCATCATTTTTTTTCAATTGCCACTTAAAACTGCATAGATGAAATCTCATCAGTAGGCATAGGTCGGAAATCTAATCCGCTCCCCAAAGAGACAGAAATGCAGGAAAATGACTTTTGCCGGGGATTTCAGCAGCAGCTATCACTGGGGGGTAGTAGTTTATATGTTTTACTGTATATGTGGAAGAAGATGGGTGCCGAGAGGGGAGCAGTGTAATAATTTCACTATAAGGCCTCATGCACACAAACGTATTTTGTTTCCGTGTCAGTTCCGTTTTTTTGTTTTTTTTTGCTGATAGGACATGGACCCATTCACTTTAATGACTCCGCAAAAAATGCGGACAGCATACTCATGCTGTCTGCATCAGTATGTCCCTTCCGTAGCCCCGCAAAAAAAAAACAGAACATGTCCTATTCTTGTCCGTTTTAGGCATTGTTACAATGGATCAGCAACAAAAAAAAACGGATGGCATCCGGGGGGTTATTTCCCAGGAAATGCTCCGATGCACCACTCATATCTAGTAAAAGAATAAAGAAGAGCTTATATTCAGGGTCAGCCCTGAACCCGGAGAACCCCTTTAACCATTGCAAGCTGAAAGTAGCATTAGAGTATGTTCACATGGGCGGTGTGCTGTGGATTTTCTATCCGAATATTGGAAACTCTGAAGTGTTTTATGGTAGCAGCAAAGTGAAGGAGATTTTACCAGATCTCATGAAAATGCTGCAGAAACAATCCCTCTCTTATTGATAAATTCCACTGGGTCGCCCCTCGCCATTGCTTCTTTACCAGTTCCAATCTTTGGAAAATTACCCTCTTAGCAGAACCATTAAGCAATTTCTTAAAGTGTGTAGACACACAGTCTAAAGGGGTTGTCCCATGAACAATGTTCTACAGCGTCCAACCAGCACCTGGATCTACATACTTTTGTAGCTGTCTATAATTAGCAATGTATTATAGCTATTGAATTATTCTATATAATCTATCTGTATAGCGCCACCTGCTGTTTGCTGTTTTTCTCATTTTTGTGCTCTGCTCAGTGAAATGGAAGCACATGCTTAGTTTCATCTTTCAACTCCAGCTGCAGCAGAAAGGACACACCCCACGAGTTGCAGCAGAAAGGGCACACCCCACGAGTTGCAGCAGAAAGGGCACACCCCATGAGCTGCAGCAGAAAGGACACACTCCTTGAGCTGCCAGCTTGATATAAATCTAGCAGAGCAATGAATGGGGAGATCTCTGGACCCATGTGAGAGGTACAGGGCTGGTTCTAGCTTTGTTATAAAGAGGTTGTCATGTACTAAATTATGCACGATTTTCATTTTTGGATAGTCTTGGGATAACTCCTTTAAGAAAGGAAGAGGTGGAGGCAGAAGTGGAGTTTAAACAAATGTAAAAGGTGGTAGAAGATAAGATTTAATGTGTTTATAAATGTTTAAGATAAATGAGGATAAAGAACAGGTGATGCGGAAATTTCACTGCAGGTGAAGAAGGAACAATTATCCCCAGCATAGTGATTTTAGAAGACCGCTATCAGTCGGCACTACAATCATCATCAACAATATGAACAAAGTCGTCGCGTATCTGCACTCACAAGCCGAATTATGAGAGATGTAAATATCCAGATTATCCAAAAGGGTCTGGGAATGAGAACGGTCCTAATGATGTTCCCATAAAAATAGATGCTCAGTATTACAGGAAGCTGGGGGGAACAAGGAAAATGTTCCTTATCGGGGAGTGAAGGATTTGAATTGGTCTCAGAAAAGATATCTATCAGAGGAAAAGGAGGTTACAGCCCAAAAATGTGAAGGGAAAATAAATGGAATTTTTAATTTAAGCTCACATAAATTGACTAAAGATGAAGAGGCAGTATTTGACCAAAGCAAACCATGAAATATGTTTCAAGCCCCTTTGGATGTATACGGATATCAATTTAAATATTTAATGGCAAATCCAAAATATTCTTTGGAGGGGGAGGGGAAAGGTGGTGTGCTACATTCAGGCCAGGGGGTTGGGGGGGTTAGTTATAATGGATGCGAAAGAAATTCCGAGGCTGTTGGCTGATAAGATGAGGTTTTAAAGGAGGAAGGAATTGGAGGAACTGCTTTTGAAGGGATTAAAAGGGAATATACTAAATAAAAAGGGATGTGATTATATACGTAGTGATTTACCATCTCTCAACAATCCATACAGATACAAATTCCGCCACTGAGGCCAATAGCATCAGAGGCCGCTTCCCTGACTAGTATATTGACTGAATATATAGATTTGTATCTTCAAAAGCATGCCCGGCAGATACCTTCCTTCCTTGAAGACACTGGAGATACAGTCGGTGCGTTGAAGGGAATTCCATCGTGACTTCGCTTTATACGATTATTGATCAAGGGAAGGGCTGGAAGCAGTGGATTATTATTTCTTGCCCAATTCTTTTATTTGTGATTGTCAGAAGACGTTTATTCTGGATAGTTTGAGGTTTTGCCTGACAGATCATTTTTGGGATGGGCATCTTTTTTTTTAATTTACAGTGTATTGGTACAGTGATGGGGGTGAAATTCGCCCCCAGCTTCACTAATTTATGGTTAGCTGGAAGAACGAGTTCACTAATTCTAAGTTACAATGTAAGACTGCCTAATGATATGGAGGGGCACTGAAAGGGACTGTTTTTGGTATATACCCTATACTTTTCCAGTTAAAATATAGGGTTTGGGCTATACTCGCCGTATAAGACTACCCCTCCAACGCCATTTACTTTGGCATCAAGATCTGCAGGTAATTGTTGTGCAATTTTCGTCTTTTGCCTCAGTACCATACTATGCCTTTCCAAGAATCCAGTACACCAGGATAAATCTGTTGCTGTGATCTGGGTTAGATTTGGCCACTGAAGTGCAAACAGATGTATTTTATTTCGTGTCACTACATAACCGTTTTGGCGATGCTCATCCACCATGTCTGCTACATGTTTTTCGAGTTCTGGCCAATCCGGGGTGCCTCTCCTTAATGCACACTTACCCCTTGGCATACTCTTTACTGCTTTTAATTTGCTTTCCAGTCCCGAACCATCTTTTCTGTTACTCCATATTGTCTTGCAGCAGCGCAGTTATTATGTTCCATGGCAAAGTTTACAACTTTAAGTTTGAAACTGGCTTCATATTTCTTTCTTCCTGCTGGTAGAGCCATGATGGGGTCTTGACTGTTAGCCATTTGTATACTGTATGTATGTACTGGTGCTGTACTGTATGTACTGGTGCTGTACTGTATGAACCGGTACAGATACTGGTGCTGAACTCAGGGCTCCAGACTAAAAAAAATATCAAGGAGCCATTGGCTCCTAACCTGAAAAATGTAGGAGCCAAACAAAATTTTTTAGTCGCCTGGACCATAATAGAACAGTCCTAACCTTAATTTTTGTTGGGACAAGGTGACTAAAAAATGGCAAATTGCACGTATTTTTTCTTTTTTTTTCTTTTCTTACAGTGTTCACCGCATAGGAGATATTTTTTAATATTTTAATAGTTCACACTTTTTCGGGCGTGGCGATATGTAACTTTTTTTTATTGTTTATATATTTTATATGTAAAATTGGGCGAGGGGGTGATTTAAACGTAATATTTTGGTGTTGTTTTTTTTTTCTTTACTTTTGTTTTTACACTTTTTATTTAATACCTATTTACCCCTTTAGGAGCTAGAAACTGGGGTCTTTTCTTCCCTTGTCCTATTCACCTTGATAGAGCTCTATCAGGGTGAATAGGACCTCACACTCTCCCTGCTGCCCGGTGCATAGTACACACAGCAGCAGGGAGCTGACTATGGCAGCCAGGGCTTCAGTAGCATCCGATCGGAGCCCCAGGATTACACTGCTGGGGCTCCGATCGGAACTGCCACTGCCACCAATGATACTTACCACTGCCACTGCCACCAATAAAACGCAGCCTGCGTTTGTATTAAGCATAAACTATATTCATTGGTGGCACAGTGGCCATAGCCCCTCCCCTCCTTCTCCCTGCTATCAGCCCATTAGTGGCAGAAGCAGTACAAGGGGGAGAAACTGCCTCTTTCTCCCCGTGCTGTTGAGAGCAGCGCGTGCCATGTCAGTAATGTGAAAGCGGCAGAGGTCTAGGCGCAAATGGCGACAAGTACAAAGTCTTGTCGCCATTTAGCAATTCTAGGTCGCATTTGCGATCATTTTGGTCGCCATCTGGAGCCCTGGAACTGTATGTATAGATACTGGTGCTGTACTGTATTCACCACCACATGTATCTGCTCCCCAGATAGACTCTGTTTTTCACCACAGATAAGATGCACACCAAACTTTATTAGAGAGCCGCTGTTCCAACATTAGAATTGGCTGAAGTGCGGATGCTCCTGCTTCCTCCTGCCTTCCCTCAGAATCGCCAATCTAACCCAGTATACAACAACCAACCAATCACGGCAAGCGATGAACCGGTATTTTCTGTGCACACTGCATACAAAGCCTGCTTGGATTGGGTGCGTCAGCTTTCCCTGGCTGCCCAGCCCTCTCTGTCTCCAAGACGATCTGAGCAGTAGTACGCAATGTGATACTGCCGGCATGAGAAAACCACTGAGAGCAGGGATGCAGCGCACGGTGGCTAAGCTAGAGGGCGCCTGTCCCTGAAGTTTCAGCATGCCGTATATCGGCATATAAGACGACCCCCGACTTTTGAGAAGATTTTCATGTTGACATATTAGGTATTGCCACATCCGTAACAACCTGCTCTATAAACATGACCTAACACCTCAGATAAACATTGTAAAAAAAATTATAATAGCGTCAAAAGACATTTTTTTGTCACCTTACATCACAAAAACTGTAATGGCAAGAGATCAAAAAGTCATATGCACCCCAAATTAACGGTAATGGTAATAATAGTGCCAATCAAACAGTCATCAAATCCTTCAAAAAATGAGCCCCTACCTAAGACAGTTGCCCAAAAAATAAAAATAAACTATGACTATGTAGACACTAAAACATGATTTTATATTTTTTTTGTTTCAAAAATGATATTATTGTGTAAAACTTTAAAAAAAAGTATACATATTAGGTATTGCCGCATCCATAAGAACCTGCTGTATAAAAATATCACATGACCTAAACCCTCAGGTGGACACTAAAAAATTTTGAAAAAAAAAGTGTCCAAAAATCCATGCACCCTAAAATAGTACCAATCAAACCGTCATCTCATACTGAAAAAAATGAGCCCCTACATAACAGTCGCCCAAAATTTATAAAAACGATGGCTTTCAGAATATGGAGACACTAAAAAAATCATAATTTTTATTTATTTTTTCAAAAATGCTTTATTATGTAAAACTGAAACAAACAACCCCAAAAAGTAGTCATATTTGGTATTGTTGCTTCCGTAACAACCTGCTCTATAAAAATACCACATGATCTAACCTGTTAGATGAACACTGTAAATAAAAACGGTGCCAAAACAGCTATTTTTTGTTACCTTGCCTCACAAAAAGTGTAATATAGTGCAACCAAAAATCATATGTACCCTAAAATAGTACCAACAAAACTCCCACCTTATCCCGTAGTTTTCAAAATGGGGTAATTTTTTGGGAGTTTCTACTCCTAGCTTAAAATTATTCCAGTGAAATCTGCCTTCCAAAATCCATATGACGTTCCTTTCCTTCTGCGCCCTGCCGTGTGGCCGTAGTAGCCGTACAGCAGTTTACGACCAAGTATGGGGTGTTTCTGTAAACTACAGAATCGGGGTAATAAAAATAGAGTTGTGTTTGGCTGTTAAAGGGGTTGTCCGGGATCACAGTCTTTTTAACGAACATTAGTATTCACCGTTAAATGTATCTGTAAGGTCCCCCTGAAGGTTCCCAGTTTTTTTTTCCATTCCTCCGGGTCCCGAAGCTGCCCTCGGTATTGTTTACATTGCAGCTTTCCCTCTGTCATTTCCTGCCACACTGGGTTATAGGTCCCGCAAGGCAGTGCAACTCTGTAGATTGACGTCTCAATCCCACATGGGAGGCGTGCCTACAGGACATGGGGAGGCGTGCCTACAGGACATGGGGAGGCGTGCCTACAGGACATGGGGAGGCGTGCCTACAGCACTTGAATATGCCGAATCCATGCGGCCCCATTGAGTGTACATGCAGATTAGAGGGGTGCACTATGTTAAACATCAGCTTTCCCTGCCTCCTAATCGACCTCCTTCAGCCCAGAATAACGCCCCTCTGTGCCTGGTGACGTAACCGGCACAGAGGGGTGTTCTCTAGCAATGCCAGTTCCCTCCTACAAAACGGCCTCCTTGAGCCCTCCGGAACGCCAATCTGTACTGGTGACGTCACCGGGCTCTTTGCTAAGCGGAAGACGAGGCTTAGCACACCAGTAAGGAGCCCGGTACGTCACCAGCTGAACAAAAAATAACACTTCCGGTCCGCAAATCCAGTCTAAGGAATGCGGGCATCAGAATAAAGAAATAAAGGTAGAACCCACATTAATGTAGGTTGTTCGTGAAAAGCAGCCTATTTACTTATAATCCGTGAACCCGGACAACCCCTTTAACCCTTGCTTTGTTACTGGAAAAAATGGATTAAAATGGAAAATCTGCCAAAAAAGTGAAATTTCATCTCCATTTTCCATTAATTCTTGTGGCTCACCTAAAGGGTTAACAAAGTTTGCAAAATCTGTTTTGAATACCTTGAGATGTGTAGTTTCTAAAATGGGGTGACTTTTTTGGAGTTTCTACTCTAGGGGTGCATCAGGGGGTCTTCAAATGTGACATGGCAGCTTAAAATTATCCCAGTGAAATCTGCCTTCCAAAAGCCATATGGCGTTCCTTCTGCGCCCTGCCGTGTGCCCATACAGCAGTTTACGACCACATATGGGGTGTTTCTGTAAACTACAGATTCAGGGTAATAAATATTGAGTTTTGTTTGGCTGTTACCCCTTGCTTTGTTAGCAGATTTTTTTTTTTATAAAAATGGAAAATATGCCCAAAAAGTGAAATTCTGAAATTTTATCTCCATTTTCCAAAGGGTTAAAAAAGTTTGTCAAATCAGTTTTGAATACCTTGAGGGGTGTATTTTCTAAAATGGGGTCATTTTTGGGTGGTTTCTATTATGTAAGCCTCACAAAGTGACTTCAGACCTGAACTGGTCCTTAAAAAGTGGGTTTTGGAAATTTTCAGAAAAATTTCAAGATTTGCGTCTAAGGCTACTTTCACACTTGCGTTCGGAGCGGATCCGTCTGGTATTTGTACAGACGGATCCGCTCCTATAATGCAAACGATGGTATCCATTCAGACGGAACCGTCTGCATTATATTTTACTAAAAAAGTCTAAGTACAATTTGTATTCAGGCGGATCCATCCAGGCTTTACATTGAAAGTCAATGGGGGGCGGATCCGTTTGAAAAATGCACCATATTGTGTCACCTTCGAAAGGATCCGTCCCCATTGACTTCCATTGTAACTCTGGACGGATCCGTTTGCCTCCGCACGGCCAGGCGGACACCCGAACGCTGCAAGCAGCGTTCAGGTGTCCACCTCCTGAGCGGAGCAGAGGACAGACGGTGCCAGACTGATGCATTCTGAGCGGATCCGCATCCACTCAGAATGCATTAGGGCTGGACGGATCCGTTCGGGGCCGCTTGTGAGAGCCTTCAAACGGAACTCACAAGTGGAACCCCGAACGCTAGTGTGAAAGTAGCCTAAGCCTTCTAACGTCCCCAAAAATAAAATGGCATTAACAAAATGATCCAAACATGAAGTAGACATATGGGTAATGTAAAGTAATAACTATTTTTGGAGTTATTACTATCTATTATAAAAGTAGAGAAATTGAAATTTGAAAATTTGCTACTTTAAAAAAAATAATAAATTGGTATTTTTTTTTATAAATAAAAATGAAAATTTTTGACTCCTTTTTACCACTATCATGAAGTACAATATGTGACAAGAAAATTATCTCAGAATGGCCTGGATAAGTAAAAGCGGTTTAAAGTTATTCGCACAGAAAGTGACACGTCAGATTTGCAAAAAATGGTCTGGTCCTTTAAGGTGAAAAATAGTCCTGAAGGTGTTAAGGGAGGAGTGATCAAAACAAAAACATATTTCAAACCCACAGAAAGTAATTCTTGCATTGGTACGAGTTGTCGTTATGCCCCACGGATAGACAATATTCCAAAGATACAGTTCCAAAGAATATATAGGATTATTACCAAAAAGCACAATCACCAGGAACATAGCCTTATTTTAAGGGTTTGCTTTGTTGGGAAGAATTATACTCTAGACCTGTGATGGCTAACCTCCGTCACTCCAGCTGTGGTAAAACTACGACTCCTAAGATGCACATTTTTTTTTTTTTTTTTTTTTTTTTTAATAAACTTTATTTTATTTATAATGCAAAGAATAAATATCAATATAGCCTTAATAGTGTTATAAATCCTAAAGTCCGTAAATTTCTAATTTGTAAGCATAATTAGTACCGATTGCATACAAATAACCATACTTATGGAAATAAAACAAATCAAATGGAGATCTCGCTTGCTAAGAGGGGAGCGGGACTCGCAGCCACACAAAGCATCTAACTTAGCATGTTAATATCCAGAAAAAGGCAAAGGTCGGGGACCCACGGTCCGGGCAGCCACCGGGGAGCGAGCACGCGCCCCGCGCGTCCTTTCCCGAATATGGGTAGAGAGAGCGGCGGGATTAACGATCTTAAATCCATTCACCTGATACTCACATTGACCATACATAGCGGGCTTATAGCGATCTTTAATCGCAGACATTTCTTAAAGCAACCTGGGGGGGTCCAGCAGTCTTCTGTCACAGTGGAGAAAAAAAGAAACAGAAAGCCACAGCATATTTTACTGCCTCTTCCCCATATATAGTTAAGATTGAAAATTTGTGCCCAGCTCATCCATACCTCACATACAGTCACACCGGTATCTCAGGTGCGAGGGGGCTCAAACAAGTATCACTCACCGGCATTTAGAGAAAATGTGGGCAGAAACACCACCAAAAACCGGCTCTGTCCCCTAATTGCACCCATACCACATATATCGTATCGCTGCCTACAGTCCAACCATATATCGAAAAGAAAGAGCCGCATTTCAGGGCGCACCCGGTCGGAATAAAAACCCGATAGTCCCAAACCCCGGGTCCCCGCCCATAAACGCGGAGTGCCTTGTTTTAACGAGAACTTTATCCCTTATACAGTGCCTGAGAGTCCCGCCGTCCTCCAGCGTTCTAGAGATGCTCCAATATTCAGATGCGATTTCACATCCTTTCCCAATTGCACTACATAAAGAAAAACCGGACTAATAAGATCATTCCCACCCACCCCCCCCCCCCACCCCCCCAACTTGCAGGAAAGGGAAAAAAAACAAAAACAAAAAAAAAACAAAAAAAAAAAAAAAAACAAACAAACAATTCCAAATTAATTATTTACCCGTGCCCCAATATTCCCACAATTTACACCACTTTAGATAGGATCCTCTTTGTTTATACAAAATCCTCTCATAAATCTTCACTTTCTCGACCAGGGCCAACCAGTTGCTGCAATCTGGAGCAGAGGAGCAAAACCATAGTCTAGAGACCAAAAGCCTGGCCAAGAATATAACCTTAATCAGTAGTTGGCGTTTTATGGGCTGGTAATCAACCTCCGATAGGTCTCCCAGGACCCATATCCTGGGGGACAAAGGAACAACAATGTTAAGTTTACGAGCCAAGGTATTTTGGACCGATCTCCAATAGCTACCCACTATCGGGCAGTCCCAAAACAGATGTAGATGGTCTGCCTCGGAGTCGCCACAGCGTGGGCAGTCAGAGGAGACTCTGAGTCCTCTCCTATATAACCACATGGGTGTCACGTATATTTTGTGCAGAATGTTAAATTGTACAACTGTGTGATTGAAATTCTGTGAAACAAGTTTTAAGCTTTCCCCTATGTTTTCCCAATCTACGGGACCCACCTCTGAAAGTGTCAGTGACCAGGATTTCTGTCCTGGAGAGAGAAGACCCTCAAAAAATTTTTTCATTAAGTGTCTATAACAGTGTGATATTTTACTTTTCATGACAGTTTTCTTAATAATTAAATCATGTAAAAATTCAGGAGTATCTATAAACAGAAGGTGACTATTCAAAGTGCTGGAAAGTGCTGACCTCAATTGAAAATATGCAAACCAAACCACCTCGGCCAAATTTACCCTTTGCCCTAACTCCATCGGGGGCAAAATTTGTCCGCCACTAACCACCTGATGTAGGTACTGAACATTCTTAGTCCTCCAGTACTGGCAGCAATTCAAATCCCTTAAATTCAAAAGCTTTGAGTTATGCCATAATGGAGTGCAAATAAGTGATGCCTTAATTCCACACCAACTCCTAATAGTCCGCCAGGTCTTTATAGCCATTCTGCAAAAAGGTGTATACTCAGTCTGTATATTTAATAAATAGTCGGACTCCAATACAGTAAAGAAGTCCGTAAAACCTGAGTCTTTCACTACCCTGTTGCAGAACTGGCTATTTTCCCAGTCGTTAAAAAAGCAAAGTTGAGAGGCCACAAAGTAACCCCTAAAGTAGGGCAGATTGAGGCCTCCCTGATTATAAGGCATGGAGAAATAGAGTGTCTTCAATCTCACACGCTTCCTCCCCCATAATAGATCATTAAGCATCCGCTCTATCAATCTAAAATATTTGTCTGCGATCCATACAGGCGAGTTGCGCAGGACATAGAGGACCTGGGGCAGTACTACCATTTTTATTAAAGAGATTCTGTCTGCTCTTGCCTTTACAATTTTTTCCCATATCTTAATTTTAGCCCTCAGTTTTACCAACAGAGGAATCAGATTGAGTTGTAAATATTCCTGAGGTTTGGCAGAAACTGAAATCCCCAGGTACTTTATTGAATCAGAGACTGTTAGTTGGTTATCCCAGTCACCTCGCAGCTCGTCTATAGGGAGGAGGACCGTCTTCTCCCAATTAATTTCCAAACCAGACGGTGCAGAGAAAGAGCCAACCAGATCCATTATCCGAGGGAGAGTGGTTTCTGTTTGATGAGCAAAAACCAAGATATCATCTGCGTAGAGAGATACACGGTCGTGTTTCCCCATTATACCAAAACCGGCCACTTGCGGATCCTGCCTTATACTGGCTGCTAAGGGTTCGATATAAATATTGAACAAAAGAGGGGAAAGAGGGCAACCTTGGCGGGTACCTCTTCCTAGGGTAAAGCTCTGGGTGAACGTATCATTAATCCTAATCCTAGCAACTGGGGAGCGATATAATAGCTGAACCATCGCCATAAATCTAGGGCCAAAGCCCATTTTTTTCATTACCTCCCAGAGAAAGGTCCACTCCACCCTGTCGAATGCTTTAATGGCATCCAACGACAGGATGGAGCGGGTACCACCTCCCGGGGACTGAATATTCATAAATAGTCTATGCAGATTATAATGGGTACCCCTTTTTGGCATAAAGCCGTTTTGGTCTGGATGGATAATAGAGGATATCACCCGTGAAAGCCTCCTTGCCAAGACTTTTGATAATAACTTAGCGTCTGTATTTAATAGTGAAATTGGCCTGTAGGAGCTCATTTCTATCGGGTCTTTATCCTTTTTGGGAATTAGAACAATAAGAGCCTCCATCATAGAGCCTGGTAGGCTCCCTCCCCGCACCGCCTGGGAGAAAACCTCTAGCAACTGAGGAAGAATCACATCACTATACTTACGGTAGACCTCATATGGAAGGCCATCCGTCCCTGGCGACGAATTCCCAGAGACCGATCCCAAAGCCTCCTGGAGCTCCGAAAGAGATAACTCCTCTTCAAGATATTCTATTTGAGCTTCATTTAAAGTAGAAAGTGGAATCCCCTCCAGGAACTGCGTCGCCAGCCCGGGTGTCATGCCAAAAGAGGAGCTGTATATCTGAGTGAAGTATTGTAAAAAGGTGTCCCTAATTCCTTCTACGTCCGTGATAATTTCCCCCGCTGTATTGCGAATAGAGGTAATAGATTGATTTTTCTTATCTTGTTGTGTGATTATCCTAGCTAGCAGCCTACCAGGACGTCCAGACTCCGTGAAATATTTTAACCCCTTAAAAAATACTCTATGATTTGCTTTCTCTATTAGGTATTTTTCCAAGGAGCAACTGGCCTCCTGCATCTCTTCCCTATTATACTCAGTAGGTTGACTGGTAAATCGCTCAGTTGTGTCCGCAGCAGCCTTGGCCAGTTCCTCCTCTTTTTTTTTAAATGTTCTCTTTGCTGCAACAATCTCGCTTATGAAGACCCCCCTCAGATATGCTTTCATGGAATCCCATACTACATTGATGTTCGCAGAGGGAAGGTTAACCTCCCAAAAGGAGGACATCAGAGATTTAATGGACTGGAGATTATCCATAATAGTAAGCCAGTATGGATTCAGCCTAAATCCTAACCCCCGATTATCCTTATTCCTCCCCGTGCAGACTTCAACCAGTACGGGTGAGTGGTCAGAAACTGTTCTTACCCCATATCGTATCTTCCGAATATTACTCAGATTGCTCTCATTAGTAAATGCTAAATCAATCCTGGACATTGCTCTGCCACCCCTGCTGACACAAGAGTATACTCTCTTTCCCCCACCAAGATGTTCCCATATATCCACCAGTCCCACCTCCAAGCAGAACTGTGGCAACGGTGAATTGCATACATTCCTCATCTGTTCTGCATCTAGAGAGAATCTATCTTTATTGGGGTCCATAACTGCATTAAAGTCCCCCATCAGAACTAACCGGCATTCTGATCTCCCTTCAGAAAAACGTGTAAACTGGATCAGTGGGTACATAGAGAAGGGCGGGGGTATGTAAAAAAAAGCAAGAATATAGCTGCAACCATACAGCTTACCATACAGAAAGATAAACCTGCCTTGGTCATCAATATGAGATTCTATAAGGGTGAAATCCACAGAATTATGAATTAGAACTGAGACGCCCCTGGAGGAACTACTAAAAGTGGAATGATAAGATTGAGAATACCATCCCGTTGTCAAGCGAAACACGGTTTCTTTAGTAAGATGAGTTTCTACCATGCAAACAATTGCTGGAAGGTATCGTTTTAATGCATCCATAATAGCTTGTCTTTTAACCCTTTCCCCAAGCCCTCTAACATTCCAGGTTACAATTCTAGTAGACATCCTTCACTACCGCAGAAAGAAAGAGAAAAAAAAAAAAAAAAAAAAAAAATCCATACCTGCAAGGTGGGTTGGCCCCTCCCCCCCCCCCCCCCCCCCCCGTTGGTCCGCCCTATCTAATCAGCAAACCTCTAACCTCCGGCCATTCTCCCTTGCCCTAACCCCACCTCCCCTCCATGATAATGTTACACAATTTCATATGCCCGTTTGCTCCATCCAGTCTAACGCTTGTTGTGGTTTTTCAAAAAATTGCGAAATCCCGTTATAAATCACTCTTAATTTTGCTGGATATTGTAGAGAATATTTAATATCTTTAGACGCCAAGCGTTTCTTTATCTCTATAAAGTTTCTTCTTTTTTCCTGAGTCTGCCGAGCAAAGTCCGGAAAAAAAAGCAGTTTAGTGCCCTGGTATTCAATAGGTGTGCACTCTCTTGCTCTTCTCAATATCATGTCTCTATCGGCAGATAATAATAATTTCATTAAAATTGCTCGCGGCGGCCTCCCTGGGATAGATTTCCCTCCTGGTATTCGGTGGGCTCTTTCTATTTGAAACATAGAGGAAAAATAATCACTACCCAGATTGTTCAAAACTACGTCTTTAAGTTGTTCCTCTAGCTGTCGGCCTTCAGCTCCTTCTGGAAAACCAATTATACGAACATTGTTTCGCCTTGCCCTATTTTCTAGATCTTCCAGCTTATTTTGTAGTGATTGATTTTCTGAAGCTAACAGAGCGGTTTTGGATTTTAAAATATCTATATCAGTTTGCAAAGAGTCCACAATTTTTTCCACATTCTGGACCCGGTCCCGGATATTTACTAGATCTTCTCTTATTAAGGAAATATCGCTCTGCACCGAACCCAGCTGAATAGACATCCCTTGCACTAATGTGCCGTTATTTTCTACGGTGCCCAAAATTTTATTCAAAACTAAAGGGTCAAGTTCAGTTCGCGTTTGTGCGGCTTCCGTTTGTGCAGAGAGACTCCCCTCATCTAGCAC
Organism: Bufo gargarizans; assembly: GCF_014858855.1. NCBI lineage: Eukaryota > Metazoa > Chordata > Amphibia > Anura > Bufonidae > Bufo > Bufo gargarizans. Next base: position 629,956,024 of record NC_058080.1, on the reverse strand, counting down.
CTGACCTGCCTCCACTGATTCACCATCAGAGGATTCATCAGTTTGGGGGATTTTCACGGGTTTCTTCAAATTAGCAGACAATTTTGTCTTAGCTATATTCTTTTCATTTGGGAAAGGTGATTTCAAAAATTTATCGATTTTATTCTCGGGAGTCTTAGACGCCATCTTCGCTACAGAGGAATCCACCGACCGTCGTTTTGGGGGCATTTTTTCTTCCCTTTTTCTTTCTTTCCCTCCTTCCCTTGCTCTTTTTCTCTTTCCTATTTTTTTCTTTTCCTTTCTCTTTTTTCTTTTTTTTTTTCCTTCTTTCCTTTTCTTCCTTTTCCCTTCTTTTTCTTTCCCCCCCCCCCCCCTTTTCCTCTCTTCTATCCCCCCCTCCTCCAAACTACACGAGAGGAAAGGGACAAGACCAAAAAATCTGCACCCGTTTAGCAGGAGGGTTAGCAAAAAAAAACAAAAGACAAAAAATAAAGTCACAATTGGCGGATAACAATATTTCTCACGTGTCCAGTACGCTCAAGGTCCCAATGTGCGCCGCGGATCAAGCAGGAAATCCAGGGCCAGCCAGAAGAGAGGAAACAAGGAGTCTTTACAGGTCACCGGGTAATAGATGCTGGTCATCCGGATAGTAGATGGGCCAGAGAATCCGCGAGCCGCGAAGTACTTGGCTCCAGCAGCAAGGCAAAGACCCGGACCAGGCAGGAAGAAAGTAGCAGGGAGAAACGAGGATGAAGTTCCAGGAACCACCAGCAGAGGGCAGGCAACGAACTTGTAGAAGAAAAAAAAGAAAACAGCCGGCTCGGGCAAGCGCCGGCAACCACCGCACACCAGGGCAGAGAACCAGAACCAGAAGCCGCTGAAGGAGAAGACCAGGGGACCCCCAGGACCAGCCGAAACCACAGACCAAGAGAACCACCTTCAGCCAGCAACAGACGAGCCGTCGGGAGACAAACCAGCAGAGCAGGAAAGGAAGGTAAGCCGCGCCGGAGCTCAGCCTCAGGGCATCAGCTGTTTCGGCTCAGAGACATGGAGGGAGGAGGCTAGCGCAAAGGGAGAGCGAGACGTGTCCCTCACGTCATCACGCCGCCACCTAAGATGCACATTTGCTTGGCCGTTCTCAGAACTCCACAGAAATGAATGGAGCATGCTGGGAGTCGTAGTTTCACCACAGCTGGAGTTCCGTAGGTGAGCCATCACTGCTCTAGACCAATTAGAGAATTGTAGAAATGGCCAATAAGTTGTGAAAAGGTCAAAACGGTAATATAGTATAACCGAGGGGGATATGCAGGGGAGATAGATGGACGTTTTCCTTCACTGTGTGTTATAACTCTAATGTGGGACAGTTTAAAGAGTCGCATTGCTTTTACACAATTTCATTTACTAGAGAATAGTGTCAAATTAAAACTCTTATTCAAGTGAATATACTGTATATAACGTCAACGGTTTCCGTCACCAGAATTAACCCTATTAAACTGGCTGACATTAGCAAAGTGCTAATGTCAGCAAACTCCAACTCTTCTATTCTTATGCTTATTGATGGGCCCCCTTACTGCACAATTTTAACTTTGATGATAAGTCTCCCGCCTGCGCAGTGCCGTTTACCCAGCACACAGAGCCAGCAGGAAGAGACTAACGCTGCCTGGCCCTGCCAATCAAGGATGGCAGGGCGTGACATGAGGTGGGAGAATGGAGCCTGTAGGAGCAGGAGCAATGCCCCCCCCCCTGCTCCTAGAGGCTAATTTGTATATCATCAAAGATAACTCCTTAAGGACCTGGCTCATTTTCACCTTCAGGACCAGGCAACTTTTTGCAAATCTGACCAGTGTCACTTCATGTGGTGATAACTTTAAAACGCTTTGACTTATCCAGGCCATTCTGAGATTTTTTTTTTTTTTCGGCACATATTGTACTTCATGACACTGGTAAAATGGAGTCAAAAAAATTAATTTTTATTTATAAAAAATACCAAATTTGGCCAAAATTTTCAAAAATTTGCAAATTTCCAAGTTTAAATTTCTCCACTTCTATAATACATAGTAATACCTACAAAAATTGTTATTACTTTACATTCCCCATATGTCTACATCATGTTTGGATTGGATCATTGGATGTTACGAAGTTTAGAAGCAAATCTTGAAATTTTTCAGAAATTTTCAAAAACCCACTTTTTAAGGACCAGTTCAGATCTGAAGTCACTTTGTGAGGCTTACATAATAGAAACCACCCAAAAATGACCCCATTCTAGAAACTACACCCCTCAAGGTATTCAAAACAGATTTTACAAACTTTGTTAACCCTTTAGGTGTTACACAAGAATTAATGGAAAATAGAAGACAATTTCAAAATTTCACTTTTTTGGCAGATTTTCCATTTAAATTTTTTTCCCAGTTACAAAGCAAGGGTTAACAGCCAAACCAAACTCAATATTTTTGGCTCTGATTCTGTAGTTTACAGAAACACCCCATATGTGGTCGTAAACCGCTGTACGGGCACACGGCTGGGAGCAGAAGGAAAGGAATGCTATATGGTTTTTGGAAGGCATATTTTGCTGGACTGTTTTTTTTTAAACCATGTCCCATTTGAAGCCCCCCTGATGCACCCCTAGAGTAGAAACTCCCAAAAAGTGACCCCATTTTAGAAACTACAGGATAGGGTGGCAGTTTTCTTGGTACTATTTTAGGGTACATATGATTTTTGGTTGCTCTTCTATATTACACTTTTTGTGAGGCAAGGTAACAAGAAATAGCTGTTTTGGCACCGTTTTTATTTTTTGTTATTTACAACATTCATCTGACATGTGGTATTTTTATAGACCAGATTGTCACGGACGCGGCGATACCTAATATGTATACTTTTTTTTATTTATGTAAGTTTTACACAATGATTTCATTTTTTAAACAAAAAAATCATGTTTTAGTGTTTCCATAGTCTGAGAGCCATTGTTATTTCAGTTTTTGGGCGATTATCTTAGGTAGGGTCTCATTTTTTGCGGGATGAGATGACGATTTGATTGGCTTTAATTTGGGGTGCATATGACTTTTTGATCGCTTGCTATTACACTTTTTGTGATGTAAGGTGACAAAAAATGTTTTTTAGCAGTTTTTTTTTTTTTTTACGGTGTTCATCTGAGGGGTTAGGTCATGTTATATTTTTATAGAGCTAGTCTATACGGACGCGGTGATACCTAATATGTATACTTTTTTTATTTATGTTTTACACAATAACCTTTTTTAAAACAAAAATAATTATGTTTTAGTGTCTCCATATTCTGAGCCACATTTTTTTTTTTTTTTTTTTGGCGCTATTGTCTTAGGTAGGGGTTCAGTTTTTGCGGGATGAGGTGACGGTTAGAATGGTACTATTTTGGTAGGCATATGCCTTTTTGATCGCTTGCTGTTCTTTTTGTGATGTAAGGTGACAAAAAAATGGTTTATTTAGCACAGTTTTTTTTTTTTTTTTTACGGTGTTCGTCTGTGGGGTTAGGTCATGTGATATGTTTATAGAGCCGGGCGATACCAAATTTTTTTTTTCTCCCTATTTTTTACCAATTGTTTTTTTACTTTATTTTGCGAAAATTACGTTTTTGTTTATTCTTTCTTGACACTTCATTTTTGGGGGGAAAACTTTATTTTTTCACTTTTTTCACTTTATTTTTTCACCTTTTTTTTCACCTTTTTTCACCTTTTTTTCAACTTTTTTTTCACTTTATTTTTGTTCCGCTTTGGGATTTCAACTTTTGGGGGTCTAATCCTTTACAATGCATTCCAATATTTCTGTATTGGAATGCATTGGCTGTATGAGTAATACAGTGAGTATTACTCATACAGCTTCTGGCCTGTGAGATCCAGGGGGCTGGATCTCAAAGGCTCGTCACCGGAAGGCAGCGCCGATGCCTCAGGAAGACATTGCGCTGCCTTCCATGCCATTGGGTGTCCCCTATATCCCCACGGGGACCCGATGGCACCTGCGCCCGCCGCACCAGGTAAAAGCCGCAAACTGCAGGTCTGAATTGACCTGCGGTTTGCAGCGATCGCCGACACGGGGGACCCCCCGCGCATTTAGCCAAGGTGCCTGCACAATGATTGGAAATACACAAGACGTACCGTTACTGGTACGCCCTGTGTCCGGAAGAGGTTAAAGAGGGCCTTTCATGGTTTTGTATTAATTGCGATAAATACTTTTATTTGGGGGGTACTGCCACCCTGCCTGATTTTATAAAATATCGCCCCTGTGCCCCCACCCCGAAGTTTTCACGCTCAGTATATTAATACTGAGCATCGGTACAGGGAGGAGGAGACGCCAGGGTTTTTCAATGGGTGTCTCCTTTTCACTGGCTGTGCCGCGTTCCAATCACAGCAGGGAGCTTTTTTTTCTCCCTGGCTGTGACGCTCTCCGCTGTGATTTGATCGTACAGCGGGGCGCTGGAGCGATATTTATTAATTGTGCAGTAAGGGGTCCATCAATAAGCATAAGAATAGTAGAGTTAGAAACGCTTTAAGATTGGAGACGCACTTTAAGACGGAGCATAATTGGATTTGTTAGTGAAGAAATGGCGAGTGGGTAACCCAGTGGACTATATCAATAAGAGAGAGCCGCAGTGGATATACTCCCTGGGAACCCTCCGCCCATTTTGATGCCAGATCATGTATTTCTGGGAACTAATCGCTAATAGGAATTCCACTTGTGATTGGTGGGTTCCATCATGTGACTATATGACGAGGATGGCGGAGTTTTCCCTAATTCGGAGGGTTTTGCCAGTACAAAATAGTGATGTAGTACTTGTTTGAGATCCTTGTTCTGTGGATTTTATCACATGACCACAGAAAAGAAGAAAATAACGGTTATTTGTGATCTCAACCTGAGAGTGTGAAACTGAGCAGTAAAGATCTATTTTTCTAATACAGTGACTAGTGTCGATTCGCCGCATAGCCGAATTTCCTCATGCTTCATAGTAGCGAATCGATTTTCCCTGAATGGCAATTTCAAAAAAATCATACTCGCCTAATCCGTTTGATCGTGATGAGCCGGCTGCCGCCATCTTGATTGAAGATCTCGCACAAATTCCCATTTGTGGTGACATCACCACGGGCTGTGCTAGATATTGGGATAGATCTTCAATCAAGATGGTGGCGGGCGGCTCGTCTCAATCAAACGGATGAGGCAAGTATGATTATTATTATTATTATTTTTTTCTTTTTACACTGTTATTACTGTCAGTTGCCGTGATTAGCTATCAACGAGGCAACTGAGGGGTACAGTGATGGGGACTTACATCTGAGAGGACTTACTTTAAAGGGATTCCTGCAGCGCTCGTATAGAGCACTTTATGTTCATTATATTTCTAGAAGGCCCATGTGTATGTCTATGTTCTGATCACAGACAGCATGTTGCAGCCATAGAAACTGTGCCCACGACTCCCACCTCCACATTATTTTTCAGCACAATACCTCCTGAAGCCTTTTCTCTGCTGTGACACTATTGTTTCTTCTGAAATCTATGACATAGATGCATTACTGTGCCGCATTGTCTGTGGGATGCAGATAATTATTGTAACTGCATAGTATTTTCTGAATATTTAGTAAAGGTAGTTGCAAATTTGATTTTGTACCTTGCAGAAAATGAGTGGTGGCAGGGTACTTCATATTATAGTAAAGCATGCCCACTATTTCTCAGCAGCTTGAGGTCCTTACATCTGGACGTTACCTGTACTTTATGCAAATGGCCACCATCTTATGATATGCAGCTGTCTTGTATTAATGGAATATCTCAGGGGTATCCCATCTGTCTTGAGGTTCTCTCATCAAAAATATTGTATAGTAAATCACTCTGATTGTGGCTGCTGTGACCCCCTCAGAATGCTTGGAAAGCGTCCTATTACGTTGTTTCCAGTTGGCCCTGCTTGACGTTTGACAGCCAGCTACATGGCTGACCATTATTGTCGGTGGTCATCCATGCTGCCACAGATAATTAAGATTTGCTAACTATAAAATAGCATACATAATCTTTTCTTCTGTATTTTAGGGTCCATTGGAACCTCCAAAATGGAAGTGGATATTAAAGGAGATAAGAGGACTAGCGTTTCTTCTATACCACTTTCTAGCACAATAGAACGGAATTCTCCATTAAAAGTAGAACCGGAAAAACCTCGTTGCTCTAGTACCCCATGCTCCCCAATTCGTAGGACCGTGTCAGGTTATCAGATACTACACATGGATTCCAATTACTTAGTTGGCTTTACCACAGGAGAAGAGCTTCTGAAGCTGGCACACAAATGTGCCGCAACAGAAGAGAATACTACTGAGGCCACGCCATCTTTTCGCTCCAAGCAGCACGATTCTGGACTTTCCCGCTCATCTCGAATATACAAGGCTAAAGGGCGTCACTATCAGCCATATGAAATTCCTGCCATAAACGGAAGGAGACGAAGGCGAATGCCAAGCTCAGGGGATAAGTGCAATAATAAAGTTATTCCATACGAGTCTTACAAGGCGGTTCATGGTCCTTTACCACTTTGTCTTCTTAAGGGTAAAAGGATACATTCAAAGTCTTTGGACTACCTCAACCTAGATAAGATGAACATCAAGGAGTCCCCGGACACAGAAGTGTTGCAGTACCAACTCCAGCATCTCACTCTGAGGGGCGATCGTGTCTTTGCAAGAAATAACACCTGAAGAAGAGGAATTCTGATTTATTTAGCACCTTTTCTTGTAGCACATTTGAAGACCACTTAAAGAAACATCTGTGCTACACAGTGTAGTGGATGTGTTGTATAGGTAGCATCTGCAGATAGGTTGGCAAGTCCTACCATATGATGTCAAGCAGATTACTGAAGCCACTCGTTTTACCAATTTGTTGAGGTGCATCGGTTTTCAAGCCATTTCTTTCTCCAAGGAGCAAGACTTTTGAGTGTGGCATTGCAATGGATTAGGATTAGGTAGCAGAATAATTTTTGATTGATAAATGTAATGAACTTTTCGATGGTTTTCAGTGAATCAATTAACAGAAGGATTTTTGCTGATTTTACACTAAAATATGTTGTGATAAATTTAGATTAATCAATGACTCAACTCTGATACATGTGTGTCATTAAGTTATGATTTAGACGCTGAATACACTCAAGTACTCGTTTTGTTATTTACTTCCTGAATGTCCTAAGATTAATATATACTGTAGTAGTTTTAATATATGGGTGATTGTACAGACAGCAGTCATGCCATTTCTTACCATCCAGAATGAAATCTGCTGTCTTTGGTTTGCTTCCCAGTGGCTAGATCCATGTTTTTCTTGAATTTTGAATCTACTTTTAGGTTTACTTTGTAAGATTTAGCAATATATATATATATATATATATATATATATATATATATATATACTTTTTATTTTAATTGTAACTTGACAGTGCTTGGAAATACTACTGATATGTGAAGTGTGCTGGCTGCTACGACAGTAATATCTGTACAGATGGCTAGTGTTTATATCAGATAAACAACGTGGTGTGTAATGTCATACGACGCACCATATTGTCTATGCCTACTCAATGTGTATGAGATTGTCACACTGCTGAACAGAACATCTAGTCCTATATTGTATCCTTTATTGGAAAAAATAAATAAAAAATCATCTTGTGTTCAATAGCACTTATAAAGCACTTACCTACTGTAAACCGTTTCTGGAATGTCCACTCTCCCATCTGAAGTTTATTTGCTGGACCTGCCAGTGGCAGTAGTACGAGCCTTCTTGTCCCCAACTACTATCTTGTAGTGTTGAGCGAACTTCTGTTTTCAAGGTTGGTGAACAAGATTCGGGTTGTCGAAGAATTCCGTTATGAATTCCGCTACCACATGATAGCGGAATCCAAAACGGAATTCTTCGACAACCCGAATCTTGTTTACCGACCTTGAAAACAGAAGTTCGCTCATCCCTACTATCTTGTATAGAGAAAGTGTAATTTTGGAGTCCTTGCCCGGATTCAAGGCCTGTTCACGTCCTTAGCAATAAGCGATTTGAAGGTAGAAAAAGAATCCAGCCGGTTGTATAAAAAATCTATCTTTTATTATGATAAATGGCATAAAAAAACTCACGTCCCTGCTGTCGTCTGACGCATTTCGACTGGCAAGTGGTCTTAATTAGTGTTGAGCGAACTTGTGTTTTCAAGTTCGGCGTACAAGGTTCGGGTTATCTAAGAATTCCGTTATGGATTCCGCTACCACATACCGTAAGTTATGGTCCATGGTCGGCGGAATCCATAACGGAATTTTTACTTAACCCGAACCTTGTATGCCAAACTTGAAAACACAAGTTCGCTCAACACTAGTCTTAATCATCATTTACAACATGCTGGATTCCATTTCTACCTTCAAAACTGCAACTAGTATGCCTGACTTTCCCTTTAAATGGTTCCCTCTATGTCCCTGTTTTTGATATGACTGCTTTTGATGCCATGGTTTACCTTATGATTTCTGTGGCAGGTATACAAAACTAGCGTGTGAAGAAGAGGATGAAGTCATATATTTTACTTTGGAAGGCACATTTTGTGGTACTGTACATCATGTAGTGTCCATCCGAGGTTTCCGTCGGAACAGGTTCTTGATGGAAACCTCGAACACGTGTGTTCAACAGATGCCATCCATCACCCTTAGGCGCCGTGCGGTGTGTTTTGTTGTTTTTTTCTCTCGGATACCACGCTGTCATAATTCTGCATTAATTCATATCTCTGGCAGAAAACAGCCTGATAGAGACAAAAAAGGCGCAGCACCAGGAGCTTTCCTCGCTTCTAGGCTTATGTATACTGCCAGCGCCGCGTTAAAGGAGACAAAATTATTACAAAGTCTCCTTAGGTAAAAAAAAAATATGCACCACTTTATATTAATGAACGCATGTTGTTTGGTTATTCTGTTATTTTAGGCTGCTTTCAAACAGTTTTTTGCTGGCATTTTTAATGGTGGTTTTTACACGGCATTTTTTACTGTAAAAAAAGCCAGCCGTAGATGTTAGCTAAAGTTCTATGGGAAATATAAAATGCACTGCACACAAGTGTTTCTTTGCTGTTATTTAGGCAGCGCTTTTTTTTTTTTTTGTTTTCTTTCCTAAAATGTAGCTGGAGTTCTCTCCATTTATTTATTTTTTCAATTAGATTGAGCCTTTAATTTTCCAAAGGAGATATGAAAAATAAAGGTAGAAAGGTAAAATCTGAACTAAACCAGTTTTCCTTTATACCGGTTTTGATCAATTCAACAACCCCCCACCCTTTTGAAATGAAGGGTGAAATCTGCACCAAAAACCACACTAAGAAATTGCATTTTTTGTTGTTGCGGTTTGGGCGTAGAAACTCCCAGATATTTGTGTGGATCTGCCCATACCTGGTGCAGGTACCTTAAGGTGCTGCTCTACTTTTGCAGTTACCTTATGTGTAGTAAAAAATTTACCACTTCCTCCTTTGCAAAAAAAAAAATACTACCTTTTGCTGAGGAGCAACTGAAATACCGTAAATGTACATGCCTGATGCACTTGTACAAATGGTGGACTTCTACATAAATAGATTTTTCCGGTGACCCGTCAGGGGAGCTAGAGACACCTGTTTTCTTACCGTATTGTCCAGTTGTCCAATTTGAACCCTAGATTTTATTTCTCAACTACACATCCTCTCTTCAGAAGCTTGACAGAATTACTTCAGCAGATTGCCATTAATGTGTCAATTTTTCCCTAAGGGCTCATGCACACAAACAACAGTTTTCGCATCAGATCCGCATTTTGTGCAGGTCAGATGCAGACCCATTCACTTCAAGGTGTCCAGAAAACATGCGGACAGCACACCATGTGCTGTCCACATCCGTATGTCAGTTCCGTGACACCCGTAAAAATATAGAACGTAAAATGCAGAAAGCACCCGGGCGGTAGGTAGGTTTTTCAGACCGCAGAACAGGTCATGGTCGTGTGCATGAGCCCTGATAGTCTGTTAAACGTCTTTAATCCGACCCAGGGTTACATATGGTGGGATTGCTATTTCTTGGTACATGTGTATGCGTTATCATACATATAATCTGCATTTTGGACGGTAAGTAGTCAGCGGCAGAATGAATTCCTAGTTAATGGTATTAGTTTTAACGTTAACACTTTACACCATTTATGTAAATCTGTAAATGTGTTGTCCGATCTTTGGGCAGCAGGTTATAAAGCAGGAGGAGCTGAACGGATTGATATACAAGGCTACTTTCACACTAGCGGCATGGACCTCCGGCAGGCTGTTCCGTCGGGTCAACAGCCTGTCTGATCCGTCCTGCCACTAGTGATCGTGTGCCACCAGACTGCCGCTCCGTCCCCACTGACTATAATGGGGGCGGTGCGGAGTTTCGGCGGAAACACAGCAGCGCACAGCGAGAGGCTGCCGGAATAAATGTCGTCGGACATGTCGTAGTTTTATTCTGGCAGCCTCTCGCCGTGCGCTGCTGTGTTTCCACCAGAACTCCACCGGAGTGGCAATCTGGTGGCACACGATCACTAGCGGCAGGACGGATCCGACAGGCTATTCACCAGACAGAACAGCCTACCGGAGGTCCGTGCCATTAGTGTGAAAGTAGCCTAAGATATACTTCTTTGCTCCCTGGTGCCTTATGAGTCCAGTAGGTGGAGTGACTCCACTGACAGCCTTTCCTGTATGAGTGGGACCGCCCACTGGACTCATAAACTTAGAATGAACATGGATTTAAATTGCTATAAGATAAGAAAATATGCTACTTTGTAAGGGTCAATTTACACTGTGTTTGCAGTGTATGTTAGCGGTATTCTTTAGGTGGATTTCCATGATGTATGATAATGGGTGAATGGGATGGATGCATTTCACACATGGGAGCTTTATTGCTGCATCCAGCCAACGGACAATGCGTCCTCTGTAGTCAGGTTCTGTCAGTGGACACTCCCCATAGACACTCCAGCACACAGATTGTTCTCTCGTGACTGAGAAAAGCCAGCTGTGAAGCAGCAAGAAGAAAGGAAGGACTCCTGGGCAGTGGCGGACTGGCCAATGACCCTACAGGGAAATGGGCCCATGCCCAAGGGGCCACCCGAGCCCTCTTAACGGTCACTGGCCAGGTACATAAAGATCTGATGCTCTCAGCATTAATTAATGCTAGGAGCATCGGGTACTTATGCACCTGGTTAGCGGCCGCAGGTGGCCTCCAGAATTCAACTGTATGGTGATGGGGCAGTGTTTTATGCTGCACTGTGGTATTTGGTTTTGCTGGGGCAGTATTTTGTGGTGCAGTATGGCATTGCTGGCCCCACCTACATGTGGCTTGTGTTGGCCCTGCCTTCTGTCGCCTACAACATGGGGCCACTTTTGGTTCTCGGTCCATCCCTGCTCATGGGACGTTACAGTGTAGAGTCATGAAAGGAGTAGGAGGAAGTGGCCGTGTCAGTGTAGGGGAACATTATCTCAACAACCTTTTAGTTTGCTTACTTACTGTTTTGTCCATCTATTCGTGATCGCGCTGGCACTTTCTTGTTGCTAAGAGGGTGAGGTTACGTACATCTCTCAAGCGGTGTTCTGCCTGCAAAATAAGTCCCCAATGTCTAGCATAATAGCAATCACATGCCACACGTTGAGCCGACACTGAAAAAGGTAATTCATCATTTTCGGTCGTTTTGGTGTCAGTTTTAAGTCTGTCTTTGCTTTGTGAGGTTTCACCAAATTTCTGAAATGGAGCACAGTAATATATTTGCCACACGTGTAATGTAGTGTACACCTGTGTCTGTAAAAGTACACTAGGGGCAAAACACGGATTCGCAAAATACGAATTACGTCAGTCTATATTGCATCTTTTATTTTATTTTTGCTGACACATTAATTTGAATGGGTCCTTGGTCCGCATTTGTGGCCAAGTTTAGGACAAGTTCTGTCTTTTTGCAGAACGGAGATACGGATCTGATAATCCATGGATCCATTGTGGACCCATTGACTCAAGTCAATGGGTCCACAAAAAAATCCATATTTTGCAGACCACAAAATACTTAGTCATGTGAATGCACCCTCGATGAGACATAAGGGTGTTCTAATCTAATCCTGACCTACTTTTCACGCCACTTTTGAAAGTGGTGTAGGTCCTCAAATGTTGCAAAAATATACACCAAATGTCACACGCTTGCAATATTTTTACATCACAAAAGTGACATAGCAGATTTGATAAATGTCTCTGTGACACATGCTCAGTGAGTATCGTGGGACGTGTGGTTTCTGTGTATCGCTAAAACTACTAACACACCCCACTCCAGGAACCCAAGCTGGCAAAGCAACGATGGTAGCTAGGATCCTTGTAATGTATGAAGTTCTGCAAAACCCCCAAAAAACACTCCAGGAACCCAAGCGGGCAAAGCAACGATGGTAGCTAGGATCCTTGTAATGTATGAAGTTCTGCAAAACCCCCAAAAAACACTCCAGGAACCCAAGCGGGCAAAGCAACGATGGTAGCTAGGATCCTTGTAATGTAGAGTTCCCGACGACGGAACTCTATGCCGGAAGAAAAGAATGCAGGTGTGAAAGAGCCCTTATACTGGATCTTTTACCATTGCAAAGTTTTAAAACAAAAATTACTATAGGAAAGATTTATCATGGGGGAATTCTTAAAGTTTTACGGGATTCTGTGTTGACGTAATTTGTTCCATATTTTTCAAATTGCACAATATTTGATACATTCGGCTTATCTTCTGTCTTGAGATATTACTCCACTTTCTACTTTCTTTCCCTTTTTACTAGAGCTTGTTACAATTTTAGCAACTGCTCAAAATGTCTTAGTTGATAAATCTAAATCAGCTCGACAGGCCACCCATGCCCATTTTCCAAGACCTGAGTGAGTGGTGTAAAAACGCAAAATGTTTTGTGCATTTAAGCAAAAAAATAATAATCACAAAGCCCTATTTGTGACTTTTTGAAGATGGAATTCTAAAGTGCAGGGCTTGATACAGTCCTCCGCAAATTGTTTCCTAGTAAACTACATATCAATCTGCTCTGCTCCTCCTGCTTTATATCCAAGACCTGTTTAATGCGATGGACAGCCTCTAATGTGTTTACATGTTACTTTATAAGATATGTGTTTTTGCTTCCATATTACTGTATGCAGATGACAAAAAATGTTTTCTTTTTTGTGGAACATTTACAACATCCATAAAAATACTAAAATGGAAGATGTTTTTACCAGAAAATAAAGAAACATTTTTCATTGTGATTCGGAGCAAGTTGTGTAAATCGAGCAGCTTTTTAATTTCATACCTTTCTGGATTTAGTAACATAGTTTATAAGGCTGAAAAAATACATCTGTCCATCCAGTTCGGCCTGTTATCCTGCAAATTGATCCAGAGGAAGGCAAAAAAACAACAACTCTGAGGTAGAAGCCAATTTTCCTCACTTTAGGGGTAAAAATTCCTTCCCGACTCAAATCAGGCAATCGGACTAACTCCCTGGATCAACGACACCTCTCTAGTAACTATTTAGGACTTTTTTACATGAGGCCATAAGTATATTGACTTGGTTTTCACCCAGTGTAAAGTTTCATAGGCATAGTCCACAATACAGGTCCTTCTAAAAAAATTAGCATATTGTGATAAAGTTCATTATTTTTTGTAATGTACTGATAAACATTAGACTTTCATATATTTTAGATTCATTACACACCAACTGAAGTAGTTCAAGCCTTTTATTGTTTTAATATTGTTGATTTTGGCATACAGCTCATGAAAACCTAAATTTCCTATCTAAAAAAATTAGCATATTTCATCCGACCAATAAAAGAAAAGTGTTTTTAATACAAAAAAAGTCAACCTTCAAATAATTATGTTCAGTTCTGCACTCAATACTTGGTCGGGAATCCTTTTGCAGAAATGACTGCTTCAATGCGGCGTGGCATGGAGGCAATCAGCCTGTGGCACTGCTGAGGTGTTATGGAGGCCCAGGATGCTTCGATAGCGGCCTTAAGCTCATCCAGAGTGTTGGGTCTTGCGTCTCTCAACTTTCTCTTCCCAATATCCCACAGATTCTCTATGGGGTTCAGGTCAGGAGAGTTGGCAGGCCAATTGAGCACAGTAATACCATGGTCAGTAAACCATTTACCAGTGGTGTTGGCACTGTGAGCAGGTGCCAGGTCGTGCTGAAAAATGAAATCTTCATCTCCATAAAGCTTTTCAGCAGATGGAAGCATGAAGTGCTCCAAAATCTCCTGATAGCTAGCTGCATTGACCCTGCCCTTGATAAAACACAGTGGACCAACACCAGCAGCTGACATGGCACCCCAGACCATCACTGACTGTGGGTACTTGACACTGGACTTCAGGCATTTTGGCATTTCCCTCTCCCCAGTCTTCCTCCAGACTCTGGCACCTTGATTTCCGAATGACATGCAACAGTCCAGTGCTGCTTCTCTGTAGCCCAGGTCAGGCGCTTCTGCCGCGCTGTTTCTGGTTCAAAAGTGGCTTGACCTGGGGAATGCGGCACCTGTAGCCCATTTCCTGCACACGCCTGTACACGGGGGCTCTGGATGTTTCTACTCCAGACTCAGGCCACTGCTTCCGCAGGTCCCCCAAGGTCTGGAATCGGTCCTTCTCCACAATCTTCCTCAGGGTCCGGTCACCTCTTCTCGTTGTGCAGCGTTTTCTGCCACACTTTTTCCTTCCCACAGACTTCCCACTGAGGCGCCTTGATACAGCACTCTGGGAACAGCCTATTTCTTCAGACATGTCTTTCTGTGTCTTACCCTCTTGCTTGAGGGTGTCAATGGTGGCCTTCTGGACAGCAGTCAGGTCGGCAGTCTTACCCATGATTGCGGTTTTGAGTAATGAACCAGGCTGGGAGTTTTTAAAAGCCTCAGGAATCTTTTGCAGGTGTTTAGAGTTAATTAGTTGATTCAGATGATTAGGTTAATAGCTCGTTTAGAGAACCTTTTCATGATATGCTACTTTTTTTTAGATAGGAATTTTGGGTTTTCATGAGCTGTATGCCAAAATCATCAATATTAAAACAATAAAAGGCTTGAACTACTTCAGTTGGTGTGTAATGAATCTAAAATATATGAAAGTCTAATGTTTATCAGTACATTACAGCAAATAATGAACTTTATCACAATATGCAAGTTTTTTGAGAAGGACCTGTATAGACATTGACGTGTCCCATGGTGATTGACTGACCTTTATTTAAGTCTCTCCTTGCACTAGCATAATGGTTTGTTATTACTGCAGACATGATGGATCATGGCAGATAATAGAAGTCAATTTTCCTCATTTTAGGTGAAAAAAATTCCTTCCCGACTCCAATCAGAATAACTCCCTGGATCAACAACCCATCTCTAATAACATAATATTATTACACTCCAGAAATACATCCAGGCCCCTCTTGAACTCTTTCAGTGAACTCACCATCACATATAGAACAATATATAACACTATTTTGGTTATCAAAAAGAAATGCAACCCCAAAGGAATGGAACCTAAATAATAGAGTGAAAGGAGACATTCTGTACGCCCATTGCACATTTCAACTACGGAGCTGTGATGTGCTTTGCTACGCCACAATTTGTAACATTTTAAAGGATATAGTTCACTGCAGTGGCTTACATGAAGAAGTAAGGGCCCCATAGCAAGGAGCAAACCAGGCCCCCCACACAGGACAGAAGGTTTTCTGCCTAAACCTTTTCAATGACCCCAGGGCCATTTCTCCACTGCCTCATGTGCTAAAAGTTGTTCCTTTAGAGGGTAGAGTCCTGACCAAGTTTTTACCTCCATTAGAAGAGGAGATGATCCCAACTAAGACTGGGCCCCATAGCACTCGCATGGTCTGCCGCTATGGTAGTTACGCCCTTGGTTCAGTGTAAAATTCATGGATGCTAACCAAGAAATCTTTACTGTGAATTCAACATTGGTGGGAAACATTAGTTTATTAAATGTGGACAGAATTCCAAGAGTTCATGTAGATGTCAGGTGTGGTCATGTAAAAATGTCAGTGGACGAGGTACAATAATGTAAAGGGCTTTTAGGTGCCCTAAATAGATTACTAGTGGGCACTCGTATAAGTCTGGAGTACTCTGTGGAGTGAGCATTAGAGGGGTATTACAGTGTCAGCAAATACATGTTATTCTGTCTATACTGAAATACTTTCTGTATTATTGCCTCTTTGTTTTCAAAATATGCCTTTACTAGGGATGAGCGAATCGACTTCGGATGAAACATCCAAAGTCGATTCGCTCATCCCTACCCTTTACTAAAAGAAAAGGAAAATGCACCTGGTCAGGAAGGGGAAATAAATGGCCCAGTCTTGAACTGGTGAATTAAACTAACATTACATTCAGAACACATATCTTAGGTTTGCTGCCTTTTGAAGGTTAGATAGTTTCCCTGGTGTGAAGGTTCAGGGCTTCTGGAAATATCTTTTTCTGTAAATCTGCAGGAGGTCACTGCTGAATTTCTTCACAAAGACTTGAGTTTCGCATTGCGGTCCTAGCATATAGTTCTCACTTTCTGCCACTCGACCTGATGAGTGCTGACATACTGGTATATTTGTATTTATGCAAGGGCACTTGTGAAATATGCAAGTGTTTCTGCAATATATTATTCATCTTCTGTGGCTATTTCGGGAAAGCTCGGGGCATTGTCTTACACGTTGGATTTTGTTACTTATGACTTTGGACATCATTAAGCTCATGTATGAGTTAAAGTGAAATGCATCTTTTCTTATCCCATTGTATTGCTGATTGATTTATTAAGTCTGATAATTAAGAATGACAATAAATGTTAAAAACCACAACATTTTTTTTTTCTAATTACCAATTGTGAATGTGTATCTTGTATTCATTTAAAACTATGAATATGTTCATTTTCTAGGGCCTTTTGCTGTATTATGAGTTACACAACATACTGTATACCACTACATTTGTCACGTAGTGCCAGCAATATTGAGTCTTTTTCGGTCTCTTTGTATTTCCCTGGTCATATAATCGCTGATTGCTCTGTTACAATTAGCCTGGATTTCCTTTGTTCATTTAGCTATAGCCAGCCACAGATGTAACAATAATCACTGATGATCCACATGTCAACGACATTGGTAATGATAGCTATTATGTCTGTTCGGAAAAATGGAAATTTGTTCTCTCATGAATTACAAACTTCAGACTTTTTCTCGTATCTGCAACAGTGGAGAGGTTTTCCAGCTGAGGAAACATCTGAACATTGACAGGATCAAGGGCATATTTCCATGGCCATCATAAAGAAATCCTCCTGTCCAATAAAATCCTCTCAAATTAAGGGTAGGTTCAAGTGGAGTTTTTTTTTTTTTTTTCCGACATAGGGCTTTTGAATCTGAACTGTAATGGAAAGATTTCTACTTCTTGCTGCTGAATCCACTTCTGGTTTGAGCTGGAAAACCTGCCTCAAACCCTGATCCAAAAATTTGTTTGTGAACCTACACTAAGAATGCCCTTACAAGACATGTTAAATCTGGTTGCATGATGCTCACAGCAGTGGCATAGCATGGGTTGCCAGCACTCAGGGCAAGCCAATTATTGTGCCCCCCACCTGTCGACACATGCCGCTTTTTTACAGATAATATAGTAGATGTCAACTGCAGTCCTATGTAACACCACATGTAACACAGTGATAACTGAGTACAGATAGTAGATGGGTGGGAGGCCCTAGAATTCAGATCACGCACAGTGTGGCCTAAAGTTCTCCGCCCCCCTACTATACCATGAAAGTAATATGAGATCCTAACTAAGACAATTGGTCAAAAAAATTAAATAAACTATGGCTCTCAGACTATGGTGACACTAAAACATAATTGTTTTTGTTAAAAAAATATATATTATTGTGTAAAACTTAAATAAATAAGAAAAAGTATACATATTAGGTATCTCCACGTCCGTAACAATCTGCTCTAAAAATGTCACATGACCCAACCCCTCAGGTGAACGCTGTAAAAATAGATGAATAAAAGCTCTGCTAAAACAAACTATTTTTTGGTCAGCTCGCCCCATAAAGTGTTATAATGAATGATCAAAAAATCATATGTCCCCAGAAATGGTACCAATAAAAACATCAACTCTTCCTGCAAAGAAACGAGCCCATGCACAAGACGATTGGCATAAAAATAAAAAAAATGACAGAATATAGAGACACAAAAACATAATGTTTTTTCAAAAATGCTTTATTATGTAAAAATTAAACAAAGAAAGTAGACATATTTGATATCATTGCGTCTGTAACAGCCTGCTCTATACAAATAGCACATGGTCTACCCTGTCAGATGAATGTTGTAAAAAATTAAAAATAAAAACTGTGCCAAAACAGCCATTTTTTGGTTACCTTGCCTCACAAAAAACATAATATAGAGCAATTAAAAATCAGATGTACCCAAAAATGGTACCAATAAAACTGGCACCTTATCCCCTAGTTTCCAAAATGGGGTCACTTTTAGGAGTTTCTACTCTAGGGGTGCATCAGGGGGGCTTCAAATGGGACATGGCATCTAAAAACCAGTTCAGCAAAATCAGTTTACAACCACATGTTGGTTGTTTCTGTAAACCGCAGAATCAGGGTAATAATAAATATTGAGTTTTGTTTGGCTGTTAACCCTCGATGTGTTAAAGAAAAAAATTGATTAAAATTGAAAATCTGCCAAAAAAGTGAAATTTTAAAATTTGATCTCTATTTTCCTTTATTTTCCTTTAATTCTTGTTGAACACCTAAAGGTTTAACAAAGTTTGTAAAATCAGTTTTAAGTAACCTGAGGGGTGTAGTTTCTACAATGCGGTCATTTATGGGGGGGTATCCATTATGTAAGCCCCACAAAGTGACTTCAGACCTGAACTGGTCCTTAAAAAGTGGGTTTTGGCAATTTTCCTAATAATTTTAAGAATTGCTTCTAAAATTCTAAGCCTTCTAACATCCTAAAAAAATAAAATTACATTTACAAAATGATGCCAACATAAAGTAAAAATATAGGGAATTTTAAGTAATAAATATTTTATGAGGAATCACTTTGTTTTAAAAGCAGAGAAATAAAAATTTTGAAAATTTGCGAATTTTTCCCAATTTTGGGGATTTTTTCATAAATAAAGGTGAAATATATTGACTCCAATTAAGGACTATCATGAAGTACAATGTGTCACGAGAAAACAATCTCTGAAAGGCTTAGATACGTAAAAGCTTTCTAGAGTCATTACCACATAAAGTGACATATGTCAGATTTGCAAAGTTAAGCCTGGTCAGGAAGGGGGCAAATGGTCCGGATGTGACGTTGTTAATAGTATAATGGCCCCCTCTGTATATGAAGTATTGGCCCCCTCTGTGTTAATAGTATAATGGTCCCCTCTATTTATGAAGTATTGGCCCACCTCTGTATAGGAAGTATTGGCACCCTCTGTATAGGACGTATTGGTCCCCTCTTTATCATTATGGCCCTCTCTCTCTCTCTCTCTCTCTCTCTCTATATATATATATATATATATATATATATATATTAATTAATCCTCCTCCGTCCTCCCAACCTCCATAGTGCCCCTAGTGCTGCCTGCTTTAAGGTGCATACATTAAAAATAATTTTAGTCTGGGACAGTGATTACAAAGGATTTGAATGCTTATTTCTCTTTATTCATTGCCATTAGTTCATTCTTTTATCTAAAATCACAGAGCAATATAGATTTTTTTGAAGCTGTAAGTTAATCAACCATTAACACTTCTGTCATTATCCATAGGAGAGAATGGAGGTCCTGTAACCACTGATGTGTAAAGCAAAAAGGCTGAGAGCACTGTCTTAGTCTTCTGCATAACTCCCATGGATTAAAGGGGTTTTCTGGGACCCTGCAACCTACCATTACTATTCAGCTCTTGCCTGCAGAAGAAAGTTTCCAACATACAAATTGCTTAGTCTGTGGATGGGACATCATTTTCCCTGCCCAGGAGAGGGTGGTGGTGTGGATGTGGAGGGTACCAGAACTATTTGTCTTCCTGGCGCATGTGTAATCTCCTTAATCAGTGTTTCCCAACCAGCGTGCCTCCAGCTGTTGCAAAACTACAACTCCCAGCATGCCTGGACAGCCTAAATCAACCTCCTCTGCGTCTCTGCCAGGAAGATGAATAGTTCTGGCCATGTCCACAGCACCGCTTTCATTCTGGGCTGCAGAATTGACATCCCCATCCAAAAACCAGACTGCAAACCTGGTAAAGGATGTGACGTCGGCAGATGTAGAATTTTCTGTAGAGAAGCTCGAGAGTGACTGATATGCGCAACTTCACATTGATAAGTATTTTGGAAACTTTTTCTGCAGGAAAGATGTGATTAATTAATATGGGTTGCTGGGTCTCAGAAAACCTCTTCAAAGGGAGAGAACATTGTACATACTCAGTTTTTCCTCCCTTTCTCAGCCGCTGTTGGCACAATGAGAGAATCCCACTAATCAAACATTTCTGATGCATCCTATAGACATGCAAAAAATGTCAATTATAGTTAAAAAAAATCTATATATCTTAGTTAAGCCAAAGTCAGTGCTGATAGGGTTTTTCTATCATGGTTCTAGGTTTACTTTTTCACCATGTTTTTACATTTTATTAGATTTTTTTTTCTTTTTCTAGGGATTCATAGCACTTGCACGTTATTTATATATGAATCTGTGCATTATTGAATTATCACCTTAGGAAGAGACCCTTATATTGAATTGTTCTGAATCACTAATATTATTTATATGTGACCTTCTTCTTTTAGCCTTATGTGCAATTCCTTCAGGTGTGTCACTTAAAATGAATGATTGCACTGGGGAGAATAAACAGTATTAAGCCCTGTGCCCCACAATTCTGGCTTCAAAAAGTGCCAAAAAAAAAAAGGGGCTTTGTCAGTTTTTGCGATCACTTTGCACAAAAATGGTGCGACTTTTAAAATTTTTACACCACTTTCTCCAGTCCTGAAAAGTGGGTAATTCAGTTCAGTCAAGATTTTAAGAAGTTGCGAAAAAAAAGTCACTAAGTTATTGCAGTGGAGGGGAGGGGGTGTAAAATAAGTGGAGTAACATTTTTAGACAAAAGTTAGGTTTAACCCCTTCCAGATACAGCCATTTTTCACTTTGACTTTCTGACGTCACTTTATGTGGTAATAACTTAAAAATGCTTTTACATATCCAAGTGATTCTGAGAATGTATTTGGGTTAATATGTTTTTACCTTTTAATGCTTTCCAAAATGTTTACTATTCACTATGGGGGTCATTTATTAAGAATGGCATTTTAGACATTGGTCTTAATAAACACCTACACCTTTAAAGAAGCGCAGCCTTTTCATAACTTTGGTGGATCCACCACTGCTTCTAAATGTAAGACAGCTTCCGGCGTGATCGGGGAAAGTTTGGTAAATGATTGGTAAATTTCTTAGGACGTTAGAAGGCTTACAATTTTAGAAGCAAATTTTCAAGAAAAACCTGAAAACCGAGGGCTTACATAAATACCATAAATGAAACATTTTAGAAACAACGGGGCACATTTACTAATACAGGCATTTTAGACACCATTCTTAAAACCCTAAGCTGGCGGTGATACCACCAAAGTTATGAAGAGGTGTAGGCCTCTTCATAACTTTGGCGGATCCTCTACCAGGTCCGAATCTAAGACTGCTTCTGTGCTGTCTTACATTTAGACCTTTTTCTACGTGCCCACGCCACACCCACAATTTTAGACCTTGCCTGAGCTGGGAGAAGTCGCAGATTGCGGTGCAACTAATTGTTGAGCTACAATCTGCGCCTGAAATACACCTAATATAGGCGTATTTCAGCTTACTAAATAACCCGCAACATCCCTCAAATTACTCAAAAACTGATTTTAGGAACTTTGTTAACTATTTAGGTGTTCCACAGGAATTAAAACAATATAGAGGTTTAGAAGTTTAAAAATTATATATTTTTTTAATTGTAGAATTTCCATTTTAATCAGTTTTTTTCCTATAATTAAGCAAGGATTAACAGCAAAACAAACCATAGTATTTATTACCCTGATTCTGCAGTTTACAAAAACATCCCATGTGTGTCGTAAAATGCTGTATTGGCTCATAGAAGGGCTCAGACAGCAATGAGTTCAATATGGAGTGCATATTTTATAGTGCAGATTTCTCTGCAATGGTTTTCAGGTGCTATGTCACAATTAAAGAGACCCTGAGGTACCACAAAAGGTGACACTATTTTAAAAAATACATCCCTGAAGGAATTTGTTCAAGAGGTATAGGTATAGTGTATGCTTTGACCCAACAGGCATTTCATGAAATTTAGAAACACTTGGACATAAAAGTGAAAAATTAATTCATTTATTTTTTACTATAAAATGTTGCTTTATCCCAAAATGTTTCATTTTTACAAGGGATAACAGGAGAAAAAGCAACAATTTCTTATCCATTTTCTCGTTAATACAGCAACATCCCATATGTGGTCATAAACTGCTGTCCCCTCTCGTCTTCTTCTATGCTTAGTATTTACTTTCCAAAGAAAGAGCGGGGGTTAAACCCCACGCCATACAAACGTGTCGCACTACAGATATATTTTTGCTGAAATTTTTTCTGCTTGATATACAGTACAGACCAAAAGTTTGGACACACCTCATTCAAAGAGTTTTCTTTATTTTCATGACTATGAAAATTGTACATTCACACTGAAGGCATCAAAACTATGAATTAACACATGTGGAATTATATGCATAACATAAAAATGTGTGAAACAACTGAAAATATGTCATATTCTAGGTTCTTCAAAGTAGCCACCTTTTGCTTTGATTACTGCTTTGCACACTCTTGGCATTCTCTTGATAAGCTTCAAGAGGTAGTCATCTGAAATGGTCTTCCAACAGTCTTGAAGGAGTTCCCAGAGATGCTTAGCACTTCTTGGCCCTTTTGCCTTCACTCTGCGGTCCAGCTCACCCCAAACCATCTTGATTGGGTTCAGGTCCTGTGACTGTGGAGGCCAGGTCATCTGGCGCAGCACCCCATCACTCTCCTTCATTGTCAAATAGCCCTTACACAGCCTGGAGGTGTGTTTGGGGTCATTGTCCTGTTGAAAAATAAATGATGGTCCAACTAAACGCAAACCGGATGGAATAGCATGCCGCTGCAAGATGCTGTGGTAGCCATGCTGGTTCAGTATGCCTTCAATTTTGAATAAATCCCCAACAGTGTCACCAGCAAAGCACCCCCACACCATCACACCTCCTCTTCCATGCTTCACAGTGGGAACCAGGCATGTAGAGTCCATCCGTTCACCTTTTCTGCGTCGCACAAAGACAGGTGGTTGGAACCAAAGATCTCAAATTTGGACTCATCAGACCAAAGCACAGATTTCCACTGGTCTAATGTCCATTCCTTGTGTTCTTTAGCCCAAACAAGTCTCTTCTGCTTGTTGCCTGTCCTTAGCAGTCGTTTCCTAGAAGATATTCTACCATGAAGGCCTGATTCACACAGTCTCCTCTTAACAGTTGTTCTAGAGATGTGTCTGCTGCTAGAACTCTGTGTGGCATTGACCTGGTCTCTAATCTGAGCTGCTGTTAACCTGCGATTTCTGAGGCTGGTGACTCGGATGAACTTATCCTCCGCAGCACAGGGTGACTCTTGGTCTTCCTTTCCTGGGGCAGTCCGCATGTGAGCCAGCTTCTTTGTAGCGCTTGATGGTTTTTGTGACTGCACTTGGGGACACTTTCAAAATTTTCCCAATTTTTCGGACTGACTGACCTTCATTTCTTAAAGTAATGATGGCCACTAGTTTTTCTTTACTTAGCTGCTTTTTTCTTGCCATAATACAAATTCTAACAGTCTATTCAGTAGGACTATCAGCTGTGTAAATCCCACTTATTAAACCTGACAGGGCACACCTGTGAAGTGAAAACCATTTCAGGTGACTACCTCTTGAAGCTCATCAAGAGAATGCCAAGAGTGTGCAAAGCAGTAATCAAAGCAAAAGGTGGCAACTTTGAAGAACCTAGAATATGACATATTTTCAGTTGTTTCACACTTTTTTTGTTATGTATATAATTCCACATGTGTTAATTCATAGTTTTGATGCCTTCAGTGTGAATCTACAATTTTCATAGTCATGAAAATAAAGAAAACTATTTGAATGAGAAGGTGTGTCCAAACTTTTGGTCTATACTGTATATGCAAACCATGTATACCATCGGATGATATGTGGACATGTTACATGTGTGAAAAAATGGAAATGAACTGAATAAAAACAGTTTAAACTTATACTGCTGTATAGGCACACTGCAGGACTCCTAGTTGCGCCATGTCATATCTGAAGAGACCCTGAGGTATCCCTACAGTGGAAACTCTGTGATCCCATTTTGGAAACTACACCGCTTAAGGAATTTATTGAGGTGTGTAGTGAGCCTTTTGACCCCACAGGTGTTTTTCCAGAAATGAAGGTGTAGTGTACGGTGAAAAAAAGAATATGTAAGGCTGGGTTCACATCTGTGTTATAAACTCCACCACTGTAATCCAGTCACTGTATATGGCGTACATACAGGCATATATGCTGGATTACTGCCAGATCCTATTACAGTGAATGGGTATCTGGCTAAGCCGGATACAGTGAACTTTGGCAGTCTGTTCCTGTGCTGGAATTCACAGCCAGATGTGAACCCAGCCTAAGCTATGCAGAGTACATCAGAGTGTAATAAGGTGGTGAATCTACAGGGTACATAAAGGGGAAAAAAAATAATCCATGGTTGAGTGGTACACTTTGAAGCAATCCATTATGCAGAGGCCAGGTTTTCCAGGGCAGGTTTCTTGATGATAAATAGTGTCCTTTTGTATCCCCTTTTTGGAACACACTGCATCTTTTTTTTGGGCCCTTCCTTTCCTTGCTCTTTGCGGGACTTCACCAGGAAAATGTTGCCTGGTACAATATGGGCACAATCGTTTCCAAAGGTACTGGGGTACTCTGCTTCCTGGTTTCCAAAAAATAAAAGCACAGAGTGCTTTTCGCATTAAATCACAACATTAAACTTTTTGCAGGCAACTAACATTTAGCAGTGATCCTCTGGGTCACTGCACTCACCCCTACATAACTAAAGCTGTCCTTTGATCTCCTGTGATGTGCAAAACAAACAGCAACAGATATATGCATATAACATCATAGTATACTGGCCCCTTGCTTCTTCCTGTGAGAAGTTTGGTTAAGGTATATATGTATTTTACAGTGCAAATAAGTCAGTATAAGCATATTATCACATCAGGTAGGATCTGAGCTCACAGCATAAGTAAAGGTGACATAGTGGCTGTGTTTTCTCTTATAGGAACAAAGTACAAAAATATAGTCCATGGCTAAATAAAAATAGTCCATGTCTAGTGCAAAAATGGATTACAAGGCACGGGGGAGCTAAGTCCATTCCCTGGGTATAACACTTAAACGTAGTAGGAAAACATCTAAAAGTGGCTTAGGTACATCTCTTTTCTGGGCACAGTGCTTAAATGTTGCATAACCATAAATGACAGAGAGATCTGGTTTGTTAGTCTTTTCTCTGGGCACAGTGCGTAAATATTGTAGAACAATAAAGCACAGATAGCTCTGGTTTGCCTTTTCTCTGAGCATAAGCACATTGCAGTAGCATCAGGTTTTTAGTCTCTAGAGTAGGCTTTGTGTAGGGCCTCTGAAACCAGCAGACTATTTCTTCATTTCATCCTGCTCTGGCTTGACAGCATGCACCTCTTCTAATGCAGGAACCGTGACAATCATCAGTGGCTGCTTGGCTGTGGAGGTTTGGCATCCTTTGATGGTAGGTGCTATGGTAATTGATGCAGAATGTTTTCGTATTGGCTCAAGTAGCTGGGCTTCAGGGGCTCAACCTCTTCACAAATGGAGAGGCGGTCCACCTTTGTTAACCACTTGCTCTGAACCTCTGGGGACTGCCTGGCGCAGTGCAGGAGAAGCCTGACATGGTGATGATGGAAATGATAATGGGTATCACAGTGGAGCCAGAAGTTCCAGACTCCAGAAAGCCAGATTCCTCTGCTTGGACTCCAGATGGGGACCTAGATCTACTTTTCAGGCTCACAAAGGCCTTGAAACGGCCATGACTAGCAGATGGGCCAACAGGAGCTCTTGAACCTCTTTGATGGTTTTGCAAGAGCAGTGGGCATCGACATATGGGGTCCAGTCAGAATGGGAAACCCAGGCAACCATAAAAGTTAATGTCTACATCTCTTGGTGGTCGGTTTTTGGCGCTAGCAGTTGCAGGATGCACAAAAGCAGCTGTTTTGTGCATGCAAAAACCTGTATAGAAATTTACTACAGTAAAAAAACTGCATTAAACTAACACTACCTGAAATTTGCAACCTCTTTAAAGTTGACTGAAATGGACAATTTCAACCATAAGAAATTCTTGTTAAGAGAAAAATACCAATGTACAATCATTATCGCTAAGTAATGGCACACCATCAGGTTTTGTAATGAAGTCGGCTGTCTTTTTATTTTTCAGCTAATACGTAAATAATTATTTTGTGAAAGATCTTTCGTTCTTCTATAATGAACATCACGTCCGGTAATAAATCGCCATTTCTCGTATAATATGCAAAATACACTGCCTGTCCCAAAAAAAAAAAGTCGCCACCTGGATTTGACTAAGCAAATAGTTATGAGCCTCCTATTGGATAATTACTACATGGGCGATTATCTTTCAGCTGGCAACAAGTTATTTAACCCCAACTGGTGCAATGTGTTGCTTCTCATTTCTTAAACAACCATGTCGAAAACACATCTCGTGGTCGTGGAAAAGATGTTAGTCTGTTTGAGAAGGGTCAAATCACTAGCATGCATCAAGCAGAGAAAACATCTAAGGAGATTTCAGAAACTACTAAAATTGGGTTAAGAACTGTCCAACGCATTATTAAAAACTGGAAGGATAGTGGGGACCCATCGTATTCGAGGAAGAAATTTGGCGGGGAAAAAAATCCTGATTGATCGTGATCGGCGATCACTTAAACGTTTGGTGAAATCAAATCGAAGAAAAAACAACAGTAGAACTCAGGGCTATGTTTAATAGTGAACGTAAGAGCATTTCCACATGCACAATGCGAAGGGAACTCAAGTGATTGGGACTGAACAGCTGTGTAGCCGTAAGAAAACCACTAATCAGTGAGGCAAACCAGAAAAAAAGGCTTTAATTTGCTAGGGAACATAAAGATTGGACTCTGGAGCAATGGAAGAAGGTCATGTGGTCGGATGAGTCCAGATTTACCCTGTTCCACAGTGATGGGCGCATCAGGGTAAGAAGAGAGGCAGATGAAGTGATGCCTAGTGCCTACTGTACATCATGCCTAGTGCCTACTGTACAAGCCTGTGGGGGCAGTGCTATGATCTGGGGTTGCTGCAGTTGGTCAGGTCTAGGTTTAGCAACAGTATGTGCTCCAAGAATGAGATCGGCTGACTACCTGAACATACTGAATGACCAGGTTATTTCATCAATGATTTTTTTTCTTCCCTGATGACACAGGCATATTCCAAGATGACAATGCCAGGATTCATCAGGCTCAAATTGTTAAAGAGTGGTTCAGGGAGCATGAGACTTCATTTTCACACATAGATTGGCCACCACAGAGTCCAGACCTTAACCCCATTGAGAATCTTTGGGATGTGCTGGAGAAGGCTTAGCACAGCAGTCAGACTCAATGCAAGATCTTGGTGAAAAATGTATGCAACACTGGATGGAAATAAATCGTGTGACATTGCAGAAGCTTATCGAAGCAATGCCACAGCGAATGTGTGCCGTAATCAAAGCTAAAGGCGGTCCAACAAAATATTAGAAAATAACTTTTTGGGGGGATAGGCAGTGTATGTCAGTTTACTGCACTCAAATGGCAATGAGTTAATTTTCTTTGTGATGAACACCGTTGTCAGGTAGATATATTCGGAGAGATTTATCAAGACTGGCGTGTTATATGCCGGGCTTGATAACCCATGCACTGCCTAATGACCTGGCGTAGGCCCGGTCATAAATTAGGTGCATCCTCCATCAGTCCGTGCACCTAAACTATAATCTATGGCAAAAAAATGAAGTAAAAGATACATGTATCGGGCCTCCTCGCTCTGCCTTCACCATGCCCCCTTTTTGGAAAGTGGCAAGGGTGGAGTAGAAAGGGCACTTGCGACTAAATTTGTGGTGTTTAAAAAGTCGCAAACACTAGATTTGCGGCTTTTTTCGCTAGAAAAATGGCATGGGGACATAACACTCCTCCATTGAGCTTTTCTAATTCATTAAAACCCACTAAAGGTTATTTGCAATCTATGGCATTATCCGGCAGTAACACATAATGTAAAGCCAGGCGTATATGTTTAACTGCGAAATACTGCTTGTAAAAGTGTTCTCTGTAGGGTTTGTGTTGTTTCTGGAAGCTTCTCTTTCAAAGAAGACCTTGAAGCAAGAAGCTCCTTAATTAATAACATTATATACTGCTGAGGAATGAAAACACAGGAATTAGAATAAGACCACTGCTGCCTTGGTAAAATGCCATGTCATTTCTCAATTGTGAGTGATATTGAGGCCAAGCGTTTTAAACCGTGGGTATTCATTTTATCAGGAAAGAGCTAGAAAGTAGGTCACAGTGTGCAGAGATTTCTCTTAAAACACTGGTATAATGTGCTGCACTGCGCTCTGCCTCTGTCCTTCACATCCGCACCAGGGACAAAACTATATTTACACTAGCAGAAGGAAATGCTTCATTTTGTGCTGATGGAAATATGGCTGTGGCTCAATGCGAATAAAATCATAAAGAATGAATTCCCCTATAATCATAAGAATGAACAGTAAAGGCTCATGCACATGGCCATTACTGGTTTTGCGCTCCGTAAATTGTGGATATCGGCCACTGTGTGTGCTGTCTGCATCTTTTATGGCCCTATTGAAGTGAATAGGTCTGCATCAGATTTACAAAAGATGCGGACCAAAAATAAGTTCTTGTGCATGAGCCCAGAGTCTGAATTGCCCCCTCTCCAGGAACAAGGCAGGGGTGAGATTAAAATTTGTAAAACAGGTTCCCTACCCCAGCCAACATAACTAACGCACCCTCTAACGACATCATGATTGCACATTGTGACCCTGGGTAAAGAGAAAAGGAGGAACCAAAGTACTAAAATATTGCACTAGCAATACAGCCACAACATGTAGTTGGTTCAGATGGAGGCGTGAAGATAGATGATCTCTAGGGCTTTCAGGGGCATTGCTAGGGTCTTATAAAATCAGGTGCCCAAGCCTCATGGTGTGTATGTCCCCCATCCACACAAAAAGGATGTATATACAGTCCAATATATTCAAACGAAAAGCAAAATCCAGCTCAGTCTCGCAGAGGTAAAATCAATACTTTATTGACGCGGTATAAAAATCCATCCAGGAAAAACAATCTTAGTCTACATGTTTTGGGCTACTTAGCATGCGAGCCCTTGCTCATAACATAGTGAGATACAAATGAATGCAGCAGATACAGTGGACTCCCACCTGTGCTCTTGAGTGGGTTATCACATAACCTAAATTCCATGCTGCCATTCACATGTGTCAATCTTCAAATAAAAACGCAGTTTACATTGTGTTAAAAACATAACATTATTTAACCAATTCAATTATTTGGTTGAATAATGTTATGTTTTTAATACAATGTAAACTGCTTTTTATTACAGCAGAGAAGGAGCAGGTGAGAGCAGATTTTTTTTCTCAATTGTTATGTACAATCCAATATATTGTATCAAATTATTCAATGACTGAAAATTGCCATATAGCGATTAAATATTACCAACTTGGAGAAAATGAGGAAGCAGCACACTGTATATGCAGGGGGTGCACGTCCGGCCAGTGTGGACCAGCACCTAGGTCCAATGTACTAGAAGTAGAAAATAGCCAGCAGCACTCCAAATCAATTCAAATGTTGAAGATTTATTGGACCCAAAATAAGGCGACGTTTCAACAGCTTGTTGCTGTCTTTATCAAGAACACGGTGTGCTTGATAAAGACAGCAACAAGCTGTTGAAACGTCGCCTTATTTTGGGTCCAATAAATCTTCAACATTTGAATTGATTTGGAGTGCTGCTGGCTATTTTCTACTTTGATTAAATATTACCTCCATACTGTTATTGAACTATACAAAGACCAATTACCAATGTTACCACTATGCAAGGCACAAATATTACTGTTACACCATGACCATGCATAGTGACTGATAACACCATACTATTACAAAAATAAATCCACTGTACAAAGACAAGTATTACCTTCATAAAGTGACCATATAATGGTAGCTTTTAGACAGACCTCTCAATTACATATTTACATGATTACTACTTATAGTTTATGTCTCTAACATCCCAGACCACCATGTTGACTTCTTCTAGTTATGACTTGTCTCTGCAGACCTCTTTGGCTGCTAGTTTTTCCAGCACCCTCCCTGCCTTATTCTAGCCTACACAAACTCCCTATCCTGCTACTTCCTCCATTTCTGTGCTTGTTACTGCTTCCATCCTCCCTATTATTATACCTGCTGTGTGGCACAGTGCCCTTCCCCGCCCCCCCATCCCCCGAAAGAAAGCCCATCAACGGACAGCATTACTAAAAACACTAGTGCCAAAAAGATGGTGCTCCCCAAAATAAATGTGCCCTAAATGGTAATAGCACACCACACAGTAAAAATATGCTGCTCTGTTTGTGGACCGCAGAACACATTTGGTCGTGTGCATGTAGCCTAAAGCAGATCTCCAGGATCCCTACTACTGGGATCATAATCTAATGCATACGTACCAACAGTCTTGTTGCTAAATTCAGGGCTTTTAACATACAGCCAATGTCATTAAGAACTATATTCAGTGTAAGGAAGAACAAAGGAGTCCTAGAAGTGATGATATGGTCCCCACAGAGCACTGATCTCAACAGCCTATCTGGGATTACATGAAGAGACAGAAGGATCTGAGCAAGCCTACATCCACAGAAAATCTGTGATGTTTGGAACAACCTCCCTGCTGATTTCCTTTAAAAACAAAAAAAAATCCAAAAAGGGCTTTGCTACCGAGGTACCAGCCAGTACCAAAGCACACTTTGGATTCCTATTTTTAAATATTTTTAAAAACTCAGATAGGAATACCAAAATAATTCACCGAAGTCTCGCACAACTTCAGACAAACTTTGGCTACACAAAGCCAATACATTTTAATGCTGTACGGAAACCGCATTAACAACAACGTTTTTGAATGAATCGACTTCAGAATTTCATCAGGACTTACATGCGTATTCTTTCCTCCCTGCAACTAGGACATGCCGTGGATTCGAAATACTGATGGTAATTATACGCCCATGTGAATAGCTCTATTTATTAGCAAGCAGATTCTGGTACATAAAATCCGGGCCATATACTGATTGCAAATACGCTTGCCGGACCTGCCGGACTAAATGCCTTGGTTATCTAGTCCTTATGCTACGCCTCTGCCGGATTGTCTCTGGTGACTTGGGTACATTTGGAGGGTTTGGGGAGGGTGGGCTGGGAACTTGGGTAGGGATTTACATAATGTTACAACATTTGCCTCAGCATGGGCAATATTAACGCGAGCTTCGATGGGACCTCATTGTTTCTTTGTTATGTACTCTATGTATGTTTTTGAAAAAATGTACTTTGCTTTACTTCGCATTGTGATATTGTGTCATGATGGACACGCATTGTCGATGTTATGCAAAGTATTCAATAAAAACTTATTGAAGATAAAAAAATGAATGGATAGATAAACACTGCTTAAAAGTTGGTTCAGTACACATGGAATCCGTGGCACCCAGAGGCAGCTTAGATACAGCAAATTGCGGTCCTCAATGCACGGAACGGCCGCACAACGGCCATGTGTATGAGGCCTCGTTCACATTTCCGTTTTTCATGGACGTGTGCTGTCCGCATTTTCTGCAGACAGCACACGTACCCATTGATTTAAATGTGTCTGTTCACATTTCAGTATTTTTTTTTTATTGACCGTGGGTCAGTAAAAGAATCAAGAGGACATGCACTACTTCGATCTATGATGCGGACCGAGCATGTCCATTGAAGTCTATGGGTCCGTGAAAATCACTGATGCACATCTGTGTTGTGTCTGTTTTTCACAGATGATTAATAGGAGATTCTTTGGAAATTAATTTTCAACTGAGCAACGTCCGTGAATTACGGATGGTAAAAATGGACGCACGGACCAACCACGGATCCTTCACGGATTAAATACGGACGCTTTTTTTTTTTACGGACGTGACACTGACACAGAAATGTGAACGAGGCCTAAGCGGCATGCATGACCTAATTGTTGGGTCTGGTTTTTTTCTATTACTTTACTCTGCTACAACTTCTAGTAAATTATTTTCTATGTAGAAATATCCCTTTAACCAAAAAAGTGATTTATCTGGTTAATGATGTTGGACTGCTATTTTTTTTAACACTACTGTACATACCAGCTAGGACAATTACAAAGAGTGGTTGGTTCCATTGGTGTCTTTAATAATTTGTGAGACAACAATGCAGATAATAGGCTTGGTTCTTACCACATATTGAAAAGCACTGTTTTGTTTATCAATGATCTATGTACTGAATGAGGCAGTGTCATATGTATGTATGTATGTAATGAACATGACTATGTATCCACTGTTTATAATTTCATCTGTGCAACATGCTAAATAAAACCATTTTACGAAAAAAAAAAAAAAAAACATGTACCTTTAACCCCTTCCTGACTGTAAATCGTAAATCGTAAATCTATGGTGGAAGTCAGGTATGTAAATATGGCACCCACACACTCACAAGCAAAGAGGGCACCATAGCCAGCGGGTGCATGCTGTTTTAAACAGCAGACACCCAGTGCTAATGAATGCGATCAGCGATAACGTTGATCGCACACATTTAATCCCTCAGAAACCATCACAGCATCTGGGAGTTAAAAACCCAGGAGCACCTGAGCATGCATCTGCTCCCCCCCCCCCCCCCCTAGCAGAGACAGACGAGTCAGATAGCGTGTGCGGCAGCCTCGGTCCTACTGAATGATCCAAGGCTGCCGCAGCTATGTTCCATTGTGCCATGCTTATAGACTCCATTCTTATTGCATTGCAGTCTATGAGAGAAGCAATCTAATAATTGCTTATTCAAGTTCCCTAGGGGAACTATTAAAAAGTGTAAAAAGAAGAAAAAAATTCTTAAAAAATAAATAAATATATATATATATATATATTCACCCCCTTTCCCCAAAATAAAAATAAACCAAAAATAAAGATAATAGACATCACTGCGTGCAAATGCCCTAAAATATTTATCCCATACAGCGAATTGCATAATAGGAAAAAAAACATCAAAATCACCATTTGACCTTTTTACGTCACGTCACTTCCCCCAAAAATATTAATAAGAAGTGATCAAAAAATCATGCACACTTCAAAATGCTATTAATAAAAAGTACAGATCATCTCGCAAAAAGTGAGCTCTCACACAGCTCCGTAGACATAAAAATGAAAAGGTTACGGGTGTCTATACACTTTTTTTTTACAGCTTTTTTATTTTTTCAGTGTTAAAATGCAAAACTATATAAATGTGGTATCACTGTAATCATACTGACCCAGAGAATTAAGGTAACAGGTCAGTTTGAAAAAAAAAAGCCCATAAAACTGTGGCGGAATTGATTTTTATATTTTTTTATTACATCCCATTAGAATTTTTTTTCCAGCTTCCCACTACATCGTATGCACCAAAAATGGCCCTCATACAGCTATGTGAATGGAAAAATAAAAGTGTTGGCTCTGGGAAGGCTGGGAGTAAAAAAGAAAACGAAAAATGGCCTGGTCCTGAAGGATTTAAAGCAGCGTGCAGTAGGATTAGAGTTGAGCGGACACCTGGATGTTCGGGTTCAGCGGGTTCGGCCGAACTAAAAAAAAAAGTTGTTGAAGTCAATGGGGACCCGAACTTTTGGCCACTAAAATGGCTCTAAAATAGTCCTGGAAAGAGCTAGAGGGCTGCAAAGGGCAGAAAAATGTGCTTAAGAGCATGGCAAATGCTCTGCAAACAAATGTGGATAGGGAAATGAATTAAAAAAACATAAAAGACCTTAAAAAAAATTAAAATTAGGCAGCACAGATGTGTGTTATTTTGCATTTTTACATAGGGGTATCCCCCAAAATATTGGGACATATAAAAAAATAAAAAAAGGAATAAGTGCACTTGAGTACAAGGATGGATAGTTGAGGCTGTTAGAACTGTCTATTCTGCACAAGGTACAGACAAGTCCTGAGGGAACCATGCCTGGTTCATTTTAATGAACGTGAGCTTGTCCACGTTGGCTGTGGACAGACGGCTGCGTCTGTCTGTAATGACGCCTCCTGCCGTGCTGAATACACGTTCAGAGAGTACACTGGCTGCAGGGCAGGCCAGCACCTCCAAGGCATACAGGGCAAGCTCTGGCCATGTGGAGAATTTGGAGACCCAGAAGTTGAATGGGGCAGAACCATCAGTCAGTACGTGTAGGCGTGTGCACAGGTACTGTTCCACCATGTTGTTCAAATGCTGCCTCCTGCTAACACGCTCCATATCAGCAGTTGGGGCTGTTTGTTGCGGCGAGGTGACAAAGCTTTTCCACATGTTGGCCATGCTAACCCTGCCTTCTGAGGTGCTGGCGCTGACACAGCTGCATTGGCGACCTCTTCCTCCTCCCCTGCCTTCGCCTTGTGCGTCCACTTGTCCCCCGGCGTCAGTCGGGAATGCTCTCAGGAGCGCATCTACCAGCGTGCGCCTGTAGTCGCGTATCTTCCGATCACACTCCAGTGAGGGAATTGAGGACGGCACATTGTCTTTGTAACGGGGATCCAGCAGGGTGGACACCCAGTAGTCAGCACAAGTTAAAATGTGGGCAACTCTGCTGTCGTTGCGCAGGCACTGCAGCATGTAGTCGCTCATGTGTGGCAGGCTGCCCAGAGGTAAGGACAAGCTGTCCTCTGTGGGAGGCATATCGTCTGCGTCCTCCGTATCCCCCCATCCATGCACCAGTGATGGCCCGAGCTGCGTTGGGTGCCACCCCGCTGTGAACATGTTTCATCCCCATCCTCCTCCTCCTCGTCCTCTAGTAGTGGGCCCCGGCTGGCCAAATTTGTACCTGGCCTCTGCTGTTGCAAACCTCCCTCTGAGCCACTTCTAAAAGACTGGCCTGAAAGTGTTAGAGATGACCCCTCTTCCTTCTCCTCGTCCTGGGCCACATCCTGTTCCATCATCGCCCTGTCTTTTCTCAAGGAGACATTGAAGTGGTATTGTAACGCTGATAATGGTGTCATCGCCACTGGTCATGTTGGTGGAGTACTCAAAACAGCGCAACAGGGCACACAGGTCTCGCATGGAGGCCCAGTCATTGGTGGTGAAGTGGTGCTGTTCCGCAGTGCGACTCAACCGTGCGTGCTGCAGCTGAAACTCCACTATGGCCTGCTGCTGCTCGCACAGTCTCTCCAGCATGTGCAAGGTGGAGTTCCACCTGGTGGGCACGTCGCATATGAGGCGGTGAGCGGGAAGGCCGAAGTTACGCTGTAGAGCAGACAGCCGAGCGGCGGCAGGGTGAGAACCGCGGAAGCACGCACAGGCGGCCCGCACTTTATGCAGCAGCTCTGATATAAAGTTGTGAATGAATTTCTGCACCACCAAATTCAGCACATTCGCCAGGCAAGGGATGTGGTCAAACCGGCTAATCCCAGAGCTGCAACGAGATTTCGCCCATTATTGCACACCACCAGGCCGGGCTTGAGGCTCACTGGCAGCAACCACTCGTCGGTCTGTCGATCTATACCTGCCATAACTCCTGCGCGGTGTGGGGCCTGTCCCCCAAACACATCAGTTTCAGAACGGCCTGCTGACGTTTACCCCTGACTGTGCTGAAGTTGGTGGTGAAGGTCTGTCGCTGACCGGATGAGGAGGTTGTAGAAGAGGAGGAGGAAGCCGAGTAGGAAGAGGAGGCAACAGGAGGCAAAGAATGATGCACTGTGATCCTTGGCGGCGGAAGGACGTGCGCCAAACAGCTCTCCGCCACTACTGTTCCACGTATCTGTGGTTAGGTGGACCTTGCCACGGATGGCGTTGCGCAGTGCACACTTGATTTTATCCGATACTTGGTTGTGCAGGGAGGGCACGGCTCTCCTGGAGAAGAAGTGGCGGCTGGGAACGACGTACTGTGGGACAGCAAGCGACATGAGCTGTTTGAAGCTGTCCGTCTCCACCAGCCTGAATGACAGCATTTCAAAGGCCAGTAGTTTAGAAATGCTGGCATTCAGGGCCAGGGATCAAGGGTGGCTAGGTGGGAATTTACGCTTTCTCTCCAAGGTTTGTGAGATGGAGAGCTGAACGCTTCCGTATGACATGATGGAGATGCTTGGTGATGGAGGTGGTGTTGTTGGTGGCACATCCTCTGTTTGCTGGGCGGCAGGTGCCAACGTTCGTCCAAAGGCGGAGGAAGAGGCCAAGGCAGCAGCAGAAGAGGGACCAGGAGGGGCCTGGGCCCTTTCTTGGTTTTTAAGGTGCTTACTCCACTGCAGCCCGTGTCTCGCATGTAGATGCCTGGTCATGCAGGTTGTGCTAAGTTTCAGAATGTTAATGCCTTCGCTTCAGGCTCTGATGGCACAGCGTGCAAACCACTCGGGTCTTGTCATCAGCACATTGTGTGAAGAAGTGCCATGCCAGGGAACTCCTTGAAGCTGCCTTTGGTGTGCTCGGTCCCTGGTGACGGTGGCCAGTAGCAGGCGAACTGTTTTGGCGACGGCTGCTCTACTCTTGCACCCTGCTCCCTCTTTTGCTACGCTGTTGGCTCGGTCTCACCACTGCCTCTTCCTCCGAACTCTGAAAGTCAGTGGCACGACCTTCATTCCATGTGGGGTCTAGGACCTCATCGTCCCCTGCATCGTCTTCAACCCTGTCTTCCTCCCTGACCTCCTTTTCGGTCTGCACACTGCAGAAAGGCGCAGCAGTTGGCACCTGTGTTTCGTCATCATCAGAGACGTGCTGAGGTGGTATTCCCATGTCCTCATCAGGAAACATAAGCGGTGGTGAGTCAGTGCATTCTATGTCTTCCATCCCTGGGGAAGGGCTAGGTGGATGCCCTTGGGAAACCCTGCCAGCAGAGTCTTCAAACAACATAAGAGCCTGCTGCATGACTTGAGGCTCAGACAGGTTCCCTGATATGCACGGGGGTCATGTGACAGACTGATGGGCATGGGTTTCAGGCGCCACCTGTTCACTTTCTGCAGAAGACTGGGTGGGAGATAATGTGAACCTGCTGGATCCACTGTCGGCCACCCAATCGACTAGCACCTATACTTGCTCAGGCCTTACCATCCTTAGAACGGCATTAGGCCTGACCAAATATCGCTGTAGATTCTGGCGGCTACTGGGACCTGAGGTAGTAGGTTCAGTAGGACGTGTGGCTGTTGCAGAACGGCCACGTCCTCTCCCTGCTTCAGAGGCTCCACCAACACCACCACCACCATGACCATGACCACGTCCCTTATTAGATGTTTGCCTCATAGTTAGCATTCACCAAGCAAAGTAAAAAGTGGTTAAGTTTGTTAAAAATAATTAACCGCCAATAAAAACCCTGATGTAGGGGATTGCACTTTTTTTTTAAAGTCTATATGACAGCGGTATTTGTGGCCTAAATTTCACAGTAACTTATGCACGTCTAATCCCAGATGTGCAGTATATCAGAGGGTTTTTTAACCCCAGTAAGCAAAAAGCCGTATTTGTGGCCTAAATTTTACAGTCATCTATGCACGCTTAATCCCAGATGTGCAGTATATCAGAGGGTTTTTTAACCCCAGTAAACAAAAAGCGGTATTTGTGGCCTAAATTTTACTTTCACTTATGCACGTCTAATCCCAGATGTGCAGTATATCAGAGGGTTTTTTAACCCCAGTAAGCAAAAAGCCGTATTTGTGGCCTAAATTTCACAGTCACTTATGCACATCTAATCCCAGATGTGCAGTATATCAGAGGGTTTTTTAACCCCAGTAAGCAAAAAGCCGTATTTGTGGCCTAAATGTGACACTCACTTATGCACCTATAATCCTAGATGTGCACTATATGAAACAGATGTTTTTTTTCACCCCAGTATGCCCCAGTAAGCAAAAAGCCGTATTTGTGGCCTAAATTTCACAGTCACTTATGCACGTCTAATCCCAGATGTGCAGTATATCACAGTTTTTTTTAATCCCAGTAAGCAAAAGCCGTATTTGTGGCCTAAAATGAACAGTCCCTTATGTACCTATAATCCTAGATTTGCATTATATGAAACAGAGTTTTTTTTTTCACCCAGTATGCCCCAGTATGCCAAAGCTGTATTTCTGGCCTAAATGTGACACTCACTTATGAACCTATAATCCTAGATGTGCACTATATGAAACAGATGGGTTTTTTTCGGCCCAGTATGAGAAAGTCGTATTTGTGGCCTAAATTTCACAGTCACTTATGCAGCGATAATCCTAGATGTGCACTATATGAAAAAAAGTTTTTTTTTAACCCCAGTGTCTCAAAACTGTATTTCTAGACTTGCAGACATGCAGATATCCTGTGCTGGTGCACTATCGTTGCATAAAATGGCTGCCGATTATGTATTGATATTGACTAACTAAAGGAAAAAATGTTTGTTTTCAGCAGTAGTTGGCTCAGGGCAGGCTTAAAACAATTGTGCACTGCACCCACAAAACACTTTTTTTGTAGATCGCTGAGTACATAAACCAGTTCTTGATAAGATCGCTCCCTGATCTCTCCCTCACAGCAGCTGCAGCCTCTCCCTACACTAATCCGAGCAGAGCGACGGGCGGCGCTACGTGACTCCAGCTTAAATAGAGGCTGGGTCACATGCTGCAGTTGGCCAATCACAGCCATGCCAATAGCAGGCATGGCTGTGATGGCCTTTTGGGGCAAGTAGTATGACGCTTGTTGATTGGCTGCTTTGTAGCCTTTCAAAAAGCACCATAAAAATCAACGAACACTGAACCCGAACTTTTACGTAAATGTTCGGGTTCGGGTCCGGGTGCCAAAAAACCTAAAGTTCGGTACGAACTCAAACTTTACAGTTCGGGTTCGTTCAACTCTAAATAGGAAGGCTTCCTGTTACTGTTGTCTTCTGGATCCTGTTCTTCAAGGTGATAGAAAGGAACCTACATCATATTTGTGTCCTTTTTCATTCTGTTTTCACAGTAAAGTAAAGTTTACCAAAAAGAAAAACAGCACCTATCAGTAGTATGCAAAAATGTGATGTGGACAGGCTCTTAGACCAGTGTTCCCCAACTCTGGTCCTCAGGGCCCACCTATGTGTCATGATTTGAGAATATCCCACAGAATGAATACCTGTGGTAAATCCTGATGCACTCAATACTAAGAAAATCCTGAAAACATGACCGGCAGGTGGGCCCTGAGGACTGGAGTTGAGGAACTCTGTCTTAGACCATTAGACTGGGGCTATATGGCGACATGTGTATCAATAAAGCCTGTTCACACCTTCTCGTTCCCTGCTGTCCGCTACAGGGTTAATTGCACAGACAGCAGGGAATAAGGAGACATCACACAGGTTGTGCTAATGCACCGCTCCAGATCACCATGGGAGTACAGCATTGACTCAAGTCACTGTAATGAATGGAATCAGAGAGAGCTCCGATTTCAGCCACCCTAACAAAGGCCCCCAGGCCTTCCATGACGATATGCCTAGTTGGCTGTGCCACAGGCAAGTGATAGACTATAAAGCATTTGTATACGAGATATAATATAAACATTAATAAAGTTTACAACAAAAAAATAATTATAAAATAAAACAATTTTTTCCCATAAAAAAGACTTTATTGTGTGAAAAAATACACAGCACATGTATGGTATTGCCATGTTTGCCATAACCTGTATAATAAAGATAACATATTATTTAAACAGCCTTGTGAACGTAAAAAATTGCAAACAATAACAACAGGATTTTTTTTTCCTATTTGACCCTCCCAAAAAAGATATTACATAGACCCATATACCCCAAAATGAAAACTACACCTTCTCCCTAAAAAACAAGCCCCCATACAACTACATCAGTGGAAAACGAAGTAAGCAATGGTTCTTGGAATGCAGTGACATTACAAACTATTATTTTTGCATGACACGTTATTATTATGGAAAAGTAGTAAGAAACACATAAAAGTATATATATTTGGCATTGCCTTAATTGTGCTGCCCTTTGAACATAATTTTAAAGTGCAAAGATTAGTAGTGACATTGTTTGTCATCGATAGGTGTACCCGAAAAATGGTCACAAAAAAATACAATTTGTTCTGCAAAAAAACAAACCCACATACAATTACATTGCATACAAATAACAAAAAAAAGTTATGTAAAAAAAATAAACGAAAATAATCAAGATTAAAACTGATAGTGGTACTGAAAATAATCAATGTTTTTTTTTTTTTTGTTTCTTTTTTTGCAAAATTTTAAACGCTTATTCCTGCAGATCTCCTCCCCCACATTTTAAGACACCGGTAATTCCCAGTTGGACTTTCAAACTGCTAGCAATTAATTCATAACTTCTAGAAGGAATAATAAAGGAATGGCGCGGCATAGTCATAAGTCTAGAGGTGACCTAAATGGTAGGCAGTTTGTCAAAATGACCTTTCTGCTTCTCTCAGTCCAATGATGAGCCACCTCTCAAAATCTGTCAACTGAGCAACTGAGCAAAATGTCTTCGAGTGCATTGTAGAGGCATGTCTAGCCGTCAACCATCTCTCACCAAGAGGTACACTACCCAAAAGTAGTCTCTGAGAGCAGTGGGTGAAGTACTTTTACTCCCTCTTGTAGAAAGACCCAGTGTATAATCAGACCACACCCGTAATCATGCTCTCAAGTTCTGCAGCAATCGGAGATTTCTATCTGGGTGCGTTATTTTTTGTCCGTGAGTGGATGTGTCTATGTGCTTGTATGTGTCACACTGTGTACATTTTGTGGCCACTAAAATGGCATTTCTCCAGATGGCGGGGGGAGAAAGAAATCTGGGATAGTCAGGTCCTTTCCCTTTCATCCCAAAACAGCTGGGCTCTATAAAAGCTTTAAGGGGTCTGTACCTTTGCTTAAAGGGAACCTGTCACTGGGATTTTGTGTATAGAGCTGAGGACATGGGTTGCCAGATGGCCGCTAGCACATCCGCAATACCCAGTCCCCATAGCTCTGTGTGCTTTTATTGTGTAAAAAAACGATTTGATACATATGCAAATTAACCTGAGATGAGTCCTGTCCCTGACTCATCTCACGTACAGGAGTTATATGTATCAAATCGTTTTTTTTTTACACAATAAAAGCACACAGAGCTATGGGGACTGGGTAGTGTCGATGTGCTAGCGGCCATCTAGCAACCCATGTCCTCAGCTCTATACACAAAATCCCGGTGACAGGTTCCCTTTAAACCACATGGTGCAGCAATTCTTCTCAAAGCACTCTGCATTTAGCTTTCATCGGCTCCGGCATGCACTGTATGGATCCATAGAACATACATGGAATATGTAGCCTGCACTCTGAAAAAGTTAACCCCCTTTAAATAAATGGGCAGTTTGATAATCTGATATTAGACTGAAATAACAGAAAAAAGTCTTAGTTTGTATTTTAACAACAGGGCATTTGCTATTTAAAGAAGCTTCTTGCATGATTTAGTCCTCATGCACATGAACGTTGTGTGTTTTGTGGTCCTCAAATTGCGGATCCGCAAAACACGGATGGCGTCCGTGTGCATTCCGCGATTTGCAGAGCGGCAAGGAAAGCCATTGATATAACTGCCAGGTTATATTTTTTTTTGCGGACCACGGAAGGGAGAAACGGAAGCTGTCCGCATCTTTTGCGGCCCAATTGAAGTGAATGGGTCCGCATCCAAGCCGCAAAAACTGTGGCTCAGATGCGGACCAAAACAATGGTCGTGTGCATGAGGTCTTAGTTGAGGCCATTATTTGAGAAAGTGTGATAAGTGAAGAAAAGATTTTCTAGTTCCTTCACATTCTGGTCTCTTCTGGCGGTCGGCTCATGAAATCCTGAATTGCTTGATGCAAAGGAAGCCACTTGTTTATTGATGTCTTCAGAGCTGTAATCCAGCTGGGAAAATAATAATTCACATTATTGCTATAGAAGAGGAGAATTGTATAAAGTCTTAATATAGTATTGTTTGTAATACATGAGAATATACACTAATAGTCAGTTTATGCATAAAACTAAAAGTATAATCATATTATTACTACATATTATGTCTACAGCATACACTGATAAAAGAAACCCTCAAAGACAGATGTTCTTTTACATCACAACACATCCTTCAGAATCCTTGTACCTATTGGCTCCTCTTCTTCCCATGCCTTGTAGGATAGGCTCTGCTTTGTTTGATACTGTTGGAGTAGCTGTTAGGGCAAACCTAAGCTGTGGCTCCACTTGTCTATATACCCTAAATATTGTTGCAGTGGACTTTTTCTATGCTATGTACACCCTTCATTTTGAGTGATTCTCCACTTTTAATCAAATATTAAAACATAACACTCTTGCAACCTGCAGTCACCACTAGAGGGAAATTGACTGACTACCAGTATGAACTGACCCCAGAGGTAGGTGTGTTCATACACAGGAATACCTAGAGCGCTATCTAGCTCTATAGGACCCTGGTACTAATGGTAGGGACATGACTACCTGTTCCTCCAAAAGGAAGGATGAACAGGAGTCTCCTTCAGGCCTAATACAAATAATAGGGAAGCACACAGAACCCAAACAAAATACAAAAAGGGAAAGGAAAGACTTAACTTTAAAGGAGCAATGTGAGCACCATGAACTCCGCTGAGATCCACACACCAGCTATCCACAACTGAAACTGAAGCTATAAACCGCACAGCATTGTGGGAGAAGCAACAATAAATAAGGAAGGTTAAATGACCACATTAGCAACACCTGAGGCGAGGGGTGTGGCCATTACCAGAAACAACACAGGCGCCTATTGATCCATAAGGAAAACCTGTCAGATCAAACCACGTGTTGCCAGTCTCACCGATTTCCTGCCACCTGTCGTAGGAACATCCGTGACACCATGGTTCCGATTTTGAGTTGTCGCGGAGAAAGCCAGGATTCGATTTCTTGATGAAGGACAAGGAGCAGTTCCTCCCCTGTGTGACTCTGTTCGCCCAGGCAAATGAGGAGCAGAACAGCATGACACCGACATGCCCTGCACATGTGGATTGCTGGAGGGGCACTGTGAATTGTCCCTGCAGTGGAGACCGAGGACACGGTGGAAGATGAGGAGGCAGAGGCTGACATTGTCGCAGGACCAACGGCGTGAGAACGTGGAGGCGGAAGCGTCGTCTTCCTGGTCAAGTTGCTGGTGTGGCTGTGCAGGAACCACATTCACCCAGTGGGCCGTAAAGGACATGCATTGTCCCTGACCGTAGTTACAGCTCCACACGTCGGCGCTGTCGTGCACTTTGGCAGACACCGACAGGCTCAAGGACTGTTCTACATATGTGTGCAGGGCAGGTACTGGCTTTTTAGCAAATAAATGACGGCTTGGGCCTCTCCACCTCAGTTTGGCACAAGCCATCAGTTCTCCCTGGCCACTTTTCAACCCACAGATTCTACAAATGACCATGTTCATCTCCTTCGCTTCTGCCTCACCTGCAAACTGCCACCCTCTTCTCCCGATGATTATGAAGTCCCTAATTCACCCGGCTCCCAAGTGCGATCAGCTACATCATCATCATCGAGTACTGTCTGCAAGTCACTGATGTCCTCCTCAACAGTCTCTGGATCAGGAGCCTGACTGCTCACAACACCAGCTCCCACGCCACTCTCCTCATCACTACTTGCCCGCCTACCGGAGAAAGCGGCAGATGTCTCTTCCACATCTTGGCTGGCCAATAGCTGCTGACTGTCCTCTAGTAGCTCGTCTTAGCTGTATAGTGGAACTGAGCCCACAGCATATAATACTTCTCTGGCTGAGGGAACAGAAAAGGACAGAGGCAGGTTCGGGGCACAGGGCCTGCTCCTGGGCCATGCCAACTAAGGGTTGTGTCTGACGAACCCACTGATTCTTGGATGTCACTTGGGACGAAGTGGATGACTTCGAATCAACCATTTAAGAACCGCTGGGTTGCTGGTCAAGACACGACCGCTAGATGACACCAGGAGCTCAGGCCTCTCGCTACGACTCCTGCTGCCATGCCCCCTTACTCTGCTGCCACCTGTGCCTGCGCCAGAATCATTTAGGCCTCTGCCACTCCCCTGTGCAGAGCCTGGCACTTCTCTGTCTGACATACTGTTAGATCAAATAAAAAATTAAAAAGGAAATTAAAACACCCCAAAAAAGTCTGTAATTTTCTCACTTTACCACACAACGGCTAATAAGCCCTTTTCCCCCACTAATACATGCCAAAAAGGGATTTAGAATATATAACTGCACTACTGAACGGCAAATAATATATATTTTTTTGCACTAATTCACGCCAAAAAGGGCTTTAGAACACATAACTGCACAGCTGAACGGCAAATAGGCCCTTATTTTTTTTCACTTATACACACCACAAAAGGCTTTAGAACACATAACTACACAGCTGAATGGCAAATAATATATATTTTTGTGCCACTGATACACGGCAAAAAGGGCTTTAGAACATATAACTGCACCGCTGAACGGCAAATAATATATATTTTTGTGCCACTAATACACGCCAAAAAGGGCTGTAATTTTCTCACTTCAACACACATCTGCTAATAAACCCTTTTTTTCCTACCAATACAAGCCAAAAAATGTTTTAGAACATATAACTGCACCGCACAAGGGCAAATAGGATGTAGAAAT
The DNA here is from genome assembly GCF_014858855.1 of Bufo gargarizans. Lineage (NCBI taxonomy): Eukaryota > Metazoa > Chordata > Amphibia > Anura > Bufonidae > Bufo > Bufo gargarizans. The sequence goes on along the minus strand of NC_058080.1, from coordinate 629,911,177 downwards.
ATTTCCTTGTAATAAACCCTGTTAATGGCTGTATCAAACAGCACTTGCACCCTAATAACAAGAATGGTTTTCTGGAATTACAGAGCTGTAAAATGGCAACTTGGATCTGCAGTCAGTGCAGCAAGGTGTAATAGGATTGTTCCTATTACCCAGGCTGTAAACTCCCCTACTGAACCCTGTTATGCTTCAATACTGTGGAATGATTCCTCCCTATCTTTTCCTTGAACTTCTATTGAGCAAAATAAAAGTTTTAAAGTCTTTTCTACCACTGTCCCTAGTGCCTGCTGACATCTCTCCCTGCACTAAGTACACTGGAAAATGGCTGAATCCAAGATGGCTGAGGCTATTTATAGGGCTGTGATATCACAGGGCTGGCTGCCTGCTGATTGGCTGCATGCATGGCATTGTGGGTGACCCCTTGTTCCCAGAGTTCCTTGCTCCATGTCCTAACATGTGCAGCAGCCATTTAAAAAAAAAAAGTGATTCGTTACCACGAAGCGTGAGGAAATTCTGATTCTGTGAGAATCAAATTTTTCCTGAAATTCGGAACAAATTCCACTTCATTAACTTCGATTCGCTTATCTCTGGTAACTGTCATTCTTTTTTTTTTATATATATGTAGGGGCAATGACGCTGACCATTTTTGTAATATATCTTAATTACTAAAATCGTACATTTCTATTATAAAAATAGCTCTAAAGTGGCCCAATTTGAGCCTTAGCAATGCTTCTCTGCCTTCTGTTTACATAACAGTCAGTGTTGAGCAAGTCTCTACAGTTATGTAAACAGAAGTCAGAGGAGCGTTGCTAAGGCTCAAAATGGGCCACTTTAGAGCTATTTTTCTAATAGAAATGTACGATTTTAGTAATTAAAGTATATTACAAAAATGGTCAGCGACACTGCCCGTAAATATTACAAAAAGAAAAAAAAGAATGACAGTTACACTTTAAGAGAAACATCATATGGGGACAGGTCCATTCTTGCAAAAATGCAGCTATTAAAAATACATGGATTCATAATTGTAGTGCACTGTATTCATATTGGGAGCACTCCCACCGTCTCTCCCAAACCCCCTGACAATCTGTTGTGTATACATTGATTCTTGGTAACCTGTCAATCAATGCTCAGACGGGCAAGGAGAGACTGGGGGCACTCCCGTCAGGAATAGGATGAATTTGGACACGTATGAGTCTACTGTGTTCTTTGACACAATATATTTTAGTATTTTTAGCATTTGATTTGTCTCCAGACTAAGCATAGTTTGATGAAGTATCTGCTCTAGTGGCTGTCATTGGTAGATGCTACAGTACTTACCGTTTGTTTTCAGCTGTATTTCCGGCGCTGAAATAGAATGTTTTAAATTCTTCGGATGGAGGTCTGAGTTCTATAATGCAGCGTCTAGAGTTCACTGATTGCTCACTGACTGTATAGCCTTGCAAGTAGATGCCACCTTTAAAAAGAAGATGTATTTTAAAGTGAGTGGATGACAAGAATTCAACAAAACCTATGGCATGGGAAGGTGAAATTGGGTGCCACTATTTGTGGTTATCATAAAGTATAATATATGTATTGTTTCTATTGCTAAATCATATTCTGGAATTGATTCTATGCCTGGAACACCAAAGTGGTATTGTGAATTTCCAAATTAAAGTGACCCCCATTTTAAAGGCAATCTGTGAATAGACTGTTGTAGATTCTGCTGATTCGCAGTTGAAGGAGAAGGACATCCCTGTGTGTATGGAGGGCTACAGAGATGTAAAGCTGATCATGTAATGTCAGGTATTAGAGCATATCGATAAGATGATGTTACACTGAGAATACTGTCCCTTGTGTCCCAAAAAGATGCACGTTTAAGAAGATTATTATTCCTAAAGCATTAAACTGCCGACTATTCCAGACATGGAAGCTGCTCCTTTTATAGAAGCATATACATGTGTGTTTGTCACATTAAAACTCCCAAAGAGCTGATCATGATTCACTGGTCAACAATTGATAGGTTTCCAGTAAACTGGAAAAGCCATAAACCATTCACTCTTAAAAATGCCATGACCTTATGTTTCAGCAACGTTATTTCAGGCCTATGAGAAAGCATGATATGAGGTTAGTCTCTTGCGACATGACAATCGGGCGCAAGCTCAGAGTGTGGCTGATGAATCTTGGGCTCTGAGAAGAGGCTGGCAGCAGAGATGGAAGAACCAGAGAACCATCAGGGTTAAGCAGTAAAGGGGTAGCATCTCAAGCTTAGAGGGGTTTTACCAGGATTGATGGAAATCAGACATCATATAGTAGATGACAATCTGTTTCCAACAAAGCTAGAACCAACTGTGTACCTCACATGGATCCAGAGATTCCTTCATTCGTTGCTCTCCTAAATTCTTTTCATGCTGGCAGCTCAGGGGTCATTTCCTTTGGGCTGCAGCTTTCTCCCTGTTATAGCTCAGGGGGTGGGTCTTTTTTCCTGTAGTTTCCCTGTAACTGTCTCAGCTTCTAACAGTAGATATGGCTGGTGGCAGTTGAAGGATTGAATTGAGCATGTGCAACCATCTCAGTAGGTGGACATGAACATTACTATACAGATTAAACACCAGGGGGTGCCATTATAATGAAGTAAAAACAATATCTCACAACTTGAGCATTTTTGTAATAAAGTAAATTACAAAAGTATCTAGATTTTCATGCTAAATTATACATTCCTCACTAAAATTGCAACACCACGAAGGAAAAGTCATGGAATTATAGAACTCACAGGATCAACAGACATGTTATTTATATACTAATGATACATTGGGGATAGTTGGAGACTAATGTCTGTAAAAGTGCTGCGGAATATAGTAGCGCTATATAAATGCATAAAATAAAATAAAAATATAAATACAAAAATGGAAACAAAATACTCAAAACTACTCGATTATTTCAGCATCGAGTATGAATGCCACATGCAGACACATACACACATACACACCTTGGCATATTATTGATGAGGTTATTAATGGTTGTCTGAGGAATGTTCTGCCAGGCTAAATGCACTTAGGCACGCAAATCATCAAGAACTGGTGACCAATGATGTCCCAGATGTGCTCGATGGTCAAGGTAATATGCTGGGCGCCATCAATAAGAAACACAAGACGGTGCTATCCACATCTATACACAGAAGTCACCTTAGTGCAAGTACATGCCAAAGCAGGATGCACACCACAAAGTAAAACCATACAGAACTTTATTGGATCACTTAAAAACAATTAAAGGGGGACTGGAGATTTCACAACAATATATAGGATCAAAGCTGACTATGCCGTCCCAGATGTGCTCAATGGGTGACACATCCAGAGATGCTGCAGGCCATAGTAGCACACACAGGCTGCTCACAGTAGCACAAGCAACATGCAGCCTGGCATTGTCCTGTTGAAATGGCTACTAGGACACTGGGTCGTGGAACCGGTGGTACAGCCATTTCTCCATATAAAGTAACTCTAAGCTGTTAGTGTAGCTGAAATTAAGACTAGAGGTTTCTCGTTACCATACATTATGCTACCTTACCCTATAATCCCAGGAGTAGGTCCAGTGTGGCATTCCCTTGTGAAGGCCTCTTCATTTTGTTGCACATGTGGTCTCCAGATCAATCTCTAGGTACCATTGCATCTGACACAAAAGTGGGACTCATCGCTGAAGAGGATGGACCTCCATTCCTGCCTCCATTGCCGCCTTGCTGTGCACTATGATAGCCTTTGAGAACGGTGGCATAAGGTTAATGGAACACCTGTATCTGGACATCTGGCTTGTAGTCCTAATGTAATGCAAATACCTTTTGATGGTCTGTGTAGACACTGTTTGCCACCTTAGGCTTGGGATGTGACATCCAATTTCACTTGCAGTACAGAATGGATCACTATGCACTATTCTTCTAAGCAAATGATCCATCTGTGCAGAGGATCGCCTCTGTACACCTCATTCAAATTTGTTGTCATTCTCCCAACCACTCAGACACGCAACATTCAACAGTACTGACATCTCAGACTAGGTGTGTAGTGATCTGCCACAGTGATAAACCAAGGTCTCTCAGTTCAAGGATTCTGTCTCTCTCAGTCTGCGACAACTAGCAATAACTGGTACGTCGATGAACAGGAGGCATTGCGCAATCTTTTCATATGAATTAATCAGATTTTTGAGGTTTCATATGACTAAAAAACTTTGTTTTCAATCTGGTATATGCCCCTCCTACATGCCCCAGACTGGAGCTATGTGCTTGAAAATTTAACCTTCTGCATAACCTTACAGCTTGTCCTTCTTGGTGTGGCAATATCAAAGTTGAGGAGTGTATTAAAACAAAGCTTATCTATTCTTTCCTTGTACAATGACCTCTGCACAGGTCAGAAAATAAAAACATTAAAAAAAAAAGGATACTATCTGATTTTAACTGACAGATAACATTTCTGGTGACACATTTCTAGACAATGGGGGCATATCGCTAGGATATGCCCCCATTGTCCTATATGTGCGGGTCCCACGGCTGGGACCCGCACCTATAACAGGAACAGAGCCCCACAAGGTGGTGGCTGGAGGACTCCGGTCCAGCTACCTCCAAGCGCTCTACCAATAGAAGTGAAGCACCACGCATGACCGGCCACCACTCCCATTCACTTCTATGGGCCTGACGGACGCTCAGCTATTTTGGCCGCACCATAGAAAATGCATGAAGGGCGGCTGCGCATGTGCAGTGCGCTCTCCACCACTTTCGGGACTCTGTTCTCAATATAGGAGCGGGTCCCAGCGGTGGGACCCTCATCTATAAAACAATGGTGGCATATCCTACTGATATGCTCCCATCGTCTGTGATGAGACAACCCCTTTAACATACTGTATTACTTTTTTTGCTATGACAGTTAAAAAAAACAATTACCTAGAGCATTGTTTGCACGAATGCTAGTATAGAAATACAAGCAGCCATCCTTCAGGATACAGTAATGTTCTATCCAAGTATCTTTGCTTCTGTCCAGTTGATGTAGAAGACCCAAACATTCTGGGTTCTTGATTGCCAGAGGAGGAAGACTGATATTGTGCATGGTGACATCAACCCACACATGGTTCTGCAGGCAATATAAAAAAGCAATGGTAGCATGCTGAACAAAATATTTTCATTTTGCCTTCTGTACCTGTGAGCATTGGAATAACTTGCCACTAACTGAAGAAAATTATGATACTTAATTCTTAAAGGTTAAATTGTCATTAACCTTTCAACAAACTTTGCATGAATTATTAATGCAGGAGAATATATATATATATATATATATATAAAAAATATATAAATATATATATATATATATATATATATATATATACACACACACCGGTATATATATATGTATATATATATATATATATATATATATATATATATATATACAGTGGCGGAAATAATTATTTGACCCCTCACTGATTTTGTAAGTTTGTCCAATGACAAAGAAATGAAAAGTCTCAGAACAGTATCATTTCAATGGTAGGTTTATTGTAACAGTGGCAGATAGCACATCAAAAGGAAAATCGAAAAAATAACTTTAAATAAAAGATAGCAACTGATTTGCATTTCATTGAGTGAAATAAGTATTTGAACCCCTACCAACCATTAAGAGTTCTGGCTCCCACAGAGTGGTTAGACACTTCTACTCAAATAGTCACCCTCATTAAGGACACCTGTCTTAACTAGTCACCTGTATAAAAGACACCTGTCCACAGAATCAATCAATCAAGCAGACTCCAAACTCTCCAACATGGGAAAGACCAAAGAGCTGTCCAAGGATGTCAGAGACAAAATTGTAGACCTGCACAAGGCTGGAATGGGCTACAAAACCATTAGCAAGAAGCTGGGAGAGAAGGTGACAACTGTTGGTGCGATTGTTCGAAAATGGAAGGAGCACAAAATGACCATCAATCGACCTCGCTCTGGGGCTCCACGCAAGATCTCACCTCGTGGGGTGTCAATGGTTCTGAGAAAGGTGAAAAAGCATCCTAGAACTACACGGGAGGAGTTAGTTAATGACCTCAAATTAGCAGGGACCACAGTCACCAAGAAAACCATTGGAAACACATTACACCGCAATGGATTAAAATCCTGCAGGGCTCGCAAGGTCCCCCTGCTCAGGAAGGCACATGTGCAGGCCCGTCTGAAGTTTGCCAATGAACACCTGAATGATTCAGAGAGTGACTGGGAGAAGGTGCTGTGGTCTGATGAGACCAAAATAGAGCTCTTTGGCATTAACTCAACTCGCTGTGTTTGGAGGAAGAAAAATGCTGCCTATGACCCCCAAAACACCGTCCCCACCGTCAAGCATGGGGGTGGAAACATTTTGCTTTGGGGGTGTTTTTCTGCTAAGGGCACAGGACAACTTATTCGCATAAACGGGAAAATGGACGGAGCCATGTATCGTGAAATCCTGAGCGACAACCTCCTTCCCTCTGCCAGGAAACTGAAAATGGGTCGTGGATGGGTGTTCCAGCACGACAATGACCCAAAACATACAGCAAAGGCAACAAAGGAGTGGCTCAAGAAGAAGCACATTAAGGTCATGGAGTGGCCTAGTCAGTCTCCGGACCTTAATCCAATCGAAAACCTATGGAGGGAGCTCAAGCTCAGAGTTGCACAGAGACAGCCTCGAAACCTTAGGGATTTAGAGATGATCTGCAAAGAGGAGTGGACCAACATTCCTCCTAAAATGTGCGCAAACTTGGTCATCAATTACAAGAAACGTTTGACCTCTGTGCTTGCAAACAAGGGTTTTTCCACCAAGTATTAAGTCTTTTTTTGTTAGAGGGTTCAAATACTTATTTCACTCAATGAAATGCAAATCAGTTGCTATCTTTTATTTAAAGTTATTTTTTCGATTTTCCTTTTGATGTGCTATCTGCCACTGTTACAATAAACCTACCATTAAAATGATACTGTTCTGAGACTTTTCATTTCTTTGTCATTGGACAAACTTACAAAATCAGTGAGGGGTCAAATAATTATTTCCTCCACTGTATATCTATATATATATATCAGAGTAAAATGTCTCCTTATTCGCTTATCAGGCTCTTTAGTCTGATTTCTCTGCTGAATCCCTTTTTAAGAAACCTAGACAGACTGTCCGCCCACTGAAGGATCAGATTACCCTTGCCCTTAGAAGATTATGGAGTGAGTCGGGTTCTAGTGGGAGAAAGATCCATTTCCTTAATGAGATATATTACAAAGTTGTTGTTTTTTTTATTCGTCTGTACTACTGATTTTGCAAAAATTTTGATAGTTTATTGACCATTTAAGTCTAACCTGTCGGATACCAGGGCCGTACATGTACAGCGCTGGAAACTGGGACAGAAATCCCAGCGCCGTACGATGCTCTTATTGGGCGGGCTCTGGAGCTGCTCCTGCTCGATCAGCTGCAGGGGTCCGGCAGTCACTGATAGCCGGACCCCTGCTGTATGCACTGGCATCGGTGAAAATACCAATGCCGGCACATTAACCCCTGCGGTCAGCGCTGACCGCGGCATGTGCAGTATTTTGCCTGGGTGCGGGGTGTCCATTGGTTCCCCGCGCTGCTGTGACGGGGACACGATGGCAGGGTAGGCATCCAGAGTGCCTTCCTTAGGCATCGTGGCTGCCTTCCGTGAGAGCCTGTGAGATCCAGCCCCCTGTATTGTAAAGGGGATCAGACCCCCAAAAGTTGAAGTCCCAGAGTCGGACAAAAAATAAAGTGAAAAAAGAAGTTAAAAAAATATTATTAAGTCATGGTATGGTTGTAAGGTTTGATCATGGTATAGCTCTATAATTCAGTCATGGTGTGATGGTAAGTTTTGATCATAGTATATCACTATTTTTCAGTGATAGAGTAGTAAGCGTTGAACATGGTATAACCCTATGGTATGGTCATGGTATGGTTGTAACATTTGATCATGATATAACACTATTATTTAGTGATGGCGTGGTTGTAAGGTTTGATCAAGGTATAACTATCAGTCATGTTGTGTTGGTAGTATTTATTTATTATAGAGAAACATATATTTCAGTTACTGCTGCATAGGGGTATTATTTTGTCACTATATGAGTATAATTTAGGTATACAGACGTGGACAAAATTGTTGGTACCCTTTGGTCAATGAAAGAAAAAGTCACAATGGTCACAGAAATAACTTTAATCTGACAAAAGTAATAATAAATTAAAATTCTATAAATGTTAACCAATGAAAGTCAGACATTGTTTTTCAACCATGCTTCAACAGAATTATGTAAAAAAATAAACTCATGAAACAGGCATGGACAAAAATGATGGTACCCCTAGAAAACACAGAACATAATGTGACCAAAGGGACATGTTAATTCAAGGTGTGTCCACTAATTAGCATCACAGGTGTCTACAACCTTGTAATCAGCCATTGGGCCTATATATATGGCTCCAGGTAATCACTGTGTTGTTTGGTGATATGGTGTGTACCACACTCGACATGGACCAGAGGAAGCAAAGGAAAGAGCTGTCTCAAGAGATCAGAAAGAAAATTATAGACAAGCATGTTAAAGGTAAAGGCTATAAGACCATCTCCAAGCAACTAGATGTTCCTGTGAGTACAGTTGCACATATTATTCATAAGTTTAAGATCCATGGGACTGTAGCCAACCTCCCTGGACGTGGCCGCAGGAGGAAAATTGATGACAAATCTAAGAGACGGATAATCCGAATGGTAACAAAAGAGCCTAGAAAGACTTCTAAAGAGATTCAAGGTGAACTTCATGCTCAAGGAACATCAGTGTCAGATCGCACCATCCGTCGTTGTTTGAGCCAAAGTGGACTACATGGGAGACGACCAAGGAGGACACCATTGTTGAAAACGAATCATAAAAAAGCAAGACTGGAATATGCCAAACTACATGTTGACAAGCCACAAAGCTTCTGGGAGAATGTCCTGTGGACAGATGAGACAAAAATCGAAGTTTTTGCCAAGGCACATCAGCTGTATGTTCACAGACGAAAAAATGAAGCATATCAAGAAAAGAACACTGTCCCTACTGTGAAACATGGAGGAGGCTCTGTTATGTTCTGGGGCTGCTTTGCTGCGTCTGGCACAGGGTGTCTTGAATCTGTGCAGGGTACAATGAAATCTCAAGACTATCAAGGAATTCTAGAGAGAAATGTACTAGCCAGTGTCAGAAAGCTTGGTCTCAGTCGCAGGTCATGGGTCTTGCAACAGGACAATGACCCAAAACACACCGCTAAAAACACCCAAGAATGGCTAAGAGGAAAAAATTGGACTATTCTAAAGTGGCCTTCTATGAGCCCTGACCTCAATCCTATTGAGCATCTTTGGAAGGAGCTGAAACATGCAGTCTGGAAAAGGCACCCTTCAAACCGGACACAACTGGAGCAGTTTGCTCATGAGGAGTGGGCCAAAATACCTGCTGAGAGGTGCAGATGTCTCATTGACAGTTACAGGAAGCGTTTGATTGCAGTGATTGCCTCAAAAGGTTGCGCAACAAAATATTAAGTTAGGGGTACCATCATTTTTGTCCATGCCTGTTTCATGAGTTTATTTTTTTACATAATTCTGTTGAAGCATGGTTGAAAAACAATGTCTGACTTTCATTGGTTAACATTTATAGAATTTTAATTTATTATTACTTTTGTCAGATTAAAGTTATTTCTGTGACCATTGTGACTTTTTCTTTCATTGACCAAAGGGTACCAACAATTTTGTCCACGTCTGTACCTGTTTATGGTGGGAAAAATACCCATTTTAGGTTGGTCGGACACAGGACTATGGGTTGTTCATTGATAGATATGCTGTAATTTTTTTTATTGTCTAGTATTGCCCCCCAAGGAAACAGGAAGACAGGAGTTCTCAAAGGGACCATAATGAGATTCTCTCATTAGCTGCTGGACCCCAACTAATAACACATTTATGATATCTCTAATTGACATTATTGGAATATGTCTCTGGAATAAAGAACACTACAACTGGAATTTGATAAAATAGATGCACATATTATTAATTTCTTACCTGGTTAAGAGGATGTACTGCTTTATCCATAGCTTCCAGCCACCTATAACATGGAAGAAATGATTAGACCTAGAGTATGTACTAATCTGTGTGTATTGTTATAGTATAGTGTATTTATATGATTCTCTATGTGAGTTCTATAAGTATTTCATTCAATTGGTTTGGACATTGTTACTTCTTTAACGGCCATCTATGATTTTATATATTAAAGGGTTTCTACCACTTGCTTTGCACCCATTTCGTTTTCAGACACTAGCGATCCGCTAGTGTCTGATGTACAATACAAGCTAAGTATTATCTTATTCTGTCCGTCCGTTTTGTTTAAAAAAGCAGCCTCTAGGTGCTGGAAAGATGCCCACATAGCACCTAGAGGCTCATTTGCGTAAATATAAAAGTGCTTTTTTAAACAAAACGGCCGAACAGAATAAGATAATACTTAGCTTGTATTGTACATCAGACACTAGCGGATCGCTAGTGTCTGAAAACGAAATGGGTGCAAAGCAAGTGGTAGAAACCCTTTAAGGGGCCAAATGTACAAGAAGATAATATTTGACAGAGGCCTCTAAAACAGAGTGTGGAGCTCATGTGAAGTTACAAAATGTCACTACCACGTATGTTGGGATTCCATAAAGCTTTACTTCATCAACTCTAATAAAAACAAACAAACATAACAGCGAGTTAAAATAACAGCAAGTTAAAATAATACTAATATCTACCTTTTCATCTCTTGGTTGGATGTAGCACAAAAGTAGAATATCCGGTTTCCAGATTGTGGAACACATCTGAAGACAAAAGGTTTCCCCAGGCTAGTATCAACGCCAACTTCAGAGCCTTCTAAATTTGTCACTTCAAGGGGACGGCATTTTCCTTCATCCTGCATTGAGAATATAATGAATGCTAAGTACAGCTGTACTTAACGAACGCTATGCTATTTTTAACATTTTGCTATGGAATGTTTTCCTACTAGTTTTCAATTAATCTACAGTATATAGAGATGTGTCATGCCTTTTGCACTGTGCAGGTATGATCATCAGTGGGGCAGTGAACCAAAATCTAAAGTGGCATTCATTTAATTAATGAATATGTTGATCTCAACCTACAACTCTAAAAAGTACCTCACTTTGACAATCCAAAAACATATAAATATATGCTATCTCATATTACCATCCTAGGTTTTATCCTAGGACATAATAAAATACTAAGCCATGTGTGTATTGATACCTCCACCTTTTTTTTCCACGGGATGACCTTATTTCTTTTTTTCTTTTCATTTGCTTGCTTACATTCATGGGATTGTGGCTGTGGGTGCCTTACCAAGCTTACTGTGTTTGATTTAGCCTTTCTCCCTTGCATCTGCCTACTATCTCCCCCTTGTTCTCTGTTATGTGGACTTATATGAATAGGGTTGCTGTCGAATACATGTGGTGTCACTTTTTGCCAGGAAATGAGGTTCCGGCTTCCAGCACGGAGGTGGAGGAGCCTGGTTTCTGTGTGGTCCCAGAGAGAGCTCAACCCTGATGCAGATGGACTTTTGGCAGGGGAGAATCCTGGGACAGAGAGGATGTAACGCAATGCGTGTGGAACCACTTAACAGATTTGGCTTGGGTCTACCACTGAGGACATTGTTTAAAAGGTCTGCGGGGGACTTCCGGTTCCGGCGCGCGCATGTAAGGAGGAAAGCAGAGAGAGCTCCGTCTCCCCAGACATTAACAGCGGGCGTAGCCGAGACCCGGGGTTTCATTACCCCGACTGTTTATCTCCCCAACATACCGGAAGGTAGATGGAGAAGTTTGTGGTGCGCAGTGGCACCCCGCTGACCAGCTTGCCTCTCCCGCCGCGTGACTTGGCTGAACTTCAGAGGGGCAAGATGGCGGACGCCGGGAAGAGGATGACTCGCTCGTCCTCGCAAAATTCTCAGTCGCAAGAGCCGGAGGAGTCGATACTTACACAGTTGGATAGCGCTCAGCAGGCTGGTGATCTGGAATCCTCGTGCAGAGACATGGCCATAGCGGTAGCTAAATTATTGGCACCAGATATTAAAGCCACTCTGGAAGCTACAATCTCAACTTCTTTGCAGCAGCTTCAGGCCACGGTGAACCAGCACACGGAACAAGTGAAAGAGCTTGAGCAAAGGATGGACATTGTGGAGGACGAGCTGGAGAGAGTCCATACCCAGCTCAGGGACGTCACACAATCTAATAAGATGCTCTGAGACAAAGTGGAGGACTTGGAAAACAGGTCCCGCAGAAGCAATCTGCGTATCCTCGGTTTACCAGAGAATATTCCAGCGCACCAGCTGTCCCGAATCTGCTCGGTTGAGTTGCCGCAAGCATTGGGACTTCAGGACCCAGCAACAGTTGAGAGAGCACATAGAATCGATCCGCCGCAAGATAACTTGGAGGCCGAGCCGCAGAGGCGACCCAGAACGACCATAGTGAAGTATCTGAAGTACGCAGATAAAGAGGCCATCTTGTTCAAGTATAGAAGGCTCCAGCAGCCGCTCAAACTGCGTGGCCATCAGATCCTAATTTTTGGGGACTACTCCATGGAGGTATCCAAGAAAAGGAGAGCCTTCTCTCGCATATGTACTGAGCTCGTGCATAAGAAAGTTAAATTTGCCCTAATTTATCCGGCGATACTGAGAGTATTTAGGAAAGATGGAGGAGTGGATACTTACCTTACACCTTCAGATGCTGCAGATGCCCTAGAGGACTGTGATCTACCAAGGGACTCAGTCACAAGATCACCTAACGGAGGAGCGGCCTCACCAAGTGGAAGTCGCTTCGGAAATACAAGAAATGTGCGGTCAATAGCATCACCTGAAGCTTCTTCGAGAAGAAGGAGGGATGCTGCCTCCAGTCCAGATTGGAGATGAACGTACTAATTACCGTTGAGATAGTTGTGAATCTGTGCTGAGGGGAGTGACCCATGCTTGCAAAGAGCTCAGTAAGGAATGTATGGGTTTTCACTCCTCATGTTTTGATTCTGTTTAGCGGGGGAGAGGTTAACAGGCAAGTTTAATACCATGGTTATATTTTGTCTGGGGAGGGGAGGTCGGTGAAGAGAGTAGTGGTTTTAGGGAATAGACTCTGAGCTAAGGGTATGCAGCGCTCTAGCTCAGGTCGGTGCGAAAAAAGAGAAGTTCACAAAAGATTTGCTGTCTTGTTGGAGCACTTTCCAGTTCCTCGGGGAGGTGAGGGTTTGTGTGTTTTTCGGGATTACGTTGGGAGGGGGGAATGTGTTTACTATGCCATCTAATGTCATGTTTGCAATGTACCTAGCGGGCTATGTGGAGGGTTGTTCGCCGGGAACCAGCCTCCCAGAGGTGCCTCTATTTCACCAATACCATCTACCCAGCTCAAATGATTAAGCTAGTTTCCTGGAATGTTACAGGGCTGCGGTCCCCGCATAAGAGAATAACGGTTTTACGTCACCTAAAGAGACTTCAAGCTGATATAGCCTTGATCCAGGAGACGCACCTTGGGGAGGCCGATTTTTGGCAGATGCGGCGCATGTGGGTGGGACAAGTATTCGGCTCTCCTTCAGATGGAAGAAAAGCAGGTGTGATGATATTAATCCACAAGAGGCTTAGATGCGAGGTGTTATCAACGGAGGGAGATGATAAAGGTAGATTACTGAAGCTGGATCTGGATACGGATGCAGGCAAGCTAACACTGTTTAATGTATATGGGCCTAATGCCATGCAAGCTAGTTTTTTTTCGGAGCTAGAGCTGAGGATTGTGCAGGAAAACCGTAGTAGTATGATAGTGATGGGTGACCTAAATGTAGTTCATGATACTCAGGAAGACTGTAAGAGAGTTGAGCCACTAGATAGGAGAAGGCGAGGGGCAACTGTCCAGAGAATGACGCTTGGCTCCTTCTTGCAATCTACTGCCCTGACAGATATATGGAGGCACTTAAACCCGGCAGAGCGTGTGTTCACTCATTTCTCGTCTGCCCATCAGTCGTGGTCTAGAATTGACTATGCTCCTGTCTCACCGGGACTGATGGGGAAGGTGAAAGGAGCAGAGATACTAGATATTCTAATATCAGATCACGCCCCAGTGTCCCTATCCCTTTTTGAAAATATACCCAGAGGTACGGATTTAATTTGGCGCATGCCTAGCTATCTGGCCACAGATGAGGATTTTCTCCTGCAGTTGAAAGGGTGGTGGTGGGAATTTGCAGATACTAATAGAAACACCGGGATAACCATACCCTATTCTGGGACACGGCAAAGGCAGTCATTAGGGGGCGCATAATTTCATATGCCGCAGCTAAAAAGAGGAAGCTGGCCCAAAAATTGAACGTAGCGACAGAAGAGGTAAGACGTGCATATACGACCTTCCTGAATAGCCCAACAGATACTAATAAAACCCGTTGGGTCACGGCTAAACACAGTTACGATTACTATGTCGAACAGAATACAAAACTGTCTGGGGATCATAAGAAAGCGCAATTATTCAAATATGGAAATAAGGCAGGGAGGATGCTGTCGAATCTAGCCAAACCATATGTGCCTAGTACTCATATCAAAAGCGTGATAAATACGTCGGGACACAGAGTTACAGACCCAAAAAGAATAGTAGACTGCTTTGGGCAATTCTATGCTACTCTATACGGCCGAGCGGACTATGATGCTAATTTAGTAGAGGAACTTATTTCTAAGATCTCACTGCCACGGCTTACAGTGGAAATGTGTACCCATCTTAATGCCCAGATCACGGAAGACGAGGTAAAAAATACCATTAAATCCCTTGTAAGTGGGAAGGCCCCGGGCCCTGATGGCTTTGGAGCGGACTTTTATAAGGGACTCAAAGAAGAAATTACCCCCTTTTTAACACTGTTGTTCAATAGTTGCCTGGAGGGTCATAGCATTATGCAATCTGGGAACATGGCGTATATCAAACTCATCCCCAAGCCAGATAAGGATTTGACGCAGCCCGCCTCATACCGACCAATCTCTTTAATTAACCAAGACCTTAAAATACTGACCAAATTGCTGACTAATAGACTGGCGCAACATATGCCATATCTAATAGGACCGCATCAGGTAGGATTTATCAAACATAGAGCGGCGGTGACTAACATCAGATCGGTATTGGTAGCGCAGGACTATATACATCATGGACCTGGTTGTGTGGGAGGGGGCCCTGCCTTGTTGTCTGTCGATGCGGAGAAAGCATTCGACACTGTGAACTGGAACTGGTTGTGGAGATCCATGTCTGCTTTTGGCATAGAGGGATCTTTCAAATCATTGGTTGAAAACATCTATCAGAGCCCGCAGGCTCGGGTTAGTATACCCGGCTTTTTGTCGGCTCCTTTCCGACTCGGCAGGGGTACAAGGCAGGGCTGCCCCTTATCTCCCCTCCTGTTCAATTTGGCTCTGGAGCCACTTGTAAAACATCTGATCCAATCAGATATTTTTAAAGGGATTCGGATAGGCAAGAAAGAGATTAAAGTAGTCTGCTTTGCAGACGACATCCTGCTGTTTATAGACTCCCCTCACCTTCACCTTCAAAAAATACTAGATACATTTGAGTATTTTGGAGGAACCACTGGGTACAAAATAAATGTCACCAAGAGCCAACTGTTTTTCTTAGATAAAAGGGGTTCTCAAGTCCAGCTAGACCGTGACCTTTGCAACGTTGCGGTGGTACCACAGTATCTGACCTATCTGGGTATCAAAGTAGGGCGACACCCATCCTCACTGTATAAGCTGAATTATGATCCCCTAATTAGGAAAATAGAATTGGAGCTAGGCAGGTGGACCAGATTGCCACTTTCGCTTTTCGGAAGGGCTTACCTTTTAAAAATGGTAAGTTTCGCGAGATTGCTCTATCCACTTCAAACAATACCCCTCCTACTGACACATATTGATGTCAACAGGATCCAAAGAGCTTTTTTACGGTTCCTTTGGCAGGGAAAACGTCCTAGAATAGCATACGATAAACTTTGCCTCACTAAGTGGGAAGGAGGACTCCAGATGCCATCAATAAGGAGATATAACCTGGCCTCATTATTTAGACATGCTAGAGATTGGCTGACAGGCACCTCATTTTTCTCAAATACCCCCCTAGAAAGTGAATTGGTAGCACCTTGGGATCTAGTAGCCTTGTTGTACACTAGAATAAGAGATCTCCCTAAACCGTTCAAAGACTATGTAGTTCTGAAGGACACTCTGGCGGCATGGCGGAGCATGCGTAAACTATATAAATTGCCCATGTATATTACTCCCAATATGCCATTGTGGAATCTCCCAGCATTTCCGGAGGGTAGGCAATCTGGTCTATTTAGATTGTGGAAGGGTAAAGGGATTCTCGTATTGCGACATTTACTGAACGAGGGAGGTACTGAGCTTTTACCATGGCCTGAGGTTCAATCCAAGTATCAGATCCCAGCTTCTCATTTTCTGTCGTATAAGCAGATACACTCTTACTGTGTGGCGCAATCAGTGACTCTGGGAGACCCTGAGAGATTGGCCTGGTTTGGGGCCCTGGTGGGAGCCCAGGAAAACTCTTTATCTGACCTATATAGAAGAATGCAGAATATTCTCTCTACCCCAATAGGGGATAAAGTATATAAGAGGTGGGAAGAAGAACTAGAGGAAGATGCAGTCACTCCTAAATTGAGGGAAGGGATGGAGAGGGTGAGACAGGCGATCGCAAATGAAACGTGGAGGGAGATGCATTTTAGGATCCTCCATAAGGCTACGTATGCCTTTGATCTGTCCTATAGAGACGCGCCCGCGCACTATCTGAGATGGTGCCCTAAATGTTCGCAGCAGAAAGCTAACCTGTTGCATGGGCTTTGGCATTGTCCTCACTTGAAGTCTCTGTGGGAAGACTCTGTCGGGTATATCCAGCAAGTCTGGGGAATAAAACTGCAAATGTCACCTTTGCACTGCATTTTCCATTATATTCCACTGGATGAAAAAGGAGAAATATCCCATTCTACTAATATTAAAGGGATACATTTATTCCTTTTGGCAGTGGTAAAGACCATACTTAGACACTGGATATACCCCACAGTTCCTACATTTCAAGAAGCACTGGGGGTTATGAAATATGTCATGTATCTGGACAGGCTAGATGTAGAGAGCAGCAAAGAGAGGTCCGCAAAGCAGTTCTTCCATACTTGGAAAAGATTTATTGTACAGTCTTCGACACCGACAGAAGTATCTGAGGTTGTTAGGCCTTTTGTACATACTAAGTGGTATCTGGAAGGGAAATTGAAGGGCACATTAGGGGGGCTGGAGGTAGTCTAGAGGGGGATAACATTATTGATCGATGTCTCTACTGCATTAGACTGTGAGGTACTTGGCCCGGCGGTTCTATTGTGAGATACTGACATGGCATTGTGAGTTGGGAGACAGTTGGGAGGGAAGGGAGGGAGTTATTTACTAAGGGGGGGGGAGAAAATTGAAAAGTCGGATATGGCACGTATTATTTGCATGCTGGACAGATATGTATATTATTGTGAGAGACAGACTGTGTATCCATGCCTGCGAGCGTGAATTCTTATAATCTGTACACTTGTATGCTGCCTATTTCTCCGAAATAAAAAAAAAAAAAAAAAAAAAAGAAGGTCTGCTGGTATTCTCCTTTACCCCATATGGGGATCTGGACTTTGCTGCAGCGGGCTACCAGGCCACTACCTCTAGGAGTAGTCTTCTTTCAGTGACTGTGGACCAAGGCAGGTCAAGGGACACCAGTACATGCCACCAAGAGGACAGACAGAGATGTGGTTAGAGGAGCAGCTGAGGTCAGGATGTGCATAGTTCATGCAATATGGTGAAACAGGAAATAGGTCAGGAAAGGCTGCACAGAATCTATGTGATTAGCAGGCCAACATTAAAACACACAGTGCTAAATCACCTTGCAGGAGCTAGGCAAGCTGTGAGCCTTATTGCTCAGACATATTTCCATAGGTGAAGGTGCCATATATACTTCAGGGAACACTTTCAGAAACTTGGGACATCTTAGCCCATGCTGGGCCTTTAAGAGCTACGGAGAGTGTGCACCCTGTGGGAGCACACAAGAACGCGTGGAAGAGGTGGCAGTGAAGGGCATAGACCACAGCACAGCAGTGAAGGTGAGTACTCTGGTGTATTTGATTGCTGGGAGAGGTGCAGATGGACACTGACCTCCAGCATTACAGAGGATATCTGTATGGAGAGCTAAAGAGAGACTCCTGAACTGTGAGCAGTTGACATACAGATAACTGACTGTTAAGATCTATCGAGAGAGACTTCCAGAATGAATGGACTGGTGGGGCATGCAAACAATTCCTGCACCAAGTTGTGTGGAAGACTTATTATCTGTAACCTGACAAGTCTTCTGCAAGTTATTGTTTTTAATGTTCCTGTTATTCTGCAACTCAAATGAAGGTACGGTGCGGTGCTTAAAGCAATGGTACCCTTACTTGTTCAAAAACAAGGAAAGCATTTGCTTTTTAGACAAAATACTGTGACTAACCACATCATTTTTGTCTTAGACTTTGCAGTTCTAAATTTACAACATTACTTCCTAGATTCTAAATTTGCAACTTTTTTTAACATTATAATTATCTGTTTATATTTATAAGTTACTTAAATACTTGATGTTTCTGCTCTCTGTGTAAGCTTTGCTATGCTGGGCTGCTTCAATGTAAATCTACAGTACTGTACCTTGCTGCTGAAAGGTCTATTGTGTTTTAAAATATGTGTGCACCTTTTGATGTCATAAGCTGTGACTGTTATGAACAATGAGGGTCTCTCGGTGTTCACCTAGTTGCTAAATTTGTTTTAGCAGTTGCTATGCAATGCTATGCCTTGCACCTCAATCTTGGTTTATCGCCTAGCTTTGCCTGGTTTATTAGGATGGAGTTTCCAATTGTTGAGCCTTTATATATAGAACTCACTCCATTCTGGTTGTCGGGTATAGTGTTTGCTAGATGCATTCCCTTCCAAATATTTAGCACTTTGTTATATGCACTGGCATTATAGTAGTGCCTTTCCTGTCATCCACCAGTGAGTTTTAGTGTCTTGTTTTCTGCCAGTGTTGATAAATGCATCATATCATATGTTCTTGCAACTGTCTGGTTGTTGCACATTTTGTACTGGGGTTTTGGGGGTGTCTGAGTACCAAGAGTCATTCTTAGGACTTGGGAAAGGCAGCTATAGGTGAAGTCTAGTTCTGCAGTCTTGTGCACGACCTACAGAGCAGGGGGTTTGCTTGAACTGTGAAAGCTGTTATCTGAACTATCAGCTATATCACGTTGTAATGGATAGCTAAACAAATAATTCGATTTTAATTATTTCTATGGAAGTGATGGATGATGGTACCCTTAATTATTTGGATTTGGACTGGAATTCGAATTGCCCTTTAAACATTCGGTCGTTCATGCATATCGCACATTCAGGTGGTCGAGATCTATCAAAGGTATCATTATCATTACCCATGGAGGCACAGGGCAATTCCCTTCAAGGTTTGCTGGTGAACTCCCGCAAGAAAAATGGGTCAGAGGAGACTGTGAAAGCATCTCAGAGACCCATAGAGGAACAATAGGAAGAGGCTGAGTAGCCTGCAGTGACCACAGCATGACTTGAAGGGAACTCCTATGGAGATCTACAACTCTCGTTTAGTGACTGCACTGTAGGGTCTTCCCACGTGTAAATATGTTTGCACTCTGTTTTTCTCGGGGGGCCCTCTTACAAGCTGCCATTACTATATGCTCTTGATAATTTAGTCACTTGTTGTATACAGAAGTGCTTTGCAGTCTGGTAGAGCTGTGTACATGGCAGAAGAATAACCTGAGCACTTGACTTTGCTGTTCCAGCCAGAGATTAGAATTTCTATCAGTAATGGTAGTTGCTTGATAATACAGGCATGTGGCATCAGAGGTTTAAACATAAGCCTATTGCTTTGCTAAGCTGTTTACATAAAATACTTAGGCTTCCGCCCAGTATATTGGACACAGGAGCAAAACAAAGCATTCCATGTACATAACATTCAATGATATGCTAATGGACTTCATTGTAGTGAACCAAATAGGGAATCACTGGTCTTTTATAGCTGGCCATACATATCAAATCTATGTTGGCTGAACCAGATAATTTCTCCTCCTGTCTAATATGTATTGGTCCTTCTCTCTCTGATGTTGGGGGGAGTGAAGGATTGAGCACAATAGATTTCAACTGCCCTATCTGTTTCTTATCAGGAGATAAGCTGCTGCCGGAGGTGTGCATAAGCTGAGAATGCATATAATTGGGGGAATCGGAAGAGATAGCTCTGAGTGAGTGTATGTGTATGATCAGCTTGAAAAGAGTAAAATATACTGTGCTGTGCAAAAGTCACAAACCGCCATTTTACATTTAATACCATCATGTAATGGGGTTTCAGTTTGTAGGTTGTGCGACAATACAATGGGAAAAAGATCCACTTTCCTATGGGAAAAAAAACACTTGTTTTTTTTTCTAATCTCATACAACACATTTTAAAGTTGTCCTGTCACCATACAAATGCAGTGCAATCTGCAGGCAGCATGTTAAAGAGCTGGAGGAGCTGAGCAGATTGATATATGGTTTGTGGAAAGATTAAGTAAAACATGTAATTTTTTCATTTATTCCTCTGCATTTTCTATGCTTAGGAGCATGTAGGTGGTCCTCCTTTCCAATTGATGTCTATGCTTAGTCATGCAGAGTTGGGGTAGGTTCACATCACTGTTTCATTTGCTGTTCTTCTGATACATCACAAGGACAGAATACAAAACACAAAAAATACAGTAGGTCCTTTATTTTGACCATTTCCGTCTGAGATCCGTTATTTTAGATGGTAAAAAAAGACCTTCATGGAAGACGATTCCTCCCATCAAAAATAACAGTTAATTTTTTTTGTTTTCTGTTCTTCTGACGAATCAGAAGAACGGGAAACAAAAAGGTGATGTAAACCTACTAGTGTTGATCGAGCACCAAAGTGCTCGGGTGCTTGAGTAGAACACCTCGGGATGCTCGATACCAAGCACAATGGAAGTCAATGAGAGAATCCGAGCATCAAACGAGGCACCCCCTGCTCTGAAGAGGGGAGGGTGTCTGGTTCACAGGAAAAGGTCAGAAATTGATGGAAACACCATTGAAATGGTTCGGGAACAGCATAAGAAGGATATCTGGATGCATTTTGGACTCCCAGGTCTCTGGTGGGAACGATGTTGTCCGAGTAGTACGCCAATTTTACAGACTGACAATAATACGCACAAAACCAAAGATAAAATTTATTTTTGAGGAAAAATTGTTAGGAAACATTCTTTCCTGTATATTTACTTGTATATAAAGTGCAAGTGCTGCCAATAATTATAAGGAAGAGGCACTCCGAAACAGTCTTTATATCACATAAAGGAGGGCCTCATTCACATTGTGGTACAATTGTTCAGGTAGTGGGACGCCTACACTCTTAAAGCCTATGCACTAAGTGAAAGGGCTGCCAAAAATTACAAGGAACCGACATTCCAATACACTCTGTATTACACATAAAGGAGGGCATCATACACACCCTTGAAAAATTACGATTGATGGCCTACTGGTGACCCTCAAAAACATTAGGAGCAAGGGCCTGCTGGTGACTCTCTAAAACATTAGGGGCGAGTGCCTGCTGCTGATCTGACCATCTAAAGCATTATGTGCAAGGACCTGCTGCTGAGATGACCATCTAAAACATTAGGGGCGAGGGCCTGCTGGTAAGCTGACCATCTAAAACATTAGGGATGAAGGCCTGCTGCTAATCTGACCATGGAAAAAATTATGGGCGAGGGTCTGCTGCTGAGCTGACCATCTAAAACATTAGGGGCAAGTGCCTGCTGCTTAGCTGACCATCTAAAACATTATGGGCGAGGGCCTGCTGCTGAGCTTACCATCTTAAACATTATAGGCGAGGGCTTGCTGCTGAGCTGACCATCTAAAACATTAGGGGCGAGTGCCTGCTGCTGATCTGACCATCTAAAGCATTATGGGCAAGGGCCTGCTGCTGAGAAGACCATCTAAAACATTAGGGGTGAGGGCCTGCTGCTGAGCTGACCATCTAAAACATTAGGGAGGAAGGCCTGCTGCTGATCTGACCATGAAAAAAATTATGGGCGAGGGTCTGCTGCTGAGCTGACTATCTAAAACATTAGGGGTGAGGGTCTGCTGCTGAGCTGACTCTCTAAAACAGTGTTCCCCTCCCCTCCCCTCCTTGGTTGCCCAAGGAACTACGTACTCTGCTGCCAGAGTTGTCAGCTGGACATTTTTGGAACAATTTTTCCACAAGGACCTTCTGGTATTGCACCATTTTGCTAGTACTCTCCACCACAGGAATGAGAGATGAGAAGTTCTCTTTGTAGTGGGGGTCGAGAAGGGTGAACAACCAGTAATCGGTGTTGGCCAAAATGCGTATAACGTGAGGGTCACGGGAAAGGCAGCATAACAAAGTCAGCCATGTATGCCAGAGTCCCAACAGACTAGACTTCGCTGTCCTCCTCCGGAGGATGACTCTCAATCTCCTCATCCTCTTCCTCCTCTTCGGCCCATCCACACTGAACAGATGGAATAATCCTGCTATAGGTACTAACCTCTGTACAGGAGGCAACCGTCTCCTGCTCCTCCTCCTCCTCATCATCATCATCATCCAATTAGTGCAGAGAAGACAAACTGAGGGTGGTCTGGCTATCACCCTGTGTACTGTCTTCCCCCATTTCCACCTCTTCCACATGCAAAGCGTCTGCCTTTATTGTGAGCAGCGAGCATTTCAGTAGACACAGAAGTGGGATGGTTACGTTGATAATAGTGTTATCGCCGCTCACCATCTGTGTTGATTCCTCAAAGTTGCATAAAACCTCACAGAGGTCAGACATCCATGCCCACTCATCGCTTATAAAGAGTGGAAGCCGACTGGAAAGGCGATGACCATGTTACAGCTGGTATTCCACTACTTCCCTCTGGTGCTCACAAAGCCTGTCCAACATGTGGAACGTGGAGTTCCAGTACGTGCTCACATTGCACAACAGTCGGTGAGCTGGCAATTGCAAGCACTGCTGCAGCGCTGCCAGACCGGGGTCAGCTGTAGAGGACTTTTAGAAATGGGCATACACGTGGCGCACCTTCATCAATAGCTTAGGCAAATTGGGGTAGGTTTTGAGACACTGCTGAACCACAATGTTGAACATGTGGGCTAGGCATGGGATGTCTCTGAGCTTGCCGAGCTCCAAAGCCGCCACCAAGTTACGGCCATTATCAGGCACAACCTTGCCTGGTTGTAGGTTGAGTGGCGAGAGCCGCAGCTCAGTCTGGTCTCTTATCCCCTGCCACAGCTCTGCGGCGGTGTGCTGTTTGTCCTCTAAGCATACCAGCTTCAGCACCGCCTTTTACCTCATCCCCACTGCAGTGCTACACTACTTCCAGCTACTCACTGATGGCTGACTGGTGCTGCAAGATGACAATTCAGAGGTGGAAGTGGAGGAGGAGGTGAAGAAGGGTTTCAGTCACTAATGTAGGTGGTGGCGGAAATCCTGATGGAAGTAGGGCCCGCAATCCTTGGCGTCAGTAACACCTGTGCCATCCCAGGGTACGACTCGCTCCCGGTGTCCACAATGTTTACCCAGTGTGCCATCAGGTAAATGTAGCGTCCCTGGCCACAAGCACTTGTCCATGTGTCAGTCGTTAAGTGTACCTTCCCAATAACTGCGTTGGTCAGGGCACAGGTGATGTTATGGGACACATGCTGGTGTAAGGGGGCTGGGTAATGAGAAACGGCCGCCGCCATAAGGCTGCGGAAAGCCTCAGCGTCCACAAGCCTAAATGGCAACATTTCCAGAGCCAGCAATTTGGAAAGGAGCGCATTTAGTGCTTTGGCCTGTGGGTGGGTGGCTGGGTATTTGTACTTTCGTTCAAAGGCCTGGGGTATGGACATCTGTACGCTGCGCTAGGACACAGAAGTGGATGTGCTAGCTGATGGTGCTTGCAAAAATCCAGGTGCAGGGCCTGTGTCTTGGATAGAGGATTGGCCAGCATGTAACACAGGGAAAGAGGAGACAGTGGTGTGACCCTCAGACACCGATTGTGGACCCAGGCGTTTGGCCCACCTATTAGGGTGCTTTGATGCCATGTGGCGGATCATGCAGGTGGTGGTGAGGTTGCTAGTGTTAGGCCCCTGCTCATTTTGGTACAGCACAGATTCTATTATCGTCTGCAATTTCATCAAAAAAGCGCCAGCCTGCGGAACACCTAACCCTTGTCAAGTGAGATTTCCGCAAGGGGGTGCTCCAGGGAACAGTGTGGGCCTGTTTGGTGTGCCCCGCCTTCTCCCTTTTGCCGCCCCACTGCCTCTTCCAGCCTGTTGCCGTGCTGCGGATCCCTCCCCCTCTGTACTGCTGTCCTCGCTCGGCTTGCCACCTTCCCAGGTTGGGTCAGTGATTTCATCGTCCACCACCTCCTCGTCCACTTCCTCACTCTGGTCATCCTCCTGACTTGTCGACCTAACAACAACCTCACTTATTGACAACTGTGTCTCATCCTCATCATCAACCTCTTGAGACACTAATTGCCGTTGACTTATTGGCAACTGTGTTTTATCATCATCATTCACCTTGTGAAACACTAATTGCCGTTCCCCACCGCCATCTTCTTCTGACTGTGGATGTTTACGAGTTTGGGAATCAGGGCACAAGATCTCCCTATGTCCCTCTTCAAGCGAGCTTGGCGAGAGGCCCAAATTAAGGAATGGCGCTGAAAAGAGCTACTTAGAATATCCGAGTGTGGGATCACTTGTTTGCAAAGGTTCTCCATGGTGGGAGGAAGGAGGATCAGGGCATGGATTCTGTTGACCAGACTCTTGGCTACTGAGACTGGACTTTGTGGAAGACAGGGTGGTGCTTAACCAACTGGAAGCATTATCTGCTGCAATCCAACCGACCACCTGCTGGTCTGACTTCGAGAGTGGTGTCCTGCGCCGCCCTGCAAACTGGGATATGAAGCTAGGTATCGTGGATGAGTGTGTTTCTCGTGCTCTGCCAGCAGGCACAGTGTAACCGCGCCCAGGGCCGCGGCCTTTGCGTGCTCCATCAGCAGCAAGGCCACTTCCCGGTCCCTATTGCTCGCCTTCATTCTATTAAATGATATATTTGCTTGCAAGTATGTCACACGTACAGTAGCACTTTTTTTTTTAAGTGTATGCGCAAATAAGTTACAGTCAATGTCACTGATATTTGGGATGCGGAAACATTATACAGGAGAGGTACCACAGGTAATGGCGCTGCTGCCAACAGCAGCTAAGAAAAAATTGTTGTCAATGTCACAGATATTTGGGATGCAGAAACGCTTTACAGGAGATGTAGCGCAGGTAATGTCACTGTCCGCAGCGGACACCGTCTACGGAAAAAGTACACTGGATGTCACAGATATTTTTAGGATGCACAAACGTTATACAGGAGATGTAGCGCAGATAATGTCGCTGTCAGCAGCGTCTACAGAAAAAGTACACTGGATGTCAGATATCTTTAGCATGCGCAAACGTTATACAGGAGATGTAGTGCAGGTAATTCAACTGTCCGCAGCGGACACCGTCTACAGAAAAAAGTACACTGGATGTCAGATATCTTTAGCATGCGCAAATGTTATACAGGAGATGTAGTGCAGGTAATTTAACTGTCCGCAGCGGACACCGTCTACAGAAAAAAGTACACTGGATGTCACAGATATTATTAAGACGCGCACATGTTTAACAGGAGATGTAGCGCAGATAATGTCGCTGTCCGCAGCGTCTACGGAAAAAGTACACTGGATGTCACAGATATTTTTAGAATGTGCAAACGTTATACAGGAGATGTCGCACAGGTAATGTCAATTCAAGCTATTTAGCGCAGGTTGCGCTAATAATATATATAGCTGCCAGATACAACAATAGTCCTTAACCACTTACCGCTACTCTAACGCCGAAAGGCGTCATCTCTGCGGCGCTCCCAGGCTACGCTAACGCCGATCGGCGTCATCTCGCGTGAGCCGAGATTTCCTGTGAACGCGCGCACACAGGAGCGCGCGTTCACAGGAACGCATAGTGCACAAGTTCATCTGCAGCCTGCCGGCCGCGATCATTGGCTGGCAGGCTGTAGATTTTTGAATCGTCCAATGAAATGGTTATGTCAGACGCTATTTTGAAAATAGCGTCTGATATAACTGCTGCCTGGTCCTCTGGTGGTCCCTTTCGCTTGGATCGACCACCAGAGGACACAGGCAGCTCAGTAAGTAGCACCAAACACCACACTACACATTAGATATTACCCTGTCATTTATTAACCCCTTATTTAGCACCTGATCACCCATATTAGACTCCCTGATCACCCTGATCACCCCCTTGTCCACCCCCCTGTCATTGATCACCCCCCCTGTAAGGGTCCCTCACCCCTGCCAGGTAGTTAGCTACTTGCTAGGTAGTTTAGCGCCCACCGCACCGCACCGCAGTCACCGATTAGTCGCTGATTAGCGTCATCGCTGTCGCTAATCAGCACTAGTACTATATAGTATCTGTAAGTGATCACAATCAGATCTATATAAGTACATTAGGGTCACCTTAGGTTCTACAAAAAACGCAGTGTTCGCCCAATCAGGCCTGATCTTGTGCGCACACTTGCGTTCAGTCCGCCCCGCCGCAGTGACAGAATTTTTTTTTCTGATCACTGCAAAAACACCGTAAAATCGCTGCGGCGCTATAAAAGATCACTTTTGAGCTTTTTGGATCTTTATTAGCGATCGCAGCTTTATTTCGCAAGCACTCCCTTTTACTAAGCAGGTTTGATCTTTTTCCCGGGTAGTCTCAGAGGAATACCCCCTAAATTTAGTGAACCCAAAATGTCAAACAAGGGGTATTCCGCTGAAGAGGCCTACAGGATTCTGGCCGTGATGGATGAAAGCGATGGGGACGCCTCACCCGCTGAATCCAGTGGTTCAGAATATGAACCTGTAGACAGCAGTGGCACTCTAACGGCTAGTGAGGATGACGAGGTAGAGGTCCCTGCTACGGCCAGACGTACCCGATCCCATGTAAGAGTTCTGCCTACCCTGCATGATGATCCTCATTTGCAGCAGAGTGGTGCTAGCGCTGATCTTGTTTATGGTGCGGCATACACCAGCAGCGCAGCACAGCCTGGACCTTCTACCAGCACTGCCGTATTCCCTGGTGAAGTGGCGAGCACCAGAAGGGCAGTTCCAGCTGGTACGGTGGCACGTGCAATAACTCCCCCGTCGCAGCCACCGCGTTCACAGGCCCGTAGAACCCTTAGAGGTGCTGGCAAATCCTAATTGGCAATCCCCTGATTCCGCCGCACCCGTATTGCCCCCTTTCACCGCCCAGTCTGGAGTTCGCGTGGAGACGGCTCATTTAGGATCGGCCCTTCAGTTTTTTGAGCTGTTCTTCACCGCGGATCTCTATGACCTAGTTGTGGCAGAAACCAACCGCTACGCCACACAGTTTATTACCGCCAATCCGGAAAGCTTCTATGCCCAGCCTTTCCGGTGGAAACCAGTCACCGTTTCCGAGTTTAAATTTTTTTTGGGCCTTCTCCTCAGCATGGGTCTAACTAAAAAAAATGTATTGCGGTCATATTGGTCTAAAGACCCAATACATTTCATGCCCATGTTCTCTGCTGCAATGTCTAGGGCACGTTTTGAGGCCATCATGTGCTTTATGGTGAGAAGTACTTTGCAATCAAAATCTGTAAAAAATGGCTGGTGAAATCCTAAAGGTGCTCTTTGGAATATGTGCCCCTTTGCCCACCTAGGCTGCCAAAAAGTGTGACACATCTGGTATCGCCGTACTCAGGAGAAGTTGGGGAATGTGTTTTGGGGTGTCATTTTACATATACCCATGCTGGGTGAGAGAAATATCTTGGTAAAAGACAACATTTCCCATTTTTTTTATACAAAGTTGGCATTTGACCAAGATATTTATCTCACCCAGCATGGGTATATGTAAAATTACACCCCAAAACACATTCCCCAACTTCTCCCGAGTACGGCGATACCAGATGTGTGACACTTTTTTGCAGCCTAGGTGGGCAAAGGGGCACACATTCCAAAGAGCACCTTTCGGATTTCGCAGGCCATTTTTTACAGATTTTGATTTCACACTACTTCTCACGCATATGGTCCCCTAAATTGCCAGGGCAGTATAACTACCCCACAAGTGACCCCATTTTGGAAAGAAGACACCCCAAGGTATTCCGTGAGGGGCATGGCGAGTTCCTAGAATTTTTTATTTTTTGTCACAAGTTAGCGGAAAATTATGATTTTTTTTATTTTTATTTTTTTCCTTACAAAGTCTCATATTCCACTAACTTGCGACAAAAAATAAAAAATTCTAGGAACTCGCCATGCCCCTCATGGAATACCTTGGGGTGTCTTCTTTCCAAAATGGGGTCACTTGTGGGGTAGTTATACTGCCCTGGCAATTTAGGGGCCCAAATGTGTGAGAAGTAGTTTGAAATCAAAATCTGTAAAAAATGGCTGGTGAAATCCTAAAGGTGCTCTTTGGAATGTGTGCCCCTTTGCCCACCTTGGCAGCAAAAAAGTGTCACACATCTGGTATCGCCGTACTCAGGAGAAGTTGGGGAATGTGTTTTGGGGTGTCATTTTACATATACCCATGCTGGGTGAGAGAAATATCTTGGCAAAAGACAACATTTCCCATTTTTTTATACAAAGTTGGCATTTGACCAAGATATTTCTCTCACCCAGCATGGGTATATGTAAAATGACACCCCAAAACACATTCCCCAACTTCTCCT
Organism: Bufo gargarizans; assembly: GCF_014858855.1. Lineage (NCBI taxonomy): Eukaryota > Metazoa > Chordata > Amphibia > Anura > Bufonidae > Bufo > Bufo gargarizans. Next base: position 629,882,371 of record NC_058080.1, on the reverse strand, counting down.
GAGTACGGCGATATGAGATGTGTGACACTTTTTTGCAGCCAAGGTGGGCAAAAGGGCACATATTCCAAAGTGCACCTTTCGGATTTCGCAGGCCATTTTTTACAGATTTTGATTTCACACTACTTCTCACGCATATGGTCCCCTAAATTGCCAGGGCAGTATAACTACCCCACAAGTGACCCCATTTTGGAAAGAAGACACCCCAAGGTATTTCGTGAGGGGCATGGCGAGTTCCTAGAATTTTTTATTTTTTGTCACAAGTTAGTGGAATATGAGACTTTGTAAGAAAAAAATAAAATAAAAAATAAATCATCATTTTCCGCTAACTTGTGACAAAAAATAAAAACTTCTATGAGCTCACTATGCCCATCAGCGAATACCTTAGGGTGTCTACTTTCCGAAATGGGGTCATTTGTGGGGTTTTTCTATTGTCTGGGCATTGTAGAACCTCAGGAAACATGACAGGTGCTCAGAAAATCAGAGCTGTTTCAAAAAGCGGAAATTCACATTTTTGTACCATAGTTTGTAAACGCTATAACTTTTACCCAAACCATTTTTTTTTTACCCAAACATTTTTTTTTTATCAAAGACATGTAGAACAATAAATTTAGCGAAAAATTTATATATGGATGTGGTTTTTTTTGCAAAATTTTACAACTGAAAGTGAAAAATTTCATTTTTTTGCAAAAAAATCGTTAAATTTCAATTAATAACAAAAAAAGTAAAAATGTCAGCAGCAATGAAATACCACCAAATGAAAGCTCTATTAGTGAGAAGAAAAGGAGGTAAAATTCATTTGGGTGGTAAGTTGCATGACTGAGCAATAAACTGCTAAAGTTGTGGAGTGCCGATTTGTAAAAAAGGGCCTGGTCACTAGGGGGGTATAAACCTGTGGTCCTTAAGTGGTTAAAAGGACTTTTGGGTCTCTACAATTGCACGCAATTTAGGGCAGTTTGCGCTAAAAATATATACAGTATTGCTGCCAGACACAACAATAGTCCTTGAAAGGACTTTTGGTCTCTAACACCAACCCTGCCTAACAAAAGAATGTAATTCCATTCCCTACACTATGTTCCTTCTACAGCACAGCTCTCCCTGACTAAGACTGAGCCGAACCACGTGTAATCGGGTGCTTTATAGCACCCGATGACGCGTTCCGGCCAGTCAATCACCGTAATGGCAGTAACCAACATGGCCACAGCATTACAGTGAGTGGCATCGCGCTTGAGCACACGCGGTATTCGGCCGAACTGGTTTTTGGCCGAGCATGCTTGCTCAACACTAAAACCTACCCTTATCTGAAAATCACTGATCGGACCGACTCCACACGACTCCTTAGAATGAGCAGGAATTTCAATGAATAAAATACAAGTTTTACTGAATCTTATCCCATAAAACTATATATAAATCTATGCAGTTCCTCCTGCTCTATAACATGCTACTTGCTGACTGGACTGCACTGAACCATTAAAAGTGTATTTCCACTATAGAGATTAATGGCGTGCTTGGCTGTTTCTGTGACTCCCATGTAAATGAATGAAGACAACACACCACTTCTCTCCCTTCCTTCTCTGCCAGGATGCAGTGGCTAGCAGCTGTTTCAGAAGGCAAGAAAGGGATCTGGGACTCATCCCATTCTAGAGATGTGCAAATAGACAGCACTCCAAATGGTAGATATGCAAATTAGTGTATTTATTCAGCTGGGCATGGTGGTACACAATAATACAACGTTTTGGGCTAAAAGAAAGCCCTTCTTCAGGCTGGATTGTGTGCCGGCCTTCCCTTTACCCTGGTCACAATCTAGCCTGATGAAGGGCTTTCCTTTAGCCCAAAACATTGCATTATTGTGTACCACCATGTCCGGCTGAATAAATACACTATTTGCATATCTACCATTTGGAGTGCTGTCTATTTGCTTATATTACAAGTGTGGATCCTGAGGTGGACTCAGGAACAGAACCGTGACGAGCACCCTAAAATAAGCCAGAATATTGCTGAGTGCTATGACCATTTGGGATTATTCTAGAGATGTGTGGGTCCCAGAGGCAGAAACCACACCATTTATTATAAAACCTGTTAAAATCATAACAATATCACTGTGTTATTTCCAATATGTGGACATAAAGTGAATTGTGATACAATTTCTGAAAAATTTAAATATTTTCAGTATACGGTTTCAAATTTTGAATAATTAAACCAAGAAAGCAAATTGAAATTTGAAGATTACAACAGGTAATATAAATGTGCATGCAATACTTACCTTTTTTTGCTTGTAGTAGTGAAGACTCCCATCATGTTTGAGAACAAACCACCTCTTCCTCCACCCTTTTAATAATCCGGAATGGGTTCGCTTATGTAAATAACCTCGGCATGTTGGTCTGGGAGTGTTAGGAAACCGGCTGATGTCTGATCCGACAACCAGGGTCAAAACATCAGGACCTGAAGGACATTTAAGAATATTCCTTTATGTCATATTTCATAAAATGTTCCAAAAATACAGTACACTAACTGCAAGTATCCACCTGAATCTGAATACTTTTGTAAATGCATGCAATAAAAAATTTAGCATAGCCACTGAGTTATTTAATAAAATGTATCTGTTTGTTTTAATTTCTTTGTCCTGCTCAATGAGATGGCCGCACATGCTCAGTTTCATCCTTCAATTGCCTCCTGAATTGTGAAAGGTAGAAAGCTGCAGTAGAATGGGCACACCCCTGAACTGCAGTAGAATGGACACACCCCTGAGCTGCAGTAGAATGGACACACCCCTGCGCTGCAGCAGAAAAGACACTCCCTTTGAGCTGTCAGCATGATATAATTCTAGCAGATCAAAGAATGGGGAGATCTCTGCATCCATGTGAGGTACAGGGCTGGTTCTAGCTTTGTTAGAAAAAGGTTGTCATGTACTATATATTTTCATTTTTACATGAATCATGGGATAACACCTTTAACTCCTTCTACTCTGCACCAGGGCCGGATTAACGTAGGGGCTGATGGAGCTGCAGCTCCAGGCCCCTACCATAAAATAGGCCCATCCGTGCCAGGCAAAAGGCCGTCGGGAGCGGCCTTTTGCCGATTTGTACACAGCGCATCCGCATGGTGCAGGAGGGATAATCGCGGGCGCACTGAGTTCATATCTGGCGGGCCGCGTCATTACAGGAACAGCACCAGCTGCTCTCACGTCCTGCCACTGCCACCGGATATACGTCACAGCCGGAGGCAGGACGTCAGAACAGCTGGTGCGGTTCCTATAAATAATGCCCGCCAGATATGAACTCAGTAATGTGCCCGCGATTATTCCTCCTGCACCACAGTTTCGACCAGGCCAGCACAGGACGGCGACGGCCCACAGGCGCTGGGTCACAGGGTCACAGGGTCACAGGCAGCCCACACACCACACGGAGAGCCGGAGACAGCAGGCAGCAGCAGGAGCTTCTGGAGGCAGGCTGCAGCAGGTATGAGATGCCCTGCCTTCCAACTAGATGAGTGTATCAGGGCAATCATAGTGCTGTTATGATTTATGGACACAGCTCTCAGCAGGCTCAGAAACAGCCTGTGGACTGTGACTCTCAAGAAGCACAGCCAGATAGATGGCTGGCTAAGCATGCTGAGAGCTGTGTCCATAAATCATAACAGCACTATGAAAATTACTGACTGGCTAAAAGGCTACTTTCACACTAGCGTTCGGTTCAGAGCGGATCCGTTCTGAACGGATCCGTTCATATAATGCAAATGGTGGCTCCGTTCAGAACGGATCCGTCTGCATTATATTGTCAAAAAAATGTCTGTGAAAGTAGCCTGAACGGATTTGTCCAGACTTTTACAATGAAAGTCAATGGGGGACGGATCCGTTTGAAGATTGAGCCATATTGTGTCATCTTCAAACGGATCCGTCCCCATTGACTGACTTACATTGTAAGTCTGGACGGATCCGCTTGCCTCCGCACGGCCAGGCGGACACCTGAACGCTGCAAGCAGCGTTCAGGTGTCTGCCTGCTGAGCGGAGGACAAACAGTGCCAGACTGATGCATTCTGAGCGGATCCGCGTCCATTCAGACTGCATCAGGGCTGGACGGAAGCGTTCGGGTCCGCTTGTGAGCCCCTTCAAACGGAGCTCACAAGCGGACACCCGAACGCTAGTGTGAAAGTAGCCTAAGTCAATGGGGACGGATCCGTTTGAAGATGACACAATATGGCTCAATCCTCAAACAGATCCGTCCCCCATTGACTTTCAATGTAAAAGTCTGGACGGATCCGTTCAGGCTAATTTCACAGACATTTTTTTTGACAATATAATGCAGATGGATCCGTTCTGAACGGAGCCACCATCTGCATTATATGAGTGGATCCGTTCAGAACGGATCCGCTCTGAACGCTAGTGTGAAAGTAGCCTTACATTGTAAGTCTGGACGGATCCGCTTGCTTCCGCACGGCCAGGCGGACACCTGAACGTTGCAAGCAGCGTTCAGGTGTCCGTCTGCTGAGCGGAGCCTGAACGGTGCCAGACTGATGCATTCTGAGCGCATCCGTGTCCACTCAGAATGTATTAGGGCTGGACGGAAGCGTTCGGGTCCGCTTGTGAGAGCCTTCAAACGGAACTCACAAGCGGACAGCCGAACGCTAGTGTGAAAGTAGCCTAAGCATGCTGAGACTGAGCTCAGTCTAAATAACAACACATAAAGAAATTACTGTTTCTAGCTGCTAGTCCACAGTCCACAGCAGCTAGAAACAGTAATTTCTTTAAAGAGATTCTGTCACCAGGTTTCACCCCTCAGCTAAAAATATGCTGATGTTCAGGGCGTCTTCATGATTCCTAATGTGGGCTTATAAATGTAATCTGTGGGCTTATTTAGCTAAAAAAAACTGCTTTTACTAACCTGTCAGTCAAACAAATAAGGTGCCCAAGGGGATGTTAATGGAGCAAGGTGCAGTCTGCACCCGCCGCCATTCGTGCCCAGCGCCGCCTTTCCGGACTTCTGCGCCTCCCTCCCTCCCCCTTCTTCTGCTGTAAGATTTTGCGCACAGGGCTCTGCCTGATGCGCCGTGCGGACTTCTCCATTTGGCTTCTTACAGCAAAGTGCTCATGCGCCGGCACTTCGCTCAACCCTTGTATGCGTGAGATCTTACAGCAGGAGGGGGAGGGCGGGAGGCGGCGCAGAAGTCTGGCACGAACGGCGGCGGGTGCAGACGGCACCTTGCATCCATTAACATCCCCTCGGGCACCTTATTTGTTTGACTGACAGGTTAGTAAAAGCTGTTTTTTAGCTAAATAAGCCCACATATGACATTTATAAGCCCACATTAGGAATCGTGAAGACGCCCTGAACATCAGCATATTTTTAGCTGACAGGGGTGAAACCTGGTGACGGTATCCCTTTAATGTGTTATGTTATTTATGATTTTATATATTATGTATATATTTCCATAAAAAGGCCCAGCAAAATCCTCAGCATCAGGCCCATGATGCTCTTAATCCGGCCCTGCTCTGCACCATACTATTATGTAGGCAGATCTATGACATAATACAGTATTTGCATCCAACACTCTCCTCTAATGTCCATGTCAATAAGTTTCAATGGGATGCAAAGGCCTAAAGAAGGCCACCAGATCTGCCATGCCCCTACCTGATAGGCTGCTTGTCAGTTTTACAGGCACAAATACCACAATGCAGAAGTAGATAGTACTCAGTTGTTCTTGGCTGTCTTCAGCAGTGCCCTAGATTTTGAATGAAGTGTGGCATCCATGTTCAACTATCACACTATATTCAAACGAGGGACTCAGGACCTCTGTTTTTGTCATTATTTGGGGTTCCAGTTGTGGGATCACCAGTGATCTGAGGCATATCCCTAACCTGTGGAGGACAGAGACCAAAATAGGCACTGCACTGTATTTTTCATTTGTCCTTTCTTTTCCTTATTTTCAGTGAAATGACTGTAAAAGTAGGGATAGGGTTAAACATTCGATTTCTCTTGTTATTATGGCTTAATTTGTCAAACTCAGCTGCACACGGTACAAAAGCGAGGGGAAAATACTAGATATTTTGTACTATGATTGGCACGTTTCATGTTTGATTTGACAGAAGAACAAAATGGTTACAGTGAAACGGGAACAATGATTCAATCTGTTTTGTTCTGGATTTTACAAATTGCTATAGAGATTAATAAAATCCTTTATTCATTTACTGTATCATACAGAGATCGTCTGAATATAGCATTTAGAGCAGACAAGACTGCAAATTGGTGGCTGTGGTAGTCATTTACATTGTGCAGTATATTATTATCCACAGCATCTCGTCTATGAAGCAGTGACAGGAATGGAGGATAAAAAGCCATAAAACATTTCTGTTAGAAAGATAGAAGAAAAGGAGTTGTCTGGTACAGAAAAAAAAACTATTTTTACTAATTCTTTATTAAAGCATCCAGAGTTAATTGTGTAGACTCCTGAATAGATGCCTCCAGCAAAGAAAGTGCTCAAAAATGGCAACAAACTATTTTCTGCAGCACAAAATCAAAGGGTTTGACCGATATGGAACATTGAACGCTAGAGAATGGGTCGCCCAAAGTAAAGGAGAGTACTGAGAATAGCCAAGCGAGCACCCTCAGATATATTCAGAAGTCCCATATTGGTGAATGGAGAGCACATCATGCAATTGCGACCACCTCTCCATTCACCATTATGGGACTGCTGGAAATAGCTGAGCCTGCACTCGGCCATCTTTGGAACTCCCATAGCGGAGAACGGAGCGCGGCCTCACATGTGCACTCTATTCACTTCAGGGGTCCTATTCTGGATATAAGGGGCAGGCACCATCAATATCCGGATGGGAATACCCCTTTCAGATTCAAGTTTCTAAGGCTCTGTGCAGACTGCATCTTAGCCTTCACTTGAGATGTACAATACATACGTCCAACCGAAGGATCCAACATATGGCATTATATAGCCATAAAGTGACGTACAATGCATCGGACGTTGGTCATAATGTTATAAAAAAATACTGCATGCTATTTTTGTGGCGGCCCAATAGAGGCCACAAGAGGATGTTCTTTTACCTCTGTGAGATGAAAGGAGCTCTATGGATATGTTTGAACCTTTCCTGGTATACAAGCTAAGTTCTACATTATACAGGGGAGCACAATGCAATCACGCTGTGCCTATACGTAATGTCAGCACAGGAGTCTTTCATTACGCAATCATCAGGAGTCATCTGACTGGCTTTCTCATTTCCTAATTCAGAAAATAATTTTAATGACCGGACAAAAAGTCCAGTTGCTCTGACTTATTACTACTGATACACCATGACCTGGATGAATGACAACTGTCACAGACTTTTATTTAAAAAAAAATAAGTAAAAAATCCCCCCACTGTAATATGACAGTTTTCATTGGCTTCTATGGAATGGACAAGCAAGTGACAGTGTTAACCGAAACATTTGGTAAAATTGTAATAGCGCGGATCCTCTATATACTTAATATGACGTATTCTGCAGCACCTTACATTTCAAGGATTTCATGATGTAGCAAACATACAGATTACAAGCAATCATTGATAAAGACAACCACAAACAGTGACAAAATAAAGAGAAGACCCATCTAAGACTACTTTCACACTTGCGGCAGAGTGATCCGGCAAGCAGTTCCACCGCCGGAACTGCCTGTTGGATCAGGCAATCTGCATGCAAACGGACAGCATTTGTAGACAGATCCGATGTCATCTGGAGAAACTGATCCGTTATATATTGTTTTTTAACATTTTTACCGGTCTGCGCATGCTCAGACCGGAAGAATGGATCCGGCATTGCGGTATTTCCTCCGTCCAAAAAGCCGTTCAGTGACTGAAGTGATGACATCCTGATGCATCCTCAATGGATTTCTGTACATTCAGAATGCATGGGGATAAAACCGATCAGTTCTTTTCCGGTATTGAGCCCTTATGATGGAACTCGGAAAAGAAAAACGCTAGTGTGAAAGTACCCTAAAGCTCACCATCTAAAGAATACAGGGGAAAGTTTCTGAATGTTACCTGCGGCAAAGCTATCCAGCAGGCTTTTCTCGTAGAGAACAGCCTGACGGTGTTCTCCGGATCCAGCATAGCCAGATAGTACCTCATGCCCGCCAGACCCCATTGACTATAAGGTCCAGGATTCGTCCCCACAAAAACCATTAAGTTATAGTCAATGAATTCTAATAGGCATGTGGCACTATCCAGCAATGCTGGATCTGGAGAACACCATCAGGCTGTTGTCTTCTGGTACAGCTTGCCGGATAGCTTTGCTACAAGTGTGAAGTTAGCCTAAGAGAACCAGGGGCTTCAATACTGGACTTAATAAAGAAATTGAATGGAGGAAATGTGCCTAATTGTGTTGTGCATTCCAGAGAACAGGTGCAGCCATAGAGAAGTCTTGCAAGGTGGTGATGAGGAACTGAAGTGATCCTCCAGGCTACAGATATTGATAACCTGTTTTTCAGGATAGGTAATCAATATCAGATCAGTGTGGTTCCGACAATCGGCACCCCCACCAATTAGCTGCTACGATGCTGTAGGAGCAGAAGCAGAATGCCCCTTACACTGTGTCGATTCTGGCCTTCACTTTATTTGGAGCTAAGCTGCAGTACTCTACACAACTGGCCGGTGGGTGAGCCTGGTGTCAGATCTCCACTGATTTCATAATCATCACATATCCGGAGGATAAGTCATCAATATCTGCAGCCTGGAGAACCCAGTGAAGGTAAACCCAATTTGACAAATGGAAGCGCCTGAATATCCCCCATAGTGGAATCATTATTAGGCAATGACCTGAATTTTAGCAGCCTAGCCTGGCTGTTGCATATGCGACAGTGTTAAAAGGTTCCAGTTTAGTTAGCAGAAGATATAGTTAAAAAATAAATAAATTGGTGAAGATGTTAAATGATAAATGCACAAATTTGTGTGCCTTTACATGTTTTAATGATGTCAAAGTAAACATTTACTCACTGTGTAAATATTCGTAAATAACAACTTTTAAAATTGTGATCCAAGAGCAAGATCATCAGGATGATAAAAATTTTGATCATAAGATTCACAGTCGCTGGATAATCTGGCGATTAAACCAGTGGGTACCATGTGACTACCATTACAAGTCCATCGCAGTATTGAGAAATTGCCCCATGTAAACACACATCCTGCAAATGTTTCAAGCTCAGTAGTAAAGTGGGCAAGGAAGATGGAGTTACGTTAAAAGGACACTCAGAAGGTCAATACTATGCAGGGATGAACATACAACAGGGGCCCAACAGGCAGAAGGGCACATGCTGCTATAAAAAAAGGCCATCAAGGTTACCCTATCAGAATTTTTTTTATAGATTCTGGTTCATTAGATGAAGGATTGACTAGAGAAGAAGTATGATACGTTTCTCAACTATTATTAAACAGCAAGGGGCCCACATACTGTTTTTGCACTGGGACCTTCCAGGGGTGGACTGGCCATAGACCATACTGGGGACGATTTCCAATGGCCCATCTGAGCCCTACTCATGGCCGCCGGCTGGCCATATAACATTCCTATGCTCCCAGCTTTAATTTATGCTGGCAACGACAGATACTTATGTACTAGACTGGCGGTCAGAGGTGTCCTCCTGTATTCTACTGTATTGCCATCCTCAGGATGGTGATACAGTTGAATACTGAGGTAGGGCATGGGAACAGATGACTTTCTTCCCTGTTGTGCACCCTCATAGGCCTCAGGCTACTAGGTCTGAAGCCTCTGAAGTGGTAGAACATTGCAGGTGGTCATGAAGTGATGACATCATCGCTCCTGCCTGTGCTGCATCCCAAGTAGCACAGATGATGTCTGGGAATGGGACCCATGTCAGTATTGGAATTTTTTTTCCTGGCCACTTGGGGACCATAGTGTATATTGGGAACACTATAGGGCATTACTGGGGATACTATAGGGCAATACTAAGGGCACTAAAGGGGCATCACTGGGGAACTATAGAGACATGTTTAATACTGGGGGCATTTTTATAACTGGGGGCATAATAAGGGACATTATTATTGGTGGAGGTACTGTAGGGGGCAATATTATTGCAGAGGGCACAATAGGGGGCATTATTATTGGTGGAGGCACTAAAGGAACATTTTTATGGCAGGGGCACTATGATTGGTAGAGGCACTTTGGGGAGCCTAATTATTGCTGGGAACACTACAGGAAGCATTATTATTGTTAGATGAACCATGGGGGTATTATTATTGCTAAAGGCGCTGTAGGGACATTATTGATACTGGGGACATTTATAATATTAGGAGCACTATGGGGACATTATTATTACTGTGGGTGCTATAGGGGCATTATTAATACTGGGGACAATATAGGGGCATATATATTTACTAAAGGCATTATAGAGGACATTATTATTACTATGGGCACTATATGGGACATTATTATTACTGGGCAAATTTTAGGAGGTACACTGTTTTAGCACCAGGATGGGAAGTTTTTGCTGACAAAGTGGGAAGAATGATCAGACATTGAGGGATCTAAAATGTCTCTGCAAAGATGAGAAGTGGTTGAAGGAAGTTGTCATTGTGGTCTTGTCCAAATAGAGAACTTGAGGAATAACAGCCTCTACATTAGAGGATATGTCACTGGCTATAAGAGGCATGTATTGCTGCATTCTCCTAAATGACCAGGCAAAACGCTGAAGGTAGGGCTTTCTAGGGGCTGTGACCTGTGTCTCACCTCCTCAGCCCCTTATTCTATATCTTAATTAGAAACAACTGGAGGAGAAGGAGGAGGACAGAAGGTGGTGAATAGGGAGGTATTTTGTGCTGCAGTGTGGTATTTGGTTCTGCTGGGGCAGTATATTGTGTTGCACTATGGTATTTACTATGTGGTATTATTGCTAACTCCACCTACTTGTGTTGACCATGCCCACTTCTGTTTGCCCTACTAATTTGGAGTCACTTTTATTTATTTTTTATCAGGGCCACTTTAAGTTCTCAGTCACTGGGGCCCTGAACTGCCTGTGTTTGACCCTGCTACTATGAGGTGTGTCAATGACAAGTTCTCTAAGGGGAGAACCAGATGTTTGAAGGAGATGCCTGAGATGTTTTAAGAGGGTGGCAACATGAGGTTTGACATTCCTGTGTTGCTTGGTGGGATTATAATTATATAATAGTGTTGCTGTTGGCATCCCTAGAATAATTTGAGAGTGTGAAGGGCATCATGCTTTGCACAACTGAGTATTTGTATATAACAATCTGGACGAAAAACATGGAGGTTACACCCCGGTAAAATGTCCTGTGTTGCAGCCTCTGGTACTCAGGTGAAAACATCTAAAGGTATTTTTACTGTATGCATCTGCTGGATTTGTCTACTGCATACACATCTGCTGTGTTTGGTAATTGTACTCTAGATACTCTATCTAGGCTGTGGAATAGTTCTAGGGTACATGCTAGCTAACGATTTGGAGGAGAGGATTTTGGAGGGCAAGTATATAAGCCAAAGAAGTCTCCAGTCTTACCATGATTAATGTCGAAAGTAAAGAATTGATGTATATTTCCTATTTTGGGGCCATACATAGGAGAAACACGTTTTGTGAGCACAGCGAGCACAGTTCTGTAGCTGCAGTTTTTTTCTGATGGAAAAAATGAATTCACAATTAACATTTCTGCTAACCTGCAAGTGTTATCTGATTCATTTTCTGTGTGATGCAGGTGAAAAAAGTGTACAGTGCTGCGGAATGTGTAGGTGCTATATATACAATGGAATAAAATAACACACATAATAAGTATTCTAGATATCAATATTTATAAGCAGATAGTGTGGATATTATGATTTTCTATCTATCTATCTATCTATCTATCTATCTATCTATCTATCTATCTATCTATCTATCTATCTATCTCTCAATCTATCTATCCAGGGGCGGATTTACCATAGAGCTTACAGGGAAATTTCCCAATGGGCTGATACCTAGGAGGGACACCCAAGCCCTCTTCATGGCCGCCATCCAGGTACATATTGATCTGATTCTCTCTTACGCATCTTTACAGCAGCCACAGGTGCCCTCCTAAATCCTCAGGACAGCGATACAGTTGAATACTGTGGCACAGATGGCAGTATTTCTTGCTGCACTGTGGTATTTGGCTCAGCTGGGGCGGTATATTGCTCTGCACTATGGTATTGCTGGCCCTGCCTATTTATTTTGCCCGGCCTTTAGTCAATTTGGACCTGACTGCAACATGGGGCCACTTTTACTTCTTTTTTCCAGGGCCACTTTTAGTTCCCAGTCGGCCCCTGTATCTATATATCTAGGGTTTGCTTAACACTTTGGACTCTCCTGACCCATTTTCACCATGTAAACAAATAACGTTTTCACATCCCATATGTAGCACTTCCTGTCAGGGCTCCATCAGGGCTGTACTGGTGGTACTGGGCCCGGAACAGCTGGGATACTGGGCCCACTTCAGGTCTGTGACATTGTTAGTCTTATTAGCATGCACTTCAGTGCAGTGAATACTAAAAGAACGGTGTGGTTGGTGGCACAGACATTTACTAAACATTAATTTACACGTTAAGACCAAAAAAACATAAAAAAACATAAAAAAAAATAAAAGAAAAGCTGGGAAGTTAAAAGTTAATTTTTTTGCCATAACAAAAAAAAAACAATTTTTCTGCCATAACCTTTACTAAATAAAATATTTTTATGTCTTTATTGAGAAATGAACCCCAGACCTTCTGCATGGTAGGCAGCAAGTTTACCACTAGACTATAGAACCACAGTGTTATAAGAATATGATTTTCTGTGCCTAAAAAGCTAAATAAATAATATTAAATAAATAGTATTACTGTTTAGTAGTTTTTAAGGCACTTTTAATTTCCAGCTTTTCTTTAACAGTTAAAGAAAATGTGGGAAGTTAAGCCACTTAATATTACAAAAAAATAAAAATAACGGACCAAAAACCATTACAATAAATGCATTTTTGTAACCTACTTACTAAATAAATATAATTGTATGGATCATAATAATCCATACAATATAGTGAACACATTATTTATGGTGATCGGTAAACAGTGTAAATAAAAATGGGCAATAGTTTTTTCATTTATTCAACCCATATTAAAATGTGTATGGCAAAAAAGGCCATATGTTCGCTTTCTAATCAATATACCTAATATATCTATCTAGGGTTTGTAAAAAATGAAAAATGTCGTAGGGCAAACCATCCCACATCTGGAGCCTGGACCCTATCTGAACCTCTAGTGCAGCCACATATAAGAGAGGTGGAATTTCTTAGACTTCGAATGAGAAAACCAAATGCATGTGGGGGCACCTCTCTACCTCAACATGCTCTATCTATCTATCTGTATGTTAACCACTGAATACTGGGAACACCCCGCACAATCTAAAAAAAATTTGGGAATGTTCTGACTATCTTCTAGCCATCATAATTTGGCCCTTGTCTAAAAGTTTCTCAGATCTTTACTCTTGCACATTTTTCAAGTTGCCAACAGATCATCTTCAAGAACTTACTATACAGCTGCTGCCCAAAATATTGCATCCCTTGACAGGTGCCCCTATATTTTTCACTTCACTGTCAGTGTTTTTTACTGTTATAGCAGATCACTGTATAGTCAGATCACAGTGATAAGAACCTTGAATTCACTTAATCCTTGTGTTCTTGGTCTACCCTACTTTGCTTTTTTTGCATTATTATTCTATTTATAACACTATGTACTTGCGTTGCATAGGAACAGCCTACACAGCAAAGCAAGCACCATCTCTATATTTAGCTTTCAGTATGTGGTGGTCATTATGCTAACTGGAAGAGTACATCCTTTTGCCTTCAAGATGATGAAGACAGAGATGGTGAAGACAGAGTATTGTTTGCCTGTGTGGTGGGAGTACTGAAGCATCTCTTATTCAAGTAGCACCAACACAAGCAGATAATTGCTGATAATCCAATGAGGAAAAACTTGTTTTTTGGGCTCAGAAACTGAAACATATTTAAAAAAAAGCAGACAAAATAAGATGTGACTGTTTGCGAATCCCCCAATATTCGCCAAGACCTCTTTAAACTGAATGCAGTATGTTAGATATGGTCCTCAAATGTCTCCATATACTGTTGGTACTTGTCCTTACCTTGCCTTGCTAAACTTGCAGCTTCTGAGTGAGGAATGCTAGTGACATCAGTTCCATTAACGGCCATTACTATGTCTCCAACCTGAAGCCCAGCTTCTTCTGCTGCTCCATCTATTTCATATAAATGATTAAAATGAAGACACAGATGGTATAAGGAAAAATAATATCCCTGTAATGTTGAACTAAAAAGTGGTGACAAGTATTTCTGCTACGGTATCTCTATAGAAATAACATGCTCAGGTATTAAGCAAAAGATTTATGGTGGAGTCTCATGCCTTGGCCAGTATAATAGTACAAAATGCCTCACTGGCACTTGGAATGCCAAGGCATCAAGCTCAAACTTGGTGTCTTGAATATAGCAATCATGAAGAACGGGCTTAGGTCAGAACTCCACTCTCCGAACACGCTGTACTTCTATAAACATGGAACAATCTCCAAAATATATTCTCCTGTACCAGATGAAGATTTTTTTTCCATTAGTGACACTGCAGCTGTCCTGAAAGTAGTAGACTATTTTTGAGCACTTTAGATCATTGTACTAAATTGTATATCGGAATAAGGCATAGAGGTTTCTTTGTAGGAGTCTTATTTCTATTTCTATTGCAATTGGCGGAATTGGTATCGGTGGGTTTGGGATATTAATATTAAAACTAGCATCCAACTGATATCAGCACTAATACCCCACAAAAAGTGATAGGTACCTACTAGTAAGCGTGGGTTGATTGCTATTTATTGTAGTTTCAACTTACGATGGCCCACAAAAGACCATTGTATATGAAAAATATTGTATCCTGGGGCCATTGTATCTTGAGGGATCACTGTAGAACAGAACATCTAGACAATGCCATGACTCTAATTATATAACAGACATACAGTCATAAACCATGATAAACCATGCTACTTATTTTTGACAACAAATAATGTTCTTACTTGTATCAACTTCAGTAACCAGAATAGGCTTTGAAAATTGGATCCGAAATCCCCATGGGTAGTCTCCTGTGCCTTTTGCAATTCTCACGGTACGCTCACGGACTGTTCAAAAGGGAATACATATTCAAAGTTTATTCATCTGCTGCCACAACTGGGAAAATAAGCTAATTTACATTCTAGGTATATATTTGCTTATATTATGCAGGTCATCTGTCAAGGAATGGAATAAATATATTTAAATAATGGATTACAATATTACAAGCTGGCAAGGCCAAAAGGATGGTGATGTGAGGAAAATTAGGACAGAATACATCTACATATTTCCTCATGTTGAAAACTGACGAGCATAGACTTATAAATGAGAACTATAATATGGATTATACTTGAGAAGAGGCAGCTTCTCGTTGTGGAATGTTAAACCAGAGTTCTACCTTGCAGCTAGTTTTCCTCAGGTCTTGCTAGAATGCAGTATGTCATTGTAGGTAGTCCTCTGAGAGGTAAAACAGCAAGAGCAGCAACCTCCATGGGCGTACATAGATCTCACCCACTTTCCCAGTAAGCATCCATCAAACACTCCTAGGCAATGCTTAAAGGGGTTCTAGTATCCTCTAGATAGATCATCAGCATCTGACCGTCGAGGGTCCGACACCCGGGACCCCCGCTGATCAACTGTTTGAGAAGGCAGCGGCACTCCAGCAGCGCCGGTACCTTCTCACTGTTTACTGCTGGCCCATTGACGTCACGACTAGTATCAACTGGCCTGGGCGGGGATAAGTTCTATTCAAGTGAACGGAGCTTAGCCGCACCCAGGCCAGTGATACTAGTCGTGACGTCACTGGGCTAGCGGTAAACATTGAGAAGGCCGCGGTGCTGCTGGAGCGCTGCTGTCTTCTTAAACAGTTGATTGGTGGGGGTCCCGGGTGTTGTACCCCTGCCGGTCAGATGCTGATGATCTATCCAGAGGATAAGTTAAATCAAACTGCAGGACCCCTTTAAACAAAGTGCAATGCCCCAGATTTCTGACAAACGTAATATATTTTTTTAATTTGGTGGAAGAAATGATAATTAAAAAAATTCTGATTAAAAAACTTTGGCCTCGCCCACTTTATCTGATTTCTATGTCAGAAAAAGTGAAACAGGAGGTTCAAATATGGCGTCATTTCTGAACACTATATTTCTCAATGTATTTATACGACACAACTGGCATAAATTTGTTGGTAAAGGTCCCCCCTATAGCTCTAAATCACTGCTTCCTGTAATATAATGTACTGTATGCAGCCACCACGAAACCATCAGGCAGCCACCTGGGCGAACTATCGGCAGCTCAGGGCTTTTTCATTAGCACAGTCTGCGCAGAGAGCAGCACATACAGTCATGGCACCTGTTGCGGCTTCAGTACATGTCACACCTCAGGTCTCAGTCAATAGTATCTGGCGGTTCTGTGAAAACTTTAATGAAGCCACAGGAAAGCTCAACAGACCAGGTGCCAGCCAGTGGCGGATTACAATAGGGGCGTTCGGGTTGACAACCGTGGGCCCAGCACCGCTGGGGGGCCCAACGCTGACCCGAACGCCCACATACTGCGGCAGGGCACGGACGTTATAGTTCACTGACCCGCCGCTGTTTATAATGTCAACAATCAGAGATAAGGAGCCCCTCAGGTGAGCAAGCTGACGGAAGAGAGAGAAAATTCAGAGACTGCTACTAGAGCATCTCAGCTATGTGCTGAAAAAAGAGCTCCATATTTTTTTAATAAAGATCAATTTAACAAACGATTTTTAGCTCAAAATGATTAAAATGCTATAATAAAAGAAAATCCCCCCCCCCAAAGGTGTATATAGCCTTTACATATTATTTTATTATAAATACATTCCCAAATACCTTTTATTAGTTATAATGGCTTGCTTTGTCTAGGGAGTAATCATTAGGAGAAATAAAATGGCCGCTGTCCTATTAGTACACACGAAACCTGTCCTAATCACACAGGAGGACATGTTACTTCCCAACACTGATCTGAAGAGCTTCCTCATCCTTCTCTCCTACTTGTCAGGGATTATGGTTCTGAATACAGCTGATAAGATCTGCATTCTGTAGGAATGGAGTTCATGAAGAGACATGAAATACAGAGAATAGGGTGAGGGATAAGGCTAATGATCAGCAACACTTGTATGCAGCCTTTATTATTAGTGATGAGCGGCAAGGGCAATATTCGAATTTGCAATATTTCACGAATATTTTGTAGAATATTCATCATATATTAGCAAATTCGAAATTATATTCTTGATTGCAAAAATCAGCAATGTATTATTTGCGTAATTGGAGGTTTAGGCTGGCCAACATTTTCATTCTGGTTTCCTTGATACCCAAAGTATTTATGAAAATCAGGCAAGACCAGGCCACAGTGATAGCCATTATACCATTTCTTTCTTTTTAAAGGGATTTTATGTTTTCATGATATTGATCAGGATAGCTCATCAATATCAGATTGGCAGAGGTCTGACTCCCAGCACTCCTGCTGAACAGTTGTTTGAAGGGGCTGTGGCGCTCATGCAAGCACTGTGTCTGCTTTAATGTTGATCTGCGGGCCATCTACTTTGTAATTGCGGTGCAGTGTAATTACAGTATTCTGTCAAGTAAACTGGACGAACAGCTGTAATTACACTGAACCGCCACTACAAGTAGATGGCGTGCAGGTATAGGATAGGTCGACAATAACATGAAACCAGACAACCCCTTTAAAGTACTTCTAATACATATGCAAATTGACACAAGTTCACTCTCGGGGCACTATTGCTCCTCATGCTTCCTCTGCCAACTCAACTTCCTCTCCTTCTTGATTGATAGGGCCAGGTTCCTGTGTAGTAATCTCACCTGGCCCTGTCGATCAAGGGGCTAGCAGAGGAATGAGAAGGAATAAAAGGTGCATATAGTGGCGTGCCTATTAATATTTGCATATGGATTAAAAGTACTTTGTTCCAGAATAAAGCAGTCCATGTGCCTAAAGGGAAATCTATACCAGCTCAGGGCTGGCCCAGATTTCAGTCTTCTTTTATGCCACTAAACTGACGCAAAAGAATATAAATATGCTATGCCCGCTGGTAATACATAAATACCCATTCTTGGCAGTAAGACATCTGCCAAGAACCTTGTATTCAGTGGCTCTGTACATTAGTGAATCTGTATCCTTACAGGGTCTTTCTGATGCTTCTGCCAAACCACTTCCAAAGTTTCTAAAATAAAATAATCATGTCATCTCCTAAGCCTTCTTCTAATCAGGAATATAATCTCCATTCCTTGGATCTGTCCAGTTGACCCAAGATCTATTTAGCTCAGAGTAAAAATATAAGGAGCATTGAGCATTTATTTTATTTCTGGGAGAAACAAAGGCTTAAAAGGAACCTGTCAACATGAATATGCAATCCAATCTGCAGGCAGCGTGTTATCAAGCAAGACGAAAAAAATTGTGGGAAAATATTCAGTAAAATTTATACATTTATGATTCTGAATTTAGGATTCCAGTATGTAGTTCTACTGAGAGATTGACAGACATTTCTACATGACTTTGCCTATAGAGAAAACATTACAGGATGAATTTCTTGTTCTCAAAGAAGACAGCTCTTGGGCAGTCGATTGTGAGTTCCTCCAGAAAAAATGTGGTTATTTTTTGCTAAATCCTTGTTATTTTGTTGTTGATTAAACCTAAGAAAGGCATACATTTCTAAAGTTTCCCTTAGTCCTAATAGCAGCACAAGCTTGCCACCCTAGTTAGGTTACCGCTAGTGTTCATCGAAGCAAAGCATCCGAAGTGGAATTCAGTCCGTAGTTTAAGAAAACTTTGATTCCAAATGAATCCGAAATTCCTCTTGCGTTGTGGTAACAGATCAGTCTTCCTAAAATGGTGGCTGCTTGGGTTAGAAAGTGAAAGTAAGTGTGCAGGAGACAAGCTTGAGGTTGCGAGATCACCCATAAAGCTTTGCAGCCAGCCAATCCGCAGGTAGTCATCTGCCTGTGATGTCACTGCTAGGTGGTGGCCTAAAAAAAACCTAATCCAGCCTGGTCACCGCCATTTTCCTGTGAGCTGAGCATAGGGAGAGACTTGACAAGATGCTCATGCACTAGGGACAGTGTTGCTGTAAACTGTTAATAGAGAGTGTAGGACAATATTGGAGAGGGAGAGTGCAAGGAGACTGTAGGTAGAGTGTAGGAAGAGTGAAGGGAGAGCGTAGGAGATTGCTGAACTACTGACTATGCTACAACTTATTGCTGTGTGCATAACTGTGCAGTGCACCAATAGTCATAGCTAATCCATTCTGTTAGCTAAAGAGTTATTGTGCCGTCAGTATTACAGGCAGATCCAATTTATCGCCGTGTACAGTGCGCCAATAATTATAGTTAATTCATTCTGATAGTTGTGTATCTGTGCATCAATATTACAGTCCACTGTTACTTTTAGGCAGATTGGCCTGGGTATACCTGATTTATAGTGATTTGTGACAAATTAATTTGTAACAAGTCAAATTTATTGTTGAACTTTGGCAAAACTGACGAATCAAATTTTTCTAAACTTCGCTCATCTCTAGTTACTTCCTTATGATAAACTCAATGTGGGAGGGACAACCTTTTATAGGTTTAAGGAGGTCTACTTAATTAGTGTTTAATTTGATTAAAAATTCTATTTGTCCTACTAGTACAACTAGGGGCAGAAATACCCTGTTATTGCGCTACTGTTAGAGCTAAGGGAAAACATTAGAAACCTAGGCTTCTTTACAGCAGAGTGCTGCAGCCTCCTCAAACAGCTGATTGGTGAGGGTGCCGGGAGTCGCACCCCACGATCAGATATAGATGCCCTAGCCTCAGGATAGTCCACAAATATCAAAATCCTGGACAACCCCTTTAACAATTTTGCACATACTTACTTGCTACTGATCTAGGTCTTTTGCTGAGACATTGTGGGCTATTGTCTGGACTGCAGTCATCACCTCGAAATATCCATGAGGCTGAGTGAAAACTCTCTGTATATAATCCTTTATCTTTATTGTCTGACCGTGCAGTAAGATCGACTGAACGGGTTTCTTCAGAGTTTCCTGAAAGACATGAACATAACAATGTTCTATAAAATATTTGAAAGGGACACTTCCATCTGAATGAGGTAATTTTTATATTTAATATTTTAGAAAGCATTTTTTATTTTTGGGCTGTTTCATTTTGGCAGTACTATGCCATGGAAAATTAAAGTGTAACTTTTTTCTTGTAATATGTAAAGACAGTGAGAGGGAACATTTTTCTAATACATTTTATTTAGAAAACTTGTACATTTATGAGAAAACTTACCCTGAAATGTCCCTTAGCAGTGCTCTAAGGCAGTTGCTAAGGCATGTCCTTCTACACAATACAGAACAGCGCTCATTATGTAGACAGCTGGGGTTAATTCTTTTTCCCTCTCTGCTGGCCTATATATTTCTAGAAATTAACATCTATAATGCGCATATATATTTTCTCTGCCCTCATGCTATATTCAGCAAAGAAGAATGTCCCACGGCACAAGAACCACCCAGTGGTTTGGTTAAGATGCAGTTTTTTTTATTAAGCAAGCGGTCCAACGCATTTCAGGGATTACATCCTCTTCTTCAGGTACTAATTACTTGCATACACAGTAGTAAAAAAATTCTAAAAACACTGGGGGGAGGGCAGGGGGTGTGGGAGGGGGTGGTTCTAGAGATCACCCAGTGCTAATAGTAAAAACTGATGGATAATGAAGAAAAGTGGTTAAATTCACATAAAGACATGGCACATCTGCATGCTTATTTAAAACTTGAAGATTAGAGTGCCCTTGAGTGGTGCTCCTAGCCTGCCGGAGCAATCGCAGGGCCGGGGGTAGTCACATGGTGCGTGGGCGGCAGATCACGTGATCGGGCTTATGAGCACATGTCCTCTGTATCCCGGCAAATGGACGCTGGGGAAGCTTGAGCGGTCAAAACTCAGTGTCAGCTGGTGCGGATGCCCGGAGGAGGACGAGGGGGGTATTATGCAGGATACATTGTAGTAACTATAGTTATATTGTGGCCACACTGGGAAAACGAGAACAATAAGAGTACACTGCAAACGCTTCTATTGTGAGAAGAGTAATAGAAAAATGGTACAGGGTGCACTGCAAGTACCTATTATTATGCTCACACTGAGAACAAAGGGAGCGGTAAGAACAAAAATGTATAAATAGGGGCTGGGAAGGCAGGTATAAACGAATCCCTAAAAAGAGGCCATTACAGTAGGTTGAGTAAAAGGGGCGATACTGTAAAATAGAAATAGATAATAATAATTACACTTAGCACAACCCCCCAAGGTGAGCCTTCATTTTCAGAGACATTTCTATTACTTTATCCAAATGTTATCACTCTATGGTGCGCTGTTTTTATGTTCTACAGTTGAACACAGCCTGTACAAACCCTCCTGCTATATTGACACTGATCAGTGTGGCTGTGGCGCTGACAGTTAATAACTCTTCTGTATCCCCTGTGCGCCAAGTAACCAACCAACCGCCAGGAGATGCAGGGCAGAATGTGTAGTCAGCACTAGCGACTGAGTAGGAGAGACATAAAGTAGTTAATTTACAACATATAGGGACAGTATATACTATAAATCAAGTAATCTGACTTCAGAGAGATACGGACTATCAGCTTACTGAGGGATCAGGTTGCATGTTGCTCATAGAAGTCTGTGGAGAGAGGAGGAGGAGGAGAAGTTTGCTTCAGGGGGGAGACAGAGGTACAGACATACAGACATGCTGTTGCTGGCTCTAGGTAGTTTTATATGTTACTGCAGTGCTGGATTCACTCCTACACTGCTTAACACTACTTTACGAAGACCTCCATGCTACTGATACAAGGGTGCGCTACAGAGCGATAGGAGAGCAGGATATCCTCCTTGTGTGCTGTGTATGGGAGACAGCATAGCAGCTATTCTCCACTCACATGCTCAGGGAATACTGACAAATAGAAGTGGAGCCTACAGAGAAGATAACTAGTGAAAAATGCAAATTACAAGTCATATAATCACCAAACATAGTGAGATTCCTCATGTACATACACAACTTACATTATTATGAAAAGTTACCTGAAATGGCAGGTAACTTTAGACGACTTTTAGACATGTAATATTATTTATACATTTATGCAATCTGAAACATTTAAAAGTTAATATAACAAATACATAGATTATCCATAAATAAGCTGTTACATACTAAGTGTGTAATAGATAATGTAACCATAACATTCTTAATGACTTATATTATGAAGAAGAAAAAAAAAAAAACAGTGTGAGACAAAATCTAACTGATTAAATACACATGGTCAGCAAAATGACCATGGTCATTATTACTTATAAAAAAAAAAGACATAAACCAAATAATACATTGAAACGTTATAATCATTACAGCTATAATTGTACGGCAAAGAAGTGTCAGTGCTCCCAGAGAAGCCGACTAATACTAACATGTCTATTTCTTTAACACCAGTATCTTAATGCCAGAGATTAGTAGAACAGCATGTCCTCCCATAGAACATAAAAGTCCATTAACGTGTCTAGGATAAACACACATGCATTTACCTTTGTGGTCAATCTGCAAAGTATAATTCTCCATTGAACATAATGCCAGCGTTATGCCAAGGCCGCATGTAGAGGAGTGGTACTTATAAAACACAAGTACGTGTATTTTTATCTGCTTGTACTTATTTGAACAGAATGCATTATTTGTCATGATGAATCATAGAAAAATCTAGATAACAGCACAATGCTAGAAAACAGATGGTTATATAAGCTGCAAAGTAGTGTGAAGCAGTTAAAGCATTAGTAATAATATGTGTCATATATACCCCTGTGAAGCTGTAATTTTCAGCAATTAGTTACAGCACGCCAGATACAGGCTTCAACTATTTATACGTTCCTGATGTGTACTAAGGAGAAATTATGATAAGGCGGCGGATAGAAGCCATCACACCCAAAAGGATCAATTAAGGGACTCTGGTTGTTTATGTTTTAGGATCTTTATCCTTTAGTTCAAGCAGAGATTAGCTACAAAAGCATATCTGGAGAACCCTCAAGTCTGTGCTTTACATGGACAGACCATTGATTTCACTGTTTGATGCTTAACCCCTTAAGGACCGGGCTCATTTTCACCTTAAGGACCGGGCCATTTTTTGCAAATCTGACCAGTGTCACTTTAAGTGCTCATAACTTTCAAACGCTTTGACTTACCCAGGCCGTTCTGAGATTGTTTTTTCGTCACATATTGTACTTCATGACACTGCTAAAATTGGGTCAAAAAAGTTATTTTTTTTGCATAAAAAAATAAATTTTTTACCAAAAATTTTGAAAAATTAGCAAATTTCAAAGTTTCAGTTTCTCTACTTCTGTAATACATAGTAATACCCCCAAAAATTGTGATGACTTTACATTCCCCATATGTCTACTTCATGTTTGTAGCATTTTGGGAATGATATTTTATTTTTTGGGGATGTTACAAGGCTTAGAAGTTTAGAAGCAAATTTTGAAATTTTTGAGAAATCTTCAAAATCCCACTTTTTATGGACCAGTTCAGGTTTGAAGTCATATTGTGAGGCTTAGATAATAGAAACCTCCCAAAAATGACCCCATTCTAGAAACTACACCCCTCAAGGTATTCAAAACTGTTTTTTCAAACTTTATTAACCCTTTAGGTGTTCCACAAGAGTTAATGGCAGATGGAGAAACAATTTTGAAATTTCTATTTTTTTGGAAAATTTTCCAATATAATAAATTTTTTCCAGGAGTAAAATAAGGGTTAACTGCCAAACAACACTCAAAATGGGTTGCCCTGATTCTGTAGTTTGCAAAAACACCCCATATGTGGTCGTAAACTACTGTTTGGCCGAACGGTAGCACATAGAAGGAGGGGAACACCATATGGGTTTTGGAAGGCAGATTTTGCAGGACTGGTTTTGTTTATACCATGTCCCATTTGAAGCCCCCTGTTGCACCCCTAGAATAGAAATTTCAAAAAAGTGACTCCATCTAAGAAAGTACACCCCTCAAGGTATTCAAAACTGGGTTTACAAACTTTGTTAACCCTTTAGGTGTTCCACAAGAGTTAATGGCAGATGGAGAAACAATTATGAAATTTCAATTTTTTGGAAAATTTTCCAATATAATCAATTTTTTCTAGGAGTAAAACAAGGGTTAACTGCCAAACAACACTCAAAATGGGTTGCCCTGATTCTGTAGTTTGCAAAAACACCCCATATGTGGTCGTAAACTACTGTTTGGCCGAACGGTAGCACATAGAAGGAGGGGAACACCATATGGGTTTTGGAAGGCAGATTTTGCAGGACTGGTTTTGTTTATACCATGTCCCATTTGAAGCCCCCTGTTGCACCCCTAGAATAGAAATTTCAAAAAAGTGACTCCATCTAAGAAAGTACACCCCTCAAGGTATTCAAAACTGGGTTTACAAACTTTGTTAACCCTTTAGGTGTTCCACAAGAGTTAATGGCAGATGGAGAAACAATTATGAAATTTCAATTTTTTGGAAAATTTTCCAATATAATCAATTTTTTCTAGGAGTAAAACAAGGGTTAACTGCCAAACAACACTCAAAATGGGTTGCCCTGATTCTGTAGTTTGCAAAAACACCCCATATGTGGTCGTAAACTACTGTTTGGCCGAACGGTAGCACATAGAAGGAGGGGAACACCATATGGGTTTTGGAAGGCAGATTTTGCAGGACTGGTTTTGTTTATACCATGTCCCATTTGAAGCCCCCTGTTGCACCCCTAGAATAGAAATTTCAAAAAAGTGACTCCATCTAAGAAAGTACACCCCTCAAGGTATTCAAAACTGGGTTTACAAACTTTGTTAACCCTTTAGGTGTTCCACAAGAGTTAATGGCAGATGGAGAAACAATTATGAAATTTCAATTTTTTGGAAAATTTTCCAATATAATCAATTTTTTCTAGGAGTAAAACAAGGGTTAACTGCCAAACAACACTCAAAATGGGTTGCCCTGATTCTGTAGTTTGCAAAAACACCCCATATGTGGTCGTAAACTACTGTTTGGCCGAACGGTAGCACATAGAAGGAGGGGAACACCATATGGGTTTTGGAAGGCAGATTTTGCAGGACTGGTTTTGTTTATACCATGTCCCATTTGAAGCCCCCTGTTGCACCCCTAGAATAGAAATTTCAAAAAAGTGACTCCATCTAAGAAAGTACACCCCTCAAGGTATTCAAAACTGGGTTTACAAACTTTGTTAACCCTTTAGGTGTTCCACAAGAGTTAATGGCAGATGGAGAAACAATTATGAAATTTCAATTTTTTGGAAAATTTTCCAATATAATCAATTTTTTCTAGGAGTAAAACAAGGGTTAACTGCCAAACAACACTCAAAATGGGTTGCCCTGATTCTGTAGTTTGCAGAAACACCCCATATGTGGTGGTAAACTACTATTTGGCTAAACGGCAGGACATAGAAGAAGGGGAACGCCATATGGTTTTTGGAAGGCAGATTTTGCTGGACTGGTTTATTTACACCATGTACCCTTTCAAGCCCCCTGATGCACCCCTAGAGTAGAAACTCCATAAAAGTGACCCCATCTAGGAAACTACGGGATAAGGTGGTTGTTGTTTTGGGACTATTTTTGGGGTAAATTTGATATTTGGTTGCTCTATATTACTCTTTTTTGAGGCAATGTAACAAAAAAATTAAAATCTAAAATTGTTTCTACATTCGCTATTTAGTTTTGTGGAACACCTAAAGGGTTAACATAGTTTGTAAAGTAACTTTTGAATACCTTGAGGGGTGTAGTTTCTTAGATGGGGTCACTTTTTTGGAGTTTCTAGTCTGGGCTACATCAGGGGGGGCTTCTAATGGGACATGGTGTCAAAAAAAAAACTGTCCATCAAAATCTGCCTTCCAGAAACCGTATGGCGTTCCCTTCGTTCTATGCCCTGCCGTGCGGCTATATAGCCATTTACGACCACATATGGGGTGTTTCTGCAAACGACAGAATCGGGGCAATAAATATTTAGTTTTGTTTGGCTGTTAACCCTTGCTTTATTACCGGCAAAATGGATTTAAATTGAAATTTTGCCCAAAAATAGGTGTTTTGGCACCGTTTTTATTTTATATTTTTAACACCGTTCATCCGAGGCGTTTGGTCAAAAGTTATTTTTATAGCGACGACTTTTACGCACGCGACGATGCCCAATATGTATGGCTCTCAGACTTTGGAGACACTAAGCAGGCATCCTAAAACTGCGGCCCTCCAGATGTTGTAAAACTACAATTCCCACCATGCCCTGCTGATGGCTGTAGGTTGTCTGGGCATGCTGGGAGTTATAGTTTTACAACATCTGGAGGGCCGCAGTTTGAGGATGCCTGCACTAAAACTAATATTTTTGGGGGAAAGAAAAATAGTTTTCGTGTCTCCAAAGTCTGAGAGCCATAGTGTTTTATGTTCTCTAGTGAACTGTTGGGGATTATAAAAATTTAGTACTCCATGGAAGTGTGATACTCCCTGAAGCAATCGATAACGCAGAGGCCCGGATGATCGGGGCACGTGTCGCACTGAGTGGTGGTGTCCTTCCGTATCCCCCTCCTGCGACACACTCTGCACTTTTTTTGGGTTCGTCCCTTCTTTCCAGTATGGGGGACCACACCTGGAAAGTGTTGGCCAGGGACGATCCGGGCGCCTCCAGTTCCCGAGGTACTCCGGCCTGCTCTTTCCCGGTCCGAAAAGATCAGGTCCTTGAGGACTGCCTCATAGAATTGGAGGAATGTCCCTGTGCTGCCAGCGCTTCGGGATAGTACAAAAGAGTTGTACATGGCAACCTGCACCAAGTAGACCGCAACTTTTTTGTACCATGCCCGGGTTTTGCGCATGGCGTTATATGGCGTAAGGACTTGATCCGAGAGATCAACTCCTCCCATATACCGATTGTAGTCGACGATACAATCGGGCTTGAGGACCGTTGCCGCGGTACCTCGCACAGGGACTGGGGTGGTGCCGTTACCGTGGATTGTGGACAGCATAAGGACATCCCTCTTGTCCTTATACCTGACCAGCAACAGGTTTCCACTGGTAAGTGCACGGGTCTCACCCCTGGGGATAGGTACCTGGAGGGGGTAGGCAGGGAGGCCGCGCTGATTTTTCCGCACGGTCCCACAAGCGAACGTAGATCTGGCGGCAAGGGACCTGAACAAGGGAATGCTGGTATAAAAGTTATCCACGTACAAGTGGTAACCATTATCCAGCAGTGGGTACATAAGGTCCCACACGAGTTTCCCGCTAACACCCAGAGTGGGGGGACATTCTGGGGGTTGAATACGGGAATCTCGCCCCTCGTACACACGAAATTTGTAAGTGTACCCTGAGGTACTCTCACAAATTTTGTATAGCTTCACGCCATACCTCGCTCGCTTTGTGGGAATATATTGGCGGAAACTGAGTCTCCCCTTGAACGCAATGAGCGACTCATCAACCGCGACCTCCCTTCCAGGTACGTAGGCCTGCTGAAATGTGGCCCCAAAGTGATCGATGACAGGCCGTATCTTATACAGCCGGTCATAGGCAGGATCACCTCGGGGTGGACATGCTGCATTATCGGAATAATGCAGACATTTCCGGATGGCCTCAAACCGGGAGCGTGTCATGACCATACTGTACAGTGGGGTCTGGTACAGGACGTCCCCACTCCAGTATTGCCTGACACTGGGTTTTTGGACTAGACCCATATGCAGCACGAGGCCCCAAAATGTCCTCATTTCGGCTGCACTGACCGGCGTCCAGCCACCGGGTCTAGCCAAAACTGAGCCTGGGTTTTGAGCGACGAACTGTTGGGCGTACAGATTCGTCTGCTCCACCATCAAATTCACCAGTGGGTTACTGAAAAAAAAACTAAAATAGTCAATTTCAGTAAACCCCACTGTGGGAATCTGGATTCCAGGATTGCCAGCGAAATCCGGAATCTCAGGCTCAAAGTCCACTGGGGGACACCAGCTAAGTTCATCGGCAGGGGTCTCCGGTGAACTTATTTGGTGGGCCGGGAAACCAGTACGAACCCCAGGGCGGCTCGTACTAGGGTGGGCCACAGGATCCCTAGCATGTGCGGCCCCTGGCTCCGCCTGGCGGCGTCTCCGCCGCCTTGGTGGCTCATCGTCATCCGATGATGATGAGGAGGATGCTGATGATAAGAGGAATGTGGGGTCATCCTCATCCTCACTGGGGCTCTCGGAGTCGGAGGCAATCTGGGCATATGCCTCCTCGGCCGAGAACACCCGGCGGGCCATGGGTGTGTGTGCGTGTAGGTGTGCGTGTGTGTAAAACTTTATTATATGTGCGTGTGTGTGGGGGCAACGGGTGTTCGCGTACTAAAAAAAGGAAAAAAGGGCAAGTGTTAGGAAAAAAAAAAAGTTGCTGATTAGCGGTACAACGCTGATCAGCGGTGGGGCAGGCGATGCGCTAACAGTGGACGGACGCTAAAAAGTGCCGACCAGTCAGCGAACGCAGAAAAAAAAGTGGTGGTGAGGGGGCTAGTGGTGGTGGTGGGGGGGGGGGGTTGGGGGGAGTGGTGGGGGGATGGGTGGAGGGGGGTGGGGGGGCTGGTGGTGGTGGGGGGCTGGTAGGGGGGGGGCAAGTGGCAGGGGGGGGTCTGGGGTCTGATAGATGGATCAAAAAAAAAGTTTTGTGTAAAAGTTCAAAGTTTTTTTTTTTTTTTTTCCTAACTAACTTTTCCCTTCTTTCCCTGCCTAACGATGCCTCTCCCTCACTGACCCTAACCTACCTGGGTGGCGATGGGTGCAGGAGGGTGATGGATGGCGATTAGGGGGACACAGGAGCTGGTGCTGGACGATGCTGCCGGGTGCTCGTGCAGAACAGGAAGAGGAGGGGAGAGAGGAGCGCAGGAAGTTTGAATCTCGCGCCTCTCTCCCCTGCACCAATCAGCACCCTGGACAGCAGTGTTCAGCACCAGGGCCAGCACCGCCTCCTCAAATCCTCGGACTGCGATTGGTGGTGTATAATTACGCCACCGATCGCAGTCTTTTTCCGGTTCATCGGGTCACCGGACACCCGAATGGACCGGAAACGCAGAAAACCGCAGGTCTGAATTGACCTGCGGTTTTCTGCGATCGCCGATACGGGGGGGTCAAATGACCCCCCCCTGCGTTGTTACGGGATGCCGGCTGAATGATTTCAGCCGAAATCCCGTTCCGATTAACCCCCGCGGCGCCGGAATGCCGATTTTAAGTCAGGACGTACCGGTACGCCCTTGGTCCTTAAGGACTCGGGAAATAGGGCGTACCGGTACGCCCTGTGTCCTTAAGGGGTTAAAGAGGACCTTTGACCGATTATGACAATGTGAACTAAGTATACAGACATTGAGAGCGGCGCCCGGGGATCTCACTGCACTTACTATTATCCCTGGGCGCCACTCCGTTCTCCTCCTATGCCCTCCGGTATCTCCGCTCACTAAGTTATAGTAGGCGGAGATTTCAATCACTAAGTTATGGTAGGCGGAGTCTGCCCTTGTTCTGCTCTAGCGCTGTCCAATCGCAGCGCAGAGCTCACAGCCTGGGAGGTTATTTTCACCCAGGCTGTGAGCTCTGCAATGTGATTGGCCAGCGCTACAGCAGAACAAGGGCAGACTCCGCCTACTATAACTTACAGAGCGAAGATACCGGAGGGAATAGCAGGAGAACGGAGCGGCGCCCAGGGATAATAGTAAGTGTAGTGAGATCCCCGGGCGCTGCTCTCCATGTCTGTATACTTAGTTCACAATGTCATAATCGGTGAAAGGTCCTCTTTAAGGGGACACTTCTATCATAAAGGAGTATTTTCTTAAAACTCCATATTTATAGAGGACATGTTTTTTTTTTTTAACTTTTGATTGCTTCTCTTTTTCATTTTGGCAGTACTATACCATAGAAAATAAAATATAAAATACTGTCCTTCTGTAGCAGTCAACACAAATTATAAGACCTCCTAAATAGATAGGTAATCCATTGTCAGTTTCCTGTGAAGGAAAGATGCTATCTGCAAGCCAATCCTCATGATAATAGTAAGTGTTGAATTGAAGTAACAGTATATCAGCTCTAATGCTCTCTTGAAGGGTCTAGATAAAGATATCCACAGAAGAGCATTGCTTTGATTAGTGTAATGTGTGATGCTCCAATAGAGGCACTGCAGTTGGGGGGCTGTAGTGATGGTCTGACTGAAAAAGTTAAGCAAGACTATTTGCCATAATAAAAGTCCAAAGATAGAGGAAGTTATAGATCCAGGACAGGTATAATACACGGACTGAGTTAAAAATAATTGTATCCCAAAAAACATAAATTTTTGTATAATAGAAAATTACATAGAATATTCACATGTAGGTTCTTAATGTGTTTTTTTTTTTTAAATGATGGAACTGTCCCTTAAAAGGGGTTGTCCAAGATTAATGTCTTCATTATTGAGTAGTGTTCCATTTTTTTGTTTTCATTTTTCACTCCGTTATTACTTTTCCATTCACATAGCTGCATGAGGGCTTGTTTTTTGCAAAAGAAGTTGTACTTTCCAATATTTAATATTACATACGATATAGTGGGGGGAAAAAAACACAATCCCACCACAGTTTTATGGGTTTAGTTTTTATGGCGTTCTCTGTGCGATTCCCTCAGTACATTTAAAGCGACACCACATTTATATAGCTTTTCTTGTTTTTAATACTTACAATTATTTTTTCAAATTTGCATCACCATATTCTGATCCCCATAACTTTTTTGGGCTAAATGTCTGCAATCAGCGTTATCGGAGGGTTCTTAGAGCGGGCACCAACTTTGAAGACCATACTGCCAACATATACAGTTGTACAGTGGTAGGGGGGTGGTTAAAAAAAAACATGATGGCTTTCTTCCAGAATTAGCAGTACAACTATCCATGAGTCTTGTTCTGCAGCTTACCGTAGCTCCATTGACATGAAAAGTGCTGGGCTGCAAGGCCACAAACATCTCACATAATTCCTTCTGTGTTGTTTTAGGGAAGCTGAACATAGTGTTGGGTCTTCCAGAGATCACAACTGATCACTAAAAGACACTATGTGATCAGCTATTAATTGAAAAAATAAAATAAAATTACCCAAAGTGGACAACCTCTTTAACATGTATGCGGTTTAATACAATTGAAAATTTCTAAATATAAGCCGGTATGCCATGTTGTATAACATGCTTCAAAACTGCAGCTAAAAATAACACTAGATTTAAACATATAGTTGGAGAGACTTGAGGAGGCCATGAGCTACTTTGAAAAACACCAATTTAAGACTTGGTGCCCTGAATAGCATCTTTGAAGCACTAGAATTAACCATTGGTGACATGTTATGATAAAGTGGTAAATGGCTCCAAATAGCCAACATTATGTGGTAAAGAATTTATAGACTATGGATGCACAGTTACCCAGGGGGACAAACATGGACACACAGATAGGTAAGCCAACAAGGCAAAATAGGACAGGAAATAAATGGATAAGCAATGAGGGAATCAAGATGGATTGACATGACAGTGGGCCTACGTGACTCCACATATGCTTTCTCATGCTTTCTTTGGTGGCTTCTCAACATATTTGGTGTCTACAACCAAAACTTTGTTCAAATGATTAACCGATCTTAGTCAGCATTGCCCATACAAGCCACAACAGATTATCTTATTCTAACCAGCCAAATGCCACTATTTCATCTGCATTGAAAATATAATTAGTAGGCTAAGGTATCTATGGTGACTCTAGCACCATGATTATATTGTATCACTTATTGAGAGCATACAATGTTTAGTGTTAACACACTCAGAGATCCCAGACAAGACAGATGACTCATTAATAGAGTTGAGCGAACACCTGGATGTTCGGGTTCGAGAAGTTCGGCCGAACATCCCGGAAATGTTCGGGTTCGGGATCCGAACCCGATCCGAACTTCGTCCCGAACCCGAACCCCATTGAAGTCAATGGGGACCCGAACTTTTCGGCACTAAAACGGCTGTAAAACAGCCCAGGAAAGGGCTAGAGGGCTGCAAAAGGCAGCAACATGTAGGTAAATCCCCTGCAAACAAATGTGGATAGGGAAATTAATTAAAATAAAAATTAAATAAATAAAAATTAACCAAAATCAATTGGAGAGAGGTTCCATAGCAGAGAATCTGGCTTCCCGTCACCCACCACTGGAACAGTCCATTCTCAGATATTTAGGCCCCGGCACCCAGGCAGAGGAGAGAGGTCCCGTAACAGACAATCTGGCTTCATGTCAGCAGAGAATCAGTCTTCATGTCATAGCAGAGAATCAGGCTTCACGTCACCCACCACTGTAATAGTCCATTTTCATAAATTTAGGCCCAGCACCCAGGCAGAGGAGAGAGGTCCCGTAACAGACAATCTGGCTTCATGTCAGCAGAGAATCAGTCTTCATATCATAGCAGAGAATCTGGCTTCCCGTTACCCACCACTGGAACAGTCCATTCTCAGATATTTAGGCCCCGGCACCCAGGCAGAGGAGAGAGGTCCCGTAACAGACAATCTGGCTTCATGTCAGCAGAGAATCAGTCTTCATATCATAGCAGAGAATCAGGCTTCACGTCAGCCACCACTGCAACAGTCCATTGTCATAAATTCAGGCCCAGCACCCAGGCAGAGGAGAGAGGTCCCGTAACAGACAATCTGGCTTCATGTCAGCAGAGAATCAGTCTGCATGTCATAGCAGAGAATGAGGCTTCACGTCACCCACCACTGCAACAGTCCATTTTCATAAATTTAGGCCCAGCACCCAGGCAGAGGAGAGAGGTCCCGTAACAGAGGATCTGGCTTCATGTCACCAGAGAATCAGTCTGCATGTCATAGCAGAGAATCAGGCTTCACGTCACCCACCACTGCAACAGTCCATTTTCATAAATTTAGGCCCAGCACCCAGGCAGAGGAGAGAGGTCCCGTAACAGAGGATCTGGCTTCATGTCACCAGAGAATCAGTCTGCATGTCATAGCAGAGAATCAGGCTTCACGTCAGCCACCACTGCAACAATCCATTGGCATATATTTAGGCCTAGCACACAGGCAGAGGAGAGAGGTCCCGTAACAGACAATCTGGCTTCATGTCAGCAGAGAATCAGTCTTCATATCATAGCAGAGAATCAGGCTTCACGTCAGCCACCAATGCAACAGTCCATTGTCAGATATTTAGGCCCAGCACCCAGGCAGAGGAGAGAGGTCCCGTAACAGAGGATCTGGCTTCATGTCAGCAGAGAATCAGTCTTCATGTCATAGCAGAGAATCAGGCTTCACGTCACCCACCACTGTAAGAGTCCATTTTCATAAATTTAGGCCCAGCACCCAGGCAGAGGAGAGAGGTCCCGTAACAGACGATCTGGCTTCATGTCAGCAGAGAATCAGTCTGCATGTCATAGCAGAGAATGAGGCTTCACGTCACCCACCACTGCAACAGTCCATTTTCATAAATTTAGGCCCAGCACCCAGGCAGAGGAGAGAGGTCCCGTAACAGAGGATCTGGCTTCATGTCACCAGAGAATCAGTCTGCATGTCATAGCAGAGAATCAGGCTTCACGTCACCCACCACTGCAACAGTCCATTTTCATAAATTTAGGCCCAGCACCCAGGCAGAGGAGAGAGGTCCCGTAACAGAGGATCTGGCTTCATGTCACCAGAGAATCAGTCTGCATGTCATAGCAGAGAATCAGGCTTCACGTCAGCCACCACTGCAACAATCCATTGGCATATATTTAGGCCTAGCACACAGGCAGAGGAGAGAGGTCCCGTAACAGACAATCTGGCTTCATGTCAGCAGAGAATCAGTCTTCATATCATAGCAGAGAATCAGGCTTCACGTCAGCCACCAATGCAACAGTCCATTGTCAGATATTTAGGCCCAGCACCCAGGCAGAGGAGAGAGGTCCCGTAACAGAGGATCTGGCTTCATGTCAGCAGAGAATCAGTCTTCATGTCATAGCAGAGAATCAGGCTTCACGTCACCCACCACTGCAACAGTCCATTTTCATAAATTTAGGCCCAGCACCCAGGCAGAGGAGAGAGGTCCAGTAACAGAGGATCTGGCTTCATGTCACCAGAGAATCAGTCTGCATGTCATAGCAGAGAATCAGGCTTCACGTCAGCCACCACTGCAACAATCCATTGGCATATATTTAGGCCTAGCACACAGGCAGAGGAGAGAGGTCCCGTAACAGACAATCTGGCTTCATGTCAGCAGAGAATCAGTCTTCATATCATAGCAGAGAATCAGGCTTCACGTCAGCCACCAATGCAACAGTCCATTGTCAGATATTTAGGCCCAGCACCCAGGCAGAGGAGAGAGGTCCCGTAACAGAGGATCTGGCTTCATGTCAGCAGAGAATCAGTCTTCATGTCATAGCAGAGAATCAGGCTTCACGTCACCCACCACTGTAAGAGTCCATTTTCATAAATTTAGGCCCAGCACCCAGGCAGAGGAGAGAGGTCCCGTAACAGACGATCTGGCTTCATGTCAGCAGAGAATCAGTCTGCATGTCATAGCAGAGAATGAGGCTTCACGTCACCCACCACTGCAACAGTCCATTTTCATAAATTTAGGCCCAGCACCCAGGCAGAGGAGAGAGGTCCCGTAACAGAGGATCTGGCTTCATGTCACCAGAGAATCAGTCTGCATGTCATAGCAGAGAATCAGGCTTCACGTCACCCACCACTGCAACAGTCCATTGTCATAAATTCAGGCCCAGCACCCAGGCAGAGGAGAGAGGTCCCGTAACAGACAATCTGGCTTCATGTCACCAGAGAATCAGTCTGCATGTCATAGCAGAGAATGAGGCTTCACGTCAGCCACCACTGCAACAATCCATTGGCATATATTTAGGCCTAGCACACAGGCAGAGGAGAGGTTCATTCAACTTTGGGTAGCCTTGCAATATAATGGTAAAATGAAAATAAAAATAGGATTGAATGAGGAAGTGCCCTGGAGTCCAATAATATATGGTTATGGGGAGGTAGTTAATGTCTAATCTGGACAAGGGACGGACAGGTCCTGTGGGATCCATGCCTGGTTCATTTTTATGAACGTCAGCTTGTCCACATTGGCTGTAGACAGGCGGCTGCGTTTGTCTGTAATGACGCCCCCTGCCGTGCTGAATACACGTTCAGACAAAACGCTGGCTGCCGGGCAGGCCAGCACCTCCAAGGCATAAAAGGCTAGCTCTGGCCACGTGGACAATTTAGAGACCCAGAAGTTGAATGGGGCCGAACCATCAGTCAGTACGTGGAGGGGTGTGCACACGTACTGTTCCACCATGTTAGTGAAATGTTGCCTCCTGCTAACACGTTGCGTATCAGGTGGTGGTGCAGTTAGCTGTGGCGTGTTGACAAAAGTTTTCCACATCTCTGCCATGCTAACCCTGCCCTCAGAGGAGCTGGCCGTGACACAGCTGCCTTGGCGACCTCTTGCTCCTCCTCTGCCTTGGCCTTGGGCTTCCACTTGTTCCCCTGTGACATTTGGGAATGCTCTCAGTAGCGCGTCTACCAACGTGCGCTTGTACTCGCGCATCTTCCTATCACGCTCCAGTGCAGGAAGTAAGGTGGGCACATTGTCTTTGTAGCGTGGATCCAGCAGGGTGGCAACCCAGTAGTCCGCACAGGTTAAAATGTGGGCAACTCTGCTGTCGTTGCGCAGGCACTGCAGCATGTAGTCGCTCATGTGTGCCAGGCTGCCCAGGGGTAAGGACAAGCTGTCCTCTGTGGGAGGCGTATCGTCATCGTCCTGCCTTTCCCCCCAGCCACGCACCAGTGATGGACCCGAGCTGCGTTGGGTGCCACCCCGCTGTGACCATGCTTCATCCTCATCCTCCTCCACCTCCTCCTCATCCTCGTCCTCCTCGTCCTCCAGTAGTGGGCCCTGGCTGGCCACATTTGTACCTGGCCTCTGCTGTTGCCAAAAACCTCCCTCTGAGTCACTTCGAAGAGACTGGCCTGAAAGTGCTAAAAATGACCCCTCTTCCTCCTCCTCCTCCTCCTCCTCCTGGGCCACCTCCTCTTCCATCATCGCCCTAAGTGTTTTCTCAAGGAGACATAGAAGTGGTATTGTAACGCTGATAACGGTGTCATCGCCACTGGCCATGTTGGTGGAGTACTCGAAACAGCGCAACAGGGCACACAGGTCTCGCATGGAGGCCCAGTCATTGGTGGTGAAGTGGTGCTGTTCTGTAGTGCGACTGACCCGTGCGTGCTGCAGCTGAAACTCCACTATGGCCTGCTGCTGCTCGCACAGTCTGTCCAGCATGTGCAAGGTGGAGTTCCACCTGGTGGGCACGTCGCATATGAGGCGGTGAGCGGGAAGGCCGAAGTTACGCTGTAGCGCAGACAGGCGAGCAGCGGCAGGATGTGAACGCCGGAAGCGCGAACAGACGGCCCGCACTTTATGCAGCAGCTCTGACATGTCGGGGTAGTTGTGAATGAACTTCTGCACCACCAAATTCAGCACATGCGCCAAGCAAGGGATGTGCGTCAAATTGGCTAGTCCCAGAGCTGCAACGAGATTTCGCCCATTATCACACACCACCAGGCCGGGCTTGAGGCTCACCGGCAGCAACCACTCGTCGGTCTGTTGTTCAATACCCCGCCACAACTCCTGTGCGGTGTGGGGCCTGTCCCCCAAACATATGAGTTTCAGAATGGCCTGCTGACGTTTACCCCGGGCTGTGCTGAAGTTGGTGGTGAAGGTGTGTGGCTGACTGGATGAGCAGGTGGAAGAAGAGGAGGAGGAAGCCGAGAAGGAGGAGGTGGCAACAGGAGGCAAAGAATGTTGCCCTGCGATCCTTGGCGGCGGAAGGACGTGCGCCAAACAGCTCTCCGCCTGGGGCCCAGCTGCCACTACATTTACCCAGTGTGCAGTTAGGGAGATATAGCGTCCCTGGCCGTGCTTACTGGTCCACGTATCTGTGGTTAGGTGGACCTTGCTACAGATGGCGTTGCGCAGTGCACACTTGATTTTATCGGATACTTGGTTGTGCAGGGAAGGCACGGCTCTCTTGGAGAAGTAGTGCCGGCTGGGAACAACATACTGTGGGACAGCAAGCGACATGAGCTGTTTGAAGCTGTCTGTGTCCACCAGCCTAAATGACAGCATTTCATAGGCCAGTAGTTTAGAAATGCTGGCATTCAGGGCCAGGGATCGAGGGTGGCTAGGTGGGAATTTACGCTTTCTATCAAATGTTTGTGAGATGGAGAGCTGAACGCTGGCGTGTGACATGGTTGAGACGCTTGGTGACGGAGGTGGTGGTGGTGGTGTTGGTGGTACATCCCCTGTTTGCTGGGCGGCAGGTGCCAACGTTCCTCCAGAGGCGGAGGAAGAGGCCGAGGCGGCAGCAGCAGAATAGGCCGAGGCGGCAGCAGCAGAAGAGGTAGCAGGGGGAGCCTGAGTGACTTCCTTGGTTTTAAGGTGTTTACTCCACTGCAGTTCATGCTTTGCATGCAGGTGCCTGGTCATGCAGGTTGTGCTCAGGTTCAGAACGTTAATGCCTCGCTTCAGGCTCTGATGGCACAGCGTGCAAACCACTCGGGTCTTGTCGTCAGCACATTGTTTGAAGAAGTGCCATGCCAGGGAACTCCTTGAAGCTGCCTTTGGGGTGCTCGGTCCCAGATGGCGGCGGTCAGTAGCAGGCGGAGTCTCTTGGCGGCGGGTGTTCTGCTTTTGCCCACTGCTCCCTCTTTTGCTACGCTGTTGGCTCGGTCTCACCACTGCCTCTTCCTCCGAACTGTGAAAGTCAGTGGCACGACCTTCATTCCATGTGGGGTCTAGGACCTCATCGTCCCCTGCATCGTCTTCCACCCAGTCTTGATCCCTGACCTCCTGTTCAGTCTGCACACTGCAGAAAGACGCAGCAGTTGGCACCTGTGTTTCGTCATCATCAGAGACATGCTGAGGTGGTATTCCCATGTCCTCATCATCAGGAAACATAAGTGGTTGTGCGTCAGTGCATTCTATGTCTTTCACCGCTGGGGAAGGGCTAGGTGGATGCCCTTGGGAAACCCTGCCAGCGGAGTCTTCAAACAGCATAAGAGACTGCTGCATAACTTGAGGCTGAGACAGTTTCCCTGGTATGCATGGGGGTGATGTGACAGACTGATGGGGTTGGTTTTCAGGCGCCATCTGTGCGCTTTCTGCAGAAGACTGGGTGGGAGATAATGTGAACGTGCTGGATCCACTGTCGGCCACCCAATTGACTAATGCCTGTACCTGCTCAGGCCTTACCATCCTTAGAACGGCATTGGGCCCCACCATATATCGCTGTAAATTCTGGCGGCTACTGGGACCTGAGGTAGTTGGTACACTAGGACGTGTGGATGTGGCAGAACGGCCACGTCCTCTCCCAGCACCAGAGGGTCCACTAACACCACCACGACCATGTCCACGTCCGCGTCCCTTACTAGATGTTTTTCTCATTGTTATGGTTCACCACAACAACAAATATATTATTTGGCCCAATGTATTGTATTCAAATTCAGCGGGATATAAATTTGAGGCCTAGTATTT
Organism: Bufo gargarizans; assembly: GCF_014858855.1. Taxonomy (NCBI): domain Eukaryota; kingdom Metazoa; phylum Chordata; class Amphibia; order Anura; family Bufonidae; genus Bufo; species Bufo gargarizans. The sequence continues at coordinate 629,843,739 of NC_058080.1, read as the reverse complement.
AGGCGCTGGGTGACCGGTATGGATTTAGTGACAGAATTAGACTTGGAAATGCACAGAAGCGTGTGTGTGAAGTTATTCTGAATGACCCTATGTGCACCTTGAATATTATATACCCTTTTTGGGATAGATTTCAAATAGCTCTGATATAGCAGGAACCACTAAATTATGAAATTGCTAAATTGGGAATTGTATTTCAACCCAGAACAAAAAATGTGCTTTGACGGACACTAAATATCTTGCCCAGCAACAACAGTACAGCGGTAACGAGAGATTTAGCAGGATATAAATTTGAGGCCTAGTATTTAGGCGCTGGGTGACAGGTATGGGTTTAGTGACAGAATTAGACTTGGAAATACACAGTAGCGGGTGTGTGTGAAGTTATTCTGAATGACCCAATGTGCACCTTGAATATTATATACCCTTTTAGGGATAGATTTCAAATAGCTCTGATATAGCAGAAACCACTAAATTATGAAATTGCTAAATTGGGAATTGTATTTCAACCCAGAACAAAAAATGTGCTTTGACGGACACTAAATATCTTGCCCAGCAACAACAGTACAGCGGTAACGAGAGATTTAGCAGGATATAAATTTGAGGCCTAGTATTTAGGCGCTGGGTGACAGGTATGGGTTTAGTGACAGAATTAGACTTGGAAATACACAGTAGCGGGTGTGTGTGAAGTTATTCTGAATGACCCTATGTGCACCTTGAATATTATATACCCTTTTTGGGATAGATTTCAAATAGCTCTGATATAGCAGGAACCACTAAATTATGAAATTGCTAAATTGGGAATTGTATTTCAACCCAGAACAAAAAATGTGCTTTGACGGACACTAAATATCTTGCCCAGCAACAACAGTACAGCGGTAACGAGAGATTTAGCAGGATATAAATTTGAGGCCTAGTATTTAGGCGCTGGGTGACAGGTATGGGTTTAGTGACAGAATTAGACTTGGAAATACACAGTAGCGGGTGTGTGTGAAGTTATTCTGAATGACCCAATGTGCACCTTGAATATTATATACCCTTTTAGGGATAGATTTCAAATAGCTCTGATATAGCAGAAACCACTAAATTATGAAATTGCTAAATTGGGAATTGTATTTCAACCCAGAACAAAAAATGTGCTTTGACGGACACTAAATATCTTGCCCAGCAACAACAGTACAGCGGTAACGAGAGATTTAGCAGGATATAAATTTGAGGCCTAGTATTTAGGCGCTGGGTGACAGGTATGGGTTTAGTGACAGAATTAGACTTGGAAATACACAGTAGCGGGTGTGTGTGAAGTTATTCTGAATGACCCAATGTGCACCTTGAATATTATATACCCTTTTAGGGATAGATTTCAAATAGCTCTGATATAGCAGAAACCACTAAATTATGAAATTGCTAAATTGGGAATTGTATTTCAACCCAGAACAAAAAATGTGCTTTGACGGACACTAAATATCTTGCCCAGCAACAACAGTACAGCGGTAACGAGAGATTTAGCAGGATATAAATTTGAGGCCTAGTATTTAGGCGCTGGGTGACAGGTATGGGTTTAGTGACAGAATTAGACTTGGAAATACACAGTAGCGGGTGTGTGTGAAGTTATTCTGAATGACCCAATGTGCACCTTGAATATTATATACCCTTTTAGGGATAGATTTCAAATAGCTCTGATATAGCAGAAACCACTAAATTATGAAATTGCTAAATTGGGAATTGTATTTCAACCCAGAACAAAAAATGTGCTTTGACGGACACTAAATATCTTGCCCAGCAACAACAGTACAGCGGTAACGAGAGATTTAGCAGGATATAAATTTGAGGCCTAGTATTTAGGCGCTGGGTGACAGGTATGGGTTTAGTGACAGAATTAGACTTGAAAATACACAGTAGCGGGTGTGTGTGAAGTTATTCTGAATGACCCAATGTGCACCTTGAATATTATATACCCTTTTAGGGATAGATTTCAAATAGCTCTGATATAGCAGAAACCACTAAATTATGAAATTGCTAAATTGGGAATTGTATTTCAACCCAGAACAAAAAATGTGCTTTGACGGACACTAAATATCTTGCCCAGCAACAACAGTACAGCGGTAACGAGAGATTTAGCAGGATATAAATTTGAGGCCTAGTATTTAGGCGCTGGGTGACAGGTATGGGTTTAGTGACAGAATTAGACTTGAAAATACACAGTAGCGGGTGTGTGTGAAGTTATTCTGAATGACCCAATGTGCACCTTGAATATTATATACCCTTTTAGGGATAGATTTCAAATAGCTCTGATATAGCAGAAACCACTAAATTATGAAATTGCTAAATTGGGAATTGTACTTCAACCCAGAACAAAAAATGTGCTTTGACGGACACTAAATAACTTTCCCAGCTACAACAGGACAGCGGTAACGAGAGATTTAGCGGGATATAAATTTGAGGCCTAGTATTTAGGCGCTGGGTGACAGGTATGGGTTTAGTGACAGAATTAGACTTGGAAATACACAGTAGCGGGTGTGTGTGTAGTTATTCTGAATGACCCTATGTGCACCTTCAATATGATCTACCCTTTTAGGGATAGATTTCAAATAGCTCTGATATAGCAGAAACCACTAAATTATGAAATTGCTAAATTGGGAATTGTATTTCAACCCAGAACAAAAAATGTGCTTTGACGGACACTAAATAACTTTCCCAGCTACAACAGGACAGCGGTAACGAGAGATTTAGCAGGATATAAATTTGAGGCCTAGTATTTAGGCGCTGGGTGACAGGTATGGGTTTAGTGACAGAATTAGACTTGAAAATACACAGTAGCGGGTGTGTGTGAAGTTATTCTGAATGACCCAATGTGCACCTTGAATATTATATACCCTTTTAGGGATAGATTTCAAATAGCTCTGATATAGCAGAAACCACTAAATTATGAAATTGCTAAATTGGGAATTGTACTTCAACCCAGAACAAAAAATGTGCTTTGACGGACACTAAATAACTTTCCCAGCTACAACAGGACAGCGGTAACGAGAGATTTAGCAGGATATAAATTTGAGGCCTAGTATTTAGGCGCTGGGTGACAGGTATGGGTTTAGTGACAGAATTAGACTTGAAAATACACAGTAGCGGGTGTGTGTGAAGTTATTCTGAATGACCCAATGTGCACCTTGAATATTATATACCCTTTTAGGGATAGATTTCAAATAGCTCTGATATAGCAGAAACCACTAAATTATGAAATTGCTAAATTGGGAATTGTACTTCAACCCAGAACAAAAAATGTGCTTTGACGGACACTAAATAACTTTCCCAGCTACAACAGGACAGCGGTAACGAGAGATTTAGCGGGATATAAATTTGAGGCCTAGTATTTAGGCGCTGGGTGACCGGTATGGATTTAGTGACAGAATTAGACTGGGATATGGCCAAAAAATAACCACACTATTGCTGGTTAAATGCACTTGGTGACGGGCGCAGCTTGCCCCTGATGTAGTATATGGCCAAAAAATGAACAGACTATTGCTGGTTAAATGCACTTGGTGTCACAGCTTGACCAACCACACTACTGAGGGTTAAATGCACTTGGTGACGGGCGCAGCTTGCCCCTGATGTAGTGTATGGCCAAAAAATAAACAGACTATTGCTGGTTAAATGCACTTGGTGTGACAGCTTCACCCTGATGTAGGCTTTAGCCAGAAAACAACCACACCATTGAGGGTTAAATGCACTTGGTGACAGGCGCAGCTTGCCCCTGATTTTGTATATGGCCAAAAAATGAACAGACTATTGCTGGTTAAATGCACTTGGTGTGACAGCTTCACCCTGATGTAGGCTTTAGCCAAAAAACAACCACACCATTGAGGGTTAAATGCACTTGGTGACAGGCGCAGCTTGCCCCTGATTTTGTATATGGCCAAAAAATGAACAGACTATTGCTGGTTAAATGCACTTGGTGTGACAGCTTCACCCTGATGTAGGCTTTAGCCAAAAAACAACCACACCATTGAGGGTTAAATGCACTTGGTGACAGGCGCAGCTTGCCCCTGATTTTGTATATGGCCAAAAAATGAACAGACTATTGCTGGTTAAATGCACTTGGTGTGACAGCTTCACCCTGATGTAGGCTTTAGCCAAAAAACAACCACACCATTGAGGGTTAAATGCACTTGGTGACAGGCGCAGCTTGCCCCTGATTTTGTATATGGCCAAAAAATGAACAGACTATTGCTGGTTAAATGCACTTGGTGTGACAGCTTCACCCTGATGTAGGCTTTAGCCAAAAAACAACCACACCATTGAGGGTTAAATGCACTTGGTCGCAGCTTGTGCTGGCGCACCACAAGACACAAAATGGCCGCCGATCACCCCAGAAAAATGTGACTGACAAACGGTCTGGGCAGCCTAAAAACAGTGAGCAATTGAGGATCAGCAGCTCAATGATCCACAGCTGCAGATCGATCAGTTAATCAAGTCCTTTGGAGGAGTTAATCTGCCTAATCTCGCCCTACTGTCGCAGCCGCAACCTCTCCCTACGCTAATCAGAGCAGAGTGACGGGCGGCGCTATGTGACTCCAGCTTAAATAGAGGCTGGGTCACATGGTGCTCTGGCCAATCACAGCCATGCCAATAGTAGGCATGGCTGTGATGGCCTCTTGGGGCAAGTAGTATGACGCTTGTTGATTGGCTGCTTTGCAGCCTTTCAAAAAGCGCCAAGAAAGCGTCACAAAAGCGCCAAGAAAGCGACGAACACCGAACCCGAACCCGGACTTTTACGAAAATGTCCGGGTTCGGGTCCGTGTCACGGACACCCCAAAATTCGGTACGAACCCGAACTATACAGTTCGAGTTCGCTCATCCCTACTCATTAACACTCTATGGCCATCTCTTGTGATCAAGTTGCAAATAATCCACTACAGGTCATCACAAATAATCCCATCATTATAATTCACTAGGGACACTCTATTAGATGCAGTGACCACCGTGTATGACCTAGTCCCACTTTGGTAGACTTCATCTACCCACACATTACATGGGTAGCCATTCATTCGCGAATATCCAGAGGTTAGCAAAGCCAGGCCCACAACCCCAGTCAAGTAAGAGTCATTTTGCATGTCAATGAGCCTAAGATTATTATTACGGAAAGTCTCAAGTGATCAATTTGTATAGCTGAATCTTCTAACTGCAGAATTAAAATATCCATACTCTAATGTACAATCAAGGCCAAAAGTTCTAAAAGTTACACAAATTTTGTTTTTCACAAAGTTGGTGGCTTCAATATTTTTATATCTTTTTGTGAGATGTTTCTGTGGTATTCTAAAGAACAATTATAAGCATTTCATTTGTGTTTTTTTTTTTTTTTACTTTCATAGACAAATACATCAAGTTTATTCAAAGAATCAATATTTACAGTGCTGACCCCAAGATTTATGCATTTTGCCCTGGCAGGTTGGATATCAGCTTTTCCTGACTGATGGCAACCCATTCTTGCCTAATCAGTGCTTTGAATTTATCATTTTTTTTGTGTTTTTGTTTGTCCACCGACTTTTTGAAGATTGCACACAGGTTCTCAATGGCATCGAGATCTGGGCAGTCTCCTAGCCATAGACCCAATATTTTAATGTTTTGTTCACTGTGCTCACTTTTGTCTTCGGTCATGGTGTTTCATTATGCTGGAAAAAGCAAGGATCATTGGGAAAATTTGCTCTTGGACTATGTTTACAAGTTTTTATTCATGGCAGTATTCTTAGGTAAAACTGCGAGTGACCCTACTCCCTGGGATGAGAGGCAACCCCCACACATAAATGATCTCAGGATTCTTTACTGTTAGCATGACACAGGACGCGTGATAACTTTACACCAGGCCTCTGCAGTCCAATCCATGTACTTCCTGCAGGATGTCAGTCCTTGATGTTTTTTATTTTTTTTTTAGAGAGAATTGGCTTTTTTGTACCCTTCTTGACACCAGGCTATCCTCCAAAAGATTACAGCTCACTGTGTGTGCAAATGCATTCACACCTGCCTGCTGCCATTCCTGGGCAAGCTCTGCACTGGTGGTGACCCGAATCCTGGAGCTAGACTTTCTTGGGTTCCCTGAAGCCTTTCTTAACAGCAATTAAACCTATTTCCTTGAAGTTCTCGATGATGTGATAAATGGTTGATTTAGGTGCAATCTTAAAAGTAGCAATGTCCTTGCCAGTGAAGCTCTTTTGATGGAAAGCAATAATGAAATATCAAAATATCTAAAGTAAGTTTATTCTACTTTCACACCTGCGTTCAGGTGTCCGCTCGTGAGCTCGGTTTGAAGGGGCTCACAAGCGGCCCTGAATGCAGCCGTCCAGCCCTAATGCATTCTCAGTGGAGGCGGATCCACTGAGAATGCATCCGTCTGCCAGCGCTCAGCCTCCGCTCCGCTCAGTGAGCGGACACCTGAACGCTGCAAGCAGCGTTCGGGTGTCCGCCTGGCCGTGCGGAGGCGAGCGGATCCGTCCAGACTTATAATGGAAGTCAATGGGGACGGATCCGCTTGAAGATGACACCATATGGCTCAATCTTCAAGCGGATCCGTCCCCCATTGACTTGCAATGTAAAGTCTGAACGGATCCGCTCAGGCTACTTTCACACTTAGAAAGTTATAATGCAGACGGATCCGTTCTGAACGGATGCAAACGTCTGCATTATAGGAGCGGATCCGTCTGATGAAACATCAGATGGACCCGCTCCGAACGCTAGTGTGAAAGTAGCCTAAAAAGTAAAAAAAAAAATGGGTAAAAAGTATGGCCTAAATGGGTGGAAATGCTCCAAACCCAGACACTGTAGCGTGTCTATAACTGGGGGAGCAATTCCTCCGCATGTGGTCCGCAGATAATGGCAATCCCCAGCAAAAATGCGTACAATGGAGGATGCCGGGGCGGACCACATGCACCACAAGGACATCTTACACAAAATGATACATTGTGCAGATGAAAAAATATATACATACACAAATCACACAAAAAAAATGCACCAAAATGATACGCAACTGACAATACTAGCTAATTCCTCAATCCGATGTTAAAAGCTGAGAACTTTGCCAATATCTTCCAGTCAGGAACATATCGGAGCCCCTCATGCACCACGTCATGGTGTCTCAGCAAGCATGGGGTCCTACCACTCCAACTGCTCCCCTGCTTATAGACACGCTACAGTGTTGGGGTTTGGAGCATTTCCACCTGTTTAGGAGTTTTTTTCTTTATGCGTATGGAATGTGCCACTTCACTTTGTTGGTAATGTTCTTTTGCACTTGGTAGCTTCTGTGTCACATGGTCTGTTGTGGGTGTGGCTCACAGCTTTATTCTACCTCACAGTGCATTGGTGATACCACTATGGAGGCATATGAGAGTCTGGCTGTGAGTTGGTTTCTATCACTGTTCAGACCCTGTTCACACACCACGGGCAGTTGGAGTGGTAGGACCCTATGTTTGCTGAGGTTACTTTTTAACTTACTTTACAATCCTCACTTGATATTTTTTTGATTATTGTAGTGAGAAACTGATGACATACAAGATACCAGTGTTACTGTTGTAATGATGACTGCATGTTTTCTTGGAGGTAACCATGGTTAACAGAGGAAAACAATAATTTCAAAACCCAACCCATTTAAAGCAACCAGTCTGCTTTTCTAATTCAATCATCCTGATAGAGTGATATCAGTTGCCTTGTCCTCATTAACACTTTCTCCTGAGCTAACAAGACGATCACCATAATGATGATAGCAGATCATTTTGTCACAGGACTCAACTGCAATTAAAATTTTCTTTTTGAAAGTTTTCATGGCAAAGAATAACTTTGCAATTGATTACAATTCATCTGATCACTCTTCATAACAATCTAGAGTTAATGCACATTGCCATAATAAAAACTGAAATAGCAAACTTTGTGAAAAACAAAATTTGTGTTAGTCTCTAAACTTTTGGCTACAATTTTAACTTCCATAATTTGTCATTAAAGCATGAAGGACCAATGATAACGTTTGCAGCATACTTGATGAATTGCTGTACTATACATACATTGCTTGACAACCATTACTGAAATATGAAAATGAAAGAAAAAAAGATTACTATAGGAAGTGTGACTTTCAAGGACTTTATAGGTGGTAAGAGTCCAAGTAGTAGGTTAATCTATGGGCTGCTTATAAGGGTCACTGGGTAATTAGAGGAGATCAGCCGGCCATAGATTAGCCTTCTGCTTCAATTCTAAATGTGCTTGATCATTGTAATATATATTACAAATATTGTCTGCTACTTCCTATAGCTAAAAAAACAAACTTGTACCAAAAAACCCTGACTAAACAAATGCCACTGTTATTCTGATAAATTCAGTCTTGGTAGAGTTCTATAACCATTTCAGGATAGATATTTCAGGAACCCCCCTCCCCCCCAGGTGACATATGTGTTACTTTATTTGGTGAATAAATAAAAGTACATAGTTGCAAACAGCCCTAAGTTTTATAGGGACGTTTCCTAATTTCAGAGACAGTCTCCGCCAATTTGGGGGGTCCTAGGCCAAAATGAGTGGGGCTTATTGCCAGTCCTGATGGGTCTGTGAAAGTTGTATATTTTACCAATTCCAGGAGCGTAATCAGTATTTTATTATTATACACTCACCTAAAGAATTATTAGGAACACCTGTTCTATTTCTTATTAATGCGATTATCTAGTCAACCAATCACATGGCAGTTGCTTCAATGCATGTAGGGTTGTGGTCCTGGTCAAGACAATCTCCTGAACTCCAAACTGAATGTCAGAATGGGAAAGAAAGGTGATTTAAGCAATTTTGAGCGTGGCATGGTTGTTGGTGCCAGACGGGCCGGTCTAAGTATTTCACAATCTGCTTAGTTACTGGGATTTTCACGCACAACCATTTCTAAGGTTTACAAAGAATGGTGTGAAAAGGGAAAAAAAGCCAGTATGCGGCAGTCCTGTGGGCGAAAATGCCTTGTTGATGCTAGAGGTCAGAGGAGAATGGGCCGACTGATTCAAGCTGATAGAAGAGCAACGTTGACTGAAATAACCACTCGTTATAACCGAGGTATGCAGCAAAGCATTTGTGAAGCCACAACACGCACAACCTTGAGGCGGATGGGCTACAACAGCAAAAGACCCCACCGGGTACCACTCATCTCCACTACAAATAGGAAGAAGAGGCTACAATTTGCATGACCTCACCAAAATTGGACTGTTGAAGACTGGAAAAATGTTGCCTGATCTGATGAGTCTCGATTTCTGTTGAGACATTCAAATGGTAGAGTCCGAATTTGGCGTAAACAGAATGAGAACATGTATCCATTATGCCTTGTTACCACTGTGCAGGCTGGTGGTGGTGGTATAATGGTGTGGAAGATGTTTTTTGGGCACACTTTAGGCCCCTTAGTGCCAATTGGCCATCGTTTAAATGCCACGGGCTACCTGAGCATTGTTTCTGACCATGTTCATCCCTTCATGACCAACATGTACCCATTCTCTGATGGCTACTTCCAGCAGGATAATGCACCATGTCACAAAGCTCGAATCATTTCTTGAACATGACAATGAGTTCACTGTACTAAAATGGCCCCCACAGTCACCAGATCTCAATCCAATAGAGCATCTTTGGGATGTGGTGGAACGGGAGCTTTGTGCCCTGGATGTGCATCCCTCAAATCTCCATCAACTGCAAGATGCTATCCTATCAATATGGGCCAACATTTCTAAAGAATGCTATCAGCACCTTGTTGAATCAATGCCACGTAGAATTAAGGCAGTTCTGAAGGCAAAAGGGAGTCCCACACTGTATTAGTATGGTGTTCCTAATAATTATTTAGGTGAGTGTATATACTCTTGTGGATCTTTAGTTACATCATACTGCTTACTTCCATAGAGTTTCTTTGTGACATCTTTCAGTTACTTTCCCTTTGAAGTGAAAGTCTGAAAAGTCAGCTTGTGGCTGGATGAGTCCAAAAGCTGGAGCTGCAGTAAGAGCTCTGATGTAACAGAGTATAATAGGTGACATGATCAACCAACTACTGGCAACTATTTCCTGTGTTCTAAGATGGCTGAACATGGTTTTGGTCTGGATAATTTCTGTCTATCCAGTGAGAGTGACCGTCTTGTTGGAAGGAATCTCCTAGCTAGTAATAGTACAAAATATTTGGTAAAACTATTTGTAGCTGCAATACACTTCAGAATACTAAATCGGCCAAGATAAATCCTATTCCCCAATCCTAAATGGTGCCATAGCAAGGGAGATGTGTCTTTCAGGTTCCTGGAAAAACGGGGTTACCACCATATGGCTCTGTAATGGAGTCTGGAGAGTACTAAATCTACCAAGAAAAAATTTCTCCTCCCTCCTGACTCTTAAATAATGCCACAGCTAGCCTTCCAGGTTCCTTAGAAGGCAGTGTTACCACCATGTTGAACTACATCAGAATGCTAAATCTACCAAGATAATTCCCCTCCTCATTCCTAAATACAGGGAGTGCAGAATTATTAAACAAGTTGTATTTTTGAGGATTAATTTTATTATTGAACAACAACCATGTTCTCAATGAACCCAAAAAACTCATTAATATCAAAGCTGAATATTTTTGGAAGTAGTTTTTAGTTTGTTTTTAGTTTTAGCTATTTTAGGGGGATATCTGTGTGTGCAGGTGACTATTACTGTGCATAATTATTAGGCAACTTAACAAAAAACAAATATATACCCATTTCAATTATTTATTTTTACCAGTGAAACCAATATAACATCTCAACATTCACAAATATACATTTCTGACATTCAAAAACAAAACAAAAACAAATCAGTGACCAATATAGCCACCTTTCTTTGCAAGGACACTCAAAAGCCTGCCATCCATGGATTCTGTCAGTGTTTTGATCTGTTCACCATCAACATTGCGTGCAGCAGCAACCACAGCCTCCCAGACACTGTTCAGAGAGGTGTACTGTTTTCCCTCTTTGTAAATCTCACATTTGATGATAGACCACAGGTTCTCAATGGGGTTCAGATCAGGTGAACAAGGCCATGTCATTAGATTTTCTTCTTTTATACCCTTTCTTGCCAGCCACGCTGTGGAGTACTTGGACGCGTGTGATGGAGCATTGTCCTGCATGAAAATCATGTTTTTCTTGAAGGATGCAGACTTCTTCCTGTACCACTGCTTGAAGAAGGTGTCTTCCAGAAACTGGCAGTAGGACTGGGAGTTGAGCTTGACTCCATCCTCAACCCGAAAAGGCCCCACAAGCTCATCTTTGATGATACCAGCCCAAACCAGTACTCCACCTCCACCTTGCTGGCATCTGAGTCGGACTGGAGCTCTCTGCCCTTTACCAATCCAGCCACTGACCCATCCATCTGGCCCATCAAGACTCACTCTCATTTCATCAGTCCATAAAACCTTAGAAAAATCAGTCTTGAGATATTTCTTGGCCCAGTCTTGACGTTTCAGCTTGTGTGTCTTGTTCAGGAGTATTGCACACCTTGTGCTTTTGGGCACTCCAGTGATGTTGCAGCTCTGAAATATGGCCAAACTGGTGGCAAGTGGCATCTTGGCAGCTGCACGCTTGACTTTTCTCCGTTCACGGGCAGTTATTTTGCGCCTTGGTTTTTCCACACGCTTCCTGCGACCCTGTTGACTATTTTGAATGAAACGCTTGATTGTTCGATGATCACGCTTCAGAAGCTTTGCAATTTTAAGAGTGCTGCATCCCTCTGCAAGATATCTCACTATTTTTGACTTTTCTGAGCCTGTCAAGTCCTTCTTTTGACCCATTCTGCCAAAGGAAAGGAAGTTGCCTAATAATTATGCACACCTGATATAGGGTGTTGATGTCATTAGACCACACCCCTTCTCATTACAGAGATGCACATCACCTAATATGCTTAATTGGTAGTAGGCTTTCGAGCCTATACAGCTTGGAGTAAGACAACATGCATAAAGAGGATGATGTGGTCAAAATACTCATTTGCCTAATAATTTTGCACTCCCTGTAGTGCCACAGCTAGGCAGATTTGCCTTTCAGATACATTGTAAAAGTGGGTTATTAATATATATATAACAGAGTCTGCAGCATACTAAATAAAATGTAAAAAAAAAACTCTCTTCACTCCTAAATAGCGTAATAGCCAGGCAGATTTTCCTTTCAAGTTCCTCGGAAAGCTGGGTTACAACCATGTGGAACTATAATAGACTGCAGAATACTAAATCTAACAAGACAAATCCTCCTCCTTACTCCAAAATAGTGCCACAGTTAGGCAGATTTGCCTTCCAGATTCCTGGGAAAGCTGGGTTACCATTATGTGAAACTGTAATAGAGTGAAAAATATTAAAGCGGTTGTCACGACCATGTTATGGCCGTGACTCCTTGGGAGCCGCATACAGTTGCCCGCGGTTTGGGTTGTAGTGTCAACCGCAGCTGGAGGAATAAGGTTGTTAGCCTCAAGTGCGGTTGCCGCGAACAACAGCTATGTGTGCGGTTCCCTTGGAGTTGTGTGTGCATTTGTATTCACTTTGGTATGTCTGTGTGCACTCTGTGTTATGTGTGGTGTGCACTCACATCTTCCCCTCACTGTGGTTGCCCGTGGCAACGTTTGGTCGTTGTGTGTACATGTGGTGGCAGTGTCCCGGCCTTCGGGCTGACTCCCAGGACACAGTTGCCACCCATGTCGTTGCCAGCGGCAACAGCCACAGTGTGTTCGTTGTTTGGACACTTCCCCTTTAGTTGTGTTTTCTCTTCTGTGGTTTTGGAAGGGTTAACTCCCTTTCTGTGTGTGTGAGTCACGAGGTGTGTCTGATTGTTGGGTGTGGCCTCTTGGCCCTATATAGCCTCAGTTGTAGGCAGTAGCCAGAGAGGGTGCTTCAGCCATGCTGGCTGGAGACATCCTCCTGGTTACTTACCAACTGCCAGTGGGGGCCATCCTTCTGGTCATATCAAAATAATAATGTCGTTTGGTGTCTTGAAGATTTGTTTGGTTTTATGCTTGTTTATTGCACCTATGGTCCTGGGTTCCCGTGTGTTGTGTGTTGTGTGCTGAGTCCTGTTGTCTGTTGTCAGTACTTCCACATGGGTTCCAGGCTTTGTGTCTGTGGCAGGTGAGTGTTATGCTTGTGGCAAGTACTTGCCATTGCCATAGGTTGTATTTGTTCTCCCTTCCTTGCAGCTTGGCCAGTGAGACTCCTGTTCCTCCGTATCCTGAAGGAACAGGTTGTCTTACCCTGACTCCTAGTCCAGGGACCGGTCGGAGGGTGAGTTAGGGCTCCGAGGTTCCTGAGCATGAGTCCTCCTACCTTAAAGGTCGGCCCATGCAGCTAGGAGTTAGGGTCAGGTTAGGGACGCGATAGGAGGTGACCTGCTCCCTAATCCTGTTGTCCTGGTCAATCTTCCATCACCGCACGGCTGAGGGTTTCCCCCATCCTCAGCCGTGACAGCGGTTCTCTGGGCTTTTAATATTGATGACCTATCCCCAGACCCCAGCTGATCTAATATTGATGTGACCTATGCTGAGGCTAGGTCATCAATTTGGATTCTGTGGCTGGAGGTACATTATGCGTTCACAGGATAAATATATAACTGTCAGCCGGTTTAGGTCCCAAAAATTAGCCAATAGGATTTCACCTGACAGCAAAGAACTTTGAATTCTGTGGCTGGAGGTACAATAGGCGGTCACAGGATTAATATATAACTGTCGGCCAGTACAGACCCCAAAAATTAGTCAATAGGCATTCACCTGACAGCAAAGAACTTTGGATTCTGTGGCTGGAGGTACATTAGGCGGTCACAGGAAAAATATGTAACTGTCGGCCAGTACAGGCCCCAAAAATTAGGAAATAGGCATTCACCTCACAGCAAAGAACTTTGGATTCTGTGGCTGGAGGTACATTATGCGGTCACATGATAAATATGTAACTGTCAGCCGGTTTAGGTCCCAAAAATTAGCCAATAGGCATTCACCTGACAGCAAAGAACTTTGGATTCTGTGGCTGGAGGTATATTAGGCTGTCACAGGATAAATATGTAACTGTCGGCCAGTATAGGCCCCAAAAATTAGGCATTCACTTGACATAAAAGGCCTTTTATGCCGCTGTATATACATAAGGCAAGGGCCATTCTTTGCTCTGGGTCGTGGTCGATATGTGTGGGCTGGCATGAGGAAATTCAATTACACGTGGTCATCACAAGTGTTGAATTCCTCTGAGATCCATGCCTCATTTATTTTTAGGAGGGAAGGGTTGCAAATGAGTTCTTAACAAGCTCTGCCTTCCTTGACTTATAGGGTAGCTGCCTTACATCTGGTGGCATTGTAAGCAGAGCTTGATAAGAGCTCATTTGCATCCCTTCCCTCCCAGAATTCCAGAGGAGCATGTATGGCCTATAAGTCTCCTCACACTGATTAAAGTGCTCTCTCCCTAAGGAGAGTTAGTTCCCCCCTGACCCAGACACAGGCCTCTCACCCAGTTAAGCCAGTACTCTTAGCTCTGCACTGATGAGGGGCAATCACCCCGAAACAGCTGTCTGCAGATGAGATGCTGACTTATTTAATATCCAAGTCATGTCTCAAGGCTTATTTTAGGAGCTGAACATTGACTTATAGGATAGCTGCCTTACATCTGGTGGCATTAGATGCCGAGCTTGTTAGGAGCTCATTTGCATCCCTTCCCTCCCAGAATGACAGAGGAGCATGTATGGACTATAAGTCTCCTCACACTGGATTAAGGTGCTCTCTCCCTAAGGAGAGTTAGTTCCCCCCTGACTCATTCATTTTTAAAAATGTGAGGTAGTCCACACTGTTGTGAGCTAGGTGAGTGCGCTTATCGGTCACGATCCCCCCTGCTCTGCTGAACGTCCTTTCGGACAGGACACTCGACGAGGGGCAAGCCAAGAGTTCCATGGCAAATTGTGCCAGCTCTGGCCACAGATCAAGCCGGTACACCCAGCAGTCAAGGGGTTCCTCGCTTTTCAGCGTGTCCACATCGGACGTTAACCCAATGTAATCTGACACCTGTCGGTCTAGACGTTCCATGAGGCTGGATCTGGATAGGCGCTGTTAATGGGTTGGCTGCAAGAATGATCTCATATCCAAAGTGACCAACACATCTTCAAACCGCCCTCTTTTTTCAGGCCCGGTAGGCTTGGTACCCGCACCTGTTTCACTGTGGGTCGAAATTCTTCTGCCAGTGCCTGCAACAGCAGAATGCAGCATCTCTCGCAACAAGGCCTGGAAATGCTGCATTCTGACAGCCCTCTGTGATGCTGGTAACATGTCCGCCATTTTGTGTTTGTACGGTGGGTCTAAGTACGTTGCCACCCAGTACAGGTCCTTGACCTTTATGCTTTTTATACAGGGGTCCCTCTTCAAACACTGGAGCATTAAGACCCCCATTTGCACTAAATTGGAATCGGTGGAGCACCCTGGAATCGGTGGAGCACCCGGTGGAGAATGCCGTCCTCGGTCTCCTCCTCCAGCCACAGACAACACCAGGGATCCCCGAAAATTAAAACCTGCTCTTCTTGCTCCTCCTCCCCCCAGCCACCATCCTCCTCTGACTCCTCTTCAGACTCCTGCTGACTTGTCTCAGATGGATTAGTTCCCCCTGGGAATTCATTCAGCTTTGCAACTTCCTCATCTTCCAGCTCCTGCTCCTCGACGGATTGATCAATGACACAATGCAATGTACGCTCCAGAAAGAAGGCGTATGGTACGATGTCACTGATGGCGCCCTGCCTGCGACTGACTAGTTTGTTGATCTCATCAAATGGCCGCAGAAGTCTATATGCGTCGCGCATGAGTAGCCACTGGCGCAGTGAAAAGAAACCAAGATCTCCAGAACCTGTCCTGCCGCATAGTTCGTACAGGTCGTTAACGGCACATTTCTGCTGGAACAGCCTATCAAGCATATGCAAGGTGGAGTTCCAGAGCGTCGGGCAATCACAAATCAGACGTCTGACGGGCAAGTAGTGTCGCCGCTGAACGTCAGCAAGGCGAGCCATGGCAGTGTAAGATCTTCTAAAATGGCCTGCGGCAAAACGTGTGGCTCTTAGCCTCAAGGCACAACAACCGCAGCATAGCATGACAACGTTTTACCTGGCATGTCGAATAGGCTCTGGGGAGCTTGGGGGTGCAACGACAGAAGAGGCGGTAGCCATCGAAAAGGAGAAGTCAGCTTAGGAGGAGACATAGGATGGAGTATGAGGAGGAGAAGTCTGCAGTCTGCTAAGCGCCTGAATCCTAGACAGGCTAGGTTGTCACTGTTTTTTACTAGGTTCAATTTTATGGTCACCTTTTGCCCTGGGGTTAAAAACGTCAAGGCAGATGCACTTGTCACAAAGTTTTCCTGGGGGGAGTGATTCGGAGGATCCCACTCTGATTTTGGCTGATGGGGTGGTGGTTTCTGCTCTGTACCCCGAGTTGGAGATGGAGGTGTTGGGGGCCCAGGAGGAGGCTCCTGATTCTGTGCACGGGTGAAGGTGGCTCACACTAGGCCTTCGGGATCCCTTCTTCCTTTGTCCATCCCGTCTCGTCCTTGGACCTATTTGCCCATGGACTTTATTACCGATTTACTGAGTTCCTCTGGGAAAACTGTGATTTTGGTGGTAGTGGACCGCTTCAGTAAGATGGCTCACTTTATACTGTTAAATAGCTTGCCCAATGCCAAAACTCTCACTCAGGTTTTTATCGATAACATTGCAAAACTACATGGCATTCCCTCTGATGTGGTGTCTGATAGGGGGACACAATTTGTTTCCAGGTTTTGGAGGGCGTCTTGCTCTTGTCTGGGAATTCAACTGTCTTTCTCTTCGGTTTTTCATCCCCAGTCGAATGGTCAGACAGCGCGCACTAACCAAAACCTTGAGACCTATTTGAGATGTTTTGTTGCCGAGAACCAGGATGACTGGTCCTCGTTCTTGTCTCTAGCCGAATTTGCCTTGAATAACCGTGGACAGGAGTCCACTGATCCACTGGGATGCCAGAAGAGGAGAGATTCTCTTCTGCCTTGTCATCTATCTGGCGGAAGATCCAAGTTAATTTGGAAAAGATGGGTGAAATATATAAACGGATGGCTGACAGGAGACGTATCACTGGTCCGGACCTGTGTGTGGGCGATTCGGTGTAGTTGTCCACTAAAAACATTAAGCTGAAGGTACCATCTTGGAAACTGGGTCCAAGATTTTTTGGGCCTTGTAAAATCTCTGCTGTGGTCAACCCGGTGGAGTTCCGCCTGGATCTTCCGCAGACCTGGAAGATCCATAATGTGTTTCACAGGTCCTTACTGAAGAAATATGTGGAACCTGTGGAACCATCTCCATTGCCACCTCCTCCTTTCCTGGTGGACGGCAATTTAGAGTTTGAGATCTCTAGGATTCTCGACTCACGTGTTCTTCGGGGTTCCCTCCGGTACCTAGTGCACTGGAAGGGATATGGTCCCGAGGAAAGAATGTGGATTCCGGATTCTGATGTTAGTGCTAGCCACCTGGTGAGGGCCTTTCACAGGGAACACCCGGAGAAAGTTGGTCCGGGGTGTCCGGAGGTCACCCGTAGAAGGGGGAAGGTACTGTCACGCCTTGCCCTGCGAATGTGGCCGGAGATCTACCAGGCTGGCTGCACATGTTTGACTCGTCTCTTTGTTTTGGTTTGAGTTGAGCTGGATCCACCTTCCCTCAGGTGTACTGGGTTTGGGCTTTCCCTGCTGATATACCTTCCGTGATAGCCTTGGGTTCAGACGTTTAGCCGACTCCAGGTAAACCAGATTTTTGTGATCAGTAATTACCGTAATGGGATGAATCGCTCCTTCCAACCAATGATGCTATTCCTCAAAAGCCAATTTAATGGCCAGCAACTCTCTATTTCCTACATCATAATTTATTTTGGCAGAAGAGAGTTTTTTAGAGAAAAAAGAACAAGGGTGCCATTTGCTAGGAGAAGGACCCTGCGACAAGATTGCTCCAACCCATACTTCTGATGCGTCCTAGTAAGAGGAGAAGCAGCTCGGAGACACCGTTTGTGGATTTACAAAATTGAGGGCAACGCTAGTATCCGTACAGTGCCCCTGGATACAGCAGGATGGAATCAACTAGTCTTCGGACAGCGTTCCATGACGAGGAGGAGGAGGCAGCCGCAGACTACAGGGATGCAGACAGAAAGAAAGTCTGGTATGATGCCCTGGAAAATGCCCAGCGGCGGCGAGGTGAGAGTCTCCCCAGTGAGGAGGAGCAGTTGCGGATGCGAGTGGCCCTGCGAATGCCCCTTCTGGGAGAGAAGCCCCTGGATGAGTGGGTGACAGAACTGGAGAGCCTGGTATGGAAGGAACATTGGCTAGACAACGCCTACCAGGCACTCTGGTGGGATGTGATTCGGCACTCCCCCTGGATGGCTCAGCACGACAGACCCGAGGTCAGGATTATGATGGCCCTGGCCTGTTGTTTGAGGCCTTCGCAGAACCAAAGTTCGGAGATGCTGGAGAGTCCCGGTTCTGGGATATCTATGACTACAGGGAGGCTATGCATGATTGGGCTACAGCGAGAGAGGTGAGACAAGACCTGGCATCTCTAGTGTCAAAGGAGTGGGAGCTGGAGCAGGATTACCAATACCTCTTCAGCTCAATTCGGTCCCAATATACACTGCCAGAGAGCTGGGTGGCAGTCCCAGACCTACAACCCTACATCTGGGAAGAACCGACTGAAGTATCCCCTGCTTCAGTACCAGCTACAGAGGTAGGGGACCTCATAGACTGGTCCTGGGGGGAAACCCATATGGCAGGTGGAGATGGGACCGAGATCTCTCCACCGGCCCTACAGGGATGCTGGGCAGTCGGCCCAGATCCCCAACGGCAGCCGGAGTTTCAGGGAGTAGGGACAGTTGGTCCTGCTCCCCAGCGGCAGTGTACTTTGAAGGGAGAGGAGACAACCGGTCCCTCTCCCCAACCACAGGGGGACAGCACCCCTAACTCCAATGATGCAGATGGGACCGCAGTCTCTGCACCAGGCCTACCGGGAGGCTGGACTGCCGGTACAGAGTCCCCACCAACCCCGCAGGAATGCCAGGAGGAGGAGGTAAGCGATCCCTCCTCTCCACAGCTGAACCGCAACAAGGTCCTTGGGGTAGGATTCCCTGACCCCATCCCAGCGGAAGAGCTGGCATCTGGGCAGAGCGCTGTTGGCCTCTGCACTCCTCTATCCTCTTCTCCAAAGGCTGACTTCCCACAGGCTCCCCCAGCGGAAGAGCTGGCATCTGGGCAGAACACAGTTGGCCTCTGCCCTCCCCTATCCTCTTCGCCAGAGCCGGACTTCCCACAGGCTACCCCAGCGGAAGAGCTGGCATCTGGGCAGAGCTCAGTCGGCCTCTGCCCTCCCCTATACTCTTGTCCAGAGGCTGACTCTCCACTGGCTACCCCTTCGGAAGAGCTGGCATCCGGGCAGAGCGCAGCCGGCCTCTGCCCACTAAGTACCTACAGCTCCAAGCTAGAGAACACCAAGGAAGCAAGGAGTAGCAGATGCCCACTCAACAGCTGGGGACGTACAGAAGAGAGCCAGGCCCCAAAATTCAACAGGTCCAGTATTTGATTGTGGGTGGACTGCCAGACTAACTCAGGTACCGACCAGCGTGAGGTCAGGTACCTGGTTAGTCTTCCCTGGGAGGGGGAGATGTGTGGCGAAACCAACCTCGCCACTGGGTTTTGGAGAGGCCTGTTTGCTAGCCTCTTGCCCCAGGATTATGGGCCCTCTCATCAGCCAGGCTTCCTTTGTTCACAAAGGACTTGTACTAACTTGAACCCCTGGTCTAATTCGTACCATTTTGGGATGTTAAATGTCTATGTGTATTGCGTCTCAGACAATGCTCATTGTATTTTGTTGATTGTATCACAGGCAGAGGGGAGGATTTTGTGTGGGAGTGTCTGAGTGTATTGTACGTGGTTATTGGCTGTTTTTACAAAACCCTGTGGGTGGTAACCTTGTTGTAAGATGTGTATAAATCAATGCTTGTGTGTTCAAATAAAGAGTTCCTGTTTTTACCCTTTACCATGTTGAGGCTGGTGTTTGGGTAACTGATCGACACTGGGGGATTGCTATACGCTAAAGATTTGCTATACTCCCCTGGCATAACTACTAGCTTTTGTAAGAGCTGTTCCTGCTCTCTGGATTTAGGAATGGTTCACCTACTGGAGCCTGGAGCCTTGTCGTAGGTCCAGGGTGGGTAGGAGACGGCGAGACCTCAACCAAGCTTCAGCGGTTCGTGGGGTCTGCAGCGCTTACGGTGTCAAGTGGAGTGCTTGGAGTCATCGGGAAGCACTAGAAGCATCTATCGTCGGAGGTACCCGGTCAGGGTGCCAGGAGATCCGTTACAGTAACTATTGGAATCTATCATTTAGTTTAGAACATGAACCAACGGAAATCATTTTCTTGGACCTACATCTTTCAGTTCTTAATAACAAAATTTCCACTAAGACCCACTTTAAAAATGTTGACGCCAACAGTTATTTAGATTATAAAAGCTGCCATTATCAGAAATAGAAATGTAATATACCTTACAGCCAAATTAAATGTGTAAGAAGAAACTGTTCCATTGATAGGAAGATGAGAACTCAACTAAACATCCTGAGAAATAGGTTTCTAGAGAAAGGCTATCGGAAAAAACTATTAAAAGACTCTGTAAAAAGAATCTCCGAGATTTCTCAAGAAGAGATCCTCCTTCCACGGGCCACCAATGAATTTAATACTGGGGAGGTAGGGAGGGGGGGCCGCACTGGCCACCAATGAATTTAATACAGGGGAGGGAGGGGGGCCGCACTGGACACCAATGAATTTAATACAGGGGAGGGAGGGAGGGGGGCCGTGGGGGCCGCACTGGCCACCAATGAATTTAATACAGGGAAGGGAGGGAGGGGGGGGCCGGGGGGGTGGGGCCGCACTGGCCACAAATGAATTTAATACAGGGGAGGGAGGGGGGCTGCAATGGCAACCAATGAATTTAAAACTGGGGAGGGAGGGGGGTCTGCCACCTCCTGCCTGGCAGCACCTGATCTCTTATAGGGGGCTATGATATACACAATTAACCCCTCAGGTGCGGCACCTGAGGGGTTAATCGTGCGGATCACAGCCCCCTGTAAGAGATCGGGTGGTGCCAGGCAGCAGGGGGCAGTCATGTACACAGTTCTTAGTATATTCTAACTTGAAGCATCCCCATCGCTATGGGAACGCCTCTGTGTTAGAATATACTGTCTGATCTGAGTTTTCACAATGTGAAAACTCAGCTCTGAAAAAGCTGTATGCAGGTGGATCTGCGGATCCGTCTGTGCTAAAGTAGCCTATGGACACGGATCTCTTGTGTGCCTCCGTGTTTTTTCACGGACCCATTGACTTAAATGGGTCCGTGAACCGTTGTCTGTCAAAAAAATAGGACAGGTAGGACAGGAAACACGGATCACGGACGCGGATGACAAACGGTGCATTTTCCGAGTTTTTAAAAGTCAATGGGTCTGCAGAAAATCACGGAAAACGGAACAACGTACACAGATGCACACAACGGTCGTGTGCATGAGGCCTAAGGGATATTATTTTAAAAAATTGGACAGTCCTCCTTAAAGATCCCATCATTGGCAAAATCATTCTTAACATTCCTAAGATAACCTTCCGGAGAGCAAAAACTCTAAAGAACCTATTAGCCCCATCGTGCCCGAAACATATCACCACAAAAAAAACTGAAACTAGAAACAAAGATGGTCAGCAAGAGCCAGGGTTTTTTAAAATGTGAATCAAACAAATGTAAATGTTGCTGTATGATCACTGATAAGAGAAATAGTATTGAGATTCCACAGGTGAATTTAATCATGGATATCTGCTATAGGATGACTTGTGGGTCATCCAATCTCATATATCTACTGAAGTGCCCTTGTGAATTTTTATATGTGTGCCGAACCACTGAATCCCTTAGGGATAGAATGAACGAGAACCGATCAAACATCAGTAGAAAAATTTTATATCACAGTGTTTCACGCCACTTTGAATCACACCATAATGGAGACCCCAACTTATTTCAGGTTACCCCCATTGAGTGGGTCCCCCACTCCTACCAACAGCTTTGCCGCAAATAAATGTTCTGGATTTTTCGCCTGAACACACTAGCCCCTTTTGGTCTGAATTAATCCATTGAACATACAAACTATTAATCACACTCCCCTATGAACACAATAAATACAAAAAATATATATTATTTTTATATATATATATATATATATATTTTTTTTTTTTTATGAATTCAGTTCATACTCATACCATTATACAGGTCCTTCTCAAAAAAGTAGCATATTGTGATAAAGTTCATTATTTTCTGTAATGTACTGATAAACATTAGACTTTCATATATTTTAGATTCATTACACACAACTGAAGTAGTTCAAGCCTTTTATTGTTTTAATATTGATGATTTTGGCATACAGATCATGAAAATCCAAATTTCCTATCTCAAAAAATTAGCATATTTCATCCGACCAATAAAAGAAAAGTGTTTTTAATACAAAAAAAGTCAACCTTCAAATAATTATGTTCAGTTATGCACTCAATACTTGGTCGGGAATCCTTTTGCAGAAATGACTGCCCCTTGGCATGGCATGGAGGCAATCAGCCTGTGGCACTGCTGAGGTGTTATGGAGGCCCAGAATGCTTCGATAGCGGCCTTAAGCTCATCCAGAGTGTTGGGTCTTGCGTCTCTCAACTTTCTCTTCCCAATATCCCACAGATTCTCTATGGGGTTCAGGTCAGGAGAGTTGGCAGGCCAATTGAGCACAGTAATACCATGGTCAGTAAACCATTTACCAGTGGTTTTGGCACTGTGAGCAGGTGCCAGGTCGTGCTGAAAAATGACATCTTCATCTCCATAAAGCTTTTCAGCAGATGGAAGCATGAAGTGCTCCAAAATCTCCTGATAGCTAGCTGCATTGACCCTGCCCTTGATAAAACACAGTGGACCAACACCAGCAGCTGACATGGCACCCCAGACCATCACTGACTGTGGGTACTTGACACTGGCATTTCCCTCTCCCCAGTCTTCCTCCAGACTCTGGCACCTTGATTTCCGAATGACATGCAAAATTTGCTTTCATCCGAAAAAAGTACTTTGGACCACTGAGCAACAGTCCAGTGCTGCTTCTCTGTAGCCCAGGTCAGGCGCTTCTGCCGCTGTTTCTGGTTCAAAAGTGGCTTGACCTGGGGAATGCGGCGCCTGTAGCCCATTTCCTGCACACGCCTGTACACGGTGGCTCTGGATGTTTCTACTCCAGACTCAGTCCACTGCTTCCGCAGGTCCCCCAAGGTCTGGAATCGGTCCTTCTCCACAATCTTCCTCAGGGTCCGGTCACCTCTTCTCGTTGTGCAGCGTTTTCTGCCACACTTTTTCCTTCCCACAGACTTCCCACTGAGGTGCCTTGATACAGCACTCTGGGAACAGCCTATTCGTTCAGAAATTTCTTATTGTGTCTTACCCTCTTGCTTGAGGGTGTCAATGATGGCCTTCTGGACAGCAGTCAGGTCGGCAGTCTTACCCATGATTGCGGTTTTGAGTAATGAACCAGGCTGGGAGTTTTTAAAAGCCTCAGGAATCTTTTGCAGGTGTTTAGAGTTAATTAGTTGATTCAGATGATTAGGTTAATAGCTCGTTTAGAGAACCTTTTCATGATATGCTAATTTTTTTAGATAGGAATTTGGGGTTTTCATGAGCTGTATGCCAAAATCATCAATATTAAAACAATAAAAGGCTTGAACTACTTCAGTTGGTGTGTAATGAATCTAAAATATATGAAAGTCTAATGTTTATCAGTACATTACAGAAAATAATGAACTTTATCACAAGATGCTAATTTTTTTAGAAGGACCTGTATATCTTAAAATAATCTGTTCCCTAATATGAATAATCACTTGTACATCTTTACATCCATGATCTTAAATTATATATCAATTTTAATATGTTTTTATAGATTTTCTAGGTTTTATATAGGCTAGTGATTACACCGAGAATTGCACTCTGCTATTATTTATGATTTAGTTTTTACTTTTTTTGTTATTTGCGTCCCATTTCATTTCTAATATGGATTTGAATATATATTTCACTTATCCCATTATATGACTTTTATCCCTCCTTTGAATATTACCATCCTTTTATATATGATGCCTCCTCGAAGCCACCTCAAGCACTTTAAACATACATTTCAGTTACACAAAAACACCTATAGCAGACAATATGATCTAATAGACCCCATTATAGTGCATTTTTTTTTTTTGTGAAATCACTTCCGCTCCTGCAATTCCTGCACTTTTTTCAAAATTCCCGCACTTTTTTGGAACACCACATGTGCCAGACATCTTTTTAAAGGTAATATATGTTCATCTTGTATGTATATGTTAATATTTGACTCCTGAAGAAGGAGAGATTCTGTTTTACCCCCGAAACGCGTTGAGCCGCTTATTTATGAAAATAAAGGAAGTGAGAAGAAGTTGTTTGACCCGCGTGCTGCTTACCATCTCTATTGCATGACCGTGAGGTTGACCTCAACATCTACAATACTACAGGCGATCCCGCCGGGGGGGAACATCTTTGTCATAGGTGTCCTGAGTTTATCCTGGTGGTTTCCCCCCCAGTGAAATGAGTGGAGACACATTTTATTTAATATATTCCTTTCTTTCTTTCAGTAATATGTTTTATCAGATTTTACTATATATCCATCTATCTACCTTGATGATCTTTTATATCATTAGTTTCTAACAATAACTTGATATATGTCGGATTGGCGCTCAATAGTGGTCTTTTAGTTACTATTGACTTTTATTTGACACTGCAAGTTCTGCCTGCTTCTCCTCCTTCTCCTCATTATCTGCTGCTCCATCTCTCCCTCTGAACTCCCTCCTCTTCCTCTCCTGTGGGAACCCACGTGACGTTCATCGACACGTCATCATTGTCCCCGGAGTAGGCAGCAACACCAGGGACCACCCTCGTTGGGCTGATCTGGGTACTGTCTTTAGACCGCTTGGTGGTGGCCATTTCTACCTCCTCTTCCTCATCCGATGCCAAGAATGGCTGCGCATTGGTAAGATATGGGAATGGATGGGAAAATAAT
Organism: Bufo gargarizans; assembly: GCF_014858855.1. Classification (NCBI taxonomy): domain Eukaryota; kingdom Metazoa; phylum Chordata; class Amphibia; order Anura; family Bufonidae; genus Bufo; species Bufo gargarizans. The sequence goes on along the minus strand of NC_058080.1, from coordinate 629,818,634 downwards.
TCCTCTGACTCGAGTGGAGCGGCTATGGTGGTGGTGGTGTCTTTGGGGGTGCACACAGCAGAGAGTGAGGAGGGTGCAAATACAGAGGATGAGGAGGGTGCAGAAGTGAACCACTCAACCAACTTTGGTGCGCCCTTTGAAGTTATCACATGCGCCTTCTCCAACTTCCCACTTAGGCTCTGGTTTGGTGCACCTGCCTGACCCCTACCATCCCTGCGGAACAGTCTGCCTCTTCCTCTGCCTGTCATTTTCTACAATGACCCTCTGCCTAAGTCCATAAAGAAGAGCAGTATTTGTGGAAGAAGGTATATCACAGCCCTCAATCAGTATTTGGTGGAAAAAGGTATATGACACCCCTCAATCAGTATTTGGCAGAAACAGGTATACAGCACCACTCAATCAGTATTTGGCGGAAACAGGTATATGGCACCCCCCAATCAGTATTTTGTGGAAGCAGGTGTATTGTAGCCCTCAATCAGTATTTGGTGGAAGAAGGTATATAGCAATAGCACCCCCCAATCAGTATTTAGTGGAAGAAGGTATATGGCACCCCTCAATCAGTATTTGGCGGAAACAGGTATATAGCACCCCTCAATCAGTAATTGGAGAAAACAGGTATATGGCACCCCTTAATCAGTATTTGGTGGAAAAAGGTATATAGCACCCCTCAATCAGTATTTGTCGTAAACAGGTATATGGCACTCCTAAATCAAGATTTTGTGGAAGCAGGTGTATCGTAGCCCTCAATCAGCATTTGATGGAAGAAGGTATATAGCAATAGCACCCCTCAATCCGTATTTTGTGGAAGAAGGTATATGGCATACCTCAATCAGTATTTGGCCGACATAGGTATATGGCACCCCTCAATCAGAATTTTGTGGAAGCAGGTGTATCGTAGCCCTCAATCAATATTTGGTGCAAGAAGGTATATATAAATAGCACCCCTCAATCAGTATTTTGTGGAAGAAGGTATATAGCACCCCTCTATTAGTATTTGGCGGAAACAGGTAAATAGCACCCCTCAATCAGTATTTTGTGGAAGCAGGTGTATCGTAGCCCTCAACCAGTATTTTGCGGGAGAAGGTATATAGCAATAGCACCCCTCTATCAGTATTTTGCAGAAGAAGGTATATGGCACCCCTCAATCTGTATTTGGCTGAAACAGGTATATAGCACCCCTCAATCCGTATTTGTCGGAAACAGGTATATGGCATCCCTCTATCAGTATTTTGTGGAAGCAGGTGTATCACAGCCCTCAATCAGTATTTGGTGCAAGAAAGTATATAGCAATAGCACCCCTCAATCAGTATTTTGTGGAAGAAGGTATATGGCACCCCTCAATCTGTATTTGGTGGAAACAGGTATATAACACCCCTCAATCTATATTTGGCGGAAACAGGTATATAGCACCCCTCAATCAGTATTTGGCGGAAAAAGTTATATGGCACCCCTCAATCAGTATTTTGTGGAAGCAGGTGTATTGCAGCCTGTGGCGAAAATAACCTCGCCACTGGGTTTTGGAGAGGCCTGTTTGCCAGCCTCTTGCCTCAGGATTATGGCCCATATACTAACTTTGAAGGAGAAGACAGACCTGCCGCACAGCTTAAATCTGTGGAATTGTTTTGGGCAGGAAAGCCATGCTTGCGGTTGGCCAAATGTGACTTCCATGGAATTGGGGAACCCCTGCTCGGATCTGTGTGATTTTTGGATATGTTGTTCACCCAGATCAGAGTTATCCATGAATGTATACATTATGGGGATATGTGGGGTTTTGAAGTGTTTTCTGTGTTTTGGGAAAAATGTGTGTTTTCTGTCTGTGAGTGATTAAGTTAGCCCATTATGTTTGGTAATTGTATCACAGGCAGAGCCCAATGTGTTTTGGCAATTGTATTCTGTTGATTGCGTCAAAGACAATGCCCATTGTATTTTGTTGATTGCATCAAAGACAATGCTTATTGTATTTTGTTGATTGTGTTACAGAAAGAGGGAAGGGGGTTTTGTGTACAATTGCTGGGAAGGTTTCAATACTGTAAATGCATGTGATTGGCTAAAATATAAATTGTCACAGTCTTCTACAAGGGCCCCAGGGGGAGTGTCCCTTGCTAGGAGACCTGCATAAAAGGCTGAAAAATAACCCATTAAAGAGTTCCTCTTTTACATTCAACATAGAGCCTCGTCTCATGTGTGTGGGGATTGCTATACGTGTATACTCTCCTGGCTATTACTCCTAGCTCTTGTAAGAGCTGTTCCTGTTTCCTGTGGTGGTATCAGTGTCGAGTGGAGTGCTTGGGGTCCTCGGGAGGCACTGGGAGCATCCATCAACGGAGGTACCCAGTCGGGGTGTCAGGAGATCCTTTACAGTCAGCCCTCAATCAATATTTGGTGGCAGAAGGTAGATAGCACCCCTCAATCAGTATTTGGCAGAAACAGGTATACAGCACCCCTCAATCAGTATTTGGCAGAAACTGGTATATGGCACCCCTCAATCAGTATTTTGTGGAAGCAGGTGTATCGCAGCCCTCAATCAGTATTTGGTGTAAGAAGGTATATAGCACCCCTCACTCAGTATTTGGCGGAAACAGGTATATAGCACCCCTCAATCAGTATTTGGCGGAAACAGGTATATGGCACCAATCAATCAGTATTTTGTGGAAGCAGGTGTATCGCAGCAGTCAATCAGTATTTGGTGGAAGATGGTATATAGCACCCCTCAATCAGTATTTTGTGGAAGAAGGTATATAGCACCCCTCAATCAGTATTTTGGCAGAAACTGGTATATAACACCCCTCAATCATCATTTTGTGAAAGAAGGTATATGGCACCCCTCAATCAGTATTTCGCAGAAACAGGTATATGGCACCCCTCAAATCAGTATTTTATGGAAGCAGGTGTATCGCAACCCTCAATCAGGATTTTGTAGAAGAAGGTATATGGCACCCGTCAATCAGTATTTTGTGGAGACAGGTGTATCGCAGCCCTCAATCAGTATTTGGTGGAAGAAGGTATATAGCACCCCTCAATCAGTATTTGGCAGAAACAGGTATATAGCACCCCTCGATTAGTATTTGGCGGAAACAGGTATATGGCACCCCTCAATGAGTACTTCGTGGAAGCAGGTGTATCGCAGCCCTCGATCAGTATTTTGGTGGAAGAAGGTATATAGCAATAGCACCCCTCAATCAGTATTTTGTCGAAGAAGGTTTATGGCACCCCTCAATCAGGATTTTGTGGAAGAAGGTATATCGCAGCCCTCAAGCAGTTTTTTGGGGGGCAACAGGTTTATCACACCCATTGGGTATATAACACCCATTGCAATTAGTTACTCCAATAGTGTTTGTCCTTCTATCTAGCTGCGGTATCGCAGCAGAACCGCACACAACTGCTGCACAATACAAATACACTATAGTATAATTTCTATGTTAGAAAGTATATTATAAGTATATAACACCTATCGATAGCACACCTATACCAGTCCTTAAAAGGACTTTTGTGGCCCTGTTAGCTTGCATTTGCTGTCCCTAACTGTCCCTGCTCCAAAATGCAAAACACATAATGTAAAATAGCTGCCAGATCGGGTTCTGTTATAGGGTTGGGGGGGTGTCCATGTGCTGAAATGTCTCAATTGGTTGTCCTGTTCCACCTTATGGATGTGTCATGGGTCAAAGTTCGGCGTTATGCAAAAAAATATGGCGTGTGTGAATATTGCCATATGTTTGCATGTTTGGCAAATCGCTAACAAGCAAAGTTCGCTGCGAAATGACCGCTAGGCGAACCGCAAGGCAATTTCTAGTCATCAATATTAAAAGCCTGGAGAGCCCCTTTATATCTACCAAGATAAATCCCCTCCTCACTGCTAAACAGTGCCAGATCTAGGCAGTTTTGCAGATTAATTATCCTGGGAAAGCTGAGTTACAACCATGTGTAACTGTAGTAGACTACAGAGTACTAAATCTACTAAGACAAATCCTCTCCTCAATTAAATATGTGCAAATATAACCCAGACAAAAGTTTGTAGTGACAGTTAGTGAGAGGGGGCATCAAGAGCTAGTATATGGAGAGGTCTATAAGAGGAGTAAATTACAACTCTTTGCATTTCTGGTATGTTATTATGAGCTATCAGAGGATCTAACAGGCAGTGAGTATAAATAAATAAATAACTACAACTGCTAGTATTTGACAATTTATAGAGGGAAACACGAACCACACACACAACACAGGAGCTTCTCCTGCATGGTGGCATCACACAGATCCTTACAGGTCCTTATCTGCACTACTGAGCTAATTCTCAATGGGTAAATGGGGTGAAATAAAATTGACTGGAGTGGAATAAACTGACGATGAAAAGGCTCAGGGCAGATGACAGATCTTAGGGAAATGGGAAAGAAAGTGACCGTGAGGACCAAGGGAAGGGACTCCTATTGCAGTGAAGGCAGATTGATCTTCCTGCATTTAAGTTTGGTTGTTTTAGCCCTGCCCCATCCTGAACTTCCTGTTCAGTTTGTGACTTCAGGCACGTTCACATAGCCATTGCGTAGACAAAACATGGAACAGAATGGGGAAAAGAAAAAGGGGTAGATTTATCATAATGGTGTAAAGTAGAACTGGCTTAGTTGCCCAAAGCAGGTAATCAGATTCTACCTTTCAGTTTTCAAAGGAGCTGTAAAAAAATTAAAGGTAGACTCTAATTGGTTGCTATGGGCAACTAAGCCAGTTCTACTTTACACTACTTTGATAAATCTCCCCCAAAGTTGTTTGTCTGCAAGATCTCAAACTGCTCATTGCAGCAGTTTGTGGAGCACCTTGTAGACATAGCTGTGTGTGCACTATGAATTATTTGGTTGCTTATGTTTTTTCAGATTACTAGTTACAACTTTCTGTACAGGCAAGGGTTGTGCGTGTGTAAACATTACAGGGATAATGGCACTCATTTAAAGGGAACCTGTCACTAGTTTTATGGTGGGCTAACTAAGTGCAACATAAATAAGTGACTGATTCTCTTAGCAAAATGCTGGCTCACTTTCTTTAATTGACCCAGTCAATCTGCCAACATCTTGTATTGAAAAGCTCCAGCTCATAATGATGAGTCCTTAAATTCATGAGCTCCTGACTCTCCCCGCCTACCCACTGCTGATTGACAGTTTTTCTTTCCCATATGAATCAGTAGCAGGTGGGCAGGGGAGTGGCTATAGCTCTGATTAAAAAAAAGCTGGATTTACCGGACTCAAATGCGGCATGCGGCAACTTTGTGTGTATATTATGAGGTAACCATCTGTCACACCAGTAAGTGAATACATCTAAGGTACTTTTTAGTAGTTAATGATTGTTTATAATTAGTTAGATTATAATCAAATATCCACATGATGTTATTTTGATGATTAATGAATAGGCCATTAGTGTCTAAACCCTGAAAATTGTCTTTTTTTCTTTTTTTCTTATTAGTCGAGATGAGCAAATTTCTTGAAATTTGTTTCATGTTCGATTCTAATGAACCAATCAAGTTTGATTTGGGCCCGAATTGATCCTATCTGACTCAAATGTGCTTCAATTGGCCTATAAGTATCTGTATTAGTATCTGAGGTCTCCTAGAATTGTTTATTTAGTTTTTTACATTTTTTCTCCTCCCTACACAAGCTCTTCAATGCATTGACAGCAATATTAAATAATGAATAGCCCCCGGACCATTAGGAGGGGGACCCATGGCAGAATTGGCATTAAGCCATATTTGAACTTTATTTGACCTTAGGTGAGGAGGTTTGTGTTGGTAGGCTAGGAGGGCAGATAAATATGGATTTAGGCGGGAGAGTTTCCCGCTGTTTTGGTTAAGGTTTCTGGGCTCATGTGCTCTGCCCAGCAACCTAAGTTGATTGGTTTTCAGGTGGGCCTGTAAATGCTCTAGGGCTAGGGCAGTTTTTCCTGGGCCCTGGAGATAGGGCTCTGATTGGTCATGGGAGTCCTCTGGGTTTGAATAAGAAGGTGGGAGACACAGGCTGCGGTGCCTTTTGAATTGACCTGCGGCTGTCAAGCGGACCGTTCGTGCATAGCTGTTCCTGCTTACCTTATGGAGTCCCTGATTGAAGAATTAGCGAGCCGTGCTGTAGAGGATGGAGCTCCGGCCTGGACTGGGGAATGTCTTCTTTGCCTGAGATCTCCGAAGCCGGTTTCGTCTGGGACGTCTGCTGCCTTTCCATCTTCCCTGCTTTCACCTGTTCCTGATGGTGTTTCTGCTGTGGACGGGTTGGAGCTTCCGGAGTCAGCGCGTGTTGAAGATTCGTCTGGAGCTGGTGCGGTCTGAGGAGGAGCCGGCGTGCGAACAGAAGATATTCTCCCTCTCCATCTGCGCAGGAGTGGACAAGATCTCGCGGGACCGGGATTTCTGTGGATGGCATCGCGAGGGGACGCCGCGATTTGACGTCATCGAGTGTGCACCTTCCGGTTGTTTCCGGAAATGGTTCGGCACCGCAGGCTTTTAACTCCCCCCTGGGGGCTCGTGGCATTGAGTGCCAGGGTGTGGAGGGGCCTGGGATGGGAGTCGCGGATAGCCAACCTTCTTTTGGCTGGGCTGGAGGTGCGGCGGGAGGAACCCCTGGAACCAGCGCGCAGATGGCGGCATCATCCCTACCTGGACCGGGTCAGCAGTCGGGTGAGTGGCCGGGGCAACTTGCTCCAGTTATTTCATCTTTATCCCTAGTGTTATCTTCCCTACAGGGGCTGGTAGCTAGCCCCCCCCCCAGCTTCAACCCCCTCCCTCCCCTGCTGCAGCGTGTGGTTTGCTAGGTAATGTTTCTTCTGCCTGGCTACCGGCTGACGGCTTGGGACTGGGAGAGGGGAATAGCTTAATAGAGCCTCTGTCTGTGCCTGTGCTGTCCCGTGCCAAAGGTATAGCAGAGGGCTGTTTTAGGGAAGTTATGCCTTGTTCTATTTCTCCATTAGGCTTTCATCTACCTTCAGTGATTAGGGAGAAGATCTGGAATGGCGACTTTATTGATATTTTGTCCCTCCTCCCTGCCTCTAAGGATTTTATTGTTAAAATGGAGCGCAGAGATGAAAAATCTGAGGAGGAGAGGAGGCGTCCCATTCCTAGATCTTCCACAATTGGCTTCAAGCATTTTGTATTTTTGCTAGTGTTTTAGGGGTGAAGCAGCCGGAGAAATGCTCAGGTCTTTTTCAGTATGTAGACATAGTGTTGGAAGCATATAGAAATTTTGGTGGTCTTGGATGGTTCCATTACGATGAGAATTTTAGGCAGAAAATGGCGGTCTATCCTCAGTTGCGTTGGGGTACTAAAGATTTAGGCTTATGGCTTAATTTATTAATACCGCAGAGGTCGGTGGCTATTCCAAGACGCCTCCTTCTGTGGGCGTAATTAAGTGGGGGGTATGTTTTGCATACAACGAGTCACATTGCAAATGGCCCGCCACGAGCAAGTACAAGCATGAGTGTGCTTTCTGTGGGGCGGGCCATCCAATGTCCAGATGTTTTAAGAAGGCTAGTTTGCCGTCACAGCCGACGGCAAAAGAGTTTCTTCAGAAAAGCATAGACTCCAGTAAAGTTGGAGAGCATGCTCCCTTGGTTAGGTCGGTATCCAAACAGACAGATAACTGATTTGTTGATTTCGTTTTTTTTAGAGGGTTTCATTATACCGCCATTTTCTGGGCAGGGCTGTGTGATCGTGAAGAACCTGCCGTCAGTTGAGAAATACCTGCATGTTGTGGAGGTTAAAGTAAATGCTGAAATTTTAGCAGGTAGAGTGGCTGGTCCTTTTGTGGAGCCACCCTTTGGGGATTTGAGGTTATCTCCTCTGGGGGTGGTTCCAAAGAAGGAACCTAATTCATTTAGGATGATTGACCATTTATCTTACCCATTTGGTAGTTCGTTGAATGACGAGATTGATAGTTCTTTATCTAGAGTGTGCTATTCTACGTTTGATGCGGCTGTGTCGTTGGTAAAGTCGTTTGGTGTGGGGGCTCTTTTGGCCAAGGCGGATGTTAAATCTACCTTTAGGCTGTTGCCAATACACCCAGCGGCTTTCAATTCTTTGGGTTTTTAATTTCAAAGATAGGTTTTATTTTGATAAATGTTTGCAGATGGGCTGTTCTATTTCTTGTTTTTATTTTGAGGCATTCTCAACATTTTTAGAGTGGGCAGTCTCAGTCTGGGTAATGAAAGGAGGTGTGGTTCATTACTTAGATGATTTTTTATTTGTTGGGCCTCCAGGGGATTCCGCATGTTCTGAGGTTTTAGGTGAGTTTTTTAATGTCTGTTCTGAGTTTGGGGTTCTATTAGCTATTGAAAAAACGGCCTTTCTGTCTTGTTGTATTGAATATTTGGGTATCGTTATAAATTCAGGGATTGGGGAAGTGAGGTTGCCAATGGAGAAGGTGCAGAAAGTGGCTGGTTTGATTAAAGGAGTTTTGTTTCATCGTTCGGTTACTGTGAAGGAAGTTCAGTCTTTGTTAGGTTTGCTGACATTTTGTTGTAGGGTAATGCCCATGGGGCGGGTATTTTGCAGGCAGCTGTCTCAGAGGATTGCAGGTATTAAGAATCCTAGTTTTCATGTAACATTGGATAATGACGCTAAGGATGACCTTAAGTTATGGTTGGAGTTTTTAGAAAGTTTTAATGGTCGCTCTATGTGGCAGGAGGAGTTTGTAGATGCCCCTCAGATGAATTTGTTTACTGACGCGGCAGGGAGTGTAGGTTTTGGGGCATTTTGGGAAGGGCATTGGTGTTCAGAAGTTTGGCATGAGTCCTGGGTGAGGAATGGTGTTTTAAATTTTTTTGTTTTACTTGAACTTTTTCCGGTTTTGGTTGCTTTGGTTTTATGGGGTAGTTTCTTTAGGAATAAGTGCATTAGGTTGCATACGGATAATAAAGGTGTGATGTTTGCGATTAATTGTCTATCGTCTAAGAATCCGTTAGTAGTTAAGCTTTTGAGACATTTAGTGCTTATCTGTTTGCGTTGGAATATTTGGATAAAAGCAGTGCATATCCCTGGCATTAATAATGACATTGCCGATGCGTTATCCCGTTCACAGATGCAGCGGTTCTTCAGCTTGGTTCCGTTGGCAGATGCTTTAGGGAGTCCCTGTCCGGAGCACCTATGGGGGCTGATTTGGCAGTAGTTATGGAGTTGTTGAGCCGTTCGGTGGCAGGAGCAACTTGGAGAAGTTATTTGTCATCATGGCTGAGGTGGGAGCGTTTCATGAATGGTAGGTCCTGATCGCCTTTGGGGGTTAATGATGCTGTAGCTGTGTCTTTCTGCCTGAGCCTGTTTGAAGAGAAGTTGGCTTACACGTCGGTCTGCAGGGTTTTAGCTGGAGTTTCGTTTTTTCTTAGAGCATGTGGGCACAAGGCTTTGTCTGAAGTTTTCTTGGTAAGGCAGTTGTTAAAGGGGTATAAGGCTAGAGGTTGTTTGCAGGATGGGAGATGTCCTATTACGCCAGAGATATTATTGAGGTTATGCGATGCAACTAAGTCACTTTGTTTTGATGAGTTTGAATCTGTGTTATTTAGGACAGCATTTGTTGTAATGTTTTTTTGCAGCTTTGCGGATTGGCGAATTGTTACCCAGGTCAAGGTATAGTGGAGGAGGATTGTCACTGAAGAATGTGGTGATTGGTGATTTGTTGTTATTAATTTTTATTAGTAGGTCAAAAACGGATCAGAAGGGTAGGGGTTTCAGGTTGAGAATTGGGGCGATTCGGGAGAAAGGCATATGTCCGGTGGAAGCGGTGAAGTGCTATTTGGCGTGTCGCCCTGATGGGGCGGATGCATTCTTTTTTGTGCATCGGGACTTGTCACCGCTGTCGCAATTTCAATTTAGAGCAGTTTTGTCAAAATGTTTGAAAGTGCTGCAGTTGAATGGTAGGTATTTTTCTTCACATTCTTTTCGCATTGGAGCAGCAACTTCGGCGGCACAGGCAGGTCTACATGAATCAGTGATACAGCGAATTGGGAGGTGGTCTTCTAATCGTTATCAATTGTATGTTAGACCGCATTTATTAATTGATTAATTTTACTTTAGTTTCAGGTTTTTCGGTTTGGATTCTGAGCCACTCCTTTGTGCACTGGGCGAGTAGGAGGGCTGCAGAGCGTTGTTACGGACTTAATTTGTCACTGCACGAAGAGGCTGTCAAGCTGCACTGGAGCAGTGTGCGTGGTCTTCACTGGTTAGGTTTGTTAGATTTAGTGCTGCATTTGCATGATGTTCTTCCCCCGCCAGATATTTTGATAATTCATTTAGGAGGGAATGACATCGGCAGAGAGAATACTATGCATCTTATCTTCCGGATGAAGAAGTCCATGATGGAGCTCAGAAGATTTTTCCCTTTCACTAAGTTAATTTTTCCTGAGATTATTCCAAGGCGGTGCTGGATGTTATCTGCTGGGCAACGGTTTAAGGACAAGGTGTGGAAGAGAATAAAAAGGGTTATGGCCAGGTTTATGCCGTCAGTTGGGGGGTTTGCATTTAGACATGTGGATCTTGAGAGTGGAGAGGCTGGTCTGTTTTTTCGGGATGGCGTTCATTTGTCAGACATCGGTTATGATATTTTTAATTTAAACCTACAGGCTATGGTTGAAGTAGCTGTGGGTGGGGTGGGGCCCATGCCACTTCTGTGAAGTGGCTTAGGGCCTGTTGGGTGGTGAGGATAGTCGTCCCCGATATGGGGATGGACTTGTTTATGTGTACATTTGATATTGTACTGCTGAAGGTAAGTCTGAGTCTATGACTGGACTTAGTTATGGTTATGTTTTAAGTTATAATGTTATTTATTAAGTTAATAAACAGGCCATGGCCTTTAACTCCACTCTCTGTCTATGTGTATTATTAAAAACAAAAACAAAAAACATATGTGTTTAGGTATGGGTTGTTTTGGTGTAAATGTTATGGGTGATCTATATGGCATATTCTGCCATGTCAGGGCGACACTAACATACATAACTATTGGCAAATGCATGGTTGATGGTGTTAACAAACAGCCTGTTTTATAACACAGTATACCATGTGAGTTGTTATGCTTTTTAATATTACAAAAAGTTTAAAAAAACATTACTATTGTGCATGTATATAAGGTAGAAAAATTGCAACAGGTATTTTGATAAAAAATACAGGCCCAATTAAACGTCTCCTGGCTGTGATCAAACTATACACTGCTATTGATGCACTACAATAAGTTTATTTGTGCACTTATAAATGGTAGAAAAATTGCAACAAGTTTTTAGAAAGAAAAAGGTGCAATTGCTCATTATATGCAGCAAAATATATGCTGCTGGTGGTGCTGAGATTTATTGCTCTTTAAATGATTGTTGTTTAGTGCATCACATGATATTTACAATTGTGTTGATCGCGAATATTCTAATTGCAAATTTTTATTGCGAATATTGGCACTTCGAGAATTTGTGAATATCTAGAATATAGTGCTTTATCTTCGTAATCACAATTTTTTTCATCAGTACCCATGATCCCTCACTGATTCTTGCTTGTGTGCCAATGAGAAGGCTGCAATATCTTTGACTTTAGGAGTGGTGTTGATCACGAATTTTCGCATCGCAAAATTTTATCGCAAATTTTTTTCGATTGCCGATAGCAATCAGCCTGATAGACCAGCCAATATCCTCCCTCCTGATTGGCTGTCAGGCTGACTGCAAAGCGTTGTAAAGCAATGTCACAGAGCACCTTCACCAGTATAAAAGGCAACCATTTCGCTACCAGTGCCGTATATGTACGGCGCTGGTAGTGCTATGCAAGCATGACGCCCGCTCGCGCGTGCAGAGGGCGTCATGGCCAGCAAGTGTCTGCTGTTTCAAACAGCAGAGATCTGCGGCTAATTGCAGCAACTGTCAATAATGCCGATCGCGGTAATTAAATGCTTTAGATGCCGTGATTAAGTGAGATCACGGCACCTGAATTCACAAAAACCCGGAAGCGTGAGTTTCCGGGTTTAGTACTAAAGCCCTGTACGGCCAATCGGGACTTCAGTACATGCGCTGAATGCTCTGAATCTGTATGAAGAAATTCAGAGCATTAATGCTGCAATTATTATTTTGGGCACCAGATGGCAGGCCAACATAGGAAATGAGCAAAATGCTAAGAAATTGTCATTTTTTTAATCGCTTATAGGGCAAAATAAAAAATTCAAAAACATAATTTATAAGATAATTTATGAGCCTTAAAATGATGATAAAAAATTAAAAAACTAAGTTTAAAAATGTTTAAAAAAAATAAAATGTTTAAATCACCCCCCTTTCCGTATAATAAAAATAAAAATTCCCAAATAACAATAAATATAAACATCCTGGGTCTCACCACGACCAAAAACGCCCATAATATTAAAATAAAAAATCCAATACGGCGAATGGCATGACGGAAAAAAGGCTCAAAATGGCCGATTTGCCATTTTTTCATTGTTTCTCTTACCCCAAAAAATTAAATGAAATGTGATCCGAAAGTCATGCACACTCTAAAATGATATCAATAAAAACGATGAATTGTCCAGCAAAAAATGAGCCCCTATACAGCTCAGTAGACATAAGTATAAAAAAGTTATGGGGGTCAGAATATGATGTAAAAAAAAATATATAATCTCTCAAAGTTTAAATTTATTATTACACTATTTACACATGCAAAACCCTATACATATGGGGTATCGTTGTAATCGGACTGACCCAGAGAATGAAGGGCATGGGTCAGTTTTTCCGTAAACAATGCTGTGGGAACAAAACCCATAAAACGGTGGTGGGATTGCGTTTTTTCCCAATTCCACCCCATTTGGATTTTTTTTTCCCGCTTCCCACTACATTGCATGCCATAATTAATGGTGGTATTAGAAAGTACAACTTGTCCCACAAAAAATAAGCCCTCATACAGCTATGTGACTGGAAATATTAAAAGTTATGGCTCACGGAAAATAGGAAAGAAAAATGAAAACGTAAAAACGAAAAAAATAAACTCCGGTATCCTAAGAGTTAAGGTAAAAAATGGCAGGGTCCTGAAGGGGTTAATTCCAAACAATACCATGAAAAAAAAGTAATCTAAACAAACAACAATAGATAATTGATAAATCACAGAGGACTGATGCCCAGCAAGCATACTATTAAAGGAGCATAAACACACTTTGTGCATTAAGAAGAGATGGCCGCCAAGGGTTAATGTGTTTCAATAACAATGTCCCCAAGATAAAAGTGGGGCATTACAATTATTGATGAGCGGCAGGGGCAATATTCGAAGAACATTACAATAGCTTTATGTGCAGATAGAGTGCTCCAATATATTCGCGATTGCGAAATCGGCACTAATGATGCAAATATGTTGGCGCAATACGTGCAACTTCACATTAACATGTCTGACTACTTATTAGTGATTGTTGCACTAAGTATTGTTGTGAACTTGTGACATCACAGCACTATGTCTGTAGCATGTATGTATGGACAGCTACACTATATCACTATCTAACCAACACTGACTATCTCCCACTAACTATCTGTATTATATATATAAGCTATCTAACTAATCTATAAACTGAGATCCCTGATGATTCTATAGATCAGACCTGTGACTAAAAAACGCAAAGCATTGTAAGCAAGCACCAGGGTCATGTGAGCCTCCGTCTTCATCTTCCCTACCCTTTTCCCCTTGCTAGTGTACTGAATTTAAAGTTAAATGTCAGGCACTGATTTGCGCTATTCATTCAAAACGAATCGTTAAATTTTGGATTCATTTGGAAGAAGAATTTTTTGGGGAAATGTATGAGGAATCTGACTAGGTTAGAATCAATTTGCTCATCTCAACTCCTTAGTTTAGCTAAATTCATTATGGTTGACAACCCCTTGAATATTGGACCTTTTTGAGATTTGCTGTGATTATTAAAATAAATTTATTTCTGAGCGCCAAGTTTCTAAATTCACTTGTACATCTCTAAAATATATATTTTTCTCCATTGGTTCATCAACTATGCTCTGCACTTTACATTCTAGTAAATAGACAATGCACTCTTGGTGCCTCACTGTGGATTACAGCGGAATTGCATTATCCAGTAGGTGTAAAGAAGCCTATTAACACAGCAGTGTGCCATGTTGTGCATGTGATGTGAGTGCAATCAGTTTAGATAATTGAATCTATTCTTGTGACATCGGGTACACTCTGTTGTCATGTGCCAGTATGACGTAAAGTTACTTAAGCCTGATTTTCACATGTAGCCGTCACCATCGCTAATGTAGACCACAGTAGATCAAAGTAGGATTAAACAAACTCATTTTACATTAGTGGGGGAGATTACAAAGTATTAGCCATGTGTACAGGGAGTAAGAAACACAACTTCAAGGAAAGAAAAAAAGGTTTCTGTTGCTTTAGGGATTGAGAAAAACATTGCACACAAGTGAAAAAATAAAGACATGAGTTCCTTAAAGGAAACCTGTCACTATGATTTTGCGCATAGAGCTGGGGACATGGGCTGCTAGATGACCACTAGCACATCTGCAGTACCCAGGTCCCATAGCTCTCTGTGCTTTTATTGAGTTAAAAAACTGTTTTGAGTGATATGCAAATTACCTGATATGTGTCCTGTATCCGGAGATGAGTCCAGCGGAAAGGAGCCCAGCACCGCCCCGCGTCCTCCGAATCTCCTCCTTGCTGGCTGACGTCACTGAGCTGGAGCGCCGAAATCTCGCGATGCGCGATCTAGCGCATGTGCAGTTCGTTCCCTGTGCTGATGCCAGCACAGGGAATGAACATGATGCCGACACTGCGCATGCGCTAGCTCGCGCATCGCGAGGTTTCGGCGCTCCAGCTCAGTGACGTCAGCCAGCAAGGAGGAGATTCGGAGGACGCGGGGCGGTGCTGGGCTCCTTTCCGCTGGACTCATCTCCGGATACAGGACACATATCAGGTAATTTGCATATCACTTAAAACTGTTTTTTAACTCAATAAAAGCACAGAGAGCTATGGGACCTGGGTACTGCAGATGTGCTAGTGGCCATCTAGCAGCCCATGTCCCCAGCTCTATGCGCAAAATCATGGTGACAGGTTTCCTTTAAGGAGATGTTAACCTTAAAGGGCTTCTGTCACCCCACTAAAGCTTTTTTTTTTTTTTTTTTACTTATAATCCCTACACTGCGATTTATGCCTACATAATCTAATTAATCATTTTGGTCCAGCCGATTTTGTTTAAAACGTGCTTTTAAAATATGCAAATTACCTTGCTACCAGCAAGTAGGGCGGCTACTTGCTGGTAGCAGCCGCATCCTCCGATCCTAAAGATGCCCCCTCCACATTGTGATTGACAGGGCCAGGGAACGGGATCGTTCTCTGCTGGCCCTGCCTGTTTGCATTCAAAATCTGGAGCCTGCGCCGCAGCCGTACCTGTCTTCAATCGGCGCAGGCGCACTGAGAGGCGGCTGCTCGCTCCATCCTTAATGCGCCTGCACCGGGTGTAGATGTGACGTCATCGGCGCAGGCGCCTTGAGGATGGAGCGGCCGGGCGAGCGGTCGCCTCTCAGTGCGCCTGCGCCGATTGAAGACAGGTACGGTGCAGGCGCCAGATTTTGAATGCAAACAGGCAGGGCCAGCAGAGAACGATTCCGTTCCCTGGCCCTGTCAATCAACATGCGGAGGGGGCGTCTTTAGGATCGGAAGGATGCGGCTGCTACCAGCAAGTAGCCGCCCTACTTGCTGGTAGCAAGGTAATTTGCATATTTTAAAAGCACGTTTTAAACAAAATCTACTGGACCAAAATGATTAATTAGATTATGTAGCCATAAATCGCAGTGTAGGGATTTTAAGTAAACAAAAAAAAAAAAAAAAGGTTTAGTGGGGTGACAGAAGCCCTTTAAAGGGAGCCTGCCACCTACATTAAACCTATGAAACTAATACTAATGCACTGTTGGACACTTCCACAACATTGAAAACATACCTTTATATACCGAGTGCCCAAAGATGAGGGAAGGGGAGGGGGGGTGGGGGTTACAACTTTCCAAGTTTCCAAGTTATTTGCTTCTAGACAATTCCAGTTCCTAGCCCATGATCTATACCAGGGATCAGCAACCTTTGGCACTCCAGCTGCTGTGAAACTACAACTCCCAGCATGCAAACATTCTTGGCTGCTCTTCTCACTCCCATGGAAGTGAATGAAGCATTCTGGGAGTTGTAGTTTCTGAACAGCTGGAGTGTCGGAGGTTGCTTATCCCAGATCTATACTGTTCGCCCGTTCTCCCTTGACATCATCGTTATGTGCAGCCAAATCTTGCACAGTCAACAGACCTGGCAGAGCAATAGCTTCTATGCTGTGGGCTTTGGCCTTAAAATATGTGCTACTCATGTGCTGTAGCCTGCCTTCTTCAAGACCTGCAGTGCTATGTATATTGCCTGCACAAGATTTGGGTGCATGCAATGGGGATGTGAATGGATAGGGGGTCTAATTTAAACATTTATGTCTTATCTATAGGATCCAAGATGTAGGACCCCCAACCTACAGTGCCATACAAAAGTTTGGGCACCCCTGGTAAAAATTACTGTTGCTGTGAACAGTTAAGCAAATTGAAGAAGAAATTATCTCTAAAAGTCAGAAAATTAAACATTACACATTTCCTTTCTATTTTAAGCAAAAACAATGTTTTATTTTCATCTTTTACTATTTTTATAACAAAAAAGGAAAAGGGCCTGAAGCTAAACTTTGGACACCCTGCATGGTTAGTATCTAGTAACACCCCTTTTGGCAAGTATCACAGCTTGTAAACACCCTCACTTCTTGTTTGAGGGATTTACATATAAAAAGTTACCTAGTTCTGTGAGATTCCTGGGCTGTCTTGTGTGCACTGCTGTTTATGAGGTCTATCCACAGATTTTCAATGATGATCAGATCATGAGACTGTGAGGGCCATGGTAAACCCTTCAGCTTGTGCCTTTCGAGGTAGTCTATTGTGGATTTTGAGTTGTGTTTAGGATAATTATCCATTTTCAATTTCAGCCTTTTTACAGTTGGTGTTATTTTCATGAAATTCTGTGCCTCAACCATTTTAATTCTTAAAGTGTCAGGTAGCTACTTAGAAGAACCCATGGTTGCTGTTTTTGGGACAAGGTTAGAGGAGTCTGGATATTTATAAAGGTTTGAAACTTGCATCACCTGGCCTTTCCTAATGATGATTGTGAACAGGCCTTAACCCTAAAAGGCTATTTAAAGTCAGAGACCTTTGTCAGTTATCTGAGTGCTGAACTCTCCTTGGGTTCCCATCGTTTTGCAAGGTAATCCTTTCCTTTTTTCACTCTAAAATTGTACAAAACCAAAATAATAAGTATGTTCATCCTTAAAGGGGTTATCCCATATTAGACAATGGGGGCATATCGCAAGGATATGCCCCCATTGTCTGATAGGTGCGGGTCCCACCTCTGGGACCCGCACCTATAAGGAGAACGGAGCCGGGGAGAGTTGTTGCTGGAGGACCCCGGGTTTCCCAGGGTCCGACCACCACCAGGCGCAGCTCCCCGCCGCTCCCATTCATTTCTATGGGGCCGACGGAAATAGCCGAGCCAGCGCTCGGCTATTTTCGGCGGCTCCATAGAAATGAACGGAGGGAGGCTGCACATGCACAGTGCGCCCGCCTCCACTTTCTCTGCTCCGTTCTCCTTATAGGTGCGGGTCCCAGCAGTGGGACCCGCACCTATCAGACAATGGGGGCATATCCTAGCGATATGCCCCCATTGTCTAAGATGGGATAACCCCTTTAACTTTAAGCCTTTTGGAGATCATTTCATCTTCAAGTTGCTTAACTGTTTACAGTAACAGTAATTTTGACCGGGGGTGCCCAAACTTTTGCATGTCTGTATAAGGGGAACAGAGGTCCTGCAAGCCTACTTCCAACTACCTTCAAAGTCACAATCACAGGGGTCTTGAAAGGTAATATTGTTGCTACTGTTTGTAAGGTTCTTTAATATACTGGAGGAATGCTTTCATGTTCACTGTGAACTGCTGATAAAAATTATTATAGTCACCATCATCATCAAATCCCATTGCTTGTGTTTTTGCTAAATTTCCTTGAGACAAAGAAATTCACTCTAATGTCAATTATGGTCACATAAGAAAGTAAACCACTGCTTTTCAGTGCAAACAGCAACCCAGCTTTCTCAACCATCATAAGTGTGGAGTATGATGGTGTTAGGGAGTGGAAAGCCACTCTATCTTCAGTCCAACCTTTCCATTTGTCAATGTCAGATCATCAATATGTCATTAATATAACCACTTGATATTGATAGGCCATCAGTGTCAGATTGGTGGGGGTCCTAAACCCGCCTATGCTGGTAACTAAACAGTGGATCTAGCTGGAAACAGAAGCCTCTAAACACTATTTAGTAATCATGTGATCATGCAGTCATACTGCAGGTCTGCTACCATTCAAGTGATTGGACATTACAAACAGTCAAAGCCATCTGATTCTGACTCCTTCAACTATTTAGTTTCTGGTGCTGGTGGCTGCTAAAAACAGCTGATAGGTGGGTGTGCCAGGTATTGGTCCACACGGATCTGATATTGATGGCCTATCTGGAGTACAGACCATCAATATCTCAAGGCAGAAACCTCCTTCAATGTCATGCTGTAAATGTAGTATAAGGCATTTACAGTGTGGAATATATATGAGTTAAATGTAGAAAAGAAACTTGGTTACGACCCCTATCTCTAGACAAGATTTACTTTCCCCCTATATATTACATATACTAGCAATCTTTTTGGAGAAGACTGCCCAAGTGGAATAACCTTGGGTTGTCATCACAAAGAAGTTTCACAGTAAAAAGAAATAACTTGGGTACATCAATAAAACCATCAGAAAGGTGAGCGAAGTACATTAATGGAAATAATAAAATAAAAAAACTCACCTGACTCTTCAGTGATGTTGCTGGTGATTGAGCCTCCAGCTGAATTGGAGTTCTTCATTTCCTTAAACTGTTTCCTTTTCTTAGCCCATCGATCGGACCCTTCATCCTGAGGACTCTCACAACTCCTCAATTCCTTTAATACTGAGTCTTTAGGCAGTTTCAAATGCTTGTTGAAAGTCTCTGAGTTTGCATCTGGTTAGAAATGAAGCAACAATAGGTCCTTGTTATTACAAATTAAACATTCCTAATGGAAATATCCATGGTTGGACAGATAGTCTGTGCAGATGCACAGGAGCCCAGTGGGTTGTGGGGTCCTTCCCAAATACATTATTGTTAGAAGTAGTAGACTGTAGTAGCCAGCCCTGACTAATGTACTAGGTTGCAGTATTGCCTTGAAGAGTGCACAACTTTATGGTGATGCTTTTGCACACATTGTATGTGTCACATGTGTGCTGCTTTTGTCTGTTGTATGTGTGTGTGATGTTTCTCATGTGCTTGTATAATGTGTGTACTGTGCTTGTCTGACATGTCTAATGTGTGTGCAATATGATATCCAATTAGATGTATGCTGTGTGTGGACCCAAACACAATTTTTTCACAGGGGTACTTTGATCTCAGAATCTGCCCTTCCAAATATCACCATCATTGCCTATACTTCCTTAATGAGTTAGACATACACTAAAGGAGCATCTGTCAAAGGAAAACCATATTAAACCAGGCACAATGCCTTGTAGAGCTAGCTCAGCTGAAAGGAACAATACCTTTCACTTAGCAATTCATTGCTTACCTTTTTTATTCCTTTTTATTGGAGTTTCTACTTTCTCAAAATATTCTTCAACTTTTCCAACATTTTTTGAACAGTTCTCTTCAGAATAAGATTTAGTCAGTCTTGGAATCTGAAATGTCATTGACTCAAAAGAAGTGCCAGGAATTGCACTATCAGAACTATTTCTTGGAGATGTGTTGTTGCTTTCTTCCAACTGTGGATACACAGTGATATTTTCTTCTTTTATACATGGCTCATCAGGTATGTTGGTTTGGTGTTCCATTGATGAAAAAGGGTCGAATGGCTCAGACGTTTGTGAAGAAATGTCCTTAAATGCCAGTGCACATTGTTCTTCAAATGAACTATTTTTATTTTCTGAATCAGGTTCTTCAACATCAGAAACAGGAGTTAATACTGAGTCTCTCTGCAGCACAGATAATTTAAATTCTTTGGAAAGTTCTCGTGATCTAGAAGCTGGTGCCTCAATGTCACCTTGAATTAGTACTCTTTGGTCCAGGTCTCCTGTTACTACAGTAACAACAGAGCCTCTTCTTTTTTTATTTGCATTTTCTGTTTCAGGAGCATTAGACTGATTCACTTCAGATTGTTGAAGACATTCAACAGGCACTCGACTGTTGCTGTTTTTCCCTAGAATATATTCTTTTGAAGAGCTTCGAGAAGGAGGCGTAACCTGAATTAAAAAACCTTTACTTTGTAATTCTGAAATATCTTGTACTTCTGTATGATTATCACTGTCTAACATATCTTCATCGAATCCACTTTCTGTAAAATCTATCCGATCTTCAGCATGCTTCATTATGTCATTGAACTCCTCATCTTCATTCAGCTGCCTATTCGCAACATCTAAATTATGTTCATTATTCTCCCCTGGACCTGAAACATTTGAATGGATGCTTGTCATCTCTTCTTGGGTACAACAAGAAATTGCCATTGGATGTTCAAGTGAAATGATGTTATGGTCTTTGCTGCTTAGACGTGATGAGGATACTAGTGGTCTTCCAAGATCTACAGCAGAAACATGAGGTTGATTTCTTTGTACCATTGGATTTGATGTAAATGATTTTTCTCTCATTTGAAAGAAAGATTGCCTTGTATGACTACAGGTAACATATGGATCATAATATATTTGTGGAAATGTTTTACGTCTCATTACTTTGGCATTAAGGAGACAATCGCTCTTTCTTGAGTGACAGTAATTTGATGGGTGCAGCTTTAATTCCTTATTTGACAGAAATGGAACCTTGGTAAAACAGACTTTATTTGGCTTAAGTGGTTCCTTAATGCATTGGTTCCACTGTCTCAAGTATTGATAGTGGTGGTTTTCACTTCTCTCTGCTGGGGACACATCATCTTTTGACTGCCTTGACTCAGTTTCCAACTCAGACCAAGATGATGATGATTGAGATGTATAATATGGTTCTTTAATGGAATCTCCAAGAAGTAAGGCCTCATCTTCTGTATTAGCAAATGTGTCTTTTTCATCTGCAAACTCTGCAGGAGGTGGAGGGACATCTACATACCATTGAGAATACTTGTAATTAGAACAGAATTCTTTCCCCTCATTGAGACTAGAATCGGACATTGGGTATGAGCTGAATGACCCTCCAGTTGAGCAGTATTCATTAGCTTGAGTAAAACGAGTGCCATCATGATTTTTATGATGTACCTCATCAGATTCTATGCAAACTGTTACATTTTGGCTGACAGTTTTATATTTTACCTCGATTCCTTCTCCTATTATCTCTAATTTTATTAAAGGCTGTTCACAACTCTTGTGTTTTGGTGCTTCCATTTCTGTGAGCTTTACAGAGTCCTCCATAAAATCCCATTTATGGATAGCATTATGCTGGCTTTGTTGGTGTTGGCTGTCATGGTAACTTCTGCTCTTTTTAAGACTTTTTCCATTGGTTATTATAACATGAGTTCTGTGCTTTGGATATAATCCCTTATTTATTTCTAAATTCAGATGAAATCCATTGGATGTGACTGTAAATTCCCCAGGACCCTCTGCTTGGTCTGTATTGTGTTGGAACTCCTCTTTTTCATATTGTGACATTGTAGACGTATCATGCCATGTAACTTTCACAAAACTGTCTAAATTGTCATATGTTGCTAAACTCTCTGCTGGTTGGTGGTAAAGGTAACGGTCTTTATTATCATGGTGTTGAGGTTGTGTCTGTGCTTCACTAGGGAAGGTACATGGGTGAGAATGATCATTCACTTGTTCCTTTTGTCTGTCTTTAAATTCCTTATCCTTCCTCTGCTTCAATAATTTTTTATGGCAACGGCAAACCAATGGCATATGCTGAGCTAAAACAAAAAGGCATAAATGTTAGGACTATGTGCGGTAAAACATGAAGCACTGCATTAGTACAAAATTACAGAAATGTTGCCTTTCAGTTTCTAAATTTAGTTGAGTTTTACGGTTGGTATATTTGGTTTTACATACAAGTTGTTATGCAAAATTCACAAAGTATACATATAGAGTCCAGTTCATAGTACGCTCAAACTAGTGGTGCAGATATAATGGCAATATATTATTAGATTATTGTTTCTAAGTAATTAAAGAAATCTGTCACCAGCGACCTCCCTATCAAACTGCTTGAATAGACACATATCTGTATTTCTCCTGATTAAAGCTCTCTTTTTCTTTTGTTGATCCAAGGCTCTGTTCCCGAGTTATGCTACTTTTTCTTAATATGAAAATTAGAGCTTTGGTGCAATGAGGGTGGCACCATTGCTCTTGTTGCACCTAAGGTCCACTTTTGTCTGTGGACAGCCCCTCCCTTGCTACTTTGCCACTGTCTGTCTCTGTCAAGGAGCCAGGGAGGGGACGTTCACAGAAAGCAGTGAAGTTTGGGTGCAACAAGAGCAATGGTGACCTTGTGAATGCAAACAGTTTGATAGTGATGCCGCTGGTGACAGATTCCCTTTAATGTACTGTAAACCATTCATATTAAACATGCTTTCCAATGTATGTGCACAATCTGAGTAGATGGATCTATAGTTTTGTGGGAAAACAGATAGTATGATATAGTTAGGACCAACAGCCTAAATTTAGCCTGGATTTAAATGAATACAATGCAAGGTATACTAAATCTTTCCTCACAAAACTATATATTGGTCTGCTCAGCTCGTCCTGCTCTATAGCATGCTTCTGCAGATTGGATTGCACGTTCTACATGACAGGTTCCCTTTGACAAGAATGCAATAGACCTTAAATTGTAGGGTATCCAAGAAAAGGTCAGCCAAATCACAACTCAGGATATATTATTATTGGCTTTATATTTATTACATCTGTATGAAACATCATGCAAATACAAGTTTGCAGCGCACCATCAACCAACCAGAAGCCAGGTGACCTTTTGTATAAAGGCAGGACATGACTTACATTCTTCACTGTCTGTACTCTTTCGTGGCTTGTTTTTTCTCCGTTTTCTGCTCATTACCACCACTCTGTCAGTGTTTAAAAAATTCTATCTGAATGGCAAAAACAAATGCTTCATGTTAATAATGTGACAGAATGTCAGAAAGTGTGGAAATCGTGTGCTTCATGAATTGTTCTCACGCCTTTAGCCAATGGAGGATTCCAGTGATAATTAATAAAACAGGTCCAATTTTCCATAACTGTCCAGCAGATTCTGGCAGGATTCCTTTGCCAGCCTATAGGTAATAACTGTGCCTCCCTCTTAGGACTTATTCACATGTCAGTGATTGACAGATGTCTCCTGTCCATGTTCTCCACAGATATCACACATACCCATTTATTTTAATGTGTGTATTGACACATCAATGTCTTAGAGCGGTCGGTGGGTCTGCTGTATTTTGTCTATGTTTATGGATCCATCATGCCCATTTAGTCTATGTGTCCATGAAAAACATGGACCCAATACAGATGCCATCTGTGTTTCATCCATGTTTCAAAGACAATTTATAGGAGATAAATTAATTTTCAGCTGTGCAGTGTCATTGAAACACAAATGACACACAGATAGCTAAAAACAGACACATAGACCAAACACAGATTCAGGATTTCATCACGGATGTGTGAATAAGGCCTTACAATAAATTGCATGCTTTTGCCTGTTATTACAAAGCTAATGTCCGGTTGCTATGGGTTAAAGTTGAACCTGTCATGGTGGCAATACCGCCCAAGTTGAACGGTGATGTGACTGAATTGAAAATGGCAGTAATGCACATGATTGTCACGCCCATTTGTGGGAGGGAGACACCACACCGGATGAATAAGAAGAGGGAACTAGGAACAAAACCTGAAAGCTAGGGAAAAAAGAAGGACACCTCCTAGTCAAATCCCTAGCCACAGTCCTGACTTGCTATCAGTATGAACAGACCCCAAGGGTAGGTGAGATCATACACAGGAGTACCTAGAGTCCTAACTCACCCTATAAGCCCCTGGCGATAGTGACAGGACTGAGACTACCTGTTCCTTCAGAAAAAAAGGATGACTAGGAGTCTCCCTCAGACCTACAACAAAGGGCAGAGGAAAAACAAGACACAGATAAAACAAAACAAAATGCAAAAGGGAAAGGAAACACTTAACTTTCCAGTAGCTAAGGCAGCAACAGGAACTCAGACGAGAACCAAACACCAGCAGACCACAGGTACCACTGAAACTATAAACTGCACAGCATTGTGGGGGAAGCAACTATAAATAAGGAAAGTTAAATTACCACAATAGCAACACTTGGAGGCTAGAGGTGTGGCCAGTATCAGAAACAACACAGACGCCTAATGATCCACAAGGAAACCTGTCAGATTAAAGAATGTGTTGCCAGTCTCACAGATCTTCTGTCACCCACTGTCGTGGGGACTTCTGTATGTCTCGGTAGGTCCGTGACAATGATATGATACCATGCCAACTCATAGGTATATGTTAAGGAAGTGTGCCATATATGATATGCCATGTTGATGTGCCGTATGCTGTGGTGAGACATGATTTTAAATGATTTTCAATATACAAAAAAGAAGAAAAGAAATGAATCGCACATCCAGCTGCTATACTTTGATCTCATCCCAGCTACTTTAGCAAAAAACAGCGCTAAATAGCGCATGTGTACCGCCTCCTATGCTACATGCTAAATGAGGCATTAGTGTACATTTTGATCAATAGGCAAAAGCCCACTCACCATGCCAAGGTTGCCTCTATGACTGGGTCCTACTTTAAAATTGGCGCGGCGCTGCACCATGCTACCATGCTCTCAGTTGGAATTACTGAGGGCTTTAAGTAAGGTGACCTTTGACAACTGTTCACATGGTGTGGTGCTGCACGGTGGCCACTGTGCTGTTCTTCTGGCGGGTTGGGGGGCCCAGTGCTAGGTATAGCATAGTCAGGCAGCAGGGGTGCTGTTTGGCTACTGGGTCCCGCCGCATACTGGATTGGCGCCACAGCGTCGGTGATCGCCGTGCAGCGCCGCGCCAATTTTAGAGTAGGACCCACTCATAAAGGCAACCTTGGCGTGGTGAGTGGGCTTATGCCTTTTGATCAAAATGTACACTAATGCCTCATTTAGCATGTAGCATAAGAGGCGGTACACATGCGCTATTTAGCGCTGTTTTCTGCTAAAATAGCAGGGATGAGATCAAAGCATAGCAGCTGGATGTGCGATTTATTTATTTTCTTCTTTTTTTGTATATTTAAAATCATTTAAAATCGTCTCTCACAGCAGCATACGGCACATCAACATGGCATATTATATATCATACACAGCCTTGAAAAATTATGATTGATGGCCTGCTGGTGACCCTCGAAAACATTTGGAGCAAGGGCCTGCTAATGTGACCATCTAAAACATTATGGGCGAGGGCCTGCTGCTGCTTTGGTGACTCTAGATAACCTGGGGCCGATCGCATGTCCCCACAACGGCGGCGATCAATTTGGATGTCTGCCCTATCAACTTTCGATGTTATTTTCAGCCTAAACCATGTAGACCATGGGTAACGGGGGAATCATGGTTCGATTCCGGAGAGGGAGCCTGAGAAACAGCTACGGCTACCACATCCAAGCAAGGCAGCATGCGCACAAACTACCTATTAGATATAATTATGTGAGGGCCTGCATGTGAGCTGACCCTGTAAAAGATTTTAGGTATGTGCCTGCAGGTGAGCTGACCCTGTAAATATTTTAGGTGCGGGCCTGCTGGTGAGCTGACCCTGTAAAAGATTGCAGGTGAAGGCCTGCTGGTGAGCTGACCCTGTAAAAAATTATATGCGAGGGCCTGCTGGTGAGATGACCCTGTAAAACATTATATGCGAGGGCCTGCTGGTGAGCTGACCTTGGAAAAGATTTTAGGTGTGGGCCTGCTGGTGAGCTGACCCTCTAAAAGATTTTAGGTGTGGGCCTGCTGATGAGTTGACCCTCTAAAAGGTTGTAGGTGAGGGGCCTACAGGTGAGCTGAACCTCTAAAACATTATATGAGAGGGCCTTCAGGTGGGCTGACCTTGTAAAAGATTTGAGGTGCGGGCCTGCTGGTGACCTGACCTTGTAAAAGATTTTAGGTGCGGGCCTGCTTGTGAGCTGACCTTGTAAAAGATTTTAGGTGCAGGCCTGCTGGTGAGCTGACACTCTAAAAGGTTGTAGGTGAGGGCCTGCAGGTGAGCTGACCCTCTCAAACATTATATGCAAGGGCCTTCAGGTGAGCTGACCCTGTAAAAGATTGTAGGTGAAGGCCTGCTGGTGAGCTGAACCCGTAAAACATGATATGCGAGGGCCTGCTGGTGAGCTGACCTCTAAAAACTTATATGCGAGGGCCTGTTGGTGAGCTGACCCTGTAAAATATTATATGCGAGGGCCTGCTGGTGAGCTGACCCTGGAAAAGATTTTAGGTGTGGGCCTGCTGGTGAGCTGACCCTCTAAAAGATTTTAGGTGCGGGCCTGCTGATGAATTTACCCTCTAAAAGGTTGTAGGTGAGGGGCCTACAGGTGAGCTGAACCTCTAAAACATTATATGAGAGGGCCTTCAGGTGGGCTGACCTTGTAAAAGATTTGAGGTGCGGGCCTGCTGGTGAGCTGACCTTGTAAAAGATTTTAGGTGCAGGCCTGCTGGTGAGCTGACCTTGTAAAAGATTTTAGGTGCAGGCCTGCTGGTGAGCTGACCCTCTAAAAGGTTGTAGGTGAGGGCCTGCAGGTGAGCTGACCCTCTAAAACATTATATGCGAGGGCCTTCAGGTGAGCTGACCCTGTAAAAGATTTTAGGTGAAGGCCTGCTGGTGAGCTGACCCTGTAAAACATTATATGCGAGGGCCTGCTGGTGAGCTGACCTCTAAAAACTTATATGCGAGGGCCTGCTGGTGAGCTGACCCTGTAAAACATTATACGCGAGGGCCTGCTGGTGAGCTGACCCTGTAAAACATTATATGTGAGGGCCTGCTGATGAGATGACCCTGTAAAACATTATATGTGAGGCCCTACTGTTGAGCTGACCCTGTAAAACTTTGTAGGTGAGGGCCTGCTGGTGAGCTGACCCTGTAAAACATTATATGCAAAGGGCATAAATGCAAGGGCAGTATATGTGACGAATAAGCATGTGTTTATATGATGAAGGAGGATGAGAAAAGGAAGATTCAACCATATACTCTTGTTTGTGGTGGAAGGGGTACATGGGAATACAGTGTATTCAGTACATTATAAACACATTTATAGTGCCTTTATGTTCATCAGCTTTCCTCTGGTGGAGTCGAGAAGTCATGGTCAATCCAGGCTTTGTTCATTTTTATATTTGCGCTGAGAAGGCGAACTGAGGGTGGTCTGGCTATTACCCTGTGTAATGTCTTCCCCCATTTCCACCTCTTCCACATGCAAAGTGTCATCCTTAATTGTGAGCAGCGAGCATTTGGTTACGCTGATAATAGCATTATCGCCACTCACCATCTGTGTTGATTCCTCAAAGTTTCTTAAAACCTCACAGAGGTCAGATATCCATGCTCACTCCTTGCTTGTGAAGAGCGGAAGCTGACTGGAAAGGTGACGGCCATGTTGCAGCTGGTATTCCACTACTGCCCTCTGCTGCTCACAAAGCCTGGCCAACATGTGGAACGTCAAGTTCCAGCGCGTGCATGTCGCACAACAGCTGGTGAGCTGCAATTTCAAGCGCTGCTGCAGAGTTGACAGACCTGCTGAAGCTGTTAATGACTTGCGGAAATGTGCACACACGTGGCGCACCTTCACCAGTAGCTCAGGCAAATTGGGGTAGGTTTTGATAAACCGCTGAACCACAAGATTGAACACGTGGGCTAGACATGGGATGTGTCTGAGCTTGCCAAGCTCCAAAGCAGCCACCAAGTTACGGCCATTATCAGACACAACCATGCCTGGTTGTAGGTTGAGTGGCGAGAGCCACAGCTCAGTCTGGTCTATTATCCCCTGCCACAACTCTGCGGCGGTGTGCTGTTTGTCCCCTAAACATATCAGCTTCAGCACAGCCTAATGCCGCTTCCCCACTACAGTGCTAAACTGCTTCCAGCTACTGACTGACTGGTGCTGCATGCGTATAATTCGGAGGTGGAAGTGGAGGAGGAGGAGAAGTGGGGTTTGGAGCCACTAACGTAGGTGCTGGCCGAAGCCCTGATCGACGTAGGGCCCGCAATCCTTGGCGCCGGTAGCACCTGTGCCATCCCAGGGTATGACTCGCTCGCCGTCCATGGCCGAATGCACTTGTTCATGAGTCCGTGGTTAAGGGGACCTTCCCAGTAACTGCGTTGGTCAGGGCATGTGTGATGTTACGGGACACATGTTGGTGTAAGGTGGGCACGGCACACCTTGAAAAATGGTGGTGCCTGGGGACGACCGCCAACATCAGGCTGCAGAAGATCTCAGTGTCCACAAGCCTAAATGGCAGCATTTCCAGGGCCAGTAATTTGGAAAGCTGTTCATTTAGTGCTATGGCCTGTGGGTGGGAAATTTGGACGCTGCGCTGGGACACGGAAGTGGATGCAGTCGCTGATGATGCTTGCGAAGGTCCAGGTGCAGGGCGGGAGGCATCCAGGTCTGTGCCTTCTACAGGGGATTGGCCAGCACGTAACATAGGGGAAAAGGAGGCAGTGGTGTGACCTGCAGACGCAGATTGTGGACCCAGGCGTTCGTCCCACTTATTACGGTGCTTGGATACATGTGGCGGATCATGCTGGTGGTGGTGAGGTTGCTAGTGTTCACGCCCCGGCTCATTTTTTATATGGCACAAGTTGCAAACTACTATTCTTTTGTCATCCGCACTTTCCTAAAAAAAGCGCCATACTGCAGAACATCTACCCCTTGGCAAGGGAGATTTTTGCAAGGGGGTGCTCCGTGGAACAGTTGCGGGCCTGTTTGGTGTGGCCCGCCTTCTCCCTTCCACTTCCTCACTCTGATCATCCTTCTGATTTGTCGACCTAACCATTACCTCAGTGATTGACAACTGTGTCTCATCCTCTTCATCAACCTCTTGAGACAGTAATTGTGGTTGACTCATTGGCAACTGTGTCTCATCATCATCCACTTCATTAAACACTAATTTCCGTTCCCCACCATCATATTCTTGTGACTGTGGATGTTCAAGAGGTTGGTAATCAGGGCACAAGATCTCATGTCCCTCTTATATCTGAGTGTGGGATCACTTGTTTGGCCAGACTGTACATGGTGTGCTTAACCGACTGGAAGCATTATCTGCTGCAATCCAACCGACCACCTGGTTGCACTGGGCTGACTTCACGAGCATTGTCCTGCGCTGCCCTGCAAACTGGGACAGGAAGCTAGGTATCGTGAATAATAGTTTTTCTTGTGCTCTGGCAGCAGGCACAGTTTCTCCGCGGCCACGGCCTCTGCATGCACCATCAACATCACGGCCACTTCCCCGTGCCTTACTGCTTGCCTTTTTTCATTTTAAATGTGATATATGCTTGAAAGTATGTCACACATACAGTAGCGTAGGATTTGGAAGTGTATGCGCAAATTTTTTTACAAAGGTATTTGCGATGAGGAAGCGTTATATAGGACAGGTACCACAGGTAATATCACTGTTCGCAGTGTCTACGGAAAAAGTGTACTGGATGTCACTGATATTTTACTAATGCACACACTTTAAACGGGAGATGTGGCACGGATAATTTAACTGTCCGCAGCGGACACCGTTTACGGAAAAAGTACACTGGATGTCACTGATATTTTAGAGATACCCATATATGACCATAGTAGGGTCCGGGGGATTATTTTTTCTGGTGACATGTGGTGCTCATTTGAGACCGTGGATATTTTTAATGTGATAATTTATTTTGTTTTTATCATGTTGGAATAAAGATGTACTATTTAATTGTATTTAATTTGTGGTTGTTTTTTGTTGGTGGCTGGCCTTGTGCTAATAAATCAAGTTTTCCCTCATCTATCCACACTCAATACCCCACAACGAGAAAGTGAAAACAGAATTTTAGAAATTTTTCCAAATTTCTTAATAAGGAAAAAATGAAATTTCGCATGGACATAAGTATTCAGAACATTTACTATAGCACATGAAATTTAGCCTGGAGGACCTCCCATTTCTCGTGATCATCCTTGAGATGTTACCTTGATTGGAGTCCACCTGGGGTAAATTCAGTTGATTGAATATGATTTAGAAAGAAACAGCCCTATTTGTATAAGGTCTCACAGCTGATAATGCATATCAGAGCAAAAACACGACATGAGGAAAGAACTGCTTGCAGAGTTCAGAGACAGTATGGTGTGAAGGATCTGAAGAAGGGTAGAAAAATGTCTGCTTAACTTAAATTTCCCAAGAGAAGTGACCTCCATAATGCTTAAAGGGAAGTTTTTTTAAACAACCAAGGCTCCTGAGCGCTGGCCGCCCCACCAATTTAAGTAATCGGGGAGAAGGGCCTTGATAATAGAAGTGAATAAGAACCCAATGGTCACTCTGGCTGAGCTTCAAACATCCTGTGAACACGCCACCATTCTGGGCTTTATGCCATATAGAATCCTCTCATTAGTATGTGACACATGAAAGCCCACCTGGGGTTTGCAAAAAAGCACCTAAATAAGGCTACTTTCACACTAGCGTTCGTCGGTCCGCTCGTGAGCTCCGTTTGAAGGGGCTCACGAGCGGACCCGAACGCAGCCGTCCAGCCCTGATGCAGTCTGAATGGAGCGGATCCGCTCAGACTGCATCAGTCTGGCGGCGTTCAGCCTCCGCTCCGCTCGCCTCCGCACGGACAGGCGGACAGCTGAATGCTGCTTGCAGCGTTCGGGTGTCCGCCTGGCCGTGCGGAGGCGTACGGATCCGTCCAGACTTACAATGTAAGTCAATGGGGACGGATCCGTTTGAAGATGCCACAATATGGCTCAATCTTCAGGCGGATCCGTCCCCCATTGACTTTACATTGAAAGTCTGGACGGATCCGTACGAGGCTATTTTCACACTTAGCTGTTATATGCTAAAATAATGCAGACGGATCCGTTCTAAACGGAGCCTCCGTCTGCATTATTATGATCGGATCCGTTCAGAACGGATCCGATCGAACGCTAGTGTGAAAGTAGCCTAACTCTCAACATTCACAACATTCACTGGTCTCATGAAACCAAGATTATTTTTTTTTTTATTAAAGCGCCATTCATTCCATGGCTTTCTGCATCTGTAAATGGGTATTCATACATAATACAGACAATTGTACTAAGCAAGAACAAGACGAGTTACAAACTGGTACAGAAGGAGAGAGGGCCCTGCCTGCGAAGGCTTTACAATCTACAAGGTTGAACTTTGTAACCTTGATTACAAGCATCAAGTTTTAAGGAAACCAGGCACTACTGAAAACCTGCTCAATACCATCCCTACAGTGAAACATGGTGATGGCAGGCCAGCATCATGCTGTGGGGGTGTTTTTTAGTGGCTGGTTCAGAGAGTCTGGTCTAGGTTGAGGGAAAGCTGAATGGAGCAACGTACAGAGATATTCTTAATGAAAATGTTATCCAGAGTGCTTTGGATCTCAGACTGAGGCAAATGTTCATTTTTCAACAAGACAATGACCCAAAGCACAAAGACAAATGACACAGGAGTGGTTTAGGGACAACTCTGTGAATGTTCTCAAGTGTCCCAGCCAGAGCCCTGACTTCAAACCAATCAAACATTTCTGGAAAGACCTGAAAATTGCTGTCCACTGACATTCCACATCCAACCTGTCAGAGGTTGAGAGGATCTGCAGAGAATTCCAAAATCCAGGTGTGGAAACCTTGTGGCATCATACCCCAAAAAGACTGGAGGTGATAATTGCTGCCAAAGGTGCTTCAACTAAGTACTTAGAAAAAGGTCTGAGGAAAACTTATGTCAATGCAAGATTTTAGTTTTTCCTTTTCAATAAAAGACTTCAAAGATTTCAAAACAAAGATTTCTCATATTCTGTTTTCACTTTGTCATTATGGGTTATTGAGTGCAGAATGATGGGGAAAAACTTGCAGAAAGTTGGGCTTATTTGTGCAAAAAGTCTTACTCCATTCACTCCATGTTTGAAAACTCGGTGGTAAAGTCAGTGTTTCTGTCTTAAAGGGCTAGTGCTTAGCATATTGATGACTTTTCCTCCCAACACCCCACTGATCAGCTGTTTCCCGCTGATCAGCTGTTTGAAGAGGCCATGATGTACTCTGTGGCCTTTTCGCTGTTTGACTGCATGCTGTTTAACTTGTAGCTTTGGCGCAGTGTAATTACAGCTGCTCGCCCTGTCCGCTTGAATGGCACTAGCAGTTATAGTTACAGTACACTGCCGCTCCAAGTTAGACAGCAGTTAAACAGTAAAGAGGCGACATAGCTCACATGAGCACCTGCATTATCTTTAAACAGCCGATTGGTTGGGGTGCCAGGAGTTGTACCTGCACCAATCTAATATTAATTACCTAAAAAATCTAATGATGACTATTATTATTATAAAATATTATACAGTGCTATCTCAAGTTACAATATGAGTATAACTATGGCAAAATAGTATATATGATCCAAAAATGTCCGGGCAAAGACATAAAAAGTAAAATATTAGCAGATAGTGAAGCAAATACTTACAAATGAAAGAGCAGCTGAAAGCCGGTAAATTGCTTTCTACGTACAGACACCTTTCTAGTCCCACAGTTTACATCAAAAATAAAACTGAATCCATGTAACCTAGTATGCTAAGGGTGATCTCTTCCTTGCACAGGTAGATAGCAGTCATGTGCATGTAGCACAGGTAGATAACAGTAGAGTACATGCACGGTAACTCAAAAAAGCACTATAAAAAAAACAAATGTATCTAATGACCCAGATTAATTGGGTTCTTTAAGGATCTGCTTTTTTCAAATATAATACATAAATAAATAAAACCGCACCACTTCTGTTCATGGTGGCACCTAGTATTGCATCTCTGCTCAAGAGAATAGGTCTAAACTGTAATATGGATACATGCTGCCCTGTTTCAAGAAAAGAAAAACAAAACATCTGAACCCAATTTAATAATATACCACAATCTACAAATGTGGTTCCTATAGACAAATATGGAGCTAGGCTGATTTAATTGGTGGATAAATAACTAGAACCTTTGATTTAAGATTTGTAGTAATCACCAAGTCATTTTGGTTGAAATGTGAGAATAGAGAGGTTTGCACAGGTTCAAAAGGCATGCCAATAAAGTAAGAACTGCCTCAGGCTGAGTACAATCTTTTAGATTTAATAGCTATATTTTAACATTTGTATTAATTATAATCTTATAAATGTACTGTATAGGAATTTGACAAGAATGCCAGTTGTGAATTATTACATTTTAGTATTTATTACCATTGAATCATTTTTTTTCCATTTTAATCCCAACAAATGGTGACCCATGCACATACAAAAGACTGATATAGAGAATGGATACATCACTAATAACTGGAACATTTTAATTTTGGTTGTCCATATTTTATGCATAAAACCATTACTTTAGTTGTACAGTTTTTTTTATAGCTTAAGTTATAGCTATAATTATGTTTTGTATGATATATAATAAATCTTAGTGACCAATTGGTTCTTACCCTTCTTACCATGCGTAATTCCTCAAAAATATTTTCCTACCCTGAGGCAGGCCAACTATTATGCATAAATCGAACATCATTGCATCGACAACACATCCACTTCTCATATTCCCTCCTATACTGCTGTATACCATAAGATTGGGCCTCATGGACCACAAATGATCAGAGACATGACAATATGAAGGTACGGAAAGTAACGAATAGTATGCAAAATGTTTTGTTTACCCCTTTCAAAGCCTCTTTGAATGAGCAAAAAATATAACCCTATGTTCAAAGTAGACTTTTTGCCAGGAAACCCCTGACTGAATTTTAGGAACTTTTAGGTTTCCCTGGAATCCTGGTTGGAAAACAGTGGCAATCCTATTGTTAGAAAAATAATCAGAAAATCTAAAAAAACATTGATATTAATAAGAAATTAACAAAAAATAAAAGTACCATTTGTAGAGCTTAGAGAACATAGACAACTAAAAAAGACAGTGATCCAAAACCACAACTCACCTGGAAACGTTATTTCACTTGGAGTAAATTTCCAGTTCATCTGTAAAATGGAATTGTTCAATAATCAGAAGAGATACCTGTTAGATGTCTGGTGCCCAGCTTTGCACTGCTTCTATTTAGGGCTATTTTTATCATATAAGCTCAGAATCTGATTATCACCTTTAATCCAGAGTAAAAGAACGATGGGTCTCCTACCTTTAATCGGCCTAGTCGTATCATGTCTCACTGGTAGCTTGTAGTTAAAATAGAATGACTGAAAACACGTGCAGTATACTTTCAAACATTTTATGAGCAATTTAAAACATTGATTTAAAAGAGAACCTGTCACAAATATATCATATATTCCAAGTCTTTCTAGGTCTGCAATATATGGCACACATGTACGAAACTTAGTTACTAGTAAATAGATAAATCCAGTGCCTAATGCTCTCTTATGAATACAGACATGTAAAAATATGGGCATACATTTATCATAGAAATGCACCCCAAATTATTTTAAATAAAATATCACAATGTCCATGCACTATATATAAATATTCTGAGAGCTTACAATAATTTAAGCAAATAATATGTAAAATTGCTGTGGCTAAAAAAATATTATTTTTGCCAAAAAACATCTGCTCTAGAGCTGGTCAGAGACAGGTGAGGGTGACACAAGTGGCGATCAAACAGATGTAAATAATGATGTAGTCGATCGCATGCGGGAGCTGGGTGAAGAGTGGGCATCTGTCATCATCCGGGCGCTAGGGTGGCAGCATGCCCATGAGACAGCAGGGTGGAAGCAGTGGAAGATCTGCAGCCAAATGCGGGAGGGGTACACCGTCGGCTACTTAGGAGAATACCTGTGAAGAACACACTAGCAGTGCATGGGTTCATAAAAACAGCGGCAGGCAGGTGTCACACACTGGTGGAGGGAAGATGCCATACTCACCAGTGTGGGAATTTTTCACCAAGTTGCTGGGGGATGTTAGCGTGGCAGTATACAGGATGTGTGGGGGTGCCGTCAGGGTGCTAATGTTGGCATGACGACCCTGCATCAACACATGGAGCATCACCATAAAGTGGAGTGGGAAAACCGTGCCACTCGTTTAGTGTAACAGCCTGATGTAGCAACTGCTGCATCACCCATCGGCCTGCACCCCCTCTCCAGCAGTCAGGGCTTGGCAACATCAGCAGAAGGAAGCTCTCATTCCTTCCCATCGTCTTCAATGTCGTCTATTGCTTCTGATGCTCCTTATCCTTCTACTCCTCGTCACTTGTTTCGACAGTTACCAAGGCGATCACAAAAAGAGTATGCATGCACTCATTCAGTGGCGCAGAAGTTGGAACTACAGTCCCTTCCTTTCCATGTAGTTGACTCTGCACATTTCAGAGAACTGATGGCTTGTGTCCACCCAAGCTGGAGAGTCCCAAGCTAACATTTTCCAAAAAAGCTCTACCAGCCCTTTGAAACAGCAGGCACCCCTGAGCGGAGCAGGCACCATCAGCAGGCACCATCTTTAAAGACCCAGCCAGCACTGTATTAGTACAGCGCTGGTTGGGAAGGGGTTAACAGAACTGCTTGTAATACTGATGGCACAGTACCTACAGAGCGGATTAACTATGTGGGTGCA
This sequence comes from Bufo gargarizans, assembly GCF_014858855.1. Taxonomy (NCBI): domain Eukaryota; kingdom Metazoa; phylum Chordata; class Amphibia; order Anura; family Bufonidae; genus Bufo; species Bufo gargarizans. The sequence continues at coordinate 629,782,863 of NC_058080.1, read as the reverse complement.
CTAGAACGTAATGCACACAGTGATACACTCCCCTTGCGGTTTAAGTTCCAAGCCTTCACACTGAGATTGGGCCACCAAGCGGGAAGAATATGATTAGGCAGAGTGTACTGGGTATAACTGATTTAGCGCGATTTGCGACCAATTAATTTGTAACTAATTCAATTTCTTGCTAAACTTTTGTGAATCGGCCAAATAGAATTTTTCAAAACTTCGCTCATCTCAAATAAATATTTTAAAATCAAGTAATATAAAAATAGAAGTGATCAACCAAAAATTTAACTTATTACACTGAGCTAGATTTATCCATACCATATGGTTATTCACCAGACTCTTGTCAGGAAGGCATCTGGTGTGCATATTCATTTGTTGCCTTTCGAGGAAGGTGCTCTACTAAGGGTCAGTTTATCGTAACCCCAGAGCTAATAAGCCTTCTATTAGTTGGGCAGTTGTTAATCCAATTTCCTTGCCTTGATTACCTTATGGTGAGTCAAAAATTATCCACACTTGGGGGGGAGGGGGGCACAGCCTGACCGAGCTTGATGGTGGCTGCTTGAGGAGAGCTCTCCCGCCAACAGACCCTCATCAAGATCACCATGCTCATGTTAGAGGATCAAGAAAACAGAAGCTGCAGGAAAAACGTTTGCGGTATACCTGAGGCCCTAGATAAGGAGGACCCCTCTTCAGTGGTACGGCGCCTGTTTGTGGAGCTATTGAGGGGGGGAGGGGGGGGAGAGCAGATGCCATTATTATTGAAAGAGCTCATAGAGCCCTGCACTCTAAACATTTACCTCCTGAGAAGCCCAGGGACATCATTTGTGGCCTCCTGTCTTTTTGCGACACCGCAGATATACTAGCTAAAGCGAGGGAGCTCGAGGAGATCCAACTGGACGGGACAAATGTAGAGATCTTTCAAGATCTTGCACCATCAACTATACAGAAGAGGAGACTCCTAAAGCCCCTCACGGATAAGCTCAGATCTGAGGGGATTCCGTATAGATGGTTATTTCCTTTCGGAGTCCTCATCGTCCACGGTAACAAAAGATTGACTGTCAGGACACTGGAGGATCTTTCATCTGTTTGGGACTCTCTCCATATACCACCGCTGGACATCCCTTTATGGATGCCATTATCTGAGGGCTACCCGCATTCTCCACTCCCAGTAGTCCCTACCTGGTAAGTAGCTAAGAAGCTGAAATCGCCGAAAGTCAGAAGAAACCCACCAAGGGACATTATATCCTGACAACCTATTGTAACCCTCCTGGGTTTCACCTGAGGTGCCGTCTTTGCTGTTTACCATATTTTTTCGGATATTTTTTCCAGTTATTTTATGGTTATTTCTCACTGATATTTACATATAGAAAGATTCTTGTAATGCTTTAGCTGCTGGGCTTTTAGGGTGGGGGTCTGATCGATCAGGCTATACACGAAACAACACCCCTCCCCCCTAACATGCTCTGTTCGGAGCCTCTATTACCTAAGTCACACAGTATGTTTACTTTACTACACAGCATTGCACTTAATTGGTTCTATGTTATTCTTTGTGCTATTCATTGTCTTTTGTTGGTTCGTGATCATATCTATATTATCAACCATGGCTAGGTTACAAGTTGCCTTTGCTTCATTTAATGTAAAGGGATTAAATTCACCAGTTACGAGGAGTCGATTTTTCCAATTGTTAAGGAAGGCCGGTGCAGACATTGTTATGATACAAGAAACACACTTCAAATCAGGCCGCATTTCTAATCTCTCTCATTCTCAATATCAGAAATGGTACCACGTATGTCAAGAGCTATCAGCATTGGCCTTCATAATAATGTTCCTTTTTTACTGACCGACAAACTTATCGATCCTGAAGGGAGATATCTACTGCTCAGGGGTCAAATTGGTAGCAAAGAAGTTACTATATGTAATCTATACGCCTCTAATGACAAAATGGCTGAGAGAGACATTACACATTATCTCTCACTTTGCTACGGGTCTTGTCATTTTTGGCGTAGACCTCAACCTTACATTGAATCCTATTGAGGACTCATCCTCACAGAAATCTGCTATCTCTTTTAAAGCCTTGAGAGGGATCCATCGCCATTTACAAGATCTTCACTTATGTGATATCTGGCGAACTCTCAGCGCTAATGTTAGAGATTATACCTTTTATTCTAACGCCCATAAATCCTATCAAAGATTGGATTACTTTTTAGTTGGTAGTGGATGTCTCCCTCAGGTGGTGAAGGCTGATATACATTGTATTACAATATCAGATCATGCGCCTATTACATTCACCCTAGAATTACCAGATTCACCTAAAAGGATGTGGACATGAAAACTTAATTCTACCCTTTTAGCATTTTCTGAGAAACTACATAGGTATATCACATGGAAAACCCTCCCCTTCAACACAGCAATCATCTATATGGGAAGCTCATAAGGCCGTGATAAGAGGCGAGTTCATAGCATTAGGGTCTTATCTGAAAAAACAACACTTATCCCAAATAACATCCCTCCTAAATAGTATAGCTGCCCTGGAGAAAACCCACAAAAGATCTCTTGCGATACGAGACCATGAAGAATTGGTCAAATTCTGCAATTCCCTTAAGGATTTATTAAATGTAAGAGCAGCCAAAGCCTATATGCGTATAAAACATAAACACTATGCACACGGAGAAAAGGAAAAAAGATTATGTCTGCCCTTATAAAGAAAAGAATGGAGCAAACTCACATTAAAGCTATCAGAACATTGAACGACAAGACACTGACTGACACATCTGATATTTCATCCGCTTTCTCCACATATTACCGTACCCTTTATAATCTGAGAAAGATGGAATCTCAGAAAGACTCGTCAGAAAGATCCTCACAAATTAAAGAGTTTCTTGATTCCCTGCACCTCCCAACTCTGGGAATTGAAGACATCGAAGCCCCAATTCAATTGGAGAAATCTGCACTGTATTCAACACCCTCTGGTAAAAGTCTAGGCCCAAATGGCCTGCCTGTCTCATATTATAAAAAATTCTTCTCCATACTAGGCCCTTATCTCGAACAATATTTCACTGCTCTTTGGGAGGGAGCACACCCTGCCAAACAATCACTGGAAGCCCACATAGTTGTATTGCCTAAACTGGATAAAGACCCAGAATTAACATTGAGCTATATAGAAACATAGAATGTGTCGGCAGATAAGAACCATTTGGCCCATCTAGTCTGCCCAATATACTGAATACTATGAATAGCCCCTGGCCCTATCTTATATGAAGGATGGCCTTATGCCTATCCCATGCATGCTTAAACTCCTTCACTGTATTTGCAGCTACCACTTCTGCAAGAAGGCTATTCCATGCACCCAGTACTCTCTCAGTAAAGTAATACTTCCTGACAATACTTTTAAACCTTTGCCCCTCTAATTTAAAACTATGTCTTCTTGTAGCTGTTTTTCTTCTTTTAAATATTCTCTCCTCTTTTACCGTGTTGATTCCTTTTATGTATTTAAAAGTTTCTATCATATCCCCTCTGTCTTGTCTTTCTTCCAAGCCTTATAGGTCTATATCACTCAGAAATGCAGATACTAAACTATGGGCCAAAGTTTTGGCTTCACGTATTGCTCCCTTGCTTCAAAAAATAATTTCTCCTGAATAAACCAGTTTTGTTAAAGGAAGGGAAGGCAGGGGCAGCACTTTTAGGGTAATACAGGCAATAGAATATGCTAACCGTACAGGAACCGGTTTAACACTCCTTAGCACAGACTCCGAAAAGGCATTTGATAGGGTGGATTGGAGGTTTATGGAATTAGTATTACAAAAATTTGGTTTCCCAACATCAATCAAGGCCGTCATGTCTTTATATTCTTCACCCTATGCTAGGGTCAGGGTGAATGGTATCCTTTCCCCTACTTTCAACATCCAAAATGGTACAAGACAGGGTTGCCCTCTATCTCCTTCCCTACTTATTCTCTGTCTTGAGACTCTAATACAATCTGTTAGACAAGACACTGCAATTCAAGGACTAACTATCAGGAACTATACCCACATGGTAGCCGCCTTTGCGGATGACATGCTACTATTTCTTACCGACCCGGTTACTGCGTTCCCAGTCCTACTTGATCTATTTGACCGATTTGGCTCATTGTCAAATTTCTAAATTAACCTCCCAAAATGCTCAGCCTTAAGGATTAAAATACCTTACAACATAAAGACATTTCTTTCACAGACAACTAGCACCTAAGACAGATACCCTGTTCCAACTGAATTACCCCTTCTACTGAAAAAGATCACTCAACAACTAAATAATTTAGATATCGCGTTCATGTCTTGGATAGGCCGCAAGAATCTATTAAAAACTTGTATTACCCCAAAACTACTGTACCTCAGCCAAGAAATTGTTTTCATCCTTTGTCTGGAAGAATTCCCGACCATGGCTGTCCTACAAACTCCTGACATTGCCTAAGAGCTTGGACGGCTTTGGACTTCCAGATATTGCAACTTACTACAGGGCGATTTAATTGCGCCTGCACACTGAATTGCTCAACCCTCACACCGATAAACTCGGAGTGAATATAGCTTTACTGTTATTATCTCCCTCTGAGGTATCTAATCTCTGGAAGACTCCTAGCCAGCCCCAGCAGGGTTTGGTAACTCACCTTTTACTTAAAAGGGTACTGTACACGTGGCAAAACTTAGCTGCTCCCTTACAATTAGTAGACTCCCCCTCCTCCCTCACTCCAGCCAAATTGCTTCCTTACCTATTGTTGTATGACTACACAGATGATTTAGGCATCTGGCCCACATTAGGTAATGTCCGAATAAGGGAACACCTAGCAGGTAACTTGACCCCCTCCCTGAAAACCATAAATTATGTTTATAGCACTAAAACATGGTCTAATAGTCATTATATACACTTCCATAACATAAGTTCCCATTTCTTAAAGGCCATGAAGCTAAATACGGCCCAAACCTGGTATGAGACGCTGCTGGATTCTGCAACCCAACGCAAAGGCCTCATTTCTTTACTTTATAGAAATATCTTAGAGGGTAATGTTACAACTAAGCCCATTTACCTAGAACAGTGGTAGAGGGACATGGGTGTAACTTTTTCAGATTCAGAAATCAAACAGATCCTTCAAAATTCTCATGTTATCTCAAAATGAATAAGAATACAAGAGAATTCATACAAAATAGTGAGCAGATGGTATTGCACACCTGACATATTTTGGGGAAAAGTTACAACTGCAATAAATCAGATATGCTCTTTGTCTATAACTCTCACTCCTACTTTAGTTCTGCTTAACAAGTCTGAACACGATTGTCCTTTTAAAAAGTGTGGTGTGTCTGTCCTTTTCAGTTGGCGCCCATGTGGTGTAGCTCTTACCACGCTAAAACTTACGGATGCTCGATATATAGATATTAGTTATGCATAGATGGTACAGATTGTACAAAATAATATCCTGCAGCTTATCCACTCACACCAGACGCGTTTCGGAACTCAGTGCCTTCCTTAGTGGCATTGAATGAAAAAAAGAGGGAATCATTACTTCCTTTTTATTTACTTCAGATCCGTAATAAGACCTGGGTGGGACTCAAGATCGTGATAAACTCTGGTTGGGACTCAAGACCTTCTCCATAGTTCATACTCAGCGATTGTATACATTGCGGTTATATCCTTTCTTTAATTATTATATTATGCCAATATATAAAATCTTATAAAAGTATACAAATACTAAGTTGAAAGATGAAAAATAAAAAATAAAAATGTGCAAAAAAATATAATAAAAATAAAAATACTAGGCATAGACCCGAATTTGAAGATTTTTCTTGATTCTCGCCCAGCCATCTTGGATATAAAGTCCCCCCCTCTCCAATCTCTTTTGATTTTGACCGATTGTATATTTCAGCCCCATTGGGTTTTTAGCTTGTGATGTTTTAAAATGATATAATAGAGAATGTTTCTCATATTCTTTTCTTATGTTGTTTACATGTTCTGCAATACGTACTTTTAACGATCTTCCTGTACGGCCAATATATTGTTTCGAGCATGGACATTCAATAGAAGTAGTATCTTTTAAATATGATGGAGTTGTTTTTACATATGGTTGGAGAATCCTGTTCAAATACTGAGAAAGATTCGAAGTCAAGGACCCTATACCAGACACAATTGGTCTTCCCGGTGGGTTGATAGGATCCTTGTGGATCTTAGGGATGGAATAAAATACTGGAAGTCTCTTAGGGGTTCCCAAGATAAAACCATACTCTCTTTTATTAAAAATGTATTTCTCATGCCAATGTACATAGTCTAGATAACTCCTTATCAAACATTTCCACTGGATCAGTCTGTAAAATCCTATATGTTTCTATATCGGCCAGTTGTTTATTGCACTCCTCTACATATTTATCCATATCTAAAATAACTACAGCTCCGCGTTTATCTGCGGGGCGTATAGTTATTTGTTCATTTTTTTTAACAGTTTAATAGCTTTTATTTCCTCATTGCTCACATTCTTCTCTTGATACTGTTTCTGATGTAACTTTATAATGTGAACCTCTACTGTCCCTTTAAATGCTGCCATTTCCTTACCAATTTCATTTCTCGGGTACATCTTTGATTTTCGTTTAACGTCAGTATGTATATAATTTGAGATTGACGGAATAGGATAGGATTCTTCATATAATATTATACAACATAACTTTCTGATATATTTTTCAATGCCTATATAAGTGCTAAACTTGTCCAACGGTATGCTTGGGGCAAATTTCAATCCCTTACTCAATAGACTCTTTTGGCTGGTACTAAGACTTACTGAACTCAATATTAACTATATTATCCCCTATTTCTTCCTCAATTTGCATTTGGGATTGGGACCTTCGTTTAGTTCTACTTCTTCGTGTTCTCTTTTTCAGTGTGGCCAGTTGTATTGGTTATCGCTGTGCTAATAATTGTTGGGGTTGTTGTGTTGTTAACTATGTTTTCTTGTGTGCCTCCGTGATTGGTGGATGTATGTGGGCTGTGGTTGTGATTACCCCATTGTACATGTGATTGACTGTATGTGCAGTCTTACATTTAGAACTGGTGCTGGATGCGCTGATGTTATGGAGAGACCTGCACCTCTTCATAACTTTGTCGGATTCACCGCCAGCTATGAGGCTTTACTAAGACCAGCGTCTAAAACGCCGGTCTTAATAAATGTGCCCCATAGTTCACACAAGAAGTGTCAGTGTATGTGTGTTAGCTCATATTCTGTATATATGAACAGTGCACAATACTATTTCTCTTGTTCTATGTGCTGCGTGTAATTCCCAGTATCTGATCTTACTCTGCTTGTATGGACACAGCACAGTACCACTTCTCTTGTCCTATATACTGGGTGTATTTGTCAGTATCTGCTCTTATTCTGTATATATGGACACAGCATTAGAAAAAACTAAGACAGTGCGCTCAACTGGCTATAATGTAAGAGGAAGCACGGACAACGCCGGGATCCTAGGCGTCATGGTAGACATCCAAGTAAAGCAGAGAAAAGTCCAGCTGGACTTTTCTCTGCTTTTACTTATAAGGACACAGCACAGTACCACTTCTCTTGTCTGCTCTTATTCTGTATATAAACACTACACTTCTCTTGGCTTGTATGTTAGGTATGACCCTGCACAGTACCATTATTGTGTATGTTTACCCTGCACAGTACCATTTCTCTTGTCCTGTATACTGGGTGTAGTTGTTGTTGTTGTTGTTATCTGCGCTTGTTCTGTATATGATAACCCTGCACAGTACAAGTTCTCTTGTCCTGTATACTGAGAGTAGTTCTCACTATAAGCTCGTATTCCGTATATTCTGTATATGTACACTGCACAGTACCAGTTCTCTTGTCCTCTATACTGAGATTAATTCTCACTATAAGCTCTTATTCTTTATATTCAGTATATGTACACTGCATAGTACCAGTTCTCTTGTCCTGTATACTGAGATTAGTTCTCACTATAAGCTCTAATTCTGTACATTCTGTATATGTACACTGCATAGTAGCAGTTCTCTTGTCCTGTATACTGAGAGTAGTTTGCACTATAAGCTCGTATTCTGTACATTCTGTATATGTACACTGCATAGTAGCAGTTCTCTTGTCCTGTATACTGAGAGTAGTTCTCGATATAAGCTCTTATTCTGTATATTCAGTATATGTACACTGCATAGTACCAGTTCTCTTGTCCTGTGTACTGAGTGTTGTTCTCACTATAAGCTTTTATTCTATATATATGGACACTGCTGTCACGGCCTATGGTGTGTTCAGTGACACGCTCCTTCACTTGTGGTTGCCCATGGCAACGTGTGGTGTTGTGTGCATGTGGTTGCAGTGTATCGGCCTTCTGGCTGATCCCCAGGACATGGTTGCCACGCATGCAACAGGTGGAGTGTCTGCTTTATTTTGTGTCTATTCCCCTTTAAGTTGCTGTCTTCCCTTGCCTGGTGTAGCAAGGGTTAACTCCCTTCTTTGTGTGAACACTGGGTGTGTCTGTGTGTGGGTGTGGCTACTTGGGCCTATATAGCTTCTGCTGTGTTCAGAGGTCTGAGGGGTACTTCAGCCATGATTTGCTGGAGTCATCCTCCTGGTTATATACCATCTGCCAGTGGGGGCCACCCTTGTGGTCATAGATGTTATATGTGATGTTATGTTGATGTTATTTTCATTTTCATGTTTAATGCAGCTATGGATCTGGGTTCCTGTGTGTGTATGTGTGTAGGCTGTGTCCATTCATGTATGGTGTGGACATCAGCTTGTGAGCACGGGATCCAGTCAGCAAGGCTGTGGCAGGTAGGTTTGAACTAGAGTAGTTCACCTGCCATATCCATATGTCTGTTTATGTTCCCCTTCTCCTTGCAGCTTGGCCAGTGAGACTCCTGTTCCTCCGTGCCTAGGAGGAACAGGTCGTCCTACCCTGCTCCTAGTCCAGGGCCACCCTGAGGGCTAGTAGGGACTAAAGGTTCCGGTGTATGAGCCCTCCCACCATCAGGGTTGGCTCATACGGTTAGGAGTCAGGGTCAGATTGGGGACGCAATAGGAGGCGACCTGCTCCCTAATTCTGTTGTCCTGACTGAGCAGCCACTAACATCTTCTGGCATCACACGGCTGAGGATTTCCCCCATCCTCAGCCGTGACAACTGCACAGTACCACTTCTCTTGTCCTGTATGCTGGATGTAATTCTCGGTTTCCTGGTCGTCCTATGGCAGCACACTAGAAATGGGTTTTATCCCCTAGGTACAATCAGAAGAAACATATTGAACAGCAGTATACAATTAAATAATTAACTAATTAGGGCTCATGCACTCAAGAGCGTATTTTCTTTCCCTGTCCGTTCAGTTTTTTTTGCAGAGCGTATGCGGAACCATTCATTTAAATGGGTCCACGAAAAAAACGGAAGGTACTCCGTGTGCATTTCATTTCCCTATTTCCATTCCGCAGAAAAATAGAACCTGTCCTATTATTGTCTACAAATCACATTCAGTGGCTACATTCAAGTCAATGGTTCAGCAGAAAAAGAACTAATGCATACAGAATGAAAATATGTCATCCGTATGTCATCCGTTTTTCTGCGAAACCATCTGTTCTACATTTTATGCCCAGCCCACTTTTGCCATATGCTTCGTGTTTACAAATATTGGCTGAGCACATGTGCAGGAAAGGGATGTGGAGAGCCTAATTTATCTTATATAAGACAGACCCCCAAATCTGGGACACCTGCAGTGAGGGCTACTATGATCAGGTAGCCAAGGAGCGTGCATGGGAGGAGGTTGCGTGACACATGCTGCCGACCCAATGGGAGAAGGGCAATTCCAAAAAGCGCCATGACCTAGGTAAGACCACCCATGGTTAAGTTAAGCAGGGGTAGTTCATGTTTTGCGCCACAACTATGAAGGGGGGTACCCAGGAGGATTTAAATTAATTGCAAAGATGTACCTCCTCCTCAGTACTTGTTTTGACAGTTAACTCTTAAAAATGCATAATTTGCAGGAAGTCTATGTTGTGTCTTCAACACTTCAAATTTTTGCGCTATTTTAAAGCATACAGGTGAAACTCGAAAAATTTGAATATCGTGCAAAGTTCATTTATTTCAGTATGGCCTCATGCACACGGCCGTTGTTTGGGTTCACATCTGAGCCGCCGTTTTGGCAGCTCGGATGCGGACCCATTCACTTCAGTGGGGCCGCAAAAGATGCGGACAGAACTCCGTGTGCTGTCCGCATCCGTTGCACCGTTCCGTGGCCCCGCCAAAAAAATATAGCATGTCCTATTCTTGTCTGTTTTGCGGACAAAATAAGGCATTTTTACAATGGGCCGTCTGTTCCGTTCCGCAAATTGCGGAAGGCACACGGGCGGCTTCCTGTTTTTGCGGATCTGCGGTTTGCGGACTGCAAAAAACTGGACGGTCATGTGCCTGAGGCCTAATGCAACTTAAAAGGTGAAACTAATATATGAGATAGACTCATTACATGCAAAGCAAAATATTTATTTGTTATAATTTGGATGATTATGGCTTACAGCTTATGAAACCCCAAAGTCACAATTTTGAGGTACCCTTTGCTCAGGGGATATGGATTAATTGCCCTGCCCTATAAAAACACACACCAGTTCTGGGTTTGCTTTTCACAAGAAGCATTGCCTGATGTGAATGATGCCTTGCACAAAAGTGCTCTCAGAAGACCAACGAATAAGAATTGTTGACTTGAATAAAGCTGGAAAGGGTTATACGGTATCTCCAATTTTTACATATACCCATGCTGGGTGAGAGAAATATCTCTGTAAATGACAACTTTAAAAAAAAATTTATACAAAGTTGTCAATTTAGAGAGATATTGCTCTCACCCAGCATGGGTATATGTAAAAATACACCCCAAAACACATTGCCCTACTTCTCCTGAGTACGGCGATACCAGATGTGTGACACTTTTTTGCAGCCTAGGTGCGCAAAGGGGCCCAAATTCCAATGAGTACCTTTTAGGAGGGCATTTTTAGACATTTGGATTCCAGACCTCTTCTCATGCTTTAGGGCCCCTAAAATGCCAGGGCAGTATAAATACCCCACATGTGACCCCATTATGGAAAGAAAACACCCCAATATATTCCGTGAGGGGCATGGTGAGTTCATAGAAGATTTTTTTTTTTGGCACAAGTTAGCAGAAATTGATTTTTTTTCTTTTTTTTCTCACAAAGTCTCCCTTTCCGCTAACTTGGGACAAAAAGTTCAATCTTTCATGGACTCAATATGTCCCTCAGCGAATACCTTGGGGTGTCTTCTTTCCAAAATGGGGTCATTTGTGGGCTGTTTGTACTGCCCTGGCATTTGAGGGCCTCCACAATCATTACATGTATGGCCAGCATTAGGAGTTTCTGCTATTTTCCTTTATTGAGCATATGGGTAATGAGACTTTTTTTTCCGTTCAGCCTCTGGGCTTAAATAAAAAATGAACAGCACAGATTTCTTCATTCGCATCGATCAAAGAAGGGAAAGGCGTCTGCCAGGACATAGGAGCTCCACCCAACATCCAAACCCACTCAGCTTGTATGCCCTGGCAAACCCGATTTATCCATTCACATCAATCGATGTGGATGAATAAATTATTGGCAGAAATTTATTTATTTTTTATAAAAAATGTTTGCCAAAGCATATGAACACCGCCCCTCAGCTCAAAAGCCTCGGGAAACGTATCTTTTTTACTGCAGAGGAGAAATCTCATCTTGCAGTGCCGCATACACCGACTTTGTGTAATCTGACAGCAGTGCAATGCTTCTCTCAGACTCTCAGAATGCACATCAGTGCTGCAGCTGGTTGATCGCTTGGTCCACCTAGAAGGTAAAAAAAACAGGCCGCAACGCAATAAATTTATTAAACTTTTATAAACTTTATATAACATTTGAAACAGAACATTAGCTTTTTTGCTTACCTGTGATTTTTTATTTTTTTTTTACCTTTAGAGGACAAACCTCTCCTTCCCTCTCCATGGGACAATGTGCAAAGCGCAAAGCGCCCAGAGATGTGGCGAAGTACATTATGCACTTTGTTCCAGGTGAAAGGAGAGGTTTATTACAGCTCTGTGTGAAAGGGCCCTAAGACCCCTGTGTGCCTGTCCTGTGTCACGCAATCCCTATACTAATAGTGTACCTGTGTGTGGTACTTACGGAAACACTCCCCTATGCATAGGGCAGGCTGGTCAGGACAGTCAGGACAAAAAAAGGTGGTGTCACGCCTTATTCCAGCCCTGTTACAGACACGACATCTTTTTCTTGGGGAACGCTGAGTTGGGGTACCAGGATAGACACTTGGGAAGTGTCTGCCATGTAGCCAGCTAGCTACATCAGGGACCTGGATACATGAGTTCCGAAATGATCTCTTTCTGGAATTTTAGGAAGAATCCTGTTCTCCCAGCCTTACTGTAGAGAACAAACCTATTATACAGAGCCAATTGAATTAAATAACCAGACACCTTCTTATACCAGCGTCTGGTGCGGCGGGACACTAAATAGGGAGCCAACATCTGGTCATTGAAGTCCACCCCTCCCATGTGAAGGTTATAGTCATGGACAGAGAGGGGTTTCTCAATGACTCTAGTTGACCTTTCAATTTGCACTGTCGTGTCTGCGTGAATGGTGGACAGAAGATAAACGTCCCTCTTGTCCCTCCACTTCACCGCCAGCAGTTCTTGGTCACACAAGGCAGCCCTCTCCCCCTGTGCAAGTGGGGTATTAACGAGCTGTTGGGGGAAGCCCCGGCGACTAGGTCGCGCTGTGCCACAGCATTGAATTCCAACTAGATGTAAGTGCCGAAAAGGGCCACGCTTGTGTAAAAATTGTCCATGTATAAGTGGTACCCCTTGTGGAGTAAGGGTGACACCAAGTCCCAGACAATCTTGCCACTGCTCCCCAGGTAGTCAGGACATCCGAACGGCTCCAGTTTTGAGTCTTTTCCTTCATAGACCCTAAAACTATATGTATAGCCTGTGGCCCTTTCACAGAGCTTATACAGTTTGACCCCATACCGGGCGTGCTTGCTGGGGATGTACTGTTTGATGCCAAGGGGCCCGGTAAAATTTACTAGGGACTCGTCTATGCAGATGTTCTGATTGGGGATATACACATCTGCAAATCTGGATGACAAATGGTCTATGAGGGGCCGAATTTTGTGGAGCCGGTCATAAGCAGGGTGGCCTCTTGGATGACAGGTTTTATTGTCAGTAAAATGCATAAAGTGCATGATGCCCTCAAAACGTGCCCTGGACATAGCAGCAGAGAACATGGGCATGTAATGTATTGGGTCTTTAGACCAATAGGACCGCAATACATTTTTTTTTTGTTAGACCCATGCTGAGGATAAGGCCCAAAAATAATTTAAATTTGGAAACTGTGACTGGTTTCCACCGGAAAGGCTGGGCATAGAAGCTTTGGCGATTATAAACTGTGTGGCATAGCGGTTGGTTTCTGCCACAACTAAGTCATAGAGATCCGCGGTGAAGAACAGCTCAAAAAACTCGAGGGCCGATCCTAAATGAGCTGTCTCCACGCAAACTCCAGACTGGGCGGTGAAAGGGGGCAATACGGGTGTGGCGGAAGCAGGGGAGTGCCAATTTGGGTTTGCCAGCACCTCTGGGAGACTAAGGGCTCTACGGGCCTGTGAATGTGGTGGCTGCGACGGGGGAGTTACTGCACGTGCCACCGTACCAGCTTGAACTGCCCTCCTGGTGCTCGCCACTTCACCAGGGAATACGGCAGTGCTGGTAGAAGTTCCAGGAGGTGCTGCGCTGCTGGTGTAAGCCGCACCATAAAAAAGATCAGCACTAGCACCACTCTGCTGCAAATGAGGCTCATCACGCGGGGTATGCAGAACACTGACATGGGATCGGGTACGCCTGACCGTAGCAGGGACCTCAACCTCGCCATCTTCACTAGCGGTTAGAGTGCCACTGCTGTCTACAGGTTCCTATTCTGAACCACTGGATTCAGCGGGTGAGGCGTCCCCATCGCTTTCATCCATCACAGCCAGAATCCTGTAGGACTCTTCAGCGGAATACCCCTTGTTTGACATTTTGGGCTCACTAAATTTAGGGGGTATTCCTCTGAGACTACCCAGGAAAAAGAGCACACCTGCCTAGTAAAAAGGAGTGCTTGTGAAGTAAAGCTGCGATCGCTAATAAAGATCCAGAAAGCTCAAAAGTGATCTTTATAGCGCCGCAGTGATTTTACGGTGTTTTTGCAGTGATCAGAAAAAATATATTCTGTGGGGCGGACTGAACGCAAGTGTGCGCACAAGATCAGGTCTGATCGGGCGAACACTGCGTTTTTTGTAGAGCCTAAGGTGATCCTAATGTACTGATATAGATCTGATTGCGATCAGTCTTGATCACTTACAGATACTATATAGTACTAGTGCTGATTAGCGACAGCGATGACGCTAATCAGCGACTAATCAGTGACTGCGGTGCGGTGGGCGCGAACTACCTAACAAGGGACCCTTACAGGGGGGTGATCAATGACAGGGGGGTGACAGGGGGGTAATCAGGGGTTAATAAGGGGTTAATAAGTGACAGGGGGGGGTGTAATGTGTGTGTGTCTGGTGATTGGTACTACTTACAGAGCTGCCTGTGTCCTCTGGTGGTCAATCCAAGCAAAAGGGAGCACCAGAGGACCAGGTAGCAGGTATATACAAAATAGCATCTGATATACCTCTTTCATTGGTTATTTTAAAAATCTACAGCCTGCCAGCCAATGATCGCTGCCGGCAGGCTGTAGATGAACTTATGAACTGCGCTATCCTGTTCACAGGAAATCTCGGGTCTCATGAGAGGACGCCAATACGCGTCACTGAGCCTGAGACTGCCGCCGCCCGAACACCGATCAGCGTTACGTGTGCGGCAAGTGGTTAAGAGCCTCAACCAGGACCCAGTATGGCCCCAAACTCAGACCCGCCCAAGCACATTTTCCTAGCCCCTGTTTTCACAGGACCGGCAATCGGCTTGGCGCCCGCAATCCCCAGGACAAAGCTCAGTCCCCCCACAGTACCATCCACCTGGTGATGTGGGTGTTGATCCAGGCCAAGTGCATGGACCATTCACCCGTGAGCTTTTTGATATGTGATTTTTTTATTTTATTTTTTAGAAAATTTATGTTACGGCTGAATGTTAAGCCCAAATAATGTTTTATTTTTTAGTAAATTTACATTTTAAAATTCAATCTTGTGTGTACCTCTTTCTTAAATATTGTCAGCATCTTAATATATGAAATGATATTTTATTTGAATAGTCAATGCTAACATGTGTAAATGAAAACACAGTGATATTTTATTAAAAAACACATTATTTTCAAAATGGATTGTACAGTCGTGGCCAAATGTTTTGAGAATTACATAAATATTGGAAATTGGAAAAGTTGCTGCTTAAGTTTTTATAATAGCAATTTGCATATACTCCAGAATGTTATGAAGAGTGATCAGATGAATTGCATAGTCCTTCTTTGCCATGAAAATGAACTTAATCCCCAAAAAAACTTTCCTCTGCATTTCATTGCTGTCATTAAAGGACCTGCTGAGATCATTTCAGTAATCGTCTTGTTAACTCAGGTGAGAATGTTGACGAGCACAAGGCTGGAGATCATTATGTCAGGCTGATTGGGTTAAAATGGCAGACTTGACCTGTTAAAAAGAGGGTGATGCTTGAAATCATTGTTCTTCCATTGTTAACCATGGTGACCTGCAAAGAAACGCGTGCAGCCATCATTGCGTTGCATAAAAATTGCTTCACAGGCAAGGATATTGTGGCTACTAAGATTGCACCTCAATCAACAATTTATAGGATCATCAAGAACTTCAAGGAAAGAGGTTCAATTCTTGTTAAGAAGGCTTCAGGGTGTCCAAGAAAGTCCAGCAAGCACCAGGATCGTCTCCTAAAGAGGATTCAGCTGTGGGATCGGAGTGCCACCAGTGCAGAGCTTGCTCAGGAATGGCAGCAGGCAGGTGTGAGCGCATCTGCACGCACAGTGAGGCGAAGACTTTTGGAAGATGGCCTGGTGTCAAGAAGGGCAGCAAAGAAGCCACTTCTCTCCAAAAAAACCATCCGGGACAGATTGAGCTTCTGCAGAAAATATGGTGAATGGACTGCTGGGGACTGGGGCAAAGTCATATTCTCCGATGAAGCCTCTTTCCGATTGTTTGGGGCATCAGGAAAAAGGCTTGTCCGGAGAAGAAAAGGTGAGTGCTACCATCAGTCCTGTGTCATGCCAACAGTAAAGCATCCTGAGACCATTCATGTGTGGGGTTGCTTCTCATCCAAGGGAGTGGGCTCACTCACAATTTTACCCCAAAACACAGCCATGAATAAAGAATAGTACCAAAACACCCTCCAACAGCAACTTCCTCCAACAATCCAACAACAGTTTGGTGAAGAACAATGCATTTTCCAGCACGATGGGGGACCGTGCTTTAAGGCAAAAGTGATAACTAAGTGGCTCGGGGACCAAAACGTTGACATTTTGGGTCCATGGCCTGGAAACTCCCCAGATCTTAATCCCATTGAGAACTTGTGGTCAATCCTCAAGAGGCGGGCGGACAAACAAAAACCCACTAATTCTGACAAACTCCAAGAAGTGATTATGAAAGAATGGGTTGCTATCAGTCAGGAATTGGCCCAGAAGTTGATTGAGAGCATGCCCAGTCGAATTGCAGAGGTCCTGAAAAACAGGGGCCAACACTGCAAATACTGACTCTTTGCATAAAGGTCATGTAATTGTCGATAAAAGCCTTTGAAACGTATGAAGTGCGTGTAATTATATTTCACTACATCACAGAAACAACTGAAACAAAGATCTAAAAGCAGTTTAGCAGCAAACTTTGTGAAAACTAATATTTGTGTCATTCTCAAAACTTTTGGCGACGACTGTATGTAGTGCAAAATCTGTCTTCAAACATAAATAGATAGTTGACATCTTCATCATTGTGTGAACATCCAAACCAGGAAACACCGTCTTTACGTCTCATCTAGTCAAACCTAAGAGAAGACAAGGGCAAATAATGGGAAAATTAACCAAAACATTTCCATGACACACATATAAACATTTAAGTTAAGATAACTTAAATCCAAAATAAATATACAATTTATGGTGAAAGAGGTATTAGAAGGTTTATGTAGTCAAAAAGTAGACACTATGGGCCAGATTTATCATTAGCTCAGGTCAGAATAATGGAGTGAAAAAGTCCCCAACAAAAGTCCCAAACGCTAAAACTGTGCACAAATTTGCGACTTTTTTCTGCTCTGCATTTGCTCGCCAGTTTTCTGAAAGTGGGCGTGTTTTCTTATGTAAATGAATCTCTAGACAGATTTACTATTGGGACTATTTAAAAAGTCGCAAAAAAGTCGCAATTTCACTCCAGTGAGGACCATGCTTATCTTATCAGACTTTTCATAAAAACGTGCGACTTTTGTAAAGCTGCTTACTGACAGATAAACTGCTACTGTCAAACCACATTTATTACAGTCTTAAAGCACCGATCATAAATCGGACTTGGCAAAAACTGACTTTAGCCATATGTTAAAGTGGAGTGAGCTGTCAGAGTAATGATAAATCTGGCCCTATGGCTGGTAACAGGCTTATGTACATTTTTATTGTACAAAAAATATGGGGAACATTTGGTCTAAAAGTTTTGACTACAATACACCCCAGCCGGAAAACCCACATCAATGGTCATCTTTGTCTTGCGTGTCCCTATACTATCTACATTCAGAAAAAAAAAAATGACTCCAAAATACTAAAATGGCCAGAGTCCAGAGCACATCATTGTCTGCCAAGAACTACGTCCATCTGCCATGGTAATGCACCCTCAGGACTGGTAAAGTAATTGGTATAGAGATCTCGAAATGCAAGTCCTGCAGATCCAGGCTGTCCATGATGAGTCTGGTCCAATCCTATGGATGAAGAATAGGTACCAGACTCCTCTAAACCGCATCTAAGGAAGCATCATGAATCCTGACAAAGTTGTGCAGGATCACACATGCTTTAATAACCAGGGTGGCATTGTCCGGCGCCATCTGTAAGGATGACCGGAATACTCTCCACTTGTTGGTAAGTATTTCAAATGCACACTCAAAATACTGACGGGCTCTAGTCAGCCGATAGTTAAATATACGTCGCCTGTCATCCATATTGAGTCTGGGGAAGGGTCACGGGACATGTGGAGCTAAAGCAAAACCTTCATCAGCCACTATTAAAAATGGAGACGGGGGACCCGCAGAACCTGGCAGCATTCTGGGCTAGTTGGTTCGCTTGAAGTCTCTCACTCAATCTGGAAGAACTGAAAATGCACACATCTGCAGTGCTCCTGTAGGCCTCGATATCCACAATTATAAACTTATATGTAGTGTCAGCTAAAGCCAAGCAACAGTGCAATGGAAAAGTATTGCTTATAATTGTAGTACCAGGGACCCTGAGTTAGGCGGCTTCTTAACACGAATGTGTTTGCCATCCAGTGCCCCAATACAGTTTGGAAACTGCGCATCAAGATGAAAGCCATCAGCAATTCTGATCCAATCCTGGGCTCGGGCATCACCGCTTCCCGGGGTTGCTGCCAAATCACTTTACATGTTTGACAAACAATCTGAGAAATAGTTGAAACTCCCAGCAGGAACTCAAAATGCAGAGATGCAAATTAATTCCCAGTCGTCAAAAAAAAAATAAAAAAAAAATTGTACGTAAAGAACTGGGCACTCTCAGATACTGAAATCAACACAAAATTTAATATGATAAAAAATAAATAAAACCACAATGGGTATACACAGTAAAATCAATAATAAAATCGATAGATAATAAGTTTATTTCTTCAGTGAGTAATCACTGAAGAATTAAACATTGGTTCTATTGGCCACACCAAGCCATCCCAGGCTACCTTACACTTGGAGCACCTTATCATAATTGTTGGGGCACATAATCGTACTTGTGCTACTATACACATCGCTACTTGTTTTTTTGTACGAGCTGTGATCTTATTGATTTTATTATCTATCGATTTTATTATCGATTTTATTGTTGATTTTACTGTGTCTACCCATTGTGGTTTTATTTATTTTTGATTATATTAAATTTAGTGTTGGTTCCAGTATCTGAGAGTGCTCAGTTCTTTACGTATTAATTGCAAACTTTTGAGTAGACTGGGTGAGCCTACTCTACTGTGAGCACCTCATATGGTCATTTGTTGCCCCAGTGCGCCATATTACCATTATTCCAAATACAAAATTAGGTCAACATACTAACCAGGCACCACTGGGGTCACTAATCATACTGGTGTAAAGTAGAACTGGCTTAGTAGTCCATAGAAAAGAATAAGATTACACCTTTTTTTTTTTCAAAAGGAGCTGCCCAAACTGAAAGGTTTGATATGAATGTTTGCTACGGGCAACTAAGCCAGTTCTACTTACAACAGTTCAATTAATGACCCCAGATTTTAACACATAACATAGCAAGTCTAGCACACTTTATATCCCAAATAATATGAACACATTATTTAGAGAACCATTGCAATAAATATACATATCTCAGCGTAACGATGAGCCGTTCCTCCGGAGAAATGCAGCGCCTCATATTTGTGTCCTGGTAGGTGAGGCCAGGGGAGAAGAGACGCTAACAAAATGTCAAAACTGCTCACAGACATACAACAAAACCCATGTACAGTGTGTGGAAGTGGCCCTTCCTGCTCCGCTGAGAGACAATGGGGTGAACCCACTGCCTCCTCCTCCTCGGTTCGTTGGTCAGCATAGTTGGTTGCTGTACATCGTGCTGAGAAAGCAGCCAGCACAGGAGGAACTCCTCCTCAAAGTCATCAGCCATGATTCAACATGATAAAATGGAGTCTGGACAATCACATGACCAACTTATATAGGGGTGAGAAAAAGTGGAAAAGTCCAAAGTTCTGACTAGTTCCTGCTTCCGTTTCCATTTATAATCCGCAGAAAACAAATGACATACGAAAACAATACGGACATGTTGTTGTGGAAAAACGAAATGGAAACGGAGTATATACGGAAACAACATGGAAAAAAAAAAAACGGAACAACAGATCCATAAAAAATACGGACCGTTACGCACAACGTTTGTGTGCATGAGGCCTTAGGCACGGCACTTATATAAGCCGGCAAGGAGCAGACACACATCGTATTTCTTTTTTCTCTAGGGTAAGAAGAGACATGTCTGTAATCCCTCTTTAACTTCCAAGGATACATTCCAAGCCGTACTAACAAGAGAGGGGTCTCTGTCCCAGGGCTTGAAGATGTCCAGCATGCCACCTTTCCGCTGTGTGCTTTGCACAGTGTGAGCTGAACATGCAGACCATATTTTGCACATTTCATTCCCCCCTCTATTGTGTAAGGGATATTATGGCTGTGGCGGCGCAGCGCTTACCCGACACACAAGCTACCGTACTTCCGGAGTTCGAAGGGCTGGGGGCCGGAGCATGCGTAGGAGGCTGTGGGGAGCCACGTCCGTTCTGCGCATGTGGTGGAGTCTGCCGGTGTTCTGCCAGATTCCTATACCTGGCAGAGTGCTATACCCGTAAGTGACGCGGCTGCACCGGAATCAGCTGGAGGAGGATGTGAGGAAGCTGGGGCTATATCTTCCGCCGGTGTTCTTTCAGAAAACCTTAACTTGTCAGATTCCCTTACCCCATGTGACTTCCGGGGGTGTGCGCCTCTGCGCAAGCGCAGTACCACGGCATGGCACCTCCGCTTAAGTGCAGTACCACAGCACGGGTAAGGTAAAATTACAGTGAGCGTTGATTCATGGATGCACGCACGGACACTTGGCTGTCAGGGGTAAGGACATATGGCTGTCTTTTGTCTTGTTAAATCTACTTACCCACACACTGCGCACGCACGGATTGTAAAATTTTACAATCACCGCGTGTTCAGTGTGAGGGTAAGGAGATTTAACAAGACAAAAGGCCATCAGATCTCCTTACCCCTGAGAGCGAAAGCACGGTTGGGCGCACGCGCGGTGTCCATGAGTAAACACTCACTGTAATTTTACCTTACCCATGCCCTGGTACTGCACTTGTGCGGAGGCGCCGTGCCGTGGTACTGCGCTTGCACGGAGGCGCACACCCCCCGACACATCCCTGGAAGTCACATGGGGTAAGGGAATCTGATGAGTTAAGGTTTTCTGACAGAACACCGGCTTCAAACGCCGGGCGCGCTCTGCCAGCCGGCATTGTATCCCTGCCTGCAAGATATGTCGTTAGGGCATGACTGGTCTGTATTGGCTTGTCTGAGGAAATATTGTAGCAGACTTGTTATCGGGTCTGCTGTACCTTCCTGTCCCCGCTTTTAATTGCAGGTTTGCTCAGTAACAAGCCATGTGGGTATCATGTCCTTATGTGTTTGCCCTGTCTGCGGATGTCTGTTTGCATCTTTACTCAGTAATATGCCCTTTCTGTGGCTATCTGCCTACATTTTTGCTCAGTAATATGCCCTGATTGCCTGCATCTTTGTTCAGTAATATGCCCTTTCTGTGGCTATCTGTTTGCATCTTTGCTCAGTAATATGCCCTGTCTGTGGCTATCTGTTTGCATCTTTGCTCAGTAATATGCCCTGTCTGTGGCTGCCTGCATTTTTGCTCAGTAATATGCCGTCTGTGGCTATCTGCATCTTTGCTCAGTAATATGCCCTGTCTGTGGCTATCTGTTTGCATCTTTGCTCAGTAATATGCCGTCTGTGGCTATCTGCCTGCATCTTTGCTCAGTAATTTGCCCTGTCTGTGGCTGTCTGCTTTTTTGCTCAGTAATTTGCCCTGTGTCTGCCTGCATCTTTGCTCAGTAGTATGCCCTGTCTGTGGCTATCTGCCTGCATGTTTGCTCAGTAATATGCCCTGTCTGTGGCTATCTGCCTGCATGTTTGCTCAGTAATATGCCCTGTCTGTGGCTATCTGCCTGCATCTTTGCTCAGTAATATGCCCTGTCTAGGGCTATCTGCCTGCATTTTGCTTAGTAATATGCCCTGTCTGTGGCTGTCTGCTTTTTTTGCTCAGTAATTTGCCCTGTGTCTGCCTGCATGTTTGCTCAGTAATATGCCCTGTCTGTGGCTATCTGCCTGCATGTTTGCTCAGTAATATGCCCTGTCTGTGGCTATCTGCCTGCATTTTTGCTCAGTAATTTGCCCTGTCTGTCTGCTTATTTTGCTCAGTAAATTGCCCTGTGGCTGCCTGTCTGCTTTATTTTGCTCAGTAATTTGCCCTTTCTGTGGCTGTTTGCATCTTTGCTCAGTAATATACCCTGTCTGCGGTGGTCTGTCTGCATCTGGCTCAAGCCTGCTGTAATTGTAGTCTATGTGCTTTTAAAGTTCTCTATTTTTTTTTGGCCTTAGATGTCTGCTTCTCGAGAACATGCCATAAAAAGGAAAAGCAAATCTAGACACAGAATGTGTAACCAATGTCAGCAGCCATTGCCTGATGATTCTTCCATTGATATCTGTTCCCAGTGTATGTCTCCTCTTTGCCCACTACACATGCAACCAGAAGACTTCCTTTCCTGGTTCAAGGGAAAGATGGAGAAAGTATTTGATTAATTAATGCCCTGACGAAAGTAAAAAAAAAGCCTAGGATAGAACCTGCTTCCCCACCCCTGCAGCTACTTTCATCCTCTGAGGACTCTTTTTCGTCTGATGAGCATTTGGTTTCGGTAGATTCTGACTCTGACGAGTCTGATGATCTTTTTCTTCTGCGTAAGGATACATTTCAGTCACTGCTGAAAGCTGTAAAACAGACAGTGGAGTCTGAAAGGGACACAGAAGGAAAATCTAGAAGAGAAACATTTTTATTTTCCTCCTACAAAAGAGAAGGTTTTTCCTGGTCATCCCCTGGTGCAAGAATGGTTGAGACATGATTGAGGGAAGCCAGAAAAAAGGCATGATCCGCACGCAAGACTCAAGGCTACATATAAATTAGACAAAAGCTTTGTACAGGATTGGGATTCTTCTCCTAAGGTGGATCTGGCTGTAACCAAACTTTCCAAGAAAGCAGTCTTCCCAACTGAAGACATATCAATATTAAAGGATCCAGTGGATAGAAAAGCGGAGTCTCTCCTGAACAAATCCTATGTGTCCTCTGCCACGTCCTGTAAAGCAGCATGTTCGACTGTCCTGGTGGCCAGGGCTCTACGGATCTGGTTGAGTCAACTTACACACTACTTGATGGGGCCTCTAGGGTAGAAATTCTCTCCAATTTACCACTCCATAAAGCAGCCTCTGACCTCATCAGACGCATGGGTAACTGCCTTAATAAAACAAGGAAGATTTTTTTTACACAAATAGACCTCTCGGATGCCTATCTACACATTCAAATACTGCCCAAGCATCGCAAGTTCCTTCGAGTAGCCCTCCAGACTCCATCAACTATTCATTGGCAATTCAAGTGTCTCCCATTTGGCATTTCCTCAGCACCCAGAGTTTTTACCAAAGTGTCAGAAGTTCTGACGGCGGATCTAAGGCTGAAGGGGATCTATGTCATCCTGTACCTGAACGATTGGCTGGTAAAAACTTTTTTCTTCTTACCAACTATCTCAGGATCTTCAGACGACTCTTCAGGTACTACAAAACCACGGGTTCCTGGTCAACTATGAAAAGTCGCATCTCTTTGCAACTCAAAAGCTACAGTTCCTGGGATTCATCAAAGATTCAGTCCAGATGACAATAACCTTGTCTCAGGAAAGGAGAGTGAAAATCTTCAAAGGGGTGCGGTTCCTAGTCTCCCAGACATATGTAACAGTCCGTTTTGCCATGAAGATCTTGGGTCTTCTAACATATGCTATAGACGGGGTCCCCTGGGCAAAAGCTCACATTCGTTCTCTCCAACAGACCATCATCTCAGCTTGGAACAGGTCCCATTTCCATTTGGACAAAACTGTCAAGATCCTACCGTCCACAAAGCAATATCTCAGGTGGTGGTTAGTTCCTTATCGTCTCCAGAAGGTAAGAACTCTGCTTCCACATCCCCAGAAGCTTATCCCCATCGATGCATCCTCTTGGGGTTGGGGTGCCTATGTAGACGAGCAGTGGGTACAAACACAATGGTCAAGCAAAGACAAGCTTCTGACCTCCAATATGAGAGAACTCAAAGCAGTCAAATTAGCCCTAATTCATTTCCAGAATCTGTTAAGGAACTGCTGTGTCCTGGTTCAGTCGGACAATTTACCCACAGTGTGTATGTAAGGGAGAAGAAAGTAATAAAAATAAAAAAAAAAAAAAAAACGGGAAAGGCTGCACCAGGCTCATCAAGCACATCCGTGATGTACATGGAGGCGATCCGCATTGTCTGACGTTCTCGGGTATAGAACTGGAGCCTGTCATGCCCTGCGGGGGTGACAGACACCAGGCAATCCTGAGCTGAGAAGCCAGGTGGATCATGAAGACAGCCACACTCGGGCCCCTTGGACTTAATGATAAAAATGACTTGAGTGTTTTTATTTAATTTAGTTTTGTCATACTGTCACTGTTTAGCTCTATTGTGCACTCTGCATGCCTGCAATTATTAATTTAAATAACGAGTGTTTAACTTGTAAGCATCGGTGTCGTCTTGACAAACAGACGCAGTGTTAAAAGGCACTGACAGATACTAGCGCAGTGAGGTCAGAGGCCAGACGAAGCGCTAAATTCGCACAAAATGGCCGTCGCCGCTACTCTGTCCGTGCACATGCAGACTTGCTCCTGCCTATCGCTTTTATATGAAGAATAAAGAATAAAGGATTTGACTACAGCAGTAGTGAGTGCCGCCCTTCTTTTTTTTATTTTTTTATTATTTTCTTCTCCATTACATACATATTATGGGACTTACCTTATAGGGCAGAGCACCACGTTCACTGGCTGTATATGTCGACAGAGTCGCCTTGGATCCCGTGCACTCCCATGCCATACACAGCAGTGCCGTCCTGCTCCTTTCCTTTCCTGTTGATATAAAGTTGCAAGAAAAAGTATGTGAAGCCTTTGGAATGATACGGATTTCTGCACAAATTGGTCATAAAATGTGATCTGATCTTCATCCAACTCACAACAATATACAATCACAGTCTGCTTAAACTAATAACACACAAAGAATTACATGTTACCATGCTTTTATTGAACACACCATGTAAACATTCACAGTGCAGGTGGAAAAAGTATGTGAACCCCTAGACTAATGACATCTCCAAGAGGTAATTGGAGTGAGGTGTCAGCCAACTGGAGTCCAATTAATGAGATGAGATTGGAGGTGTTGGTTACAGCTGCCCTGCCCTATAAAAAACACACACCAGTTCTGGGTTTGCTTTTCACAAGAAGCATTGCCTGATGTGAATGATGCCTCGCACAAAAAAGCTCTCAGAAGACCTACGATTAAGAATTGTTGACTTGCATAAAGCTGGAAAGGGTTATAAAAGTATCTCCAAAAGCCTTGCTGTTCATCAGTCCACGGTAAGACAAATTGTCTATAAATGGAGAAAGTTCAGCACTGCTGCTACTCTCCCTAGGAGTGGCTGTCCTGTAAAGATGACTGCAAGAGCACAGCGCAGACTGCTCAATGAGGTGAAGAAGAATCCTAGAGTGTCAGCTAAAGACTTACAAAAGTCTCTAGCATATGCTAACATCCCTGCTAGCGAATTTACAATATGTAAAACACTAAACAAGAATTAATTTCATGGGAGCATACCACAGAGGAAGCCACTGCTGTCCAAATGAACATTGCTACACGTTTACAGTTTGCACAAGAGCACCTGGATGTTCCACAGTAGTACTGGCAAAATATTCTGTGGACAGATGAAATCAAAGTTGAGTTGTTTGGAAGAAACACACAACACTATGTGTGGAGAAAAAGAGGCACAGTACACCAACATCAAAACCTCATCCCAACTGTGAAGTATGGTGGTGGGGGCATCATGGTTTGGGGCTGCTTTGCTGCGTCAGGGCCTGGACAATTGCTATCATCGAAGGAAAAATGAATTCCCAAGTTTATCAAGACTATTTG
Source organism: Bufo gargarizans (assembly GCF_014858855.1). NCBI lineage: Eukaryota > Metazoa > Chordata > Amphibia > Anura > Bufonidae > Bufo > Bufo gargarizans. Next base: position 629,756,875 of record NC_058080.1, on the reverse strand, counting down.
CAGGAGAACTTAAGGCCATCTGTCCACCAGCTGAAGCTCAACAGAAGAAAATATGCCTTCTGGAGTGGCCCAGTCAGAGTCCTGACCTTAACCCAATTGAGATGCTGTGGCATAACCTCAAGAAAGCGATTCACACCAGACATCCCAAGAATATTGCTGAACTGAAACAGTTCTGTAAAGAGGAATGGTCAAGAATTACTCCTGACCATTGTGCACGTCTGATCTGCAACTACAGGAAATGTTTGGTTGAAGTTATTACTGACAAAGTTATTAAATCCAAGGGTTCACATACTTTTTCTACCTGCACTGTGAATGTTTACATAGGTCTGTTCAATAAAAACATGGTAATATTTAATTATTTGTGTGTTATCAGTTTAAGCAGACTGTGATTGTCTATTGTTGTGACTTAGATGAAGATCAGATCACATTTTATGACCAATTTGTGCAGAAATCCATATCAATCCAAAGGGTTCACATACGCTTTCTTGCAACTGTATTTACCCACAGTGTTTTACATGAACAAACAAGGGGGTACCAAGAGTTCACAACTGTAAGCAGAATGCAGATTGTTGATGAAATGGGCAGAATTGAACACCTGGAATATTTCAGCCCTTCATATCCAAGGAACTCTCAATCTGAGAGTGGATTCTCTCAGCAGAAATCAGATTCTACCATCAGAATGGAGCTTGAACCAAAAGGTTTTCCAACAGTTGGTGAAGAGAATTGGACTACCATGGTTCTCTCTGGCATTGTTCCTTTTCCTAATAGAGAGAGAGATATTTCATCCCAATCTACGTCTGCTACAGCTGATCGCTTGGAGGTTGAGCGGCAAAATCTAACAGATATGGGACTTTCTTCTAAAGTAACATCTACTATTCTGTCTGCTAGAAGACCAGCCACGATTAGATCATATAACAGAATCTGGTCCCTGTTCAAATCATGGTGCAACAAAAACAACACATCTTTTAATGAAGTTTCGGCTATCCTCCAGTTTCTCCAAGAGGGTCTAGATAAAGGTCTCAGATTCAATACTCCTAAAGTACACTTTACAGCAATCAATGCCCAGCTTCAAGGTATCTTCTCCAATTACACCTTAGAGTTTGTTCACACAAACAAATTTTGCATTCCGTATAAAGGCCGTTTTCTGAGTTCCGCATACGGTTAGTATACGGAACCATTCATTTCAATGGGTACGCAAAAGATGGGGACAGCACTCAGTGTGCTGTCCGCATCCGTTGCTCCGTTCCGTGACCCCGCAAAAATTATGAGTCCTGTCCTATTCTTATCCATTTTGCTGACAAAAATAGGCATTTCTATAATGGGCCTCCTGTTCCGTTCCGAAAAATTGCGGAAAGGTACACGGGCGGCATCCGTTTTTTGCGGATCCGCAACATGCGGACTGCAAAAAACTGGCACGGTTGTGTGAACGAGCCCTTAATCAGACCTTTTTTCAAAGCAGTTAGAATTATGAATCCAGCAATTCATAAGCCTTTGCCTTCCTGGAATCTTGTTCTGGTTCTCTCAGCTCTAACAAAGCCTCCATTTGAACCCCTACAAGAAGCTTCTCTGCTTCATCTCACTCTAAAGTCGTTCCTTCTAGAAGTTACTTCAGCCAGAAGAATCAGCGAGTTTCAAGCTCTTTCCTATAAGGAACCTTATTTCAGAGATCTGGGTGAATGTGTCCTCCTACGCACCATGCCAGGGTTTTTGCCTAAAGTACCTTCCACTTCTAACATCAACCAGGAAATTTGTTTACTAAATTTCTTTCCAGATCCACAGGATGAGGATGAAAGAAATCTTCATACACTGGATGTCAGATCCAGTGTCTAATCTACATTCAGAAAACCTGTGAATTTAGAGCTTTTAAAGCTCTTTTTCTGCAACATAGAGGTCCAAATAAAGGACACAATGCCAGTAAAACGACTCTGGCCAGATGGGTTCGCAGTGCTGTCGAACTCTGTTATGCAATAAGTAAGGTCAAATGCCCTCTTAACATAAGAGCACACTCAATCAGGTCAACAGCTACTTCCTGGGCAGAATTGGCGCAGGTTTCTCTCATTCAAATTTGTGCGGCTGCTACATGGTCTTCAAGTTCCACCTTCATCAAACGCTACAGGATGGATCTTCAACAGGCAGAGGGTTCTTTGTTTGGCAAACAAGTGCTTGAAGTTGCTACTACAGCCCCCCCCCCATCTTAACTGCTTTTCAAATCCCATTTGTCTATTGAGCGCACTGGCTGATTATTGCTACAAAGCTGCAGAGTGTTGCTGTGAAATATAACACCTTACATACCTCTGATGAAAAAAACCTATTAAGGCCGATTGCTTTATGTCTACTGAATATTTTAAACAGCCTCACAGTTGTGTTCTAAATTATAATTAGTATGGGGCACTTAATTTAATAAGAATAAAATAAAAGTGAAGTTTTAAAATCAGCAGCGCATGAAAAAAGACGCCTTGTGGTCTAAAGACCAGATGATAATTGTTATTACAGATGTAATTGTCTAGCATGCGCTGAGAGGTCATATTTCATTTTCTTGCAACTTTAAAGTAAATCTCAGTATCTGCTCTTTTTTTTGTATATATAGAAACTGCACAATACCACTTCTCCTGTCCTGTATTCTGGGTGTAATGTTCTGTATCTGCTTGTAAGGGGGGTCCGGTAGATGGAATTAGGTGTATGTTAGAAAAATGGCTTTTACTAAACTCACATGGGGCAACAAGCTTGAAGGATACCTAGAATTGGTAATACAACGTTGGCAGTTACAGTCTTAGGCCTCATGCACACAACAGTATTTTTTTGCAGTCCGCAAAAAGGGGTTCCATTGTTCCATGATCCGTGTCCATTTTTGTTTCCGTGTGTCTTCCTTTATTTTTGGAGGATCACCAGACATGAAGGAAAGTAAAAAAAAATCTAAGTCAAGTTTGCCATGCAAATGATAGGAAAAAAACTGACACGGATGCGCGGACGCGGATGACAATCTTGTGTGCCTCCGTGTTTTTTCACGGACCCATTGACTTGAATGGGTCCGCGAACCGTTGTCTGTGAAAAAAATAAGACAAGTCCTACGGAGGCACACAAGATTGTCATCCGCGTCCGCGCATCCGTGTCAGTTTTTTTCCTATCATTTGCATGGCAAACTTGACTTAGATTTTTTTTTACTTTCCTTCATGTCTGGAAGACACACGGAAACAAAAACGGACACGGATCACGGAACAACGGAACCCCTATTTGCGGACCGCAAAAAAATACTGTCGTGTGTATGAGGCCTAAGACTGTAACTGCCAACGTTGTATAACCAATTCTAGGTATACTGTAACCATTAAGCCAGTTGGCTCTTGTAACAACTCCTTCAAGCTTGTTGCCCCATGTGAGTTTAGTAAAAGCCATTTTTCTAACATATACCTAATTCCATCTACCGGACCCCCCTTACAAACAGAAAATGAAATATGACCTGTACAGCAAAAGATAGGCATGTCCTATTTTTTGCCGTATCTTGTGGATCATGGACCCATTCAAGTCAATGGGTACGCATCTGCATAACAGAGTGCACACGGCCAGTGCCCATATATTACGGGCGAGGCAACTAGTGTTGAGCGATTTAAAGTATCCCAAGTGGACTTTGATCCGAATTTCAGGAAAAATTGGATTAGCCGCAGGGCCAAATTTCCTCGCGCTTTGTGGTAACAAATCAATTTTCCCTGAAAAAAACATACCTCATCCATTTGCACGTGAAGAGCCCTCTGTGACCATCTTGATTGAAAATACTGTGCAAAATCTTGTGCGTGGTGACGTATGACATCACCACGCTGGCCAGCGCGATTACATCATCAGGTCACAGTGCGAGATTTTGCGCTGTGTAATCAATCAAGATGGCTGCGGCGGGCTCTTCGCGATCAAATGGATAAAGGTGAGTATTTAAACCCTATCACGTGCAGGGGGTCCAAGGCAGACCTTCGGGACTTCATGGAACCAGGATACGGCAAGCAGGCCAAGGATACATATAGCAAGAGCTGCAACAAGACAAATAGACGTGCGCACAGGCGCACTACACAGAACAGTGGGAGTGGACTCACTGTGCCACTGACTGGCAATACTCTGGAGGGGAGTGACTAAGCAACATGTGGTATTCACTAGAGCCTCTGATGATGAGGATAGGCTTGGCCGAAGGTAGTTGCCAGGCAGGGCCGGTGCAAGGATTTTTGCCAACACAAGCGAAGCTACATTTTGGCGCCCCCCCCCCTTGCAGCTCACCTGCCCCTGGTCCCCTCTGCAGCAGCTGGCTTCAACTCTATGTGGTCCTGGTATCTTCTCTCTGCTTCAGACAATCGCTGGTTGGAGGACCGTATTTTTCGCCCTCTAAGATGCACCGGCCCATAAGACGCACCTAGGATTTAGAGGAGGATAATAAGAAAAAAATATTTTCCATTGCACCTCAGGTCAGACCAGCAATCAGACCCCCAATGTTAATCAGACCTCAGATCAGACCCTCAATACCTCCGATCAGCCCCCCACATCAGCCATCAGCCCCCATCCATCAGCTCCCCATGTCGGCCATCATGCCCCCATGTCAGCCATCATGCCCCCGTGTCAGCCATCATGCCCCCCCGTGTCAGCCATCATGCCCCCGTGTCAGCTATCATGCCCCCCCATGTCAGCCATCATGCCCCCCCCGTGTCAGCCATCATGCCCCCCATGTCAGCCATCATGACCCCCATGTCAGCCATCATGACCCCCATGTCAGCCATCATGACCCCCCATGTCAACCATCAGCTCAAATAAAAAAATAAAAAATAACTTACCTCTCCTGCTCCTGGAAGCAGCCGCTCCTCACCACCAATGCTCTCTCTCTTCTTCCTGGTTCTCGGCTGTCAGCTGTGAAAGCTGCGCACAGTGAAGTCACATGGTGCACAACCCTTTACAGCAGACAGCCGAGCGGAGGACCATTGTGAAATTTGGCGAAGCAGCCATATTGAATTTTCCATAACTTTGCTCATGTCTAACGGCAACCATATGTGTGAATGGACCCTTAGTCAGTGGCAAAAGAATAGGCAAGAACATAGGGACACATTTATTATTAAGGCCCTGCACTGGTGGTGGATCCGCCGGCGTTATGAAGAGGCGCGGGCTCTATGTAACTTTGGTGGATCCTCTGCCATTTCTATATGTAAGACAGCCTGGCCTGCTTCTGGTTGACAACAACAAAGATTACTTTTGCTACTTGACACAAGACATGAGAGGCTCACCTCAGGGTGCATTATGATCTGCACAGGTGTCTTCTAAGGTCAGGGTATTTTCCCTGGCAGCACACAGTCCACATGGCCCTATTTACACAGGCGTTACTTGTGGTAAGCTGGCTGTTCTTTATTTCTTGACCTAGCACCTTCCACAAGTCTTCTGGGAACATTATGTCCAACCTGAGGATTCTTTAGATATAACTTCTCTTCTGACCACTGACTCAAAGCAGCTTTGCCGAGTCTCCAGTATTAACCCTTTCACTGCCAGCAATAAACAGGTGAAACTCGAAAATTTTAAATATATCGTGAAAAATTTATTTCAGTAATGCAAATTAAAAGGAATTGCATTAATGAAGCTCAAAATTCGAATTTTTTTAAAAGGTTCAATATTCTAGGCTCAAAGTGTCACACTGTAGTCAGCTAATTAATCCATACCCCTGAGCAAAGGGTACCTCAAAATTGTGACTTTGGGGTTTCATAAGCTGTAACCACAAATCACTGCAAAAAATGCACCAACATGATACGCAACTGACAATACTAGCTAATTCCTCAGGCCGATGTTAAAAGCTGAGAACTTTGCCAATATCTTCCAGTCAGGAACATATCGGAGCCCCTCATGCACCACGTCACGGTGTCTCAGAAAGCATGGGGTCCTACCACTCAACTACCCGTGGTGTGTGAACAGGGTCTGAACAGTGCTATAAACCAACTCACAGCCAGGCTCTCACAGGCCTCCATAGTGATATCACCAATGCACTGTGAGGTAGGATGAAGCTGTGAGCCGCACCCACAACAGACCATGTGACACAGAAGCCACACCCACAACAGACCATGTGACACGGAAGCTACCAGGTGCAAAAGAACGTTACCAACAAAATGAAGTGGCACATTCCATACACATAAAGACAAAAACTCACTGAAAAAAGTAGCCTAAATGTGTGAAAATGCTCCAAACCCAGACACTGTAGCTCGTCTATAACCGGGGGAGCAATTCCTCCTCATGCGGTCCGCAGATAACGGCAATCCCTAGCAAAAAATGTGTACAATGGAGGATGCCGGGGCGGACCGCATGCACCACAAGGACATCTTACACAAAATGATACATTGTGTTTAGATGAAAATATATATATACACACAAATCACTGCAGAAAATGCACCAAAATGATACTCAACTGACAATACTAGCTAATTCCTCAAGCCGATGTTAAAAGCTGAGAACTTTGCCAATATCTTCCAGTCAGGATTAACTTTGCACAATATTCTAATTTTTCGAGTTTCACCTGTACAGTGCAATATCACATCTATCACAGTTCCCATAGTGGACAGCTATTTTCAGGTCTCTCCAGAGATGTTCGATTCGGTTCAATTCAGGCCTCTGGCTGGGACATTCAGCATCCACAGAGTTGTCTTGGCTGTGTACTTTCTTGTTGGAATTTGAACTTTCAGCCCTGTCTGAGGTCCAGAGCACAATGGATCAGGTTTTCATTAAGAATATCTCTGTACTTTGCTTCATTCAGCTTTTCCTCAACTGTGTCCAGTCTCCTCCTCCCTGTCTGACCAGTCTCCCTGCTCCCTGAAAAACACCCACAACAGCAAGTAACAACAGTATTGGGCAGTCCCTGGTTTGTTTCTAACATGATGCTTAGAATTGACACCAAAAGGTTTCATGAGAATCCTGTTTCTCACAGTCTAAGAATCCTTTAGGTGCCTTTTTGTAAACTTTCCTGTGTCTTTTAGGCCACTTTCACACTTGCGTTTTTGCCTGATCCGGCAGGGATCAGCAAAAACGCTTCAGTTATTGATAATACAAACTGATAATACAACCATCTGCATCTGTTATGAACGGATCCGTTTGTATTATCTTTAACATAGCAATGACGGATCAGGCATGAAAACCATTGAAAGCCAATTTCCAGCCAGTATTTATTAATAACTGATTAAAATGGGAGAATCTGTGTATCACTTTTGTGACTTTCAGGCACCAGACTGAGCTGGTGTAGTCCGGGATGATTATTGACCTGCTACACCTAAAACAGTCTGGACTAGATCCTCATCCTGCTAGCACATTGATGCTAATTAATTGCAGGACAAGGAATAAGGACACGGTCCATATATTTAAAGTAGGCTAAGGTGCACTAATTGCAATACTAGACTCTTGTTCCCATTTTTGGAGGAAATCGTTTGAGCGTACACGTGCTGCTGCTGCGAGGATCGGACTTCTCAGTTCTCTTGGAACTTTATTGTTTTTGTCTCGTCACTGACCCTACACCGATGTATAGGGACCAACTCAGGGGCGTAGCTAAAGGCTCATGGGCCCTGGTGCAAGGTTTCAGCTTGAGCCCCCTGTTCCCTCAGCGCTTTGTGGCCAGGGCCCGGGAAGCACATAGCCCTCCTGCAGCCTGAGGCAAAAACTGAAACGGCCTGCCCCCCATGCCAAATTCTTGACCAAACCCCTTCCCTACAGCCAGAGGTGTAACTTGAAGATTCTGGGACCCAGTGCAAAATATATAACAGAGCCAGCCCATCTTCTATTATACAAGTGTCTTCCTATACAGCACAAGGGTCTTTGGGCCCCCCCAGCCTCATGGGCTCGGTAGCGACTGCTACCTCTGCACCCCCTATAGCTACGCCCCTAGACCAACTCTTGACACTACTCAATAGTGCATATGAAGACAGACTTACTAGCAAGGCAGAACTGTAATATTTGTCACCTAAGTTCCCGGTTCTTGCCACGTTTTATAGTCTGCCCAAGCTACATAAACAGGGAACTCAATTGAAGGGCAGACCCATTGTCGCGGGCATTGGCAGCCTCACTGCAAATATTAGTACGTATGTGGACACAATTTTGCGTCCATTTGTGGTAAGCCTGCCATCTTATGTCCTGGACACTATGGATGTGCTGCAGCGGCAGAGATGGCATTCAATGCGAGGAGGGTGTATGGCTGGCAAGTTTGGATGTGGAGGCCCTGTATACCTCTATACCCCATGATTTGGGGTGTGAGGCTGCTGAGGCCTTCCCCCAACAAAGAGGAGAACATTGTCGCCGCCATCAGGACCAAAGCTGACTCCAACCCTCGGATTATAGCCACATTTGATAAAGCTCACCAACAGGTCTGTGAGATTCTGCAGAGTCACTGGTCAAACCTTCAGTCTGATCCAGATATTGGGTCATCTATACCAGACCATCCATCCATTACGTATCGGCGCAGCTCCAATTTGTGTGACCGTTTGGTGTACAGCTTGTACACACGTCCCACGTCTGGTACATGGTTAAAAAATACACTGAAAGGAACTTTTCCCTGTGGCTCCTGTATAATGTATGGCAACATCATGAAAGAAGAATTCTTTACTATTCACTTTACTGGTGATAGATTCAGCATCCGTTCCTTTATTAGGTGTACCTCAGTGGGCTTAGTATACCTTATTACCTGCAGGTGTGGCCTGCAATATGTAGGCAAGACCAAACGTGAGCTGAGGAGAATAGGGGAACATCTGTCCGATATTCGCAATTTGCGGGACACAACTGTGGCACATCATGTGCATGACGTGCATGATGGGAACCCTGATGTTTTGCGAGTCCAAGGGATTGTACTGATTAATAGATCCATTCGCAGAGGAGATATTGATACACTCTTACTCGGCAAGGAAGCGATGTGGATTTTCAAGTTGCAAACTGTTCATCCGAAGGGCCTTAATGAGGCCATCTCATAGGCTTGCTTCATTTAATATTATATCTGAGCAGGTATTGTGGGTTAGTGCCCTACTAGCCACTTCTCTATAATACGTTCTCTATGCACATATAGAGGTGATCTAAAAACATGACTGTTCGCTCCTCCCCTTCTCCCTCCCTCTCTGTGACCAAAAAACTGACCGAGGGAAGTAAGAGTGGAGTTTCATGTAGACGTTGTCTGATGTCACCTAGTGAGTGGTGTGGACAAATGTCGTGGCTGTACGTGTTACAGCTTTCCGATAGATGTGATATTTGATTGATCTCCTTTGATGGGTTTATACCTATATCCACATCGGCACTGGGCGACAGACATATCGCCACAGTTTTCGTTTCCCCCATACAGTAGCGTTATGTGCGCAACCTTTAGGGAGTGTCATAGCTTACCTGGGTGTCCGACGGGTCAGGGGGCGGATGTCAGCTGACGCGCTCTTCCATGATTTGCTGAGAAACTAGCATAACCCCCCCCTCTAGTCGGGGCTTTTGTGATATCATCTCGGCGTTCGTTCGGCCACGCACGGCCGTCATAGCGCCGGAGCCTTAACACGCAACAGTGTGGGGCATTTTTTCCTCTTTACAGGTTATTTAAAGAGAAACTTTTTGCTCCTGATGACACGGGGCATAACGTAACGTAGAAACGCGTTGAGCCGTTGATCTCTATGTAGGACACGGTTCTTTAGGCAGTGTGCATGTATGTTTGAGGCAGCTCAATAGCTGGTCAGAACATAAGTGTGGATGCGATTTGAGACCTAGTTCAACTGCGGATTATGCAAGAGGGGGGGTGCAGACTTAGACAGCTTAGCGTGCACTTGAATGTGTAGCTGTTACTGAAGTGTATGCTGAATGGATGCCCTCTTGCTACATGTGGATAATACCATATATAGCAGAGTGTGAGATTTGGTGTCGATACAGACTAAAGACTCAAAACAGGCCGTCCACCATTAATACACTGCAAGCTGCTAGGCTGCACAGATACTTGAAGGATTGCAATTAGTGCACCTTAGCCTACTTTAAATATATGGACCGTGTCCTTATTCCTTGTCCTGCAATTAATTAGCATCAATGTGCTAGCAGGATGAGGATCTAGTCCAGACTGTTTTACGTGTAGCAGGTCAATAATCATCCCTGACTACACCAGCTCAGTCTGGTGCCTGAAAGTCACAAAAGTGATACACAGATTTTCCCATTTTAATCAGTTATTAATAAATACTTTATTATTTTCTTTTAAATACGTTGTTTAGGCAGTGATACATATATTTTCGAAGTGAACGTACACCTAAGTATCTTTACCGTGTGAGACAATTTTTCTATAAACAAACACTTCTAAAATTGCTCACACTTTCTCATTATGGGGTATTGAGTGCAGATATATGGGAGAAAACTTCCACAACATAACAAAATGGAAAATAGGGATTATATGAGTGTATGCTGTATGTATATGCAGGCTATTTACAGTACATGCTGTATTTGTATATATACTGTATGTGTGTGTATATGCTGTGTATGAAAACGAATTATGGAAGCGATAAACAATAACGGCGGAGCTACTGAGTTTATGTTTGGAAGTTGGATTTCTGTTTTGGGGGGGTTTAGGTTTTTTTCAGAGGTGTGGTCCTAAATTTTGATCAGCTGAAAAACAGCCTGTTTCGGTTTATTTGTTGTTTTCATTAAATTGAATGCTCAAAAAATGTTTTGTCTCACTCCCATTTCTTCTTGTTGCACGTTGAAGCTCTACTTGGAACCTTGTTAAGATCCAGCCATGCTAAATATGATTTTTTGCAATTTTTGAAGTGGTCTTAAACTTTTGATCAGGACTGTATGTATATTTGTGTGCTCTTGTTACAAGTGTAAGCCAGTCCATGATTGTCCCTGTGGCTACATTCACATGACAATGAAAAAAATGGCCATAAAAACGAACACACTGTCTGTTTATCATGGTCATTTTGCATCCGTGTGTGCTTCCATTTTCCTGCTACCTATCTATTTTTAGCGGACAATAAAAACGGCTATGAAAAATGGATGAATTCCAAGTTTTTTTTTTGTAATACACCCCAATCCCTTGCAGTGCCCCCAGTGTACATAATCCCCCATAGTGCTCTCAGGACATTAAATGGCCCCTGTAGTGCCCCCAGTATGATGAATGGTCCTGTTTGTGCTCCCCAGTAGGAATAATGCCCCCACTTAGTGCTTCCCAGCAGGAATAATACCATCCTGTAGTGGTCCCCATTCTGTTTGTGCAGAAAAAAAATAACATACCCCCTTCATCCAATTGAACGGGTGGGGACATCTGTTCTTCACTGGAGAAATTGCAGTGTGGTGACGTCATCATGCAGTTCCTGCTACATCCTGTGAGGAGCTGGTGTCTCCACGCGTAGATGAGGTATTTTTTATTTTTATTTTATCTCCTGAAAGACCACAGTGTGCCAGTTTAAAAAGTCATTAGAAGAGTGCACTAACATTAGCCATAAAAAGGCCAACAATAAAAAAAACGGCCATGTGAATAGCCCTATAGACTTTAATCAGTTCTAAAAACAGCCGTGTGTTGTGTGAATACAACCTCAGGGTATTAGCAACCATATGCTTATTTCTGGCAGTCCATATAACAGGACCCATCCAGTGATTGGGTCACAAGACAGCTCTGGAGCATGAGGAAGTGAATAAATCAGTTACTTAAATCAACCATAGACCATAAACCCCTTCTGCAACACTTGAGGATGGGGCATTTCACGTTTCCCCACAGGCAGCAGAAAGGTTAGATATATGAATTGTAGCGTTGAGGAGTAGTGTATGGAGGAAGACTTGTTGGAACACATGAAGAGCTGCATACCAAGTTTGATGGTTTTTTCCATAACTCCTATAGACTTGAATGGAGACAGATGTGCACGTGTACAGCCCACTCATCGGTCTGTGGCGGGATGCTGCCACCTGCTTGTTAAGGGCCCCCTGTTACCCAACAGGTGAAAGCCTTAGAGGTGGAACCTTCATTTATCAGATATTAATGATATATTTTGTGTTGCTCCATGATGAAATGTGTTACCCAGTAATCAATGGGACGGATTTACTAATGCCTAAGATGTAGACAGTGTAAACTAAGACAGTGTACAGATTAGCCAAAATTATCAAAGTGGTTGGGACTGGATGATAAATTTGGTGCATCTTTAGTTTGTCTAGTCCAAGTTTACGTCACTTATCAGTAGGCCTACTTTGCAATGACAGAGTCTGTCACCAGGGGCGTAGCTATAGGGGGTGCAGTGGTAGCAGTCGCTAGCGGGCCCAGGAGCCTGAGGGGCCCAAAGACCATGGCGGTCAGTGGCGACTCTAGGAACAATATATAGGGGGGGCACAAAGATACCACAGTCAAAAATGGGGGGGGGGGGGGGGCAAAAACAAAATAAGTATATATAAATAAGATTACAAAATACGAGAGAATTGCGGTATGCAGGGATACATTTATAATAAAACAATTAACATGCAAAAGAAGCTATTCAGTCGTCTGCTGTGCCGTCCTCTGCTTGCTTCCGCATGGATTCTTTCCCCTTCTTTCTGTCTCTCTGTCAGTGCGCAGGTGTACTGTTATGGTAGGATCTGTGGAAGACACACTGTTATGGGGGCATCTGTGGATGACACTTATTATGCCTCTCATTAGCCCTCATTATGACTCTCATCACTCCCATATCAGCCCCCATGCCTCTCATTAGCCCCCATATGAGCCCTTATGCCTCATTAGCCCCCATTATTCCTCTTATTAGCCCCCATTATGCCTCTTATCACCCCCATGCCTCATTAGCCCCCATAGCCTCCATGCCTCATTAGCCCCATATCAGCCCTTATGCCTCATTAGCCCCCATATCAGCCCTTATGCCTCATTAGCCCCCATATCAGCCCTTATGCCTCTTATTAGCCCCCATATGCCTAATTAGCCCCATATGCCTAATTAGCCCTCATTATAAGCCATTATGCCTTTTATTAGCCCACATTATGCCTCTTATTAGCCCCCATATGCCTAATTAGCTCCCATATGCCTAATTAGCCCCTATTATAAACCATTATGCCTCATTAGCCCCCATTATGCCCCTAATTAGCCCCCATTATGCTTCTAATTAGCCCCCATTATGCCTCTCATGATTAGCCCCCCATTATGCCTCATGATTAGCCCCCCATTATGCCTCTCATGATTAGCCCCCCATTATGCCTCTCATGATTAGCCCCCCATTATGCCTCATGATTAGCCCCCCATTATGCCTCATGATTAGCCCAGCATTATGCCTTTCATGATTAGCCCCCCCATTATAAAAAAAAACAAAAAAAAAAACACTTACCTCTCCTGCTCCTGGACGCCGCCTGCAACTTTCTTTCTCCTCAGTCGACTGTGCTCTGAACTGGCGCGCACAGCGTGAGGTGACAGAGCGCCCTCACGCTGTGCACAGCCGTGCACAGCCCTGCACAGCCCTGCACAGCCGACGACCAGGAAGTGGTAAGTACAGAGCGTTTACCGCTTCCTGGTCCTTCGGTACTAATGAGCGCTTCCATAATGGAAGCACTCATTAGTATTCACCTGGGGGAATCAGCGGGGGGCAAAGAACAACATAGGGGGGCGATTGCCCCCCTCTAGGGACGCCACTACTTGCGGTGCATAAGAAGACACTGGTATTATAGAAAGCGCATGCTGGTCAAGTTAGACCTCTGGATGGAGGGAAGGGGTAAGGTCAAAAATTTGTTATGAGGAGAAGGGGGGTTAGTGTGCCATTTTAATTTTTGCCTCAGGCAGCAGAAACGCTATGTACTTCCCTGCCCCTGGCCACAAAGCACTGAGGGATGGGGGGCCCAAGCTGAAGTCTTGCTCCAGGGCCCATGAACCTTTAGCTACGTCCCTGTCTGTCACCATCTTAACTCATGTAGTACTGCAGATAGGGAGCCCAGAACGTTATTTTTCATTCTTAAATGCAACCCCCCCTCGTTGGGGCTGTGCACCCTTATGGCTTTGTTGTATTATATAGACTGGGCTCAGCTTGTCCTGTGTGTGTGGCTGAGCAGTCTGGACAATGTAATTTAGTGGGGCTTTGAGGACACAAAGGGCAAAAGGGGGGTGGGGGGGGGCAAGGACTATGAACCTAAAAACAAAATACTGATCCAAACTCCCTATCTGCATACTACTCATGTAGTTCTGCAGGTTATAGAGCTAAATCATGGGGACAGATTCCATTTAAGCCACCTTTATGTCCCTTCCTGACAAGCTATGTAAATTTCTCACTAAGCCCTGACCTCATATCAGAAAAATCTAAAAAACAAAGTGTCTTATACTTAAAGGGGTTGTCTTATTTCAGCAACTAGCATTTATTTTGTATGTTATACTTTAATACAAGCCATCTATTAATGTATTGTAATTGTCCATATTGTTTCCTTTGCTGGCTGGATTCATTTTTCCATCAAATTATACATTGCTAATTTACATGGTTACGACCACCCTGCAATCCAGCAGTGGTGGTCGTGCTTGCACACCATAGTAAAAAGCGCCAGCCTATTTGGCTAGGTCTACACGACGACATTTGTTGCGCGACATTTTGTTGCACCAATGTCGCGCGACAATTTTTATAATGGAAGTCTATGGTGTCACACTGCAACATGCGACATGCTGCGACTGCGACAGTCGCAGAAAATCCATTCAAGATGGATTTTTCTGCGACTGCCGCGTCGCAGTCGCAACATGTTGCATGTTGCAGTGCGACACCATAGACTGCCATTATAAAAATTGTCGCGCGACATTGGTGCAACAAAATGTTGCGCGACAACTGTTGCGCCCTATCTGTCGTGCGACTTTTTGTCGCGCGACAAATGTCGTCGTGTAGACCTAGCCTTTGGGGTCCGGGACCGTGGGAGCGCATATAGGCTAGTGATTTTTCCTATACTGTGCAAGCACGACCACCATTGATAGATTTCAGGGTGGCAGTAACCATGGAAACGAGCAGTGTATAATGTGATGGTATAATGAATCCAGCCAGCAAAGGAAGCAATATGGATAATAACAATTCATTAGTAGGTGGCTTGTATTAACTTCCTCTAAATAATAAATACTATTTGCAGAAGTGAGACAACCCCTTTAAGAAATGTGGTGTAAAGCATGTACACCATTTTTTTTGTTTGTTTTTTGTATACTGCGCCAAAGTTCTGATACATCATGTTTAGTAGACCTCAGCATCACAATATCTCTTTTATGATATTTACAGATGAGCGAATTGACTTCGGATGAAAAATCCAAAGTCGATTTGCATTAAAACTTTGTTAGAATACTGTCTCGCAAACTCGAACTCGGTTCGGTTCCAAGTGGTACCTTGGAACTGAACCAGAGTTCGGTAAAAGGTTTTTTACAGTGGAAATGAATTTCTGAAGATATTACCCGAAGTCCTGCAAGACTTTGCAAAGTAATAACTTCGGCTCATAGGATACATTCTAATACTGTACAGATCGCTCGCTCCGTACAGTATTCTAACAAAGTTTTATGCAAATTCACTTCGGATGTTTCATCTGAAGTCGTTTCGCTCATCCCTAATGATAATCAATTATATGCCCACGAAAATGGCAGCTGTCAGAATTCAAACATTTTTTTTAGCATTTTATTCATGTAGCAGTTTGGCAGAAGTCCACTGTGGAAGGGGTTACGAAGCTGCATTCACTGATAAACAGCTGCGAATATGCATTTTTAGGCAAGCGGCCGCTTTTGAACTGAAATGTTACTAATTCAGGAGCAAGATAAAAAATATCTCGCTAATGGCCTGGGTAAACAATTTCCTACATCTTCTACTTCCATTCACCATGTCAGCCGTTGTGTTAGCTGCTCCAGTAAGTGCCAACTTCAATTGGCAGCAGAATTAATTTGTAAATGTGGAGGCAGCACTAATTACTCCTAAGATGCTACTGAGTTTTCCATTCTCATGTATTACAGCCCCAAGCTCAAAGATACAATGGCTTCAAGAGAATTAGTCTACTTCATGAGCTATTAAGACAACGTCTCCATGTAAGTAAATGAAACTTGGAGCATTATTATATATTTATATACCGACGTGCCAGCTTTTATCACCATTTACATTATTCACTAATTGGACTTATCACAGTCATTTGCATTTGGAAGGAGTTTTACACTTTACCAAAGCAGTGTGAAAATGAAACAAGTGCTTGGTTGAATGTACTAAATCTTTATTTTTAATTGGGAAAATAATGTTCAATTTCAACACAATGAAGCATTAACAGGCAATTAGAAAGAGTAACTATAATAGATAAGCATGCCCTATTTTTTTTTTTTTTATCTATTCTCAAGCTTACACAGTCTGGGGCATGATTTTGCCAAGGGTTAGTGGCCAATTAATTAACTTTATTGCAGAGAAATCATTATACAGCGTTTGCAACCTGACATCTGCGGGTCTTGAACATGCAAGGAGTAAATGAAGGATGTGCAGGGCCATGTCTAGGAAACCTGCGCCATCTGTTGTCAACAACTGCTTACTACAGGCTGTGCAGATCCAATTATTTTTTCCACAGTTTTCTGGAGGTCAGGTTCATGTTTCGATTTTAAATGAGATTAACATGGATTGAAAAATTGATGAAAAAATATATTTTGTTTTGTAAAAATAAAATTTTCTTAAAGCTAAAAGTTGCTGTATACAGGTGTTATCACCCTGAGCAGGATTTGTATTTAATAGTACATTGGATTCATGGTGCGTTTCAGAGGATTTCCTTAACCCAGAGCAAAAGAATAAGTTCACTGGTCAATACCCTGCTAAATACCCTGGCTGAGGCAGAGGGTCTTCTTTGTTGAGCTGGCATACAGCTCCTCACTAGGGATGAGCGGACCCGTGGATGTTCAGGTTCGCCGGGTTCGGCCAAACTTCGGGTCAACCCGAACCCCATTGGAGTCAATACGGACCCTAACTTTAGTGCACTAAAATGGCTGTAAAATAGTTGTAGTAAGGGCTAGAGGGCTGCAAAAGGAAGCAAAATGGGGGTAGAGCAGGACAATTGCCCTGCAAACAAATGTGGATAGGGAAATGACAAAATATCAGAATAGAAAAAAATTAAAAATTATAATAATCTTGAACTAGGAGGCGGAGGTCAAAGTGGGGTAGGAGGTTGAGGAGGCGGTGGACGTGGACGTGTAGGTGGAAGCAGCGGTGGAGGAGGAGGTAGCCAACACTGTTTTATTTTTTTTGTTTTTAATTTTTATTTTTTAAATAAATTTGGGAAAGCCCCAAAACATTGGGAAATGGAAAAGAGAACGCAAAGAGAAAGCTGGAGTATAACAATGGCTGGGTGAGGCCGGTATACTTATCTATTCTGCAGAAGGTACGGACAAGTCCTGTGGGATCCCTGCCTGGTTCATGTTAATGAACGTGAGCTTGTCCTCATTGGCTGTGGACAGGCGGCTGCGCTTGTCTGTGATGATGCCCCCTGCCGTGTTAAACACACATTCAGACAATACACAGGCTGCAGGGCAGGCCAGCACCTCCAAGGCGTAAAGGGGGCAGACCCGTCATTCAGTACGTGTAGGCGTGTGCACACATACTGCTCCACCATGTTGTTCAAATGCTGCCTCCTGCTAAGACGTTCCATATCAGCTGATGGTGCTGGTTGTTGTGGCGTGCTGACAAAGCTTTTCCACATTTGGGCCATGCTAACCCTGCCTTCTCTGGTGCTGGTGGTGCCCCAGCTGCGTTGGCGACCTCTTCCACCTCCTCTGCCTTCGCCTTGTGCTTCCACTGTGCCCCTGCTGTCAGGTGGGAATGCCATCAGCAGTGCATCTACCAGCGTGCGCTTGTACTCGAGCATCTTACGATCATGCTCCAGTGACATAATTAAGGACGGCACGTTGTCCTCGTAGCGGGGATCCAGCAGTGTGGCCACCCAGTAATCAGCACTGGTTAGAATGTGGGCAACTCGGCGGTCATTGCACAGGCTTGTCACTGCAGCATGTAGTTGCTCATGTGTGCCAGGCTGCCCAGAGGCAACGACAAGCTGTCCTCTGTGGGAGGTGTATCATTTGTCTCATCTGTATCCCCACAGCCACACTGCAGTAATGCCCATGAGCTGCTTTGGGTGCCACCATGCTGTGAACATGGTTCACCCTCCTCCTCCAGAACTGTGCCCTGGCTGGACAGTTGTGTACCTGGCCTCTGTTGGTGCAAGAACCCGACCCTCCGAGCCACTTGTGAATGACTGGCCTGATAACCGTGGAAATTATTCCTCTTCCTCCTGTGCCAGATCCTATTCCATAATCGCCCACAGTGTTTTTTCAAGGAGACATAGAAGTGGGATAGTAACGCTGAGGATGGCGTCATCGGCACTGGCAATTTTGGTGGAGTACTCGAAACAGTGCAACTCGGCACACAGGTCCCACATGGAGGCCCACTCGTTGGTGGTGAAGTGGTGCTGTTCTGCAGAGCGACTCAACCGGGTGTGCTGCAGCTGAAACTATCACCTGCTGCTGCTCGTACAGTCTCTCCAGCATGTGCAAGGGGTGGGAGACAATGTGAAGGAACTGGAGGCACTGTCAGCCATCCAATCTACTACTGCCTCTACTTGTTTTGGCCTCACCATGCTTACACCAGTATTTGGGCCTACAAAATGACGCTGAACGTCCTGTCGCCTACGTGCACCTGAAGAAGGTGTTTTATTTGGGTGTGTAGATGGCACAGATCGCTCATGTCCTCTCCCTGCAACAGGAGCTCCACCAACACCACGACCAGGGCCACGTCCCTTATTTGATGCTCTCCTCATTCTTTAAGGTCACCCACCAATCTAACAGACAGATTAACTATATTAATTTCCCTGTCACGAATGCAGTGTAGGTGTACCTCACACCAAAAATGGCCATATGTCACCCACCGAACAAACAGATGGATTAACTATATTTATTTCCCTGTCACATATGCAATGCAGGTGTACCTCATATCAGAAATGGATATATGTCACCCACCAAATAGACAAATTAACTATATTAATTTCTCTGTCACGTATGCAGTGCAGGTGTACCTCACACCAAAAATGGATATATGTCACCCACCGAACGAAGAGACAGATTAATTATAGAATTTTTGTGTCAGGGGTACAAAGCTGGTGTATTGCAGTCACAAAAAAATCACTATAGGTCACCCACAGAATAAATAGCCAGATGAGATTCCTAACACTCTCCCTCACTTCAGCTGCCTTATTCCTGTCCCTGCACTACTCAGAGCTGATGGGCGGTGCTACACGTGATCCAGCTTGTATAGAGGCTGGGTCACATGATGCACCGGCCAATCACAGCCATGCCATTACTAGGCATGGCTATGATGGCTTCTAAGTGCCCACAGCTGAAAAGCCTGTTGATTGGCTGCTCTGCAGTCTTTCAACAAGCTTTATTAAAGGGCAGTATAAATACCCCACATGTGACCCCATTTTGGAAAGAAGACACCCCAAGGTATTCCGTGAGGGGCATGGCGAGTTCCTAGAATATTTTTTTTTGGGCACAAGTTAGCAGAAAATTATTTTTTAAGAGAAAAACAAACAAAAAAAACAAAAAAACATTTTCCGCTAACTTGTGCCAAAAAAAAAAAAAAATATTCTAGGAACTCACCATGCCCCTCACGGAATACCTTGGGGTGTCTTCTTTCCAAAATGGGGTCACTTATGGGGTATTTATGTAGTGTACGGGAGAGTAATACCCCGTCACTACAGAAGGGTCACTTGGGTATTGTCGTTCCCCCTTTAAGGGGAGGTTGGTAAAAACATCTTGTAATGTCATGCTATGTATTTTCCTGTTACTGTGAAACGTGCTTATGCAGGCCGGCTAGGGTGTCATTCCAGCTCTGAGTCACTAGAGGGAGCTAGGGAACCCTAGGTTATATAAGGCCCAGTCAGGAAGTAGTAGCAGGGAGAGGAGAGACAGACAGTGGGAGCAGAGGTCAGAAATGATCCTGTGTCTGAGAGAAGGCCAGGCTATGGGCCTGTGAGAGCAGAGCAGGCCTGAAGCCTGCCGGCTAGGAGAGGGTAGTAAAGGCCCTGTAACCGGGTTCCGGATCCAAGGAAAAGGTTCCCCTCCTGAGTCACCATCCGTTCAGCTGAAGCAGCATAAGTGAGCCACAAGCCAAGACACAGATTACCACAGAGGCCGATCAGATAAAGCGAGAGGTACTCAAGATAACAGAGGAGGTACGAGATAAGGACAGCTTCAAGGGTACGCCAGATAAAGGGCATTAGACCTTGGAGAAATTCACATATAGCGGGACCAGACAGGAATAGTGTGCAAGCCGCCTGTACTGCATCTCCTGTAATTAACACTCTGTATAATTCATCGCTAAGACCGGCCTTTCTGTAATGTCAAGAACCATCTGTATTCTTCTAAAACCAACCGTCTTTTATGGAACTGTGCACTATCAGTGTCCGTGTATTATCCTGACTGATATTCAGTAAAAGTTCCAGTTTTTGTTGGCTATCCTGTGCTTGCTTCATTCTTCCACCATACTTTACACGGCGTGTCACCGTTTAATTGACACTGGCGTCACGAACTCTTTAACTACCTGCCTGTTCCAGTGTTTGCCCCAATTGAAGACGACAGTGGATCCCAGGTTAGTGGTCAATCTGCACTACAAAGCCCAGCATACACTACTGACCCCCTGGGACACTGCATCGCTCTTTTTGGCGTCACGAACAGGATACTGCATACTTCTACAGTGCAGAGAAGTGTGAACTGTGTGCTTTAACCTATTCCAGCACCGTATTACAAAGACTGTAACCTTTATTCCTAACTTGTGGATTACAATTGCGCCTGGGAGGAATCAAAGACGCTATACTGTGTTGCGCTACCCCCAGAGAGAAAATCGCATTTGTGGACTGTGTTTTACTGGACTTTTCATCATCCTGCTTGCTGTCAGTGAATTGCAGCATCAGGACATCTAAAATGGCCGCCGGCGCCATGAGGCTTTTTACTGCGCCATCAGGATGTGCAGAGGCGCGAAAACTTGGCGCCGAAACCTTCCAAGAAGAAGGAGGAGACGACTGCCCTGGAGCGCCGCCCACCTTGAGGAGTGGCGAAGCGGCTAACTACTTTGAAGAGTTACGCCTGGGAGGCGGGGCTCCGATGGAGATAGACTGGCCCAGTGCGTGGGAGGAGTCAGAGTCGATGCAGCAATCCGGAAGAGAAGAGATGGCGTGCGCTGCAGAGAGAGAGGCTGAGACCACGTGCGAGTGGGGCGCCACTCCACCGGACTTTCCGGAGTTGGGGCCGTGGGATCCTCTAGCCTGGACGGCGACCCCCTGGGCCCAGGCCATGGATCTAAGCATCGCCCGACCTGAGTCCCCACCGATCCGTCGCCGGCATGCAGAATGGCCGGCTATTATGGAGGAGCTGAGAGCCGCGGTGGCGACAAAGAACACCAGCCGGAAGAAGCGGTTCGAGGAGATGGCTAAGTCCATACAGGGAGACTCCTTTCCGGGTAAGCCCCAGCTAGAAAGGCGCCGCGGGATCGTGGTGTCCTTTGACAAGGAAAAAGGCTATGGGTTTATCCAGGAGTTGGGGACTGGCCGGGACTTTTATGTCAACCGGCGATCGGTAAAAAGGCATTACCTCCCAGAACATCTCCACAATCTCACCATAGGGGAAATAGTGGAATACACTCCCGCTGAAAGTTTAAGAGGCCCCTACGCCACCGCAGTGACTCGCCCGAAGGCGCCGGCTGAGAACTGGGACTCGGCGAAAGAAAGGTCAGAGCCAGTTGCGATAGAGAGAGCGCATGTGGACAAGGGCCGGACCACCCATCTGCAAAATCAGGCATACCTCAATACAGATGTCTTCTGGGAGCCGATCGTGCTGCAGGGCCTGGAGGAGCGGTATCCCCCTCCGGCTGCAGTGAAACGAGAGGAAGAGCAGGAGCGGCATGACAGCTACCGGAGAGCCGAGGAAAGTGCTGAGGCCCGGCGCCAAGCAGCCGCTGCCATCGTTCCCCCAGCGGCCGGACCCCCTGAACCTCCGGTGAATCCGACCACCTGTACCAAGGCAGAACTAAAGGCTCTGAGAAAGAGGGTGTATTGGGTGGCGGACCTCGGTATCGCAGGAGGCATAAGATGGTTTCCATTCCCGAGGACGGAAGCCGAAATGGAGGCCGTAAAGGACAAGCCTCCCCCTCTGAAGATTGTAAGAGGTGACGGTTTTCAAATGTGGCCGGCCTTGCCAGAACAATTGTTGCAAGTCCAGTACATTGACTCTGTATCAGGAGAAGGGGACGACGTCGACTCTTCATCAAAAGAGGGATACGACATTGAATCTTTATCTGAAGAAGACTATGATACGCATCTGTGAGTACTTTTGCCCTCTTGTTCCTTTCCTTAATGGCCGTTTGTCCCTCCAGTTTGGCAGAGCTGGTGTAGCTCGCTGCCAGTTACCCACGGCCGGTGGCATTCTAATTCTATAACGTGCCACTGTGTACCAAGGCTTCCAGCTGCCTCTGTTTTGTTTGGGACATCCGGTTTGCTGCTGAATTCCCGGTTGTGCCTTGAAGTTTTGCACAAATTTAATCCCTTTTCACCCCCATTTCAGGTTGAAAAGACATTTTTATGTCAGCAATATTTTAAAGGGTAAGCAGGACTTGCCAGGATAACAAGGCCCTGGTATTGTCAGAGTCCTGTATTGTCATTTTATATATGTGATGCTGACAGTATTTAATAACCGGTTTTTCTATTCAAGTATATGTGCCCAGAGATGGACTTCCTATGTGCAAGCCTCTGAGAGGTTAATTATGCTATGGACTTATTTATTGTCATGGACTATCCTGGTTCTTTCAACATCCGCTGTGCCAGGTCAGCGCCCCCGTTCCACTCACTATCCTGTGAAAAAGAGAACGACGCCCCTTGTCACCAGACTTCGCCATTTCCAATTGGGTCTGATAAGAGTGTAATTGACATATATGTATGTATGCATGTGTCTTCCTCTATTTCAGGTCATGATTCCAGTTGGGCGGGCCCTGATGGAGTACGAGGTCGTACTCAGCTTAAAGCAACGGGGTATGTAGTGTACGGGAGAGTAATACCCCGTCACTACAGAAGGGTCACTTGGGTGTTGTCGTTCCCCCTTTAAGGGGAGGTTGGTAAAAACATCTTGTAATGTCATGCTATGTATTTTCCTGTTACTGTGAAACGTGCTTATGCAGGCCGGCTAGGGTGTCATTCCAGCTCTGAGTCACTAGAGGGAGCTAGGGAACCCTAGGTTATATAAGGCCCAGTCAGGAAGTAGTAGCAGGAAGTTGGAGGAGACAGACAGTGGGAGCAGAGGTCAGAAATGATCCTGTGTCTGAGAGAAAGCCAGGCTATGGGCCTGTGAGAGCATAGCAGGCCTGAAGCCTGTCGGCTAGGAGAGGGTAGTAAAGGCCCTGTAACCGGGTTCCGGATCCAAGGAAAAGGTTCCCCTCCTGAGTCACCATCCGTTCAGCTGAAGCAGCATAAGCGAGCCACAAGCCAAGACACAGATTACCACAGAGGCCGATCAGATAAAGCGAGAGGTACTCAAGATAACAGAGGAGGTACTAGATAAGGACAGCTTCAAGGGTACGCCAGATAAAGGGCATTAGACCTTGGAGAAATTCACATATAGCGGGACCAGACAGGAATAGTGTGCAAGCCGCCTGTACTGCATCTCCTGTAATTAACACTCTGTATAATTCATCGCTAAGACCGGCCTTTCTGTAATGTCAAGAACCATCTGTATTCTTCTAAAACCAACCGTCTTTTATGGAACTGTGCACTATCCAGTGTCCGTGTATTATCCTGACTGATATTCAGTAAAAGTTCCAGTTTTTGTTGGCTATCCTGTGCTTGCTTCATTCTTCCACAATACTTTACACGGCGTGTCACCGTTTAATTGACACTGGCGTCACGAACTCTTTAACTACCTGCCTGTTCCAGTGTTTGCCCCAATTGAAGACGACAGTGGATCCCAGGTTAGTGGTCAATCTGCACTACAAAGCCCAGCATACACTACTGACCCCCTGGGACACTGCATTTATACTGCCCTGGCATTTTAGGGGCCCTAAAGCGTGAGAAGAAGTCTGGAATATAAATGTCAAATAATTTTTACGCATTTGGATTCCGTGAGGGGTATGGTTTGTGAGATTTAATTTTTTGTCACAAGTTAGTGGAATATGAGACTTTGTAAGAAAAAATAAAATAAAAAATTCAGTAGATATAACTATAAAAAAGTTATGGGGGTCAGAATATGGTGATTCTTTTTTCAAAGTTTAAATTAATTTTTACACTATTTATACATTAAAAAAAACTATACATATGGGGTATCATTGTAATCGTACTGACCCAATGAATGAAGGGCATTGGTCAGTCTTGCCGCAAAAAGAACGACGTGCGAACAAAACTCCTAAAACTGTGGAGGAATTGAATTTTTTTTTCCAATTCCACCCCATTTGAATTTTTTTTTACTGCTTCCCACTACATTGTATGCAATGATAAATTGTGGCATTAGAAAGTACAACTTGTCCCGCAAAAAATAAGCTATGTGAACGGAAATATAAAAAAAGGTTATGACTCAAGGAGGATAGGGAAGAAAAATGAAAACACAAAAACGAAAAAGCCTCCTGTATCCTAAGGGTTAAAGGGAACCTGTCACCGGGATTTTGTGTATAGAGCCGAGGACATGGGTTGCTAGATGGCTGATAGCACATCCGCAATACCCAGTCCCCATAGCTCTGTGTGCTTTTATTGTGGGAAAAAACCCTGATTTGATACATATGCAAATTACCCTGAGATGAGTCCTGTACGCGAGATGAGTCAGGGACAGGACTCATCTCAGAATAATGTGCATATGTATAAAATTTTGACACAATAAAAGCACACAGAGCTATGGGGACTGGGTATTGCGGATGTGCTAGCGGCGATCTAGCAACCCATGTCCTCAGCTCTATACACAAAATCCCGGTGACAGGTTCCCTTTAAACTGCGGTCCTAATAAACTGATCACAAAGTGCCTCTTACAAGGACTTCTAGCAATCAGCTGTATTCTGTGGGGGAACCTGGCAATAAGTGTTCAATTTCCATACAGCGCTACCACAGGTGAAATCAAGCATTACACAGAGTTCATTAAAATTAACAGACTCTTAGTAATCACTCTCTACTGTGATCAACAGGTGAAGATGAGGCTCCTGAGCAGAGGACTCTCCTCTATTAAAAAGGTTGTTCATCTTCTGGGGGTCTTTCGGCAGACCCCTTCTTGTGGCCAGACCTGCAGAGGGAAGCATACTTACCTGGTCCCTGCTGCTGGGTCTGGGGTCTTTTGCTCTCCCGCCACCACTGTAGTGCTAGGGTCTCCTGCTGTCAACATCTGGTTTGACAGCGCTGAAGCTAATAACTGCCCGCAGAGGTAACTTGCCCCTTTGAGTCATGTAATCAAATGATGTTATGCAGGGGAAGCAGGTCACCGCTGCGGCCAGTCATATACTGCAGTGACATAAAACCAGATAATGACAGCGGGGTACCCGAGCGCTGCAGGGGAGCAAAGGGGCCGGGAACCAGCATTGGGGAGCTGCTTCCCTCCAAACGTCCGGCCGTGAGGGGAGGGCTGGTCTGCCGAATGATCCACAAAAGATGACCCCTTAGACTTTGATTTTTTTAATAAGGTATCTAAAATGAGTGTTTTCGAAATATAGGCAAGTCTTTTAATTCCCCAGGGTTTCAGACCACTCTCAGGCAGCCCCTTCTGACAACAGAATTGCAGCACAACATGTCTCATTTTCACTTTAAGAACTGACAAAAGACTGAGGAGAAGAATAATTTTTCAGTTTTACAATTAGAAGATTTATTTTTATTTGAAAATAACATATTGAGCCAAAACAATAATCACAGAGAACAGAACCATTTCAGTGTGTGACATAAAGGCATCGGAGATCACAATATATACTGTAGAAGCCAATATACAAGGCTAAAAACATATTTGTGCTTTGTGAAAACCTCTATAGTTAAAGGCGTTATCTGGAAATTTCATATTGATCACCTATCCTCAGGATCACTAACATCTATTAGAAGAGTAGTATTAGTGCTTAAAGGGGTTGTCCGGGTTCAGAGCTGAACCCGGACATACCCTTATTTTCACCCCGGCAGCCCCCCTGAGCCTAGCATCGGAGCATCTCATGCTCCGATGCGCTCCAGTGCCCTGCGCTAGATCGCGCAGGGCACTGGCTCTTGTGTTTTCAATAACACACTGCTGGGCGGTAACTTCCGCCCAGCGGTGTGTTCGGTGACATCACCGGCTCTGAGGGGCGGGCTTTAGCTCTGCCCTAGCCGTATTACTGGCTAGGACAGAGCCAAATCCCACCCATCAGTGCCGGTGACGTCACCGGGGTTCCTGTCAGCCCCATAGAGAGCCCCGGTACGTCACCGGAACTCAGAAAAATGCCTTTGCCCTGTGCAATTTAGCGCAGGGCAAAGGAGAGCATCGGAGCATGAACTGCTGCATGGCTGGCCATTGACTAAAAAGAAAAAAAAAGAAAAAAAAAAAACTGGCCAGACTTAACAGCAATTGAAGCTACAAGACATTTTCCTAGTGCCACTTTGTTCTAGCAATTGGCGAGGATCACTGTGGTTGGACTAATGCCAATCAGACATTGCCGGCATGATATGCCACCATGATCTCCTATAATGTACATCCCATACACGTCTCGCTATTCGTAGTGAAGCATTAACAAGATTTTTATTCCTAGATTCTGCATTTTTTTCCAAGACAAAATTGTTCCTGCTTGTACTCGTCACACTGCTGGGCGGTAACTTCCGCCCAGCGGTGTGTTCGGTGACGTCACCGGCTCTGAGGGGCGGGCTTTAGCTCTGCCCTAGCCGTATTACTGGCTAGGGCAGAGCCAAATCCCGCCCATCAGTGCCGGTGACGTCACCGGGGTTCCTGTCAGCCCCATAGAGAGCCCCGGTACGTCACCGGAACTCAGAAAAATGCCTTTGCCCTGTGCAATTTAGCGCAGGGCAAAGGAGAGCATCGGAGCATGAACTGCTCCGATGCTCATGTCAGGGGGGCTGCCGGGGTGAAAATGGAGGGCTGTCCAGGTTCAGCTCTGAACCTGGACAACCCCTTTAAGTGTCCTCCTAGGCCAGTGATGTCACTCTACATTGGTCATGTGGCCTAGGTGCAGCATAGTCCCATTTACGTGAATGGGGCTGAGCAGCAATACCAAGCACAGTCGCTGTTCAAACAGCTGAACGGTGGCAGTGCCGTAAGTAAGATGGGTGCATTAGGATAGGTCATTAATATCAAATTCCTGGAAAACCCCTTTAATCAATATATTATTTTAGTGTTCTCAGCCTCGCATGATTAAGATGGTTGTCTTGTAAAAGGCGCTAGAAGAATATGCTGAGTTTGATGCCAATATCTGATCAGCGGAGGACCCAATTACTAGAATAAAGTGTCACAATGGGGAGTGGGGTAAACCCCCTCCGTACATTGTCAGGGAAGAAAGGAATGCCACCAGGCTTGAAACCAAGGATAAGGGAGCTGGACCAATTCCTAGCACATCCCTAATCCTCGCCCTGACTCCTAACTGCATGAGTGGACCTAGAAGGTAGGACGGCCCTGTTCTCAGGAAACCTAGAGCCCTACTAACCCTGATGATCCCTGGAAGTAAGGTCAGGGCCAGAGATGACCTGTTCTTCTAAGACACGGAAGAGCAGGAGTCTCTGCAGGCCTAACAGCAAGGAGAGGAGCAGACAGTAAGCAGAGGACAAACTCGACAGGTAAGTGTCCGTGATCCGTCTGTGGAATCCGCGCGGATGTTGCCCAAATTGCACGGTCCCCAATGCATGGAACAGCCTAGCAATGGCCAAGTGCATGAGTCCCAACTCTGCTCTGTCTAGAGCTGCTGCATGGCTGGCCATTGACTAAAAAGAAAAAAAAAGAAAAAAAAAAAAACTGGCCAGACTTAACAGCAATTGAAGCTACAAGACATTTTCCTAGTGCCACTTTGTTCTAGCAATTGGCGAGGATCACTGTGGTTGGACTAATGCCAATCAGACATTGCCGGCATGATATGCCACCATGGTCTCCTATAATGTACATCCCATACACGTCTCGCTATTCGTAGTGAAGCATTAACAAGATTTTTATTCCTAGATTCTGCATTTTTTTCCAAGACAAAATTGTTCCTGCTTGTACTCGTCCTCATTAATGTAACACGTGCCACATACAATATGTAGTCACGATGTCCCCGTGCCCCCTCTTCCAGGTAAAACATATAAACTATTTTCTGCCTTGTACAGTGCCTGAAGTGGTGATGCATGACCAAAAGATATTACCACCTCACTCACCCCCCGCAGGCTCGGCACTAGGCACACAGTGTATCTGCCCCTGGAGGTTTGCCTAGACTGTCCCTTCAAATAATCCATTGATGTAAAGATTCTCACAGATGGTTGGGAGCCCAAAAGACCCAACGGTATTTTGGTAATAATACTGCAAAATGCTACACAGGTTTATTCTCCAGATTTGAGTAATTGTTTCCATAAGGGCTCATGCACACAAACATATTTTTTGTCCGCATCTGATCCGCATTTTTTGTGGGTCGGATGTGGACCCATTCACTGCAACGAGCCGTAAAAGATGCGAACAGCACACCGCGTGTTGTCTGCATCCGTATGTCCATTCCGTGGCATCTGCAAAAATATAGAACATGTCCTATTTTTGTCAGTTTTACAGACAAGGATAGGACTATTCTATTCTACCCCGGACGATCCGTTCCACAGAATACGGAACACAGGCGGCCGCTATCCGTGTTTTGCGGATCTAGAATTTGCAGACTGCAAAACAGCTACCGGTTGTGTGCATGAGCCCTAAAAGTTAAGTCTAACTTTAAGATGATATTTTTACATGGTGTACCTTTTTAGATTTTTCAGCTTGGCCATCAGCATGTTTACAGATAGAGAAGGCTACACGTAGGTATAAAAGAAATAAACACACCTATAGTGCGCTGCACAGTTTCGCCATTTTGGGCAATTTCTATTTTAAGGAGTTGTCTCATCACATTGAAGCTGGTCGGGAGATCACTGATCCTCACAGTGAAGAGAAGGAAGACCGGCACTCGCGATGAATTTTCAATGCTGTAATTACAGCATTGAAAATTCATCGCGAGTGCCGGTCTTCCTTCTCTTCATCGCAAGTTTGGGACGCCTACTCATTGACTCATGCACCGCAATCACTCTGGCAGTGCCGACCCTTTTCTACAATATATGATCCTCGCAGGTCTGGCTTGTGAAACTACTAGCAATTAGTTATGAAAGTGAAGGGGAGGGGGGAAAATTGGCAAGACATTTTGGCCCATTCAAGGGATATGTAGCCTTAGGCTACTTTCACACTGGCGTTTTGGCTTTCCGTTTGCAAGATCTGTTCAGGGCTCTCACAAGCGGTCCAAGATCAGTTTTGCCCTAATGCATTCTGAATGGATAAGGATCCGTTCAGAATGCATCAGTTTGCCTCCGTTCCGCCTCCATTCCGCTTTGGAGGCAGACACCAAAACGCTGCTTGCAGCGTTTTGGTGTCTGACGAAACTGAGCTAAAAGGATCCGTCCTGGCATACAATGTAAGTCAATGGGGACGGATCCGTTTTCTATGACACAATCTGGCACAATAGAAAACGGATCCGTCCTCCATTGACTTTCAATGGTGTTTAAGACGGATCCATCTTGGGTATATTACAGATAATACAAACGGATCCTTTCTGAACGGATGCAGACGGTTGTTTTATCTTAACGAATCCGTCTGTGCAGATCCATGACGGATCCGCACCAAACGCGAGTGTGAAAGTAGCTTTACATGGCAGCCATTCAAATCCATGTAATAACGCACAGGCCAGATCAGACACAGCAAGAGCAGCTCTGTCCATTTTTTAGCTAATAAATGGGGTCTGTTTGCTGCCCAAGACCTGTATCTTAAATCAACTGCCGACCCTCTCCCCACATGTACCACCAGTTTTCACTTCTGCCACCAACTATGGCCATACCTAAACCGAAGACTCCTTGTGAAGTTCCGGTGGCTGTTTAATACCTGGAGAGAAGGGTGATGAAATATGTATCTCAAATACCATGGTAAATATACAGACTGATAGACCTTCAAGATTTCCAGTGAGCTTCCATATATATTACAGTATATGGCTACTTTCACACTAGCGTTCATAGGTCCGTTCGTGAGCTCCGTTTGAAGGAGCTCACGAGCGGACCCGAACGCCTCCGTCCAGCCCTGATGCAGTCTGAATGGAGCGGATCCGCTCAGACTGCATAAGTCTGGCGGCGTTCAGCCTCCGCTCCGCTCGCCTCCGCACGGACAGGCGGACAGCTGAACGCTGCTTGCAGCGTTCAGCTGTCCGCCTGGCCGTGCGGAGGCGAGCGGATCCGTTCAGACTTACAATGTAAGTCAATGGGAACGGATCCGCTTGAAGATGTTACCATATGGCTCAATCTTCAAGCGGATCCGTCCCCCATTGACTTTACATTGAAAGTCTGAACGGATCCGCTCAGGCTACTTTCACACTTAGAATTTTTTCTAAGTTATTAATGCAGACAGATCCGTACTGAACGGAGCCTCCGTCTGCATTAATATGATTGGATCCGTTCAGAACGGATCCGATCGAACGCTAGTGTGAAAGTAGCCTATGTCCACCTATATATGCATTACTTATCTTGTACTCATTCCCTGCTTGTTCACTGCCTGCACACAACAGATATTGCTCTAGTAATTTTCAATGGTGTACAGACTTATCTAGGACCTGACAAAAGTGGTGAAGATTTATCAAAACTGGTGAAAACTGACTTTGTTGCCAAAAGCAACCAATCAGATTCAGGAGCTCTGAAAAACAAAAGGTGGAATCTGATTGGTTGCTGTGGGCAGCTAAGTCAGTTTTCCTTTACACCAGTTTTGATAAATCTCCTTCATTATCTAAATACAAAAGTAACATAACATAACCTGGGGTATTGAGGTTAATTATGCCATTTAATAGAAATGTGGTATATAGTAATTATAGTTATACATTATTACCTCATTTATCATGTTTAACCAATAATCGTGATTCTGAACTAGTAATAGTTTTATCCAGTCAGAATGCCCAGATCTCGTAGGTAAAAAAACAAAGGTCTTGTATAAGTGAAGCCCCAGTGCAGATCCATGAGAAGGTGCAAACTGGGAAAAGTGACATAGGAGTTCACATTCAGACGGCAGCACGTCATCCCTGTGCCTAGGATTCTGGGAAATCATATGTGTCTTCATTTGAAAAGAATCAGAGACAGCAGATTTTCAGCTGTATAAATTGACATGCCGATTACATTGTGATCTATATATAATAAAGCCTGTTTCTTCTTGACACTATAGGTTAGCATTCATACCAATCCAGTGCTTTATCAACTGGTGAGCGATGGCGTGCCTTGGTGGCACTACGAGGTACTGATGGTTTCCTTTGACTATGGCTTCTACAACCTAAATGTGAAAAAAGAAAAAGTTATTGTTTACCTAGAGTCTCAGTATTCTAGATTTTGTATATTAACGACAACTTCCACCAACATCTGGAGTCCAAATCTGGAGTAGTGATGTGCATATGTAGTACCCCAGAGGGGGCACTACCATTTCTACATCTAGCTACGGTCTCTAATGCTTAGTGAATAATGTCATCTCTGTATTTATTTCCAGGTCCTTTGATATTGTGCCTTATTAGTATTGCTATGTAACTTATGTATTGTATTTCATGCACTTTGCCTGGTTGTCCAGCTGGTGGTAGTGTATCTGGCAGTGGCAGATGTTTAGATAGAATGGAACTTACCATTCCATTCTCCCCCTTTTGGGCAGAAGTGGGCTAGTCCTTCTTCCTACTAAGGGACAGGTTGCAGGAAGCTATCGTGAAGTTGAGAGTTGGAAAGAGAAGAGACAACATGGCGCAGTGAGGCGAGCGTTTGCCCCTCCTGCTGCAGGAGTCTTCCAGGGAAAGAAGCTCGTAGAGCACTTTGACTCCTTGCAGTTCATAGATTGAATATTACGAGGGGGACAACGGCCAAAGGCACCCTACTCAAAAGGTACCAGAACTGTCAGAAAGTCCAGTAACCATACGGAAGCCAGAGATTAGCACAGCAGCAAAGAAAGATAAAGCAAAGTTTTCAAGTTCACCTGCCAGTCTACCCTTAGCCTGCTGGAGCCAATAGAAAGATCAAGCATTGTCTGAATGCAAGTTTATTCAAGTAAAACTGTTGAACGTTATCAAGTCTGGACTCGACATATTCCTCCAACTACAGCTCCTTTACATGCTACGGAGCCTAACCCTGGGGAGCACCATGACACACAAAACTATTAAGGCTGCATCACCACTCGGCAATTCCTAAAACTCTGGGACTCAGTTGGCCTTGGGGGAACGGCAAGTTGCACATATTTCAAATAACAGGTAGGTAAAATTATGTAGATCACTAGGTTCAGTTTGACATAAAGCCTAATGCATATATGCGTATTACAGTTTAGTGCAGTATGGACCTATAGCCTGTACCACCGTATGCCTCAGATTTCTTACAGGATCAAAAAGAGGTGTTTTCACACATTACTTGACAACCTATCAAATATGTCAGCAAGATGAAAAGGACAGATGGAAGAGGGGTGTGACTGCAGGATGTCGTTTGTTACCATGGAGGAATTTTAACCGAGATTATTTACAAAGATATTTTGATTGCAAAATGGTTGCAATGGTGGATCAGCAAATGTTTTTTTCCAGATCCACTGGTGTTTAGAGTCTCTAATGCATCCTTGTATTTTGAATCAGAGGTTTGCTGCCTACCTATAATTTTACCAAAATATATGTCAAGTTTTGATCAGTGGGGGTCTGGGTGCTGACAAGTCTCTATTACCAAGTAACTAAATTTGGTTAAAAGTTTGTTAAATGATAGGTACCCTTTAAACCAGGGATGCTCAACCTGCGGTCCTCCAGATGTTGTAAAACTACAACTCCCATCATGCCCTGCTGTAGGCTGATAGCTGTAGGCTGTCTGGGAATGCTGGGAGTTGTAGTTTTGCAAAAGCTGGAGGGCCACAGGTTGGGCATCCCTGCTTTGAACCATTTTCCATGGCAAAAACCGATGTGGAAAACGATAAATGAGCCAGGCCTGTCTACCCGCTTCCCCACCCACTACATGGCCCGGGGGAAGTTGGGGGAAGTTAAAGATTTTGCCGCAAAAATGGCATGTGACAAAATCTCCAACTTCAATACGCCACACAGTTAATAAATGTCCCCCCTATGTTTTTAAGTGAACTAATCCCTGTGGTTACCAAGACTTATACCTACTGTAAATTGGGAAACAGACCAAAGAATACAATGTTACACATTAGCACGACTTGAATAAGTCCCTATATGAACAAAATGTTGCCTAAAGCAAAGCTTTCATTCAAGCACTAGAGCATCTGCGGCTTGGCAGCCTGGCTCTAATGTTTCAGCTAGCAAATGAAAAGGATTGTTTTACTGTACACACTCCACCAAGTCTCTGGAGCCTGCAGAGGAATAGCCCGATCCTCATGAAACCTGCCTTTCTTTACATTCATGCATTTCATCATTACAGTAAAGTCATAGCATCTAAGCATTGCCCCGTGTCTTACCAAACCGGAGTAATCAGAAAAGAATCAATACCAGAAGGAAATGAAATTGAACTTTACCTGTTCTCTAGGGAACCAACGAGCATCTTCTATTTCAATCTTGTCGACTGTAATTTCTGTAGATATTGCAACGCCTAAGCAACCAATCATAAGGGAGGAAGGCATTGGCCAGGGCTGGCACGATACATACTGAACGTGGCCAACTTTAACGCCACTCTCCTCTTTCACCTCTCTACGGACAGCGTCTTCTATTGTTTCCCCTTTGGATTAGAGAGAAAGCCAAGGTGAGTACCGTGTATATTAGTATTAGTATATTAGTCACAGTCCAAAGCAATGAGAGGAATGGGAAGAAAGCCTGAAGTCTACAGACATTGTCAATCTATTGCTCTCTGTAGTCAGCTGGAGAGATGTTGACTGCATTGTCAAAAGATAACTGAAAGGAAGTCCTGAAAATGATCTGCCCAATGTCACTACTTTATCTTCCTAAAAGCTGCAAATTAGGCAGTTTTCTACGGCAAGTTTAAGATTCCTTGAAAAGGGGTTGTCCAGCCCAAAAAAAGCATCAGAATGCCATAAATTTTTTTTTTAAAAGGGTGGCACTCACAGACGCTGTACCTACGCTAGCCTGCAGGTCTGTGTTTCCTGGCCTCTCTTGCACACAGGAAATGCACCCTCAGCCAATCACTGGCACGGGTGAATGGGGCTGAGCTGCGATACCAATCACAGTCGCTGTACGCTGTGCTTGGTATGCACAGAGAAGGCTGCGGCACTCACAGAAATCAGACCACATCTATCAGATACTTATGACTTATTATCACGTCTGGTATGGCAGGTACCAGACGTGCGGTGCAGAGAGAAAGGAAACCGGGTGCCCTAACACAAGGGAAAGGGAGGAGTGCTGACCCCTAACTCACCTAGCACTGGCACCTGGCTACCCTGATGTCACTAGATGGGTTGCTCACCCGTACACTGATCACATGCCTGGTCCCTGACTTATCCTGGAAGAAGCCCTAGGTAGTGAGTGGAGAAGTGGGAGCAATAGTCCTCACCACTGACACCTAGGGTAACAACAGGGAGTGGACAAACAATACAAACACCACATATAATCCCAGAAGGGAGACAACAAACAGTATACAACAAACTGAAGAGGACCGGAGATCCAACCGCACTGGTTCCAACTGATCCAGCAACTCCATAGCAACACCACCTGAGGTCAGAATAGATAACCTAAAAGGAAGGTCTATATCTAGCAACAAGGGAAGTAGGAAGAGAGACTAAACAGCGTCTGGGAGTGGCAGACCCAGAATAGATGAAAGAAAAACTACCGATACTTAGATAGGACAAAAAGGGTAGTAAACCAAAACAGGAAAACCTGGACCGGAATCCATTCATACAACTAGGTCAAGGAGCGATCCCTTGAAAAATCGGGCGAGTAGCCACCTGCTGAGACCTTCTGACCCCAGGCACCACAGG
The DNA here is from genome assembly GCF_014858855.1 of Bufo gargarizans. Taxonomy (NCBI): domain Eukaryota; kingdom Metazoa; phylum Chordata; class Amphibia; order Anura; family Bufonidae; genus Bufo; species Bufo gargarizans. Next base: position 629,721,813 of record NC_058080.1, on the reverse strand, counting down.
GTCAGCAATAGGTGGTGACACCCTCGTGACACCTATCCTGAGGAAAACCCTTTTAATGAGCTTCACTCCAGATTTATCACAGAAATTTTCTAAAAAGTCTCAATCTCACTGCAGTAGGACAGTGGATTAGGAAAACTGGCTTTTCTAGAAAAAAAAAGTGTTAGGTTTAAGAATGAGACAAATTTATCAAACAACAAGGGGCATTTGATAAATTTGGCACAAAGTATGTTACATACCAAAATTGACTTTAAATATTACCCTCTTGATAACTTCCCTCCTTAGAGTGTAATTACCTGGTTCAATAAACCCTGCTAAACAAGAGAACATACTAGGAGGAAATCTCTTTTGTCTCCCCAGAAGACAGTGGTTTCCATCAGGGTGAATGATGAGCATTATCACCACGGGATCTGTATAATAAAGAAAGCAACAATATGTTATTTCTTAATGACTTCATTTTCTCACCACCGTTTCACTCTAAGGGCTCATGCGCACGACTGTATGTATTTTGCGGTCCGCAAAATACAGATGACGTCCATTTGACATGTGTTACATCCATTTTTTTTAGTAGACTGATTGATGTTAATGGGTCTCTGGTGCCCATTTTGAAACCAAATATAGGACATGTTCTTTCTTTTGCGGAATGGACATACGCATGCGGAAAGCACATGGGGTCTGGGGTACTGCACAGGCATGTATGTTGTTGTAAATTTTTGTATTCCCCATGAAACAACTATTCTGGAGCATCTTTTCTTAGAAACCTGAGCTGTACTGTTCCTCTCTTATTCCTTATAGCAATTTTTGAATAACTGGTAACACCCAGTTGTCAATTTAGGGCTGTGTCCTTAAACAGTCATGCACTGTCTAACTGGTCCTAACAATTAATTATTGTGCAGAGACATGCCCATCTGACAAGGTAAATAGGAAAACACAGTTATCATATGAAAAGGGGTATACATACATAATAGAAACAATTGCACTAAGCATGAACAAGACGAGTTCCAAACTGGTACAGAAAGAGAGGGTCCTGCCCGTGAGGGCTTACAATCTACATGGAATGGGAGAAGGACACAGTCGGAGAGGGTGAAGCTGGTCGTGGTGGTATAGAGGCAGCAGAGTCACTGGTTGTAGGCTTGTCTGAAGAGGTGGGTTTTCAGGTTTCTTTTGAAGGATTCCACTGTAGGTGAGAGTCTGATGTGTTGGGGTAGCGAGTGTGGGGGATGCACAGGAGAAATCTTGGAGGCGATTGTGGGAAGAGGTGATAAGAGAAGAGGAGAGAAGGAGGTCTTGTGAGGATGTATCCGGAAAGTAGCTCAGAGATGTATGGAGGGGACAGGTTGTGGACGGCCTTGTATGTATTTGTTAGTATTTTGAACTGAATTTGCTGGGCAATGGGGAGCCAGTGAAGGGATTGGCAGAGGTTAGAGGCAGAGGAGTAACAGGCTGAGATGGATTAGTCGGGCAGCAGAGTTGAGGATAGATTGGAGGTGTGAAGTCTAGGCGGGAGATGATGAGGGCATGTACAAGCATTTTTGCAGATTCAAAGTTAAGGAAAGCGCAGATGCGGGAGATGTTTTTGAGTTGGAGGTGGCAGGTGGTGGAAAGGGCTTGGATGTGCAGTTGGAAGGAGAGGGCAGAATCCAAGGTCACTCCAAGGCAGTGGACTTGGTTGATCGGGGAGAGTGTGCAGCCATTGATCGTGATATATAGGTCTGTTGGGGGTTGAGCAAGATCGCGGAAAGATTATGAATTCTGTTTTATCCATATTAAGTTTTAGAAAGTGAGAGGAGAAGAAGCATGATATAGCAGATAGACATTGTGGGATTCTGTATAATAAGGTGGTGATGTCTGGACCAGAGAGGTAGATTTGTGTGTCATCAGCATAAGAGTGATACTGAAAGCCATGGGACTCTATGAGATGTCCCAGGCCAAAAGTGTAAATAGAGAAGAGCAGGGGTCCTAGGACAGAGCCTTGCGGGACACGAACTGAGAGGGAATGAGACGAGGAGGTGGTGTGAGAGTGGGAGACACTAAACGTCCGGTCTGTGAGGTATGATGTGATCCAGGAGAGGGCAAGGTCAGAGATGAGAGAGTTTGCAACAGAAGGGAGTGGTCGACAGTGTCAAAGGCAGAGGACAGGTCAAGGAGAAGGAGGACAGAGTAGAGTTTTGGGGTTTTGGCTGTTAGTAGGCCATTGGTGATTTTGGTAAGGGCAGTCTCAGCCGAATGGTGGGATCGGAAGCCAGATTGTAGCCGGTCAAAGAGGGAGCAGGAGGAGAAGTGAGAGGACAACTCCGAATGGACATGTTGTTCAAGTAGCTTTGAGGCATACGGAAGAAGTGATATGGGGCGATAACTGGACAAAGAAGATGGGTCAAGTGAAGGCTTTTTGAAGATGGGTGTAATGGTAGCATGTTTAAAAGTAGAGGGGAAGACACCAGAGGTTAGTGATAGGTTTAAGAGATGAGTTAGGGCTGAGATAAACACTGTGGTGAGGTTAGGGATGTGGTGGGGTGGGACTGGGTCAAGTGCACAGGTGGTGAGATATGATCTGGAGAGTAGAGTGGAGCTGTTTTCTTCTGTAATTGTGTAGAGGGTCTGTGGGGACTGTGTACTGAAGCTTTCTCTGATGTTGACTATCTTTTGTTTGAAGTATGTGGCAAAGTCCTCAGTTGAGTTGAGAGGAGAGGGTGGGGGCGCTGGGGGACGGAGAAGGGAGTTAAAAGTGTTAAAAAGTTGTTTAGGGCTGTGGGCCAGGGAAGATATGAGAGATGAGCAGTAGGCCTGTTTTGCATCAGCGAGTGAGGATTTGAATATGAGGAGGAATTGCTTGTATTGCAGTGAATTGATCTTTAGAATGGGATTTTTTCCATCGCCGCTCAGCAACCCTGGAAGCTTGTCTGAGTTTTTTGGTCAAGTTGGTGTCCCAGGGTTGTCTGTTGATATTTCGGGTTTTGATGTGTGTTTGAGAGGGGCAACAGTGTCCAGAGCTGTACTTATTATGGTGTTATATAGAGTGGTGGCAGCATCTGGGTCTTGGAGGGAGCAGATGGTAGAGATTGGGAGAAGAGAGTCAGAAAGCAATGACAGCTGTGCCCACGTGATTGCCCGCATGAGTGCAGCAATCAGTGAGCGGGTGTCACTGACGGCTGCACACCTGTTGTTATGATTGGCATCAAAGATGAGTCTAGGGAGGTGATAGCGAAGGCCTAGCAAATGCAGCCAAGCCCTTTGTCCCAGAATTCCTAGTAGGCTGTACCTTAGACATGAATGTTAGTATATATATATATATGTATTTTTATTGAATATTTTTGACAAGTAGTATTCAACATGTAGATGTCTTTAGGCATACATAGGTTCCATAAGAATCATGTAGAAGCATTTATACATCTGTATGTAGATTATAGCTATATACAGCTTACAATAATGTAATATGTAATATTTAAAAGAACAAAGAAAAAAAGGAATAAAAAAAAAATAATCGAAAAGAGTTCTCTCCAATGCTCTATAAGTGTAGTTCAGAATGTTAGTATATTAATCCAGCAACTAAATTATCAGTAAGGAAATTCAATTGCATATTATTATTACATGAAAGACAGCCAATAACAGTGCAGAGGAGAATATTACATTCCCACCTCACTGCCCTGCAGGTGGCGTCACCAGAAAAAAAACGGTCATTTTTTTCAGCCTGTATTTTGTTAATGAACTTTTCAGAGCATCTGACAGGGAGTACCAGATTATAAATACCTGCAGCTAAATAAATTAGGAAGCCAAAGCCAAGAGAAAGCCATAAAGATGAAAGAAGAACCACATCATTCAGACAGCTTACGTCAGAACAACACTGTTGACTTCTTAACTATTTCTTCAAGAAACAGCCATGTTGTTTTAGATAGACACAATATATACCGTATATCTTGTATGCAATTTATAAGATCAGCTGTCTGACATAAAAATCTTTCTTCCCGACATATACGGTAGTAGGCGCTTTGACTGCAAAACTAAAGCTCAGCGAGCTTCTTGTTATTACACCACAAGCTGTGTGCTGAAGATTTCACTAAGACATGTAGCAGATCTTCTATCATGTCAGGATGAGAGAAGGTATTTTCAATGTGTGCAAAAAAGATCAAAACGCTCCATGTTCTCATCCAAGATGAGACTTTACCGAACCAATCCAACAGCCTATCAAACCGTATTCCATTATGAAGCATGTCTTGGCCTTTACCTAATGCTGTACGTACTCACCCACTCTTGGGTATGATGTATTGTGGATCCCTTGTAAACTGGGGCACCCTTCTATTACACATGTCCGCTTGTATCCACCTTCCTCAATTATTGTCTTACCACCACAGGTCGGGCAGAATTTGTAGCGATTGTGCCAGGCCAGGACAGATCGTGCTTGTGCCAATATCCCTAGAAAGAGAAAGCAGATACCATGAGGAACAAACACAGTACAACATACAGTAAAACAAAGGTATCAACGATAACACTACAGGTCCATGGACTACAAAAGAAAGTTTGTCTACAATGAAAGATGACCTAATTTTCAACAGCTGTGTTTATCAGACCCATCTAAAGATATGTCCACCCTTAACTTTACACAAATTTGATTATAAGGTTGTACGGCCACGATTGATTTAAAAAATGAAAATCTGATATTGTATAGTACATGGCAATCTCTAAAATAGCTAGAACCAATCTGTACCTCTCATGGATCCAGAGATCTCCCCATTCATTGTTCCAATTGCTCTGTTAGATTTTGTTCAGGCTGACAGATCAGGGGCATCTCCTTTCTAAGAGTTGTCTCCATTATGCTACAGCTCTCTTACTACCATGGCTCAGGGGCGTGTGTCCTAGCTTCTAACAGTAGATATATTTGGTGAAAGTCAAAGGATGAAACTGAGCATGCGTGACCTTTCTTATTCTTATCAGTAGGTAGACATACATAATTAAATACATATTAAACACCAGGGGGCACCATTATAATGGAGGAAAGAACATATCTCCCAACTGGAGCATTTTTGTAACAAAGATATAAAAGCAACTCGCTTTTTATGCGGATATATATTAAAATAATATTTAATGTTGGCACAACCCCTTTAAGGGTTCCAATTTCTCAGGCAAAAAAATTCAACACAATATCCTGCCCTGCTAGAAAAACCCTTGACAACGCACAACACAACTACTGGGTGGCCACATATAGACATATGTAGGATAGATATCTCATGACACAGTATCATGGAATATATTTTTTTCTCAATCTGGTCATCTCATGCTACACATCTCGGTATTTGTTAAGCCGCGATAAAGGCAAGGAAAGATACCTTTGTATAATACTTACAGAACATTTAATTAATGTCTGATAAGTAGGGTCCCACATTTGGGAAAGCCACCATAAAAGGAAGCTTGCTTGGCTGTATTTGTAACTGAAGAAGACATCAGTGGGAAGAGCCACAGACATGGGCAGCCACAACTACCTAGATGCAGATGCTACCTGTCATTGTACCTTACATACCAGGGGACCCTTATTTTCCCAATGCATAGGCATAGATTTATAGGAAAACACCATAGAAACATAGAATGTGTTGGCAGATAAGAACCATTTGGCCCATCTAGTCTGCCCAATAATGATATAAACTTTTGTACAGTTAAAGGGGTTGCCTCACTTCACCAAAGGCAATTATCATGTAGAGTAAGTTCATGCACGGCACTTAATAATGTATTGAGATTGTCCATATTGTCCCCTTTCCTGTCTGGATTCATTTTTCCATCATATTATACACTGCTCGTTTTCAGGGGGTTACGACCACCCTTCGATCCAACAGCCTCTCTGGTGGCAGAGACTGCAGGTGTGCACATAGGGCAGGGCTTTTTCCTATGGTGTACAAGGACAACAACCCAAGGATGCAAGCAGTGATGGAAAAATGAATCAAGCCAGCTAAGGAGGCATTATGAACAATTACAATACATTAGTAAGTGCATTTTATTAACTTTCTCTACATGACAAATGCCATTTGCCGAAGTCAGACAACCCCATTAAAGTAATCAGACTCTCACATGGAGTGAAAATACAATACAATGAAACTTCTCTAAAAGGGGTTGCCCAAGGGAACAAATTTTTTGAAAAAAAGAGCCAGAATAGGTTAACACATCCTGGTCATATTTACAAAAAATTTGGTTCTCCTAACAAACCTTTCATTCTAGCATCTCAAAATCTAGAATCTGATATTTGATTGTTAGTATATATTTTGGTCTTCATGAATGTTCTCTACACTGGTGGGACACAAGGTAGAGTTGTCACAGGAGGTCCAAGGGCACTGGTAAGATGAAAATGACTCCTATTGTTATTTTAGAGGTCTAAACTATCCATTTAAAGAAATTGTATTGCAGATAATATGGAGACACAGCAGAAAATAAGCTTAGATACCTGCTTCGGTGCTCACCAGCTGCAACAAGGCTGGCATCGGAGGCTGAAGAAAATAGCAGCCTTTAAATTTTCTTTCAAACTGATCTGAAGATAAATTTTCCACATTGAGGGCAAACCAGGCCACCAGTCCGTCTTCCTGTCCTGCTGAACGTGGATTATTTAATTGGTTTTCCACTCCAAGAAATATTAATGAGATCTCATCGGGCTTTGACAAGAATTCCTTCACATCATCGTGCCGAAGTCTGCAAAGCTTGATTTCTGGCTCTTGTGTGCCATCTTTTGTACCAATTAGTGATACGAGGGGACTCAGGTTGGAGAAAATTATGTATACCGAGCTGCCATGTGTGTGCTTGGATTGCAACCAGCTAGTGTCTGTGCGTTTATCACTTCTTCTGTCCAGAAATGTACTGCAGAAATAATTCTCAGGCTTCTCGTCAGCGTCCGACAAGAAATAAGGCTTGGCTCCACCTTTAGCATTCGAGATCAAGGTAAAAATGTGTTTGTGACCCCAAAACTTAGCAATATCCAAAGCAGTCTGCCGGGATTTGTTCACTAATGTCTTGTCACACCTAAAGATAAAAAAATAACAAGATTTATAGCATCCTGTGATGGTGATAAAAATATGTAAGAGAGCAAAGCGAATTACAGAGCTTCTGGCCCTGTGTCTCATACGTAATAAATGTTACATTTTCTTACTGAGTTAAAAGAAGTCTGCTTTTTAGAGTTCTGAGCCATTTCTTTCGAAATTGTACTTAGGATCAGTGATGGCCAGTTCACCGTGTTCGCCCGCGAACACGGCAATGCACAGGTAAGTCCTTACCTGTGCGCGAGCCAGTCTGAAACAAATGCGGTCACCGGGAGCAGGCAGTTCTGAGAACAGCCACCGGGGGACTTCATCAGGCTGTTCTCGGAACTGCCTGCTCCCGGTGACCTGTGCCTCGCCGGACTTGTGAGTTAAGATGGCAGTCCGCATGTGTTCACTGGCAAACATGGCGAACTGGCCATCACTGCTTAGGATTGATTAAGTCTTAAAGGTTTGACTGTCCCTGAATCTACATCACACAGGGCAGGGCCACATGCAAGAACCTTATATGGACCCATAGCTTTCCAAAAGCTCAACATAGCTCACCTCCAAATGTCTCTTTAATATTTTACCAGTTGAGCTATGAAATTCTTTAGCTTAGACTCTTACCTGGGTCTGAGCTGGCTGCCTTTATGGGGTTGTCCAGCTTTCAAACACTTTTGGGCAGCCCCATCTTCCCACTGGGCATGTGGAGGGAAGTAAGTTATGGTTCCTTTGGTGTACCAATGTGTTTACGCGCTCCTGTCCAAGACTGTAAACTTTCATAATGGACTGGGGTCACTTGTGGCGCTGCAGTGAATGAATGACCGCAGTAGTAACCATGATGTGTCCCCCAAGAGGTAAGTCAATGGTCTTTCTGAGTTAATCAATGATTAATGGTTGTTCATATTTACACACGTATACAGGGAGGGCTGCCAATCATTAACAAGATGCCTACTTGGGCTCCAGAGTTCAGAAAGACCAGAGATTTTTATGAATAAATTACTAGTTTTACTCAATCTTTTCTCACAAAACTATATATGAACCTGCGCAGCTCCTCCTGATCCATAACCTGCGGCCTGCAGATTGCACTGCATTTGGTGGTGATGGAATCACTTAAAGTTTTTGACAAAGGTACCATGAGAGGTGATAATGATGGTTAATTAGGGAAGCACTGCTATGGGTGTTTATCAGGTACATAGTACACATACAGTACCACTAATTACAAAAATGGCGCAAGAGGAAAGGAAAACATACAAAAGTGGGGCATAAAGGTGACATCAGGTATTCCTATGTGATAACTAATGCAAAGGGTTGCAAAGAAAGATATTCATTACAGGCATTCAATATAAAGGGTATAAGTGTGGGAGTTATCTTGTCATGTCAGCAACTGAGTTAAAGCGCAGGTATACATGGGTGAGGAATATTTATAAGTACAGTTATGGGAGGTCTAACTGGCACAATGCTTTAAGAAAGTTTTATTCATCAGCTGTATAGCTTCTTAATGAGTTATAGTTGATGTATCTTCTTGCACCACTGACTAACTGAAGGAGGTTCTGAGTCCTTCCAACTTCAGCTACTTTTACATCTGCGACAGGCTGTTCTGGCAGAGAATGCCGAGGATCGGGCAGACAATAACCACTGCATGCAGGGTTTTCTGTCCAGCCGATTCCTGCCATATATGACCTTTGCTGAACTCAATTATAGTCAATGGGATCCGGGTGGGCAAGTGGCAGTATTTGGCACAAAATGTGAACAAAGCCTAGGCTGCTGTATGTAGTTCCTTCCAGCAGATGGCGCATTGTATGAAATTGTGCAATATGAATACATGGGTGGGAGGGTTATGTGAATATTGGAGAAGCTAAAAGGCAGGAGAATAGGGGACACAAATTACAGTACTAGAGGGGAAAGCACTGTTGTGTTTACCCTAAAGGGGGTTACCTTAACCACTTGCCATCTGGGCCATTTGCCCCCTTCCTGACCAGGCCTAATTTTGCAAAACTGACATATCTCACTTTATGTGGTAATAACTTTGGAACGCCTTTACTTATCCAAGTCATTCAGAGATTGTTTTCTCGTGACACATTGTACTTTATGATGGTCATAAATTTGAGTCAAAATATTTCACCTTTATTTATGAAAAAATCCCAAATTTACCAAAAATCTTGAAAAATTCGCAATTTTCTAAATTTCAATTTCTCTGCTTTTAAAACAGAAGGTGATGCCTCATAAAATATTTATTACTTAATATTCCCCATATGTCTACTTTATGTTGCCATCATTTTGGAAATGTCATTTTATATTTTTAGGACGTTAGAAGGCTTAGAAGTTTAGAAGCAATTCCAATTTCCAAAACCCACTTTTTAAGGACCAGTTCAGGTCTGAAGTCACTTTGTGGGGCCTACATAGTGGATAACCCCATAAATGACCCCATTGTAGAAACTACACCCCTCAAGTTACTTAAAACCTATTTTACAAACTTTGTTAACCCTTTAAGCGTTCCACAAGAATTAAAGGAAAATAGAGATTAAATTTCACTTTTTTGGCAGATTTTCCATTTTAATCCAATTTTATCTTTAACACATCGATGGTTAACAGCCAAACAAAACTCCATATTTATTACCCAGATTCTGCGGTTTACAGAAACACCCCACATGTGGTCATAAACTGCTGTATGGGCACATGGCAGGGCGCAGAAGAAAAGGAACTCCACATGGTTTTTAAATGCCATGTCCCATTTGAAGCCCCCCTGATGCACCCTTACAGTAGAAACTCCCAAAAAGTGACCCCATTTTGGAAACGTTCTGGAACGTCCGTTCAGAAATAGAGAACCACCTCCCGTACATTTATAGTCTATGGGCGGACGGGAGGTGGTTAAGAAAATGAAAATACTTAAAGGAGTATTCCCATCTCTGACAATGGGGGCATATCGCTAGGACGAGACCCGCACCTACATCGAGAACGGATCCCTGAAAGTGGTGGAGGGTGGCTTTTTCCGTCGGCCTCATAGAAATGGGATCAGTGACCTAGCAAGCACGGTGCGCTTCCATTCACTTCTGTGGGGAGAGCGCTTGGAGGTGGTTGGACCCGGAAAACCCGGGGTCCTCTGGTCATCACCCTCTCTGCTCTGTTCTTGGCACCTATCAGACAATGAGGGCATATGCTAGCGATATGCCCCCATTGTTTGAAATGGGAATACTCCTTTAATTATTACTTTATTATAAATATATTCCCAAATACCTTTCATTAGTTATAATGGCTAGTTTTGTCTAGGGAGCAATCATTAGGAGAAATAAAATGGCCTGCATCCTATTAGTCCACAGAAAACCTGTCCTAATCACACAGGAGGATGCTGCATCATCCTCCTCTCTGTTGTCAGGAATTTTTATCCTGAATACAGATGATAGGATCTGCTGAATCTCTGTAGGAATGGAGGTCATGAGGAGACAGCTGAATTACATGGAGGATGGACTGGACAGACTGTGGTAATGTAGTAGACTCCATACAAGTGGTGCTGCTCATTAGCCACATCCCCCACCCTTCTCTGCACTTCATGTCTCCTCATGAACTCCATTCCTACAGAGATTCAGCTAAAGATCATATTTCTATTCAGGATCATAGGAGGAAATAGGACGGCGGCCATTTTATTCCCCCCCGATGATTGTTCCCTAGACAAGACAAGCCATTATAACTAATGAAAGATATTTGGGGATAGAAGTGTAATAAAGTAATATTTAAGTATTTACATTTTTTTTAAATTCATGGATAACCCCTTCAAATGAAACCTGTCTGGAGATTCATGCTACCCAAACCACAAGCAGCATTAAATCCTGACAGATTCCAATTTTAAGAAACGTTTATGGGGGTCAGTTATCATAACGAGGCGCAAGCTGTAGCATAAATTAAGCAAGTACTGCAGCAGTCTGTGTGCCTAGATTGAGATCTATGCCAGGCAGTAGCTGGCATAGATTTCAGTCATCATTTAAGCCAGAAAATAGGCATAAACGATACAAAATGTGTTGAGGTTGGTTGTCCCTGCCCCCTTTTCAGAAAATGGTGAGGACAACATAGAAACTGCCCTTGCAACTAGATTTAGGCGCAATAGCATTTAAAAAGTCACAAAACTGCAGGACGAGTGGTGTAGGGGGTTAATAAGTCTCCTCTCATGTTTTTACTTGGCTTAATAGACAGGTCTCATCCTATATACAAATAGGGAAAAACCTGTCAATCAAGTTAAGTCAGGGCCTGGAGAAGGCAGTGGAGAGAAGACAGTGTTTGCAGCTTGTGGTTCAGGCAGCATGAGGCTGGTGGCAGGTTCCCTTTAAGGCAGGCATCCTCAAACTGCGGCCCTCAAGCTGTTGCAAAACTACAACTCCCAGCATGCCTGAACAGCCTACAGCGGGGCATTGTGGGAGTTGTAGTTTTACAACAGCTGGAGGGCCGCAGTTTGAGGATGCCTGCTTTAAGGGAAGCTTTATTGTGATTTACCGGCAGGGCTAAATCTTTTATGATGTGCAAGGCCAGGTTCCTACACTCCAGTATACATGGCATTTGATGGGCTGGTCTTTGACTCTCAGGAGTCTAAGATACTGTAGGCGAGTCAACCAAAAACCCTGCATTCACACCTTTTTTGTGCTGTGTATAGGCAGTAGCAACATTTTACTGCAAGACCATATCTCATATTTGAATATTTTAAAAATTCAAGTAAACAATATGGCTGAATATCTAACGGTTCAGAAAACCCCCAAAACACTCTTAACCTCTCCTCCTTTCAGTCTTATTCACAATTTTTTATTTTATATATGGTACCAGGGTGACCATGTAGTTTTCTACAGAATCAGTTTTGGGAACACTGTCTTTTGAATCGGTGCCTATTCTTTAACAGCCACTTTACTGCCTATCCCATTACAGAGCAGCAGATAAGCGTTTTAACTGCGTCCAGATTACAGACATTTGTATAAAGGACACAGATAAGTAAGGCTTAGTCATTTTAGTTTCAGAATTGGTACTCTGGTATAATTGAAATATGTCACACTTGGGCACCTGGAGCACTGATGCTGAGATCTTCTAATGTAAACTATTCAGTGTAAATTAGGGATGTGGAGCTGCAAGTTGAAAAGGAGAAAAAGACTGAATTTTTCTATAATTGTATTAAAAAGCCAGCATGAAGCAAATATAAAAGAAAGATACATGTAATTACCCTTTCTCCAAAAGCATCTTCACTACATCAAAGTGGCCATTCCTGGCTGCGTACATAAGAGCACTCCATCCATTTTCAGCGGTTTCATTAATGATGGAGGATGAATGACTTAGAAGAGCAAACAGCTTAGTAGTATCGCCCAGAGCACACAAGTTGTGCAGCTGAGCAACCATTTCTTCCTTGGGATTTTGCATTTCTGAAAGGCATTAAGACACAGGTATTAGAACCGAACACAACCCTTGTACAGATCCACGCTGCACAATGCAAGCGAATATGATTATGAATGTCAGATTGGACAAAATGACCACACGTGAAAATTTGTCCCAAGTCCGACCAATGTCCCAATTTTTCCCCCCACTAAGTCGCTAAGGCTACTTTCACATTAGCGTTAATATTTTCCAGTATTAAGATCCGTCATAGGGTCTCAATACCGGAAAAAAAGCTTCTGTTTTGTCCCCATTCATTGTCAGTGGGGACTAAACATAACTGAGCAAAACGGAATGCTCCAAAATGCATTCCGTTCTTATACCGGAGAGAAAACCGCAGTATGCATCCATCCTGGGATGCAGAGCAGTCTTGCAGTCAGTCAATGTAAAAAATGAAAATCAAACATCATGACAATCATATTCTAACAAAGCTAAAACCATCCCTGTACCTCACATGGAGCTAGAGATTTCACCATTCATTGCTCCAAATTTACATCAAGCTGGCTGCTGAGGGAGTGTGTCCTTTCTGCGGTAGCTCTCTCCCTATCACACCTCAGGAGGCAGTTGGCCCATCTCCTGTCCAGCATTGCAGTACTTTGATGGACAACTTGTTTTGGTGAGACAGACCCATTAAAGGGGTTTTTCCAGGATTTAATGTTGATGGCCTATCCTCAGGATAGGCCATCAATATCGGATTGGAGAATTGTCCGACAACCAGCACCCCTGCCGATAAGTTGTTCTGGGAGCAGTGCTGCAGTTACCAGCTCCATCTAATACACAGTGAACAGTGCAGTTCTGGCACCAGAGCTCCCGCAGAACAGCTGGTGGCAGATGCGGGGTGTAGGACCCTAAAGTGTGAAGTGGTAGTTTCTGATCATTTGAATTCCATTTTGTATTTGTTTATTTAAATTTCCTTTTAAGGCCTGTGAATGCAGATGCAGGGAGTAAGGCTTTGTCTACATATTTTTCCAAGGTTGTTTTCAGATTCTGACTCGCTGCACACCTGGGAACTGGCCACATGAGAGAAGATGAACAACACATACACAGTGACATTTCTGGAGCGCATGTGCTGGCTACGTTTACTAGGGAATTGAGCTTTTTGTTTAATCTGCATAAAGCTGTACCCCTTCATAAAAGAAGTCAGAAGTTCATCCTATGGGGGGGGGGGGTCGCATGGTGTAGGGACCTAATCAGTGTTTTCCTGATCGAGAATTTGACTGGCTTTCACTGAAGCGGCTTCCCAGCTGATGTCGCGGTCAGATGATGTTAACTCAATTGGTGAAGTATGTACCTTTATTCTGGATGTAGTCAGGACTAGAGATGGCCTTGCACTTCGCCCAGTGGTCGTTTCGCTGTGAACTTTGCACGTTCGCGATTCTGCAAACATACATATGGCGATGTACACCAGCGTCATATTCTTTTGCATTGCGCCGAACTTTGACCCATGACACATCCATCAGGTGGGACAGGACAGGCAATTGAGACGTTTTAGCACATGGACATACTTCCACCCTATAACAGAACCTGATCTGGCAGCCATTTTACATTCTGTGCTTTGCCAGTGTAGGGAGATGTTGCTTTGTGGAGCAGGGACAGGCTGCTAGGAACACCAAACGCTAGCTAATAGGACCATAAAAGTCCTTTTAAGGACTGGTATAGATGTGTTATCGATAGGTGTGATATACTTATAATACACTATCTAACAAAGAAAGTATATTATAGTGCATTTGTATTGTATAGCAGTTGTGTTCGGTTCTGCCGCGATACAGCAGCTATATAGAGGGACAAGCGCTATTGGAACAACTATTTGCAACGGGTGTGATATACCTGTTGCCCCAAATAAACAGGGTGGTGTGATAAAACTGTTGTGGCAAAAAAATAATAATTGAGGGTTTTGATATTCCCGCATCCACAAAATACTGATTGAGGGCTGAGATATACCCGCTTCCACAAAATACTGATTATGGGGTTCGATATACCTATTTCCACCATATATTAATTGAGGCCTGCGATATACCTGCTTCCACAAAATACTGATTAAGGGGTTTGATATCCCTGTTTTCACAAAATACTGATTGAGGGCTGCGATATTTAACTGCTTCCACAAAATACTGATTAAGGGAATTGATATACCTGCTTCCACCAAATATTGATTGAGGCCTGCGAGATACCTGTTTCCACAAAATACTGATTAAGGGATTTGATAAATTTGTTTCTACCAAATATTGATTAAGGCCTGCGATAAACCTTCTCCCACAAATACTGCTCTTCGCTAGGGACTTAGGCACAGGGTCATTTTGAAAATGACAGGCAGAGGAATAGGCAGGTCGTTCTGCAGGGGTAGTAGGGGTCGGGCAGGAGCACCAGGCCTGAGCCTAAGTGGGAAGTTGAAAAAAGGCACATGCGATTACTTCAAAGGACGTACCAGAGTTGGTTGAGTGGCTCATTCAGCTCTCTGCTTCTACACCCTCCTCATCCTCTGCATCTGCACCCTCCTCACTCTCTGCTGTGTACACCCTCAAAGACACCACCAACACCATACCCCTCCACTCGAGTCAGAGGAATTATTTTCCCATCCATTCCCAGATCTTACCGATACGCAGCCATTCTTGACATCGGATGAGGAAGAGGAGGTAGCAACGGCCGCAACCCAGCGGTCTGACGACAATAGCCAGATCAGCCCAAGAAGGGAGGTCCCCACTGTTGCTGACATTGGGGAGGTTTATGGCCAACATTGGGGAGGTTTATGGCTGACATTGGGGAGAGGGGGTTTATGGCCGACATTGGGGGGGGGTTTATGGCTGACATGGGGGGGGTTTATGGCTGACATTGGGGGGGGTTATGGCTGACATTGGGGGGGGGTTATGGCTGACATTGGGGGGGGTTATGGCTGACATTGGGGGGGTTTATGGCTGACATTGGGGGGGGGGTTATGGCTGACATTGGGGGGGGGTTATGGCTGACATTGGGGGGGGGTTATGGCTGACATTGGGGGGGTTATGGCTGACATTTTGGGGGGGGGGGGTTATGGCTGACATTGGGGGGTTTATGGCTGACATTGGGGGGGTTTATGGCTGACATTGGGGAGGGGTTTATGGCTGACATTGGGGAGGGGTTTGGCTGACATTGGGGAGGCTTTTGGCTGACATTGGGGAGGTTTTTGGCTGACATTGGGGAGGTTTTTGGCTGACATTGGGGAGGTTTTTGGCTGACATTGGGGAGGTTTATGGCTGACATTGGGGGCTGATAGATGGCTAAAGGTTTGGGGGTTTATCTGAGCCATTGGGGGTCTGATCTGAGGTCTGATTAACATTGGGGGTCTGATTGCTGGTCTGACCTGAGGTGTAATGAAAAATATTTTCTTCTTATTGTTCTCCTCTAAAACTAGGTGCATCTTATACGGCGAAAAATATGGTACAGTGCAGCAGAGACCATAGTCAGTTTATATAGTCGTTATATAGTGTTACATATATTGCCTTGTATTACGTTACATGTATTACATACGGTACATTGTATTACATTTATGTTAATTACATGTCTAATACATGCTGCACTTTATTACATATTACGTGTATTATATGTGCTGCATTGTATTATTACATGTACTCCATTACCCATGTGCTACACTGTATTACATGTTACATTTACTATATGTGCTGCCTTTTTGTACATATTACATGTATTGCATTGTATTATTAATTACATGTGCTGCATTGTATTAAATGCTACAGGTATTTCACATTACAAGTACCCCATTACTTCACGTACTACATTGTATTAGGTTACTTTCACACTAGTGTTTCTATTTTCCGGTATTGAGATCCGTCATAGGGTCTCAATACTGGAAAAAAAACACTTCCGTTTTGTACCCATTCATTCATTTTGTACCCTACGTTCATTGCCAACGTAGGGTTGTTTCAATACCAAAAGTTTGATTCGGTTTTGATACCATAAAAAAGTATTGCAATACTCGATACCACTCGAAAAAAATAAAATGCCCAAAAAAGCAGCGTGCATTCCAGCATTTTACAGAACGTCCGGCCCATAATAGAACAATCCTATTCTATTTTTGGGGGGGACAAGGTGACAAAAAAAATGCCGAATCACGCAGTTTTTCTGTTCTTTTTTTTTTTTTTACAGTGTTCTCAGCATAAGAGAGATTTTTTTATATTTTGGACGTGGCGATATGTAATATTTTATTTATTTATTGTTTATATATTTTATATGTAAAATTGGGAAAGGGGGTAATTTATACTATTTTGGTGTATTTTTGTAACTTTTTTTTTTACAGTTTATTTAATAACTATTTCCCCCCTTGGGCCCCTCACACGGGCAAGTATTCCGCGCGGATGCGATGCGTGAGTTGAACGCATTGCACCCGGACTGAATCCCGACCCATTCATTTCTATGGGGCTGTTCACATGAGCGGTGACTTTCACGCATCACTTATGCGTTGTGTGAAAATCGCAGCATGCTCTATTTTGTGCGTTTTTCATGTAACGCAGGCCCCATAGAAATGAATGGGGTTGCGTGAAAATCGCAAGCGTCCGCAAGCAAGTGCGGATGCGGTGCGATTTTCACGCACGGTTTCTAGGAGACGATCGGGATGGAGACCCGATCATTATTATTTTCCCACATAACATGGTTATAAGGGAAAATAATAGCATTCTGAATACAGAATGAATAGTACAATAGCGCTGAAGAGGTTAAAAAAAAAATAATATAGTGGATTAACTCACCTTAATCCACTTGCTCGCGCAGCCGGCATCTCTTCTGTCTGTCTTCTGTGCTGTGTGCAGGAACAGGACCTGTTGTGACGTCACTCCTGTGATCACATGATCCATCACATGATCTTTTACAGTGGTGATGGATCATGTGATGACCGGAGTGACGTCACCACAGGTCCTGTTCCTGCACACAGCAAAGAAAGAAGACAGAAGAGATGCCGGCTGCGCGATTAAGTGAATTAAGGCGAGTTAAAAAAAAATATATATTTTTTTAACCCCTCCAGCGCTATTTTACTATGCATTCTGTATTCAGAATGCTGTTATTTTCCCTTATAACCATGTTATAAGGGAAAATAATACAATCTACAGAACACCTGTGAAGAAATCTGTGAAGAAGTTCGGGTTTGGGTACCAAACATGCCGATTTTTCTCACGCGAGTGCAAAACGCATTACAATGTTTTGGACTTGCGCAGAAAAAGCGCGCATGTTCCCCCACTGCCACCAACGATTTTAATAGGGGGCACTGCGCCACCAATGTTTTTAATACTGGGGAGCGGGGGGGGGGGGGCACACTGCACTACCAATGATAATTCACGTTTAAAATACAAATACAGCCGGCGGCAGAAACACATTGCCAGCATCCGACCTCTGACAGGGCAGGGCGCTGCGATCAGCAGCACCTGAGAGGTTAATTGTCGCGGACGCAACGCCCTGTCAGAGGTCGGGTGACGGCAATGTGTTTCTGTGTGTATATTAAACGTTAATTATCATTGGTGGCACAGTGGCCACAGCCCCTCCCATCCTCCGCCCCTCTGCGCTCTCATTGGTGGGAGCGGCAGCAGCAGCACAGGGGGAGAGACTGCTTCCTTCTCCCCATGCTGCTGAGGGAACATGGCGCATGCTGAGAGCAGCGCAATCCATATTCTCTGATACTGTGCAGTAGCGCAGCTTAGTATTGATAAAAGGCAAATCCCGGTATCATATCGATACCGGGACAAAAGTATCGACTGGGTATCGAAAGCTCGATACCAGAAACCACCCTAAACTGAACAGAACGGAATGCACCAAAATGCATTCCGTTCCGTTCTCATACCGGAGAGTAAGGGTCTATTCATGTGTCCGCATCCGTTCCGCAATTTTGTGGAACAGGGGCGGACACATTCATTTTCAATGGGGCCGGAATTTGCTGTCCGCATCTGCATTTACGGATCCGCACTTCCGTTCCACAAAAAATAGAACATGTCCTATTCTTGTCCGCAATTGCGGACAAGAAAAGGCATTTTCTATGAGAGTGACGGCGATGTGCGGTCCGCAAAATGCTAAATGCATGTTGTCGGTGTCCGTGTTTTTCGGATTCGCAATTTGCAGATCCGCAAAACACATACGGACGTGTGAATGGACCCTAAACCTCAGCATGTTGCGGTTTGTTGTCTGTCCTGGGATGCGGAGCACAACAGAAAACAGATCTGTCCTCCATTGACTTTCAATGGAGTTCATGACAGATCTGTCTTGGGTATGTTACAGATAATATAACCGGATCTGTTCATACCAGATGCAGACGGTTGTATTATATCAGTAACGGAAGCGTTTTTGCTAAACCCTACCAGATCCAGCAAAAACACTAGTGTGAAAGTAGCCTTACATGTTCCATGTACTACATGTGCTGCACACACTACACTTATTACATGCGGTGCATTGTATTACATCCTATGTTACAGGTGTTGTATATGTTGCATTGTGTTATGTAACCTGTATTACATGTTTACAGTGCAACAATGTATCTGTGTACAGCATCATTAGTCCGATAGTGAGAACTACAAATCCCAGAATGCCTTTTGTGTGGCTGTAATCCCAATCTGGGGTACGCTGTGGTGTCGGAGGCCGGTCAGTACCTGAGTGTCCGAAGAAGCAGCTGAATCCTTGGACTGCTGAAGGATCACTGGGAAAAGCTTCACTTCCTGCTACCGTACATGTTCTAATAGCTGCCCCCTCGCCCTTCATCACGTGCAGAGAACACAGCTCATCACATCTGCTTCTCACATGCCATGATTAATAAACTGTCCTTCTTTTGAGAAAGCTGTGGATGTTTATGACTGGATTGGAGAATTCTTCTGCAGAGCACCTTCAAACTGGTATGTGGTACCATAGGTTCTGACAGTGCAGTTTCTTGGTAAGATTTCTCTCAGGGCGAGTGTAAAAAAAAAATCCCCCCCATCAAAACTGCTCGATGAAATCATATCAGAAGAGTCTCACCACGTATTATTTATTTTTTTGTTATGCTTAACCCACGATTTATTGAGAGCAAAAGAAAGTCATAAATTACTGCTTAGGCTACTTTCCTGTCTGGTATCTGCACAGACGGATCCGCACCTATAATGCAAACGCTTGTATCCGTTCAGAACGGATCAGTTTGCATTACTATGAACAAAAAAAATATTTTTTTTTGTCCATGATAATGCAAACGGATCTGTTTTGACTTACACTGAAAGTCAATGGAAGGTGGATCCGTTTTCAATTGCACCATATTGTGTCAGTGAAAACGGATCCGTCTCCATTGACTTACATTGTACAGCGTTTCGGTGTCCGTCCCCAGAGCGGAATGGAGGCAAACTGATGCATTCTGAACGGATCCTTATCCATTCAGAATGCATTGGGTCTGAACTGATCCGTTTTTGGCCGCTTCTGAGAGCCCTGAAACGGATGTCACAAGCGGGCCCAGAAACTCCAGTGTCAAAGTAGCCTTAAACTGCTAAAAGTGGCAGGCAGACTGGTACAGGAAAACTGCAGTATAAAGGAAGGCAATACCCTTAGAAGAGTAGTCATGAAATACAATCATCAATAATGTGCAAAACCCAAAAACTGTTGTAGTGTCCCACTACGTAAAGGTGGGCACTACTCAAAGGTCAATTGGGTCATGTTGTTTCCCACCTCCTGTGGAACATGGTCATGGTATTTTTATTGCATTGTAATGTATATTTTCATGTTATTTCCTGTGTACCAGGCCTGCTAGGGGTGTAGTGTCTCCTCCTAAGCTGTAGAGGGAGCTAGGGAACCCCTAGTCTAGTGTATATATAGACAGGTCCAGTACAGGAAGAGTGTGTTAGAGGCCAGTGTTCACTAGTCAGGTAGTAGCTGAGTATCAGCTTCTAACATGCAGCTAGATGGTCCAGGAGACGTTTCCTCTTGAGGTTATCCTGCAGCCAAGTGGAAAGCTGAGGGGCAGAAGTTTATTGTCAGCAAGAGGATTTCTACCAGAGGAGGTTTCCCTACCCAAGCTATTATGCCTTGTTCACACAGTCAGTGTTTGGTCAGTGATTTCCATCAGTGATTCTGAGCCAGAACCAGGATTGGAGCCTCCACAGACATAAGGTATAAGGGAAAGATCTGCTCCTGTTCTGTGTTTAGATCCGCTTCTGGTTTTGGCTCAAAATCACTGATGGAAATCACTGACCGAACACTGACGCGTGAATGAGGCATTAGGCATACGGGCCTTGGAGAAAGCCAGACAGGGGGGCTCTGGCTACTGGCACATGATATGGGGGGGGGGGCTCTGGCTACTGGCACATAATATGGGGGGGGCTCTGGCTACTGGCACATGATATGGGGGGGCTCTGGCTACTGGCACATGATATGGGGGGGGGGGCTCTGGCTACTGGCACATGATATGGGGGGGCTCTGGCTACTGGCACATGATATGGGGGGGCTCTGGCTACTGGCACATGATATGGGGGGGCTCTGGCTACTGGCACATGATATGGGGGGGCTCTGGCTACTGGCACATGATATGGGGGGGGCTCTGGCTACTGGCACATGATATGGGGGGGCTCTGGCTACTGGCACATGATATGGGGGGGCTCTGGCTACTGGAACATGATATGGGGGGGCTCTGGCTACTGGCACATGATATGAGGGGGCTCTGGTTACTGGGACAAGATGGCGAGGGGCTCTTATTACTGGCACATGATTGGTGGGCATCTATGGTGGTACATTTTACTGGCACATTATTGGTGGGCACTATAGGGGCACAAAGAAGGAGTATTTGATATGGGAGGCTCTGTACAGTAGCATTTTATACTGTGACACATTATGGTGGGTACTTTGGGGAAGGTGGGAGAGGAGTACTATGGGGTCATTTTCCAGGGGCACTAAGAAGGGGTATTTTATACTTACAAATTATGGGGGACACTAGGAGGGAGGGGGAGAGGGCATCTACAGGAGCACTATATATGGGGCATTTTATACTGGTACATTATGGGGGGCACTAGGAGGAAGGGAGAGAGGAGCACTATGGGGGCATTTTCTGGGGGCACTATATGGGGGTATTTTATACTGGCACATTATGGGGGCACTATTTGGAACATTAGCTCAACTGGGGGCATTACAAGGGGGTATTTTTTGCAGTCACATTATAAGGAGAATTATTTCTACTGGGGGGCATTATGGTGGGCTTTATTACTCCCCCATGGTACGAGCCCCCTAGTAGCAGCACCAGCCTATCCCTGCTCTGCTATCCCTCTGCCCCTTCTCCAAATCCTTATTATGAAATCGTTCTCATTAGGATAAAACACAACATCAGCTCCGCCGAGCCCCCGGCCAAGTGTTGAAGTGGCGTCCGAGATCCCCAAGTGCCAAGCCAAGTAATTGTAAGTTTTCATGTGAAATATGTTTGTTATACACATATAGCATACACTCTGCCACACAATATACAGTTTCTTCTGTATGAACGTCCACAAATTAAATCTCCAGAGTCAATACAGTCAGCAAGTGTCATGGGGGGGGGGGGGGGCCCTCTTATTGTTTTTGCCCAAGGGCCTCATTTCGCCTAGAACCTGCCCTGGATTCTGCAGAAAGTACAGCCTGATCTGTGAGTTTTATTTCCCTCTGAGTCACCTTGCTAAGATTTTACCTGCCACCTTTGTAAAGCCTGCCTGTTACCAAATATTCTTCATATAGAATTGTCTGGAGTTTGTACATAGTTAAACTGTTAAGTAAAGAAGAATTCTAGTTCACTACAATCGTGTGTACCTCCATTATTCCTCCTAACAATCGGTGTGCCACTGTTACTTCCCACAGGCACGCTAGGGCACCTCACCGATCACCCGCCCTGGTCCCTATATCTAGAGAGTGCTGACTGAACCCCCCCCCCCCCAGATTATTTATTATATTTGAAAGTATCCGTATGGTGGGCCCCCAAAATAAATTTTAGTGGTGGGCCCTAGGTACCGCAGTCCAACACTGGTGGTCGATCTGTGCCAGCTACAAGCACAAGTGAAACCCCTTCCTCAGGTGCGAGTAGGCGACAGAACCTTCAACGGTATTTGGTCGGGCCTAATGCAGCTCAACGAATGGTGAGGCATGAACAAGTACAGGCCATAGTAGATTGGGTTGCTGTGCCTCCAGTTCCTTTACATTGTCTCCCACCCAGTCTCCTGCTGAAAGACCACAGTTGGCACCTGCAGCCGATGTTCATCAGTCTTTCACCTCACCCTTTGCAAATCAGCCAAGCAGTCTGAGCCCCAAGTCATGCAGCAGTCTCTTCTGCTTTTTGATGACTCTGTTAGCGGTTTCCCAGTGCCATCCACATAGCCCTGCCCCAGAAGTGGAAGAGATTGAGTGCACCGATACCCAACCACTTATGTTTCAAGATGAGTACATGGGAGGACCATCGCAACACGTCTCAGATGATGACGAAACACAGGTGCCAACTGCTGGGGCTTTCGAAAGTGTGCAGACCGACAAGGAGGGCAGGGGTGAAGACTGGGTGGAAGATGATGCGGAGGATGATGAGGTCCTCGACACCACATGGAATCAAGGTCATGCGAGTGACTGATGTAGCTCGGAGGAAGAGGCGGTGGTCGCACAAAGCCACCGGCACAGCAGAAGAGGGTGTTACAAAATGGGTGTTTTTTTAATACCAGAATATAACAGGAGTATCTAATGCTTGTATTGGACTGTCACAAATGCAGCAAACGCCGCAAATGTCGTATCTTGAACAAAGTGGGTGTTTTTTTTTTTAATCAGAATATAACTGCAGTATTTAAAGGGACACTGACAGGGCCAATAAGCATTTTGAGGTATATATATGGCAGTACAGGTCTTATAATGGGTATTACAATCATCTAAGTATCCCCCCTGTCCACATTATACATACAGTAAACTTAAGTTTTATAACCTGCTCCAACGGTCTTCAAGGCGTTTCACCTCTCTTGCGCCCAGCCAGCCTCCCCCAACTGCCACATTGAAGTGCCGCCCAGCTTATGAATATTCAGTTTGCTGGGCGGCTTCTGCGGTCCCCGCTCTGAAGCGCTGCGCTGAACAGTGCCCTGCGCATGCGCCGGATCTTGTGAAGTCGGGGACAGTAAGCGCCGCCCAGCGAAGTGAATATTGATGAGCTGGGCGGCGCTTACTGTACCGGACTTCACAAGATCCGGCGCATGCGCCGGGCACTGTTAAGCGCAGCGCTTCAGAGCGAGGACCGCAGAAGCCGCCCAGCAAACTGAATATTCATGAGCTGGGCGGCGCTTCAAAGCGGCAGTTGGGGGAGGCTGGCTTGGGCAGATTGAAGACCGTGGGAGCAGGTTATAAAACTTAAGTTTACTGTATGTATAATGTGGACAGGGGGGATACTTAGATGATTGTAATACCCATTATAAGACCTGTACTGCCATATATATACCTCAAAATGCTTATTGGCCCTGTCAGTGTCCCTTTAAAGCTTGTATTGGACGTCACAAATGCAGCAAAGTCCCCAAATCTAGTATCTTGCACAAAAAATAATGTAATACCAGAATATAACAGCAGTATTTAAAGCTTGTATTGGACTGTCACAAATGGAACAAAGGCGGCAAATCTAGTATCTTGCACAAAATGGGTGTTTTTTTAAAACCAGAATATAACTGCAGTATTTAAAACTTGTATTGGACTGTCACAAAAGCAGCAAAGGCCCCAAATGTAGTGTCTTTGCAAAAAGCGCCATTAAATTGCCGAACACCGAAGTTCAGGTCCGGGTTCTAAAAATCCTAAAGTTCGGTACAAACCCGAACTTTACAGTTCAGGTTCCCTCAACCCTAACCACCACCTAATAAAAAATTACACTGAATGAATGTCACTGATATTTAGGATGCGCACATGTTAAACAGGAGGTATAGCACAAGTAATGTTGCTGTCACCACGGCTTATAAATTTTTTTACTGAATGAATGTCACTGATATTTAGGACGCACAAACATAATACAGGAGGTATAGCCCAAGTAATGTCGCTGTCACCAGTGGCTAATAAAAAATGACACTGAATTAATGTCACTGATATTTAAGATGGGCAAACGTTATACAGGAGATGTAGCGCTGGTAATGTCGCCTTCACCAGCGACAAAAAAAATTACACTGAATGTCACTGATATTTCGGATGCGCTAACGTTATACAGGAGATGTAGCACAGGTAATGTCGCTGCCACCAGCAGCAAAAAAATTTGACTGAATCTCACTGATATTTCGGATACGCAAACGTTATATACGAGATGTAGCGCAGGTAATTTAACTGTCCGCAGTGGACACCATCTATGGAAAAAGTACACTGGATGTCACAGATATTTTTAGGCTGCTCACACATTAGACAGGAGATGTAGCGCAGATAATGTCGCTGTCTGCAGAGGCCAAACAATTGCAAGCTATTTAGAGCAGGTTGCGCTAAAAATATATATTGCTGCCAGATACAACTATAGTCCTTAGGCTACATGCACACGAGCGTTGTTTTTTTCCGCGTCCGTTCCATTTTTTGGGTGGATAGGATGCGGCCTCATTTATTTCAAGGGGTCCGCAAAAAAACCTGGACAGCACACTGTGTAACGTCCGCATCAGTATGTCTGTTCCATTGCCCCGCAAAAGAAAATTGCATGTCCTATTTTTTTCTAGTTTGCGGACAAGGATAGGCATTATTACAATGGATCTGCAAAAAAAACGGATGCCATACGGAATGTCATTCGTTTTTTTTGCAGATCCGCAATTTTCGGACTGCAAAACACATATGGTCGTGTGCATGTAGCCTTAAAAGGACTTTTGGATCTCTAACAAGTTTTAGCAATTTAGCGCAGGTAGCGCTAGAAATATATATTGCTGCCGCACACAACAATAGTCCTTAAAAGGACTTTTGGGTGTATAACAAGTATAAAAGCTAAAATATTACTATATCTCCCTTCTGCTCTCCAGCTCTCCCTGACTAAGACTGAGCCGAACACGTGTCATTGGGTATTATATAGCACCCAATGACGCGTTCCGGCCAGCCAAACACTGTAATGCCAGTAGCCAAGTTGGCTACGGCATTACAGGGAGTGGCAGTACTTACTCGCACTTTTTTGGGCTGCGTAGCAGCCAACAAATAAGCAGAGAGGAGACTCGAGCATCGCACTTGAGCCCACGCGGTATTCGGCTGAACACCGTGATGTGCCGAGCACCGCGATGCTCGAGCAAAATTAGTGTTTGGCTGAGGTGGAGAGAAGAAGTAGTCAGAGGTAGACTGTTGTATGCTCAGAAATCAAAAGACAATGATGCTGACGAACGACCTCCCCCATATCCATCTGTTCCTAGACCTCCAAGAGGGAATGGACTGGAGGGATGGACTTGTAATGTCTGTGGCAATCAGAATCCAGACTGGGCCAATGTATGCCGAGCCTGCGGAGCCCCCCGAACCCACAGACCTGTAGGACTCTACCCTGTTCTGACTAAGACAAGACTCCTACCCA
This sequence comes from Bufo gargarizans, assembly GCF_014858855.1. Lineage (NCBI taxonomy): Eukaryota > Metazoa > Chordata > Amphibia > Anura > Bufonidae > Bufo > Bufo gargarizans. Next base: position 629,695,959 of record NC_058080.1, on the reverse strand, counting down.
GACCCACAACAGGACAACGTGGGGGGGGGGGGGGGGGCGGGTGACGGGAGGAGGACCAGATACAACCTCAGGACCACACGGACAGATTATTGGAGCGACCAGTCGGAATCAGGAACCTGAATTTCTTCACGCCAGTGTGACTGAGTACCACCCCTGGACCAACTCTGACTTTTGACCTTACTGCCCGACCCTCTGACAAGACCTATGCCTACTTCTAGGACTCTTGAACAGATACAGGTGACTTATGGGGCAAAGTGGACTGACTTGAAGGATCTGATGTTGCTGAAGATGGGCGAGTCACAACATCTAATGGTAAATGACTATATGAACGAACACAGATATGTCCCCATGGATATTATGACTAGAGACTGGGTCAAGACTTTACAGTGTGGGACTGAATTTGTCAGGGTCTTTACAGAATGGGCATGTACAAGGGTGAAGAAAGTGCCCAAAGTGTTAAAGATGTAATACAGGGTCCTCAGGAGACTTATGCTGCCGGAATAAAGACTATCTGGACTGACATGGGTTGGGATCAAGCAAGAGGATTCGACCCACTGTCCAGGCTAAGCTGAAAGCTTGTAAACCTGAATGGCATGTAACCCCTTTAACCCAAATAATTGCTGCAGCGAAAGGGTTAGAACTAGACATGAAGAAAAATCCTACTCTGGTAAATACATGGGGCAGGGCACCAGTCCCAAACCCAAACTTGATTTTAGATGTTACAATTGCGGCAAAACAGGTCACATGAAGAGAGATTGCAGGGCTCCCAGGAAACCTAGAGACAACGGTGGCCAATTTAGTCCACAATCACCACCGTGTTCGGACTAGGATACCAGTACCCCTGTGACGGTTCTGCCTGTAAAAGTAGAGTCCATGGGCCCCCAAATACATATCCCGGTATCCCTAGGAAATAAAAAGGCAGTACCATTCCTGGTTGACACGGGGGCAGCCAAAATTGTTGTTGACCATAACTTTTTAAAACCCTATCAACTCAGTCCATACCATGTCCCAGCCATGGGTTTCACTGGGGAAACCGCGTTTCTCGGTGAGTCTGAACCAGTCAAACTAAAAATCAAAGACAGTACTGTTATCACTCAAATTTTTGTAAAAGATGATCTCCCTGAACCTATTCTGGGAACTGATGTATTCCAAGCGCTCGGGGCCAGTATCCATCTACACCCAGATGGGACTGGTCATGTAGACTTTGTAGCCCCAGAAGAAGTTCTCTGCCCAATGATGGCTCCTATAACGGTGGCTGAAATAAACCTTCCTGATTGGACAGAATCTGAAAAAAGTCTACTCAGCCAGGTCTCCCCGAGAGCCTTTGGGCCACCTCAAAGACAGACACAGGCAAATTTCCTGTGTCCCCTGTGATGGTGTCTCTAAAGCCCAGGTGTCACCCCCCGCAAGTTAAACAGTACCAATTGAGTCACGCTCAGGAAATAGCAGTGTCCAACCAAATAGATGATTTTCTCCGAGCAGGTTTTCTCATCAAGACTGTGTCCCCGGCAAACACTCCCCTATTTCCAGTGAAGAAGAAGGCCATTAAGGGTCAGCCAGTCACATATTAAATGGTCTTCGAGAGGTCAACAAAGTCACAGTCCTACAAACCCCAATAGTGCCCAATCCACACGCTCTGCTGTCCCAAGTTTCGTCCACAGCTGCCTGTTTCACTGTGATTGACCTGGCAAATGCATTTTTCAGTGTACCTCTGCATCCAGATTGTCAGTATCTTTTTGTTTTCACTTTCAAGGGGAACCAGTATACATGGACTTCTTTACCCCAGGGGGCCCAGAACTTGCCCACCATGTACAGTCAGGGCCTACAGTCTGTTCTAGCCAACTGGTCCCCTCCTGGAACTGTGGTCTTATTGCAATATGTTGATGACTTACTATTGTGTGCTGAAATGGAGACGAGCTGTCAAGCTGCCACTTTGTCACTCTTAGTTTTTCTCCAAGAAAATGGGTGTTAAGCTTCTAGGCATAAACTGCATTTTTGTAAAGACAAGGTGATATTTCTTGGACACTGCCTGTCACACGATGCCCGGCCTCACCCCCGAACAAAAAGAGGCAGTGGAAAAGATACAGTTGCCCAAAGAAGCATAGAACTTGAGAGTATTTTGGGGTCTTGTCTCATACTGCCGTCCCTGGATAAGGCACACATCTATGTTAATGCAGCCCCTCTATGACTGTTTGTCTTCTGATCCCTTTCATCTTACAGAAGAAGCTGTTAATACGGTAACTTTCATACTTTGAAACTGTGCATAAGGTCTGCCATCGCTCTGGGCATTCCAAAATATGGCAAACCTTTTTGTTTGTTTTGTTTTGAAATGCAGGGGCATAGCATAGCACGATCCTGTTGCAGTTCCCTGGGTGAGTGTTGGGCTTGCCGCAACTTATGCGCAGAGCACAGGCTGCAGATGGCAACACTATTGTCAGCAACTGACACATTAAAAAAAGCCCACACTGCGGAGCCATGTGCCAGCGTCCTGGGAGCGCAAGATGTAACTGTACATGGTGGATAGATCGCTCCAGACACATTTGAAGTTTGCTGTGCACTGCAAGTTCTGCCTGTTTCTCCTCCTTCTCCTCCCTATCTGCTGTTCCGTCTCTGAACTCCCCTCCTCTTCCTTTCTTGTGGGCACCCATGTCCATTGACACGTCATCATCGTCACCTTCACCACCACTGACATTAGAGATCTCGGAGTAGGCAGCAACAGCAGGGACCACCTTCCTTGGGCTGATCTGGGTACTGTCGTCAGACTGCTGGGTGGCAGCCGTTGCTACCTCCTCTTCCTAAGCGATGCCAAGAATGGCTGTGCATCGGTAAGGTCTGGGAATGGATGGAAAAATAATTCCTCTGACTTGAGTGGAGGGGATATGGTGGTGGTGTCTTTGGGGGTGCACACAGCAGAGAGTGAGGAGGGTGCAGATACAGAAGATGAGGAGGGTGCAGAAGCGGAATGAGCCACTCAACCAACTCAGGTGCGTCCTTTGAAGTAATCGCATGCGCCTTCTCTAAATTCCCACTTAGGCTCCGGCCTGGGGCACCTAACAGACCCCTACCATCCCTGCGGAATGGTCTGCCTCTTCCTCTGCCTGTCATTTTCTAAATGACCCTCTGCCTAAGTCCGTAGAGAAGAGTAGTATTTGTGGAAGAAGGTATATCGCAGCCAGGGGAGCACCCAGGAATTTTGTCTAGGGTGGGTCTGAAAGGCAAAAAAAAGTTGCATGTGTAGTGTGCTGTGCCAATTCTTTTGCCCGCCCATTTTTCAAAGTTCCCGTCATATTTAAAAATGTGACGCGTGTAGCCCCGCCCATTATTAAAAGCCCCTACTGCATACACTGTACAACTGAAATTCTATTGTTGAGGCCTGTCTCATACGGAGAGGGGAACCCCTGTCCTGGGTGCACTGCCTGCTTCACATTATACAATAAACAACAGCAGTCTACAGCCAGGAAGCTCCTCCGCTCCCCTCCCTCCCCAGATTCTGCTCAAGGCCTGTGGTTCCCCCCACCATCTGCCACCCGCCCGTGGGCTTCTGCCCACCTTGGCTGTCCTCACCCAGCTCTTAATCCTCCTTCTGAAAATGGAAGGGGGGGAGCCAGAGCATCTCCTCTCCTACATAGCGCCACATACCTCTTACATCCAGTGATGTCACCTTTGTTGTAGACGTTCTCTTTCCTCATCTTCTCCCTTTCCTGCCACACTCAATACTATACTGCAGAAACAGTCCCCTTGGAAATACTACTACCACACAGATAGTGCCCACTTCAACAATTATTGGCACACAGTGCTCTAAAAAATAACTGTGTCCAGGCACTAATAGTATAAAGATAACAGTCCAACACTTAGTTGTAATAATGCCCCTATAGTGCCCATACTAGTAATCATGTTCAAAACTACAGATTGGCGTGGTATTAAAAAGCAGGAAGAGCTCAACCCCATATGCAGTGGTGCATCTATCCGGGGGGGGGGGGGGGGGGGGCAGATCCTGTATTCGGACCACAAGTGCCACAATGGACATCCTATACAGGATAACAAATGTGTGGATGTGATAAACAGTAAAAATAATATAACACTAACAAAGACTGGTGCTAGCAGCAGACCACAAGTGCAGGATCTGCCCCACCCGGCATGTATGGATGCACCACTGCATATGGGGTTGAGCACTTCCTGCTTTTTAATACCACGCCAATCTGTAGTTTGTATATTGAATTTTTTGGAGGTGTAAAAACTCCTAGTCTGAATGTGCCTTTATTTCTTTATTTCCATCCACAGGCAGCATTCTGGTGTGAGGCCCGGCTATATCAGCCAGTCTTGGGTGGGGCTCAGAGGTCTCTCCCTCCTCCCATTGTATGCATGGTCACATGCTGGAGGTCACTGGGAGATTGCTGTGAGTCGGACCTTGCGCTCCTGTAATTCGCCCACTGGCTCCTGGTATTGCCCATACGACACAGGTAGGTCCCGAGCTACTTGACAAACCTTGGCACGTTGCTTGGGCTCAGACATGTCCTCCAAGTAGGATATGTTGGCTAATCTCTTAATTTTACACCAGTATGAGGGTTAGTAAGACCGCAGAGTGCACCTGTCTTTGCTATTGTTATAGTAATCATGTTCCTCATAGCCCCCCAGTAGTAGTAAAGCTCCCCATAATACCCCCTAGTAGAAATAATTCTCCTTATAATATGACAGTACATGAAATACCCCCGCTTAGTGCCCACAGTTGAGCTAATGTCCCCATAATGTATGCCAGTATAAAATACCCCTATATAGTGCCCCAGTAAATGCCCTCATAGTGCTCCTACCCCCTTCCCCATAGTGTCCGCCATAATATGCCAGTAAAAAAAATGCCCCTTCTTAGTGCCCCCAGCAGATGCCCCTATAGTGCTCCTCTCCCCCATAATGTGGCAGTAAAAAATGCCCCTTCTTAGTGTCACCAGATGCCCCATTAGTGCTTCTCTCCCCCATAGTGCCCCCAAATTATGCCCCATAGTGCCGCTCTCCCCTATAGTGCCTCCCATAATGTGCCAATAAAAAATGCCCCCTTAGTGCCACCAGATGCCATAATGCCCCCCCATAATGTGCATAAGACCCCTTTAGAGCCCCCACTTCCCCATAGCGCCCCCAAATAATGCCCCTATGGTGCCACCAGATGCCCCATAGTGCCGCTCTCCCCTATAGTGCCCCCCATAATGTGTCAAAAAAAGCCCCTTTAGAGCCCCCAGATGCCCCCATAGTGCTCCTTTCCCCCATGGTGCCCCCCATGATGTGCAAGTAAGAAATGCCAACATAGTGCCCTCCCCCAAAATGGGCAAAAATAAATGCCCCCAGAGTGCCACCCCCAAAAAAATGGGGCTGTAAGAAATGCCAGATGCCCCCATAGTGTCAGCTCCCCCCTCAAAAAAAAAAAAAAAATCGCGCCGCCTGAGCTGGCCTCTAATAGGCCACAGGCATTAGTGCCTGCGGCCTATCTGAAGAACAGGGAAGGGAGGTGCCTCTCCCTCCCCTGCACTGCTGCAGCACAGCCATCTGTATTGCTGTCCTGAGTACGGCGATACAAATCAATATGGAGATGAGCCCTTCTCATTTCCTACTGCCCCCCCACCGCCGTCAGCAACTAGGACCACAGGGCCTGTGGTGATCGGCGGTGCGGCCCTGAGGGATAAAAAATATATATATATTCACTTGTTGTTTTGGGAAAAGGGGGTCCAGACCTGCTGAACCACCCCTGTCGGTGCGCCACTGATCGCAGCCCTCAATCAGTATTTGGTGGAAGAAGGTACATATATGGCACCCCTCAATCAGTATTTGGCGGAAACAGGTTATAGCACCCCTCAATCAGTATTTTGTGGAAGCAGGTGTATTGCAGCCTTCAATCAGTATTTGGTGGAAGAAGGTATATAGCAATAGCATCCCTCAATCAGTATTTAGTGGAAGAAGGTACAGTATATGGCACCCCTCAATCAGTATTTGGCAGAAACAGGTAAATAGCACCTCTTAATCAGTATTTGGCAGAAACAGGTATATGGCACCCCTCAATCAGTATTTTGTGGAAGCAGGTGTATTGCATCCCTCAATCAGTATTTAGGGAAGAAGGTATATAGCAATAGCACCCCTCAATCAGTATTTTGTGGAAGCAGGTATATTGCAGCCCCCAATCAGTATTTGGTGAAAGAAGGTATATAGCAATAGCACCCCTCAATCAGTATTTAGTGGAAGAAGGTATATGGCACCCCTAAATCAGTATTTTGTGGAAGCAGGTGTATCACAGCCCCCAATCAGTATTTGGTGGAAGAAGGTATATAGCAATAGCACCCCTCAATCAGTATGTCGGAAACTGGTATATAGCACCCCATAATCAGTATTTGGCAGAAACAGGTATATAGCACCCCTCAATCAGGATTTTGTGGAAGAAGGTATATAGCACTTCTTATTCACTATTTGGCGGAAACAGGTATATGGCACCCCTCAATCAGTATTTGGCGGAAACAGGTATATAGCGCCCCTCAATTAGTATTTGGTGGAAACAGGTATATGGCACCCCTCAATCAGTATTTTGTGGAAGCAGGTGTATTGCATCCCTCAATCAGTTTTTGGTGAAAGAAGGTATATAGCAATAGCACCCCTCAATCAGTATTTAGTGGAAGAAGGTATATGGCACCCCTAAATCAGTATTTGGCGGAAACAGGTATATAGCACCCCTTAATCAGTATTTGGCGGAAACAGGTATATAGAACCCCTCAATCAGTATTTGGTGGAAACAGGTATATGGCACCCCTCAATCAGTATTTGGCAGAAAAAGGTATATAGCACCCGTCAATCAGGATTTTGTGGAAGAAGGTATATAGCACCCCTCAATTAGTATTTGGCGGAAACAGGTATATGGCACCCCTCAATTAGTATTTGGCGGAAACAGGTATATGGCACCCCTCAATTAGTATTTGGCGGAAAAGGGTATATGGCACCCCTCAATCAGTATTTTTTGGAAGCAGGTGTATCACAGCCCCCAATAAGTATTTTGTGGAAGAAGGTGTATAGCAATAGCACCCCTCAATCAGTATTTTGTGGAAGGAGTTGTATCACAGCCTTGAATCAGTATTTGGTGGAAAACGGTATATAGCAATAGCACCCATCAATTAGTATTTTGTGGAAGAAGGTATATAGCACCCCTAAATCAGTATTCAGCGGAAACTGGTATATAGCACCCCTCAATCTCTATTTGGCGTAAACAGGTATATAGCACCCCTCAATCAGTATTTCGCGGAAACAGGTATATGGCACTCTTCAATCAGTATTTTGCGGAAACAGGTATATGGCACGCCTTAATCAGTATTTTGTGGAAGCAGGTGCATTGCAGCCCTCAATCAGTATTTGGTGGAAGAAGGTATATAGCAATAGCACCCCTCAATTAGTATTTGGTGGAAGAAGGTATATAACACCCCTCGAACAGTATTTGGCAGAAACGGGTATATAGCACCCCTCAATCAGAATTTTATGGAAGAAGGTATATAGCACCCCTCAATCAGTATTTGGCAGAAACAGGTATATGGCACACCTCAATCAGTATTTTGTGGAAGCTGGTGTATCGCAGCCCTCAATCGGTATTTGGTGGAAACTGGTATATAGCACTCCTCAATCAGTATTTGTCGGAAACAGGTATATAGCACCCCTTAATCAGGATTTTGTGGAAAAAGGTATATTGCAGCCCTCAAGCAGTTTTTTGTGGGGCAATAGATATATCACACCCGTTGCAATTAGTTACTCCAATAGCGTTTGTCCCTCTGTATAGCTGCAGTATCGCAGCAGAACCGCACACAACTTCTGCACTATAATATAATTTGCATGTTATAAAGTATATTATAAGTATATCACACCTATCGATAGCACAACTATACCAGTCCTTAAAAAGACTTTTGTGGCCATATTAGCTAGCGTTTGGTGTCCCTAACTGTCCCTGTTTCAAAATGCAACCTCTCCCTACACTGGCAAAACACATAATGTAAAATGGATGCCAGATCGGGTTCTGTTATAGGGTTGGGGGGGTGTCCATGTGCTGAAATGTCTCAATTGGCTGTCCTGTCCAACCTGATGGGTGTGTCATGGGTCAAAGTTCGGCGCTATGCAAAAAAATATGGCGTGTGCGAATATCGCCATATGTTCGCATATTCTGCGAATCGCGAACGAGCAATCTTTGCCGCAAAATGACCGCCGGGCGAACCGCAAGGCCATCTCTATTCCTGAAGTCATTGAGTTAGATAGGGGGTCCCATTTTACAGGAGAAGTAATGAGGGGTCACTCAAGCATTTCACACGGCCTACCATCCCCAAAGCAACGCCACATTGAAGTTAAAGATCAGGATAGCTATGCAGGAAACCCAAGGACCTTGGCCAGAATGCCTGCGCCTCGCCCTATATTCTGTTAGGTCCACTCCCAACGAAAAAACAGGGCTGTCTCCTTTTGAGATTTTGTTTGGGTGTGCTCCCAGGCTTGGGTTGTACTTTCCCCAGCAGTTACAGATGAGCAATGACAATCTTGCTGGGTATGTCCAGGCCCTCACAAAATGGCTTGAATGTACTCATAAACAAGTGTTTGCTTCACTTCCAGATCCTGACTCAGTAGAAGGAACTCACAGCTTGCAGCCCGGAGTATGGGTGGTGACAAATGAATGATGAATGGGACAATGCTTTGATATGGCACCATAAGGTGCTGTTTGAAGGACTGAATGATTCAGCCAGTATGCCCTATTTTGCCGTGCCCCTGAATTTCTCTGAATTGACTGAACTGGCCACATCTACTATCTTTTTCTCAGGCATGAAGCAGGTTAAGTCTAAAAGTAGAGACAGGGAAGCAACCTTACCACCAGTTGATTATAGCTCTACCCCCTGGAACGAGAACATGTGGTGCAATGTGTCATGCTTTCCAAGTTGGTCACACTGCTATTCTGTTATTGTTTGCAAATACAGTTGAAAGGTATGTCTTTTAGTCCTCATAACAAATTTGGCTGCAATGACTCTAACCCAAACAACCTGGTGCAGTGGTATAGATCCTGTAAAAGGTAAGAATCTGGCCTGCAACAAACGTACTTTAGTTGATTTAATTGCTGGAATAACCTTTAACTCCTCAGATGGTCAGGAAAAGGGACAAAACTGGCAGAAGGTGTCCGACTTGCAAAATTGATAATAATAGTACGGTGGCTACAATCCCAGAAGATATATTCCTGGTCTGTGGGTATAAGGCATACAAGTGTTTGCACAGAAATGTCACTGGTCTATGTACAATTGTTCAGCTCGCTCCTGCTACCTTTATAATACCCAATTCCTACATAGATACAGTATAAACACTGTACCTAAACATACTCTGTATTGAAGGGCCAAGGACAGTACACCCAGACCAAATGGTAAACCTCACGTAGTAGAGATGAGCATCTCCAATAAGATTTATAGTACTTTGTGTGCCCCATGGTAATGAAGATGTGGGACAAGCTAGTGGTGGCATCTGATTATTTGGGTGATCAGATATGGGAGGTGTTAAGACTCATGAACACCTCTAACATTGTCCAGAACCAGATAATCATTGTCACCAATCAACACACCTTGGTTTTAGACTACCTGACAGCAAAGGAAGAAGGTATGCGTCACGTTGTAGGACCTGCTTGTTGCCATTATATAGATCCCCAAGGTAACCTACAGGTAAAAGCTGGAATAGAAAAGGTGAAAGCCATGAGAGACAAATGGTTACAGGAAAATAGTGCAAAGATTCATGGTGGGGAGGCACCTTTTCCTTCCTCAACCCTGCCAACTGGTTCAAAACTTTGGGAGGGTGGTCCATGGGAATTTTTCAAAGTCTTTCACGATTGTCAAAGTCGCCATAGTTATCCTTATAGCATATATATTGCTTAGGCTACTGTTTATGTGCACAAACAAAGTATGTACCAAGAGAAGAGATTATAGAGACTATTGAGAAAATCTTCTGTCCTGCGCCAGCTGCAGAACTGAAGATATCTCAAAATGGGGGATTTGTGGGAGATGGAGGTCAGTGTCTTGAATGGAGCTTACAGGGTTAATCTAAAACAAGGCATGAAAAGGTGCACCCCCCCCCCCCTACAGTTTCCTCTCTAGCAGAGCTATCAGTCTGTGTCCCAAGAAGTGCGGGGGGAGGTGGGGGGAAATGGAAACCTACGTATGGTCTTATGATCTATATCTTATAACCGCAAATGTCATTTTTGTCTTAATATGGTATTTTTTTCTGTTTCAAGCCTATATTATTGTGAGCTTGTCTTTGAATTGAAGAGAAATCTGATTCAGCTCTATCCAATGACTGTGTCAGTTTCCCCAAGTGCTCGTATCCATTTTATTTGGATGCCAACAATTATAGGTGAAGGGATATTTCCCTAACAACAGTGATGCTGCAGAAGAAAATATGTCCTGTTTTTCCAACAAGATGGGGCAACATGCCACACCTCATGGAACTCACTGGTGTGGGTTCATGAACTGTTTATGGAGAAGCAAACTGTGGGTAAGGGGATATGACCACCGTGTTCCTCAGACTTGTCCACAAGATTTTTAACTGTGGGGAAATTTAAAACTAAAAGTGTCCGCTAGCAATCCACCTCCCCTTGATGAACTGAAAGAGAACATCACAAACCCTATCCATAGCATCACAAGCAGTATCAGTCAATATATTCCGATGCACCCAAAGATGCAGAGACGTGAACAGGGACCACTTTCAGCATCTTCTGGGACTTGTGGGTAATTAAAAATACAATCCACTTGCTCGTTCATCTTGTGATACTATCACTGGTAGTGGGCTACTTTTTCATGGGCCACCCTGTATAAGCTATGGAGTTGCTTCTTATGCAATTTTGTAATATTTTTTGTAGCATAGTTTTCACAATTTAAATGGGCAATATGCTACATAAGCATCCAGGAAATAAGTGACTTCAGCAGTTAGAACATAATATTTAACAATCACTGGTGACAACTGTTGCTGACACATCACTATAAAGAAAACCACACATGAATAGAACCATATATACGGTATCACCATTAATATAATCTGTACTATATATGAGTAAATGCCTGTCATACTGTCACAGTGGACACCCTCAGCAATCATGTAGTGATGTCATTTTCTGCCCAAGCCATGATATCACTAATCTATGATGTCTCCTTGATGTGTATACATAGACTTTGCAAAGAATAGCTCTGAATTGCATTTGAGGTTCCTTAGGGAACCAGGAAGTCCTAACCTTCCCACCTTAGGCTACTTTCACATTAGTGTTTTTTGCGGATCCGTCATGGATCTGCAAAAAACGCTTGCATTACAATAATACAAGCGCATGTATCCGTCATGAACGGATCCGGTTGTACTATGTCTTCTATAGCCATGACGGATCCATCTTGAACACCATTGAAAGTCAATGGGGGATGGATCCATTTCCTATTGTGTCAGAGAAAACGGATCTGTCCCCATTGACTTACATTGTGTGCCAGGACGGATCCGTCTTGCTCCGCACCCCATCGCGGACAGAAAAACACTAGGGACACAACCAAACGGAATGGAATGCATTTTGGTTCAGTTAAGTTCAGTTCAGTTTTGTCCCCATTGACAATGAATGGGGACAAAACAGAAGCGTTTTCTTCCGCTATTGAGATCCTATATGTATCTCAATAGCGGATATGAAAATGCTAGTGTGAAAATAGCCTTTATTCAGTCCCGGGCTTTCAGAGAAGATTTTTTTTTGCGCTGCCAGAATCTTGTGTTTCTCAGTGAGGAGGACAAATTTGGTGCAACTGCAGTGTTTCCACCCACAACACCTGTAGTGCCCACAAACATTTTGGGACCCAAGGGGGTCAAACTCTACCAGCAGCTTTTTCCTTAATCACTGTGATCAACAGTCTTAAGCCTCATTCACACATCAGTGTTTTGGTCAGTGATTTCCGTCAGTGATTGTGAGCCAAAACCAGGATTGGAGCCTCCACAGACATAAGGTATATAGAAAATATCTGCACCTATTTTGTGTTTAGAGCTGCACCTGGTTTTGGCTCAAAATCACTGATGGAAATCGCTGACCGAACACTGATGTGGGAATGAGGCATTAGGGAGTAGAAAGGGAGGTGAAATAGTTTTGAGGGAGGGACTGACAACTCACTTAGTTTTATATTCTGCTTGTTATGGCAGCGGGTGTGGAACCACTGTGCCAACCACTGAATTTGTGTTAGAGCTAAACCTAAATGCGTTTTTGCCTGGGTGTCGCTTGTATTAACTTTTTAATCCCTATACAGGGATCTGGACTTTGCTGCAGGGGACCAACTATGCTGTTGCCTCTTGGAATAGTCTCTATGTTATTGGCTGCTGACATAAGGGGCAAGAGACACTAGCGTGTAGTACTGAGGGGACAGACAAAACTCACAGTCAGTAACAGGCCCAGGTCAGGGAAGACAAAGTTCTCGCAAATACATGAAACAGAACACAGGTCAGGCATAGGGTCAGTACGGTAAATCAGGCATCGGTCTGGTTAGGCAGCAGGGGGTCAGAGTTAAGAAATGGACAGAGGTCAGTACATGGGCAGACAACAGTAACAACACCTTTGCAAGGAACTAACAAACTAGGGACCTTATTGCTCAGGTACCTCCCTACCCCTCGAGGGGTTGGTTGATTCAGCTCTTAGGTTTATTTATCTCTTACTTAGATACTGGCCTAGTGCTAGTTGTTTGAGTGTGTCTTTCAGCCAATTTTCCCTCACCTCACAGCAGGGTCAGCAGAAGCTGGATGTAGCATGCTGTCTCTGATTCCAAGACTGTACTTTAGTCCTACTTCAGTTCTGGGGAGTGGGTGCTCTAGGAACCACTTCCTCACTCCCAGACAGGAGCGTGCCATCAAACATCCCCTCTCTTCCTAACTACAACTCTAGACTGACTCACCCTATCTCAGCCCCACCCTTAGCAGGAAATCGACCTATCCTGCTTCTACTGAAAGGTAACTGGAATTTCATTCCTCCCCACAACATTGCCAACCATACTCCATCTGCTGGTGAACCAAGTGCATAACATGTCATTATATTCACATTGCCTAAGAAATATGTACAATACAGTAAACAAGTACAAAATCGTAATACCCACAACTCTGGGGTATTACACATGTGCTGGCTCAAAATTCACCAGCACATGTGTGGGATTACGGGGTCAGGCAGGAAAACAGTGAGGATGCCTGGCTCTGTCAATCCAGGGGCCGTAGAGAGCAGCTAAGGGGGAAAGGTGGTGGTAAAGCAGTGCTCTAAGGGGGTAGGCCTGCCTTTCGGTGCTCTGAATACCTAATTAGCATATAAATGAAAATGCATATATCTCCACAATGGAGCCACTGATTTCAACCAATAAAGGGAACCTGTCACCAGTTTTATGGTGTCCTAACTAAGGGCAACATAAATAAGTGACTGATTTGCTTAGCAAAATGCTGAGTCACTTTCTTTAATTGACCCAGTCAATCTGCCAACATCTTGTATTGAAAAGCTCCAGCTCATAATGATGAGTCATGAATATTTATGAGCTCCTGACTCTCCCCGCCCACCTGCTGCTGAATGACAGTTTTTTTTTCCATATGAATCAGCAGTAGGTGGGCAGGGGAGTGGCTATAGTTCTGAATTAAATATATGCTGGACTCAATGACATCACGCTGGACTCAAATCAGCTCATTAGCATGCGGCATGCAGCATCTTTGTGTGTATATTATGAGGTTACCATCTGTCACACCAGTAAGTGAATACATCTAAGGCACTTTTTAGTAGTTAATTATTGTATATAATTAGTTAGATTATAATCAAATATCCACATGACAGGTTTCCTTTAAGTTGATTGTTTAATTCAGCAAGATCAACCCTAAAAGGCAGTATGATTTAATAGGGTTCATCATGCTGACAGATGTTCTTTAATTCTCATTCTGGGAATAGGACTCCTAAGCACAGAGAGAACACATATTGTAATCAATAAGCTACACATTTTTACTGAAAACTAGATATAAATCTGTTTAGCTTCCTCTTTGTGTTGCCTGCAGATATTACTACATGTATAATGGAGCAGGCTTAGGGTACAGTCACATGCGCAGAGAAGTTGTATCTGTCCTTTATAATTTCTCTCCTTTTATGGATTCCAAAATTGCATCAGGAAACCTAACCGTGTGGCCGTACCATTAACCCTAACAGGAACGCTAGCATGTAGCATAAAACTTTTCTAGACAGTATTGCTTCAGTGCTCAGTTGTAAAAGCCTTTACTCCAAGTGATTGATTCCTTGAGAACAGAACTTTTAGACAAATCTATATAACTTTTTAAACACTCCAATGGGAGTTTGTGTATCTCTGGTTCTGATACAATATAATATAGTATAACGCTGACAGAGATAAATAGAAAGAGAAATGTACTTTCTATCAGAGTATCACAGTGCCGTGTTGAAGGGCATTTCCTTGGTCCCTGTTGTATAAATGACAGTTTTGTGTCAGCCCTTTATTCTTGTGTGCCCTGAGGCAATGACAATGACAGGTCCTGCTGTCTCTCCATATGTCCTGATTCATGAATTAAGTCACATGTATTTACATATTGCACACTTAGCAAAATATATGTCCTTTTTCATAAGAGCAGCTTAGCAATAATTCCAGTATTTACATTTTTACGCCAGGAAAATACTATTCTTAAATGGCTTATGATATATATATATATATATATATATATATATACACTCAGTAAAAATATAAATGCAACACTTTCGGTTTTTCTCCCATTTTGCATGAGCTGAACTGCAGGAATGTCTACCAGAGCTGTTGCCGTGCAATGAATGTTCATTTCTCTACCATAAGCCGTCTCCAAAGGTTTTTCAGACAATTTGGCAGTACCTACAACCGGCCTCACAACCGGAGACCACGTGTAACCACACCAGCCCAGGACCTCCACATCCAGCATGTTCACCTCCATGATCGTCTGAGACCAGCCACCCGGACAGATGCAGCAACAATTGGTTTGCATAACCAAAGAATTTCTGCACAAACAATCAGAAACCGTCTCAGGGAAGCTCATCTGCATGCTCGTCGTCCTCATCGGGGTCTGGAACTGACTGCAGTTCATCGTCGTAGCCGACTTGAGTGGGCAAGTGCTCACATTCGATGGCGTCTGGCACATTGGAGAGGCGTTCTGTTCACGGATGAGTCACGGTTTTCACTGTTCAGGGCAGATGGCAGACAGCGTGTGTGGCGTCGTGTGGGTGAGCGGTTTGCTGACGTCAATGTTGTGGATTGAGTGGCCCATGGTAGAGGTGGGGTTATGGTATGGGCAGGCGTATGTTATGGACAACGAACAGAGGTGCATTTTATTGATGGCATTTTGAATGCATACAGATACCGTGACGAGATCATGAGGCCATTCATCCAAGAACATTACCTCATGTTGCAGCATGATAATGCACAGCCCCATATTGCAAGGATCTGTACACAATTCCTGGAAGCTGAAAACATTCCATTTCTTGCATGTCCAGCAAACTCACCGGACATATCACCCATTGAGCATGTATGGGATGCTCTGGATCGGCATATACGACAGCGTGTTCCAGTTCCTGCCAATATTCTGCAACTTCGCACAGCTATTGAAGAGGAGTGGACCAACATGCCACAGGCCACAATCAACAACCTCAACAACTCAATGCGACAGAGATGTGTTGCACTGCGTGAGGCAAATGGTGGCCACACCAGATACTGACTGGTTTTCTGACCCCCCCCTCCCCCCCAGTAAGGCAAAACGGTGCACATTTCAGAGTGGTCTTTTATCATGGGCAGTCTAAGGCCCTCCTGTGCAATATTCATGCTGTCTAATCAGCACCTTGATATGCCACACCTGTGAGCTGGGATGGATTATCTCAGCAAAGGAGAAGTGCTCACTAACACAGATTTTAGACAGATTTATGAACAATATTTGAGAGTAATGGGTCTTTTGTGTATGTAGAAAATGTTTCAGATCTTTGAGTTCAACTCATGCAAAATGGGAGAAAAACTGAAAGTGTTGCGTTTATATTTTTGGTCAGTATGTGTGTGTATATATATATATATATATATATATATATATAGTAAAGTAACAGCAAATCATTTTGTATATAAATATACAGTACAGACCAAAAGTTTGGTCACACCTTCTGATTCAAAGAGTTTTCTTTATTTTCATGACTATGAAAATTGTAGATTCACACTGAAGGCATCCAAACTATGAATTAACACATTTGGAATTATATACATAACAAAAAAGTGTGAAACAACTGAAAATATGTCATATTCTAGGTTCTTCAAAGTAGCCACCTTTTGCTTTGATTACTGCTTTGCACACTCTTGGCATTCTCTTGATGAGCTTCAAGAGGTAGTCACCTGAAATGGTTTTCACTTCACAGGTGTGCCCTGTCAGGTTTAACAAGTGGGATTTCTTGCCTTATAAATGGGGTTGGGACCATCAGTTGCGTTGTGGAGAAGTCAGGTGGATACACAGCTGATAGTCCTACTGAATAGACTGTTAGAATTTGTATTATGGCAAGAAAAAAACAGCTAAATAAAGAAAAACTGAGTGGCCATCATTACTTTAAGAAATGAAGGTCAGTCAGTCTGAAAAATTGGGAAAACTTTGAAAGTGTCCCCAAGTGCAGTCACAAACACCATCAAGCGCTACAAAGAAACTGGCTCACATGCGGACCGCCCCAGGAAAGGAAGACCAAAAGTCACCTCTGCTGCGGAAGATAAGTTCATCCGAGACACCAGCCTCAGAAATCGCAGGTTAACAGCAGCTCAGATTAGAAATCAGGTCAATGCCACACAGAGTTCTAGCAGCAGACACATCTCTAGAACAACTGTTAAGAGGAGACTGTGTGAATCAGGCCTTCATGGTAAAATATCTGCTAGGAAACCACTGCTAAGGACAGGCAACAAGCAGAAGAGACTTATTTGGGCTAAAGAACACAAGGAATGGACATTAGACCAGTGGAAATCTGTGCTTTGGTCTGATGAGTCCAAATTTGAGATCTTTGGTTCCAACCACCGTGTCTTTGTGCGATGCAGAAAAGGTGAACGGATGGACTCTACATGCCTGGTTCCCACCGTGAAGCATGGAGGAGGAGGTGTGATGGTGTGGGGGTGCTTTGCTGGTGACACTGTTGGGGATTTATTAAAAATTGAAGGCATACTGAACCAGCATGGCTACCACAGCATCTTGCAGCGGCATGCTATCCCATCCGGTTTGCGTTTAGTTGGAACATCATTTATTTTTCAACAGGACAATGACCCCAAACACACCTCCAGGCTGTGTAAGGGCTATTTGACCATGAAGGAGAGTGATGGGGTTGCTGCGCCAGATGACCTGGCCCTCACAGTCACCGGACCTGAACCCAATCGAGATGGTTTGGGGTGAGCTGGACCGCAGAGTGAAGGCAAAAGGGCCAACAAGTGCTAAGCATCTCTGGGAACTCCTTCAAGACTGTTGGAAGACCATTTCAGGTGACTACCTCTTGAAGTTCATCAAGAGAATGCCAAGAGTGTGCAAAGCAGTAATCAAAGCAAAAGGTGGCTACTTTGAAGAACCTAGAATATGACATATTTTCAGTTGTTTTACACTTTTTTGTTATGTATATAATTCCACATGTGTTAATTCATAGTTGTGATGCCTTCAGTGTGAATCTACAATTTTCATAGTCATATCATGAAAATAAAGAAAACTCTTTGAATGAGAAGGTGTGTCCAAACTTTTGGTCTGTACTGTGTGTGTGTGTGTGTGTATATATATATATATATAGTACATTCAAGGGGTAAGGTAATTGATGGCAAGTATGTATCACTGAGGCTTCCATGTATGTATCACTGAGGCTTCCATTGCAGTTGCCTGCACAGTGCCACCACTCATATCTGGTGTCACAGTAGATTACATTTAAAAAAGTCCACATGTTAGAACTGGATTTTGGGTCTGGGATTTAGTTGTTGCTGAAAAACTTGGGTGGGAAAGTCATACCCATACTCCATCCCGGGTGTTCCCTGCCTCAGTAGTGATGAGCGACAGGGGTCATATTCAAATTTGTGATAATTCTCAAATATTTTGTAGAATATTCGTCAAATAGTGCTATATATATTCGTTATATCGAATATTCGTCATTTTTTCCATCTGAACACATAATTCCCCCTGCATCTTGCTTGTGGGCCAATGAGTCATTTGCCCACAAGCAACTTAAGCAGGGAGGAAGCATTACTTAAGATGGAAAAAAAATGACGAATATTCTAAAAACAAATATATAGCACTATATTGAATATAGTGCTATATATTAGTTTTTTAGAATATTCGTCATTTTTTTTTTCCATCTGAAGTCATGATTCCTCCCTGCTTACGTTGCTTGTGGGCCATTGACTCATTGGCCCACAAGCAAGAAGCAGGGGGGAATCATGTGTTCAGATGGAAAAAATAACGAATATTCGATATAACGAATATATAGCACTATATTCTAAATATTCGCAAATTCTCAAAGTGGCGATATTCGTGATAAAAATTTGATTTTCGAATATTCGTGCTCAACACTATCAACCAGGTGCCAAACTAATTAGAAAAGGCAAACTTCCACTGAGCAGTGTGTATGCTGGTCTGAGAGTAAGACCCAAAGCTGGTCAGAAACCTGTGTCACACCTTGTGGATACCTGAACGTAAGGATATTTATTTTTCATGAACTTTTACTTGTTGCTGAAGCAAGCCTGTATAAATTGCTGGTTGTGACCAATAAATCCCGGACAAGGAAACTATATCTCTGCCAGTCTGTGCCTGTATTGCCTGACTAAAAGACTATCTGAAAGGGTCCCAGTTTACAATATATGTATTGGTTGGCTTAGTTTCAGACAGAATTTTACACCAGAATTGTGGTGCAAAATGTTGCATATGAGGCCACTTCCCTTTCCAATCATGTCACACCCATTTTCAGCTAAGCCACGCCTCTTGGTGGGCTAACTTAAATGCACCAAATTCCTCCACATTTTGGCACAATGTATACCATAATATAGGTGAACTAACATTACTGTGTTCTGACTTTTTATCTTAGCAAGCATAAACTCTTTTAGCAATTTGTGCTACAGTAGCTCTTCTGTGGGATCAGACCAATGAACTGCATGGCCCAGGGAGCACCAGAGTGAGTATTGCTACCATGACTACTACTCCTATCATCACCACCACCACCACTCCTGTCCTCCTGGACCTGCTGCATCTGCACAGTGTGGCAGCACTGATTGAATAAGGTCAGACTGAGCAGAGACACACTCCCAACTGGTAACAACCATGTAGACCTTAATTACAAATTCTAGCAGGAATAATAAAGGAATGACACATCATAGAGTCTTAAAAAAAGACGCTCCAAAATTGTTATTACAGGGGGATGTAGTAGTTGCTAAAACAAAGTTGTCAGGAGAGTTTACAAAGCATCTTTAAATCCACCCAGAAGAAATGGACCCTAACTGCAAATGAGGTTGTCTTTTTTTGAAATCTTACGGCCCATTATTGTAGCCTAGGCTAGGCCCACTGAATGATCTCGTGCTCTGGTGGGCCAGTCAGATGCTGACACTAGAAAGTATACATGCGTCTTGAAAATAGGTTTACCCATGTAGCTGAAGATACTGAGATGAAGCAGCAGATGGCAGCATTGGCAAATGAAATTCTAACTATGCTAGAAAGAATATTCTCAAACTGCAGAAATCAACCATTTATCATGTGAAGTAAAAGCTTTACAAACATACCGCAACACTTACTACACTGCCTATTAAATAAGAGTAATACCTGATCACTGGGCCCAGTTTGATTTATGTTAAGCAGTGCCGGTTCAATAGTCTATCATTGCTGAACCTCTGTTAATAATGAATTAAGTAGGAAAACGTTCCTTCAAATGACAAAGATGAAAAGGTTCATATAAATGTATCACTGAGAAGCATTTTCCAAAGAGAAAGTATTGTAAATTTTATAAGGGAACAGTTAAAAATTATTGTGGTGATCATTTTTGATCACGTGAGACATATAAGATGGTCATCCCTTTGTACTGTACCTGCCCAACTGTTGGAGGAAACAATTCTTATCTCACCCCCTAATAAATTCAGTTAATAATAAAATTGTACTATTCTTTTTATGGTTTCATGTGTCACGGGGCTTTTGTGTATCAAACACTGAAATGTAATTCTTAGCTGATAAATGATAGAAGCAAATTCTTACCTCCCCAAATTGTTCTTACCTGGGCCTGGTTATACAAGCTTGATTGCAAAGGCGTAACATGGTGCTCCTGGGCCCTAATGCAGAATCTTTAAAGGAAATGTGTCACCAAAATTTTTATCTGCCAGTTAAAACCAGATAGCAACATCTGTTTTTATTTTCTGATTGCAGATTTGTTTACTCTATGCCCTAAACATGATTATGGGGAGGCCATCTTGCCTTAGCTGTTCTCAATAGCATCTAGAAAGCATTAAGAAAATTGCTTTACAGAAGCCCCATTGACCATAGACGCATTGGTCTGGACGTCACTGACTTCTATGGGACAGTTTTCTAGGCATGCTCTGTCACCTGGGCAGGAAAGAATAGATAAGCTTTGACAGTCACCTATTGTGAATGGTGGATCCTGTCTTATCTATACACAGAAGTGATATCGTTGCAGGCTGGATTAGAGTGACAGATAAGCAGGTAACTGCAGTAAAGTGATCTGTACAGACCAAGAAGTGGCTCCTATTATTAGGCCTAGTGCCTAGTGTAGGACTTTATGTTTAAATATTGATATTGACATGGAAAATTAAAAATATCATCACAAATTCTTAAAAAATATGTAAAACATAAAAATGTGATTTAAACAATAGTGATGAGCGGCAGGGGCTATATTCGAATTTTATGAATATTTGGGGGAATATTCAGAATATATTCGTGAATTTAAGACTATTTTTTAAGCTACATTTACCAAGCTACTAGTAGTTTCCTGAGACTGGAGAAAATGGTTAGCATGGCAGAACATTAAAAATGGCTTCATATGTAGAGATGTCCCGAACTATTTGCCGGCGAACATCACTTGTTCGCGTTCACCGCGGTGGGCGAACATATGCGATGTTCGGTCCACCCCCTATTTGTCATCATTGAGCAAACTTTGACCCTGTACCTCAGTCAGCAGACACATTCCAGCCAATCAGCAGCATACCCTCCCTCCTAGACCCTCCCACCTCCTAGCAAAAAGCAAGGACAGCATCCATCTTAGATTCATTCGGAAGCTGCAGTCTTAGTGAGAGGAGGGACAGTGTAGCTGCTGCTGATTTACTAGGGAAATCGATAGCTAGGCAAGTGTATTCAGTGTCCACTCCAGTCCTGAAAGACTTATCTGATCTGCTGTAAGGACAGCGTCCTGACAGCACCCCAAAAAGCCCTATTTAGGGCTAGTACATCAGTCTGCTTTTCTTTTTTTTATTCCTCTGTAATATAATTGCAGTTGCCTGCCAGCGTGTGTGTCAGGCCCACAGCGTATACTGTGCCCACTTGCCCAGTGCCACCACTCATATCTGGTGTCACAGTAGCTTGCATTTAAAAAACAAACAAACATTTTTTAATTGTAATATAATTGCAGTTGCCTGCAAGCATGTGTCAGGCCTACAGCATGTACTGTGCCTGCACAGTGCCACCACTCATATCTGGTGTCACAGTAGATTACATTTAAAAAAAATCAAAAAACTTTTTTGACTGTAGTATAATTGCAGTTAGTTGCCTGCAAGCGTGTGTGTCAGGCCTACAGCGTGTACTGTGCCAACTACTGCCAGTGCACAGTGCCATCAGGGCCACTCATATCTGGTGTCACAGTAGATTACATAAAAAAAACTAAAACTTTTTGACTGTAATATAATTGCAGTTAGTTGCCTGCAAGCGTGTGTGTCAGGCCTACAGCGTGTACTGTGCCAACTACTGCTAGTGCACAGTGCGACCAGTGCCACTTATATCTGGTGTCACAGTAGATTACATAAAAAAACCTTTTTTGACTGTAATATAATTGCAGTTAGTTGCCTGCAAGCGTGTGTGTCAAGCCTACAGCGTGTACTGTGCCAACTACTGCCAGTGCACAGTGCCACCACTCATATCTGGTGTCACAGTAGATTACATAAAAAAAATACATTTTTTGACTGTAATATAATTGCAGTTAGTTGCCTGCAAGCGTGTGTGTCAGGCTTACAGCGTCTACAGTGCCAACTACTGCCAGTGCACAGTGCCACCAGTGCCACTCATATCTGGTGTCACAGTAGATTACATTTAAAAAAAAAAAACGTTTTTGACTGTAATATAATTGCAGTTAGTTGCCTGCATGTGTGTCAGGCCTACAGCGTGTACTGTGCCAACTACTGCCAGTGCACAGTGCCACCAGTGCCACTTATATCTGGTGTCACAGTAGACTACATAAAAAAACCTAAAACTTTTTTGACTGTAATATAATTGCAGTTAGTTGCCTGCAAGCGTGTGTGTCAGGCCTACAGCGTGTACTGTGCCAACTACTGTCAGTGCACAGTGCCCACCACTCATAGCTGGTGTCACAGTAGCTTGCACGCATAGTACAACTAATCTAAAAAAAATGACAGGCAGAGGCAGGCCACCACGCAGGGGCCGTCGTGGTTGTGGTGCTGTGATTTCCTTTGGCCCTAGAATAATGCCCAGTGTTCAGAGGCCACGTACCCTGAACTCAAAGTTCTGAGGTCATAGTTGACTGGCTAACACAGGACACCCAATCTTCTACAGCTTCCGCTCGGAACCTTGACCCACCATCCTCCTCCAGCTCAGCTTCGGGCACCTCTTAAGTTACCACTCGCCCGCCTGCCGCCAACACCAACACTCACACCACAGCTGCTTCACTTGATCTGTCAGAGGAGTTATTTACACATCAGTTGGAAGAAATGAGTGATGCGCAACCATTATTGCCACAGGATGTAGATAACAGGGATATGTCTCGGTCAGGCAGCATTACACACATGGACGTACGGTGTGGTGATGATGATGTTGTACCCGCTGCTGCTTCCTTTGCTGAGTTGTCAGATCCAAGTGAAGCGGTTGATGATGACGATGTGTCCGTGAATGTCACGTGGGTGCCTGCTCAAAGAGAAGAAGAACAGGGGGAAAGTTCAGATGGGGAGACAGAGAGGAGGTGGAGACGAGTTGGAAGCAGGGGGAGGTCGTCGCGAGGAGCTAGTGGCACAGTCAGACAGCATGTATCGGCACCCGGGGTCAACCAGACAGCACGCCAATCAACACATGCTGTTGCCACCACCAGAATGCTGTCATTGCAAAGCTCAGCAGTGTGGCATTTTTTTGGTGTGTCTGCCTCTGATAACAGCGATGTCATTTGCAACCTGTGCCAAAAAAAACGGAGTCGTGGGAAGTCCAACACCCACCTAGGTACAAGTGCTTTGCGAAGGCACATGATCTCACATCACAAATGCCTATGAGATCAACACATGATGACGAGTACAAGCAGCACACAAACTCAAAGCCACCATCCTCCTCCTGGTCCAGCATCTTCAGCCACGTCAACCACTGCTGTCCTCCTTGCCCCCTCTCAACCATCCGCCACTCCGCCTCTCGCCTTGAGCAGTTCTTGCTCATCTGCCCACAGTCAGGTGTCTGTCAAGGAAATGTTTGAGCTTAAGAGGCCAATGTCAGTCACCCGCTTGCCCAGCGTCTGACAGCTGGCTTGTTGGAACTCTTAGGCCCCTTTCACACGGGCGAGTATTCCGCGCGGGTGCGATGCGTTAGTTGAACGCATTGCACCCGCACTGAATCTAGACCCATTCATTTCTATGGGGCTGTTCACATGAGCGGTGATTTTCATGCATCACTTATGCGTTGCATGAAAATTGCAGCATGTTCTATATTCTGCGTTTTTCACGTAACGCAGGCCCCATAGAAGTGAATGGGGTTGCGTGAAAATCGATTTTCACGCATGGGTTCTAGGTGACAGTCTATTCACTGTATTATTTTCCCTTATAACATGGTCATAAGGGAAAATAATAGCATTCTGAATACAGAATGTATAGTATAATAGTGCTAGAGGGGTTAAAAAAAATAAAAAGTTAACTCACCTTCTCCTCTTGATCGCGTAGTTCCCGGTCTCTTTACTTCTTTAATGATGAGCTGTGGGCTAAAGGACCTGTGGTGACGTCAGATCACATGCTCCATCACCACGGTGATGGAGCATGTGATCTGACGTCACCACAGGTCCTTTAGCCCACAGCTCATCATTAAAGAAGTAAAGAGACCGGGAACTACGCGATCAAGAGGAGAAGGTGAGTTAACTTTTTTATTTATTTTTAACCCCTCCAGCACTATTATACTATGCATTCTGTATTCAGAATGCTATTATTTTCCCTTATAACCATGTTATAAGGGAAAATAATACAATCTTCAGAACATCAATCCCAAGCCCGAACTTCTGTGAAGAAGTTCATGTTTGGGTACCAAACATGCGCGATTTTTCTCACGCGAGTGCAAAACGCATTACAATGTTTTGCACTCTCGCGGAAACATCGTGCGTGTTCCCGCAATGCACCCGCCTCTTATCCGGGCCAAAAATAAGACGCCCGTGTGAAAGAGGCCTTAGCCCACCAGCTTTTACCATACAAGCTGGTGGAGTCTGAGGCCTTCAAAAAATTTTTTGCTATTGGGACACCGCAGTGGAAGGTACCTGGCCGAAATTTCTTTTCACAAAAGGCAATCCCCAACCTGTACTCTATTGTGGAAAAGGAAGTCATGGCATGTCTGGCACACAGTGTTGGGGAAAGGGTCCATCTGACCACTGATACCTGGTCTGCAAAGCATGGTCAGGGCAGGTATATCACGCACACTGCGCATTGGGTAAACCTGCTGACGGCTGCCAAGCATGGAATGCGTGGCTCTGCAGAGCAGTTGGTGACACCGCCATGACTTGCAGGCAGGCCTGCTGCCACCTCCTCTACTCCTCCTACTCCATCCTCTTCGCTAACCTCCTCGGCTGAGTCCTCTTCTGCTGCTGCTGCGTCTTGCTCCACATCAGCTGCACCCCCCCAGCTCCCTAGGGGCTATTCCAGATCCCGGATACGACAGTGTCACGCCATCTTGGGGTTGACTTGCCTGAAAGCAGAGAGTCACACCAGACCAGCACTCCTGTCCGCCCTGAACGCACAGGTGGATCAGTGGTTGACTCCGCACCAACTGGAGATCAGCAAAGTTGTGTGTGACAACGGAAGCAATTTGTTGGCGGCATTAAATTTGGGCAAGCTGACACATGTGCCGTGCATGGCACATGTGTGTAATCTGATCGTACAACGCTTTGTGCATAAGTACCCAGGCTTACAGGACGTCCTCAAGCAGGCCAGGAAGGTGTGTGGCCATTTCAGGCATTCCTACATGGCCATGGCGCACTTTTCAAATATTCAGCGGTGAAACAACATGCCAGTGAAGTGCTTGATTTGTGATAGCCCCGGCACATTGGAATTCAACACTCCTAATGTGCGACCGCCTGCTCCAACAAGAAAAAGCTGTCAATGAGTATTTGTATGACCGGGGTGCTAGGACAGCCTCTGCCGAGCTGGGTATTTTTTTGCCACGTTACTGGACGCTCATGCGCAATGCCTGTAGGCTCATGCATTCTTTGAGGAGGTGACAAACCTAGTCAGTCCACCGAAGGCACCATCAGCGACATTATCCCATTTTTTTTCGGCCTGGAGTGTGCCCTGCGAGTACTGGATCAGGCCGTAAATGAGTGTGAAGAGGAAGAGTTGTGGTCACTATCACCACCAGAAACAGCCTTATCAGCATCGCTTGCTGGACCTGCGGCAATGCTGGAAGAGGAGTCTGAGGAAGAGGAGTCAGAGGAGGAATGTGGCTTTGAGGAGGAGGAAGACCAACCACAACAGGCATCCCAGGGTGCTCATTGTCACCTATCTGGTACCCGTGGTGTTGTACGTTGCTGGGGGGAAGAACAGACCTTCAGTGAGATCAGTGAGGACGAGGAACGGACATGAGTAGCTTGGCATCCAACCTTGTGCAAATGGGGTCTTTCATGCTGTCGTGCCTGTTGAGGGACCCGTGTATAAAAAGGCTGAAGGAGAACGACCTGTACTGGGTGGCCACGCTACTAGACCCCTGGTATAAGCAGAAAGTGCCTGAAATGTTACCGAATTACTGGAAGTCGGAAAGGATGCAGCAGTTCCAAAACAAGTTAAAAAGTATGCTTTACACAGCGTATAAGGGTGATGTCACAGCACAATGGGAATCTAACAGGGGAAGAGGTGAAAGTAAACCTCCTTCTACCATGACCACGCTGGCAAGGACAGGACGCTTTACAGACGCGTTGTTGATGGAGGACATGCAGAGCTTTTTAAGTCCTACGCATCGCCACAGCCCTTCGAGGTCTACCCTCAGAGAACGACTCGACCGACAGGTAGAGACTACCTCGCCTTAACTGCAGATATCAACACTCTAAGGAGCGATTAACCCCTTGACTACTGGGTGTGCAGGCTTGACCTGTGGCCTGAGCTATCCCAATTTGCAATAGAACTTCTGGCCTGCCCCGCTTTAAGTGTCCTGTCAGAAAGGACCTTCAGTGCAGCAGGAGGTATTGTCACTCAGAAGACAAGTCGCCTAGGTCAAAAAAGTCTAGATTACCTCACCTTTATTAAGATGAATGAGGCGTGGATCCTGAAAGGACTGACAGTGGGCGATACATTTGACTAAAAAAGGCCTGATGAGATGAGCTGCCTTGGGCTAAAAATGGTCCACACGCTGCTGTATTTAATCTCTGAATGCCGGATGACTTGCGTGACTTCTCCGCCACCAACTGGGGTTCAAGCCGCAATGTTTTAGTGCACTTTCTGCCTGGAAAGCACGGGCTGCAACAATACCAAATTTTTCAGGCATGTGTACGTGCCTAATTTTTCTGGCCTCTGGTGCTGCACTGTGGCTTCAAAAACCAAACAAAAAAAAAAGGCACATACATCTGTCAATTCCCCTTCGTGATCGTTACCTTGTTGTGGTGAAGGGGCTTGCGTATCACAATGAAGCGATCTCCTCTATGAGTGTGTTGGCAATGGCAATGTTGGCACACCCCAGATGATAAGGTCGTTGCTTCATTGTGAACAGACCAAAAGCGATCGGCTGAATAATTTTGCATAGAAAAAAACATTCATTTTCTTTGTGATCATCTAAGGTGATCATTAAAGCCTACTAGGCCAACAATGGGCCCACACTGCAGAATCATTGTTTTCTGGGTCACTTAACTGTCACTGAACTACCTCAGCACGACCATAGGCTATGAAAAACTACCATCGCCTGCAATCTGCCAAACGTGTGCATGAGCACAGTCATCACTACACCAAGATTGACGCATAGAGGAATAAAATTTATGTCATGAGTGTGTCAACTATTGTCAACTCTTTGCAGTTGTCTAAAATCTATTCGATAGACGTCCCCTGATAGGGGACGTAACAGGGATTAAACTGATAAGAATAGTACTACTTAACACACCACTCATATAGGGTGGCACAGTACATTGCACGGCGCACGCGCAGTGCCCCGAATTGGAGGTAGGAGGACCAGCCAAGCATCTTTTTTCCATCTCCCGATTCCTAAAATCTATTTCATAGACCGGCCCCTGATAGGGGACGTAACAGGGAGTAAACTGATAGGAATAGTACTACTTAACCTACCACTCATATCAGTTTACTCCCTGTTACATCCCCTATCAGTAGACATGTATGGAATAGATTTTAGGAACTTGAGGAGGAAAAAGATGCTTGGTCGGTCCTCTTACTTCCAATTTGGGGCACTGCGCGTACGCCTTGCAATGTACTGTGCTACCAGATATGAGTGGTATGTTAAGTAGTACTATTCCTATCTGGTAGCACAGTACATTGCAAGGCGTACGCGCAGTGCCCCAAATTGGAAGTAAGAGGACCGACCAAGCATCTTTTTCCTCTTCCAGTTCCTAAAATCTATTCCATACATGTCCCCTGATAGGGGACGTAACAGGGATTAAACTGATAGGAATACTACTACTTAACATACCAATCATATTGGGATTGCACAGTACATTGCACGGCGCACAGGCAGTGCCCCAAATTGGAAGTAAGAGGACCAACCAAGCATCTTTTTCCATCTCCCGGTTCCTAAAATCTATTCCATACACGTCCCCTGATAGGGGACGTAACAGGGATTAAACTGATAGGAACAGTACTACTTAACATACCACTGATATCTGGTAGCACAGTACATTGCAAGGCGTACGCGCAGTGCCCCAAATTGGAAGTAAGAGGACCGACCAGGTATCTTTTTCCATCTCCCCGTTCCTAAAATCTATTCCATACACGTCCCCTGATATGGGACGTAACAGGGATTAAACTGATAGGAATAGTACTACTTAACATACCACTCATATTGGGATTGCACAGTACATTGCACGGCTCATGCGCAGTGCCCCAACTTGGAAGTAAGAGGACCAACCAAGCATCTTTTTCCATCTCCCGGTTCCTAAAATCTATTCCATACACGTCCCCTGATGGGGGACGTAACAGGGATTAAACTGATAGGAATAGTACTACTTAACATACCACTCATATCTGGTAGCACAGTACATTGCACAGCGCACGCGCAGTGCCCCAAATTGGAAGTAAGAGGACCGACCAAGCATCTTTTTCCATCTCCCGGTTACTAAAATCTATTCCATACACCAGCCCCTTATAGGGGACAAAACAGAGATTAAACTGTTAAGAACAGATTTTCTTTTTTATAAAAAAAAAAAAGAGGACAGCCTCTGCGGAGCTGGGTATTTTTGGGCCGCGTTACTGAACGCTCATGCACAATGGCTGTAGGCTCAGGCGTCTTTTGTGAGGTGATAAACCTGGTCAGTCAAACCCAAGGCAACATCATCAACCTCATCCCATATGCGTTTTTTCTGGAGCTTGCCCTGCGAAGAGTGCTGGATCAGGCCGTAGATGAGCATGAAGAGGAAGAGTTGTGGTCACCATCACCACCAAAAGCAGCCTTGTCTTCGTCGATTGCTGGACCTGCGGCAACGCAGAGAGAGGAGTCTGAAGAAGAGGAGTCAGATGAGGAAGGTGGCTTTGAGGAGGTGGAAGACCAACCACAGCAGGCGTCCCAGGGGGCTTGTTGTCACCTTTCGGGGACCCTTGGTGTTGTACGTGGCTGGGTGGAGGAAGAGACCTTCAATGACGTCAGTGAGGACAAGGAACGGGACATGGCTAGCTTGGTATCCAACCTTGTGCAAATGGGGAGTTTGCGGTTGTGCAAATGGACTGTTTGCGGTTGTTTGCGGTGCGTTAAACGGGCGGTCACTGTGAAGCAGGCGTAACCCTTACACTACCTGATCGATACAACATCATACCTGATGTTTTAAAGCATGTTATTCCAAACAATTTAGGAATGTTAGGTGATTTATGCCCTTTATGGATTAAAACCCGACTCTGCGTCAACTACGTAATTTTCTATGGGAGTTTTGCCATGGATTCCCCTCCGGCATGCCACAGTCCAGGTGTTAGTCCATCACAAGTTTTCCATCACTATTGTGGCCAGAAAGAGTCCCTGTGGGTTTTAAAATTCGCCTGCCTTTTGAAGTCTATGGCCGTTCGTGAACATTTGCGAAAATTCGCGTTCGCCATTGGAAAACGGAAAATTTTATGTTTGCGAAATCTCTATTTATATGCAGTTAGAGTGCTCCAATATACTCGATAATGCGCTAATCGGCACTAATGATACGAATATTTTGTCGTAATACCTGAAACTTCACATTTTAGCAGGTCTGCATGTATGTATCACACTACCTAACACACTGCACTGCAACAGCTATACTATATCAGGATATAACCTACACTGACTATCTCCCACTAACTATCTGTATTATTATTATTATTATTATTTTTTTTCCAAATCTTTTTTATTTTAAGCAAGACATGGTACAGATAATGCATAACACTTTGTACTAAAAGAATAATCACTTTAAGTACATAACATCGTGATTTCCACAATAGAGAATTGTAAAGATTAAGTGTCTTGCTCATTCATTTCTTTTCGTGACATAGAACAATGAAGAAAATGTCCAACCAGTGAAAACTTTTAATTCTCCCCCTCTTCCCAACCCAGAACTGAAACCCCCCTCCCCCCATCCCTCCCAGGTGCTTCTGTTTCCATTCATTTCCACCTAATCAAAGAAATGGTTCACTTCAGCGATTAAGTGGACAGGCTATCTCCCGGGATCGCCCCCCATCTCAACTCCCACCAACACATAGTCTACCCAGGTTTCCCTTTAGTTGGGATGTGAGGTACCACTTTGTCAGAAGGGAGACATCAGCTCCTCAATTTCTTAATCAGACAGAACCTCAATGACAAACTATCTGTATTGTATATATCAGCTATCTAACTATCTATCTAATATAGTGTGGAAAGCACAGAGCACATCAATGACACTGCTGTCTCTTTCAGAACTTGGGACTAGGGATGTTGCTAAGCTCAGACAAAGACATTGCAGCCTTCTGATTGGCCCACAAGCAAGAAGGGAGGTTACTGATGAAAAAAAAAATCTAGACTATTCGAAATTATGAATAAATATCAATCACTATATTCTAAATATTCGCAAATTCTTGTAGTGCCGATATTCACGATTAATATACTCGCGATTCGAATATTCGCACCCTACACTATTAAACAATAGATCATTTTCTGACTTGTGTGAGAGCAGTCAGTGTTTGTACTGCCATGAGGAGGAGGTGGAAGAGAAAGCTTCAGACTCCAGGTATAGCCATATTGGTAGTGGTAGTACTGACACCCGTATCCATGGTTTTGGTGTTGGGGACAGTGACAGTGGCTGTTGGGGCAAATGAAGAACAGGGTAGAAGGGCCAAAGAATCCACCATGATATCCAACAGTCTGATAGAAACAGCATGAAGGGTGAGGACTGCAATGACGATTGTGTGCTGGACAGGACCTGGGAGCCGGATCAGGAGGAGGCAACATCAAAGGAGTAGGGTAATGGAGGCAGCAATAAAGAGCAGAGGCCAAGTACCACCCAAAGAACATCCAGAGCCTCGTCTCCTTCGGGATCTGGTGGGTGGGTTAGGCTGAAAACATGCCAGAGTTAAGCTCAGCTTGGCTGCTTCTATCTCTACTGTGTGAGTATCTCCCATCTGGAATTTTTTCTCCATGCTGCTGGAAGGCAAAAGCATTGAGACTTGGGCAGGCAAACACAAATGTAGGCACCACAGCTCTACTGAACCACATGAAGCGGCATCACCCCATCCCATGGGCAAACACAGGTGGCAGCAAGCCACCACAGCAGGAGTTCCATCATTCTTTTGGTCCCCCTTGCACCAGCCAGGCCACATCAACGAGCAGTACAGTGTCTTTCAAATTGTCAACATCCCTTTCCGCTTCTCCCTGTTGCGCCTTTTCATAGGTATATGCATTGATATCCAATTATTCTAGTAAAGATGGATGTTCATTGCCTTTAAGAGCCATGCTTGACTATAGTTTGAATTTTGTATGTCTTGAGTAGGCCGAAGTAAGGTCGCACAAAGGTTTCTGCTTTTTAGTGTTATTCTTCTCATGAATGTACCAGTCTGAGAAGAGGCCTCCTTGTCTACTTATAAATTTATGAGGGGAGATAAAGATAAGCTCTATGCAGCTGGTGATAATTACCTATACAATTAGGTATTTATTAATGATGCAAAATAAATAATATTCATGTATTCATTTAATGAGCATTAGTCCTTACCATAAGACAATCAGTAGGACACATATATATTACTTTATATTATATTGTTATATGTTATAAAGACAACATGTATCCAATATATTATGTATATTTCTCATTAGGAGAATAGCAGAAGTGAGATTCCTACTAGGACTTGGTAAGAGACACAGAAAATGATATTTCATTTTATTAAGACTAATTTGATAGTTTGGTGAAATTATACCATCTAGATTGGCAAATAAATACATTTATTAATTGATCATCTCCATATTGAGATGTAGTCCTAGGATATTGTGAGACTTCATTCTACCTGCAGAAGAATCAAGACTCATAATCTAGCAAAGCATAAATTATTGCCCATATATATATATATATATATATATATCATTCTTAACCAAGCTAAGTGATGGATTCCCACAGGAAAGACTTGTTTCAAGTCCTTCCCATTTAAGATATGGTCTAGCAAAGATCCTAGATCCCTGTTATGTCTTAATAGCCTTATCAAAGTCATATTTGTGAAAATAGTCCAGGATGGGGCGGAAGGATACAGTTATCTCTTCTAAGTTATATCCTTGAATGGATTTTCCCATCTTGAAGTCATGTGATGTGTAGTTGGTTAGAGGGGGGCGGAATGTATTTAGCATTCCATATTGATGTCTAGGATTAGACATGCCCATCTTGATATCACGAGGTTTTCTCTGAACAGAACTTATGTTCCTACTTTGATATCCTAGCCTAATAACAGCTTGGTTATAATGTGACAATAATGTTATTGTATTGTTAAGCTTGTAATTAGAGTTGAGCGAACACCTGGATGTTCGGGTTCGAGAAGTTCGGCCGAACATCCCGGAAATGTTCGGGTTCGGGATCCGAACCCGATCCGAACTTCGTCCCGAACCCGAACCCCATTGAAGTCAATGGGGACCCGAACTTTTCGGCACTAAAACGGCTGTAAAACAGCCCAGGAAAGGGCTAGAGGGCTGCAAAAGGCAGCAACATGTAGGTAAATCCCCTGCAAACAAATGTGGATAGGGAAATTAATTAAAATAAAAATTAAATAAATAAAAATTAACCAAAATCAATTGGAGAGAGGTTCCATAGCAGAGAATCTGGCTTCCCGTCACCCACCACTGGAACAGTCCATTCTCAGATATTTAGGCCCCGGCACCCAGGCAGAGGAGAGAGGTCCCGTAACAGAGAATCTGTCTTCATGTCAGCAGAGAATTAGTCTGCATGTCATAGCAGAGAATGAGGCTTCACGTCAGCCACCACTGCAACAGTCCATTGGCATATATTTAGGCCTAGCACACAGGCAGAGGAGAGAGGTCCCGTAACAGAGAATCTGGCTTCATGTCAGCAGAGAATCAGTCTGCATGTCATAGCAGAGAATGAGGCTTCACGTCACCCACCACTGCAACAGTCCATTGGCATATATTTAGGCCTAGCACACAGGCAGAGCAGAGAGGTCCCGTAACAGACAATCTGGCTTCATGACAGCAGAGAATCAGTCTGCATGTCATAGCAGAGAATGAGGCTTCACGTCACCCACCACTGCAACAGTCCATTGGCATATATTTAGGCCTAGCACACAGGCAGAGCAGAGAGGTCCCGTAACAGACAATCTGGCTTCATGTCAGCAGAGAATCAGTCTGCATGTCATAGCAGAGAATGAGGCTTCACGTCACCCACCACTGCAACAGTCCATTGGCATATATTTAGGCCTAGCACACAGGCAGAGCAGAGAGGTCCCGTAACAGACGATCTGGCTTCATGTCAGCAGAGAATCAGTCTGCATGTCATAGCAGAGAATCAGGCTTCACGTCAGCCACCACTGCAACAGTCCATTGTCATAAATTTAGGCCCAGCACCCAGGCAGAGGAGAGAGGTCCCGTAACAGACAATCTGGCTTCATGTCAGCAGAGAATTAGTCTGCATGTCATAGCAGAGAATCAGGCTTCATGTCAGCCACCACTGCAACAGTCCATTGGCATATATTTAGGCCTAGCACACAGGCAGAGGAGAGGTTCATTCAACTTTGGGTAGCATCGCAATATAATGGTAAAATGAAAATAAAAATAGGATTGAATGAGGAAGTGCCCTGGAGTCCAATAATATATGGTTATGGGGAGGTAGTTAATGTCTAATCTGGACAAGGGACGGACAGGTCCTGTGGGATCCATGCCTGGTTCATTTTTATGAACGTCAGCTTGTCCACATTGGCTGTAGACAGGCGGCTGCGTTTGTCTGTAATGACGCCCCCTGCCGTGCTGAATACACGTTCAGACAAAACGCTGGCTGCCGGGCAGGCCAGCACCTCCAAGGCATAAAAGGCTAGCTCTGGCCACGTGGACAATTTAGAGACCCAGAAGTTGAATGGGGCCGAACCATCAGTCAGTACGTGGAGGGGTGTGCACACGTACTGTTCCACCATGTTAGTGAAATGTTGCCTCCTGCTAACACGTTGCGTATCAGGTGGTGGTGCAGTTAGCTGTGGCGTGTTGACAAAAGTTTTCCACATCTCTGCCATGCTAACCCTGCCCTCAGAGGAGCTGGCCGTGACACAGCTGCCTTGGCGACCTCTTGCTCCTCCTCTGCCTTGGCCTTGGGCTTCCACTTGTTCCCCTGTGACATTTGGGAATGCTCTCAGTAGCGCGTCTACCAACGTGCGCTTGTACTCGCGCATCTTCCTATCACGCTCCAGTGCAGGAAGTAAGGTGGGCACATTGTCTTTGTAGCGTGGATCCAGCAGGGTGGCAACCCAGTAGTCCGCACAGGTTAAAATGTGGGCAACTCTGCTGTCGTTGCGCAGGCACTGCAGCATGTAGTCGCTCATGTGTGCCAGGCTGCCCAGGGGTAAGGACAAGCTGTCCTCTGTGGGAGGCGTATCGTCATCGTCCTGCCTTTCCCCCCAGCCACGCACCAGTGATGGACCCGAGCTGCGTTGGGTGCCACCCCGCTGTGACCATGCTTCATCCTCATCCTCCTCCACCTCCTCCTCATCCTCGTCCTCCTCGTCCTCCAGTAGTGGGCCCTGGCTGGCCACATTTGTACCTGGCCTCTGCTGTTGCAAAAAACCTCCCTCTGAGTCACTTCGAAGAGACTGGCCTGAAAGTGCTAAAAATGACCCCTCTTCCTCATCCTCCTCCTCCTCCTCCTGGGCCACCTCCTGTTCCATCATCGCCCTAAGTGTTTTCTCAAGGAGACATAGAAGTGGTATTGTAACGCTGATAACGGTGTCATCGCCACTGGCCATGTTGGTGGAGTACTCGAAACAGCGCAACAGGGCACACAGGTCTCGCATGGAGGCCCAGTCATTGGTGGTGAAGTGGTGCTGTTCTGTAGTGCGACTGACCCGTGCGTGCTGCAGCTGAAACTCCACTATGGCCTGCTGCTGCTCGCACAGTCTGTCCAGCATGTGCAAGGTGGAGTTCCACCTGGTGGGCACGTCGCATATGAGGCGGTGAGCGGGAAGGCCGAAGTTACGCTGTAGCGCAGACAGGCGAGCAGCGGCAGGATGTGAACGCCGGAAGCGCGAACAGACGGCTCGCACTTTATGCAGCAGCTCTGACATGTCGGGGTAGTTGTGAATGAACTTCTGCACCACCAAATTCAGCACATGCGCCAAGCAAGGGATGTGCGTCAAATTGGCTAGTCCCAGAGCTGCAACGAGATTTCGCCCATTATCACACACCACCAGGCCGGGCTTGAGGCTCACCGGCAGCAACCACTCGTCGGTCTGTTGTTCAATACCCCGCCACAACTCCTGTGCGGTGTGGGGCCTGTCCCCCAAACATATGAGTTTCAGAATGGCCTGCTGACGTTTACCCCGGGCTGTGCTGAAGTTGGTGGTGAAGGTGTGTGGCTGACTGGATGAGCAGGTGGAAGAAGAGGAGGAGGAAGCCGAGAAGGAGGAGGTGGCAACAGGAGGCAAAGAATGTTGCCCTGCAATCCTTGGCGGCGGCAGGACGTGCGCCAAACAGCTCTCCGCCTGGGGCCCAGCTGCCACTACATTTACCCAGTGTGCAGTTAGGGAGATATAGCGTCCCTGGCCGTGCTTACTGGTCCACGTATCTGTGGTTAGGTGGACCTTGCTACAGATGGCGTTGCGCAGTGCACACTTGATTTTATCGGATACTTGGTTGTGCAGGGAAGGCACGGCTCTCTTGGAGAAGTAGTGCCGGCTGGGAACAACATACTGTGGGACAGCAAGCGACATGAGCTGTTTGAAGCTGTCTGTGTCCACCAGCCTAAATGACAGCATTTCATAGGCCAGTAGTTTAGAAATGCTGGCATTCAGGGCCAGGGATCGAGGGTGGCTAGGTGGGAATTTACGCTTTCTATCAAATGTTTGTGAGATGGAGAGCTGAACGCTGGCGTGTGACATGGTTGAGACGCTTGGTGACGGAGGTGGTGGTGGTGGTGTTGGTGGTACATCCCCTGTTTGCTGGGCGGCAGGTGCCAACGTTCCTCCAGAGGCGGAGGAAGAGGCCGAGGCGGCAGCAGCAGAATAGGCCGAGGCGGCAGCAGCAGAAGAGGTAGCAGGGGGAGCCTGAGTGACTTCCTTGGTTTTAAGGTGTTTACTCCACTGCAGTTCATGCTTTGCATGCAGGTGCCTGGTCATGCAGGTTGTGCTCAGGTTCAGAACGTTAATGCCTCGCTTCAGGCTCTGATGGCACAGCGTGCAAACCACTCGGGTCTTGTCGTCAGCACATTGTTTGAAGAAGTGCCATGCCAGGGAACTCCTTGAAGCTGCCTTTGGGGTGCTCGGTCCCAGATGGCGGCGGTCAGTAGCAGGCGGAGTCTCTTGGCGGCGGGTGTTCTGCTTTTGCCCACTGCTCCCTCTTTTGCTACGCTGTTGGCTCGGTCTCACCACTGCCTCTTCCTCCGAACTGTGAAAGTCAGTGGCACGACCTTCATTCCATGTGGGGTCTAGGACCTCATCGTCCCCTGCATCGTCTTCCACCC
Source organism: Bufo gargarizans (assembly GCF_014858855.1). Taxonomy (NCBI): domain Eukaryota; kingdom Metazoa; phylum Chordata; class Amphibia; order Anura; family Bufonidae; genus Bufo; species Bufo gargarizans. Next base: position 629,659,217 of record NC_058080.1, on the reverse strand, counting down.
AGTCTTGATCCCTGACCTCCTGTTCAGTCTGCACACTGCAGAAAGACGCAGCAGTTGGCACCTGTGTTTCGTCATCATCAGAGACATGCTGAGGTGGTATTCCCATGTCCTCATCATCAGGAAACATAAGTGGTTGTGCGTCAGTGCATTCTATGTCTTTCACCGCTGGGGAAGGGCTAGGTGGATGCCCTTGGGAAACCCTGCCAGCGGAGTCTTCAAACAGCATAAGAGACTGCTGCATAACTTGAGGCTGAGACAGTTTCCCTGGTATGCATGGGGGTGATGTGACAGACTGATGGGGTTGGTTTTCAGGCGCCATCTGTGCGCTTTCTGCAGAAGACTGGGTGGGAGATAATGTGAACGTGCTGGATCCACTGTCGGCCACCCAATTGACTAATGCCTGTACCTGCTCAGGCCTTACCATCCTTAGAACGGCATTGGGCCCCACCATATATCGCTGTAAATTCTGGCGGCTACTGGGACCTGAGGTAGTTGGTACACTAGGACGTGTGGATGTGGCAGAACGGCCACGTCCTCTCCCAGCACCAGAGGGTCCACTAACACCACCACGACCATGTCCACGTCCGCGTCCCTTACTAGATGTTTTTCTCATTGTTATGGTTCACCACAACAACAAATATATTATTTGGCCCAATGTATTGTATTCAAATTCAGCGGGATATAAATTTGAGGCCTAGTATTTAGGCGCTGGGTGACCGGTATGGATTTAGTGACAGAATTAGACTTGGAAATGCACAGAAGCGTGTGTGTGAAGTTATTCTGAATGACCCAATGTGCACCTTGAATATTATATACCCTTTTTGGGATAGATTTCAAATAGCTCTGATATAGCAGGAACCACTAAATTATGAAATTGCTAAATTGGGAATTGTACTTCAACCCAGAACAAAAAATGTGCTTTGACGGGCACTAAATAACTTTCCCAGCTACAACAGTACAGCGGTAACGAGAGATTTAGAGGGATTTAAATTTGAGGCCTAGTATTTAGGCGCTGGGTGACAGGTATGGGTTTAGTGACAGAATTAGACTTGGAAATACACAGTAGCGGGTGTGTGTGAAGTTATTCTGAATGACCCAATGTGCACCTTCAATATTATATACCCTTTTTGGGATAGATTTCAAATAGCTCTGATATAGCAGGAACCACTAAATTATGAAATTGCTAAATTGGGAATTGTACTTCAACCCAGAACAAAAAATGTGCTTTGACGGACACTAAATATCTTGCCCAGCAACAACAGTACAGCGGTGGGTAACGAGAGATTTAGAGGGATTTAAATTTGAGGCCTAGTATTTAGGCGCTGGGTCACCGGTATGGATTTAGTGACAGAATTAGACTTGGAAATGCACAGAAGCGTGTGTGTGAAGTTATTCTGAATGACCCTATGTGCACCTTCAATATTATATACCCTTTTAGGGATAGATTTCAAATAGCTCTGATATAGCAGAAACCACTAAATTATGAAATTGCTAAATTGGGAATTGTACTTCAACCCAGAACAAAAAATGTGCTTTGACGGACACTAAATATCTTGCCCAGCAACAACAGTACAGTGGTGGGTAACGAGAGATTTAGAGGGATTTAAATTTGAGGCCTAGTATTTAGGCGCTGGGTCACCGGTATGGATTTAGTGACAGAATTAGACTTGGAAATGCACAGAAGCGTGTGTGTGAAGTTATTCTGAATGACCCTATGTGCACCTTCAATATTATATACCCTTTTAGGGATAGATTTCAAATAGCTCTGATATAGCAGAAACCACTAAATTATGAAATTGCTAAATTGGGAATTGTACTTCAACCCAGAACAAAAAATGTGCTTTGACGGACACTAAATATCTTGCCCAGCAACAACAGTACAGCGGTGGGTAACGAGAGATTTAGAGGGATTTAAATTTGAGGCCTAGTATTTAGGCGCTGGGTGACAGGTATGGGTTTAGTGACAGAATTAGACTTGGAAATACACAGTAGCGGGTGTGTGTGAAGTTATTCTGAATGACCCAATGTGCACCTTCAATATTATATACCCTTTTTGGGATAGATTTCAAATAGCTCTGATATAGCAGGAACCACTAAATTATGAAATTGCTAAATTGGGAATTGTACTTCAACCCAGAACAAAAAATGTGCTTTGACGGACACTAAATATCTTGCCCAGCAACAACAGTACAGTGGTGGGTAACGAGAGATTTAGAGGGATTTAAATTTGAGGCCTAGTATTTAGGCGCTGGGTCACCGGTATGGATTTAGTGACAGAATTAGACTTGGAAATGCACAGAAGCGTGTGTGTGAAGTTATTCTGAATGACCCTATGTGCACCTTCAATATTATATACCCTTTTAGGGATAGATTTCAAATAGCTCTGATATAGCAGAAACCACTAAATTATGAAATTGCTAAATTGGGAATTGTACTTCAACCCAGAACAAAAAATGTGCTTTGACGGACACTAAATATCTTGCCCAGCAACAACAGTACAGCGGTGGGTAACGAGAGATTTAGAGGGATTTAAATTTGAGGCCTAGTATTTAGGCGCTGGGTCACCGGTATGGATTTAGTGACAGAATTAGACTTGGAAATGCACAGAAGCGTGTGTGTGAAGTTATTCTGAATGACCCTATGTGCACCTTCAATATTATATACCCTTTTAGGGATAGATTTCAAATAGCTCTGATATAGCAGAAACCACTAAATTATGAAATTGCTAAATTGGGAATTGTACTTCAACCCAGAACAAAAAATGTGCTTTGACGGACACTAAATATCTTGCCCAGCAACAACAGTACAGCGGTGGGTAACGAGAGATTTAGAGGGATTTAAATTTGAGGCCTAGTATTTAGGCGCTGGGTCACCGGTATGGATTTAGTGACAGAATTAGACTTGGAAATGCACAGAAGCGTGTGTGTGAAGTTATTCTGAATGACCCTATGTGCACCTTCAATATTATATACCCTTTTAGGGATAGATTTCAAATAGCTCTGATATAGCAGAAACCACTAAATTATGAAATTGCTAAATTGGGAATTGTACTTCAACCCAGAACAAAAAATGTGCTTTGACGGACACTAAATATCTTGCCCAGCAACAACAGTACAGCGGTGGGTAACGAGAGATTTAGAGGGATTTAAATTTGAGGCCTAGTATTTAGGCGCTGGGTCACCGGTATGGATTTAGTGACAGAATTAGACTTGGAAATGCACAGAAGCGTGTGTGTGAAGTTATTCTGAATGACCCTATGTGCACCTTCAATATTATATACCCTTTTAGGGATAGATTTCAAATAGCTCTGATATAGCAGAAACCACTAAATTATGAAATTGCTAAATTGGGAATTGTACTTCAACCCAGAACAAAAAATGTGCTTTGACGGACACTAAATATCTTGCCCAGCAACAACAGTACAGCGGTGGGTAACGAGAGATTTAGAGGGATTTAAATTTGAGGCCTAGTATTTAGGCGCTGGGTGACAGGTATGGGTTTAGTGACAGAATTAGACTTGGAAATACACAGTAGCGGGTGTGTGTGAAGTTATTCTGAATGACCCAATGTGCACCTTCAATATTATATACCCTTTTTGGGATAGATTTCAAATAGCTCTGATATAGCAGGAACCACTAAATTATGAAATTGCTAAATTGGGAATTGTATTTCAACCCAGAACAAGAAATGTGCTTGAACGGACACTAAATAACTCGCCCAGCTACAGCACTAGGGACAGATTTAGCTGGATATAAATTTGAGGCCTAGTATTTAGGCGCTGGGTGACCGGTATGGATTTAGTGACAGAATTAGACTGGGATATGGCCAAAAAATGAACAGACTATTGCTGGTTAAATGCACTTGGTGTGACAGCTTCACCCTGATGTAGGCTTTAGCCAAAAAACAACCACACCATTGAGGGTTAAATGCACTTGGTGACAGGCGCAGCTTGCCCCTGATTTTGTATATGGCCAAAAAATGAACAGACTATTGCTGGTTAAATGCACTTGGTGTGACAGCTTCACCCTGATGTAGGCTTTAGCCAAAAAACAACCACACCATTGAGGGTTAAATGCACTTGGTGACAGGCGCAGCTTGCCCCTGATTTTGTATATGGCCAAAAAATGAACAGACTATTGCTGGTTAAATGCACTTGGTGTGACAGCTTCACCCTGATGTAGGCTTTAGCCAAAAAACAACCACACCATTGAGGGTTAAATGCACTTGGTCGCAGCTTGTGCTGGCGCACCACAAGACACAAAATGGCCGCCGATCACCCCAGAAAAATGAGACTGACAAACGGTCTGTGCAGCCTAAAAACAGTGAGCAATTGAGGATCAGCAGCTCAATGATCCACAGCTGCAGATCGATCAGTTAATCAAGTCCTTTGGAGGAGTTAATCTGCCTAATCTCGCCCTACTGTCGCAGCCGCAACCTCTCCCTACGCTAATCAGAGCAGAGTGACGGGCGGCGCTATGTGACTCCAGCTTAAATAGAGGCTGGGTCACATGGTGCTCTGGCCAATCACAGCCATGCCAATAGTAGGCATGGCTGTGATGGCCTCTTGGGGCAAGTAGTATGACGCTTGTTGATTGGCTGCTTTGCAGCCTTTCAAAAAGCGCCAAGAAAGCGTCACAAAAGCGCGAAGAAAGCGACGAACACCGAACCCGAACCCGGACTTTTACGAAAATGTCCGGGTTCGGGTCCGTGTCACGGACACCCCAAAATTCGGTACGAACCCGAACTATACAGTTCGAGTTCGCTCATCCCTACTTGTAATGCTTTATATTAACGCTATATATATTAACGCTATATATATTTACTAATATATGTTTATAACCTTGTAACCAATAAACATGTGTATTATTGTATAATGCAGAACTACATATTTATCAACGTCATCTCATGTCAAATAGAACTTATTTATCTGAGGAAATAGTCAGAGTCAGATGTGAATTGTATCAATTAGGTTGTCTACAATTCACCAGGTCATGATTTTAAGAATTTATGACAAATTTTATAAATTGTATTTTTATGACCATAATTAATAATTCTTAATTGATTTATTACTTCTCAACATAAATGGAGGTCCCACTGAGATATGATTGATGGGATGACATCCCGTTCAGACTTCTTCTCCTCTTTTGCTCTATTGTCATCCATCGCTAATGGAATGCATGGCAAGAAAACAACTCTATGCACCCAGCAATCCAATAATGCGCAAGCTTAATTTTCACCTGCCTAAGTTGCTGGCATTGGAGTTACTTCTATACCATTTAGTCGAGTCTGCTGCCTTTAGGGAGCTAATGGCGTTCGCTCATCCTTGCTGGAAGATACCTAGCTAGCATTATTTCTTCCAAAAAGCCATCCCTGCCTTGTACTTTCATGTGGCAGACAATGTGGGCCGCTCCCTGCGATTCTCAAGGTTCACACCACAGTGGATACCTGGAGCAGCTTTTACAGGCAGGGACGGTACATGTCTTTCATTGCCCACTGGGTCAATGTTTTTTCTGGCAGCTGGAAAGCAACATCCCAGCAACAAGGCCAGGTCCTTTTGACCCCCATGATTGTATCGACCTGGCTCCCACACCAGGCACTTATCTGCCTCCATGGCACTCGCCTGTCCAAGACAGCAGCAGCAAGGCACAAGGTTGCTCACACTACCCCTCTTTCCTATTATATGTGTAAAAGTCAAGCATTGCCACACCGTGTTATAGCTGATTTGCCTGGGCGAGAGTAGCCACACTGGTGAGCAGTTGCTATAGTACTTCAAACAGCAGACATCCTGCTGGCTGTCATCCCGCTGACCCCAACTGGGCAAGGTGGTCAGCGACAATGGGCACAACATTGTGGCTTCCCTAAACGTGGGTAAAATAACACAAGCTCCCTGCATGGTGCATGTCATCAAGCTAGTGGTGCAGCACTTTCTAAATAAGTTTGACTTGTGCAAGTTGCTGGCAAAGTCCAGTAGACTGTCTAAGCACTTTAGCCACTCTTTCATAGTGAGGAATGATCTCCTGGACCTGCAGCAACAGAATAGCCTTCCACTACACCACTTAATACGAGATGTGCCAACTCGCTGGAATTTGACTTTGTTTAAGCATCTGTACGAGCAACAGAAAGCTGTGAAAGCCGTTGTCATACACCAGACAGCCTGAGCAGCAGGGAGCATGTGTTGCTTCAAGGTCAGGCAGTGACAGCTCATCCAAGACGTCTGTTGGGTGCTAAAGCCCTTTGAAGCGACTACAAAGTTTGTCAGCAGGGACAAATGTGGCACGAATTATGTCATTCCTCTTTTATATTTATCTTACAGACGTTGATGCTCATGCAGCAGGGGACAAAGGCAGAAGAACAGCTAACGCATCTAGCTTTTTGCCCTATAGCTGTTGGGGATCCACAATCTGCCATTGAGGAGAAGGAGGAGGATGAGGATGAGGAGCTGCCACTGAAAGAGGAGTAGTCGGAGATGGAGGAGCAAGAGGATGATGATGATGGCACCGGCTACAACATCCAATCATCTCAGTGGGGGGGGGGGGGTAGAACCAAGTGAGATGAGGAAATAGTTCTCATTGTCTGAATATTGTATTTGTGTAAAGGAAGTTAAATGATTTGAACTGATATTCTGCTCTTTGGCCACAAGATGCCGCTGTCTCCTAAACACAGCTAACCGACTGTATTTCTGTATTACGAGATGCTCAGAGGTGGACTTACAAGCTTAAAAAGAAGTGAGGCAGCCTCCATCTTAGTGTGAGCCTGGGAGAAGCATACAGGAGCTGTGTGATAAGAATCCCTTGACATCCAAGCATGAGAGCATCCTTCAGGTACCAGCGCTGCAGCCAAGTGGAGCTATCACATCTGATATGGCAGATAACAGACATGCGGCACAGAGGGGAGGAAAGGAGAGTACCCTTTCACTAGGGAGAGGGAGGAGTGGTGACCCCTAGCTCACCTAAGACTGGCACCTGGCTGCCCTGATGTCCATTGGCGGATTATAATAGGGGCGTTTGGGTCAGCAGCCCCGGGCTCAGGGTGAGTTAAGAGCCGATGTTCATTCTGAACAGCAGGGCAGTGGCCTGTGTGAGTGTGATAAAGGCACTCAGGCAGAGCAGCAGTGGCTAAGGCCAGCAGCAGCCATTTTAGTCAGATTACAGCCAAAGCTCCAAAGTGGCTCCTCAGATACAGATACAGCCTGTATCTGAGGAGCCACTGTGGAGCTTTGGCTCTAATTTGACTGAAATGGCTGCTGCTGGCCTCAGTCTCTCTGCCACCTGCTCAGCAGGTTCCTCTCTTTTGAATATCAAAATGGTGGATTATTATCAATCCTTCTCCTCACACATGCCCAAACCAGCACACTAAGTTTTTGAACATCAAAATGGTGAGTTATTAATCCCTGTATGATACAGGGATTAATAATCCACCATTTTGATGTTTAAACACTCTCTGGGCTGGGCATGTGTGAAGAGAAGTTTCAAAACTGGTTCTACGGAAAATTTACTTAGTTGTCCATAGCAACCAATTTGATCCCACCTTTCATTTTTCAGATTTCCTTTCGGAAATGAAAGGTGGAATCCTATTGTTTGCTATAATTAACCAAGGCAGCCTTTTAAAGGCTTCCGTTTTGCATTCCGTCATAATACAAGTCTATAGGCAGCATAACGGATCTGTCCTTCCGTATTATGAATTCCGTTATTTTCCGTTATAACCATTTTATAACGGAAAGCCATAACGGAATCCAGAACACAGATGTGAACCCACCCTAAGGCCTTTTTTTTAGTGATGGATTTCCATTTTCATTAGATTTAGGCAAGAGTACATGTGTTCTGTAACTTCTTGCCTCCGAAAAGTCACGCAACATTTTTTAAAATGATAGTCAAAGGTGTTGAACTGCGCCTTGAGACATGGTGTGACTGCAATACAACAGTAGCAAAAAATCCATCCAAGTTTTAGATTTTTGTGTGACTGTTGCGTCACAGCATATTGCAGCGTGACACCATAAACAAAATTATAATTACAAAAAATGTTGTGCAACATTGATGAAGCAAAAATGTTGCACGACACATGTTGCAGCGTAGTTGCACCCTTTTTGTTGCGCGACTTGTTGCGTGACATATGTCGCCGAGTAGCCCTTGCCTTACCAAAATGTTTGATGTGGTTTGAGCATCTCGTATGGCATGGAGAACTTATTAAAATTTTATTACTTAGTACTCACTATGTAGACAGCTCTTTTAACTTCACTCACATATTGTAGGGAAATCTGACTGAAAGGGTTCGACTGTCCAATGTAATAACTCTTCTACTGCACCCCATCCCAGGTCTATGAAGGCATCAATGCTATCATTCAAACAGGGCTTAAATTTGGTGACCAGTTCTAATCTAACTGTAGATAATTTGAAGTTTTTGGCCTTACAATCTGTAACCGGTACCCTAATTCATAATACTGGTGCTTTCTTATGTGACTGAGGACTCTATGGACCTCTTCAGACATCATGGTTCAGAAGCTGGTCCTTGCTCTGTTCCTCATAGCAACTCCTGTGACCATCAGACCACTTCAATCAGTGGGTGGATCTGGAGGTTAAACCTGACAATTTTCAGAACAATTAGTATTTAGAACTTGATACTGGTCCTGTATGCTTCAAACCATGAGAGCTGCGTGGAGATGCCCTTTTGACTGCTGTCATTACAACAGTGTACCTGTGCAAATATAGGGCGCCACCATTGGGGGTGAATATAAATTTTGAGTATTTTCAATGTCTCTGTATGTGAATGAACACCTCACCCTTCCATTTTAGAAAACCTAATTTATTTCCTTTGGCTGTAACTTTATCACTAGTCATGGGGAGTATTGTTTGTTTCCTTGAAGTTTTCCCCTTCAATCATGATTGAAATTCTAAGAATTATAAACTACTTTAGTGCTTCATATAACTCAGTTAGCAAATTGATCTGACATCAATACTTATATAAAAATCCATGTTAACTTTGTGACTCTCTTATTCCGTTTATTTCATCTCAAAGGTCATCTCTCCTCATTCATATGAAAAACATAAGGTTATTTGAAAAGCGCTGTTATTCCTATGTAATCTGCACAGTTTACCGTCTGGAGTCCAGCAATTTTCCTGTGTGCATTTTATCTTACAATGGAACTTGTTAAATTAATAAAAACAATGCTTTTCTTAATCCTGCTTTCATATCTCTGCGCAGCAGGTTACAGTGGTAGAACTGTGTAACCCAGTGCAATCCCAATTTTCCTTGCTGTGACAGAATGAGATTTAGGATTTTAAAACAAACATGCCTATTATTTTAAAAGTAGGTAGGGGCACTTTCTAAAATCTCCTCTGTGAAGTAATATGCTTCCTCTAAGTTTTGCATATTGTTGCCTTTGATAAGGAAAGTTGGAGATGCTTAGCATGGTCACGCATATAGAATTTCATATTTGTTTTCTAAAGTTTGTTTTGTCTCAGGCATAGGGCAGAAGCTATCGTATTACTATGAGTAAATTATCACATATGGAGTGTTTTCTATCGCTAATATTCGGCTGGTACAGTAAAGAACATATAATAAATCCATGGGAGGTGTTCATTTCATTTTTGAGCTATGATTAGCGATGAGCAAGCATGTTCGGCTGAACTGCTGTTCGGCTCGAGCTATGCTCGGCAGATCCGAGTGCTCGGCCAAATACTTTGGGTGCTTGAGTACAATTTAATACAATGAAAGTCAATGGGAGACCCGAGCATCAAATCAGGCACACCCTGTTCTGAAGAAGAGAGGGTGTCTGGTTCTCAAAAAAGGTTAGAAATTGATGGAAACCCCATCAAGATGGTTTGGAACCAGCATTAAGAGGATGGCTAGATGCATCTTGGACTCCTTTTATCTACAACATATAATAGACAACCACACAAAGGCTATATGCCAAAAGCCAGCATAAGTCAGCATAACTTACAATGGCAGCCTTGTGTGTTATGAGACATTCCAAACCAGCTCTCATCTGACTGAGAGCCAGTAAGCCTCAAAGTTATTTTAGATCGGTTGGATGGCTTGGGTGGACCTGCGCACCTAGATCAATATCATTAGGGAGACAAAACGTTTTTTTTATTGTCCTAACATAATATTCAATAACCTTTCTATACAGTTTTGTCATGTAAAAACTCATAGGGCTTATGGGAAAGACATGCAAATGAGCCGAATCTGCCTTGTTTTTCAGCTGTCATAAGATGACATGAAAACCAATAGATGACGCTATTGCGTTATGAACAGCACCATCTATTGGTTTTACAGTCTTATGACAACAGACTAATAGTTTTGTCAGAAGACTATAAAATCAATAGATGGCGCTGTTCATAACTCAATAGCGCCATCTATTGGTTTCATAGTCTTCTGACAAGAATATTAGACTGAGTCTTATGACAAGGTTATTAGTGTAGCCTTTTGCATGGAAAATTCGCAATACAAATTTGCTATTAGAATATTCGCGATCTACACTAGGATGATATCTGACACTGGGAAAACTGAGTAATAACTCAGTGATAAAAATCTGACACTGGGAAAGCTGGGTAGTAAGTCAGTGCTAATATTTCACACTGGAAAATCTGGGTAATAACTCAGTGATAAAATCTGACACTGGGAAAGTTGGGTAATAACTCAGTGATAAAATCTGACACCTAGAAAGTTTGGTAATAACGCAGTGAAGATATCTTAGAAGCAAATGTTCTAATCGCTAATTTTTATCGCTAATTTTCCATGGTGCTGTTCATAACTCAATAGAGCCATCTATTGGTTTTCATAGTCTTATGACAGCTGAAAAACAAGACAGATTCTGCTCATTTGCAGGTCTTTCCCATAACACCATTTTTATGCAAATTCGTTTTTACATGACAAAACTGTATGGAAAGGTTATTGAATATTATGTTAGGACAATCAGAAAACTTTTTGTCATCCTAATGATATTGATCTAGAGGTGCAGGTCCACCCAAGCCATCCAACAGATGCAAAATAACTTTGAGGTTTTCTGGTTCTCAGTCAGATGAGAGCTGGTTTGGAATATCTCATAGTGCACAAGGCTGCCATTGTAAGGTATGCTGGCTGTTATCTGTCTCATGGGTAGATTAATGGCTTGCACATACCTGGCTTTTAGCATATAGCCTTTGTCTGGTTGTCTATTGTATGTTGTACATAATAGGAGTCTAAGATGCATCCAGCTATCCTCTTAAAGCTTTTTCCAAACCATTTTGATGGGGTTTCCATCAATTTCTAACCTTTTTTTATGAACCAGACACTCTCTTCTCTTCGGAGCAGGGTGTGCGTGGTGTTTTCCCATTGACTTCCATTGTGCTTGGTAGAGCATACTGATGCTTTGGTGCTCGCTCAACACTAGCTATAATGCCACTCAAGCCCTGAATATAATGTCCCTCTGCTGTAGTCCACGATCCCTGCCTTCAGATTGACAGTGATAGACCTTTTGGTCTAGCGCTGAGATCCTGCTCCTGCGCACCTGTGCTGTGACTGAGCAAGGGATTTCAGCGCTAGACCAGAGGTTCTAGTGCTGTCAATCTAAAGGCAGGGAGTGTGAACTACAGCTGAGGGGCATCATTACGGAGCACCAGGGGCATTGCTGGAGTGGTGGTCGAACTGCATAAGCTCACCTCCTGGTGCTCGAATACTTAATTTGCATATTTCTAAAAGTAAAATTTATTTCACCACAGGACCACCGACAGCACAAAGAAAGGCACAATTTTTTCAGCATCACCAACCCTACCAGGCTATATGCCTGGTAGAATAGCATTAATCCGGCTGACAGAACCTCTTTAAACGGGTTTTCCAGGATTTCAATATTGATGACTTATCCTCAGGATAAGTCATTGATATCAGATGAGCATAAGATTGGTGGGCGTCTGACACCTGGCACCCCATCAGCTGCTTGAAGAGGTTGCGCTGTGGTACTTTTGTGAGTGTCATTGCCTCTCCCTAGGCATGTAACATTATGTGCAGTGGTTAAGTGGCCTATTTCTAGGAATAGGCCTGGGCTGTAGTACCAAGCCAAGTCACTATACAATGTACATCCCCATGCTTCATAAGTTGTGAGGAGGCCCCTGCGCTCACCAGAGCAGCACAGCTTCTTCAAACAGATGATCCACAGGAATGCCAGGAATTAGACCCTTCTGATCAGATATTGATGACCTATCCTGAGGATAAGCCATCAATATCAAAATCCCAGAAAACCCCTTTAAGGCCCTAATATTTGCTAAGCAATGAAATGTTATTGTTGCACTCAATTGATAAGAGTCCTCTCTGTAACAGACACGATATTACTATGTCAGTTTTGTAACATACGTAGGTAACGATGATAGTAGCAGAAAGGAAATGCATCAATCTCATTATTTCCAACTAACATTTTCAAATCTTCACTACCCTCAGAGAGTCTGCGCTGTCATAAGATAATGTGAATTTACTGCAACTTTACAGGGAATATAAATGTTTCACAATGCATGTAGAAAACACAGTCACTATGTGACCTATGAAACCGGCTGACCTGTTCCATGTGCACTTGGCAGCTGAAGGCATCTGTGTTGGTCCTATGTTCATATGTGCCTGTATTGCTGAGAAAAAAACATGTTTTGATATATGCAAATGAGCCTCTAGGAGCAACGGGGGCGTTTCTGTTACACCTAGAGGCTCTGCTCTCTCTGCAAATGCAGCACCTTCTCCACTTTAATTGACAGGTCCAAAGTGGAGAGTATGCGCCAGTTGCAGAGAGATCTGAGCCTCTAGGTGTAATGGCAATGTCCCAATTGTCCTTAGAGCCTCATTTGCATATATTTAAACATCACCTTTCTCAGCAATGCGGGCACATATGAACATGGGACCAACACAGATGCCTTCAACTGCCAAGCGCACATGTAATTGGTCAGCCAGTTTTATACAGTAGGTGTAAATCTGTTGATAGATGTCCTCTAAGATCCATTTTAATGCTATCCTGGCCCATATAATTTTTACCTCCGTGGAAAAATACCATGTACCTTTCCCTGTCTGAGTCCGATGCCACATCTATAAGCGTTAGTTGTATTAGGAAGCTAAACATTTATGTCCAAGCTGTGAATACCACACCACAGTTACCACAAATTGGTGAGCTGCATCAGTACTTGCCATGGTTTCAAGCACTAGAGCCACTTTAACGAGGTTCTCGGGAATGAATTAAATGAAATTACAGAAAATACCTAAATGTTATTCTGTTATAAACACTTTCCCAAATATCTTTTATTATTTATAATGGCTTGTTTTCTCTAGGGAGCATGCATTAGAGGAAATAAAATGGCCACTGCTTTACTAGCACACACAAAACTCGTCCTAATAACACAGCTGGGATGGAACACTTCAAAGGTTACATAAAAACTGATATCAACTGCGTGTGGGAAATGAGCAATGTGAGGGGCCAGGGGGATGTCCATGTGTCAGAAACTGATATGGACGCTGGCTAGGTGCTGATGTAGATTTCAGTTATTTATGCCAGTAATACAGAGTGGGTGAAGAAGGCAGTCTGTTGTGGGACTGCATACAAGTGCTGCTGCTCATTAGCCACAGCTCCACCCGTCCGTCCTCCTGGCTGTATTTTCACTTCTACGTCAGCATCTAGCCAGTGTAAATATCAGTTTCTGACACATGGACAGCACAAATTTATTAAGAGGCTTTCACAGATTCATACATTTGTCACATTTAGGCCTCACACACAGATACACACGCAATTCACGGATCTGCAAAACACGGATACCGGCCATGTGCATTCCGCATTTTGCCGAACGGCAAGTATGGCCCTTGATAGACCTGTCCTATCCTTGTTTGTGATACAGACAAAAATATGACATCTTCTATTTCTTTTGCTGAGGGAGTGGCAGAACAGAGGTATGGATGCGGACAGCACACTGAGAGCTGTCCGCATCTTTTGGGGCTCCATTGAAGTGAATGGGTGCACATCCGAGCCTTACTTTAGTAAGTGTGCACTGTTGTGTTTTTTTTATAAACATTGCTGCATATGACCAGTCCCCAAATATGAAAAAGAAAACTGCATTGGTGGGAAGATTCAGCATAAAAAATAAATAAAAAATTGTAGATACATTTTAAAGGAAATCCAATAATTTAAACTTTTCCACATTTACAATTTTTCTATTGCTGTATACGTATAACCATATTATACACGCACATACAAATATAGTTCTCCTTTCTAAATATTATTTAAGTGGTAGGTAGGTCTACCTGTAGAGTGTGCTCCTGCACAAAGAACATGGAAAATGCTTATTTTACCATCAATGATAAATCTACCAGACCATTAACATTTTGGGTTTGTTCTTTACTTCTAAGTATACCTTTAGCCAGACGTCTTTGTGTGACATTTAAAATAGTTTTCTGCTTAATGTCTAACCTTTATTGATCATTTTGATCTTCCTGCACAGAATCTATTTGTATATGTTACTGAACACTGATGTATATAATAAAACTTCTGCCCTATTTACATTAATTGTTGCACTGCGCCATCCAGACATCATTACTTAGCTATCCTGTACACTTATTTTTATGCTATCCGTTTGGCTGTCGGCTTCCTACTTCTAAGCCTATTTTTGTTATTCTTATTTTCCATTAGTCATATTTTTATGTTTGCAATTCATCTTTAGGTGTCAGCTTTTATTATATTACATAACAAAATGCCACAACAAAACTAGAGCTATTCCAGGAGGCCATAGATTTTATTTATAGAAGCAGCATTGCTACTGGTAAGTGCATTTATGTACATGTGTGTAAATCTACAATATATACAGTAATGTGCAAAAAGATTAGGCAGGTATGAAAAAAATGCTTCAAAGTAATAATGCTTTAAAAAATCGAAGTGTTAATAGTTTAATTTTATCAATTAACAAAATGTAAGGCCAATGAACAAAAGAGAAATCTAAATCAAATCAATATTTGGTGTGGGAGGTTGTTCCATCTTGGTGAACTAAGATTTTTTATTTTTTTTTTTTGGTGTAGAAATAGGAAAAAAAAGGAGAAAATATATGTCATAATTGGCATTCAGCGGTGAAGTTACATTGTACTACAGCCCTTTACGTGGTGTATTAATAGGAAAGATACGTATGTCCCATTAGCCGTTCCGCAGTGAATTGTGATTTGTTAAGTTTCTTTTTTGGGGTGTAGAAATAGGAAAAAGAATACGTCTTAATTGCCGTTCTTCGGTGAATATATATATATATTTTTTTTTAGGGGGCGGGGGAGTTTATTAATCAGAAAAAAATATATATACTGTATAAATATGTCTTAATTGCCATTCAGTGGTGAAGTAACATTACTACAGCCTTTTTTGGGGGGGAGGAATTATTTTAATTTTAATTTAAAAAAAATTATCGTACGGTATGTCAAACAGACAGGTGACAGGGGAGTAACAGGCAGTGGCCGAAATGTTTCTGTCGCAGGCAGCAGAAGAAGGGGGGATGGAGCAGGAGTCGCAGCGAGAGGCCTGAGCTCCCGGTGTCATCTAGCGGTCGTGTCTTAACCAGCAACCCAGCAGTGCTTGAATGGTTGAGTCGGTCTTCGAGTTCGTCGCAAGGGACATCAGACACCCCCAGCCAAGAGTTGGTGGGTTCCTCTGCCCGGAAGCAGGCCCTGTGCCCCCACCTGTCCTGGACCTTCCTCTGTCATTTTCAGTTCCCTCAGCGTGAGAAGTATTATATGTCGTAGGCTCGGCTCCACTTTTCAGCGAGGACGAGCTACTAGATAACAGTCGGCAGCTACTGCCCAGCCAAGATCTGGAGGAGACAACTGCCGCTTCCTCCAGTAGACGAGCAAGTAGTGATGAGGAGAGTCGCGTGGGAGCAGGTGTTTTGCGAGCGGTCAGGCTCCTGGGCCTGAGACCATTGAGAGGGACATCAGTAACGTGCAGACAGTAGTGGATGATGATGATTTAGCCGATCACACTTGGGAGCCGGAAAAAGAAGGGGCTTCATCATTAAGTTAAGGGGGTGGCAAGTTGCGTGTGAGGCAGCAGCTGAGCCAGCAGGGTGGCAGCGTGGCTGTGAGTCAGCAGGGTGGCAGCAGTGGGAGGTAAGGAGCCAAACGTGCCCGGGGTAGACCACCTGCTTCGCAGGAGTCTACTGGTCCGGACAGTAGCGGTGCAGGGGTTAACTGAGGCAGCGGTAGCAGGCAGTCAGCGTGGAGTGTGGCAATTTTTTGTTAGGCCACTGGAGGAGGTGGTGAACATGGTCATTTGCCGGGTTTGAGGGGGTATTTAGTGCAGCGGGTGACAAACTTACCCCAACTAGAACTCCTGTCCACCCAAAATGTAGAGAAACTGACCTTTGCGAAAATAAAATAGCCGTGGATCAGCCAGGATTTTCAAACAACAATGCCTGATGCATCAGACTAGATCATCCATGGTGCCACACCAACACTTTGACAAAAGAGACTTGTTTCTTCTGACTACCTGCTTCATCTACTAGTCTGATGACGCAACCCTGCTGCCAGGTGCTCCTACTGTCAGCCACCATCTTCAGCTGGTACTGGTATTGCCCCCCACCTACCCACTCTGTCACTAGGCCACTCTGTGGTCTCCTCATGCTGCTGCCACCTCAACTTTATGTCTCTGGACTACTCTGTGGTCTCCTCATGCTGCTGCCACCTCACCACTATGTAACTGGGCCACTCTGTGGTCTCCTCATGCTGCTGCCACCTCACCACTATGTCACTGGGCCTCTCTGTGGTCTCCTCAAGCTGCTTCCACTTCACCACTCTGTGGTCTCCTCATGCTGCTGCCACATCACCACTATGTCTGGGTTACTCTGTAGTCTCCTCATGCTGCTGCCACCTTAACACTATGTTGCTGGGCAACTCTGTGGTCTCCTCATGCTGCTGCCACATGACCACTATGTCACTGGGCCACTCTGTGGTCTCCTCATGCTGCTTCCACTTCACCACTCTGTGGTTTCCTCATGCTGCTGCCACCTCACCACTATGTCACTGGGCCACTCTGTGGTCTCCTCATGCTGCTGCAACCTCACCACTCTGTGATCTGCTCATGCTGCTGCCACCTTAACACTATGTAACTGGGCCACTTTGTGGTCTCCTCATGCTGCTGCCACTTCGCCACTCTGTGGTCTCCTCATGCTGCTGCCACTTCACTACTCTGTGGTCTCCTCATGCTGCTGCCACCTCAACACTATGCCTCTGGGCCACTCTGTGGTCTTCTCATGCTGCTACCACATCACCACTCTGTGATCTCCTGCTGCTTCCACTTTACCACTCTGTGGTCTCCTCATGCTGCTGCCACTTCACCGCTCTGTGGTCTCCTCATGCTGATGCCACATCCCTACTCTGTGGTCTCCTCATGCTTCTGCCACATCACCACTATGTCATTGGGCCGCTCTGTGGACTTCTCATGCTGTTCCCACTCTCCCTACTTCATGACTGGGCCACTATTTTGGTTGACATCATCATTTATTTGACTGTTTTTCTGATCTGTCAGAAGAAAGGAAAAATGAGATGCACAATGGGTCCTATCTATGTAGTAGCTGTAAGGCCTGTATGGTCCCATCAGAATTGGGTATTAATTTGGTAGCCAAAAGCAGAAGTGGGTACAAAAGACATGCAAATAGTCTATTCATGTGTTATCTCTGTTTTGGATCCACTGTTTTTTCGGCTTTAGCAATACTGATGCATTACTGACAAAATGCTGACCGAGTGAAGGCGGATGCCCAACAGACAGGATCCGTTTTTTGGGAGTTATTGTCAGTGGCGTGCCTGGAGGGGGTTTTCCCTGAGTGCCAGCTATCACTCTGTGGTCTCTTTATGCCTCTGCCAGCTCACCACTCTGTGGTCTCCTCATGCTGCTGCCACCTCAACACTATGTAGCTAAGCTACTCTGTGGTCTCCTCATGCTGCTGCCACATGACCACTATGTCACTGGGCCACTCTGTGGTCTCATCATGCTGCTGCCACTGCACCACTCTGTGGTTTCCTCATGCTGCTGCCACCTCACCACTATGTCACTGGGTCACTCTGTGGTTTTCTCATGCTGCTGCACTTTTACCACTCTGTGGTTTCCTCATGCTGCTGCCACCTCAACACTATGTCTCTGAGCCACTCTGTGGTCTCCTCATGCTGCTGCCACCTCACCATTATGTCACTGGGCCACTTTGTGCTCTCCTCATGCTGCTGCCACTTCACCACTCTGTGGTCTTCTCATGCTGCTGCCTTCTCAACACTATGTCTCTGAGCCACTCAGTGGTCTCCTCATGCTGCTGCCACTTTACCACTCTGTGGTTTTTTTCATGCTGCTGCCACCTCAACACTATGTCTCTGAGCCACTTTGTGGTCTCCTCGTGCTGCTGCCACATCACCACTATGTCATTGGGCCACTTTGTGGTCTCCTCATGCTGCTGCCACCTCACCACTATGTCATTGGACCACTCTGTAGACTTCTCATGCTGTTCCCACCCTGCCCACTTCATGATTGGGCCACTATTTTGGTTGGCATCATCATTTATTTGACTGTTTTTCTGATCTGTCAGAAGAAAGGAAAAATGGGTCAATGGGTCCTGTCTATGTAGTAGCTGTAAGGCCTGTATGGTCCCATCTCAATTGGGTATTAATTTGGTAGCCAAAAGCAGGAGTGGGTACAAAACACAGAAGACATGCAAATATTCTATTCATGTGTCATCTCTATTTTGGATCCACTCCTGTTTTTTTGTCTTTAGCAATACTGATGGATTACTGACAAAATGCTGACCGAGTGAAAGCATATAAAATAAAATAAATAAAAAAATAAAATAAAATTATTTCGTCAAGTTCATCAATACTTTTTACTCTTTTACTATGGCCCTCCATCACCCGTTCTTCCTTAATCAAGTTATCAACTGCTTTTCTCCACTGTCCCACTGTCAGAGGATCTGCCCCTACCCATTTCTTAAGTATAAGAAGTCTAGCTTGAAATAACACTTTGCAGAGAACCACTCGTGTATCTCTATTTAGATTCAGATGTTCAATTGCCCCTAATATACAAATCACAGGATCTTCAGATATTTGGACCTTCAAAATTAAATATACAGTCTCTAATATTTCCCTCCAATATCTAAACAGCCTTGGGCATCTCCAAAAGCAATGTATTAAATCAGCATTCTCTCTCCCACATTTTGAACATCTATCCGAGGCTCTCACACCCATTATCTTCAGTAACCATGGGGATCGATGCAACCTATGCACTATAAAAAACGGTGAAGTCTTATGTGAGCCCCTATTGGAGACCGCTGAATAACTTCTGAGGGCATCTTTCCATTTATCTTCCGTAAAAGATTGAAGTTCATGCTCCCATTTTTTTCTGGCGAGTATTATAATCCGTTTCTTTTTACTCTCCATCAATATCTTATATCTTTTTGCGGTTATACCTCCTCTTTCGCCCTCATTAGTAAATTTGTGTATTATGTCTGATTTTTCTATTTTCTATTTATCCTCCTGAAGAACTGTCCGCAGGGCATTCCTAAGCTGAAAATATTTATACATATCTTTTTGGGGGATCCCAAACTCACTAACCATTGTATTGAAATCTTTCAGTTTGCCCTGTTCAAATAGCTGGCTGAGGTATTTCATCCCTTTTTTTCCCCAGTCTATATAGATCTTAATCGTTTGCAATTCCTTAAGATTTATGTTTTTCCAAATAGGTGTGTAGTACAAAAACTCTTTAATCTCTAAAATTTTTTTGATCTCCACCCATATGTACTCCAATAAATTCAGTATTCTATTACCTGTGCTCTTTTTGCCCAGTGTACCCGATTTCAACACCTCTAAGTGGTTCCATTCCTCTTTCCACCCCAATCTATTTATAACTTGTCTACCCACCAAACCATTTAAAGTACCTTTTATATGACCATATTGTGATATTAAATAATAAAAAAAACAATTTGGAACAGCTAATCCACCCTCTCTTACTGGGAGCTGATCACTTCTTTCTTTATCCTGGGAATAGCACCTTTCCAGAGAAAATCCCCCATTAAACTATTGAGTAACTTAAAAATACTCTGCGGTAACCTCAATAAGCCATTTTGGAGAACTTAAAGTATTTTGGGGAGAAAGATCATTTTTATTAGATTTACCCGACCCTGTATTGACATTGGTAATCTCCGCCAAATATGTACTTTGGTCCTAAGTTCTTTTAATAAGGGGAGTATATTTAATTTTTCGTATTCTGCTATATTTCCAGATATTTGTATACCTAAGTATTTAAAATTCTCATATTTCTCTAACACATGCACCCTTAAATCACCCTGTGATTGTACATCGCCTAACATCAACAAGTGTGACTTCCCCCAGTTAATATTTAATCAAAAAAATATATATATTATCTATTATATCAATAACTCTATTAAACTGATCCCCAGTATTGTGCATAAATAATAAAATATCATCCGCGTACATCAATAGTTTTTCTTCTCCACCGTCATATTGAAAACCTTTAATCTCCCTATCATTTCTTATTATGCATGCCAAGGGCTCAATTGCAATGCCGAATAGTAATGGTGAGAGAGGACATCCCTGCCTAGTGCCCCGATAAAGGGCAAGGGGCAGGGACAAGCTCCCATCCACCATCACTCTAGCCCTAGGATTATGATATATTAGCTGAATCCATCTTATAAATTCCTCCCCTATGCCGACCCTTTTTAATACTGCCCATAAGTACTCCCATTCAATACAGTCGAATGCCTTTTGGGCATCCAGTGAAAGTACCGCTTTCTCCCCCGATTCTAATCTATTAGCTTCGATATTTAGGAACAACCTTCTTATGTTTGAATATATCGTTCTCCCGGGTATGAAGCCTGTCTGGTCCTCATTTATAACTCCCCCAATCACCTTCGATAGCCTCTCGGCCTAAACCTTTGCCAAGATTTTAACGTCCGTGTTTAGGAGAGATATTGGCCTATATGATCCGGGATCTAGTTGTTCTTTATCCTTTTTAGGAATTAGGGTAATAATTGCCTCTTTCATGGATTCTGGTAAATCCCCGATTTTTTTGGCCTCATTCAGTGTTGTTTTTAACTCTGGTATTAACACCTGGGAGAACGTTTTATATATTTCAAAAGGGAGCCCATCACATCCTGGTGCTTTATCCGGTTTTACCTTACTCAAAACCTCTTTTATTTCCGCCATCGATATTTCTTTCTCTAAGTATTCCTTTTGGGGCTGAGATATCTCTCTGAGAGATATCCTATCTAGGTATAGGTCCAGATCTTGTTATGTGTAATGTACCCTAGATTTATAGAGTTCCTGGAAATATTCCAGAAACACTTCTTTAATTCCTTCCGGTGTACTAATTGTTTCACCCGTTTTATCTTTGATCGCCCCTATCCAGGATTTCCCTCTTTGATTTCTTACTATACTTGCCAAAATTTTACCAACCTTTTCTCCCTCTGAAGCTAGGCGGATCCCTTGGAAAAGTAATTCTTTCCTACTTCTATCCATTTGGTATACCTTTAACTTTTCTTGTTGTTCCTCCCATGTTTTCCTATTGTAATCTGTAGGGTGTGTTATACAGGTCATTCTTGCTACTTCTACTTTTTTCTCCAGTGCATTACCTATTTCTCTAGTACTCTTTTTCCAATAATTCACCTTTTTAAAGAGCAATCCTCTCAGATATGCCTTAGCAGTATCCCAAACAATTAGCCTACTAGCAGTGCCATTATATATATATTCGCAATAACCATTTTAACACCTTCTATATTGCAATATAGAAAGAGGTACCTGCCATAGTCATCCGCCTCAAATGCCAAACACTCAAATCTAATCTTATTATGTATCAAAATTGAGACCCCTCTAGAGTAGGTAGTGTATACTGAATGGTACCCCTCCGCTATCCATCTCTTCTGCAACCATCTTAAAGATTCCTTATCCAAATGTGTCTCTTGGAGGCAGATGATGGCTGGCAAGAACCTCTTCATCCACTCAAGGATAGCATGTCTCTTTACTCTCTCCCGTAAACCCCTCACATTCAATGAGAGAATCCTAACCATCTAGCAGAGGCGGAGAAGAAAAAAAAAAAAAAACACGTCCCCCTCTCCCCCCTCCCATAAATACCTCCCCTCCCTAAATAGCCCCCCCTTCGGCTAAACAGCAGTTGGGGCGACTCCATATCTCAGCATATTGACTCCTTTCCCCTCCACCTCCCCCAACCTCAAAGGCCCTCCCCGTCCGCCCACTCGCCAACCTCTTCCGGAGCCTGAAAAAAAACAGTCCTACCTTTATATTCTACCCTTAATTTTGCCGGGAAAAGTAAGCTATATTTTAATCCTGCTTCTCTCAGTCTCTTTTTAACGGCAATATATTCTTTCCTATGAGCATTAGTATAAGCAGAATAATCTGGAAACAATCTTATCTTTTTACCCTCTATCTGATATTTTTCAGAGTTCCTGGCGTCAGATAGTATTGCATCACGGTCCTTAGCAAGTAGACATTTAACCAGTATCTGTCTGGGATATTCCCCGGGAATCCTCTTTTTCATAGGGACCCTATGTGCTCTTTCAACAACGAAAAAAGGGGAGAGGGTATCCACCTTACAATTCTCCCTTATCCATCTCTCCATATATTCAGTACAATTATCTCCCTCTACCCGCTCTGGGATCCCTACGCATCTTATGTTGGATCTTCTTGATCTATCTTCTTGACTTATTAGTTTTTGCTCCATCTTGGTATTCATTTCTTTTAAAAACACTACCTCCTTCTCTAAGTTCTGTACCGAGTGTTCTAAACCAGGGACCCTTTTTTCCATCTCATGTAGACGTTGCCTAATTTTCTCCATCTCATCCCTTATTATACTGACATCTGTCTGCACTGCCCCAATCTGAGTTGCTATATTCCCCATTACATTCTCCATCCTCGAGACAGTGCAGAGTATGTCCTTCATCATCCTTGCATCTGCCTCTGTAAATATCGCTGAGACTCCCCTCTCTCCTCCTCCCCCCGTCGACCCATTCTGTTGGGTCAAAACATGGGGCCCAGGCTCTATAGTATTTTCTTTTTGTGAGCTTCTAAAACCTGGTGAATTCGGAGCTAAAAATGTATTTAAACCCTGTTGTTTGGGCCCGCTCTCTGGGCCTGTTATTGATCTCCTGCCGCTACCACCTGTAGGAGCAGACTGTTTCTTGGGTGGCATTTTAAACTCCCTTTCTCTCACCTTTTCCCCCCCTCTTTTACCCAAGCCACCACCGCTACCAGATTACCAAAATATGAGAAAGCAAACAGACCATTAAAAAACAAAAACAATTTGTTAATATCCCAGAAAATAAACAAATATCACAAATAGAGGGGAAGGGGAAAAAAAAAAAAAGTCCTGCGAGTAGCTTGTAGATAGTCTCTTATTATTCGGCACAGATCCTTAATCTAGTCAATGAAGAAGATATTGTCCGTCCACTTTTTACAAAAATAGCACTGAGTCGTCCCAAACAGATATTCGACGAATCAGATGTCAGTTTTTTTTTTTCCCATTAAATACGATGATGAAGCTGCCTAGGACTAGTATAGTCCGTGGTTAGTCCGGAGGGGTTTAAAGATGTTAAAGATGTTAGAGGTGTTAGAAAGGAGGTTAGTCCTGTAGAAGAACTTCTTCAGAGGGTTAGGGTCAGAGTCCAAATAGGGATAGCATTGGGAGTATAAGTACGGCTGTTATACTGTATTCAACAGTCGACTAAATATCTTCATTCCTCCCTTTTTTTTGTCTTTACTCCCCTCTTTATCTCCCTCTTCCCTCACTTATTACTTTCTGTCTTCCAACAATGCTGAGGACACTTAAAGCCTCAATTTTACATAACGACCTCCGATCTCCACTCTCCACATCCAGCTTCCAACCCCTGTATATTCACTCCTTAGAAGGCATCAGTACAGACCTGAACTGGCTCGCACCGGGGGAGAAGATACAAACGGCCCCACAAGTCTTAAGGGAGCTCTGCAATCTCCGTCTTACACCCCCCAGCCACTCCAGCTCCGTTAGCTCACCGCCTCCTCAGATCTAGATTTTCACCGTTCCTCAGCACCATGCGCCTCGGCGACTCACCACCCAGACAGCAGCGTCTCCGTCAGATAGCTCCCAGCAGCAACAGGCAGGGGTCAGAGCCCGAGCGTCGGCATCTCAGGCGACATCTCGGACCGGCGCAACAAACAAACGATCCGGGATCAGCGAGGCACAGCGATCCGGGAGTGCAGGGAGGTGGCGGCGGGGCGGGGCGGGGGCGGAGCCTAACGTCACACGTCAGACGCTCAGGGCATTACTAATGTGAAGAGGGCAAAATGGGCATTTTTACTATGGAGGGGGTACAGAGGGCATTACTAGTAAAGTGGGCATTACTGTGAAGGGGGCACAATGGGCATGATTACTATAAAGAGGGCACAGTGGGCATTATTAATATAAAGGGGGCACAATGGGGATAATTACTGTGAAGGGGGCACAATGGGGATTATTATTGTGAAGGGGGCACAATGGGGATTATTACTGTGAAGGGGGGCATAAAGAGGGCATTACAACTGTGAAAAGGGGACAGAGAGGGCATAACTTATGTTAGAGGGGCACAATATGGGCATAACTACTGTGAGGGGGCACACATCTGTACAAAACTTCTGTGAAGGTTGTACAATGACGGCAATACTACTGTGAGGGGGCATAATTTTTTTTAAGTATTGGGGAGGGGGGGAGGCAGAAAAAGGACCCGCCCCAGGTGCTGAACACCCTAGGCACGCCACTGGTTATTGTTCTGACGGATCAGAGGATGGGCAAACTAATCAGTGACTTTAACACAAACTTACTGCTGACACCCTATCCACTCTGTCGGGGGGCTCTACTTGTATTGAGCGTTTAATAGAACAGGTTCTGTAGACATCTATGTGGAATCAGCTTACGACAGTGTAAAAGGAGTGCGCTTCTTTTTTATGCTAACATCGAGTTCACACTTGAGTTATTTGGTCAGATTTGGCACCATAACTGCCCAAATAAGTGAAGTGTGCAGTGATTCTAAGAGTGACGCCTGTCATGTGTGTGTCATATTGACAAAATTGTTTCACTACCACAACAGACTCCCTATGTGTGTTACTGCAAGGCACAGTGTTCTACACCACTATACAGGCTCTGTGCAGCCAGGAAATAGCTGTTTTTTTTTAAACGTGATTCGCCACAAATAAATAGAGATCGAATCAAATCTTTTTTGAAAATTTGGCGAACCAACCAAACCGAATTTTTTTGAAATTCGCTCATCTCTAATTAGTAGGATAACATAGTTGATGCTGCAGTTGTCCCTATTGACAAATATATTTGTCTATTGGAAGGGCTTGGGTTTGTGACAGACGTCTCTGATGAACTGCCACTGCCTGACCTTAAAACAACATATGCTCCCTGCTGAGGTGGTATGATGAACGATAAAATCATTCACAGCTTTATACTCTAGCATATGCAAGGTGGAATTCCAGCAAGTTGAAATGTTAGCATAGCAAGCCATACAATGGCCGACCATTCTGTTGCTGCAAGTCCAGGAGGGTGTTTCTTCCCACAAAAGAATTGCTGAAATGCAAGGATAGTTTCCTGGGCATGGCTAGCAAGCTCTGCAAGACATTGTACTTTTTCAAAAAGTGTTGCACAACAAAATTTAGCATGTGTACCATGCAAGGTGCATGTGGTGTTCCGCCAAATGCAGCGTGCAATGATGTTCCTGCCATTGTCACTGCTCACCTTGCTCAGCAAGATTTTTGAGGAGTCTAATCACATATCTTCTGTAGTGATGAGCGAGCATGCTTGGCCAAATACCTGTTCGGCTCGAGCATCGCTATGCTTGGCACATGGCGGTACTCGGCCGAGTACCACATGTGCTCGAGCGGCATGCTTTAGTCTCCTCCTCGCACGTTTTGCGGCTGCATATTGGCTGCTGGCATTACAGTGATTGGCTGGCTGGAGCGTGTCATCGGATGCTATATAGCACCCGATCACGCGGGTCCGGCTCAATGCGAGTAAGGAAGGAAGGGACAGATAGTGTAGGGAGATTATGATTGCAATATATTCCAGTGAATAACGTTTCAAAGACCCAAAAGTCCTTTTAAGGACTATTGTGTGTGGTGGTGGCAGCAATTTAATTGTGCAAAGTAGTACTCGATTTTTTTTCTTATACTTTGCGAAATAGCGATTCTTTTGCTATATCGAAGGTGTCTGCAGTGACTTGTGACATCTGTGCAGCAATAACTTCTGTGTGTCAGGGGCAGAGATAGGAAGAATATAAGTGAAAACAATAATTTTTTTCCCCATAATCCATATTTTTGCTGTCAACTGTGTAATCTGTGAATTGTGTGATCTGCGCTTCAATTCCTTGTGTGGTAGTCAGGCCCAGATATAGGGAAAAAATTTGAATACAGAAAACACTTTTTTTCCCCATAATCTATCCACATTTTTGCTGTCAACTGTGTAATCCGTGAATTGTGTGATCTGCGCTTCAATACCTTGTGTGGTTGTCAGGCCCAGATGTAGGTAAAAAATGTAAAATACAGAAAACAATTTTTCTCCCATAATCTATCCACATTTTTGCTGTCAATGGTGTAATCCGTGAATTGTGTGATCTGTGCTTCAACACCTTGTGTGGTTGTCAAGCCTGATATAGTGAAACATATAAATATAAACTACATTAGAAAACAGTGTCTGTACCGCAGATTCCAATAATCTGGGCCTAAAATAGTGTCCATATTCTGTGGTGTTCTGTGACATATACAGTACTCCATCCGAAAACTGTTTCCTTAGCGTAAATTTAAATAATCAGGGCCCAGTCCTCATCTACTGTCTCTGTAGTGTGTGCGTGTAATACATATCCATGACATATACAGTACTCCATCCGAAAACAGTTACTTTAGCGTAAATTTTAATAATCTGGGCCTAATCTAATGTCCATAGTGTGTTGCTTCCTGTGACATATACAGTACTCTATCCAAAAACTGTTTCTTTAGGGCAAATTCCAATAATCTGGGCATAATATAGTGTCCATACTCTGTGTGTTTCTGTGACATATACTGTCCTGCATCTGAAGACTGAGTTTGTATTGCAAATTCCAAAAATCTGGGCCTAATCTACAGTCCATAGTGTGTGGCTTTCTGTGACATATACAGTACTCATGCGAAAACTGTTTCTTTAGGGAAAATTCCAATAATCTTGACCTAATATAGTGTCCATATTCTGTGTGTTTCTGGACATATACTGTCCTGCATCAGAAAACGTCATCTTTAGCGGACTGTAAAACAATCTGTGCCACATCTAGTGACAAAACCATTAATATGAAGAAGGCGAGGACTAAGGGACGGGGAAGTGGGCGTGATGCTGATGGTGCACCCAGAGGCCGTGGCCCTGAGCGCAATGAAACTGTGCCTGCTGCCAGTGCACCAGAAAAAAAAAAAAAAAAACATCCACTGTACTCAGCTTCATGTCCAACTTAGCTGGGCGGCTCAGGACAACACTGTTGGACCAGTGCGAACAGTTAGTCGGTTGGATTGCTGAAGATAATGCTTCTAGTTGGTTAAGCACCACCCTCTCTTCCACCAAGTCCAGTCTCTGTAGCCAAGAGTCTGGTCAACCGAATCCTCTCTCTGATCATCCTTCCTCCCACCATGGAGAGGCTTGCCAAACGAGTGATCCTACACTCGGATATTCCGAGGAGCTCTCTCCAGCGCCACTATTCGTCTACTTTCACACTTGCGTTCAGAGCGGATCCGTCTGGTGTCTGCACAGACGGATCCGCTCCTATAATGCATACAATGGGATCCGTTCAGAATGGATCTGTCTGCATTATAGTTTAGAAAAAATTCTAAGTGTGAAAGTTGCTCAGACGGATCCGTCCAGACTTTACATTGAAAGTCAATGGGGGACGGATCCGTTTGAAATTGAGCCATATTGTGTCAACTTCAAACTGATCTGTCCCCATTGACTTACATTGTAAGTCTGGACGGATCCGTTTGCCTCCGCACGGCCAGGCGGACACCCAAACACTGCAAGCAGCGTTTGGGTGTCCGCCTGCTGAGCGGAGCGGAGGACAAACGGTGCCAGACTGATGCATTCTGAGCGGATCCGCATCCACTCAGAATGCATTAGGGCAGGACAGATGCGTTCGGGGGATGTTTGTGAAAGCCTTCAAACGGAACTCACAAGCGGAGCCCCGAACGCTAGTGTGAAAGTAGCCTAACATTTGGCACTCACACCCAGCACGCTTGAAGAAGGAGATATTGTGCCCTGATTCCTAACCTCTTGAGCCTTCACAGTCCCAAGAAGATGACGGTGGTGAACGGCAATCATTAGTTCACGAGGTGGATGATGATGAGACACAGCTACCAATCACTGAGGTTGTGGTTAGGTCAAGTCAGGAGGATGAGCAGAGTCAGGAAGTGGAAGAGGAGGTGGTTGACGATGAAGGTGAAAAGCCGAGCAAGGACAGCAGTACAAAGGGGGAGGGATCCGCAGCACCGCAACAGGCTGGAAGAGGCAGTGGGGTTACAAAAGGAAGAAGTCGGCCCACACCAAACAGGTCGGGAACCGTTACACCGAGCACCCCTATGCGTAAATCTACCTTGCCAAGGGGTAGGTGTTTCACAGTATGGCGCTCTTTTAAGGAAAGTGCAGACGACAAAAGAGTGGTAGTTTTCAACCTGTGCCGTACCAAAATGAGCCGGGGCGTGAACACTAGCAACTTCACCACCACCAGCATGATCCACCACATGGCATCAAAGCACCCTAATAGGTTGGCCGAACGCCTGGGTCCACAATCTGGGTCTTCGGGTCACACCACTGCCTCCTCTTCCCCTGTGTTACGCACTGCTGGCCAATCCCCTGTCAAGGCGCAGGCCCGGATGCCCCTCGCCCTGCACCTTTGCATGAACCATCAGCAACAACATCCACTTCCCTGTCCCAGCGCAGCGTCAAAATTTCCATAACACAGTCATTTAAACGCAAGCGCAAATATCCACCCACCCACAGGCTATAGCACTAAATGCGCAACTTTCAAAATTACAGGCCCTTGAAATGTTTCCATTTAGGCTTGTGGACACTGAGGCCTTCCACAGGCTGATGTCGGCGGCCGTCCCTCAGTACGCAGTCCCCAGCCGCCACAATTTTTTACGGTGTGCTATGCCCACCATACACCAGCATGTGTCCCAGAACATTTCCGTGCCCTGACCAACGCAGTTACTGTGAAGGTCCACTTAACCACGGACACATGGACAAGTGCTGGTGGTCAGGGATGCTACATTTCCTCGACGGCACACTGGGTAAATGTTGTGGAGGTCGGGAGTAAGTCATACCCTGGGATGGCACAGGTGCTACCCATGCCCAGGATTGTGGGCCCTACATCCATCAGGGTCTCCACCAGCAGCTATGTTACTGGCTCCAAGCCCCACTTCTCCTCCTCCGCCGCCTCCTCCTCCACTTCCACCTCCAGCAGCAGTCAGCCATCAGTCGCTAGCTGGAAGCAGTGTAGCACTGCTGTGGGTAAGCGTCAACAAGCCGTGCTGAAGTTGATCTGTTTAGGGGACAAACAGCACACCGCCGCAGAGCTATGGCAGGGTATAAGGGACCAGATCAAGCTGTGGCTCTCGCCACTCAACCTACAACCAGGCATGGTTGTGTCTGACAATGGCCGTAACTTGGTGGAGGCTTTGGAGCTCGGCAACCTAAAACACATCCTATGCCTAGCCCACGTCTTAAACTTAGTGGTTCAGCGGTTTATCAAAACCTACCCCAATTTGCCAGAGCTACTAGTGAAGGCGCGCTGCATGTGTGCCCATTTCCGCAAGTCGTCCACAGTTTCAGCCGGTCTGTCAACGCTGCAACAGCTCTTGCGGCTTCCAGCTCACCGACTGTTGTACGACGTGAGCACGTGCTGGAACTCTATGTTCCACATGTTGGCCAGGCTTTGTGAGCAGCAGAGGGCAGTTGTGGAATACCAGCTGCAACATGGTTGTCACATTTCGAGTCAACTGCCACTATTCACAAGCAAAGAGTGGGCATTGATGTCAGACCTCTGTGAGGTTTTAA
Source organism: Bufo gargarizans (assembly GCF_014858855.1). Classification (NCBI taxonomy): domain Eukaryota; kingdom Metazoa; phylum Chordata; class Amphibia; order Anura; family Bufonidae; genus Bufo; species Bufo gargarizans. Next base: position 629,629,165 of record NC_058080.1, on the reverse strand, counting down.
AAAACTTTGATGAATCCACACAGATGGTTAGTGGCGATAACCCTATTATCAGTGTAACCATCCCACTGCTGTGTCTACTCAAACGATCACTGCTCACAATTAAGGACGACACTCTGAATGTGGCAGACGAGGACAATACACAGGGTGATAGCCAGCCCACCCTCAGTTCGTCTTCTCAGCACAAATTGGACCATGAAGAGGAGGAGCTGGAGACAGTTGCCTCTGTTACAGAGGGTAGTACCCATGGAACTTTAATTCCATCTGTTCAGCATGGATGGGCAGAAGAGGAGGAGGAGGATGAGGAGATGGAGAGTCATCCTGATGTCGACATCGACGTCTTGCCTGTTGGTACTCTGGCACACGTGGCTGACTTCGTGTTAGGCTGTCTTTCTTGCGACCCTCACGTTATACGCATTTTAGATAACACAGATTTCTGGGTGTTCACCCTTAAATACACCGCTACAAAGATAACTTCTCATCTATCATTCCTGTTGTGGAGAGGATGAGTAAAACAGTGCAATACCAGAAGGTACTTGTTGAGAGAGTGCTCCAAAATTTTCCATCTGACAACACAGGCGGCAGAGTCCGTACTTCCTTAAGTAACCAAGGAAGAGAGACAAAGGGAACACACAGCAGTTCCAATAAAGGCAGGGCAACACTCTCCAAGGCATGGAACACTTTCATGACACCCCGCCATCAACCTCACCCTGAAGCGTGGCCTAGTGGTACAAGGAGGGAAAAGCTTTGGAAGATAGTGAAGGAATAAATAGCAGACCGCGTCAGCGTCCTAAATGATCCCTCAGTGCCTTACAACTACTGGGTGTCCGAGCTGGACAAGTGGCACGAACTTGCGCTCTACGCCTTGGAGGTGCTGGCCTGCGCCAGTGTTTTGTCTGAGCGTGTATTTAGTGCTGCTGGTGGCATTATAATAGATAAGCGTATCAGCTTGTCCACTGGCAATGCTGACAGGTTGACTCAGATAAAAATGAACAAGGCCTGGATTGCCCCTGACTTCTCAACTCCACCAGAGAAGAGCTGAGGTGATGATGAACATAAAAGCAATTTCAATCTATAATTTATAATGTACTCAGTCTACTGTAGTGTATTCCCATGCAGCTTTTCCACCACACAAAAAAAGAGTATATGGTTGAATCTTGTTTTCACCTCCTCCTTCTCCAGATTGTATATATTCCATTCACTCAAGTTTTAATAGGGTCAGCTCAACTGCAGGCCCTCGATTATAATGTTTTACAGGGTCAGCTCACCAGCAGGCCCGCACCTAAAATCTTTTACTGGGTCAGTTCACCTGCAGGCCCGCAACTCAAATCTTTTACAGGGTCAGCAGGCCCGCAACTCATGCTGCCTTGCTTTGAAGTAGTAGCCGTAGCTGTTTATCAGGCTCCCTCTCCGGTGGTCATCATGTTAGGCGCATAAAAGAACATCAAAAGTTGATAGGGAAGATATCAAAATGGATTGTGGACGTCACAGAGACGTGGGATCAGGCAGAAGTTATCTAGAGTCAACAAAGCGGCAGCAGAGCCTCTCCTGTATAACGTTTCGTCATCCAAAATACCGCAGTGACATTCCCTATAAATTTGTATTACTCATTCCAATAACAGGACATCTTAAGAGTCCTGTATTGTTATTTATCGTCACTACCTCCCCGAGTCAGGAGTGGGTAATTGCCACGCACCTGCTGCCTTTCTTGGATGCTTCTGCTTCAATAACTTGACCCACCCTCTCTGGGTGGTTCACAATTAGGAAAAATAAGGGGCAAGGCAACAACAGCAAATCAGATTTTAGACATTGACCTCCCTTGGATGTGGTATCCCTTTCTCAAGCTCCATCTCCGGCATCGAACCCTGATTCCCCGTTACCTGTGATCACCATGGTAGGCACAGAAAATAACATTGAAAATTGATAGGGAAGATATCCAAATGGATCATGGACGTCACAGGGACGTGCAATTGTCCAGGGTTTATCTAGAGTCACCAATGTGGCAGCAGGCCCTCGCCCCTAAGGTTTTAGATGGTCAGATCTGCAGGCCCTTGCTCCAAATGTTTTTGAGGGTCACCAGCAGGCCATCAATCATAATTTTTCAAGGGTGTGTATAATGCCCTCCTTTATGTGTAACAAAGAGTGTTTTGGCGTGCCGGTTCCTTGTATGTTTGGCAGCCCTTTCACTTAGTGCATAGGCTTTATGAGTGTAGGAGTCCCACTACCTGAACTATTGTACCACAATGTGAATGAGACCCTCCTTTATGTGATATGCAGGCTTTTTCGGAGTGCCTCTTGCTTGTAATTTTTTGCAGCACTTGAACTTTATATACAATTGAATATACAGGAATGAAAATTGATTTGTTGGGGGGTTTGTGCGTATTTTTGAAAGTCTGTAAAAGTGATGTACAACTCGGATAACATGGTTCCCAGCAACGACCTGTGAATTCAAGATGCATCCAGACATCATCCCCATGCTGTTCCCGATCCATTTCGGTGGTGTTTCTGTCACTTTCTGATCTTTTCCAATGGACCAGGCACCCTCCCCTCTTCAGAGCAGGGGGTGCCTGGTTGTCTCCCATTGACTTCTATTATACTCTGGTGCCCGGCCGAGCACACGAATATAGCAATGCGTTTGGCCCGAACACTCGAATACTATGGTGCTCGATCATCACTAATCTTCTGCAGCTTCAGCACTGATATACATTCGCCAGGGAAACCTCATGGTCAGTGAATATGCTATTCTGCTTTGCACCCTGGCTTTGAAACTGGTCTGGAACATTGAGGCTCCGGCAGCAGCGTTTTGAGAGGATCTGGCTTGTTGCATCAAGGATGTGTTGTGATGCACCGACCGCATTAGATGACCTGATCTCCCTTGCTACCAGCATAAACCTATGGTTGCGGGAGCATGCCAAGGGACTACCATGTGAGTGGAGAACTGCTAGACTGGCACCATCCTTCTAGAGATCCTTAACTCCTTCAGCTCCGACTCCAGTGGAGAAACCCAGGCAAGTAGATCGGGCCAGGCTATATAAAGAGATGTGTCTGCACAAGCACATCAATGACCTGTGTATGTACTGTCCCCATAAGGCTGGACTCCAGAGCATTTTAGCCCTTTGGCCTATGTAACACTTTCACTGTCTTCCAGAAATTTTTTAATGAGTTCGTATTGTGATCTACCTGGATTACATTCTGGTCTTCTCCCCTGAATTGTCCACACATCACAGACATGTCTGCACAGTCCTCCAGCATTTACATGAAAACCAGCTGTATGCTAAATTTGAAAAATGTGTGAGAAAAAATCCTTACCCTTCCTGGGCTACATTATTTTGGAGAAGGGCATTTCTATGAAGCCTGAGAAGTTGACAGTGGTTTTGGAGTGGCCCCATCCTACTGCCCTGCGAGCAACAGTATTAAGTAATTTCTCAGGTTTGACAACTATTACAGACAGTTTATACCACATTTCTTGACTGCTCCTATCTCTGCTTTCACGCAGAAAGGCATAGATGCTAAGAAATTATCCTCAGAAGCTGAGTCTGAATTCCAGACTCTTAAGCAAGCCTTCCCTTCAGCATGTGTTTTTTGTTGTGTGGATGTTGCTAAACAGTTGGATTAATCCTCCATAGGGGCTGGGGCCGTTCTTACCCAAAGAGAGGATTCTGGGAATTCTTACACTTGCAATTTCTTTTTTAAGGCCTTCTCCCCTACTGAACGCAACTACTTGGTGACAGGGATCTGTTGGCCATTAAGATGATGCTTGAGGAGTGGGCCAGTTATATAGTTGTGATCTAAGTTGGTCACAAGAATCAATCCTGCATACAGTCTGATCAGTGGCTCAACCTGTAACAATCTCAATGGTTGTTGTTCTTTGCTCGGTTTGACCTGGTTTAGCAGTTTCGTCTGGCTTAGAAGAATACTAGGCTGATGCTCTAACTCATTCATTTCACCTGGCTGACTAGGAGGAGAGGTCTCAGTACATCATAGACTTGATTCACATTGTTTTCATTACCCCCGTACAGATCTAGGACATCTATCCAGGGAAAACGTATGTTCCTCTGGCCAGATGAAAATGTGTTCTCATCTGGGGACATAAGTCTAAGATGGATGGTCATCCAGGGATTTGTAAAACCTTTCAGCTTATCTCTAGGAACTATTGATGGTCTGCTCTCCATCAGCATGTCTGGGGTTTTGTCTCCAACTATGTAAACTGCACCCAGAACAAATCTTCCAGGCAGAGGCCAGCTGAGTTACTTTGCCCTCTACTGATACTGATCCAGATGGGTTTCATAACCGGTCTTCCTCCCTCCTATGGATGCACTTTGATTTGGGTGGTTGTGGACTGTTTCTCAAAAATTGCACATATAATTTGTCATCTGGTTCATCCTCCATTTCCATGGTCTTGCTGAATTATTGTTTCGGATAGAGTGTTACACTTCATCTACAGTTCTGGAGAGTGCTCTGTAGGTTCTTGGGGATCAACCTGGATTTATTCTGTTCCTACCACCCACAGTCCAATGGACAGGTGTAGAGAATCAACTAGGCAAACTATATGTTATTCTTTGCTTCCTCTAAATAAGATAGCTAGGTGCCTCTGTTTCTGTGGGCCAAGTTCTGTCACAATAACCATTCCAATAAATCTACTGACAAGTCTCTGTTCTTTATTGTTTATGGACAGCATCCCTGTCTTCCCACACCCAATAATTTATCCTTTGATGTGCCAGCTGCGGATGCGGTCCCCAGGATTTTTTTTTTTAAGATTTGGCAGGAGACCAAGGCTTCCCTAAATCTGACATTTGCAACCATTAAGATATCAACAGAAAAGAGACACAGAGTCCCTCCACAGTTTTATACTGGAGATAGGGTTGTCATCTAGACATATTTATCTGAAGTTTCCATCTTATAAGTTCCTTGGTTCCTGGGACCTTTTCAAGTTCTCAGTTGGATTAACCCAGTCTTTCACAAGCTCCGTTTGCCTCCATCTCTTGGTATTCCTAACTCCCTCCACGTGTACCTCTTCAAACCTCTTTCACTGAACCTTTAACCTAAATCCTGTGTTTCCACATCTGTTCCTGCCAGCAAGAGTATAATGGATATCAATTAAGAATATCAGAGGCAAGACTTTTTATGTCATGGACTGGAAGCTCTTTGGACAAAGACAGAAATATTGGGAGCCTGCTGTGAATATTTATGCTTCTGACTTATTGAAGAAATTCCTGTAAGTATCCAGTTACAATGGTGGTTTGTGGCTGCCACTGGTGCCTCTCCACTCACACTATGTCTGTCGCAGTTCCAGCCCTCCAGCGGCATGCCCAGGTGTTGGTTTTCAGTGTTTTTATTAGGGATACTATTCAATAAACCTCACTCTTCAGTATGGCAAGAGTTAATTCCCCTTTTGCTCTGTGACTAATTTCCTAACAAGTTCTACTACATATGATGTGCTATTTTCTGTGCTGTTTGTCCCACCCATTGCCTGAGCAAAAGGTTTCACTATCTTGCTAGAGCCTGCAAAGGTGCTCTAATCCTACTTCTGCCTGGTACCTGAATTCTGAACCACTGCTGCCTGTTCAGCATGTTGACCCTGTGCTGTCTGTTCTGACCTTTGGGCTATTTCATGGATTTGCACAAACTCTGCTTGCCCTGATCCCGGCCTGTGACTACTAGGAGTTTTACCTGATTCCTTAGTGCTTTGCACTGGTGTCTCTGACTGCTCACTTGGAGCCTACTCCAAGATGTAGTGGCCTGGTGTATTCCCTGCAGCAAAGACCAGATACCTGTAGGGGGCTAAAGGATGAAAACCATCGAACTGCCAGGATAGCACCTCTAGGTTTAGCACTATGCCAATTTTGTTGTTTGGCACAGTGGTTCCACAACCACTGTCAAACTTTTTGTTTCTTATATAAAAGTTTATATGACACTAAGAGCACTGACTGAACATGCTATTTAATGTTTTGTATTCTATTGTTGTGCTTTTTCTGCATTCTTTTCTTGAGAACATACCTTGCAACAGACCTAATGTATATAAAAATGTTTATTCATCCTGTAAAAATAGCAATGTGAAACTAATTATTAGCATAAACCTACCAAGATAAGTATAATAAATATGGATCAGAAGAATGTTACTTATTAATTACAAAAGAATTCTGAACATCTTGAGAGATAATGGAGCTGTAGAACTCTGCAGATGAAAAGAACATGAGTCATTTGTAATACAATAAACAATATGGCATGGAAATTATCTGTTTGTCAAACTCAAAAAAATGAAACCCAATTAGCCAGTTTCCAACTGGGTTATAAAAGATCTCTCAGAAATCCAGTTATATAGGCTCACTGCTGTGTTCAACTTGAAATATTATGAGCATTTTTTTTTTACAGTTTTTTGACTCAACAATAGATAACATGGCTATGTTTGTTAATGTTTTTTTCCCAATAAAAATATATCACATAGCTGGATAGAATTAAAAAAGGCAACCATATTAATATGATGTATGAAAGATCTCAGTTACAATCGAAGGATGCAAAAGTACATTCACCCTAGAGAACAGAAGGCTCAGGGTGATATAATACTTAATATAAAAATGTAATATGTAGAGTTGAGCGGACATCTGGATGTTTGGGTTTGGCCGAACTTGACCCAAACCCGAACCCCATTGAAGTCAATAGGGACCCAAACTTTTGGCCACTAAAATGGCTCTAAAATAGCACTGGAAAGAGCTAGAGGGCTGCAAAAGGCAGCAAAACGTGCTTAAGAGCATGGCAAATGCTCTGCAAACAAATGTGGATAGGGAAATGAATAAAAAAAACATAAAAGACCTTAAAAAAAAAATTAGGAATGATGTAGGAGGAAGAGGTTGAGGAGGCGGTGAATGGGTGGATGTGGCCGTGTATGCTCAAGTGGCGGTCTAGGTGGAAGCGTCGGGCGAAGGATGAATATGTAGCCAACATAGATGTGTGTTATTTAGCATTTTTACATAGGGGTATCCCCCAAAATATTGGGACATATAAAAAATAAATAAAAGGAATACGTGCACTTGAGTACAAGGATGGATGGTTGAGGCTGTTAGAACTGTCTATTCTGCACAAGGTACAGACAAGTCTTGTGGGATCCAGGCCTGTTTAATTTTAATGAACGTGAGCTTGTCCACGTTGGCTGTGGACAGGCAGCTGCGTCTGTCTGTAATGACGCCTCCTGCTATGCTAAGAACACGTTCAGAGAGTACACTGGCTGCAGGGCAGGCCAGCACCTCCAAGGCATACAGGGAAAGCTCTGGCCATGTGGACAATTTGGAGACCCAGAAGTTGAATGGGGCAGAACCATCAGTCAGTACGTGTAGGCGTGTGCACAGGTACTGTTCCACCATGTTGTTCAAATGCTGCCTCCTGCTAACACGCTTCATATCAGCAGTTGGGGCCGGTTGTTGCAGCAAGGTGACAAAACTTTTCCACATGTCGGCCATGCTAACCCTGCCTTCTGAGGTGCTGGCGCTGACACAGCTGCGTTGGCGACCTCTTACTCCTCCCCTGCCTTCGCCTTGTGCTTCCACTTGTCCCCCGGCGTCAGTCAGGAATGCTCTCAGGAGTGCGTCTACCAGCGTGCGCCTGTAGTCGCGTATCCTCCGATCATGCTCCAGTGAGGGAATTAAGGACGGCACATTGTCTTTGTAACGGGGATCCAGCAGGGTGGCCACCCAGTAGTCAGCACACGTTAAAATGTGGGTAACTCCGCTGTCGTTGGCACTGCAGCATATAGTTGCTCATGTGTGCCAGGCTGCCCAGAGGTAAGGACAAGCTGTCCTCTGTGGGAGGCGTATCGTCTGCGTCCTCCGTATCCCCCCAGCCACGCACCAGTGATGGTCCCGAGCTGCGTTGGGTGCCACCCCGATGTGAAAATGCTTCATCCCCATCCTCCTCCTCATCCTCCTCGTCCTCCAGTAGTGGGCCCTGGCTGGCCAAATTTGTACCTGGCCTCTGCTGTTGTAAAAAACCTCCCTCTGAGCCACTTCTAAAAGACTGGCCTGAAAGTGTTAGGCCCCTTTCACACGGGCGAGTATTCCGCGCGGGCGCAATGCGTGATGTGAACCAGGCCGGGCTTGAGGCTCACTGGCAGCAACCACTCGTCGGTCTGTTGTTCTATACCCCGCCACAACTCCTGCGCAGTGTGGGGCCTGTCCCCCAAACACATCAGTTTCAGAACGGCCTGCTGACGTTTACCCCTGGCTGTGCTGAAGTTGGTGGTGAAGGTCTGTCGCCGACCGGCTGAGGAGGTGGTAGTGGTAGAAGAGGAGGAGGAAGCCGAGTAGGAAAATGAGGCAAAAGGAGGCAAAGAATGGTGCCCTGCGATCCTTGGCGGCAGAAGGACGTGCGCCAAACAGCTCTCCTCCTGGGGCCAAGCCGCCACTACATTTACCCAGTGTGCAGTTAGGGAGATATAGCGTCCCTGGCCGTGCTTACTGATCCACGTATCTGTGGTTAGGTGAACCTTACCACAGATGGTGTTGCACAGTGCACACTTGATTTTATCCGATACTTGGTTGTGCAGGGAGGGCACGGCTCTCCTGGAGAAGTAGTGGCAGCTGGGAACGACGTACTCTGGGACAGCAAGCGACATGAACTGTTTGAAGCTGTCCGTCTCCACCAGCCTGAATGACAGCATTTCGAAGGCCAGTAGTTTAGAAATGCTGGCATTCAGGGCCAGGGATCGAGGGTGGCTAGGTGGGAATTTACGCTTTCTCTCCAAGGTTTGTGAGATGGAGAGCTGAACGCTTCCGTGTGACATGGTGGAGATGCTTGGTGACGGAGGTGGTGTTGTTGGTGGAACATCCTCTGTTTGCTGGGCGGCAGGTGCCAACGTTCCTCCAGAGGCGGAGGAAGAGGCCGAGGCAGCAGCAGAAGAGGGAGCAGGAGGGGCCCAAGCCCTTTCTTGGTTTTGAAGGTGCTTACTCCACTGCAGCCCATGTCTCGCATGTAGATGCCTGGTCATGCAGGTTGTGCTATGGTTCAGAACGTTAATGCCTCGCCTCAGACTCTGATGGCACAGCGTGCAAACCAATCGGGTCTTGTCGTCAGCACATTGTGTGAAGAAGTGCCATGCTAGGGAACTCCTCGAAGCTGCCTTTGGTGTGCTCGGTTCCTGTTGACGGTGGCCAGTAGCAGGCAAACTGTTTTGGCGATGGCTGCTCTGCTTTTGCACCCTGCTCCCTCTTTTGCTACTCTGTTGGCTCAGTCTCACCACTGCCTCTTCCTCCGAACTCTGAAAGTCAGTGGCATGACCTTCATTCCATGTGGGGTCTAGGACCTCATCGTCCCCTGCATCGTCTTCCACCCAGTCTTCCTACCTGACCTCCTTTTTGGTCTCCGCACTGCAGAAAGACGCAGCAGTTGGCACCTGTGTTTGGTCATCATTTGAGACGTGCTGAGGTGGTATTCCCATGTCCTCATCGGGAAACATAAGTGGTAAGTGCATTCTAGGTCTTCCACCCCTGGGGAAGGGCTAGGTGGATGCCCTTGGGAAACCCTGCCAGCAGAGTCTTTAAACGGCATAAGAGACTGCTGCATGACTTGAGGCTCAGACAGCAGGGCTGGCTCCAGGATCATGTGGGCCCTTGGGCGATAAAGTCTCAGTGGGCCCCCTTACACAGTGATAACTCCCTGAGTACAGATAATACAGTAGATATCACCTGCAGTCCTATGCAACAGTACAGAAAATGTAGTAGTGTTACTTGCAGTCCTATGTAAAACCACAGATAACACTAGTGTAGATCATGTGGTAGTGTTACCTGCGTCCTTAGTGTGCCTCCCTGTGCCTCTACCACGGACTCCATGCTGGCGGTGCTGCCTCCTCTTCCATCTTCATCTTGCCCCGCACATAATGTCCTGATGCAGCTGCGTCAAGACAAAGGGAACACTGTGGGCATGGTGATGGTGACACACACACGGGGACAGACACACACACACGGGGACAGACACCTGTGCGATTATCAACCAACTTCTATCTAATGTGTGGCCACCTTTAGGGGACATTAAAAGGGAATTCCACCTTTAGTTATGCTCCAACCTTTTGTTACCATCTAATATGACTCCCACTGATTCCCAGTACTGAGGAGACATGGACTGGGGTTTAAAAGGGAATTATCAACATGTACCAGAAGGTGGTCTAAACTGTAACCCATTAGGGACTGGCTAGACTGTGGGATGGAGTCTAAGCAATGCCTCAGGCCTCATGCACACTGCCGTTATGTGTCCGTTCCGTGAATTGGGGACCACAATTTGTGGTCCCCAATGCACTGGCAACGTCCGTGCAGCGGCCAGGACAGATTGAGACCCATTCAACCTGAATGGGTCCATGATCCGTCCGCACTGCACAAAAAATAGAACATGTTCTTGACGCATGGACAGAAACACCACGGAAGCACTCAGTAGTGCTTCCTATTGAGCAATTGCGGACCCATTCAAGTGAATAGGTCCGCATCCGTGATGCACACGGCCAGTGTGCATGAGGCCATAGACACAGAAAGGGGCACACACACACACACAGGGACAGACAGACTGACACACAGGGACAGACTGACACACACACAGGGACAGACAGACTGACACACACACACACACAGGGACAGACAGACTGACACACACACAGGGACAGACAGACTAACACACACACACACACACACACACAGGGACAGACGGACAGACAGACAGACTGACACACACACACACTGACACACACACACACACACACGGACAGACAGGCTGACACACACACAGGGACAGACAGACACACACATCATGGCCCTCAGAATACACCTGGATCTGTATGATAAACCCCCTTAATTGCACCAGATTCCACTCCACTTGAACCCCACTGCCCATGAGTGCTCCACCTGCCCACTCATATGAGCTCCATATGCTTCCCCTCCCGAAGTTCTATGTTCTCCAGCAGCACATCCTACCTCACTCTGCATCTTGCAGGCACACACAGCCCCTCCTCCTTCAATAAGCTGCTGCTGCCGTCAGGGTTTGTCATGTGACTATGAAGGAGCACGTGACCAGTGATGTCACAGACCTCTTTCTAACAACTACATTCTAGCATAGGATCGATCATCTACCGAAACTCCATCTACCCTGTTCTTAGTTGTGGGTCCGCTTACCCCAGCAGTTCACATGGCAAAAATTGTCTGCATTGCTGGGGTAAGCTGCCCTAGAATTCAAAACAGGCAGGACACAGGCCTAAATTTCACAGTAACTTATGCATGTCTAATCCCAGATGTGCAGTATATCAGAGGTTTTTTTAACCCCAGTAATCAAAAGCCGTATTTCTGGCCTAAAATGAACAGTCCCTTATGCACCTATAATCCTAGATGTGCACTATATGAAACAGAGGGGTTTGTTTCACCCAGTATGCCAAAGCTGTATTTGTGGCCTAAATGTGACACTCACTTATGCACCTATAATCCTAGATGTGCACTATATGAAACAGAGGGGTTTGTTTCACCCAGTATGCCAAAGCTGTATTTGTGGCCTAAATGTGACACTCACTTATGCACCTATAATCCTAGATGTGCACTATTTGAAACAGATGTGTTTTTTTTCCACCCCAGTATGCCCCAGTATGAGAAAGCCGTATTTCTGGCCTAAATTTCACAGTCACTTATGCAGCGATAATCCTAGATGTGCACTATATGAAACAAAGGTTTTTTTAACCCCAGTGTCTCAAAGCAGTATTTCTGGACTTGCAGACATGCAGATATCCTGTGCTGGTGCACTATCGCTGCATAAAATGGCTGCCGATTATGTATTGATATTGACTAACTGAAGGAAAAAAAGTTTGTTTTCAGTAGTAGTTGGCTCAGGGCAGGCATAAAACAATTGTGCACTGCACCCACAAAACACATTTGCTGTAGATCGCTGCGTAAAGAAGCAGTTCTTCATAAGATTCCTCCCTGATCTCTCCCTCACAGCAGCTGCAGCCTATCCCTACACTAATCCGAGCAGAGCGACGGGCGGCGCTACGTGACTCCAGCTTAAATAGAGGCCAGGTCACATGCTGCAGTTGGCCAATCACAGCCATGCCAATAGTAGGCATGGCTGTGATGGCCTTTTGGGGCAAGTAGTATCACGCTTGTTGATTGGCTGCTTTGCAGCCTTTCAAAAAGCGCCATAAAAATCTCCAAACACGGAACCCAAACCCGAACTTTTACGTAAATGTTCGCGTTCGGGTGCCGAAAAACTGAAAGTTTGGTACGAACCCGAACTTTACAGTTCGGGTTTGCTCAACTCTAGTAATATATAAAGTATAAAAACAATGCTATATGTTATTGTTTGCTTGGTCCTCAAAAGAGAGCTTGCGTTGCTTGTAGTTAAAAGAAGTTCAGTTTTATCAGTTTGAAAGCAGTAATTTACCTTCCAAACAGCAAACTTATAGAACATGCTTCCATGGGATTTGGTAATGGCTCAAAACGTGAAAAGATTTTCCCATTTATCATGCTTACTTTCTGTTACTGATTCCCTCTTAAAGTGTTCTTTGCTGCTAAATCCATCTTAGAAGACGAGTCTGACTTTCAACTCTCTAAAGCAGGCATGGCCAACCTGCGGCTCTCCAGCTGTTGTAAAACTACAACTCCCACCATGCCCTGCTGTAGGCTGCTATCTGTAGGCAGTCTGGGCATGCTGGGAGTTGTAGTTTTGCAACAGCTGGAGAGCCTCAGGTTGGCCACCCCTGCTCTAAAGGATAACATTTCTTGCAGACCATGGAGGTCTATGGAGAGTACAGGGGTAAGGAGGAGTTAAGTGACAGAAAAGCAGAGAGGGAGAGACACAGGCATGCTGCTGCAGCTTATTGTAAGTGATTTAGTGTATCCAGTATATATAGTATATATAGTATATACAGGTATTGGATTCATATTTACTCTGCTCAGCACTTCTCTAGAATGTCTTCCATGCTGCTCCTACTTTTCTGTATATGAGAGATAGAGGAGGAGAAAATCATCTTGTTTCTGTGTGCTGTGTATGGAAGACATTATAGTAGCTAATCTCCACCCACTAGCTCTGGGAGTTTATTTTAAAAAGTCACCTAAAATGACAGGTAAGCTTCAAGAAAAAGTGGCATATAATCCTTGAAAAATCAACGCTGATTCACGGATCTGTCCAGTTTCCAGTAACATAGTAACTAGATATGAGAGAATTTTTCAAAAATTCAATTTGCCGGTTCGTCAATTTTTTTGGGGAAAAAAATCGGTTGGACACTAATTATTTTGCGGCGAATTACATTAAAAAACGTCTATTTCCTGGCTGCAGAAAGCCTTTATAGTGGTGTAGAACAATGTGCCTTGCAGTAACACACCATAGGGAGTCTGCTTTGGTAGCGAAATAATACTGTGAGTCCATATGACATGTAGATGACAGACGTCGCTCTTAGACTCACTGCACCCTTCACTTATTTGGGCAGTCACGGGGCCAAAACTGACCAAATAACTCAAGTATGAACTCAGCCTTACAGGTCGATGTTAGTGCCAAGAAGAAGCGCACTCCTTTTACACTGTCGTCAGCTGATTTCACATAGATGTCAACAGAACCTGTTCTACTAAACGCTTATACAAGTATGAAAAGGCCACCAAGTTCCACAATGACAGAGTCTGGAGGCGGCAGCAGTATGAGGAGGCCACTTAGTGGCACAATGACTCAGTCTGGAGTTGGAAGCATCAGGAGAAGGCCACCGAGAGGCACAATGACATAGTCTGGAGTTGGAAGCATCAGGAGAAGGCCACTGAGTGGCACAATGACAGAGTCTAGAGGTGGCAGCAGTATGAGGAGGCCACCGAATGGCATAATGACAGAGTCTGGAGTTGGCAGCATCAGTAGAAGGCCACTGAGTGGAACAATGACAGAGCCTGGAAGTGGCGGCAGCAGCAGCATAAGGAGAAGGCCACCGAGTGTCACAATGACATAGTCTGGAGTTGGCAGCATCAGGAGAAGGCCACCGAGTGGCACAATGACAGAGCCTGGAGGTGGTGGCAGCAGCATAAGGAGAAGGCCACCGAGTGGCACAATGAAAGACCCTGGAGTTGGCAGCAGTATGAGTAGGCCACCGAGTGGCACAATGACACGGTCTAGAGTTGGCACCATCAGGAGAAGGCCACCGAGTGGCACAATGACAGAGTCTGGAGTTGGCAGCATATGGATAAGGCCACGAGTGGCACAATGACAGAGTTTGGAGTTGGCAGCAGTATGAGGAGGCCACCGAGTGGCGCAATGACAGAGTCTGGAGGTGGCAGCAGTATGAGGAGGCTTGCAAATGGCACAATGACAGAGTCTGGAGGTGGCAGCAGCAGTACCAGGAGAAGGCCACCGATTGGCACAATAACAGGGTCTGGAGGTGTCAGCAGTATGAGGAGGCCACTGAGTGGCACAGTGACACAGTATGGAGTTTGCAGCATCAGGAGAAGGCCACCGAGAGGCACAATGACAGATTCTGGAGTTGGCAGAAGTATGAGGAGGCCATCGAGTGGCACAGTGACACAGTCTGGAGTTGGCAGCATCAGGAGAAGGCCACCGAGAGGCACAATGACATAGTCTGGAGTTGGAAGCATCAGGAGAAGGCCACTGAGTGGCACAATGACAGAGTCTGGAGGTGGTGGCAGCAGCAGCATAAGGAGAAGGCCACCGAGTGGCACTTTGACAGAGCCTGGAGTTGGCAGCAGTATGAAGAGGCCACAGAGTGACACAATGACACAGTCTAGAGTTGGCACCATCAGGAGAAGGCCACCGAGTGGCACAATGACAGAGTCTGGAGGTGGCAGCAGTATGAGGAGGCTTGCAAGTGGCACAATGACAGAGTCTGGAGGTGGCAGCAGCACCAGGAGAAGGCCACCGGGTGGCACAATGACAAAGCCTGGAGGTGGCAGCAGCAGAAGCACCAGGAGAAGGCCACCGAGTGGCACAATAACAGAGTTTGGAGGTGGCAGCAGTATGAGGATGCCGCCAAGTGGCACAGTGACACAGTCTGGAGTTGGCAGCATCAGGAGAAGGCCATCGAGAGGCACAATGACAGAGTCTTGAGGTGGCAGAAGTATGAGAAGGCCACCGAGTGGCACAATGACAGAGTCTGGAGGAGGCAGCAGTATGAGGAGGCCACCGAGTGGCACAATTACAGAGTCTCGAGATGGCAGCAGCAGCATCATCAGGAGAAGGCCACTGAGGGGCACAATGACAGAGTCTGGAGTTGGCAGCATCAGAAGAAAGCCACCGAGTGGCACAATTATAGAGTCTCAAGGTGTCAGCAGTATGAGGATGCCACCGAGTGGCACAATGACATAGTCTGGAGTTGCCAGCATCAGGAGAAGGCACCGAGTGGCACAATGATAGAGTCTGGAGTTGGCTGCAGTATGAGGGGGCCACCGAGTGGCACAAAAACAGTGTCTGGAGATGGCGGCAGCAGCATAATCAGGAGAAGGCCACCGAGTCAGAAAATGACAGAGTCTGGAGTTGGCAGCATCAGAAGAAAGCCACCGAGTGGCACAATGATAGAGTCTGGAGTTGGTAGCAGTAGGAGGAGGCCACCAAGTGGCACAGTGACACAGTCTGGAGGTGTCGGCAGCAGCATCATCAGGATAAGGCCACCGAGTGGCACAATGACAGAGTCTGGAGTTGGCAGCATCAGAAGAAAGGATTGCGAGTGGCACAATGACAGAGTCTGGAGGTGGCGGCAGCAGCAGCACCAGGAGAAGGCCACCGAGTGGCACAATAACAGTGTCTGGAGGTGGCAGCAGCATGAGGAGGCCACCAAGTGGCACAATGACACAGTCTGGAGTTGGCAGCATAATGAGAAGGCCACCAAGAGGCACAATGACAGAGTCTGAAGGTGGCAGTGCAATGAGCAGGATATGGGTACACTGATGTCAAATTATGCACTGTCTGGGTCGGGTGTAGATGATAGTCTATGTTTGTTCATGACACCAATTGCAGCGTGCGCAGGGTACAACCACAGGGCCCTTCAAAGGTGTGATAACTCACATCCCAGGCTAGGAATGCCAGAGTGGTGGAATCTCTCTGTATGGTAGTGGTAATTGTGTCAACAGTGTCTCCTACCTGGGTACGGCTGGACTCCTGGCTCCTGGCTCACTTGCGATAAAATGACTGTGGTGATAGGAGGAGTAATAGAGGGCTTATGCAGCAGAAATTGATGTCCAGACCTTTAGATGAAGTTCAAACTTTTCTTTACTGAGGGTAACTTTAATCCAAGCAAGGTACAGCTTTGGTCTTAGGTCCCAGCACGTTTTGGCAATGGTTGGCAGGAATTTATCTTCTGCTTTATCAATCTGGAGATTTCAGGAAAGGACGTCTGCTTTGTAGCGCTATACTGTGTAGCAGGAATTTGGCTTCTGCACTTTCTTTCTGACTAGCTGAGGAGGGATATGGCTTCTCCTGGGTCTCTGGACTTTACTTACAGTTATCTTCTCATGGTATGCTTTCTTCCTGGAACTGGAGGTTGTGTGCTGTTTTATCCAGCTGAGGTTGCAGGGCTCAGGATGGGGATTTGATTAATGTCTCAGCATGAGACTAGATCCTGGCTTGGTTCTCTATATCTGGAGACTCCTGAACTCTATCACACAGCCTTCTCCAACAGGGGTGGCTGGCACACTGCCTCTAACTTTCTTCTCCACCTAAGCTGCAGGATGTGGGCACAGCCCACTCTGCTCACAGAGGGGGAGCCAAGCTGAAATTAACTATTCCAGCTTAGAAATACTAAACTGAACCTAAGTCCTTACCAAGCCATTGCTGCCACCTGCTGGTGAACATGGAAATTGCAACTATATACATTTAACATGGTTTATAATGCACAGTTGTGAAGACATAATGTAAAATCACATCAGATGACAAGGTTAAGGCGCTTAACCGATTGTAGCGGGGTAGAAGAGTTTCGTAACACAACTCTGGGGTGTTACAGCAGCAGTATGATGAGGCCACCGAGTGGCACAATGACAGAGTCTGGAGTTGGCAGCATCAGGAGAAGGCCACAGAGTGTCACAATAACAGAGTCTGGAGTTGGAAGCAGTATTAGGAGGCCACCGAGTGGCACAATGACAGAATCTTGAGGTGGCAGCAGTATGAGGAGGCCACCAAGTGGCACAATGACAGAGTCTGGAGGTGGAAGCAGTTAGAGGAGGCCACCGAGTTGCACAATGACAGAGTCTGGAGATGGCAACAGTATGAGTAGAGCACTGAGTGACACAATGACACAGTCTGCATTTGGCAGCATCAGGAGAAGGCCACCGAGTGGCACAATGACAGAGTCTGATGGTGGCAGCAGTATGAGGAGGCCACTGAGTGGCACAATGACAGAGTCTGCAAGTGGCAACAACAGCAGCATCAGGAGGATACCACAGAGTGGCAAGGTACATGGTGTGGATATGGCATCAGCAGTATGAGGATACCATAGAGTTATAAGGTGACATAGTGTGTATATGGCAGCAGCAAGATACCACACAGTGGCAAGGTGACATAGTGTGGACATGGCAGCAGCAGCAGCATCAAGATATCATAGTGTGTGAAGGTGACATAGTGTGGAGATGGCAGCAGCAGCAGGATACCACAGAGTGACAAGATGACATAGTGTGGATATGGAAGCAGCAGCATCAGGATATCACAGAGTGGCAAGGTGACATAGTGTGGAGATGGCAGCAGCAGGATCAGGATACCACAGAGTGGCAAGGTGACATAGTGTGGATATGGCAGCAGCAGCAACATCAGGATACCACAGAGTGGCAAGGTGACATAGTGTGGAGATGGCAGCAGCATCATCAGGATACCACAGAGGGGGTCAAGGTGACATAGCGGAGAGATGGCAGCAGCAGCATCAGGAAACCATAAAGTGACCCGTGACAGAGTGGGGCGGTGGGTGGCAATAACTGTACCCGCTGACGAAGGTGGTTGAAAGAAGGAGCTCTTGGCATTAGACGGGTGGCAGCATCAGAGTAGTAGCTTAGGCAGGAAGCCAGAAGAAACCGGTCTCTTTTTTCAAGGTTTGGGTGAGGCGGCATAGATGATCTAATCAGATGCATCAGGCATTGGTGGGTGGAAATCCTTGCTGATCCACTCCTGATTCATCTTGAAAAAGGTCAGTCTCTCCACATTTTGGGTGGACAGGCGAGTACTCCTTGGGGTAAGTATGGCCCCCACTGCACTAAACACCCGCTCTGATGCTACACCACTGGCCGCGCAGGACAGCTTTTCCTGGGCAAATTCTGCTAGTTGCGGCCACAAATCCAGTTTGGCTGCCCAGTAGTCCAGCGGATCTTCAATGTGGGTTGGCAGGGTGCTGTCCAAGTATGACACCACCACCTGATACAGGTCCTGCTCCAGGGCTACCTGCTGCTTCTGGTGAGTAGTTTCTTCACTAAGAGGGTGAAGAAAGCTACTCATCAGCCACTGTAGACTCAGGCTTTTGCTATTGGAGCTGGTACTGCTCCTTCCACCCCACCCCTCCCCAGCAGCCATGGCAGTGGAAGGTGAGCACAGAGGGCCCCCCCCCCAGTCAGACCTGAAAGAAGATGTATGATGTTGCAGATAGGCAGCGGCCAACTGACTACATAGGATGCCTCTATAGTAGTTTAGTTTGTCCTCCGTCTCAGTGGGTGTAAAAAGGTTATGGACCGGTAGCGAGGGGTTAGCCAGAAGTCATCCCTCTGCCGAATGGTGACTATTCCACTGTCACTACCCAAGCAAGTGAGCATGCAGCGGCCATTTGCGCAAGTGACTCGGATCAAGGCCGGGCTTCCATAGAGGCAAGGGGGGCAATTGCCTCCAGGCCCCCGAGTCCTTAGGGGCCCCCAGCGCTGGCCCGCAATACTATTCTATAAATATTTCTGACCTGTTGTCATGGAACCATGAACCAGACGTACAACAAGAGATGAGTGGAAATAAGAAGGCTTTATTGAAAATAAAGCTGTAAGGCAAAAGTCCAAACGGATGGCTGAACCGAAGCAGGGTCTTGCGAAACCAGAGATCAGGAACCAGAAGGGTAGTCAGATGAAGCCAGGATCAGGAACCAACAGGGTAGTCAGACGAAGCCAGGATCAGGAATCAGCAGGGTAGTCAGACGAAGCCAGGATCAGGAACCAGAAGCAGCAGCAGTCTTAGAAGCATGTGAGCACAGGAGGACCAAGCAGGGAACTGAAGCCACAGACCTCCTATATATATGAGCTAGGCATCCAGCTCCTCCCAGTGGGAAGGAGGAGCCGCAGGGTGGGAGGCTACAAGAAACCCAGAAACCAAGATGGCCGCCAGCACATGTCAAACGAAGGAGAACAGCAAGGAGGTAAGACCATGACAGTACCTCCCCCTCAAGGGCCCCTCCTCCGCGGAGTAAGGAACGGTTTCTGAGGGAAGCGTGCGTGGAAGGCTCAGAGCAAGGCAGGAGCATGGACATCTGCGGAGGGAACCCAGGAACGCTCCTCTGGACCATGACCACGCCAATGGACCAAAAACTGCACCCGGCCGCGGACCAGGCGTGAGTCCAGGATATTGCTCACCTCATACTCCTCACGATTGCCCACTTGGACCGGACGAGGCCGAGGAATCGAGGAAGTGAAACGACTACACACCAGTGGCTTCAAGAGGGAGACATGAAACACGTTGGAGATCCGCATGCCAGGAGGAAGCACAAGGGCATAGGCTACCGGGTTTACCCTGCGAAGCACTCGGAAGGGACCAACAAAGCGAGGCGCCAGCTTGGGAGTGGGCACTCGAAGGTTGAGGTTGCGGGTGGACAACCATACGCGGTCTCCGACCTGGTAGGAAGGAGCGGGCGCTCGTCTGCGATCAGCCTGGAGTCTCTGGCGCTGCGCAGAGACCTCAAGGGACCTCTGGATCTGTACCCAAGAAGCACGTAGGATGGAAAGGTGATCCTCCACAGCCGGAATATCCTGGGGAGAGAATATCTCCGGTAACACGGCAGGTTGGAACCCATAATTGGCCATGAAGGGAGACGTCCCAGAGGAAGAGTTCACCGCCGTGTTCCTGGCAAACTCAGCCCAAGGCAGGAGGTCAACCCAATTGTCTTGGTGATCGGAGACATAGCAACGAAGGAATTGCTCCAAGGCCTGATTGGATCGTTCTGCGGCCCCATTGGACTGAGGGTGGTAGGCCGATGAGAAAGAGAGATGAATCCCCAACTGGGAGCAAAAGGCGCGCCAGAACCTGGACACAAACTGACTCCCCCGATCCGACACAATCTCCTTGGGCAAACCGTGCAACCGGAAGACCTCCCTGGCAAAAATCGAGGCCAACTCTTGTGCAGAGGGTAACTTCTTGAGAGGTACACAGTGGCACATTTTGGAAAACCGATCCACTATCATGAGAATGACCGTATGGCCTCGGGATGCAGGGAGGTCCACAATGAAATCCATCCCCAGGTGTGACCATGGACGCTCCCCGGTGGCTATGGGTTGCAAAAGGCCCAACGGAAGGTGCCGAGGGGACTTACTCTGGGCACAAACGGAGCATGCCGCTACATATGCGGCGATGTCGGAACGTAGAGAAGGCCACCAGAACAGACGTGAAACAGCCCAGGACAGCTGATTCTTTCCAGGATGCCCCGCGGCCTTGGAGTTATGGTAGGTTCGCAACAACCGGAGCGGCAGTAGGAGCGGGCCCAGGAGCGACAACCGACCCATCGGCAACGGAAGCTAAATGAGCCGTGCGTTCAAGCAGGGTTTGCAACGCCACAGCGAACCGACCCAACAGGTGATCCTGCTGATCAAGTCTGGCAACCAGCGTAGGTAGCGAGGATGGCCCTGTACCGTCAGAATTCATGGCTTGGTCCTAATGTCATGGAACCATGAACCAGACGTACAACAAGAGATGAGTGGAAATAAGAAGGCTTTATTGAAAATAAAGCTGTAAGGCAAAAGTCCAAACGGATGGCTGAACCGAAGCAGGGTCTTGCGAAACCAGAGATCAGGAACCAGAAGGGTAGTCAGATGAAGCCAGGATCAGGAACCAACAGGGTAGTCAGACGAAGCCAGGATCAGGAATCAGCAGGGTAGTCAGACGAAGCCAGGATCAGGAACCAGAAGCAGCAGCAGTCTTAGAAGCATGTGAGCACAGGAGGACCAAGCAGGGAACTGAAGCCACAGACCTCCTATATATATGAGCTAGGCATCCAGCTCCTCCCAGTGGGAAGGAGGAGCCGCAGGGTGGGAGGCTACAAGAAACCCAGAAACCAAGATGGCCGCCAGCACATGTCAAACGAAGGAGAACAGCAAGGAGGTAAGACCATGACACCTGTGTGGCGGCGCTGCTAACTCCGCTACGCTAAGCGCAGGTGCGTATGGAGTCTCGGGCGGCGCGCGGTCCGGACGAATGGAGAGGAGGGGCCCCCCGCCGGTGGCTGCTCTGAGCCCCTCTCTGCCTGCCTGCCTCTTTAAGAGCATCGAGATGAGCAGTGGCTGTGAGCGTGCCGCCGCTGCCGCACAGGCAGGCACGTCTTCGGGTCTGTCTGACGTTGCTACAGCTCCGCCCCCAGAGCAGAGAAGAAGGAGCGAGCAGCGCCAGCGGCAGCCAGCCACAGCCCACAGACTCTGCCAGGGAAGGCCCGCGGCCCGCCACCTACACACAGAAGACTCTTCTGAGACAGGCAGCCAAGTTCCAACTTAGTAAAGTACAACAGTTACTGGTAGGTAACAACTTACTGGATCCCATTCCCACCATCTCACCCCTCCCAGTAGTGCCAGCAAGTGTACTAGCCCACCCTGGTTCTGTTTGGACTGGATAAATGTGCATTGTGGGGGGGGGGGTTGGCACTTGATACTGGCACATGGGAGGAGCCGGAGGCACTTGATACTGGCACATGGGGGTGAGGGGGGTTTGGCACTTGATACTGGCACATGGGGGAGCGGGAGGCACTTGATACTGGCACATGGGGGTGAGGGGGTTTGGCACTTGATACTGGCACATGGGGGGGTTTGTACTTGATACTAGCACATGGGGGTTGGCACTTGATACTGGCACATGGGGGTTGGCACTTGATACTGGCACATGGGGAGGTTGGCACTTGATACTGGCACATGGGGGGTTTGCACTTAATACTGGCACATGGGGAAAGAGAGGCACTTGTTACTGGCACATGGGGGCATGGAGAGGCACTTGATACTGGCACATTATTATGGGGCACTATGGGGGCTTATACTGAGGCCACAAAGAAGGGGTATTTTATATGGGGGCTCTGTATGGTACTAGTATTATCAGGGGTATTATCTGTTTCTGCAGTATAGTATTGGTCTGTTCTGAAAGGAGAAGACGAGGACAGAGAACATCTACATCAAAGGAGACATCACTGGATGTGAGAGGTATGGGGCGCTGTATTTCTGTAGTGATGGGGGGGGGCGCTAAAGTCAGCAAGTGTCGTGTGTGGGGGGGGGGGGGCCTTATTGTTTTTCACCCCAGGGCCCCATTTCACCTAGAACCGGCCCTGACTCGAAGGGACTCCCTGCCTCCATCTCCACTGCATAGTGCCACGGTGTGTGGCTTCCGTCCGGCAGTGTGTTCGGTGATGTCACCGGCTCTGATGGGCGGGCTTTAGCCATTTTACTGGCTAGGGCAACGCTAAAGCCCGCCCATCAGTGCTGGTGATGTCACCATGCTTCCTGGCAGCCCCATGGAGAGCCCCGATACGTCACTGGAACTCCTAAAAATGCCTTTGCCCTGTGCAATTTAGCGCAGGGCAAAGGAGAGCATCGGAGCATGAACTCCTCCGATGCTCAAGTCAGGGGGGCTGCCTGGGTGAAAATGGGGATATGTCTGGTTTCAGCTCTGAACCCGGACAACCCCATTAACAGGGTATATTACTAGGAAATATTTGTAAGTCTTATTAGCCCTTGTGCGGTGCAGTTATATGCTCTAAAGCCTTTTTTGGGGTGTATTAGTGGGGAAAAAAGTCTTATTAGCCGTTCATCGGTGCAGTTATGTTTTAAAGCCTTTTTTTGTGTATTAGTGGAAAAAAAGGGCTTATTTGCCGTTGTGAGGTGAAGTGAGAAAATTACAGCCTTTTGCGTATTAGTGGGGAAAAAAAGTCTTATTAGCCATTCAGCAGTGCAGTTATATTTTCTAAAGCCTTTTTTGTGGTGTATTAGTGGGAAAAACTGGATTATTTGCCATTGTGCAGTGAACTGACAAAATTGCTGCCTTTTTTGTGATGTATTAGTGGGGAAAAAAAGTCTTATTAGCTGTTCAGCTGTTCAATTATATGTTTAAAAGCCTTTTTTTTTGTGGTGTATTAGTGTGAAAAAAAGGGATTATTTGCCATTGTGCAGTGAACTGACAAAATTACAGCCTTTTTTTGTGGTGTATTGGTGGGAAAAAGTCATATTAGCTGTTCAGCGGTGCAGTTATATGTTCTAAAGCCTTTTTTGGGGTGTATTAGTGGGAAAAAAATGTCTTATTTGCCATTCAGCGGTGCAGTTATATGTTTTAAAGCCTTTTTCGGAGTGTATTGGTGGAAAAAAAAAATTGCTGTTCAGCAGTGCAGTTCTATGTTCTGAAGCCTTTTATGGGGTGTATTAGTGGAAAAAATTTCATATTATCTGTTCAGTGGTGCAGTTATATGTTCTTAAGACTTTTATGTGGTGTATTAGTGGAAAAAAAGGCTTGTTAGCCATCGTGCGGTGAAGTGACAAAATTACAGCCTTTTTTGGGCCGTATAAGTGGGGAAAAAAACAAGTCTTATTTGCTGTTCAGCAATGCAGTTATATGTTTTAAAGCCTTTTCAGTAGCGTATTAGTGGTAAAAAGGGCTTATTTGCCGTTGCACGGTGAAGTGACAAAATGACAGCCTTTTTCAGTGTGTATTAGTGGGAAAAAAGTCTTATTAGCCATTCAGGGGTACAGTTACAGACGTGGACAAAATTGTTGGTACCCTTTGGTCAATGAAAGAAAAAGTCACAATGGTCACAGAAATAACTTTAATCTGACAAAAGTAATAATAAATTAAAATTCTATAAATGTTAACCAATGAAAGTCAGACATTGTTTTTCAACCATGCTTCAACAGAATTATGTAAAAAAATAAACTCATGAAACAGGCATGGACAAAAATGATGGTACCCCTAACTTAATATTTTGTTGCGCAACCTTTTGAGGCAATCACTGCAATCAAACGCTTCCTGTAACTGTCAATGAGACATCTGCACCTCTCAGCAGGTATTTTGGCCCACTCCTCATGAGCAAACTGCTCCAGTTGTGTCCGGTTTGAAGGGTGCCTTTTCCAGACTGCATGTTTCAGCTCCTTCCAAAGATGCTCAATAGGATTGAGGTCAGGGCTCATAGAAGGCCACTTTAGAATAGTCCAATTTTTTCCTCTTAGCCATTCTTGGGTGTTTTTAGCGGTGTGTTTTGGGTCATTGTCCTGTTGCAAGACCCATGACCTGCGACTGAGACCAAGCTTTCTGACACTGGCTAGTACATTTCTCTCTAGAATTCCTTGATAGTCTTGAGATTTCATTGTACCCTGCACAGATTCAAGACACCCTGTGCCAGACGCAGCAAAGCAGCCCCAGAACATAACAGAGCCTCCTCCATGTTTCACAGTAGGGACAGTGTTCTTTTCTTGATATGCTTCATTTTTTCGTCTGTGAACATACAGCTGATGTGCCTTGGCAAAAACTTCGATTTTTGTCTCATCTGTCCACAGGACATTCTCCCAGAAGCTTTGTGGCTTGTCAACATGTAGTTTGGCATATTCCAGTCTTGCTTTTTTATGATTCGTTTTCAACAATGGTGTCCTCCTTGGTCGTCTCCCATGTAGTCCACTTTGGCTCAAACAACGACGGATGGTGCGATCTGACACTGATGTTCCTTGAGCATGAAGTTCACCTTGAATCTCTTTAGAAGTCTTTCTAGGCTCTTTTGTTACCATTCGGATTATCCGTCTCTTAGATTTGTCATCAATTTTCCTCCTGCGGCCACGTCCAGGGAGGTTGGCTACAGTCCCATGGATCTTAAACTTATGAATAATATGTGCAACTGTACTCACAGGAACATCTAGTTGCTTGGAGATGGTCTTATAGCCTTTACCTTTAACATGCTTGTCTATAATTTTCTTTCTGATCTCTTGAGACAGCTCTTTCCTTTGCTTCCTCTGGTCCATGTCGAGTGTGGTACACACCATATCACCAAACAACACAGTGATTACCTGGAGCCATATATATAGGCCCAATGGCTGATTACAAGGTTGTAGACACCTGTGATGCTAATTAGTGGACACACCTTGAATTAACATGTCCCTTTGGTCACATTATGTTCTGTGTTTTCTAGGGGTACCATCATTTTTGTCCATGCCTGTTTCATGAGTTTATTTTTTTACATAATTCTGTTGAAGCATGGTTGAAAAACAATGTCTGACTTTCATTGGTTAACATTTATAGAATTTTAATTTATTATTACTTTTGTCAGATTAAAGTTATTTCTGTGACCATTGTGACTTTTTCTTTCATTGACCAAAGGGTACCAACAATTTTGTCCACGTCTGTATATGTTCTAAAGCCTTTTTTGTGGTGTATTAGTGGAAAAAAAGTCTTATTAGCTGTTCAGCGGTGCAGTTATATGTTGTAAAGCCTTTTTTGTGGTGTATTAGTTTAAATAAAAAAGGGCTTATTTGCCGTTGTGCGGCAAAGTGACAAAAATACAGCCTCTTTGGGGGGTATTAGTGGAAAAAATTTTTATTAGCTGTTCAGCAGTGCAGTTATATGTTTTAAAGCCTTTTTTTGTTGGGCATTAGTGAAAAAAAAGACGGGTCAGCCGTTGTGCAGCGAATTGGCAAAATTACAGCCTTTTTCGGGGTGTATTAATTTCCTTGTTATTTATTTATTTGAGGTAACAGTATGTCAGACAGAGAAGTGACAGTCCTTGCACAGGGTAGGGGCAGAGTCCTAAATGTTTCTGGTGCAGGCATAGGTCGCAGCAGAGTAAGGTGGCGTGGAAGCAGGGGTCACTTCGAGAGGCCTGAGCTCCCAGTGTCATCTAGCGGTCGTGTCTTGACCAGCAACCCAGCAGTGCTTGAATGGTTAACTCAGGGCTGGCCTTAGGTGTTCAGGCGCCCTGTGCGAGCTAATCTTGTGGCGCCATTCCCCCATTGGGACCCATAATGCTGCTTCATGATACAATAAAAAAAATATATTTAAAAGACAGGCCCTTTTAAGTATAGATACAAAATAAATGCAAGATTTGCAGCAGCAGTGTACAGATAATATGAACTTCCTAAATGTAGTACACCAACATTTGCGCCAAATAAAGGATAGATAAACAAAATACCAAATAACATAGGGCTGCACTAGATACCACCTAGCGAGCAACTGAATAATGCATAAAACCCTGTACTGCATTATAGATCAAACCCTTCATCAATCCCCAGGCTGTACCCCTTCATCAGTGTCACCCTTATCCAGTCCCCTGCCCCCTTAATCATACCCAGTGTATGTCACCCTTATGCAGTCCCCTGCCCCCCTTAATTAGACCCTGCCCCCATTTAATGAAAGATATTTGGTAAAAAAAATAAAATAATAATAATAATAATAACAGGTACTCACTATTTGAAGTCTTCTGCTCCCTCCCTGTCAGCAGAGCACCCATTGAGCGGATCCTTCCGCGGCTCTCTGTGAAGGCGCAGCACTTGGACGCTGCGCCTGCACCCCTAAGCTCCTCCTCCACACTCCGGAACCGGACCTGGCAGCTGCAGCAGATCAGCTCGCCAGGCTCGCCTCACACAATCTCGGGCCGGCCTGCTGTAAGAGACCGACTGCGAGCTGTGTCGGCCGCCGGGCGCCCCTATTGCCATGGCGCCTTGTGCGGCCGCACAGCTCGTACACCCCAAAGGCCGGCCCTGGGTTGACTCGATCATCCACTTCATCCCAAGTGACATCAGACACCACCAGCCAAGGGGGGGGTGGGTTCGTCAGACACAATCCTTAGTTGGCATGGTCCGGGAGCAGACCCTGTGCCCTCACCTGTCCTCAACCTGCCTCTGTCCTTCTATGTTCTATGTTCTCAGCCAAAGAAGTATTATATGCTGTGGGCTCAGCTCCACTATACAGCGAGGACAAGCTACTAGAGGACAGTCAGCAGCTACTGCCCAGCGAAGATCTGGAGGAAACATCCTCCGTTTCCTCCGGTAGGTTGGCAAGTAGTGATGAGGAAAGAGGGCATGGGAGCTGGTGTTGCGAACGGTCAGGCTCCTGGCTCAAAGACTGTTAAGGAGGACATCAGTGACGTGCAGACAATACTCGATGATGATGTAGCAGATCGTAATTAGGAGCCGGGTGACAAAGGGGCTTCATAATCAACAGCAGCGCCGCGTGAGGCAATGGCGGAGCCAGCAAGTTGGTAGTCTGGCCAGGAGTCAGCAAGGTGGCAGCAGTGGGAGGTCGGGAGCCAAACGTGCCCAGGGTAGACTATATGCTTCACAGGAGCCTAGTAGTAGTGGTGCGGGGCTCACGGATGCAGCGGCCATAGCAGTCAGTCAGTGCGGAGTGTTGGGGGTAAAGTCACCTACTCGGTGGTGTGGCAGTTTTTTGTTAGGCCTTAAACATGACCATTTGCAGAATCTGTGGGCAGAAGGTGAAGCGAGGCCAGGGTGCCAATGTTGGCACCACGGCCCTGTGTCAACATATGCAGTGTCACCATAAAGTGGCCTGGGGGAACCATGGCTCCGATATGGTGGTCCAGCCTGCCGCAGCAACCGCTGCATCACCCAGTGGCACGCACACAATTTCAGGCAGTCAAAGCTCCACCACCTGAGCTGAAGGGAGCTGTCTGTCCTTCCCATCATCTACCTGTCCTGATGCTCCAGCTCCTCGTCCTCCTACTCCCACTCTGAACGTGCTCCTGGCCAAGTTGCTTATACTGTAGTCCCTTCCTTTCCAAGTAGTGGAGTTTGCACCTTTCAGAGAAATGATGGCTTGTGCTGAGCCAAGGTGGAGAGTTCCAAGCCGTCATTTCATTGCGAAAAGGGCAGTACCAGCCCTGAACAAATATGTAGAACAGAAGGTGGGCCAGTCCTTGAGCCTGTCGGTGTCTAACAAAGTGCACCGCAGCGCCAACATGTGGAGCTGTAACTACAGTCAGGGACAGTACATGTCCTTTTCGGCCCACTGGGTGAATGTGGTTCCTGCCCAGCCACACCAGAAACTTGGCCAGATGACGCCGCTTCAGCCCCAACGTTCTCACGCTGTTAGTCCTGGGACAATGTCCGCCTCTGCCTCCTCATCCACCACCGTGTCCTCAGCCTACACTGCAGGGAAAATTCACAGTGCTCCTCCAGCATATCATATGTGAAGGACACAAAGTCACACAGGGGATGAGCTGCTCCATGTCCTTCATCAAGAAATTGAATCCTGGCTTTCTCCGTGACAACTCAAAATCTGAACCATGGTGACTGACAACGGAAAGAACGTGGTGTCGGTGCTGCAACAAGGAAGGCTGAGCCATGTGCCCCATTCTGGTTGTCAAGCAGTTCTTGAAATATTCCATCCATCTGCAAGACATCCTAAAAATGGACAGGAAACTTTGCATGCACTTCAGCCACGCGTACACCGCCAAGCACACCCTCCTTGAGCTGCAGCTGCAGAATGGCATTCCCCAACATAGGCTGATATGCAACGTTTCCACCCATTGGAATTCCATTCAATGATTTCTTGATGATCCAAGTGGACAGGAGTACTCCCCAGTGTAACTTCGATGTCAGCCAGTGGCAGCTCTTTCGTGGCACCTGCCGTTTGCTCAGGCCCTTTGAGGATGCAACGTTATTTGTTAGTCGCCAGGACTATGCGATGAACAACACCACTCCACTGCTTTATATTCTGGAACAGATGCTGGTAAATCTGACTGGTCAGGGGACTGGAGATGTGGCGCATACATGTCACGGCCACATGAGCTCTGTAGGGCCTGAACTGGAGGAGAAGGATAAGGAGGAGGACATTGGAGCACAAGCAATGTGCAGCAAAATTTTTTTTTTTCTACACAGGTGACAGGAGAGGAAGAGCAGCCAAAGGAGCAAGAGGCAAATGAGGAAGACAAAGCAGATAACCCAGACACACAGTGGCAGTATACAGTGGAGATGGAGTCAGGGAGTCCCTCAGGGTCACTTGCGCAAATGTCCAGCTGCATGCTTACTTGCTTGGGTAGTGACAGCCGAATTGTCACCATTTGGCAGAGGGATGACTTCTGGCTCTCCACCTTGTTGGACCCTTGCTACTGGTCCAAAATGTGGTCTTTTTTACACCCGCTGAGAGGGAGGACAAACTGAACTATTATAGAGACATCCTATGTAGTCAGTTGGCTGCTGCCTATCTGCGGCATAGTCCATCCTCTCACAAGTCTGACCAGGGTGGCCCTCTGTTTTCTCGTTCCACTGCCATGGCTGCTGTGGCGGGATGGGGGTAGGAGCAGTCCCAGCTGCATCATCAGCAGCTTGAGTCTAGAGTCGCTGATGAGCAGCTTTCTTTACCTGCCTAGTGAAGAAACTACTCACCAGCAGCAGCAGCTAGACCTGGAGCAGAACCTGAACCAGCAGGTTGTGGCATACTTGGACAGCACCCTGCCACCCCACATTGAAGATCCACTGGACTACTGGGCAGACAAATTGGATTTGTGGCCGCAACTGGCCGAGTTTGCCCTGGCCAGTAGTGTGGCATCGGAGTGGCTGTTTAGTGTGGTGGGGGCCATAATTACCACAAGAAGAACTCACCTGTCCACCCAAAATGTGGAGAGACTGACCTTTGTCAAGATGAATCAGGCGTTGATCAGCCAAGATTTTCAACCACTAATGCCTGATGCATAAGATTAGATCATAAATGCTGCCTCACCCAAACATTGACAAAAGAGACCGGTTTCTTCTGGGTACCTGCCTCATCTACTATTCTGATGCTGCCACCCACCTGATGCCATAAATCTGATTCCAAGTGGTCCTTCTTACATCCACCATCGTCAGCAGGTACTGTTATTGCCACCCACCAATCTGTCCCCAGGTCACTCTGTGGTCTCCTGATGCTGCTGTCACCTCACCACTCAGGTCTTCTCATGCTGCTGTTGCCCCTTCCACATTATGTCACCTTACCACTCTGTGGTCTCCTCATGCTGCTGCCAACTCACAACTCTGTCTCTGGGTAACTCTGTGGTCTCCTCATGCTGCTGCTGCCACCTCCATACTATGTCACCTTGCCACTCTGTTGTCTCCTTATGCTACTGCCAACTCACAACTTTGTCTCTGGGTCCCTCTGTGGTCTCCTCATTCTGCTGCTGCCACCTCCACACTATGTCTTTGTGCCACTCTGTGGTCTCCTCATTCTGCTGCTGCCACCTCCACACTATGTCTTTGTGCCATTCTGTGGTCTCCTCATTCTGCTGCTGCCACCTCCACATTATGTCACCTTGCTAGTCTGTGGCCTCCTCATGCTGCTGCTGCCACCTCCACACTCTGTCATTGTGCAACTCTGTGGTCTCTTCATGCTGCTGCCAAATCACCATTCTGTGGTCTCCCCATGCTGCTACCACATCACCACTCTGTGGTATCCTCATGCTTCTGCTACCTCAACACTATGTACTGGGCCACTCTGTAGACTTATCATGCTGTTCCCACCCTCCCAACTGTGTGACTGGGTCACTAGTGTCCCTGTTTGGCACTGCCGATCACCACAGGTGGCGTGGTCCTGGTTCTAGTTGCCGGCGGCGGTGGGGGGCAAGTAGGAGATGAGCGCTTCCATTGTGGAAGCGCTCATCTCCATATTCATTTGTATAGCCATCCACGGGAAAGCGATACAGATGACTGTGCAACGGCATCCCGGCGGAGCAGGGGAGGGAGAGGCGTCTTCCTTCCCTGTTCATCTGATAGGCCGCAGGCACTAATGCCTGCGGCCTATCAGAGGCAAACTAGGGCGGTGCGATGACGTCATTATCATTGCGCCGCATGAGCCGGGCAGCACACAGCAGGGACACAGGCTGGAAGAGGTCTGCATCGCATCACTGCTGATGAAGGTAAGTATTAGTGGGGGGTTTTTGTGTGTTTTTTTGGGGGGGGGCTGGCAGTATGGGGGCATCTGGCATTTCTTACAGCCCCATTTTTTTGGGGGTGGCACTCTGGGGAAATTTTTGCCCTATTTAGGGTGGGCACTATGGGGGCATTTCTTACTGGCACATTATGGTGGGCACCATGGGGAGAAGACCACTATGGGGGCATCTGGGGTCTCTAAAAGGGCTTTTTATATATTGGCACATTATAGGGGGAACTATAGGGGAGAGTGGCACTATGGGGCATCTGGAGGCACTATAGGGAATTATTTGGGGGCACTATGGGGAAGTGGGGTCTCTAAAGGGGCCTTTTTTCTTATTGGCACATTATGGGGGCACTACGGCTTCTGGTGGCACTAAGGGGGCATTTTTTACTGGCATATTATGGGAGGCACTATAGGGGAGAGCGGCACTATGGTGCATTATTTGGGGGGGGACTATGGGGCAGTGGAGAACTATTGAGGCATCTGGTAGCATTAGGAAGGGGCATTTTTTATTGGCACGTTATGGGGGAGAGAAGCACTATAGGGGCATCTGCTGGGGGCACTAAGAAGGGGCATTCTTTTACTGCCATATTATGGGGGAGGGGGAGAGGAGAAAATTCAGATACTATAGAAACTCAGCCATGTACAAAGAAAATGGCTCTGAATTTTTTTTAGGAAAAAGAATTGAAAAAATGATTTTTCGATAAAAAATGAGTACACAACACTGATAAAATAATGTCCCCAAAGTTCTATATAGCCTTTATGCAAATTAGGAACAATTTGGGTGAAATCTGTGATAGCAATCTGAGCTGAACCTTGAATGTGGTGACCACTAGAACCCTGTAACGTACAGGTCTGGTTCTTGTTTTGTTAGAAAAAGATCGTCATATAATATCAGATAATTTTTAGTTACAATAATCATGAAATAACCTCTCTAACCACTTTCCGTCCGCCCAGTTGATATAAACGTCCTATGGGTGGATCTCTATTTCTGAATGGACGTTTTAAAACGTCCGTTCAGAAACTGCAGCTGCACGCTAATCGTGCAGCTGCTGATCGGGTTGCCCGCTGTCAGTGACAGCAGGGCAACCCAGAGAGAAGGCAGGGACAGTGCCCAGGTGTCCCTGCCTTCTAGATCGCTGCATACACAGCGCTCACCGAGCGCTGTGTATGCAGAGCAGGAAGCGCTATGCATGACCGCCGGGACCGGAGGGTGCAGGAGCTGTGTGAGGTCTTTCACAGACCTCGATCAGCCCTGCACTTAGGCTGTACAGCGCTGTATTGCGCTGTACAGCCTCTCTGGGGGGTGTATTTTTCCTGTAACTGGGGCTACTATATCAGCCCCAGTTACAGGAGAAATCAACAGTGAAAAAAAAAAGAAAAAGTGAAGTAAATGTCCCCCAGAGGTCTTGTATGACCTTATGGGGGACAAAAAGTGTAAAAAAAAAAATAAAAAAAAATAAAGGGTTGAAAAAAATAAAAATAAAATGGAAAATCTGCCAAAAAAGTGAAATTTAAAAATTTGATCTCCATTTTCCTTTAATTCTTGTGGAACGCCTAAAGGGTTAACAAAGTTTGTAAAATCGGTTTTGAATACCTTGAGGGGTGTAGTTTCTACAATGGGGTCATTTATGGGGGTATCCACTATGTAAGCCCCACAAAGTGACTTCAGACCTGAACTGGTCCTTAAAAAGTGGGTTTTGGCAATTTTCGTAAAAATTTGCAGAATTGCTTCTAAACTTCTAAGCCTTGTAACGTCCTAAACAAATAAAATGACATTTCCAAAATGATGCCAACATAAAGTAGACATATGGGGAATGTTAAGTAATAAATATTTTATGAGGTATCACTTTCTGTTTTAAAAGCAGAGAAATTGAAATTTTGAAAATTGCGAATTTTTCAAATTTTTGGGTAAATTTGGGATTTTTTCATAAATAAAGGTGAAATATTTTGACTCAAATTTATGACTATCATGAAGTACAATGTGTCACGAGAAAACAATCTCTGAATGACTTGGATAAATAAAGGCGTTCCAAAGTTATTACCACATAAAGTGAGATATGTCAGTTTTGCAAAATTAGGCCTGGTCAGGAAGGGGGCAAATGGCCCAGATGGGAAGTGGTTAAATGTATGTTTATCATTTCTGTTGCAATGGCTGTTCATGACAACTGCTGCCCTCCTTTATACCTGTGTTTGGTACCTGGTGCTGAACAATAGGTTATGTCTGATCTTTGTAGTCTGCTGGATCCTGTGAAGGAGCTATAATCCATTTGTCTGTCTGTGGACAGTGATCTGCCTGACTCCTGAGTCTGCCTGTCAGCTGTCTGACCTGATCGTTACCCTGATCTGTTCTGTCAGAAAACAAAGGGGAGATATATCAAAACTGGTGCAAAGGGAAACTGGCTTAAGGCACCTTTACACTGCCCAAGTAGATCATCTCTAACAAGTGTTCATAGGAACGAACCCGTTCAT
Source organism: Bufo gargarizans (assembly GCF_014858855.1). NCBI lineage: Eukaryota > Metazoa > Chordata > Amphibia > Anura > Bufonidae > Bufo > Bufo gargarizans. Next base: position 629,595,667 of record NC_058080.1, on the reverse strand, counting down.
TGGGTAATTGGATCTTTCATGTGGTCACCTAAATCATCATTTGCCGGCATCAGATCGTGTCAACTAAACAACACTCTGCTGCTGGTAAACAATGATTCTGTATGGGGACGAGCATTGACATTAGCGATTGCACCCTATACTGTGGAGGAGATGGCTGCATGTAAATGCAGTTTTCTCCTTCTCTGACAAGCAGGCGATTGCCAGGACTGAGTGTAAAATTGTCGATCAGTGTAAAGGGGTCTTTAGTTGCCCATAGTAACCAATCAAATTGATTCTTTCATTTTCCAAACGTGCTCTGAAAAGTAAAAGATGGAATCTGATTGGTTGCTGTGGGCAACTAATCCAGTTTTCCTTTGCACCAGTTTTGATAATTCTCCCCCAATATGTTTTCTTATGAAATTAAAATACATGTTACACAATACAAGGAATTATTAAAATTAAAATAAAGTGTATGAAATGTATGTGGCAAATATATTTAAAGCAGAATATTGAGAAGAAAAGCTATTCGGGTGTTTGCTAGTGTAGAGTAAAATGTATCTTTATCGAGAACACTGTAAATAAAACATTATTTCAATTGAAAATTTCACACTAATGTGTTTTATTATTAATGCCAACAGGATCTAAAATGTTATTAAGCATTATTTAAATGTCTAAACCTAATTTACTTTGTTACATTTGTAACCCTGAGCAATGTGTGCAAACTGGATGAATGTAGAAATGCTAAATTTTCCTCCTATTGGCAAAACATTTATTTTAACCTTGCAAAGCAAATTTACTCCCTGGCTACCTCTTTATGATTACTCATACTTGCATAAACATTTAACTTATATTTTGCCATCTAGTGGCCAAGAAATTTCTTAATGAGCTGAATTTCTCTTTTTTGGATAACTTTGCATTGTTTTGTAGGCTGAATTGCCTGTGGAAATAATATATGCTTTTATTTATTAACCCCTTGGAAACCAGTTTCATGCAATTGATGTCCTGTCCTCTGATGAAGGTGACAAAAAGCTGCAATCACCCTGCACCACCACTACAATGTAGACGTGTGCAGGAAAACATTGAATAGGAAGCAGCGCTCGTACGAGCACTGAGGCCCCACCAAGCACCTGTATGGTGAGGTTGCCCAGTGTCAGACCTCCATCGTCTGATATTGATCACCTATCTTGAGTATAGGTCATCAATATTACCGGAATACCGTTTTAAGGATCAAAAGATATTGGGGGTAAAAAAGTGGTGTAAAGTAGATTTGGCTTAGTTGCCCATAGCAACCAATCAGATTCTACCACCAGACAGAATATACCCTCTGAGAAAGGACACACTCCCTAAAGCTACTTTCACACTAGGTGAACAGCCTGCCGGATCCATCCTGCCGCTAGTGACCAAATGCCCCCTGACTGCCGCTCCATCCCCATTGACTATAATGGGGGCGGTGCAGAGTTCCGGGGGAGGCACGGCTAGAGGAAGCCAGAATAAATGTCGGACATGTCAAAGATTTACTCCGACAGCCTCTTGCCGTGCACTGCCGTGCCTTCGCCGGAACTCCACCCCCACCCCCATTATAGTCAATGGGGACGGAGCGGAGGTCAGGGGGCACACAGTCAATAGCGGCATGACGGATCCGGCAGGCTGTTCACCCGTTCACATGTCTGTGCAGCTAGTGTGAAAGTAGCCTAAGCTGTCAGCTTGAAATTTAGCTAAGCAGGGGCGTAGCTATAGGGGGTGCAGACTCTGCAGTGGTAGCAGTCGCTACCAGGCCCAGGAGTCTGAGGGGGCCCAAAGACCCTTGTGGTGCATAAGAAGACACTTGTATTTTAGAAAGTGCATGCAGGTCTCAACTCTGGCTGGAGGGAAGGGGTTAGATTAAGAATTTGGCATGAGGAAGGGGGGGTTCCATTTCAATTTTTGCCTCAGGCACAACGAAGGCTATGTGCTTCCCTGCCCCTGGCTCCAAAGCACTGAGGAAAGGGGGGCCCAAGATGAATTCTTGCACCAGGGCCCATAAGCCTTTAGCTACGCCCCTGTAGCTAGGGGAACAATTGAAGCAATGAATATGGAGATCTCTGGATTCATGTAGAGGTACAGGGCTGGTTCTAGCTTTGTTAGAAAGAAGTTGTCATGTACTAGATTATGATTATTTTTTTTTATATATAATCATGGATAACCCCTTTTGAAGGAGTACTCTGGGCTTTTAATATTGATGACCTATCCTCAAGATACTCTACTTTTGGACCTGGTGAGCGTGCACAGAGGAACCTCTCTTCTGATGAGAATGGAGGATATCCCAGGACTGGGTAAGACTAAAGACACTTTGGGCATGAATATGTGTTTGCACACTGAAGAGGACATACATAAACGTATTAATGAGGAGAAAAGTGATGTATCTTTTTTGTGCACACCTTCCATTGATCTCCTAAAAAGGAAATCTGAACAAGAGTCTAAGAGACTAACCACTATTGAGTCACATTTGAATACTTTACGGGAATGCTATAAAATGCAGAGGATACCAGGGGGATTGAGATCTCATTTACATCCTAATCTGTATCCTAATAACAGAGACTTTTGCAAAAAGTTTGAGTTGGTCAGCAATAAATATTCTTTTGAAATTATGTTGCTTAACATTGAATATTTACAGAAGGAGGTAGAGAATATTAAGAAAATCCTCCTAACTCTGACAACCCAGATGCAAGATCTATTAGGGGTTGATGAGTTCACGACCCATAAATAGAAGATTGCACAATATGTACAACGCCACAGAGTAGAGGGGAGAGAGCAAAAAGAGATAAATGGCACTGTGACCTAGAGGATTATCAGTCTAGGAAGCTGTACAATTGGCAGAGCAATCAAACTTATGGGAAACCCAGGAGAATAAAAGGTAGAAAATTTGAGCAGGGCCACTTTGGATTTACCACCTGTGATTCCGAATCTACTGATGAATCGGCCCAATACGTTTTTTTAGACAAGCAAAGAAAAGGAGGAAATACAGGAGGGGCAGAAGGAAACATCGTAGGTCCCAGAAAAAATTTACCTCCACAAGGACAGCAATCACGGAAGAAGGAAACTCAAAGCGTACAACGAGACAGAACACACAGAAATAAACTATTTTGTAGTTAATATATCCTCAGTGGAATTAACATCTGAGGAGATCAAAGTTTTGAGTCGTGGACTCTCTGTCAGTCCGGTTGCTAACAGCGACTGGTTTGAAATAGATCTTGACCTTCAGAGATTCTTTAGACGATTACACCTGAAGGGGTATTTTGCTGATGAAATATTCAGAAATATTTGAAGAAAAAAGGTTCTTTTTCTCCTCCTCAGAATACCCACACTATGGAGTCCTACATTGAAATTGTTACTAAACAAATTAAAATATTGAAAGAAAATGAATTGAGAAGTAGCTCATATAAGGGCTCTTTCACATCTGCGTTCTTTTCTTCCGGCATAGAGTTCCGTCGTCGGGGCTCTATGCCGGAAGAATACTGATCAGTTTTATCCTAATGCATTCTGAATGGAGTGAAATCCGTTCAGGATGCATCAGGATGTCTTCAGTTCCGGAACGGAACGTTTTTTGGCCGGAGAAAATACCGCAGCATGCTGCGCATTTTGCTCCGGCCAAAAATCCTGAAGACTTGCCTCAAGGCCGGATCTGGAATTAATGCCCATTGAAAGGCATTGATCCGGATCCGGCCTTAAGCTAAACGTCGTTTCGGCGCATTGCCGGATCCGACGTTTAGCTTTTTCTGAATGGTTACCATGGCTGCCGGGACGCTAAAGTTCTGGCAGCCATGGTAAAGGGGAGCGGGGAGCGGGGGAGCAGCATACTTACCATCCGTGTGGCTCCCGGGGTGCTCCAGAGTGACGTCAGGGCGCCCCAAGCGCATGGATCACGTGATCGCATGGCACGTCATCCATGCGCATGGGGCGCTCTGACGTCACTCTGGAGCGCCCCGGGAGCCGCGCGGACTGTAAGTATACCGCTCCCCCGCTCCCCGCTCCTACTATGGCAACCAGGACTTTAATAGCGTCCTGGGTGCCATAGTAACACTGAAAGCATTTTGAAGACGGATCCGTCTTCAAATGCTTTCAGTACACTTGTGTTTTTCCGGATCCGGCGTGTAATTCCGGCAAGTGGAGTACACGCCGGATCCGGACAACGCAAGTGTGAAAGAGGCCTAATATGACCAGGCGAGAGAATGAGGCCTTTAGGAATCTAGAGAGTAATAAGAATATAACTATTAAACCGGACAACAAAGGCGGAGTGGTGGTGGTTTTAGACACTATAACAGGCATGGCCAACCTGTGGCTCTCCAGCTGTTGTAAAACTACAATTCCCACCATGCCTTGCTGTAGGCTGATAGCTGTTGGCAGTCTGGGCATGCTGGGAGTTGTAGTTTTGCAACATCTGAAGAGCTTCAGGTTGGCCATCCCTGCACTATAAAGTATACAAATAAAGTGCTTAGATAGTTAGAGGATGTTGAGGTGTATGAGGTGCTGAGTAGTGATGGCCTTGCGGTTCGCTCGGCGGTCAGTTGGCGGCGAACTTTGCATGTTCGCGATCCGCCGAACATGCGAACATATGGCGATGTCCGCGCGCGCCATATTCTTTTGCATTGGGCCGAACTTTTACCCATCACACATCCATCAGGTGGGACAGGACAGCCAATTGAGACGTTTCAGCACATTGGCACACATCCCCAACCCTATAACAGAATCCAATCTGGCAGCCATTTTACATTATGTGTTTTGCTAGTGTAGGGAGAGGTTGCATTTTGGAGCAGGGACAGGCTGTTAGGAAGTTAGGGACACCAAATACTAGCTAATAGAGCCACAAAAGTCCTTTTAAGGACTGGTAACATTGTGCTATCGATAGGTGTGATGCACAGATGGGTGTGATATACTTATAATATACTTTCTAACATAGAAAGTATATTATAGTGCATTTGTATGCTTCCAGAAAATACTGATTGAGGGCTGCGATCTATCAGCTTCTACAATATAGTGACTGAGAATTTCCATATACCTGCGTCCACAAAATTACTGCTTTAGGGTGATATACCAGCTTCAACTAACAACTGATTGATGCCTGCCATATATCAGCTTCCACAAAATAGTGATAGAGGTTTTTCATATACCTGCGCCCACAAAATTACTGCTTGAGGGTGCCAGCTTCAACTAACAACTGATTGAGGCCTGACATATATCAGCTTCCACAAAATAGTGATAGAGGTTTTCCATATACCTGCATTCACAAAATTACTGCTTGAGGGTGATATACTAGCTTCAACTAACAACTGATTGAGGCCTGCCATATTGTCATGGTCTTACCTTCTCACTGTTCTCCTTCGTTTGACATGTGCTGGCGGCCATCTTGGTTTCTGGGTTTCTTGTAGCCTCCCACCCTGCGGCTCCTCCTTCCCACTGGGAGGAGCTGGATGCCTAGCTCATATATATAGAAGGTCTGTGGCTTCAGTTCCTTGCTTGGTCCTCCTGTGTGCACATGCTTCAAAGACTGCTGCTGCTTCTGGTTCCTGATCCTGGCCTCGTCTGACTACCCCGTTGGTTCCCGATCCTGGCTTCGTCTGACTACCCCGTTGGTTCCTGATCCTGGCTACGTCTGACTACCCCCCTGGTTCCTGACCTCCGTCTACGCAAGACCCTGCTTCAGTTTAGCCATCCGTTTGGACTTTAGCTACGGCTTGATTTTCAATAAAGCCTTCTTATTCCACCTATCTCTGTTGTACGTCTGGTTCATGGTTCCATGACACATATACCATCTTCCACAAATACTGCTCTTCTCTAGGGACTTTGGCACAGGGTCACTTTAAAAATGACAGGCGGAGGAAGAGGCAGGCCATTCCGCAGGGATGATAGGGGTCGGGCAGGTGCACCAGGCCGGAGCCTAGGTGGGAAGTTGGAGAAGGTGTGTGCGATTAAGTCAAAGGACGCACCAGAGTTGGTTGAGTGGCTCACTTAGCCTTCCGCTTCTGCACCCTCCTCATCCTCTGTTTCTGCACCCTCCTCACTCTCTGCTGTGTGCACTGCATTGTGGGAGTGAAAAGCATCCTGGAAAAGAGAAGCCTCCAGTCTCCAGGACACATCAGCAGAGCTGTCCTTTTGCTTATCTCCTTCTTAAACTCCACCATTCTTGTATACGCATATCTGGTGAGAGATCTACCTTTGTTTCAGGGATATTGTTTTATGCAAAGCTGTTCAGCTAGTTGTAATTGTTACTCAGGGAGCTGTTACTTCTATTAGCTAGACATGTAATCCTATGTACAGGCAGCCATTTTACCATGTGTTTTCAGTTTTAATGCATATGTTATAGTATATGCTATCTATACTTATACTTGCTATTTGTATCCTTATAGTTTTACCAATCAAACAATCCTGTTTTCCCAATAAACAAGTCAGACTACAAAAAGCAGTCCTCTTATTTGGAAGACAGGAATGGTTTATGAGGAATGTCAGACTGCACACTGTGTGAACGTGTATGAAGACAGAACAGTAAAACAGATGCTAGTCACCAGCGATAGTAAATCTGACTATACGGAGCGCCATCACACATGCGGTCCTATGTACAAGATTGCAGCAGTTGCCATACAGTCACAAGAAGTGAGAGTGCAGCTCCCAGCAAGTGGAGCATGATCCAGACCATTCTGAAGTCTGTTTCTACATAGACGGATTACCAAAGAGACATTAAGCAGCCAGCAAAAGGCACACGAGCCAGGCATCATCATACAGGACCAGGTCACGAGCAAGCTGCTCTAACAAGTCCTTAATAAAAGAAAAGGCTGCTCTAACCTGTACAGAAGCTGAGGCTTCAAAAGTAAGGGTTTCCTTTGCTGCACAAGAGATGCAACTAAAGAAAGACAGAGCGTCACAGGAAAAAGAGAGAGTGTTACTGGAATAAGAGAGAGCATGCCTGCAAGCGTCAAAGGATAAATAGAAGGCGTTACTGGAATAAGAGATGGCATGCCTGCAAGCATCACTGGAAAAACTTGCTGCAGAGAAAGAAGCGGCAACCGCAGTGGCCAAAACAGAGTTCATAGAAGCCTTGGATTTTCCCGAATCCGAGAAACACAGCCAAGTACTTGGGCCAGACCTATATCAATAAGATGCAGGACAGAGCGTCTCAGAATATTTCCATCAGCATCCCAAGACAACTCTGATCCAGCATATCATCCAGCCTACACAGAGTTTCAAAGATCCTATTTTGAACCACAGTACCTCGAGCAGGACAGTATGCAACAAATCGATGCCAGCCATAACTGCAGCCCTGCAGAACAGAAACTACAACCTTCGCTTCAACTTAAAGGGACAACCTTCGCGTCAGAACGGTATTATACAGACTTCCATAAGCCAGAAACCCGTAAAAGGTATGGTGAAACACCACACATGCAGCATAACAACAACACACCAGAAAGCATGGGCGCTGACCAGGCAGCCATGGATTACGTTAATTTTTTTGCTAAATGGGAGCTGGTTACCAAAGGACTTATAAAGTTCACAGATGGCCTTGAGAACTACAGGGCATGGCAAGCCTCCTTCCAGAATGCCAAAAGGGACTTAGATCTTTCCTGTAGTGAGTTAGATCTCTTGGTAAAGTGGCTTGGAAGCGAGTCTGCTGAACACGCCAAAAGAATCAGAGACATTAACATAAACTATCTGGGCAAAGGCCTAAAGATGGTGTAGGAAAGACTTGATGAGTGTTATGGGTCAATAGAAGCTATAGAAGCTTTTTTATAAAATAATTGATAATTTTTCCAGAATAGTGTGTAGGGTATACCAGAAGCTCAGGGAACTCAGTGACTTTAGTGACCTAATAGAGGTACAGGTTGCTCAGGCAGAAGAAGATCTGCCAGGGCTAGTATTCTGGGACACCGCCTTCCCCATTCCAGTCATGTCACATGAGTTTCCTAATAAAAGAATTGCCACACAGCGCTCCTGTGCCTTGTCCTTTCGCAGATACCTCCTGTGAAGACCACGCCTGCGATGGTAAGCAAGATCCCTTAGGGTGCACAGTCTTTCACAGGACAAGAGAAGTCAACAGGGTTGCAATGTCCATAGAAGACAGGCTATCCATGGATATCATGGATCAATGAATAGTAAAAGACAAGTCAAAAAGCTAAAACCTTTACCGTTTAAATCCCGGAGACAGTGCTTACCTAACAACAAAGAACTTGTCTAAAGTTGATTCATCCTCCCTGCTGTTACCTTTGGTGCCTTTGCGGCATCCCGTCAGTGCTGCAGATCCTTGTCTGTGTGCTGTATGTGGGTTCACCTTGTATCCGGCTTGTGGGCGGAGTGCACAATGGACTCTGACTCCCCACGTGGTCTTGGCGTCTCACGTGATGTGTGATCGGCGTCCCACGTGGTCTAAAAGACCCGCTTACAGAGTACACTGACCACCATTAGGAAGCGCTTCCCTATCATCTTTCCAGCCGACATATGCCTCACTACAGGATTCACTTGCAACGGTCCTGAATCACGTGGGACGCCGATCACACATCACGTGAGACGCCAAGACCACGTGGGGCATCAGAGTCCATTGTGCACTCAATGATTTCTGTATTGTGTACCAATTGCCTAAAGCTTATTAGAAATGCAATGTCAGTATGGGCCAGTGGCGTAACTACAGGGGAAGCAGCTGCTTCAGGGCCCGGGCTGACAAGGGGCCCGGCGCCCAGCAGCGTGAGGCACAAAGTTTCCTAATTATCTAATAGTTTTTCAGGCCAGGCCCCTTCACATACAGTGCAACTCCAATTGGGGGCCTGGCCTGTCCATCACCAAACACCGCCCCCTGTGTGACCAAATGTGAGCAGCAACACAGTCTCCAGCACAGCCCGAAGCCTGACTCCGCCCACTCATGTGACTGATCACGTGCTCCTGGCATCATGAAAGGTCCTTTTGCTCACTATGAACTCGCATCTCCTGAGGTAGGACATGTAACTGAAAAAGTATATAACCAGTTCACAGTGAGTTGTTCCCCCCACACCTCAGTGTACAGTCCCCCACATCTTAGTGTACATTCCCCCTCACATTTTAGTGTACAGTCGCCCCCCACATCTTAATGTACATTCCCCCCACATCTCAGCATACAGTCCTCCCACATGCCAGTGTACAGTCCCCCCCATACCTCAGTGTACAGTCCACCCCACATCTCCGCGTACAGTCCTCCCACACCTCAGTGTACAGTCCCCCCCACATCTCAGTGTACAGTCCCCCCTCATCTCAGTGTACAGTCCCCCCACATCTTAGTGTATATTCCCCCTCACATCTTAGTGTACAGTCGCCCCCCACATCTTAATGTACATTCCCCCCACATCTCAGCATACAGTCCTCCCACATCCCAGTGTACAGTCCCCCCCATACCTCAGTGTACAGTCCACCCCACATCTCAGCGTACAGTCCTCCCACACCTCAGTGTACAGTCCCCCCCACACCTCAGTGTACAGTCCCCCCCACACCTGTCACGGCTGTGAACGAGCAACAAGAGTGTACACAGAGAATAACAACTGACGGACCCACTCTAGGGAGGAATAAGGGTGACCCCTGCCAGACCCGAAAAACTCTCCCTAAGCTGCTATGCGCATGTCCGGATCCGAATGGTAGATCGAGACATGCCCGCGTACCTGAGGCTGAAGACCACTGAAACCCCTACAATAGTGGAAGGGGCACGGCCACCGGTGCCCTGCTCAGTATATGGACGGAACCGGGGTCGCCTCGGATCCAGTCAGCAAAGAACAGATAAACACAATGTCTGTACACTTAACTGAGGTGCTGCAGCCGCAGTGCAAACAGATCCGAAGTCAGCAGACGATATCTGAAGTACTCGCATCAGCAGGACACAGATTCAGTGAAGAGAAGTAACACAGGTGAAGACACTCAAGCGAGAGATACAGCTCAAAATGAAGAGTATAATCCGTACCTCTACAAAGGAGGAGGGGTGATTTAAAGGCAGCAAAATCAAACACAGGAGGAACAGCTGGGAGGAAGGAAACCAAAAGTAAAGACCTCATCACAGAGGCGGAGAAACAGGGAAGAGAACTCCTCCTAGCTCTAGTAGTGACATCATCACAGGGGTGTGGAAACAGAGCTATGAGAACGTCTCAAAGCTCTGGTAGTGACAACACCTCAGTGTACAGTCCCCCCCCACATCTCAGTGTACAGTCCCCCCTCATCTCAGTGTACAGTCCCCCCACATCTTAGTGTACATTCCCCCTCACATCTTAGTGTACAGTCGCCCCCCACATCTTAATGTACATTCCCCCCACATCTCAGCGTACAGTCCTCCCACATCCCAGTGTACAGTCCCCCCCATACCTCAGTGTACAGTCCACCCCACATCTCAGCGTACAGTCCTCCCACACCTCAGTGTACAGTCCCCCCCCACACCTCAGTGTACAGTCCCCCCCACATCTCAGTGTACAGTCCCCCCTCATCTCAGTGTACAGTCCCCCATACCTCAATGTACAGTCCCCCCCATACCTCAATGTACAGTCCCCCCCATACCTCAATGTGCAGTCCCCCCACATCTCAGTGTGCAGTCCCCCCATAACTCAGTGTACAGTCCCCCCCCACACCTCAGTGTACAGTCCCCCCACATCTCAGTGTACAGTCCCCCCATACCTCAGTGTACAGTGCCTCCCACATCTCAGTGTACAGTTACTACATGAGTAGGTTCCGCATACTTCTCCCGCGCTGCTGACACTCGCGAACTCCATGATCCAGGTGAAAAAGCACGTTACTCTGCTGTTTCTGATCCACGTGATCTGGGAGTGCCACGTGATGTTGTGACGTCAGTAGGTCCTTGCCAAGTATAGTATTTAGCCATTGCCGTGGGACATGTGAATGGAGCATTTCCAGCACTGATGTATATACGGGGGTCGCAGAAAACCAGAGCCCCCCAAATTTCCTGTACTGCTTCTGGGGAACTACAAGACCCAGAGTATTAGTTCTTGCGATAGGTGTAAATCCATTAAAACCTGGCTACTTGTAGGCTTCCCTTATGTATGGAGACAGTGAGTTGTGGTTATTAGGGGCTCAGACCATTGGGACAGTCGGTGTCAGCCCTGCAGAAATACAGCAATACATAGAATGAGCACCTATCCTACAGCAGGGGTCATACTGTGCTGTATATACAATGTAGTGTGACATCATATTTACCTCTCCAGTTATATTACACAGAAAAGCACAATTCTGCAGCAACCCCCTTCCCCCAGCCCTTGTCTATGCTGCCCTGGTCTGTGCCCCCCTGGCACCTGAGTTGCAAAGTGCGCGGGATGGGGGGCCCCATACAAAAAATTGCTGTGGGGCCCAGTCACTTCTAGTTACGCCCCTGGTATGGGCCCAACTCTGGCCTACCTCTCGGTTGGGGCAGACACCTTCCGGCATACTTCTGCATCTGCCCTCACTGCCAGGTCTTGGCTTGTGCGCTATAGCGCACATGCGTGCACCTCTCCCTTAGTTATAGGTGAAGAGAGCATGCTTCCTGATTACTGCCCCCATCCAGATGCGGGGTTACTGGTATTTAGGGTGGCTTCACTGACCATGAAGCGCCCACGAGTGGCTGTTATATCTGTGAACCTTTGAAGATGCTTCCTGCTGCTCTGCCCTGCTGTTTACTTGACTTTTGCCAATTAACCCTGATCTTCCCTGCCTGTCTGCCTTCCAGAACCCTGCATTGCCGACTTCGATTCTCGCTGCCATCATCTGTAAGTTCGTCTGGACCTCTGACCTTGCACTGCCTGACTACGAGCTCGCCTGACCCAGTATACTGCATTACTCTAAACTTTGCTTTGCCTTTGTATCAAGTGACTTTTGTCTACCTTCAGCCAGTAAAGATAATCTGTTCCATTACTCTGCCTCTTTTGGACTCTGTACACAATCCTGCAGTTAGCTGCTCCTGCAGTTAGCTCCTTTATGGGTGACTGGTGTTAACACTGGTGTCCTGACTCTTGGAGTCAGCAATATTGGGCTAATTCCTAGTCCACTATCAGCTGATTCAGAAGATCCACATACTCTGGTCCTGACATGCAATTTGACTTTGAATGGTCATTCCTATTACTCCTTCCATTTTTTTACAGTCTTGTCAGTCGGTTTATCCATCATTGTATTCATTCTTCATTGTATTAATCTTGTTTGTTTTCTATGGCTTATACCTTTTAAGTTCTTTGGGACCTTGCGGATTAGTGAACTTCTTCCCATGTCCCGGGTTGATCAGTCTGGTTTATTGTTTTCCCCTGTTCATTTGTTTGATGACTGTGTAAAGTTATTTCTCCCCAAGTTCAGGACTGACCAGAAGAATAAAGGTACTTGGATTTATTTGAGCCTGATACTATCATGTTCGGTGTGTTCAGTGAGTTTCTCTGGTCCTTATTTGTCTTCTTGTCTTTCAGATTTTTCTCATTTTTGGGTGTATCTGGATGGATCCCCTTTGATGCAGTTTCTAGAGATTTGTATTGTCTTTTCTGAGATTTTTTCCAGGTTAATGTCTAAGTTTATGCTGTGGGGCCTTTTTTTAATCATGCTGATTTGGAAGGTGGCGTGTCCAGCCTTTATTTTTCAGATGCTATGCATCTGATATTGGATTGGATTTTCAATCTCAATTTGTATGCAATGGTTAAACTAGCTTTGGTGGGGTGCGGCCTGCTGCACCTTGTTAAGTCTGTCTGGCTGGCTGGTGGGGTAAATTGCTTTATATTTGAAACTTTTGGTGGAACTTGAGCTTACGGCTAAACTTATATATATTGTGATTATTATCATTATTTTATTATGTTATTATGGTGAGTATTAATTTTGAGCTTTTCTGGTAAAGTAAGTTTATGATTATGGATGAGCGAAGCAATCTTCAGATCCTAGATCCAAAGTCACTTTGCTCAAAACTTCGTTTTAATGCTGTACGAAGATTTGTATGTAAAAAAAAAAAAAAAAAAAAGGCCAGGATGATGTAGGACGTCACGCTCTCCCATCCTTCCGTGGCTCGGCTTCCTCACTCTTTTTGAGCGTCTCTGCAGCCTCCCCTCCGTTCCCTAGACCCAGCGACTCGTGATGTATTCCCGGTCCCTGCCTTAGTGGTGCCCCTGCTTCTGCCTCTGCCTCCGAGTGTGTCTCTTCCTCTCCCTCCTTCCTTACCAGATTATCTTCTCAACTTACCTCGCCCCGGATTGTGCCTCTGCCTTTGCTGCGGCCCGTTCCTCTCTGCTTTCCTGTCCGACGGTGCCCGGCGCGGCTCGGTCCACGGCTCTTCTGGCAGCTCCTGGTTTCCACTGTGCCTGCTGGTTGCGGTGTACCTCTTCTCTGGGTGGATCTTCTTCGTGCCTGTGTCCTGGGCTTCTTGCGGTGGCCGTCATTGCCTGGTCGGCTGCTCCTCCTGAAGGTCTACTCCGGCTTCGTGACCTGTGTCTCCTGCTCCTTTCCGGACTGCCCGTGGTGGAGCTCTTGGGGTTTGGTCCTCTGTTCCCTCTGGCGTTCCTTCTCGGCCGAGTCGCTGTGCCTCCTGGCTCCCCTCCTGTCGTCTGGCTGTTTTTTCGATGTCTAGTGCGTCTGTGATTGCCCGGTCTTCATGTAGAAGTTGGTGAGACGGTTTCATTTTTTTGTTTTTCTCTTGGCTCTTCTATTCTCCTGTTAAGTGACTAACAAAGTAACAAACTAACCAAAGTTAATTGAATGATACTAATGTACACATAATGTACACTTAACCTATACCCCACATGAATTATTTCTGAGGGAGGACAAGGAGAGAAAGATAAAGAAACAGAAAAAAGGGGGGCAGGAGAGCAAAAGAAAGAGAAAGAAGAGAAGAAGGAAGGAAAGAGAAATAAAAAAAAAAAAAAAAAAGGGGAAGTAAAAAAAAAAGGGAAAAGGAGAATGCGCAATGGCCCCAAAAGCTAGTAGGCGCTCAGCAGATCTCTCTGCTCAGAAACCGGAAACGATACCCTTTGAGGCAACAAAAATAGGCCAATTCTTGAGGTCTCCAAGGGTAAATACCAGAGGTGGTCAAAAGGACATTAGTTCTAAAAGAATTGATAACACTGAGGTGACGGAAGTGGAGGCACAAAAAGTTTCTGGGTACCCTCCAGGGGAAGCAGGAATAGAGGGAGAAGATATGTTTAACGTTGCCTCTACCTCGCTTAAAGAAATACCATTGGCAGTAAAACGGAATGGGGATTTAATACAAGGCATCACAACTCAACTCTGGTCAATTCAAGCTGATGTGGGACTGATTAGATATGATTTGTCAAAGATCCGAGATAGAGTTAACAATGTGGAGAGTTCTATGGCTATAATGCAAAATGAATCCCAAAAAATAAATACAGAGGTGTCCACCCTGAAGATAGATCTTAACTCTCTTAAAAGAAAGGTGGTGGACCTCGAAGACAGATCACGAAGATATAATTTGAGAATCTTGGGGGTTCCAGAGGGTGCGGAAGATATGAACCCTACCAGATTTATACAGACGATAATCCTGGAGAATTTTGGGAGGGACTTTTTTTCACCTATGTTTATGGGAGAAAGAGCCCATCGACCCAATTCCTGGGAAAGAACCACGAACACTCCTTGTTAAGATGCTGGTTTCAAGGGACAAAGATATGGTACTAAGAAGAGCGAGAGAATGTTCCCCCGTTTTGTATGATGGGAACAGACAAGCAGTTTTTGATATGATGCATATACATCTCCCAGCAATTGTATGTCTGATAGAAACACAACTTACTGGGGAGACTTCCGGGGTGATCACCAGGGGATGGGCGGCGCATACATATCACTCAACCTTCTCTAGTCATTCTAGGGGAGTGACAGTTTTCATTCATAGAATGATAGAATTTTTTTGCGAGGCGTCCTCTGTTGACCACTAGGGAAGATTTTGGCATTTGTTTATATTCCACCTCCATTTTCTTTCTCAGTGCTTAACTCTCTGTTAACATTTATTGACAAATGGCCGGAATGCCCCACATTGATTATTGGGGACTTCAATTGTGTTATTAATCCGACAGTAGATAGCTATGGGTGTGGAGGGAGACGCCCCTGTCCAGGGATCTCCCCTGGCACGTTTGTGCTCCGAGGCCAGGTTCGAGGATGTTTGGAGAGGTCTGGGTCAGGGGAGAAGAGTCTTCTAATGTATTAGTAAATCAGGTAGATCTATGTCCAGAATAGACCATAAGTACGAGTACGAGGTCACTTTCGGATCATCTACCGATACTCCTTGAGTTCTGCCCGGCCCAGGATAAACAAATAGGGAGGTCTCCTATTAGATTAAATCCTTATTGGCTATCACTAATAAAGAATCATGAAATACAGTGGGATGCGAAAGTTTGGGCAACCTTGTTAATCGTCATGACTTTCCTGTATAAATCGTTGGTTGTTACAATAAAAAAATGTCAGTTAAATATATCATATAGGAGACACACACAGTGATATTTGAGAAGTGAAATGAAGTTTATTGGATTTACAGAAAGTGTGCTATAATTGTTTAAACAAAATTAGGCAGGTGTATAAATTTGGGCACCACAAAAAAAGAAATGAAATCAATATTTAGTAGATCCCCCTTTTGCAGAGATTACAGCCTCTAAACGCCTCCTGTAGGTTCCAATGAGAATCTGGATTCTGGCTGAAGGCATTTTGGACCATTCCTCTTTACAAAACATCTTTAGTTCATTCAGGTTTGATGGCTTCCGAGCATGGACAGCTCTCTTTAAGTCACACCACATATTTTCAATTATATTCAGGTCTGAGGACTGAGATGGCCATTCCAGAACGTTGTACTTGTTCCTCTGCATAAATGCCTTAATGGATTTTGAGCAGTGTTTAGGGTCATTGTCTTGTTGAAAGATCCAGCCCCGGCGCAGCTTCAGCTTTGTCACTGATTCCTGGACATTGGTCTCCAGAATCTGCTGATACTGAGTGGAATCAATGCGTCCCTCAACTTTGACAAGATTCCCAGTCCCTGCACTGGCCACACAGCCCCAAAGCATGATGGAACCACCACCATATTTTACTGTAAGAAGCAGGTGTTTTTCTTGGAATGCTGTGTTCTTTTTCCTCCATGCATAACGCCCCTTGTTATGGCCAAATAACTCAATTTTAGTTTCATCAGTCCACAGCACCTTATTCCAAAATGAAGCTGGCTTGTCCAAATGTGCTTTAGCCCACCTCAAGCGGCACTTTTTGTGCTGTGGGCGGAGAAAAGGCTTTCTCTGCATCTCCTTATGTAAAGTGCGCCGAATGGTTGAACGATGCACAGTGACTCCATCTGCAGCAAGATGATGTTGTAGGTCTTTGGTGCTGGTCTGTGGGTTGACTGTTCTCACCATTCGTCGCTTCTGCCTATCCGAGATTTTTCTTTGTTTGCCACTTCGAGCCTTAACTTGAACTGAGCCTGTGGTCTTCCGTTTCCTCAATATGTTCCTAACTGTGGAAACAGACAGCTGAAATCTGAGACAGCTTTCTGCATCCTTCCCCTAAACCATGATGGTGAACAAACTTTGTCTTCAGGTCATTTGAGAGTTGATTTGAGACCCCCATGTTGCTACTCTTCAGAGAAAATTAAAAGAGGAGGGAAACTTACAATTGACCCCCTTAAATACTCTTTCTCATAATTGGATTCACCGGTGTATGTAGGTCAGGGGTCACTGAGCTTACCAAGCCAATTTGAGTTCCAATAATTAGTTCTAAAGGTTTTGGAATCAATAAAATGACAACAGTGCCCAAATTTATGCACCTGCCAAATTTTGTTTAAACAATTATAGCACACTTTCTGTAAATCCAATAAACTTCATTTCACTTCTCCAATATCACTGTGTGTGTCTCCTATATGATATATTTAACTGACATTTTTTATCGTAACAACCAACGATTTATACAGGAAAATCATGACGATTAACAAGGTTGCCCAAACTTTCACATCCCACTGTAATGCAAAAGGAAATAAACCAATTTTGGGTAACTAATTATGGGTCAACTAAAATCCTAATGGTATGGGACACCTTTAAGGCCTATATAAGGGGTATATTGGTCAGTCATATTGCAAATCTGAGAAAGGAGTATGGGAAAAAGGAGAAAAATGTAAAAGAACAAGCTTCCTCAGCCACACAATCTTTCTATATAAATAGGACAGAGGAAAATACGGAAAATATATGCAGAAGACTGCACAAGCATACTCTGACTTCTTGTTGGAGAAGGCACAACAGAGCTTATTCTTTAAAGGGCAAAAATATTTTACTGAATCGGGGCGACCGGGGAAACTTCTATCTAGGGTGATCTCGAGTCAGGAATCCAAAAAGAATATAGATAATATACGATTGGCCAACGGGAGGATGGTTAGGGGACAAGACTCCATAGAGAAGGTCTTCCTTGATTACTTTTCAGATATTTATAGAGCCGATTGTAGGATTACGGATGAATTGATTGACTCCTATCTTGATGGTATAGTCTTTCCTACGGCTCAAAGGAAAGTACTTGAGGCCGATCTCTCCATTCAGGAACTGGAAGGTGCAATCAAGCTATGTTCGGGTAACTCCACCCCCGGTTCAGATGTACTCCCATATGAATTCTATGGTAAATATAAAGAGGATGTTTTTCCTAGATTGTTGGAGGTCCTTGCTGAATCGATGGAGGAGGGGAACCGGCCGGGTTCAATGATGGAGGTGGTAATAATATTAATTCCCAAAAAAGGTAAGGACCCCACAGATGTGGGATCCTATAGACCAATCTCGCTGTTAAATGCGGATGTAAAGCTCCTGGCGAGGATCTTGGCCACAAGACTCTCTGGGGATATCTCCTCCATTGTCCACCCGGACCAGAACGGTTTCATTCAAAATAAAGGTACACAACATAATCTCCTCCGGCTTTTTGCCAATATACAAGCTCCTGGGAGGTCTGCTCACTCCATCCTGTCCTTAGATGCCTCTAAGGCCTTTGACAGGGTGGAGTGGCGGTTCCTATGGAGGATTTTGGCGAGGATGGGCTTTGGAGAGAGATTTATAAACATGATCAAAACACTCTATAGATTCCCTTCCGCCAAGTTGAGTATCAGCGGGAGCCTTACTGCCAGTATTGATCTACATAGAGGTACTCGCCAGGGTTGCCCACTATCTCCACTCCTATTCGATATTTATATTGAGCCCCTGGCCTTGGCTATTAGGCAGGATGTCCAAATTAAAGGATTCGGAACATTGGGAGAGGAAGATCGTATTTCTCTATACACGGATGATGTCCTTTTTTCCGCAGACAATACAGAGATAACTGTCCCAAGAATTATTCGTATGGTTAAACTATTTGGTGAGGTATCAGGCCTGGATATAAACTGGTCAAAGACTATTCTGATGCCAATAGACCCGGTGTCTCAAGAGGAGTCCTTGATAACCCAGTTTGATGTTGTTGATACTTTTCAACGATATCTCCCAAGGTTGAAAATTCTGTACATCTTAATCTGACCCCATTGATAACAAAAACTAGGGCAAAAATATGGATTTGGCTGAGACTTCCTTTATCCAGAGCTGACTGAGTTTCACTGGTTAAAATGGTAATTCTACCCTAATTCCTCTATGTCCTTAGGAATGTACCTATTTGGATAGAGGATAAATATTTCAAACTAATGGAAAGAATAATCAATGATTTGATATCGGGAAGAAAACGAGTGAGACTCAAACTAGAATATTTATATAAACCGCTGGAGAAAGGGGGTTTAAATTTTCCATGCTTTAAAGGCTATTTCATCGCTGCTCAGCTATGGATGTGTAATGAATGGCCAAATAGTACTTTTTTAAGCAGCCTAGTAAAAAGCTCTGCACATAATAATATATTTACGCTTTTGGAATCTGGGCTATTGAATAATAGGGATTGGGGTTATAAAGGGACTACAAATTACTATTGAAAATGTGGGCTATTACTAGAGGATGGTTGGGGGCAAAGGGAACACTTATATTCACGCCTCTATGGCATAATATCCATTTACAAACATTATATGGTATAGCAAGGGATCAATTCTGGCAAAAGAATGGGATTCTCTATATGGCACAGGTTGTTAAGAACAGAGAAATTAAGTCGTTTGTGGAATTATCACATAGTGTAGAGAATCTATCTTGGGTTAGGTATTTTCAGCTTCGTTCAGGCACTTTTTAGTTTAGATGGTAATTCACTATTAGAAATAGATAATTCTTCTCCGTTAAATGATAGGTTTGGGAAGATACCACTAAAAATGAAGATTTCAAATATATATAAATTACAAATTAAGTCGCGGTTTTCTGAGATAATGGGGTTAAGCAGGAAAAATGTTGAAAAATTTATAATAAGTTTAAATTGTACTTCGTGTATTTCTTTTTTATAGTAATAAAGATGTTAAATTTAAAAAAAAAATAAAAAATATTAAAAACTATTTAAAATGCACCCTGTTCCAGAGCCAAGGTTCCAGGAGGTCCCGGCCAGACTGCAAATGATACTGTTGCAGTCCATCAATGGCCTTAGCTGTCATGTGTGCAAGATCTGCACATCACTACTGAGGTGCTATAGTGGAGTGTGTTTTAAAAGATTAGTGTTTTCTTTCATATTTTTAACACCGTCCTGCTTGCTCTGGGTTTCATTTATATCGGACATCTCCTTTTAACTTTCAATAACAAGATATAACCTGAATGTTTTATTACTATCTTATTCCACATTTTCTTATGATTTTATGTCAATGTAATTGTATGTGTTGATTAATTCCTTTAATTGCAGTATCATCTCCTGCTCTCTGACTCGGCACAGTACACTCAAAGTAAAGTGTAAAGTCACTGTTGAAATCTGCAAATATTTTACCAAAGCATATTAAGGATCATTAGAAATGGCATCTTGGCTCTTAACATTCATAACGGGTCTTTTACTGTGTTGGCTTCAGCTGTGACTTAATCATTTATTGCCAGCAGGCAGGGAGATAAAGTTGAAATGTCGTTTGCTAGGGTTTTAAACCCTTTAGTGTAAGTATTATGTCACACACACACTGTCTAATATTTGATTCCTTGCTGACTGGTTGGTAAGAAAGATAATAGAGATGAGCAAAGCGATTCTAAACAAAACTGATTGGTTACAAATTTCATAAAAATTTGTCCACCAAATGAATTTGAAGTTTTGGTGATTCACTCTGGAGGAATCACGCAAAAATGTGGTAAAAATGACTGGAAAGAAGAAGAAGATAAAGGATCACATGACACTGGGAAGCAGGAAGCCTTGCCCTGATTGGCTCAGAGGCTGACAGATAGCCTGATAAGCCACCTTAAATTAAAAAGAGCGTAATGTCAAGCAATAAAAATTTCCAATATAACGCAAAATAGTACCAATCAACCCATCACCTCATCCCGCAAAATATGAGGCCCTACATGACACAATCAAGCAAAAGCTAAAAAAAAATTGGCTTTCAGAAAATGGAGACACAAAAACATGATTGTTTTTCAAAAATGCTTTTATTGTGTAAAACCAAAATAAATATATAAAAAATACACGTTAGGTTTCCCCACGTCCATAACAACATGCAATATGATACCACATGATATAAACTGTGAGGTGAACATTGTAAAAAACTAAAAATAAAAACTGTGCCAGAACAGCCATTTTTTGGTTACCTTGCTTTACAAAAAGCGTAATGTTGAGAGTAGAGATGAGAGAATTTCCGCTTATGGAATTCATTCACACTTAGTTTGTCTGTAAAAGGTGAATTGTGTTATGGATTCCGTTACCACGGACCATAACGCAATTCTATGACGGAATTCATACTAGAAGTCCGGGACGGATCCATTTTGCAGCCCATAGACTTCTATTATGACGGAATAAATAACAGGATGCCTCTAAAGGCATTCTGTTATGCATTCTGTCATAGAATTGCATTATCCATAACACAATTCACCTTTTACCGACAAACAAAGTGTGAAAAAATGTCTAAATATGAAATTCGCTCTTCTCTAATTGAGAGTTCAAAAATCATATGTACTCCAAAATGATACCAATATTATTACCAGTCTAACAAAATCTGCACTCCAAAAAACAACTAGCGCTCGTTTTCTTCTTTGCCCTGCTATGTGCCCATACAGCAGTTTATGACCACATATAGGGTGTTTCTGTAAACTGCAGAATGAGGAAATAATTGATAAAAAAATCAGCAAAAAAAAAAAAAAGTGAAACTTTAATCTCCATTTTCCTTTAAATCTTGTGGGATAAGGCTACTTTTACACTAGCGGCAGTCTTCTCTTGAAGGCTGCTCCGGCGAGTGAACAGCCTACCAGATCCGTGCTGCCACTAGTGCCGAGAGGCAGCCGGAATAAAACTACGACGTGCAGCAGCACGGATTTGGCAGGCTGTTCACCCACAGGAACAGCCTGCCGGAGAAGGCTGCCGCCAGTGTGAAAGTAGCCTAGCAATGTTTGTATAATCAGTTTTGAATAACTTAAGAGGTGTAGTTGACATATGGGAAATGTAAAGTAATAACTTTTTTGTGAGGTATAATTATCTAAAAGCAGATAAATTCAAATTTTCAGGAAATTTGGGATCTTTTAAATAAATAAAGGTCATTTATATTGACTCAAATTTACCACTATCGTGAACTACAATGTGTCAAAAGAAAACAATCTCATAATGACTTGGAAAAGTAAAAGTGTTCTAAAGTTATTACCACATAAAGTGACACATGTCAGATTTCCAAAATTTGGTCTGGTCCTTAAGGTAAAAAATATGGCTCTGTACTGAAGGGGTTAAATATCTATTTGATTCATGTAAATATATACCCTTATTTGAAAAACAACTGTCAAGTTGTTGCTCTAAATGTTAATGCATTGCAATGTATGTATGGCTAGGAATTTTACTGAATGCTTATATTTTTTTTTTTCCATTTTTATAGTCATGGAGTGGTCAATTTGTTTAAGAAACATTGCTTTTTGAAAATGTCACTACAGGTGCTACAGTCTAGAATAAATGAATATTTGATATTCATGAAATAAGACAGATTTCTAAGTTTGTTTCTATATTATTTCCCAGCTCCACCCAAAATAATAACAATGGAAAAAAGACTATGCCTTTTTTTTCTGACCTCGACCTTGAGATCCATCACATTAAAACTATTTCAACTTAAATTCTTCTTATTGTCACAAATGGAAATGTCAATAGCCTATTTATGTGACTCACGTTTTTAAAAATAATCTATATTCAAACAATAACCACAGCAACCGCTAGCATTAATGCATGAGATTTTGAACCTATATTTTTAGAAAACTGTCTTTTTGTTGTTTGGCATTTTTATGACTGTTTTGGGACATCTCACATTAAAGATATATTGAAGAGGTTAAAGTGTAGACAGTTCAAGCATTTTGTTTGTTCCAGCTTCGTTTATTTATATATTGTTCTGCTATAGTCTGTACTTGGTCTGAATATTTTTTTTTGCAATGAACAATTTTATTCCATTTGCATGAGAAAGGAAAATGTAAAATTTAAATGAACTCATATATATATATATATATATATATATATATTTGGGGTCATGGCTACGGCCAAGAGATATCCAAAGAACCCTAGGGAGAGAAACAACGGGAACAACCTAACCCAGGAAGGCGTGTCTTAGCTGACCTGACTAAATGGCTTGTTGTGTGCCCTAAGCCATGATCGTGGGTAGGCCTATAAGTGGGCATACCCTGTGGAAATGAGAAGATAAGGGAGGGAGGGTGGGGCACCTTAAAACACACGCCTGTGAGTGAGGGTGTGGCTCGTATATGAAGAGCCTCCGCCCCTCCCACAAATGCAGGCTGACTAATCAGCCTTACCAACTTGTGGTCATGGCTACGGCCAAGAGATATCCGAAGAACCCTAGGGAGAGAAACAATGGGAACATCCTAACCCAGCTAGGCATGTCTTAGCGGACCTGACGAAATGGCTTGTTGTGTGCCCTAAGCCATGATCGTGGGTAGGCCTATAAGTGGGCAAAAACCAAGCCAAGTAGGGTAGAAAAGGAATTTGAATGGCACGTGCAAAGTAATCCCCAAGCCAACTGCAAGGCATACGGGATCTAGAGAGAATATTCGGGGTATATGAGGCAAGACCAGTAGGAGACCTACAACCCATCTTGTGGATAACAAGGCCAAAGACATGATGCTCAATATTGCGGAATACTGCCCCAAAGCGGAATAGGGACTGGGAATACATTGTGAAATGGATCATAAAACCAACTGAAACTTGTAAAGTTTGGTTCTAGTGCGAGTACTGGCAATACCCTAGCGTAACAAGATCGTGGGACCGAAACCTAACTGCCTAGACTATGCAGGAATGAGGGCCAAAAAGAACCATGTAGATAGGAAGAGAATCCTTGAATAGTTCCCCAGACAACAGCTATTCATACGTTTGTTCTACTGTGCGCCCCTGAGAATAGTTTTTATGCTTGAGACATGAAGACCAACCTACTATCTGAAACTTCTACCCTGAGGAAATGCTGGACCTTGTCCAAAATCCGATTCAACGTGGTTGTAGGAAGTCGGAGGTTAGTGTGGCAAGAAGCTACGAAGCCATAATGTACAAGATGCTGTCTATGCCCTCCCATGAGTGAGGGAATGCAATGCAATGAAGCTACTGGTGAAAATGAATTCGCGTGGGGACCTGGTTGACAAGATATGATTGACTACGATCAGAGACTGAAATGCTAGAGGGAATTGCCCTACTTGTTCTTCCTCTGGCAGGACCTGAACGAAAGCATGAAAAATTAAAGAAAGATGAAATATCTGCGTAAGACATGACAATAATGCTGTAGGGCGAACCGGACCAGTTTGCGGTCAAAGCATGAAGTGAGCAATCAACATGGATTATTAGGAAATTAGGGAAGCATGTGAAATTAAACCATGAGCCTGACCGATGTGGCAGGCTATACTTAAGATAAAGTACGTGGCCTGAATAACATGCAAGGCGAGACCTGACCGACGTGGAAGGTGACCCCAATATGAGTTCAACTGCATGACCTGAAAAGAGGAATGGAAACATGACAGAAAATGGAGATAATAACGGACATTAACTAAAATTAATAACATAAGCTGGCAAGCAGGTAAATCTATGAGTCATTCAAAAGCATAGCTGCACAGGTGGACCGACAACCATTTGTCGGACCCCTGGAGCCAAAGCAACCACCAGGGGCCATGGGGACGGGCAGCCGCCGGGATGCAAACCTTAGAATTAAGGATGGCTGGGGAAAAGATTGGGGCTTAACCCAACGGGTTTAGTAAGCAACCGGGACTCGATAACCTAGAAAGACAAAGACATGGGGTAAAGCTTCTTAATGAAATGAGGCTGAAATGAACCGCAAGTACTTCTGAAAGGTGTGCCATGGAAAATAGTATCAGATGGCTGTATGACCTACCAATGTTGATGACTTATGCAGCACAAGAATGCCTTGGGGACTCACATAACCATGACCCCCCAACAGCAAACCTGGGACACTAACCAGCCTACAACCATGTTGTACCCTTAAACAATACAAGAAAAAACGGTCCTGGGGCCCCCAGAGCCATGAGGCCAGATCAGTCATAGGGCCCCCGAAGCCAGAGGGATGACGTTGTGGTGACGATAATTAATTAAAACGTAAGCCAGACCTGATGGCATATGAAGCGACTTGAATGATTGGATTGGCTAGAAGGTGGCCTAAGGAACATGACTGCCAACAGGCGTTAAGAATATAGACATTAGTAATCCAAAGCACGTGCATACATAAAACACTAACCACCGCGAACCATAAACGTAAACATGAAATGCCTGGGGCAATGCAAGTTCGCAAAGAGAAGTCTCTTATTGTGACAAACAAATGAACAGCTTGTGAAAACATAGCAGGAAACTTCATGGCCCACTGACCTCCGCTGAGTAGCTGTTTGGTGAACTGGGGCAGGAGACCAATCTGAGTGAATACGAACCAGAAGTAAAAGGAGACCAGTCTGAGTGATTATGAACCAGGATAAACAGATAGTAGGCCTATGGAATGTAACAGAACCCCGAGGAAGGAAACGTAAGCCTGAAAAGAACGCAGTTATGTTTGTCAGGAGAGAGGTACCAGAGCGGTGGGTGAGATTGAGGAAAAACTATGATGTAGCAATGAACAGGAGAATGCAGCTTTGAGTGGGAGCAGAGTACAACACATGATGTAACAACAAATGGGTGAATGCAGCTTTGGATGCGAGTGGTACCTAAAAAACATGGTATAGGCGCAGCTCTGAGTATGGGTAGCGCATGAAAAGCATGGTATAAAGCAGACGTATAAATGCAACCTGAAAGTGAGAAGAGTATTTACGTGATGCGAAAGCAGACATGTGGACGCAGCTCTAGTAGTGAAAGGAGTATAGGACAAGATGTGAAAAGCAGTCATGCGGATGCAGCTTTGGATGTGAACGGAATATTAACTTGATGTGACAACAGACATGGAAAGCGGCTTTGGTGAGTGGGGTATACGACCTGGTGTAGCAGTAGAAGTGTGAACACAACTTTGGGTATAAGCAGAGCATGAAATTTGGTATAAACACAGCTCTGGTTGTGAGTGGAGCAAGGTGGGAACACCAGGATGGTGCGTCCAGAGCATGAAAGGAGTAACAGTAGCAGCTATGGCTGTAAGCCGAGTATACAACATGTAGTAACAGGCATGTAATACGGATCCGGCTGGGGACGGAATGAGATGTAACAGCCAACAGGTGAACGCAGCTTGAATGTGAGACCAATCTGAGTGAATACGAACCAAGAGTAGAAAAGTGCAGTACAGTAAGGATGTGCGGATGCAGCATAAGACATGAAATAAAAGCCGAAAGTGTAAATGCCGCTCAGGATAACAGCAGAGCATGAAAGTATGAGATTGTGGATAAGCTCTGCCTGTACATTTATGTTTAAATTGTATTGGAGCTGTCATTTGGCATTCCGGGCACTAGAGGCCACTGTTTTGCAGCACAGTCAGCATGCTTCTGGGTGAACCAGGAAGTGTTGATCTGACATGGATTGTGCTGTGAGGGACTGAATCCGATTCCATCCTGGCTTGCGGATGTCCGGCAGTAAATGGAAGGAGTGTATCTGCTGTCCCCTGTCTGGATCCAGCTCTTTGAAAGAGAGGTTGTTCCAGGAAGACCAGTTCCAGTGTATGGACAGAAAACCTTAGCATCAAGCAAGGCCGCACGGTTGCTGAGAGCTTGGTGGCCATCCTGGGTAAGCGGTATCCTAGGGCCCAGAACGGACGCAGGTCAGTACACCTGATTACCAATTGTACTTTACTGTTTGGAGCCTAAAGTAACAGAGACTAGCCTAGGCCTTGTATTAGCTCGTTAGATAGGGTTATAGCTTTGTTAGGCCTTACTGTACTGGACTGCAGCGCAAATAATTGATTTGCAGGCTCTGCTGAGTCTGCCTCCGGTTAGGTGTGTCCTCTATAGCGGCACAGTACGACTTGTAGGCTCTGCTGTGTACGCCAATGGGCTAGGCCTGTCCCTCGGACAGGGGCGGTGACTGTGGGCCTGGGGTATTACTTATACTGTTTGTACTTGTGTTAATACTGTTTCCAAAGTAAAGTTTATATTCTTGCATATAAAGCTGGTGTCAGTGTCGCTTACCTTGTCTGTGACTTCGCTGCATCCGATCTCCAAACATGACGTCACATGCAGCCCGGGTAACTCTTTCTTTACAGCAAACCGGCTGAAGTAACTTTTTATACATGACGAACGAAGCAAAGTGAAACTTGTAAGATTTATAGGAACTAACTCCTATTACCAACAAACACAATTGAAAATAAAATGAAGTATTTAGGCCCAACGAGCAAACCTGAGGTAGCAGATTCTGAGGCAAAGCCTCCCATTCGCTGGCAAAGTCAGTTCCGACCGGCCAGGAGAGACGGCCCCGGCCCAACCTACTTACGTAGTATGGCGCGTGCATGCTATGGTAGTAGAGAGCAAAATAACAAGCTCCATGCTGCAAAGAAAGAATCCTACCACCAGAGAAGCTAGTTTGCTAATGCCACCCAGCGGCAGCTGTGCACCTGAAAACACGCCCCCTGTGAGTTAGGCTGTGGCTCTTATATGAAGAGCCTCCGCCCTTCCCACAAATGCAGGCTGACTAATCAGCCTTACCAACATATATATATATATAATTAGCAATGAGCAAGCCAGTTGAGATTCATTTCAGGTCCGGTTGACTGAATTTTTAAAAGGTTCAGCATTGACCCAAATTGGTTCAGGCTGAACAGAAGTTGCTTTTAGAAAAATTTCTCTCTTTTTGTTTATTTTTTATGGACTGTGAGAAAATTTCTGTATTGATGCAGTAATCACAGACATTTATGCTGCGCCTTAAACTAATTCAACCTCCCCCCACAAACAAATTTTTAAATTTCAACCGTGTGGAAAGAAAACATAATTTATCCTCCCTTTCTGTGAGATGAAAACATTCCCCCATTTTGCCTAGATAGTAGTGTTGATTGCGAATGCTCTAATCGCTAATTTTTCTCACGAATATTGGCACTTCGAGAATTTCTGAATATCTGGAATATAGTGCTATATCTTCGCAATCGCAAATATTCTAGATTTTTTTCATCAGTTCCCATGATCCCTCGCTGCTTCTTGCTTGTGGGCCAATGAGAAGACTGCAATATCTTTGACTTTAGGAGTACTGTTTATCGCAAATTTTTGTATCGCAAATTTTCCGATTTGCGGATTTTCACAATCAGGAAAATAATGACTGGAGATCATGAATTCGTCAATATATGACGAATATTCATCCAAATATTCACAAAATATCACAAATTCGAATAGTGCCCCTGCCGCTCATCACTGCTAGGTAGCAAGGGTCTAGAAGCATGGCTATCCAGTAGTCATCAGACTGCTTGATGTCAACAATACTCCTGTCACTGCCTAAACAAGCCAGCATACAGGTGGCCATTCTGGCCAGCGTTCCCGAGAAGCCACTTCTTTCTGGCCCTGCCCTCCACTGAGACTGGGTTTCTTGGCTGTTGCCATCCTCATCATCGTCTTTTTGTTCCTCCACCTCTCACTTCTCCTCTTGCAGTGGCAGCTCCTCGTCTTCCTCATCCTCATCTTTGTCATCACCCTCCTCCATGGCAGATTCCCTTTGTTTGTCTCCAACAGCTATAGGGCGGACAGCAAGATGCGTCAGCTGCTTTTCTTCTGCTGTGTTCCCCTGCTGCATGTGTCAGTAGATGAATATGAGAAGGATGATGTCGTTAATGCCGCAGTTGTCCTTGCTGACAAACTTTGTGTCTACTTTGAAGACCTTCAGCACCCGACAAGCATCTCAGATGAGCTGTCCACCACCTGACCTCGAATCAACACATGCTCCCTTCTGCTGGAGCTGTCTAGTGCGTGACAAAATCATTCACGGCTTTCCACTGCTCATATAGATGCTGGATCATGTCCAAAGTCGAAATCCAGCGAGTTGGCACATCACGGATTAAACAGTGTAGCGGCTGGCAGTTCTGTTGCTGCAGGTTAAGGAGAGCATTCCTCACTACGTAAGAGTGGTTGAAGTGCTTGGACAGTCTTCTGGACTTTGCCAGCAACTTGTGCAAGTCAGTGTACTTGTTTAGAAAGCGCTGCACCACTAGGTTGAGGATATGCATCATGCAGGGAGCATGTGTTATTTCACCCAGGTTCAGGGTGGCTGTTGCGCCCATTATTGCTGACCTCCTTGCCCAGTTGGAGTCGGTGGCTTGACAGCCAGTGGGATGTTTTCTGCTTGGTGTACTTCAGCAACTGCTCGCCAATGTAGCAACGCTTGACCTGAAACATGTGGTAGGAAGGAGGGGTAGTACGAGCGACCCTGTGCCCAACGGCTGTTGGGGACGGGAATGTGTCATTGGAGGAGGAAGTGCCCTGCCAAAGGCTTGATTAAACAGGCTTCTGGCATAGCAACCTGTTGTCCCTGGTTACCATAGCAAGCAACCTCTCAGCACATTACAATTGCATCTCTTTGACTGTTTAGATGTTGCGGTAAACATTAACTGCGACATCTAAGTCAATGACTATATGAGTTATATATAATCTTGGCCATTAGGGTGGGATGCTGGCTGTGTAACACAGCCGGTACCCGCAAATATAGAGTGTTAACTATCTACTTGCAGTAACGTAATAGCATGGAACAGAGTAGCTACTGGTTAAAGATATTTAAAAAATATATATCAATTTAATATAAGTTTGCTTCTATTGTCCTTTATGGCAAAGCTGAACTTAAAAAAAACTCTGTATCTCAGTCATAAGACATGAGAGTTCAAGTGCTATGTTTGTCTGCATTTTCTTTCTTCTATTTATTTAAAATGGTAAAAGCACTTATGCCACTCACAAATAACTATCCAGCAAATCATGTATTGATTCAAATCGAGTAAAGCATACTCTTTATAAAGGAATTCTCTGCATCATGCCGGGGGAATGGAACATGTTGACTTAACACCAAGAGAATGATGGGGACAGTCAAACTAAGTGTCATTTGACCATAACTGTGCGTGCAGTAAAATTCTGGAACTAATGGAAATTCAATTAACAGAAAAATGAACAAATACATTTTCCCTGAAGGGCTAACACACTCAGAAACTTATTAGGCTAATATATATATATATATATATATATACGTGGAAGTGGGGCAGCACTTATTCTATGTTGCGGCGGGTGCCTGTGTTAAAATGGCACAGAGATCAATACGATTATACATCGGGCCATGTATATACATGGGAGAATACACAGATAGCTGACAAGTTACCAGCAAAATGCCAGATGCCTAAGAAAAACATAGATCACAGCAGAGCTATGAAAGATGAGGAGACAACTGACAACAACAGTGCATCCACTTCTGGACTTTTTTTTAGAGGACCAGAGCTTTACACAAAACGACCCACAAGGAGAGGGACCTATCGGCATGGAAGATCCAGGAAAAACCAGATCCCAGAAAATTTTAGATCCAACACCTCCAAAATGATGAATGCTACCAAGAAAAAATTGGTTCTAATGTGGTGGTAAATATTTTCTCTCATGTTTTAGATGAATATGGAGTAAAAGTGTTGAATAAGGGCCTTTCCTTCTGTCTGCAAGACAGGATGGGCTGGTTTCAGTTGGAGTTGGACTTGAGCTGCTTCTTCAGGAGCCTTAAACTGAGGGTGTGGTTCGACTTCAACTCCGCTGAAACACAGAGTGGGGCAATTTTGCTTTCGCAGCGTACCCAATTAACATTGAAACAGTATAATCTGCATATGAAAAGTGATTTTGTTTCTATGGTAAATTTACATGCTATGGAAGCTTTTATTGGAGCAGTTAAGAATGATATAACGGTCTTGAGACAACATGGTGTATTGTCTAAACCCAATATTACTTCTAGAAAAATTATGGCTTTGGAGGGTTTGTCAAATAACCCCGATCACACCATTAAACCCGCTGACAAGGGAGGTGGGATCGTGGTTATGGACACCTCCAAATATAGACAAGAAATTTACAGACAGTTGAATACACCAGGTACTTCTGAACAATTGAATAGTGATCCTAGATTTGATATCGCTAGAGAAATTTAGGGATTATTGACAAAATGTAATATTATAAATAAACAGCTTAAAGAATTTTTGACCATAACATCTCCAGTGACCCCTATGATATATGTAATGCCATAAGAGGCGTCCAATTATTTCTGGCCAGAATTAAATTTTTTCAAATATTACTATTTTTTGGATACAGTATTGAGAGAATATGCGGTTGGGGCAAGGTCATATATCAGAGACCCTGGTGATTTTATAAGCAAACTGAACGCTATACGGATTCCCAAGGTAGCGATATTGGCCTCATTCAACATTGTATCACTATATACTTCCATCAGTCATGCTAGGGGCTTACTAGCAATTGAGAGAGTACTGGACAATTCAGTCTATACAAATGAAACAAGGACATTTATTTTGGAACTTTTGAAAATGTCTTCAACGGGCAATTATTTTTAATTTCAAGGCAAGTTCTATTTACAGAAGGTGGGCGCTGCAATGGGCTCAAATGCTGCACCCACTTATGCAAATATCGATGTACATTCATTTGAGGAACGTTTTGTCTATGTATTTCCCTACTTCAACCAAGTTTTGTCGTGGTGGAGCTACATTGATGACATTTTCCTGATTTAGACTGGATCTATGGGGACATTAATGGAATTTCATCAGTACTTAAACTCCATTGATGATCAGATCCGATTCACAGTGACAGCATCTAAAGAAAGAGTACAATTCTTAGATACTCAGGTGTATATTGACCAGGACCAGTTGCATACAGATCTTAGCATCCAGCAAACAGATAGGAATACATTGTTACACTACACTCGTAGTCACCCAAGGAAAATGGTGAACTCTTTACCATACAGTCAAATGTTAAGGGTGAGGAGAATAGTGGATGTAGAAGAACATGCAGATCAAGCATTACAGAATATGGAAAATTAATTTACAGCTAGAAGGTTACCCCAGGAACCTAGTGCACAGACATGCACTGAGGGCCAAAGCAATACCGAGGGAGGAACTTTTGAAACCAAATGTAAAACATATAAAGGATAGGTTGCCATTGGTATCCACATACAGGGAGTTAAGTCCCTCTATTGAATGCATAGTTAGGAAGCATTGGGATATCTTGAAGCACAGCTATCCTTCAGCTGCTTTTAGAGATCCACCAATGATGGCGTACAAGAGATCTCGCAGCATTAGGGACTGGGTAGTGAGTTCTGTGGTACCTGAGAGTTGAGGCATGAGACAGACATTTCTTAGACCCATATGTACAGGTTGTTTTCCCTTTCTAGGATGTGTAAATTGTAAGTTAATGAATAAGGGCTCTGTCTTTATACACCCTATAACAAATGAGAGGTTCGATATTAAACATTATCTTACATGTGATTTATCCTTGGCAATCTATGTATTATGGTGTCCTTGTAAAATTCTGTATGAAGGAGAGACTACTTGTGATATGAAAACCAGATTGAATAACCATAGACAGACCATTAAAAACAAGAGAAGGGATTTACCATTGTCAGAACACTTTGCAGAAAAAACCCATAACGAAAGTGAATTGAGATTCATGATTTTGGACCATATTAAAATATTAAAAAGAAGTGGAGACAGATTATCTCTATTAAAGAAAAATGAGTTGAGATGGATTTTTTGCCTGGACTCATTAAACCCAAAAAGTCTAAATGTTGATTTTAGATTGATGAGTTTGGGGGTTTCCATTCCATCACCATGCCTTTTACATATTCCAGCTATTATGACAAGTGAATTAGCTATATTTTATATACTGATATTTATATTACTATTAGGTAAAAAAACATATATCTGTCAGGATTATTGTTTTCTAGTTGTTAAGATAACTATCACAAAAGATGGACTACATGGACATACCATGGCTGAACATATTGTATTACTATTGGGGCATATTTGACTGAATAGTTCGCGTAACGATGGATGCCCGCGAGGGGTTAAATGTAGAATTGTATCCGTCCACTGCGGTGTGTGCGCTGTGATCCCACCAAGCTAGGGCAGTGGAGGTAATGATCAGTATGCAATCTACTCAGTCTATTTGTGGAGTCTGATGTTCTCCTTTAATTATGTAATTTTGTTCATTTGCCTATGAGTTTGCCCTTATTTAAGATGGCGCTGGCTGTGAGCGGACACATGGGAGGGTGGCGCATGTGCATTGCGAGCAGGAAAACGCGCCGTTTTTAGCATGTCTAGCTGGTGCGCTGCATATGTGCCCATTCTACAGCCCTGGGTGGAGTGTTCAGCCTGCGATATGCCCTTGTGAGTCTGTATATATGTTGTGGCCAAGCGTTTTTAATATGAATAGCACTTAGCACTTTATGTTAACACATGAAATATTGTACACATGTATTGATGCACAAGTATGTAACTATTATATGTAATCATTGACACAGATATATCACAGGATTCAATCATGCTGTAATGGCGATCTGGCTGACATGAACTTAACGTCTAGTCTGAACAGGCTGCAAGACAACACTGGGATTGGAAATGACAGAGGGGTGTGCACTTTTAAACATGCATCAATTGGTGATTAATTAATTATGTGATGTATTAATTTTTGCACTTTGTAATTCACTTGGCTTGAGAAAGGTTCTGTGAGAGAACCGAAACGTCGCTGTGTGACATGTGTGAATAAAGGACAATTTTTTCCCCCCATTTTACAGAGGAGTGCCGTGGATTTCTTCTACTTATATATATTGTGATAACTTGGGGGTCACTTACCTCTATAAGATTGTCATCTTCTCAACTTAGATGGTTGGCACACCTCAAGAAGCTACTCCAACACTGCAAATTTGGGTGCAAACTGGCCACAACATGCTTTATTGTCACTTTTACAGCAAACCAAACATAAATCATAAATATAAATCCTAGGCCGTCTGGCCACTGACTATACAGTATTTTCCCTAAAACACAGCAGTGCTTACCCCACACAGGGTTACAGGGTCCCGGCTCCCACAGGCCTTGGCGCAGCCTGCTCCTTCCCCAGACAGGGAGCCCTGATTGAGGAGCTCAGCCCACATTTACCTGAGCTCCTCAGATGGCTCCTAATTCTCTTAATTACCAGCCTAGCTGCTGCAGACAGTGGGAAAAAACTATTTTCCCAGCCTTTCCCGTTCTCACCCAGGCTCCGCTGTTACTACCTTTTTTGTCAGTGCTGCCTTTTTTATTTTTTTAAGTGCCGTTCCGGGTTTTGGCAGCACCTGGCTGTCTTTAAATAGGCAGCTAGGCTCAGAAGCCAGGTCTCTGGGAGTCCTGTGTCTGGATACCTGTTTGGCATGAAAACAGATTGGTGCTGCTATGGTCAAGGACTCTTTGAGGCAGAATTACTGCATGGTGTGAATTACCACCAACACCGCAAGGTGACTTTTTGCTTGATTATGACTGCTTGCTTTGTCACTTGCCTAAAGTGTGAATAAAACACTAAACAGTTTGATCCAAAGAACTTGTTGTTGCCTCTATACTGCGTCCGCTAATCCTGTCTACCAGAGCGAAACCCCACAATTGGTGGAGGATGCGGGCAAGAGCAGTGAGGCTGGCGTGAACGCCGATATTTTTGGTTTCTGCATTTTTCCAGCATGGTTGTATGTCGTACATTAAACCAGCTGTATTGCAACCAGTGCCCCATGACAAAATGGAGGCTGTTGTAAAGGCCATCATGGAGGCTAATCTGCAGCAGCGAGAGACAAACCTGCAGCAATGCGAGGATAATAAGCAGCAGCAGGAGACTAACCAGTTGCTGCTACAACACATGATGGCTTTGCAGACAGCAGGAGCAACCCTGAGCATCCTTGATGCCCAGAAAGAAGTCTGTGTCGAGATTCCTAAGATGACCCCCGCAGACGACATCGAAACCTACCAATGAGATTCTGGCAAGACTGGGGGTGAATGTGTTGCCAGAACAGTTGGTGGTCCCTAAGGCTTATCGCAAGCTTGTGTTAGATCTAGCCCACCAACATGTTCTCGGGGGTCACCTGGGGCTGCAGAAAACTCAGGATCGTATTCAACAGCGGTTTTAATGGCCCAGCATATTCAAAGAAGTGGAAGAGTTTTGTAAGTCTTGCCCAACCTGCAAGATAACTAGTCCCCAGCAACATTTCCGCAGTCCCCTAGTACCTCTCCGGATTATTGAAGTACCGTTTGACAGAATAGCTATGGACCTCATAGGCCCAGTACCGAAATCCGCCAGAGGGCATCAACACATTTTAGTCATTCTAGACTACGCCACTCGGTACCTGGAGGCGGTGCCACAGCGACATGCCTTGGCCAAACTCATACCTAAATAGTTAATGGAGATGTTTTCCCGAGTAGGACTACCTAAAAAGGTTCTGACCGACCAAGGGACCCCTTTTATGTCCAAGGTGATGAGGGAACGCTGTAAGTTGCTACACATAAAACAGCTACGGACGTCCCTGATATATAAAATATAGCTATAACAAATAACTGCATAGGTTCCAGGTTCTGCATAGGTTCCAGGCAAATTATCAATGCTGTCTGATTATGTTCTTATGTCTGTTTCCTTTTAGTTCAGCTGCCAAATGTTTCGGGACCATCCCAGTAAGTAGCGGTCTGGTTGCTCTGCTATCCTTCAAATCTACTTTAGAGACTCTGCTTCTTTCTTGACAAGCAGGGAAAAAAAGGCTATCTGTAATGGCTAATCTACTGTGAAGATGGGGGAGATGTATGGATGTGTACTATCACTTAGCTTATTAGATAATTGCACACATTGCTATACACTTTGAATAACAGGTGGTCTCATGCAAACTACCTGTTAGGCTGGTGGCCCATGTCCGCTGCTGTCCTCCTGTCTCAGGCAGATGCGTCGCTCCAGTGTGTCTGTGTTTAGTGGGACTAGCTCTCCGGGAACTTCCTTTCAGCACATCGTAATGTTGATAATTCCATTTTGCCTGCACCTTTTCCCGCAAAGCCCGTGTGAAACCAGCCTTACTGCTGTTTTCACAGATGCCCTCACTCAGAAATAACCCAGAGTTAGTACTAGGGCTCTGGGGAGAAAAAGTCTGGGTAGTCCAGGACAGATATTGCGGATGTGTGCCTTCACAGATACAGCCCCTCCGGGTAAACTCCAGAAAATCTCTGGATTCCACTGTAAGTGTGAATTGGGCTTCTGATTAGTATTCTTAGTAAATCGATCACAATGACTCTCTATGGGGATAAGAGATTGCAATAGCTATTGCTTATTCCCATGCAGTGGAGGGTGATTGTGGCCATTACCTTCACTGATGAGCAGGCCATTATTGGGAATGAACATTTTTCCCAGTGATTATCTGCTCAGCTAGCCCATGTAAGTAATTAGGAGCTACTGAACAGCAGTAGACCTGCAAGGTAATTGGCATCTCTGTGCTTAGGTTTCACTGCATTCAGTTTAATGTTACTTGAGGCAGCACAATATTTTGTAGATAAATGTTGTAGGCATAGATAATACTGTACCCCTGTCCTTCCCTTATGTTGCAGCTTCTCTTAGACATTTTCTTCTGTTGGAAAGAGTCAATGTTTCCACACTAATCATAAACTAAGAAGAAAGGACAAATGGGTTTATAAAACTTTGTGGCATATAGTATGCTTGGGTAATGCTGCCTCTCAATGGGTGAAGTTGCCCAGATGTTAAACACTAAAGGTTTCACAAAATGGCAAGTCAGTACTCCTTGCAAACCTTGCCCCAA
Organism: Bufo gargarizans; assembly: GCF_014858855.1. Taxonomy (NCBI): domain Eukaryota; kingdom Metazoa; phylum Chordata; class Amphibia; order Anura; family Bufonidae; genus Bufo; species Bufo gargarizans. The sequence continues at coordinate 629,559,487 of NC_058080.1, read as the reverse complement.
CTTGTCCATCTCGCTCCACATGTATGTGCGGTATATTTTACATATAGAAAATTCTCCCCAATGTGCTATTCACTATTCAGCTAGATAAAATGATGCTAAGGGAATAAAAAAAAAGCATTCCCTAAAGAAATGCATCAGTCACACGTGTCACTTTGTGACACTACAAATCACCAAAGGCATTTGGTAAACTTTAACTGCTGTCACATCTGTAAAGGTTACATAGTCTGCTGAAATACAAATCGATTACAGTACAGAAAGGTGCAATAAACCATCTCATTTAACCCATTTTTTGCCTGTACTTTGCTTTACTGTAATGATTCATGAATATTTGATACAATTATCTTAATTATGATGTCCATCAAAATATTTATTGTGCATTAATTATTGTAGACTATACATAATATAGGCAACATTAAAGGATATGCATAACCAAAAGTTATTTTCTGCCAGTTATAACCAAATGATGACATATTTTTGGTATTTCTATTTCCTGAAGATGTTTATAAGGGGCTGCCATCTTGCCTGAGCTGTTATTCACAGTATTTGCAAATATGTTCTACAGCAGCCACCATCGGCCATAGACACAGTGGACAGGAAAGGACCTCATTTATTTCTATATGGATATTCTAGGCATGCTCTGTGACCTGTGCAGAGGTCAGGAGGGAGTAGATAAGCTATGATATCACCTATTGTGAATGGTGGATCCTGTGATACCTGTACATAGGTGATATCTGTCATTTCTGCATGTAAAGATAAAGAAGACAACTGCAGTAAAGTGATCTGTACAGACAAAGAAGTAGCGCCTATTACAGTATTAGGCTATTATTAGGCTTAATGGCCAGTGCGAAAACGTATGTTTTTTATACATCATTCCTTTAATGATATATTAGGAAAGAGATTAGTTTTAATTAATAATCATAAATGACAAGCACTTACCTTTTGTGTCACCTTTAGTGTCACTTCATACATTATAAGCTTCTGTAAGCAGGTCCCTTACTCCTGTGTGAATTGTAAGGTTCTTCCAGATTTGTTGGCACTTTATAAAAAATATTGTTATTATAGCTTGTTATAATCTTCGTCAACCCGATCTGGCTGCCATTTTACATTCTGTTTTTTGCCAGTGTGGGGAGAGGTTGCCGTGTGGAGCAGGGACAGGCTGTTAGGGACACCAAACGCTAGCTAATAGTCCTTTTAAGGACTGGTATAGGGGTGCGGTCGATAGGTGTGACATACTGAAGGGTGTAATATACTTATAATATACCTTCTAACATAGAAAGTATATTATAGTGCATTTGTATTGTGCAGCAGTTGTGTGCGGTTCTGCTGAGACACCGCAGCTAGGGTTGAGTGAACCCAAACTGTAAAGTACGATTTTTTGACCCTGGACCCGAAATCAAACATTTCAGTAAAAGTTTGGGTTCGGTGTTCGTCGATTTTTTTGGCGCGTGTTTAAAAAAGCTGCAAGACAGCCAAGCAACAAGCGTTTAACTGTGTGACCTTAGAAGCCATTACAGCCATGCCTGCTAATGTCTGTGATTGGCCAGTGCAGCATGTGACCCAGCCTCTGTATAAGCTGGAGTCACGTAGCGCAGCACATCACATCAGCTCTTACTAGTGTAGGGAGAGGATGCTGTAGCTGTGAGGGAGAGATTAGGAAACAATTCTGGTGTTAAATCTGCAAACTACAGCGATTATCTTTGTGGGTGCTACACTACATTTTTGTACCCCTGAGCCCAGTGCCACAGAGAAATAAGCTTTAATCAGTTTGTTGGATGGGCGTTGGCGACCATTTTTGCATATGCAGTGCACTTGCAACTGAATGTGTGCCAGGGACATTACTTTAATCCTGTTCTGGTAGCTCAGTGGGTGACATCTAGGCCATTGTTAAGGACTCCTGCACTGCATATGTGCCAGGGGAAGGGAAAGTAATATATGTAATCCATCAGTGACTTCAGGGCCCCAGGGGGGTGGAACATATTCACATTTTTTTCTGTAAAGTATCCCTGTGCTGAATATGTGACAGGGAAAATCTATTCATTAAATCCATCTGTTAGATTCCAGGGGGACAAATTCACTTTTTTTGGTGGTCAAGTGCCCATGCGGCCTGCAGTGCATACCTGGCAGTGAAAATAATTCAATTACATTAGTCTGTCACATATTTGTGTGACCTAAAGCAATTTTTTTTTCTCTGTTTGACACCTGTACTGCATATCTGGCAGTCAAATAAAACCAGAAAATACTGCTGTTACATTGTTGGTTGAAAAAAAATCACACTTTATGTGCTAGAAAGTAAATTTTTTTGTGGCCTGCTCTGCATTTCTGGTAGTCCAATAAAACCAGTAAATACTGCTGTTACATTGTTGGTTGAAAAAAAGAAAAATCACACTTTTTGCGCTAGATAGTACATTTACAGTCTGCGCTGCATTTCTTGCAGTCCACTAAAACCGTTAAATACTGCTGTTACATTTTTGGCTGAAAAAAGCACACTTTTTTTGTGCTAGGTAGCACATTTTCAGCCTGCGCTGCATTTCTGACAGTCCACTAAAACCAGTAAATACTGCTGTTACATTGTTGGTTGAAAAAAATCACACTTTTTGCGCTAGATAGTACATTTACAGTCTGCGCTGCATTTCTTGCAGTCCACTAAAACCGTTAAATACTGCTGTTACATTTTTGGCTGAAAAAAGCACACTTTTTTTGTGCTAGATAGCACATTTGCGGCCTGCGCTGCATTTCTGACAGTCCAATAAAACCAGTAAATACTGCTGGCACATTGTTGTTTGACGAATTCTAATTTTTTCTGCTAGATAGTATAAATACTGCTGTTACATTGTCGGTTTACAAATTCCCATTTTTGTGCTTGAAAGTACATTTGCGGCCTGCGCTGCATTTCTGGCAGTCCAATAAAACCAGTAAATACTGCTATTACATTGTTGTTTGAAAAATTCTCATTTTTTCTACTAGATAGTATGTTTGTGGCCTGCGGTGAATTTCTGGCAGTCTAATAAAACTAGTAAATACTGCTGTCACATTGCTGTTTGACAAATTCAATTTTTTTCTGCTAAATAGTACATTTGCGGCCTGCGCAACATTTCTGGCAGTCCAATAAAACCAGTAAATACTGCTGTAGCATTGTTGGTTGAAAAAAACACCTTTTTTGTGCTATATAGTACATTTGCAGAATGCGCTGCATTTCTGACAGTCTAATAAAACCGTTAAATACTGTTGTTACATTTCCACGGAATGGAGGGTGTGTTCCAGCACTACATACCTGACAGTGAAGTAATTTTATAACATTCAGGGAACTTAACATAACTGACAGGGAACTTAATTCATTAAAATTAGTGGTTACATTGTTGTCTGACATAAAGCCTTTTTTGGCTGTGAAGCCAAAGGTAGTCGCCGACAACACATTTTTAATTTTTTTTATTTATTTATTTATTTTTCATAAATTGGGTTAGACCCTAAAACATTGGGAAATATAAAAAAGAAAACAAAGAGTAAGTGTGTTGGAGTTTACCAATGGTTGGGTGAGGCTGGTATTCATGTCTATTCTGCACAAGGTACGGACAAGTCCTGTGGGATCCATGTCTGGTTCTTTTTAATGAACGTGAGCTTGTCCACATTGGCTGTGGACAGGCGGCTGCACTTGTCTGTGATAATGCCCCCAGCCGTACTAAACACACGTTCAGACAATACACTGGCTGCAGGGCAGGCCAGCACCTCCAAGGCGTAAAGGGCAAGCTCAGGCCATATGCCCAATTTGGAGACCCGGAAGTTGAATGGGGCAGACCTAGTGGCGTAGCTAGAAATAACTGGGCCCCACCGCAAATTTTTGAATGGGGCGCCCTTCCCCCAGTATTGCAACCCCTTCCTTTCTTGCCGCCCCCATTCCTGTGGCTACTAAAGATCGCTCTCTCAGACAAGGCCCGGCAGCTGTTCCATCCATTTTCTACACTGTCTATACTGCGACTGTATATAATTTCATTGTGTAATACTGTTGAGAGGGACCTGACAAAGTCTTTTAGTCCTCCTCTTCCTGGATGGGCCCCTTCTGGGTCAGGGCCCAAAAGCAGCTGCTTCCCCTGTAGCTACGCCCCTGGCAGACCTCATCAGTCAGTACGTGTAGGCGTGTGCACACATACTTTTCCACCATGTTGCTGAAATGCTGCCTCCTGCTAAGATGTTCCATATCAGCTGGTGGTGCTGGTTGTTGTGACATGCTGACAGCTTTTCCACATATCGGACATGCTAGCCCTGCCTTCTGAGGTGCTGGCGGTGACCCAGCTGCGTTGGCGACTTCGTCCTCCTCCTCCGCCTTGTGCTTCCACTGAGCCCCCGGTGTGAGGTGTGAATGCCATCAGCAGCGCGTCTACCAGCGTTCGCTTCTTCCGATCCTGCTCATGTGATGGAATTAAGGACAGCACGTTGTCCTTGTAACGGGGATCCAGTAGGGTGGCCACCCACTAATCAGCACTGGTTAGAATGTGGGCAACTCAGCGGTCGTTGCGCAGGCACTTCAGCATGTAGTCACTCATGTGTGCAAGGCTGCCCAGAGGCAACGACAAGTTGTCTTCTGTGGGAGGTGTATCGTCTGTGTCCTCTGTATCCCCACAGCAATGCTCCAGTGATGCCCATGAGCTGCTTTTGGTGCCACCCTGCTGTGAACACGGTTCCTCCTCCTCCTTCAGAACTGTGCCCTGGCTGGACAATTGTGTACCTGGCCTGTGTCGGTGCAGGAACCCACCCTCTGAGCCACTTGTATATGACTGGCCTTAGAAGCTAAGGGTAAGTCATGTATATAGTTTTGTATGTTTATTTAGTTTATCTGCCTTATAGTTATGTAAATATGTTTATAAGTAAATGTATAAATAGTGTGTAAATGGGCATGAATGAGTGGTTTGAGTGAAGGGGGGGGTGTAGGGTGGGAGTCTGGTTGGGTTAATTTTCTCTTGTGGAAATGTTCCTTGTATGATTTTTGTTACGATTTATAATAAAAATTTGTGATAACCGTGGAAATGTTACCCAACAATCTAACCAACAAATTAAAGACAATTATTTGCCTGTCACATCTGTAGCTCAGGCGGCAGGGGTCCTTGACCACCAATAAAAGTGAATTTGTCCCCCCAGAATCTGAATTGATTTTCACTGTCAGGTGTCAGGTGAATTTCTGCACCACCAAATTCAGCACATGCGCCAGGCAAGGGATGTGCATCAAACCGACTAGGCCCAGAGCTGCTACGAGATTTCGCCCATTATCGCACACCACCAGGCCGGGCTTGAGGCTCAGTGGCACAAACCACTCATCAGTCTGTTGTTCCATGCCCATCCACAGCTCCTGCGCGGTGTAGGGGTTTTCCCCCAAACAGATGTGTTTCAAAACAGCCTGCTGTCGTTTCCCCCTGGCTGTGATGTAGTTGGTGGTGAAGGTGTTACGCTGAGCGGATGAGGAGGTGGTAGAGGAGGAGGAAGCGGAGTAGGAGGAGGAGGCAACAGGAGGCAAAGAGAAATGTCCTGCAATCCTCGGGAGCGGAAGGACATGCACCAAACTGCTATCTGCCTCAGTCCGAGCCGCCTACGACATTTACCCAGTGTGCTGTTAGGGAGATAAAATGTCCCTGCCCGTGCTTACTGGTCCACGTATCGGTAGTTATGTGGACCTTGCCACAGATGGCATAGCGCAGTTCATACCTAATTTTGTCCGCCACTTGGTGTTGCAGGGAAGGGATGGCTCGCCTGGAAAAGTAGTGGCGGCTGGGAAACACGTACTGTGGGACAACCACCGCCATAAGTTTTTTTAAAAGTCTCCATCTCCACCAGAAGGAATGACAGCATTTCAATTTTGAAATCCTGGCATTCAGGGCCAGGGATCGCTGGTGGGTAGGGGGTACTTCCTCTTTCTCTTTCTCTCCAGTGTTTGGGAGATGGACAACTGAACGCTTCCATGGGACAGTGTGGAAATGCTTGGGGATGGTTAAAGACATGGTGGCGTTGCTTCCACATCCTCTGTTTGCGGGGTGGCGGGTGCCACTGTCAGTCACTTGTACTCAGGTTTAGAACGTTTATTTAAATTGTTTATTTATTTTGTTAATTCATTTCCCTATCCACGTTTGTTTGCAGGGCACTTGTCCTACTCTTACCCCCATTTTACTTCCTTTTACAGCCCTCTAGCCATTTTAGTGCCCAAAAGTTCTGGTCCCCATTGACCTCAATGGGGTTCAGGTTCGGGTCAAGTTCGGGTCCCGAACTCAAACTTTTTTGCAAAGTTCGGCCGAACCCGGTGAGCCCGAACATCCAGGTGTCTGCTCAACACTAACCGCAGCTATATAGAGGGACAAATGCTATTCAAATAATATACCTGTTGCCCCCCAAAAAACAGATTAAGGAGTGCGATATACCTGCTTCTACAAAATGATGATTGAGAGGTGTGATACACCGACTTCCACCAAATATAGATTGAAGCCTGCGATACACCAGCTTCCACCAAATATTGATATACCAACTTTCAGCAATTACTCATTATTGGGTTCTATATACCTGTTTCCACAAAATACTGATAGAGAGTATTGATATACCGGCTTCCACCAAATATTTAATGACTCCTGCAATACACCAGCTTCCACCAAATATCAATTAAGGGGTTTGATTTGCCAGCTTCCAGCAAATATTCATTTTTGGGTTCTATATACCTGTTTCCACAAAATACTGATACAGGGTATTTATATCCCGGCTTCCACCAATTATTGATTGAGACCTGCGATACACCAGCTTCCACCAAATATCGTTTAAGGGGTTTGATTTGCCGGCTTCCAGCAAATACTCATTATTGGGTTCTATATACCTGTTTCCACAAAATAATGATACAGGGTATTGATATACCGGCTTCCACCAAATATTGATTGAGGCCTGCAATATACCTGCTTCCACAAATACTGCTCTTATATAGGCACTTTGTCACAGAGTCACTTTGAAAATGACAGGCAGAGGAAGAGCCAGGCCATTTCGCAGGGGTGGTAGGGGTCGGGCAGGTGCACCAGGCCCGAGCCTTAGTGGGAAGTTGGAGAAGGTGCATGCGATTACGTCAAAGGACGCTGCAGAGTTGGTTGAGTGGCTCACTCAGCCATCCGCTTCGGCACCATCTTCGTCCTCTGTATCAACACCCTTCTCACGCTCTGCTGTGACCACACCATCATTAACACCACCATCACCACCACCACCACCATAACTCCATAGCACCATCTATTGGTTTTCATAGTCTTATGACAGCTAAAAAACAAGGAAGATTCTGCTCATTTGCATGTCTTTCCCATAAGCCCATGTTTATGCAAATTAGATTGTACATGACAAAACTGTATAGAAAGGTTATTGAATATTACGTTAGGACAATCTGAAAACTTTTTGTCACCCTAATGATATTAATCTTGATGTGCAGGTCCACCCAAGCCATCCAACAGATGCTAAATAACTTTGAGGTTTACTGGTTCTCAGTCAGATGAGAGCTGATTTGGAATATCTCATAGTGTATAAGACTGCTATTGTAAGGTATGCTGGCTGTTATCTTTATCATGGATGGATTGGACAAATACCTGGCTTTTAGCATATAGCTTTTGTGTGGTTGTCTATTGTATGTCTTACTTAATAGGAGTCTAAGATGCATCCAGCTATCCTCTTAATGCTTTTGCTAAACCATTTTTATAGGGTTTCCATCAATTTCTAACCTTTTTTTATGAACCAGACACCCTCTTGTCTTCTGAGCAGGGGAGTGCCTGATTGACTTCCATTGTATTAAATTGTATTCGAGCACCCAAATTATTCGGCCGAGCACTCGGATCTGCTGAGCATAGCGATGCTCGAGCCGAACAGGTATTCGGCAGAGCATGCTCGCTCATCACTAATGCTCAGCCATTCTTGGCATCGGATGAGGAAGAGAAGCTAGCAATGGCAAACACACACCGGTCTGATGACAGTACCCAGATCAGCCCAAGGAGGTTGGTCCCCGTTGTTGCTGCCTACTCCGAGATCTCTAATGTCAGTGGTGGTGAAGGTGACGATGATGACGTGTCAATGGACGTCACATGGGTGCCCACAAGAGAGGAAGAGTAGGGGAGTTCAGAGGGAGAGACGGAGCAGCAGATAGGGAGGAGAAGGAGGAGAAGTAGGCGGAACTCGCATTGCACAGGAGGCAAAAAGCAGACTGCAAATGTATCTGGAGCGAACTATCCACCATGCACAGTCACACCTAGTGCTCCCACGACGCCGGCACATAGCTCCGCGGTGTGGGCTTTTTTTTAACGTGTCAGCTGCTGACAATAGTGTTGCCATCTGCAGCCTGTGCTGTTAACACATAAGTCGCGGTAAGCCCAACCTTAAGAAGGCACCTGGCCTCCCATCACCGAGCCCAGTGGAAGCAACACCGTCAGAACCCACAAAGCCACACTCCAGGCGCTCCACATCCTACCTCTTCTCCTTCTCCTCTCTCCTCCCATTTGTCCTCCACTCGACCTTCCACAATGCCGTTATCATGCTCATCATCTGGCAAAAGGCAGGTTTCCGTGGCCCAAATGTTCGAACATAAAAAATTGATGACGCCAAATAATCCTCTTCCCCAACGGCTGACCGCCGGCTTGTCGGAATTGCTAGCCCGCCAACTACTGCCATATAAACTGGTGGACTCGGAGGCCTTTAGAAAATTTGTGGCCACTGGCACACAGCAATGAAAGGTCCCCAAAAGGGCATCCCAGAGCTATATGGCCTTGTTCATTGGCAAATTAATGTATCTCTGGCACACAGTGTTAGTGCCAAGCTACATCTGAGCACAATGGAAGTCAATGGGAGAACCCGAGCATTAAACCAGGCACCCCCTGCTTGAAGAGGGGAGGGTGTCAGGACTCTAGTTCGGCTTTGGAGTCCCTGCTCTCACTCCATATAAAGCCTTATATGGAGTCAGTGCTTGGAGATACCCAGTGTATTTAAATCTAATTTAGCCTCTATTTCTGAAAAGTTTCTTGCAGGATTCGAACTTACTACCTTCTACATTACAAAAAAAAAAAAAAAAAAAAAAAAGAGAGACTTCTGCTGTATAGGGATACTTAATACAGAAGTCTCATTTTTTTTTTTTGTAACTAGCCAAGCCATGCAGCTCTATAGTGTAGTGGTTAACATTCTGGGCTGTAATGTAGAAGGTTGTGAGTTCGAATGCTGCGAGAAACTTCTCAGAAATAGAGGATAAATTAGATTTAAATACACCAACTCGAGCACCGCATTGTGCCGAGCATAGCGGTGCTCAAGCCAAACTGGTGTTTGGCCGTGCATGCTTGCCCAACACTAATATATTCCTTTTTTTTCCCCTATTAATACACCCCCCCCCCCAAAAAAAGTAAAACAATGTAAAATCAATGCAGAACAGCTTATAGGACGTACACATCTTTCCCATTAATACACCCCGTAATTGGCACAGAACTTGCACCCCAATCACAATCAAGGTTTGCTGGAATTAGTGATGTATCATATAGTGCAAACAACCTAACAGCAGCAGTATAACACCAATTTAGATCCCCAATTAGTGCAGCAAGGTTTAATCAAATCGCTCCTATTACCCAGGCTTTACAGTCGTGGCCAAAAGTTTTGAGAATGACACACATATTAGTTATCACAAAGTTTGCTGCTAAACTGCTTTTAGATCTTTGTTTCAATTGTTTCTGTGATGTAGTGAAATATAATTACACGCACTTCATATATTTCAAAGGCTTTTATCGACAATTACATGACATTTATGCAAAGAGTCAGTATTTGCAGTGTTGGCCCTTCTTTTTCAGGACCTCTGCAATTCGACTGGGCATGCTCTCAATCAACTTCTGGGCCAATTCCTGACTGATAGCAACCCATTCTTTCATAATCACATCTTGGAGTTTGTCAGAATTAGTGGGTTTTTGTTTGTCCACCCGCCTCTTGAGGATTGACCACAAGTTCTCAATGGGATTAAGATCTGGGGAGTTTCCAGGCCATGGACCCAAAATGTCAACGTTTTGGTCCCCGAGCCACTTAGTTATCACTTTTGCCTTATGGCACAGTGCTCCATCGTGCTGGAAAATGCATTGTTCTTCACCAAACTGTTGTTGGATTGTTGGAAGAAGTTGCTGTTGGAGGGTGTTTTGGTACCATTCTTTATTCATGGCTGTGTTTTTGGGCAAAATTGTGAGTGAGCCCACTCCCTTGGATGAGAAGCAACCCCACACATGAATGGTCTCAGGATGCTTTACTGTTGGCATGACACAGGACTGTCACCTTTTCTTCTCCGGACAAGCCTTTTTCCTGATGCCCCAAACAATCGGAAAGAGGCTTCATCGGAGAATATGACTTTACCCCACTCCTCAGCAGTCCATTCACCATATTTTCTGCAGAAGATCAATCTGTCCCTGATGTTTTATTTGGAGAGAAGTAGCTTGTTTGCTGCCCGTCTTGACACCAGGCCATCTTCCAAAAGTCTTCACCTCACTGTGCGTGCAGATGCGCTCACACCTGCCTGCTGCCATTCCTGAGCAAGCTCTGCACTGGTGGCACTCCAATCCCACAGCTGAATCCTCTTTAGGAGACGATCCTGGCCCTTGCTGGACTTTCTTGGACGCCCTGAAGCCTTCTTAACAAGAATTGAACCTCTTTCCTTGAAGTTCTTGATGATCCTATAAATTGTTGATTGAGGTGCAATCTTAGTAGCCACAATATCCTTGCCTGTGAAGCCATTTTTATGCAACGCAATGATGGCTGCACGCGTTTCTTTGCAGGTCACTATGGTTAACAATGGAAGAACAATGATTTCAAGCATCACCCTCCTTTTAACAGGTCAAGTATGCCATTTTAACCCAATCAGCCTGACATAATGATCTCCAGCCTTGTGCTCATCAACATTCTCACCTTCTCACCTGAGTTAACAAGACGATTACTGAAATGATCTCAGCAGGTCCTTTAATGACAGCAATGAAATGCAGTGGAAAGTTTTTTTTGGGATTAAGTTAATTTTCATGGCAAAGAAGGACTATGCAATTCATCTGATCACTTATTCTGGAGTATATGCAAATTGCTATTATAAAAACTTAAGCAGCAACTTTTCCAATTTCCAATATTTATGTAATTCTCAAAACTTTTGGCCACTACTGTACACTCTTCTATTGCACCTTGTTCTCCTTTTATAGTGTAGATGATGCCTCCCTATCCTTTCCCTACACCTTGACTAATCTTTCCCTGGACTTGAAAATATTTTTTTCAGCACAATGAAGTCTTTCCTAGCACTGTCCCTAGTGCCTGCTGACATCTCTCCCTGCACTAAGCACACTGGAAAATGGCAGAGGCTATTTATAGGGCTGTGACATCACAGGGCGTGGCTGGCTGCTGATTGGCTGCATGCATGGAATTGTGGGCGATCCCTCGTTTCCAGAGTTCTTTGCTCCATGTCCTAACATGTGCAGCAGCCATTTTAGAAAAAAATGCGATTTATTACCACGAAGCGTGAGGAAATTTGCATTCGGTGCAAACGGAATTTTTCATAAAATTCTGATTGAATTCCACTTCGTCAGCTTTGATTCGCTCATCTCCAATTGCGGCATCTGAGTGTAAAAACGGTGTAAAATTAACATAATTTTTTTTACTTACTGCCTCCATTTGTTGCGACGGGCCAGCCGCGGCCATCTTGCTTGAAGATCTGGAGCAAAATCTCGCACAGCGCGAGATGATGTCATTACACCTGCCGGCGTATGACGTCATCACGCACGGTATTTTGGCCAGGATCTTCAATCAAGATGGCGGCTGGCGGCCTGTCGCCAGCATATGGAGAAGGTAAGTAGGAATTTTTTTGTTCTTTACACTTTTTCAGGTTAAATCGATTTGCTAACGCGAAGCACGAGGAAATTCGGCTTTAAGGCAAATCAAATTTATTCTGAAATTCGGATTGAATTCTCTTCCATCTGTCCTTGACATTGTGCTAACATTTGTACTGGAAGTATAGGGGAAAATGGAAGAAGGTATATCCCTAAGATCAAACTACACAGGGTTTGTTTGTCATCTGCAACCATAGGAACAAATTGGTCTGCATAGGATATGTAAACAAAAATTGGTAAAATATTATATATTTGCTAGTTTCTATGCATTTGAGTAATTAAATAAACTAGATGGTAAAGTGTTATGGCAGTGTATGTGGAACCACTGTGTTAACCAACAGATTTGACTTTGGGCTACTCCTAAGGGCATTTTCCTGGCAGTCCCCTTATATTCATCCTTTAACCCCTGTATAGGGATCTGGGCATTACTGCAGGAAAACCACCAGGCTGTTATCACCTGCAATAGCCTTTGTGTAATTAAAATTGTGTTGGCAAAATTGTAGTCAGGAACAGGCCGAAGTCAGGGCTGGCAGAGTGCATGCAATATATATTACAGTCCAAGGTCATGGTAGCCAGTGAAAGGTCAATACAGATGTCAAATACAGGTCAAGTCAGGCGGCAGAGGCTCAGAGTACAGTAAATAGGCAGAGGATGGTACATGGACAGACTACAGCATACCTACTGGGAACTAAGCAAGCTAAAGAACTTAATTGCTCAGGCACCCTCCCAAGTGGGGAGGTGCCTGAAGTATCCCAGGGTAAACAGACATTCACTGATGAAAATTAGGGTACACATGCTGCCCTCTGAGAACCAGAGGGAACATATGCACCTTATGGTCAGAGGTGCAGAAGCTTTGCCAGTAGGAAGGCCTCGGAGAGAAGAACAGAGTAGCAGCAGCTAGAAGCTGCCACTGTAACACAAAGGTGGACATTCCTTTAAAGATGCATTGAACATTTCTGTACCATGAATAGGTCTTCAAAATATAATGCATGGGCAATAACCATGTTTGAATAGACTTTGTCAGCAGTTTTGGCGCTGCAAAATTGCTGACAGAGCTTGGCAGTAGACTGACGCGAAAGTGGTCCCCAGCCGTGAAATGAGCTACAACCTACTCCTGTCTGCTCTTGAGTGATGGTCGTAACAATATACATAGGTATTATTAAACTTCTACCTAGTGCTATCAGTAGTTTTAAATGGTCAAAACTGCTGATTGACACCTTTTGACATTTCTAACACAATGAGAAACTATCTCTTATTCTTGATAGCCATGAATAGCTATAAATATTCACCTTTCTATACTTAATCTACAGTGAGTTTAGGGAACTAAACTTACACTTTGGAACTGGTTCAAGCTCAAATTCAAACTGAAAACCTATTATTGATGCAAAAGATTCTGGTAGTAGATTTCTCCTCCTTTATTAATTCTAGTCCTACACAAAAACAAGAAAAAAATGCTGTCTAAAAATCCAATCTCATAAGCAATAACATATTCAGCTTTAATAACAAAAAGATAAAGAACAAAATCGAAGTTTCTCCCACAATGAGATTAATTCAGATATAAAATATCATGTTGATAATTTGTCTGGATCTAAAACTTCTGAGCACATTGGGCAGTGATTTATGACTGCATATTCACCCATTAATTGTAGGCTTGTGATCAGGAAAACACATTTTACTGATTCCTTTGATAATATGGTCAATATTCTTTTAAGTTACGATAATGTTGGCTGTATTAGATCTAGTTTTGCTGCCATTTATTAACTTTAAAGTGTCTGGAAGAAGTTTTACAATATACACATTGCTGAATCTCGAAAAACCAACCGTGAGTTTATTAAATCAGAGGTGCATAATTATATAGCTTTATTTAATGTCATACACACCGATTATCTTGTATGTTTATGGCTGAACTGCTAATAGTTTCTTTTACTCTAAAAAAATTGGACATATTGTATAGTTACACAAGCACTTCAATTTGTAAAGTTTTTGGAAGAGTTCCAAATGTGTCTACTTGTTTTCCAATCTGAAAGATTTATTTCCTAATTATTTTCATGATTTCATTTACCATCTCTCCTGGAGGAAGGATTTGTGATTATGTAAACACACTAACTATGAACTTTTTTTTAATTATTTTTTTTACTAAGATACAGATTCTGGTGTGCTTGCAAAAAATGACAGTCATTAGTTAACTCCTGACTGAAATGATAGAAAACCACCATTGATGACAACTAGTGATGAGCAGCAGGGGCAATATTTGAATTTGCGATATTTCGTTAATATTTTGTAGAATATTCATCATATATTTGTAAATTCGATAATTCACTATTATTTTCTTGATTGCGAAAATTGGCAATGTAATATTCACATAAAGTGCGCGCAATACAGGCTTGGGTCACTTTTTGCTACATTTTCCAAGAAAATTTCTGAGACTGGAGAAAATGGTTGGCACGGCAGAACATTAAAAATGGCTTCACATGCAGATAGAGTGCTCCAATATATTTGCAATTGAGCTAATATTTGCAATTAATGATATATGTGAAACTTCACATTTTAGCAGGTCTGACTATATATTACTGATTGGTGCACTATGTATTATTGTGACATCACAGCACTATGTCTGTAGCATGTATGTATAGACAGCAGAACCTATCACACTACCTAACACACTGTACTGCAACAGGTACACTATATCAGTATATAACCTACACTGACTATCTCCCACTAACTATCTGTATTATATATATAACATATAACTATCTATCTAATGTAATGAGTGGAAAGCACAGAGCACAGCAATGACACTGCTGTCTCTCTCAGAACATTGAAAAACTGTAGAAAATGGCTGCTGGGGAGGTTCTTATATAGTAAGGGGTAGGCAACTTTCCTATTGGTTGCTAGGGATGTTGCTAAGCTCAGACAAAGACATTGCAGCCTTTTCATTGGCCCACAAGCAAGAAGCAGGGAGGGATCATGGGTTCAGATGAAAAAAAATCTAGAATATTCAAAAATATGAATATATATCACTATATTCTAAATATTCGCAAATTCTCAAAGTGCCGATATTCATGATTAATATTTGCTATTAGAATATTGGCACCCAACACTAATAACAACCTTACAGGCAGGCACCCCAGTCACCCCTAGGTGGTACTGGTGCCCTGACACCTAAAAGTAGCAATGTAGGAGGCAGGAAGTTACGTTAAAGTAAATGCACAACCCAAAGGTGAAGAACCTTGTGTGACAGAAAGATTAAGGGAAGCCCAGTGGAGATGAGTAGTAGTTCAATTTATGGACACTACTAGCATTCAGTGAACGGGAGTAGCCTACAGTGCCTATCCATGATCTATAGTTTATCACAACGCTGTATTTGGAGCCACGTTCCTCCATGAACAATGTGGACAATATTAATGGAAATTGAAAGCAACTCAAGGCGTGCAATACACATACAGTACAGACCAAAAGTTTGGACACACCTTCTCATTCAAAGAGTTTTCTTTATTTTCATGACTATAAAAATTGTAGATTCACACTGAAGGCATGAAAACTATGAATTAACACGTGGAATTATATACATAACAAAAAAGTGTGAAACAACTGAAAATATGTCATATTCTAGGTTCTTCAAAGTAGCCACCTTTTGCTTTGATTACTGCTTTGCACACTCTTGGCATTCTCTTGATGAGCTTAAAGAGGTAGTCACCTGAAATGGTCTTCCAACAGTCTTGAAGGAGTTCCCAGAGATGCTTAGCACTTGTTGGCCCTTTTGCCTTCACTCACAGATTTCCACTGGTCTAATGTCCATTCCTTGTGTTCTTTAGCCCAAACAAGTCTCTTCTGCTTGTTGCCTGTCCTTAGCAGTGGTTTCCTAGCAGATATTCTACCATGAAGGCCTGATTCACACAGTCTCCTCTTAACAGTTGTTCTAGAGATGTGTCTGCTGCTAGAACTCTGTGTGGCATTGACCTGGTCTCTAATCTGAGCTGCTGTTAACCTGCGATTTCTGAGGCTGGTGACTCGGATGAACTTATCCTCCACAGCAGAGGTGACTCTTGGTCTTCCTTTCCTGGGGCGGTCCGCATGTGAGCCAGTTTTTTTGTAGCGCTTGATGGTTTTTGTGACTGCACTTGGGGACACTTTCAAAGTTTTCCCAATTTTTCGGACTGACTGACCTTCATTTCTTAAAGTAATGATGGCCACTCATTTTTCTTTACTTAGCTGCTTTTTTCTTGCCATAATACAAATTCTAACAGTCTATTCAGTAGGACTATCAGCGTGTATCCACCTGACTTCTCCACAAGGCAACTGATGGTCCCAACCCCATTTATAAGGCAAGAAATACCACTTATTAAACCTGACAGGGCACACCTGTGAAGTGAAAACCATTTCAGGTGACTACCTCTTGAAGATCATCAAGAGAATGCCAAGAGTGTGCAAAGCAGTAATCAAAGCAAAAGGTGGCTACTTTGAAGAACCTAGAATATGACATATTTTCAGTTGTTTCACACTTTTTTGTTATGTATATAATTCCACATGTGTTAATTAATAGTCATGAAAATAAAGAAAACTCTTTGAATGAGAAGGTGTGTCTAAACTTTTGGTCTGTACTGTATGTATACCGGCCATGTGAATTATAGGGTATAGTATACTTTATACTTGCAGATAGTATGGGAACATTATTGTGACCAGAGCACTGAAATTTAGTAAAGATCCTACCCCAACCTGTTATAGTGGGAGGCAGCTCCAACCTAGTTGCGAATTCCTTCTATGGCAATAAATTAGTATACCTACCTCAAGACAAGTGATTTTCAGTAAACTCTACTCTATGTTATTCTATCTATTTGCACCCATGGGTGCTGGTGTCACAAATATTAGGGACATTGCCTTTCTTGCACCTAATACAAATTACATCAAGGGCACCTCTGTCGCCACCGAGGAGACTCCCCTCACTGCACGCCAACCCAGGGAGCTACAAGACGTCAATAGAGACTGTGCATTCCTCGGTCCACATTCACACTTGCTGCTATGCTCACACATATAAGCTGCAGCTATGTACGCCGCACAGGTCCTGTAATCTCTTCCCACTCCATAATTCCTGTGTCTCCTCTAGTGCCATGTAACTAGGTCTTGTGAAACCCATAGGATTGCCTCTGACCTTGAAGCTATGCTGCAGGTGGTTTCTCGGTTGGCCTGGTTTTGTGATGAGGGTTCTTCTCCTTTCTTCTCCCTGGAGGTCATAGCAACACCTCCTGGTACGAGGTCCCGAGCTTGTCCTGGACCGGTATGATATTAAGGATACAGTTTTGGTTACCTCAACGTTGATGTCCATGCCTGCTGAGCGCCAGTAGGTTCAGCTTGGCTTCTTACTTATATCTTACAGACATACCGAAGATAGTTATTTTTCATAACCATTAATCTCTAGGGAATGAACTTGGGATCTACAGTAAATTTTTACTCTGTGCAGTGATTATATATATTTTTTTTCTTTATGCAATCCTGTAAAGAATCCTTTTTTTTTTTGCCTATATCTAATAAGACAATTTATTCTTCCTCTAATTAAGAATATAAGTCTATAAACAAAGGTAGGTCTGTTGGACAAGGATGCAGGTAAAGTGACATTTCAGAGTTAGACCTGGGTTCATTTCTGTCATCAGTATTTATTTCTCTTGCAGAATCAAAAAGTTTCTGTCTCAGGTTTATTTCCTGATTCTATGAAATGGTATTTGTATCTAATGAGAAATATCTGAGATATGGTATCCTTAGATTTGCTGGTACTTCTCCTGTGGGGCTGTCGTGAGGGATAAGCTTGAAAATAGGAATTAGATTTACCGGTAATTCGATTTCCAGGGATTCCCTCATGACAGCACACATACATTCCCTCCGTTACTAACTACTATGTAAATATCACATATATGATTTTCTTATGTTTTTTATAAATTGGTTGCATCCATCCTGGTGTAGTAATCTGGAAAAACGCTGGTGGGTGGAGATGGGAGGGACTCTTTTAAACTATTTGCTTCCTGTCCCAAGAAGGTTAAAGGAGAACATCCTCCTGTGGTGCTGTCATGAGGGAATCCCTGGAAATCAAATTACCAGTAAATCGAATTTCTATTTTCTGGCGCAAATTGCAGTGCAAAGGTCTAAAAAAGTGGGCGTGGTGTGGGGTCAGGAAAGGTCGACAGGCCGGCAGGCCGTCTTATTTGCCTTTTTCTATGCCTACGTTTTAGGCGTAGAAAATGGTCTAAATGTAAGACAACTATGAAGCTGTCTTACGTTTGGAAGCGGCGGTGGTTCCGCCAAAGTTATGAAGATGTCTGCATCTCGTCATAACTCCAGAGGATCCACCGCCAGGTATAGGGTTTATTAAGACTAGCGTCTAAAACAATGGTCTTGATAAATGTGTCCAGAAGTTTTTAATTTATTTTGTTGAAGAAAATGCCTCTTTGCCCTATACCTAGGGCAAAAGAGATACTAAAGGCGGGTTTAGACATTTAGGTGTACAACTGATTGTCGGGAAGTAAGTGTTCCTTCTCAACAGTCAGCTGCTCATTCAGTGACGGAGACCACTGCATTTACATGCAGCGATCTCCTTCACAGTACGAGGATGAGGAATTGCCATTGTTTAGACAGCGTGATCTGCTTCCTAGAAACGATCATTAGTATGCCTACACAGAAGACAGGATCACTCGATGAATGAACGTTTCACTCGTTCATCAGGTGTTCGGCAGCACAATCTGGCCGATTATCAGGCAATGTAAATACACCTTAACAGTCATTTAATGAACATGTATGTGGAGGCGTAGCTAGGGGTTCAGTGTGGGGGGAAGGCAAACACATCTGAATGGGCCCCCAACCTAGTTGATCCCCCACTACATGTTTACAAGTGGAGAGGCACCTCTTATGTTAGGGTTGATGTTAATGCGGGAACAACCTGGATCTGAATAGCCAGTGGCGGAGACCAGTTAAGTATGATCACCACCATGGATCTGACCAGGCTGTGGGGTCTGGTGGACAACCCGTTTAAAATTGCATCTGCAATGGTGTTGCTCCTGGCAGGTCCTCCCTACTGAAACTCCACCCTAGACAGTTCACTGGTGAGTTGGCTAGAATGAAGTTACTGAATGTAGGATCTACCACCATCAACTTCACTCTAGATAGTTTAGTAAGTAATGAGGGTGCTAGAATGGAGGAGCTGCCAGAACTTAAGCAACTCCATTCTAGACATTTCTTTTCTGAAATTACTAGGATTGGAGTTGCTCTTGGAAACTCCATTCTAGTGAACTTCCTACAGAAGAAGCTCCAGTCCCCTCCAACATACACTCCCATATAAATAACATCACTGCCTCCCTTCAGCTCCTCCAGCATAATAATAATAATAATATAATAATACAATTTATTTATATAGCGCCACAATATTCCGCAGTGCTTTACAAAATCATAGGGTTCATATACTTAACTTTTACTAGATCAATTCCCCCAAGGTGGGGAGTAAGAGACCCCTTACAAACAAAAATCACAAATAAGACAGACAAGACCCCTACAGAGGGGGTTTATTGGACGGTTTCATGCAACATAGGTGGTGCTGCACACCAAAATAGGTCTCGTCCCCTCCCAAAAAAAAGCCTATGGAGAGTATCACACAGACCTATAGTGGAGGGACCGAGTGATCCCTATTGTCTGACTCCCTTGAAGTGGAACGATGTGGGCGGTTTGAGGACAACCATTTACCGTAAACCCACAGCCACCAACTCACTTTTGAGATGGGACAGTTGCCACCCTGTCCCACTTAAACGGGGAATTCCCTTCGGACAGTATATTCGCCTCAGACGCAACTGTTCTGAACTAAGCGAGTTCAAACAACAGGCGTCCATCATGAGAACCAGGTTCCGCGAACGTGGTTACCCAGATAGGATTTTGAGACAAGCATATCAGAAGGCATTGGGACGCAGTAGGACCACCCTTTTATGCCCCACCACACAGTCTAATTCTGACAAGAAGAAAACCATTAGGATAATAGGTACTTTCGACTCTGCCGCGACCCAAGTAAAAGGGATCCTTGGCCGCAACTGGGAGACCCTTTTGATGGACCCCGATTTAGCTGAAGTTCTGAGCCCACATCCCTCGGTTACCTTTAGGAGAGGCACTAATCTGAGGGATAGATTAGTACACAGCCATTTCAGTCCCACGGTAAACCAAAGGACGTGGCTGGACAGTGACACTGTAGGCTGTTACAAGTGTGGCCATTGTAGATTTTGCAATTGGTTGATAAAGGGCAAATCCTTTGCGGGGAACCCACCGGATAAAACCCACACGATCAAGCAATTCATCAACTGCCGCAGCGTAGGGGTGATATACCTTCTTAGCTGCGAATGCGGTTTACGTTATGTGGGCAAAACCCGGAGGGAACTCCGCAAACGGATGAGCGAACATCTGGGGGACATCCGCAATGGAAGGGACACACCGATAGCCAGGCACGTACTCTCGTCACATGGTGGCCGCACATCAGCCATCAAATTTATGGGAATTGAAAGAGTCAACAAATCAGTCAGAGGGGGTGATTGGGATAGGTGGATCCTCCAGCGAGAATGCTGGTGGATCTTTAAACTCAATACGTCCCACCCTCACGGCCTAAACGAACAACTACATTTTGGCTGCTATATTTGAACTCTCCTCCCATCGGTAGCATCCCCTATGTAGTCTATACAACCACTGGTATAGTACCCTTACTGTCACCAATTAAGTCCTTCTCTAATCCCATTAGCCCTACATCACTCCTCTCAATATCCTACCTACAGGCTGTTTGCCCTCTCTCTATCTCCCCCTTCTAGGCCGGCCAGTTTCTTGACCCGCCAAAATGTCCCACTTAGTCCATTTAATAAGGGGTTAATCTTTCTCCACCTTAGGAATTAAAGTGTTGCAGCTACGAGGGTTGGGACATGTACTCCCCTAGTGTAGCTCCACCCCCCTTCATCGGCAGATCATACTGCTGGGACGCACCTCAATGGGGCGGTCTGTTAACTTTCCACTCCCCCCCTCCACTGAGTTGCGCCCATCGGACGGACCTGCAGGCACTGCGACGCATCCACGTCACAGCTTCTGCCTCTGCACTTAGTCCGCTCCGATAGTGCGTTGCCCGTTAGCGCATGCGCCGTGTAGTGGCGCCACACCCCCGTCCGACCTTGTCACGTGATCGGGCTATGTCACGGGGGTTTGGCGTCATACGGGACATGCGCACGGACCGGCGCCCTCCCCCTTCCGTACTCAAATACAGCGCGCTAAAGCGCACTAGCCAGGCATACACCTCATGTGACGGGCGGCACACTGAACCTGTGGGCCGCAGCTCCTGGATACTCGTGAGACCGCTCCAGCAGCAATGTGAGTACATGCTCTAAGTCAATAGGAGGTGGGCAGTAGGGACACTTTGTCTGAGTACTGTATTTACTCTGCCTCTCTCTATATGTCCCTATAGGTTTTCCATATGCCTCACTTTGTCCTCAGTCTCTTCTTTGGAGGGTACTCCTTAATCTCTTACCCCCCACATCCTTGCTACACTGGGATATCCATTACAGTGGCAATTATCTGACTGACAGGAGCCATAATACTAAGCCCCGTGTCCCCTGATGATTTTTGGGGTCTTAGTTCATGACAACAGTGGATTCATTTAGATATGTTATTTAGATATGTTACACTAAGGAAACGCGTCGGGACACGTGGACATATCATTGGACATGTGCAGTCATATGTGCGTCTTAGTCTCCACTATCCTTAATTACTTAAGAGATATATACAACTCAATTATATTTAAATCTCTACTTGCCTTGAGTCAAAGAACAATGCCCCTAGTCACCCTCCGTTAGGGTCACCTAGGGCGTTTTGCATCAGGGCAAGGTTCCGGACGGGGCCACCCCTTGCGGGGCACGGACCCCGTGTTAGGTCACTAGGGCCAGGTCAGGCCAAGCAGGGAGGTAC
Source organism: Bufo gargarizans (assembly GCF_014858855.1). Lineage (NCBI taxonomy): Eukaryota > Metazoa > Chordata > Amphibia > Anura > Bufonidae > Bufo > Bufo gargarizans. The sequence goes on along the minus strand of NC_058080.1, from coordinate 629,537,654 downwards.
TAGGGTGAGTCTCTTTCCTGATACCACTCTAATACCGGACCAGTTCACCCCTGACGTCCTTCTCCGTCTTCTTGAATATCGGATGAAGTACCTACCTGCCACATGTGACCTCCTCCTGCCTTGACCCACGAACACGTGGTTGCTAAGCGAGGCCCATATATAAATTGGTAAGATTTTTCCATTTTATTACGTCTGTCCCCTTGACCACTTCAAGGGAGTCAGACAATAGGGATCACTCGGTCCCTCCACTATAGGTCTGTGTGATACTCTCCATAGGCTTTTTTTTGGGAGGGGACGAGACCTATTTTGGTGTGCAGCACCACCTATGTTGCATGAAACCGTCCAATAAACCCCCTCTGTAGGGGTCTTGTCTGTCTTATTTGTGATTTTTGTTTGTAAGGGGTCTCTTACTCCCCACCTTGGGGGAATTGATCTAGTAAAAGTTAAGTTTTAAATTGTTACTGCTCCCCTTCGTTTTTATACTCTATTATTTTTCTGAGCGGTACCCAGGAGATCTGCCCCCACAGTTAAATATCCTGGTAGGACACTCTATTCTTCAATTAGGGTTCATATACAAAACAAAAATAACTGGATAATATGCAACTGAAACACTAGGAGTAAAGGCCCTGCTTGCAAGAGCTAACAATCTATGAGGAATTGGGGGTGACACATAAGGTAGTTGATTATGATAAGTAGGATTTGAGCCATTATTGAACTGACAGGAGTAGTGCCGGTCGATCGGCTTCGGGTTTGGGACTACTAGAGGATCGAGTTCAGGCCAGAGGAGTTGGTGGGGGGAGGTTTAGTCGGGGAATAGTCAGTTTAGGTAGCTTGATAAGCCTGCCTGAAAATATGTGTTTTTAAGGCATGTTTGAAGGTGGAGAAGTTGTGGATTGACCTAGTATGTCGGGGCAGAGTATTCCAGAGAGTAGGTGCAGCTCGAGAAGAGTCTTGAAGATGGGAGTGAGAGGTATGAATTATGGAGGTTATTAATCTAAGGTCGCTAACAGAACGGAGAGCACAAATAGGGTGGTAGATGGACATGAGGGAGGAGATGTATGGAGGTGCAGCACAGTGCAGACCTTTGTGGGTGAGGGTGAGAAGTTTGAACTGTATTCTGTAGTGGATGGGCAACCAGTGAAGTAACTGGCACAGACTAGTAGCATCAATGTAGCGGTTGGATGGATAGATGAGCCTGGTTGCAGCATTTAGAACAGACTGAAGGGGGGAGAGTTTAGTGAGAGGGAGACTGATTAGTAATGTGTTGCAGTAGTCAAGACGAGAATGAATCAAGGCAACAACAAGAGTTTTTGCCGTTTCCACCGTAAGTAAAGAGCGGATTCTGGCGATATTCTTGAGGTGCAGACGAGCGTCTAAATGATTGAATATGGGGAGCAAAGGAAATATCAGAGTCAAATGTGGCCCCAAGACAGCGGGCATGTTGCACAGGAGTTATGATAGTGCTGCAGACCGAAATGGAAATATCAAATATCACCAGGCATACAGTCCCGTGTAGGAGGAATAAGTGTGCAGTGTCCCACTAGCTTATGTGGGAACTGCAAAAGCTTTTTTGTTATCTTCTGTAATTTCATGCTGCATTGTACTACTGTGTGAAATCCCTTTTTACCAGGCTGTCAGGTGCACTACATACATCCACCACTAGATGGGGTAGCACCACAGTATATATAGTGCAGTTCGGGCCTAGTTAGTTAGTTCAGAGAAAGAGTAGGAAGTGAAGGAGTGAGACTGCAGCTGCTAGCTGTGGTTAATGTAAGGCAATTCAAGAGAAACAGAGAGGAATAATACACAAAGGACAACAGCCATTTAGTCAGGCTTTAAGGACCTTTGGATTCAAGGTGAAGGACTTATTGGCTTCTGGCAGCCTCACCATTAAAGAGCTTGAGAAACAGAGCCAGATTAAAGAGCTGAATATCAGTGAGTACCTAACTTACTATCCTAGTCTGACACAATACTAACATCACAGCCTATTAATGGGATTAATCACATTAAACTTGCATGTATACCAGAGACTGTATTATTACTGGATGTAAACGGTTATCAAGAACCTGGTTATAGTAAAGTTTACAATTGTATTTAAACCTGCCTCATTCCTCTAACTTCATTCCACTACCACTCTCAACATTTTGCACTATCAAGGTGTTGGCGTCACTACAAAACTTAAACCAGGGGCCCAGCAGCACAAGCACCCATTCACCATCAAGGGCACCTCAATCACTACCTGGCCGGTGTCCCCTGTAATAGAGTGTGCCCCAGAGAACCCAGGGCTGTTCTTCCCTTCACTGCACTGCTGGCCCAGGGAGGCGACTGCTAAACCGTGAGTAACAGATGAACTGTATGTACATTCCGGCCCACCGTGAACCTCACGTATTATACCCCTGCGGACTGGCATGTTGCAAAAATTGGCGCACGAACAGGATCAATATCCTCTGTGCCTTATGTGAATGAGCCCCATTTGTTTGACTGTTTTTATTGGGCTAAAGAACTGTCTAAACTGCTTAACACTGCGTGGATATACTGTGCCAATTGACTACTTTAAAACCGCAATGTTGAAACTGAGAAAAGCGCATATTTTTGTGTCCCTAGAACTGCTTGCTGCGATTTAATTGACTTTGATCTTGAACCTAAAATGGCTGCCGGAGGCCTTCTTATCTAAATTACTGCTGCGCCATCACTCTGCAAAACGTCTCGCTTGGCGGGAAAATTGAGTGCCACCCCTATATGCAAAATAACTTAAACAACACATTATACCTCCATCGTAGTGATCTGGGAAGGCCGGCCTTGTATACAAAACTTTGTGCCACCTCTTCTGTCTGTCAGACACACTAGAGGGAGGAGCCGCGTGCAAGAGGGGAGCGTCAAGTGTACGCATGCCTGAAAAAGACACGAGACATGGCGTGTAAGCAAACAGGAGGAAAAGGAAGGCGAGTACCAGTCATCCTCCACAGAATCTGTATATAATTGTGCTAGCAAAAGACTCTTGCCGGGACTGTTCTTATACATAGGCTGCTCTACCAAGTTAACAAGTACCTTATTTGGCCGGCACCGCGATTCTTTAAGGGCCATACACTTACAAAAATAAAGGTGTCCCATCGCAACGCAACCCAGCAAGTGCATAAAGCAGTGTGTAATCTATGTTTTGTTAAACATCTGCTGTTACTATGTCGGTGCAGAAAGAGAAAATGTGCAGCCTGACCTCAACAGGTCACCCGCAGTAGCCACAGCCATTCCTAACGCAGCACCAGCCACTGCAGCACCAAGTATGATGCATCTAACGATGCCTTACTACTTTGGGGCACCCTGGTTCCCATGATATTCTGGGAAAGATCACATTTTAAGAGACTTTTGCTATATTCAGGTTGTACCCTGTGACAGTAGAGCAAAAAATGGAAATTCTGCTTGCACAATTGGAAGGATCTGCCCTCAGAGAAGTGAAGTCCTGGCCAAGCTCAGAGAGGAAAACGCTGGAGCAGATATTTGAACGGCTCTGCACCACCTTTGAACCCAAGAATGTTTCGGAGGTCAAGATAAGGTTTTTCAGCAAGAAACAGCAATCTGGTGAGGCACTCAGAGACTTTGCATTGTCATTACAAAAAGCCCTCAGAGCTGTGGTACAGGTAGACCCCCATGAAGTAGAAAATGAGGATGAGAGGCTTAAGGAGCAATTTATTGAAAGTGCTAGTACAGAAGCCTTAACAAGCAATTTAAGGATGTTAGAGCTCAGCATCCAAGTTCCACATTCCTAGACTTCAAAGAGTTAGCCATCAGTATTATAGGGACAAATACACCATCAAAGCCTACTAGGCCTGCCAAAATACCTATGGATATGCCAGTTGCATCTCCAAAATGTTATTCTATAGCCATTCAAGCATCTCCAGCCCCGGCTTCTGATGCAGTTGCCGCCTTGACAGAGCAAGTCAACCAAAAGTCTGGAGAAAGTATGGAAGAAACTAGAACAGTGGGAGAAACCCTTAGTATTGGAGGATGAGAAACCCTTACGAAGAGAACTTTTCCCTCCTGATTATAAAGAGACATTTCCCAGAAACTCTGGTAAACACCCTTCTAACCGCTTCAATGCTCAGAAGCGACCCATTTCTACATACTGTCACAAACCAGGCCATACAGAAATTATATGCTGGCAGTTAAAAAGGGCAACCCTCGAGGTCAAGGACCGCCCCATGGGAGATGAACCAGTAAGTGCAGAAGATCCCCGCTGGATGCCCAGATATGTAGGATCCCGTCCAGAAATGGTTCTTCAAATAAATGGGGTTCCCTTTGCCGCTTTATTAGACACCGGGTCTCAAGTCACAACTATTCAACAGTCGGCATTTGAGAAATACTGGGATCAGAGCCAGTTAACATAACCCCCTGAATCCTGGCTGAGTCTTATAGCTAACAATGGCAAACCCAGGCCTGTGCATGGTTACTGGGAGCCAACTCTCCTAGTAGGAGGAACCACACTACCCCAGCAAGGTATCATTGCTGTGCAGGCCAAGGAAGATCACAACCCTCCAGTAGTCCTAGGGATGAATGTCCTTAGGAACTGTTATGCTGAAATGCTTGAAGCTTTACACAAATCTATGCCTACCGCCGCACCTGCCCCTAAAAAGGCAATACAACAGATTGTGTGTTAAGTGCGCAACAGAAATTTGCCAATGAGAAAGGAGAGATTTGCTGTGCCCGCATCCAAGGTAACCAACCAATAATCAGTAAACCAAATACAGAAACACTCCTGTGGTGCCGAGCTGCTCTTTTGATCCAAGGCCAAGACTACCAGGCCCTGGTAGAACCCATCACTCTAGGAGACCATCCTTTAGTCCAAGCTGCAAGGAGCCTAATAACTGTATCTCAAGGTAAAGTGTCTATTCGTCTTCTGAATTTAAGTGATCACAGTATAACTTTGAACAAGCATTACCCGGTGGCCCAGCTACTGCAAGTCACTTTCCAAGATGTTATCAGCGTGCCTGCAGCTATCACTAAACAATCTGCTCAGAAGCTAAATCCACAAAAATATCCTTCAGATACATTATGGTGGAAAGAACTCAACATGGGGGCTACCTCTACCCCAGAGGAACAAATTGAAGGAGTCTTAAAAGTCATTCAAGAACATCATCATGCCTTTAGTAAACACCCTACAGATTATGGTGAAGTCAGTGTAATCAAGCACACCATCGCTACCGGTTCACATCTGCCAATCAAGGAAAGGTATCGGCCTATACCACTGACAATGTACCGATCTGTACATACAACAGATGATCCAAGAAATGAAAGATTCAAACTTCATCCAAGTCATAGTCCATGGGCTGCACCTCTAGTCCTTGTCTGGAAGAAAGATGGTAACATTCGATTCTGCGTGGACTATAGAGAAATTTATCAATTCACCCACAAGGATGCCTATCCTTTACCAAGAATTGAGGAGTCTCTCACAGCATTAGGGTCCTCAGCTTACTTCTCTGCCCTAGGCTTGACCAGTGGGTACTGGCAGGTACCTATGGCCCCTGAAGACCGTGAAAAAACGGCATTTACTACCCCTATGGGCCTATTTGAATTTAACTACGTGCCTTTTGGACTTTGCAATGCTCCTAGAACTTTCCAAAGACTAATGGAGAGATGTTTAGGCCACAAAAACATTGAAACTGTCCTACTATACCTAGATGACGTAATTATCTATTCAAAATCCTATGAGGATCACTTAAAACACCTTGCAGAAGTCTTCCAAGTCCTCATCAAGCATGGATTCAAAATCAAGCCATCCAAGTGTTATTTACTAAAGTCAAGCCAGATCCAGAAAAGATAGCGGCAGTCCGGAATTGGCCTACTCCTACTACAGTAAAAGAGGCGAGAAGTTTTCTTAGTTTTGCAGGATACTACAGACGCTTCATCCCGCACTTCGCTCAGATTGCTGATCCGATACAAGAGCTCCTGAGAGGACATCCTAAAAAGTACCAGAAATCCCAGATATCGGTTGAATGGAATAAAAAAATGGAAATCGCTTTCCAACTCCTGAAGAGGAAGTTGACAGAGCCACCTATCTATCACGATCGGCGTAACTGTCACATACGTGACACGGAGGGAGGAAAAGAGGGAGGCCCTGCCCTAGTGAGAGGGAAGGTGGTGACCCCTGACTAACCTTGCATCTGGCACCTGGCTGCCCTTTCGTCCCTAGACGGGTTCCTCACCCGTACGCCGATCACGTGCCTAAAACCCTGGCTTTCCCTAAGATGAGCCCTAGATAGTGAACAGGGCGGTGGGAACACTAGTCCGCACCACTAGCTCTAGAGGAAAACACCAAGGGGAGGACAGACAATACAAACTAAACATATAATCCCAGGTGGGCAACAACAGGAGACAACAAAAGCCCAACAGGGATCCGGAGGGTAGCACTCTGGAACAACAACCAGATTCTCAGCTCCAGTGGGTCAGCATAGATGTCCAGGCAGGAAGCTCTATAACTGGCAACAAGAGAAGTGTGAGAGGAGAATATAAGGAGGTTGGGAGTGGCAGACAAGAAACAGCTGAGAAGGAGAAGCTACGGATCCCTGAGTGAGACAAAAAGGATAGCAAGGCAAACACAGAAAACAAACACTAAGAAACACCGTGATCTTTAGACATAGAGCGCGCAGCCACCCGCTGCGACTTCCTGACCCCGGGTATAACGGAGTCAGACGTGGCTCTTGACACCCTCGTGACACTATCTTGGGCTATCCGGATTATCAACAGCCATTCCATTTCTACACTGATGCCAGTCAGAGAGCCCTGGGAGCTGTCCTGTCTCAAGTGCAAGAAGGTAAAGAAAGAGTAATTGCTTATGCTAGCAGATCTCTTAGAGGTGCTGATAAAAATGACCAGAATTACAGTTCCTTCAAGTTAGAGTTCCTAGCACTTGTTTGGGCCGTCACTGAAAAATTGAAAGACTATCTCGCAGCAACCCCATTTGTGGCCTATACTGATAACAACCCACTGGCGCATCTCAACACAGCCAAGTTAGGAACCTTAGAACAAAGATGGGCCTCACGTCTTGCCAACTATGACTTCACCGTCAAGTACCGGACAGGCAAGTCAAATGAAAATGCGGATGCCTTGTCTCGCCTTCCTACCAAAGAAGATCCTACTGAATAGATAGACGTCTGGGAAGAAGCGGAGATGCCTGCTTTTTACCGACATTTTGCCCAACAAGATGTCATCACACCAAAGGTAAAGAAGTTTTCCAATTCCAACAACAGACAGATCCAAAATCCCAAGTTGAATAAGAAGGATAGATCAAGTTGCAATCAGAAAGCAGAGTCTTAGGTGAACGTCAAAACTTCTTCACCAGTGGAAGAACCCCGGAACGAATTCGCCAGAGAAATGCAGATCCAGAGTTACTCAAGCTATGGAGACACCAAAAACTACTCTTAATGCAAAAGGGCTTAAAGTTAAGAAGAACCCTAAATCCAATCGGCTGTACCAGATCCTAATACCATGCCGAGATGACAGAATGGTCCTCGAAATGTACAATGATAAATCAGGACACTTTGGGGTACAAAAAACTGAGGCTACTATCCGCCGAAGATTTTATTGGATTTGAATGAGAGGAGATATCGAGAGTTGGTGTGGAGACTGTTCTACTTGTGCCATTGGAGGAAGTAAAAGGCATGGCCAAAAGAGCACCATAACATTCCATCATGAGCAAAACTCCTCTAGAAAAAGTGGCCATTGACCATATAAAGTTGGAACCAAGTCACTCAGGGTACACCTACACCATAACAATAATTGATCACTACACCAAATTTGTAGTAGCCGTACCTAGACTTGACAGCCAAAACCACCGCAAATGTTTTCTGGAAAAACTTCCTGTTGTCCTATGGATGCCCTGAAAATATTCTTACAGATAAAGGATCTGCCTTCGAGTCCCAATTGTTCAATCAACTGTGTTCACTTCACAATTGACAGAAGATCAGAACAACAGCTTACCATCCTCAAGGTAATGGACTTTGTACAAAAATGTATCAAACCTTAATTGAAATGTTGAGGGCTGTACCACCTACTATGATATATTAGTGGCCAACTTTACTACCTCAATTGATGTATACTTACAACAATACCATCCACTGTTCTACTGGATATACTCCATATTATCTTATGTTTGGCCGCCAAGGAAAGTTGAATGCAGATCACACCCTGGATGTGCAAGTTCCAGATTCAATTAATCCTCTACCCCAAACTGATTGGGTGAGTGAACATCAGAAACGCCAAGCCGATGCCCAAGAGATTGTCCAAATCCGCATGGCAAATGCACGCAACAAACAGAATGACTATAACCAGTCTTCTAAAGCAGAACCTTTAGAAATTGGTAACCAAGTGTGGCTGAGAAATAACCATTGCACTAGCAAGCTGAATAGCAAATGGAAAAATGAACCCTACCTCATTACAGCTATTCCAAATAGTGAAAATGATGTCTATTAAATCACTAAAGAAAACAGAGCACCACAAATAGTGCATCACAACCATCTTAAGCTGTGTTTAAAAAAGAGCTGTTCAAGAGGAAATTCCATCCACAGTGCAAGTGCCTGAAAAATCAGCTGAACTAGAAAGACCAATGCAGACCATTGAGAACTTGTTACTGGAATCAGATCCTCTACAGTGGTTCCTTATGCCGTGGCTTAATATTCCTGCAATATTCCCGCAAAGGTAAATAAGGTTCCACTTCAGCCAGAAGAACTACCTCGTGGAGGATCCTTGGAAATCCCTGATGTACCCAGATCTCTTGAACCAATGTCTATGGAGTCATTACCACTTCGGAGATCCGACCGGACTACTAAGGGACAACCGCCTGCTCGTTACAGAGACTTTCTGCAACCGTGGCCAAGAAGAAGACTTTTAGCCCTGCCTGTTCAACAGTAATTCCCTTTCCTACAATTTGAAGCAACAGAGCCAGATGAGAGACTTGTTACTTTGACTGTTTTGCCTTACCCAAAGGACTCTCTACAAACCTGCTTCTACTTGTTTGTTGCAACGTTTAAGCCTTGTGCCCGGAGATAGCCTTTAATGTACCTGAGCCTCCGTGATTTTCCAATATTGCCATTTTGCTCAGGGAACGGACTCATGCCCTGTAAGCCTACTGTAGGATTATTTTTGATTCTATTATGGACTATCCTGGTTTTCACTGTTCGCTGAGCCAGGTCAGCACCCCAGTTCACCAGTCTTGTAGGAGAACAACGGCCCCTTGTCACCAAGATTATACTCAAATGTATTTTCATAATGTGCATTTTAATGCTATTTGTTATTTATGCCTGTGTGCTTGTTTTGCATGCTTGCCTCTTTTGTATCTTTCATGAGACTTCATCCAGAATGTGTCGAGGGTGAACATATTAAAAAAAGGGGGTATGCAGCGTCCCACTAGCTTATGTGGGAACTGCAAAAGCTTTTTGTTATCTTCTGTAATTTCATGCTGCATTGTACTACTGTGTGAAATCCCTTTTTACCAGGCTGTCAGGTGCACTACATACATCCACCACAAGATGGGGTAGCGCAACAGTATATATAGTGCAGTTTTGGCATAGTTAGTCAGTTGAGAGAAAGAGTAGGAAGTGAAGGAGTGAGACTGCAGCTGCTAGCTGTGGTTAATGCAAGGCAATTCAAGAGAAACAGCGGAATAATACACAAAGGACAACAGCCATTTATTCAGGCTTTAAGGACCTTTGGATTCAAGGTGAAGGACTTATTGGCTTCTGGCAGCCTCACCATTAAAGAGCTGGAGAAAAAAAAACAGATTAAAGAGCTGAATATCAGTGAGTACCTAACTAACTACCCTAGTCTGACACATTACTACCAGCACAGCCTGTTAATGGGATTCATCACATTCAACTTGCATATATACCAGAGACTGTATTATTACTGGATGTAAACGGTTATCAAGAACCTGGTTATAGTACAGTTTACAGTTGTATTTAAACCTGCCTCATTCCTCTAACTTCATTCCACTCCCACTCTCAACATTTTGCACCAACAAGGTGCTGGCGTCACTATAAAACTTAAACCAGGGGCCCAGCAGCACAAGCACTCAGTCAATTGCGCCAAAAAGAGGCTTTTCACCCTAACTTTTATGAATTATCCCAAAGTATGTGGCCCAGAGAGATAGATTCTGATGCACATGTATGTCACAATGGGTTAAGCCATTAAGTCAAAGTCATATAATTAAATATGTACGCAAACAGTACTCATATAACAGGGTACTTTACCACTCCTGCGTCGTTGGTCCGCTTATACACCAGAGCTTTTTAGTGTGTTGCTCTGTTGTAAGCTTCAAGGACCTGTGAGTAGAGTTTCCCACGCTCTTGGATATTCGTTGCAGCGGTATAGCTTTGGTTCACCGCTGTGACCTGCCAGGACATGTGTGGCGTCCCACATGGTTTACTGCGTGGTCATGTGGCTTGTGATTCCAGGCGGGCATTTCAAATCTCTTTAGATATAGGAGGTTTGCTTCATAGTTGCTTTAATTCCAAATGAGGAAGTATGTAGTTGTAAGCGCTTCTTTATTGGTGGTTCCTCACTGTTATTACCATACGCGTTTCAGGGGTAAAAGGACCCCTTCTTCAGTGGTGTAAAAAGTATTAAATCTACAGACCAATACTACAGGACTGGTAAGATGCATATGCTGTGAAGATACGAGATGTGCAGCACCTGAAACTACGGCTACTGGAAGCCTGTGCTAGCATTTCTCCTGCGGTGGTGCAACAGTGTGTGAAGAGTGGGAGAAGAGGGTTGCATTGAAAAGCCAACACAATGGGCAGCACATTGAACACATTTTATAAGTGGTCAGAGACTTGTAAATAACTCATGAAAGAATAAAGTTACGTTAAAACCAAGCACACCATTGTTTTTCTTGTGAAATTCCCAGTAAGTTTGATGTGTCCCATGACCCTCTTCCTATTGAAAAAACTAAAGTTGGATTCGAAATGGCCGACTTCAAAATGGCCACCATGGTCACCACCCATCTTGAAAAGTTTCCCCCCCTCACATATACAAATGTGCCACAAACAGGAAGTTAATATCACCAACAATTCCCATTTTATTAAGGTGTATAAATGGCCCACCCTGTACATTGACCACATTTATTTTAGCTATTGGCATCCACTTTAGCCACTTAGTGACGTGCCTTGATTTGTAGTGTTGCGGCAGTTATTTTAATTCCTTAATAAAAGTTATGTTTTAATTATCTAATACCCCACCTTGAAATATTGTTTGCTCATATGTAATGGTGTAAAGGTTTAGTCGCCATAGATTATAGATTAGACGGCCTTCTATTTGGTTATAAGCTACCTCCAGCTCCTCCAACATACAATCCCTTGTAAATAACATCACTCCCCTGCCTTCAGCTCCTCCAACATACAGTCCCATGAAAATAGCATTACCCCCTCCATATACAGAACTAACCAGCTGCAACCCACTCCTCAGTCTTCACCACAACTACATGAATGCAAATAACATCACCCCTCTCCATATACAGCACTGACCTGCTTCAAACCCACCCCTAAGGCCTCTTTCACACGGGTGTCATGTTTTTGGGCTGGATGCGTTCAGGGTGCGCACAGGGACAATCGTGCGATTTTGCTTGCGAGTGCTTCAGTTTTATATACGATTCTGTCACGTTGTTGCGTTTTTCATGCGCGTGTGACATGAACTATTCTCTTTATTCACCTTTTTAATACCAACTGATATATAAACCCCAGCATACATTATTTTAATGAAATGTCCTAATATATTTTTAAATTGCTTGTGTTTTTTAATTTATTTTTAGGCTCAATATGTAATGTTTTTATACACGTATGTGAAATATGCAAAAATACTTCATTACTATAAGTGTAAAATGTAAGCAATATTAAAAGCATGTCAGTATAAAAATCATAATGAATAAAGTTGTATTTGACCTCATTAAAAAGTATGATGACATGTGTCATGCGCCAAAACTCCATCTATATTGTCTATACCAGTGATGGGGAAGTTTACGGCATATTGGTACACCATTGACTTTTGCCAGGGTGCGGGTGACCATCGAGAGGGCTATGAGTGGTGCTTCTGGCACCCGTGTCATAGGTTCTCCATCACTGGTCTATACTATCTTGTGCCTATGGACCTAAAATTGAATAGAATTTGTATATGAAGATATGTTTGATCAAATCCGAAATGTGCAATAAATGTTAATTTTATTTGGTTTGCATCTATTTATATGTTTGTGTGTAAATGATTTATAAATATTTTTTATATAGTTACGTGTATGTAGTTTATATTAATTAATAGTAAAATAGTACAATTATTAAAGTGTTATATGTGTGTGTGATACCTACATTTTAATATTTAATGTATTTAATAAAGAGAGAAAACAATGCATTTGCTGAAAATAAAACTCAGTTTATTATAACAACAGAGTTTTTTTTGTTTTTGGTTGCATATTTAAAGCATTTTAAAACGTAAAACAGAAAAACAATCAAGTCTTTACAAATTGAGAAACCGGCTAGGTAAAAAGGGGGGAGGCAGAAATTGTTGCCCATGGTAGGTTGGTTGTGCAAGTGCTCCAGATAGTTGAGAGGGGCCAGCTACTGTGGATGGTGGGCCAGGCTACCCATATGAGCAAGTTAGGGGCCCATGATTGTGCCTATTTTGTGTTATTTGTTGGGGCACCTGTGGACCCTGACTGTGGCGGGGACCAGACATGTAGACATTGCTGCGCCAACTTTCTAGCGCAGCAAAAAAGTCCCAAGGACCGATCAACACTCGGAACATGTGCTCTTTCATTACTTCAATTTATTAGCATATCTGGAACTTCTATTGTGAAATGCTCAATGTTGTGCCATTCCTTTTATTATGTGAAAAATAGAAGTTAGGAATGAATTGCTATTATCATTGGGGTTGTGTACATGCACACCTAAACATGGCTGCACTGATTGGATAGAATGAGTGTGTGCAGATACACCACCACTACTTGGTAACACCGCTCTGTACCCTTTAATAATTATTGAAGTGTAAAATAGCCATTTAAAGGGGTTATGCTGTTATTTCAAACTGATGATCTATCCTTTGTATAGATCATCACCATCTGATCTGCGGGGGTCCTACACCCAGGACCACCGCCGATCAGATGCTGAGGATCTATACAAAAGATAGAACATCATTTATAAAAAACTGCAGAAACCATTTATTTATAACTTCTAGAAGGAATAATAAAGCAACGACACTACATAAAGAGTTATAAGAATATATGCTCAAGAATTTTGATGACATGGGGAACACAATAAGCTCATTTAAACGCCAGGTCAGGAGTACTGACAGGTCATGTTTACTGAAGCAACATATTACATATGTGGTCATGCAGCTACATTATGGAACTTAGAAGTGCTATAGGTGGCCTTTGCAAATAATCCAATTCCACTTGCAATATTTTCGGATTGCTTGCTAGGGCCAACTATGACATTTCTAATTCACACATTGGTACAAATTACATTACCCACATAGCACACATACAGTGTGTACTGATAAACAGGTTGTCATCATTGGTTATAATTTACTTATGGATGCTGCTCTATTAATGGCCGCAGGAACATCAGTTGGTCCTTATAACGGTATGGCCTTTTCCTTGAAGTTCTAGAGCCACTGCATCCTTGCAGAATTCCCTTACGGGATTGTTCCCGGCAGCTCCTCCAGCGACTTGGCAACCCAACCCCCACAGACAACGAGCATGCTGGGGGTTATAATACTTGGCACCACAACCCCCTACTACAACGAGCATGCTGGGGATTAAAATACTTGGCACCACAACACCCTAGTACAACAAGCATAATGGGTGTTATGATACTTGGCACCACAACCCCCTATTACAATGAGCATACTGGGTGTTATGATACTTTGCACCACAACCCCCACAGACAATGAGCATGCTGGGGACTATAATAATTTTCACCACAACCCCCTAGTACAACAAGTATGCTGGGGGTTATAATACTTGGCTACTTGGCACCACAACCCCCTAGTACAATGAGCATTCTATAACGAGTATGCTGTGGGTTAAATGCTTGGCGCCAAAACCCCCTAGTACAACGAGCATACTGGGGGTTATAATACTTAGCACCACAACCCCCTACTACAACGAGCATGCTGGGGATTAAAATACTTGGCACCACAACACCCTAGTACAACAAGCATAATGGGTGTTATGATACTTGGCACCACAACCCCCTATTACAATGAGCATACTGGGTGTTATGATACTTTGCACCACAACCCCCACAGACAATGAGCATGCTGGGGACTATAATAATTTTCACCACAACCCCCTAGTACAACAAGTATGCTGGGGGTTATAATACTTGGCTACTTGGCACCACAACCCCCTAGTACAATGAGTATTCTATAACGAGTATGCTGGGGGTTATACTGCTCGGCACCAGAACCCCCACATACAACGAGCATGCTGGGGGTTCTAATACTTGGCACCACAACCTCTTAGTACAACAAGCATGCTTGGGGTTATAATACTTGGCACCACAACACCCTAGTACAACGAGCATGCTGGGGATTATAATACTTGGGACCACAATACCCTAGTACAACAAGCATAATGTGGGTTATGATTCTTGGCACCACAACCCCCTAGTGCAACGAGCATACTGGGTGTTATGATACTTAACACCACAACCCCCACAGACAACGAGCATGCTGGGGACCATAATACTTTGCACCACAACCCCCTACTACAACAAGTATGCTGGGGGTCATGATACTTGGCTACTTGGCACCACAACCCCCTAGTACAATGAGCATTCTGAGGGCTATGATACTTGGCACCACAACCCCCTAGTACACCAAGCATGCCAAGTATTATAACTAAGCATGCTAGTTGTACTACGGGTTTGTGGTGCCAAGTATTATAACCCCCAGCATGCTTGTTGTCTGTGGGGGTTGTGGTGCTGAGTATTAGAACCCCCAGCATGCTCGTTGTCTGTGGGGTTGTGGTACCAAGTATTATAACCCCCAGCATGCTCATTGTCTGTGGGGGTTGTGATGCCAAGTATCTTAACCCCCAGAATGCTCATTGTACTAAGAGGTTGTGGTGCCAAGTATTATAACCCCCAGCATGCTCATTGTACTAGTTGGTTGTGGTGCCAAGAATCATAACCCCCAGCATGCTTGTTGTCTATGGGGGTTGTTGTGCCAAGTATAATAACCCCCAGAATTCTTGTTGTACTAGGGGGTTGTGCTGCCAATTATCTTAACCCCCAGCATGCTCGTTGTACTAGGTTCTTTTGGTGCCAAGTATTATAGCCCCCAGTATGCTCGTTGTCTGGGGGGTTTGTGGTGCAAATATCATAACCCCTAGTATGCTAGTTGTACTAGGGGGCTGTTGTGCCAATTATTATAACTCTAAGCATGCTCGTTGTCTGTGGGGGTTGTGGTGACAATTATTATAATCCCCCTGCATGCTCGTTGTCTGTGGGGGTTGTGGTGCCAAGTATTAGAATCCCCAGCATGCTCGTTGTCTGTGGGGGTTATGGTACCACATATTATAACCCCCAGCATGCTTGTTGTACTAGGGTGTTGTGGTGCCAAGTATCATAATCCCCAGCATGCTCGTTGTACTAGGGGGCTGTGGTGCCAAGTATTATAACCCCAAGCATTCTCATTGTACTAGGGGTTGTGGTGCCAAGTATTATAACCCCCAGCATGCTCGTTGTCTGTGGGGATTGTAGTGCCACGTATCATAACCACCAGCATGCTCGTTGTACTAGGGGGTTGTGGTGCCACATATCATAACCCCCAGCATGCTCGTTGTACTAGGAGGTTGTGGTCTCAAGTATAATAACCCCCAGCATGCTCGTTGTACTAGGGGGTTGTGGTGCCAAGTATCATAACCCCCAGCATGTTCGTTGTACTGGGGTTTTTGGTGCAAAGTATTATAAACCCCAGCATGCTCGTTGTTTGTGGGGGTTGTGGTGCCAATTATTATAACCCCCAGCATGCTCATTATACTAGGGTGTTGTGGTGACAAGTATCATAACCCCCAGCATGCTTATTTTACTAGGGGGTTTTGGTGCCAAGTATCATAACCCCCAGCATGCTCGTTGTACTAGGGGGTTGTGGTGCCAAGTATCATAACCCCTAGTATGCTCATTTTACTAGTGGTTTGTGGTCCCAAGTATCATAACTCCCAGTATGCTCTATGTACTAGGGGGTTGTGGTGCCAGGTATTATAACTTCCAGCATGCTCGTTGTCTGTGGGGGTTGTGGTGCCAATTATCCTAACCCCCAGCATGCTCATTGTCTAGGGGGAGTATTTCTGCACATTGCCCTACTTTCTCGTTTTCTAGTTTTGAGATTTATACTTACCTACACGCTGCTGCTGCTCTTGTCTCCTCCGACGTTCGGGTCCTGCATGCGACCCTCCGATGCTGTGCGCTTCGGTCGGGATTCCAATATGGCGCTCGCTCTGGAAGTACAAGATGCTCAAGTTCTCGCAAATGTCTCCCTGCCAGGAAGAAAGGAGACGCCCACTCAGAAAGACTCTGTCTCCGCCCCATTGCTCCGATACTACTCTATTAGTACTAGATACTACTATTAGAATAGAAGGCGCCAAATCAACCGGGGGGGGGAGCACAGCGGACAAACGATGGGGTGGGGTGGGGGCCTCCCAATAAGGTAAGAAAATTATTAGCCTTTGGTAAAACTGATGAAAGGTCCTCTTTAATATTCTAATCCGAGACTCCGCTCCCGAGGTATGATACTTTTTCTTAACATACAAATTAGGACTTTGGTGCAATGATGGTGTCACCATTGTTCTTGTACCCAAACTCTACTTTCTTTTGCATGAACAATCCCCCCTTCCCCCGGGATACTTTGATTCAAAGGGCCAGACAGCGGCAAACCAGTTAGGGGAGGGGCTGGCCACAGAAATGAGTGGAGCTTGGGTACAAATAAAAACACAGCATTGTAATCAGGTGAACCACAGCTTTGAGTCTTTGCAAACAGTTTGATAAGGATGTCACTGGTGGCAGATTCCCTTTGATAAAAACCACTAGGGCATTGCTATTTATATTCTAATATTTTGGGTTCCGCAATATGCTGTTTTATTCTTGCTCTTTTATAATGGGTAAAAGTATTGTTTTATGGAAAAATCATTCTTCCATTGTAACAGTTATAGCAGATTTCTTTTGTTTAGATCACAGTGGCTTTATAGTGACAAACACAAAATTCAGTTTCTGAAATTGTAAACTTTACCAAATGAAATATGTCGGTATGATGAGAGGCTGCTTCGAAAATCATTTGCTCCCACCACTTTGTTTGCTCACTGCTTGTCATTCAGAAATCTCTTTCTAGCAGATTATTTCAGAGCTACAATATTTATCTACAATAACATACTTTCTTCCCCATTTCTTAAAAAAAAATAGAAATCTATAAAATAGTAGTTACAGTTGTGTGTATTGGACAATTTCATTCCATTCTGTCCTGTGTTTGATGTGAATTCTACTTCAGGATTGAAGATTGATTCCATTTCAAATGTATTCTCTTTTAAAGACAAATTCATGCTTTTTGTAATAGAATCGTAGAGCCACAAGGTGATACAAACTTGTCAACAAGTTTTTCTTGTCTACAAGGGTGTAGCTAAAGGCTCATGGGCCCTAGTGCAAGAGTTTAGCTTGGGCCCCCCTTCCCCTTAGTGCTTTATGGCCATTGGCAGAGAGGCACATATGTAGCATTCATGCTACAAAAATTAAAACTGCACCCCCTCCTCATGCCATATTCTTGACCTAACCCCTTCCCTCCAGCCAGAGGTGTAACTTGACCATGCACTTTCTATAATACCAGTGTCTTCCTATGTGGCACAAGGGTCTTTGGGTCACCTCAGGCTCCTGGAGCCGGTAGTGACTGCTACCTCTGCACCCCCTATAGCTACGCCCCTGCTTGTCTATACCTGTATAGAATAATTATTTCACTGAATGCCTCAAAGGGGGATATCTTATATACAGTTGCAAGAAAAAGTATGTGAACCCTTTGGAATGATATGAATTTCTGCACAAATTGGTCATAAAATGTGATCTGATCTTAATCTTAGTCACAACAATAGACAATCACAGTCTGATTAAGCTAATGACACACAAAAAATGCAATGTTACCAAGTTTTTATTGAACACACCATGTAAACATTCACAGTGCAGGTGGAAAAGGTATGTGAACCCTTGTATTTAATAACTGGTTGAACCTCCTTTGGCAGCAATAACTTCAATCAAAAGTTTCCTGTAGTTGCAGATCAGACGTGCACAGCGATCAGGAGTAGAGTTGAGCGAACACCTGGATGTTCGGGTTCGAGAAGTTCGGCCGAACATCCCGGAAATGTTCGGGTTCGGGATCCGAACCCGATCCGAACTTCGTCCCGAACCCGAACCCCATTGAAGTCAATGGGGACCCGAACTTTTCGGCACTAAAACGGCTGTAAAACAGCCCAGGAAAGGGCTAGAGGGCTGCAAAAGGCAGCAACATGTAGGTAAATCCCCTGCAAACAAATGTGGATAGGGAAATGAATTAAAATAAAAATTAAATAAATAAAAATTAACCAAAATCAATTGGAGAGAGGTTCCATAGCAGAGAATCTGGCTTCCCGTCACCCACCACTGGAACAGTCCATTCTCAGATATTTAGGCCCCGGCACCCAGGCAGAGGAGAGAGGTCCCGTAACAGACAATCTGGCTTCATGTCAGCAGAGAATCAGTCTTCATGTCATAGCAGAGAATCAGGCTTCACGTCACCCACCACTGTAATAGTCCATTTTCATAAATTTAGGCCCAGCACCCAGGCAGAGGAGAGAGGTCCCGTAACAGACAATCTGGCTTCATGTCAGCAGAGAATCAGTCTTCATATCATAGCAGAGAATCTGGCTTCCCGTTACCCACCACTGGAACAGTCCATTCTCAGATATTTAGGCCCCGGCACCCAGGCAGAGGAGAGAGGTCCCGTAACAGACAATCTGGCTTCATGTCAGCAGAGAATCAGTCTTCATATCATAGCAGAGAATCAGGCTTCACGTCAGCCACCACTGCAACAGTCCATTGTCATAAATTCAGGCCCAGCACCCAGGCAGAGGAGAGAGGTCCCGTAACAGACAATCTGGCTTCATGTCAGCAGAGAATCAGTCTGCATGTCATAGCAGAGAATGAGGCTTCACGTCACCCACCACTGCAACAGTCCATTTTCATAAATTTAGGCCCAGCACCCAGGCAGAGGAGAGAGGTCCCGTAACAGAGGATCTGGCTTCATGTCACCAGAGAATCAGTCTGCATGTCATAGCAGAGAATCAGGCTTCACGTCACCCACCACTGCAACAGTCCATTTTCATAAATTTAGGCCCAGCACCCAGGCAGAGGAGAGAGGTCCCGTAACAGAGGATCTGGCTTCATGTCACCAGAGAATCAGTCTGCATGTCATAGCAGAGAATCAGGCTTCACGTCAGCCACCACTGCAACAATCCATTGGCATATATTTAGGCCTAGCACACAGGCAGAGGAGAGAGGTCCCGTAACAGACAATCTGGCTTCATGTCAGCAGAGAATCAGTCTTCATATCATAGCAGAGAATCAGGCTTCACGTCAGCCACCAATGCAACAGTCCATTGTCAGATATTTAGGCCCAGCACCCAGGCAGAGGAGAGAGGTCCCGTAACAGAGGATCTGGCTTCATGTCACCAGAGAATCAGTCTGCATGTCATAGCAGAGAATCAGGCTTCACGTCAGCCACCACTGCAACAATCCATTGGCATATATTTAGGCCTAGCACACAGGCAGAGGAGAGAGGTCCCGTAACAGACAATCTGGCTTCATGTCAGCAGAGAATCAGTCTGCATGTCATAGCAGAGAATGAGGCTTCACGTCACCCACCACTGCAACAGTCCATTTTCATAAATTTAGGCCCAGCACCCAGGCAGAGGAGAGAGGTCCCGTAACAGAGGATCTGGCTTCATGTCACCAGAGAATCAGTCTGCATGTCATAGCAGAGAATCAGGCTTCACGTCACCCACCACTGCAACAGTCCATTTTCATATATTTAGGCCCAGCACCCAGGCAGAGGAGAGAGGTCCCGTAACAGAGGATCTGGCTTCATGTCACCAGAGAATCAGTCTGCATGTCATAGCAGAGAATCAGGCTTCACGTCAGCCACCACTGCAACAATCCATTGGCATATATTTAGGCCTAGCACACAGGCAGAGGAGAGAGGTCCCGTAACAGACAATCTGGCTTCATGTCAGCAGAGAATCAGTCTTCATATCATAGCAGAGAATGAGGCTTCACGTCAGCCACCACTGCAACAATCCATTGGCATATATTTAGGCCTAGCACACAGGCAGAGGAGAGGTTCATTCAACTTTGGGTAGCCTTGCAATATAATGGTAAAATGAAAATAAAAATAGGATTGAATGAGGAAGTGCCCTGGAGTCCAATAATATATGGTTATGGGGAGGTAGTTAATGTCTAATCTGGACAAGGGACGGACAGGTCCTGTGGGATCCATGCCTGGTTCATTTTTATGAACGTCAGCTTGTCCACATTGGCTGTAGACAGGCGGCTGCGTTTGTCTGTAATGACGCCCCCTGCCGTGCTGAATACACGTTCAGACAAAACGCTGGCTGCCGGGCAGGCCAGCACCTCCAAGGCATAAAAGGCTAGCTCTGGCCACGTGGACAATTTAGAGACCCAGAAGTTGAATGGGGCCGAACCATCAGTCAGTACGTGGAGGGGTGTGCACACGTACTGTTCCACCATGTTAGTGAAATGTTGCCTCCTGCTAACACGTTGCGTATCAGGTGGTGGTGCAGTTAGCTGTGGCGTGTTGACAAAAGTTTTCCACATCTCTGCCATGCTAACCCTGCCCTCAGAGGAGCTGGCCGTGACACAGCTGCCTTGGCGACCTCTTGCTCCTCCTCTGCCTTGGCCTTGGGCTTCCACTTGTTCCCCTGTGACATTTGGGAATGCTCTCAGTAGCGCGTCTACCAACGTGCGCTTGTACTCGCGCATCTTCCTATCACGCTCCAGTGCAGGAAGTAAGGTGGGCACATTGTCTTTGTAGCGTGGATCCAGCAGGGTGGCAACCCAGTAGTCCGCACAGGTTAAAATGTGGGCAACTCTGCTGTCGTTGCGCAGGCACTGCAGCATGTAGTCGCTCATGTGTGCCAGGCTGCCCAGGGGTAAGGACAAGCTGTCCTCTGTGGGAGGCGTATCGTCATCGTCCTGCCTTTCCCCCCAGCCACGCACCAGTGATGGACCCGAGCTGCGTTGGGTGCCACCCCGCTGTGACCATGCTTCATCCTCATCCTCCTCCACCTCCTCCTCATCCTCGTCCTCCTCGTCCTCCAGTAGTGGGCCCTGGCTGGCCACATTTGTACCTGGCCTCTGCTGTTGCCAAAAACCTCCCTCTGAGTCACTTCGAAGAGACTGGCCTGAAAGTGCTAAAAATGACCCCTCTTCCTCCTCCTCCTCCTCCTCCTCCTGGGCCACCTCCTCTTCCATCATCGCCCTAAGTGTTTTCTCAAGGAGACATAGAAGTGGTATTGTAACGCTGATAACGGTGTCATCGCCACTGGCCATGTTGGTGGAGTACTCGAAACAGCGCAACAGGGCACACAGGTCTCGCATGGAGGCCCAGTCATTGGTGGTGAAGTGGTGCTGTTCTGTAGTGCGACTGACCCGTGCGTGCTGCAGCTGAAACTCCACTATGGCCTGCTGCTGCTCGCACAGTCTGTCCAGCATGTGCAAGGTGGAGTTCCACCTGGTGGGCACGTCGCATATGAGGCGGTGAGCGGGAAGGCCGAAGTTACGCTGTAGCGCAGACAGGCGAGCAGCGGCAGGATGTGAACGCCGGAAGCGCGCACTTTATGCAGCAGCTCTGACATGTCGGGGTAGTTGTGAATGAACTTCTGCACCACCAAATTCAGCACATGCGCCAAGCAAGGGATGTGCGTCAAATTGGCTAGTCCCAGAGCTGCAACGAGATTTCGCCCATTATCACACACCACCAGGCCGGGCTTGAGGCTCACCGGCAGCAACCACTCGTCGGTCTGTTGTTCAATACCCCGCCACAACTCCTGTGCGGTGTGGGGCCTGTCCCCCAAACATATGAGTTTCAGAATGGCCTGCTGACGTTTACCCCGGGCTGTGCTGAAGTTGGTGGTGAAGGTGTGTGGCTGACTGGATGAGCAGGTGGAAGAAGAGGAGGAGGAAGCCGAGAAGGAGGAGGTGGCAACAGGAGGCAAAGAATGTTGCCCTGCGATCCTTGGCGGCGGCAGGACGTGCGCCAAACAGCTCTCCGCCTGGGGCCCAGCTGCCACTACATTTACCCAGTGTGCAGTTAGGGAGATATAGCGTCCCTGGCCGTGCTTACTGGTCCACGTATCTCTGGTTAGGTGGACCTTGCTACAGATGGCGTTGCGCAGTGCACACTTGATTTTATGGGATACTTGGTTGTGCAGGGAAGGCACGGCTCTCTTGGAGAAGTAGTGCCGGCTGGGAACAACATACTGTGGGACAGCAAGCGACATGAGCTGTTTGAAGCTGTCTGTGTCCACCAGCCTAAATGACAGCATTTCATAGGCCAGTAGTTTAGAAATGCTGGCATTCAGGGCCAGGGATCGAGGGTGGCTAGGTGGGAATTTACGCTTTCTATCAAATGTTTGTGAGATGGAGAGCTGAACGCTGGCGTGTGACATGGTTGAGACGCTTGGTGACGGAGGTGGTGGTGGTGGTGTTGGTGGTACATCCCCTGTTTGCTGGGCGGCAGGTGCCAACGTTCCTCCAGAGGCGGAGGAAGAGGCCGAGGCGGCAGCAGCAGAATAGGCCGAGGCGGCAGCAGCAGAAGAGGTAGCAGGGGGAGCCTGAGTGACTTCCTTGGTTTTAAGGTGTTTACTCCACTGCAGTTCATGCTTTGCATGCAGGTGCCTGGTCATGCAGGTTGTGCTCAGGTTCAGAACGTTAATGCCTCGCTTCAGGCTCTGATGGCACAGCGTGCAAACCACTCGGGTCTTGTCGTCAGCACATTGTTTGAAGAAGTGCCATGCCAGGGAACTCCTTGAAGCTGCCTTTGGGGTGCTCGGTCCCAGATGGCGGCGGTCAGTAGCAGGCGGAGTCTCTTGGC
Organism: Bufo gargarizans; assembly: GCF_014858855.1. NCBI lineage: Eukaryota > Metazoa > Chordata > Amphibia > Anura > Bufonidae > Bufo > Bufo gargarizans. The sequence goes on along the minus strand of NC_058080.1, from coordinate 629,514,491 downwards.
GGCGGGTGTTCTGCTTTTGCCCACTGCTCCCTCTTTTGCTACGCTGTTGGCTCGGTCTCACCACTGCCTCTTCCTCCGAACTGTGAAAGTCAGTGGCACGACCTTCATTCCATGTGGGGTCTAGGACCTCATCGTCCCCTGCATCGTCTTCCACCCAGTCTTGATCCCTGACCTCCTGTTCAGTCTGCACACTGCAGAAAGACGCAGCAGTTGGCACCTGTGTTTCGTCATCATCAGAGACATGCTGAGGTGGTATTCCCATGTCCTCATCATCAGGAAACATAAGTGGTTGTGCGTCAGTGCATTCTATGTCTTTCACCGCTGGGGAAGGGCTAGGTGGATGCCCTTGGGAAACCCTGCCAGCGGAGTCTTCAAACAGCATAAGAGACTGCTGCATAACTTGAGGCTGAGACAGTTTCCCTGGTATGCATGGGGGTGATGTGACAGACTGATGGGGTTGGTTTTCAGGCGCCATCTGTGCGCTTTCTGCAGAAGACTGGGTGGGAGATAATGTGAACGTGCTGGATCCACTGTCGGCCACCCAATTGACTAATGCCTGTACCTGCTCAGGCCTTACCATCCTTAGAACGGCATTGGGCCCCACCATATATCGCTGTAAATTCTGGCGGCTACTGGGACCTGAGGTAGTTGGTACACTAGGACGTGTGGATGTGGCAGAACGGCCACGTCCTCTCCCAGCACCAGAGGGTCCACTAACACCACCACGACCATGTCCACGTCCGCGTCCCTTACTAGATGTTTTTCTCATTGTTATGGTTCACCACAACAACAAATATATTATTTGGCCCAATGTATTGTATTCAAATTCAGCGGGATATAAATTTGAGGCCTAGTATTTAGGCGCTGGGTGACCGGTATGGATTTAGTGACAGAATTAGACTTGGAAATGCACAGAAGCGTGTGTGTGAAGTTATTCTGAATGACCCTATGTGCACCTTCAATATGATCTACCCTTTTAGGGATAGATTTCAAATAGCTCTGATATAGCAGAAACGACTAAATTATGAAATTGCTAAATTGGGAATTGTATTTCAACCCAGAACAAAAAATGTGCTTTGACGGACACTAAATAACTTTCCCAGCCACAACAGGACAGCGGTAACGAGAGATTTAGCGGGATATAAATTTGAGGCCTAGTATTTAGGCGCTGGGTGACAGGTATGGGTTTAGTGACAGAATTAGATTTGGAAATGCACAGTAGCGGGTGTGTGAAGTTATTCTGAATGACCCTATGTGCACCTTGAATATTATATACCCTTTTAGGGATAGATTTCAAATAGCTCTGATATAGCAGAAACCACTAAATTATGAAATTGCTAAATTGGGAATTGTATTTCAACCCAGAACAAAAAATGTGCTTTGACGGACACTAAATATCTTGCCCAGCAACAACAGTACAGCGGTAACGAGAGATTTAGCAGGATATAAATTTGAGGCCTAGTATTTAGGCGCTGGGTGACCGGTATGGATTTAGTGACAGAATTAGACTTGGAAATGCACAGAAGCGTGTGTGTGAAGTTATTCTGAATGACCCTATGTGCACCTTGAATATTATATACCCTTTTAGGGATAGATTTCAAATAGCTCTGATATAGCAGAAACCACTAAATTATGAAATTGCTAAATTGGGAATTGTATTTCAACCCAGAACAAAAAATGTGCTTTGACGGACACTAAATATCTTGCCCAGCAACAACAGTACAGCGGTAACGAGAGATTTAGCAGGATATAAATTTGAGGCCTAGTATTTAGGCGCTGGGTGACAGGTATGGGTTTAGTGACAGAATTAGACTTGAAAATACACAGTAGCGGGTGTGTGTGAAGTTATTCTGAATGACCCAATGTGCACCTTGAATATTATATACCCTTTTAGGGATAGATTTCAAATAGCTCTGATATAGCAGAAACCACTAAATTATGAAATTGCTAAATTGGGAATTGTATTTCAACCCAGAACAAAAAATGTGCTTTGACGGACACTAAATATCTTGCCCAGCAACAACAGTACAGCGGTAACGAGAGATTTAGCAGGATATAAATTTGAGGCCTAGTATTTAGGCGCTGGGTGACAGGTATGGGTTTAGTGACAGAATTAGACTTGAAAATACACAGTAGCGGGTGTGTGTGAAGTTATTCTGAATGACCCAATGTGCACCTTGAATATTATATACCCTTTTAGGGATAGATTTCAAATAGCTCTGATATAGCAGAAACCACTAAATTATGAAATTGCTAAATTGGGAATTGTACTTCAACCCAGAACAAAAAATGTGCTTTGACGGACACTAAATATCTTTCCAAGCAACAACAGTACAGCGGTAACGAGAGATTTAGCAGGATATAAATTTGAGGCCTAGTATTTAGGCGCTGGGTGACAGGTATGGGTTTAGTGACAGAATTAGACTTGGAAATACACAGTAGCGGGTGTGTGTGAAGTTATTCTGAATGACCCAATGTGCACCTTGAATATTATATACCCTTTTAGGGATAGATTTCAAATAGCTCTGATATAGCAGAAACCACTAAATTATGAAATTGCTAAATTGGGAATTGTACTTCAACCCAGAACAAAAAATGTGCTTTGACGGACACTAAATATCTTTCCAAGCAACAACAGTACAGCGGTAACGAGAGATTTAGCAGGATATAAATTTGAGGCCTAGTATTTAGGCGCTGGGTGACAGGTATGGGTTTAGTGACAGAATTAGACTTGGAAATACACAGTAGCGGGTGTGTGTGAAGTTATTCTGAATGACCCAATGTGCACCTTGAATATTATATACCCTTTTAGGGATAGATTTCAAATAGCTCTGATATAGCAGAAACCACTAAATTATGAAATTGCTAAATTGGGAATTGTACTTCAACCCAGAACAAAAAATGTGCTTTGACGGACACTAAATAACTTTCCCAGCTACAACAGGACAGCGGTAACGAGAGATTTAGCGGGATATAAATTTGAGGCCTAGTATTTAGGCGCTGGGTGACAGGTATGGGTTTAGTGACAGAATTAGACTTGGAAATACACAGTAGCGGGTGTGTGTGAAGTTATTCTGAATGACCCTATGTGCACCTTCAATATGATCTACCCTTTTAGGGATAGATTTCAAATAGCTCTGATATAGCAGAAACCACTAAATTATGAAATTGCTAAATTGGGAATTGTATTTCAACCCAGAAGAAAAAATGTGCTTTGACGGACACTAAATAACTTTCCCAGCTACAACAGGACAGCGGTAACGAGAGATTTAGCAGGATATAAATTTGAGGCCTAGTATTTAGGCGCTGGGTGACAGGTATGGGTTTAGTGACAGAATTAGACTTGAAAATACACAGTAGCGGGTGTGTGTGAAGTTATTCTGAATGACCCAATGTGCACCTTGAATATTATATACCCTTTTAGGGATAGATTTCAAATAGCTCTGATATAGCAGAAACCACTAAATTATGAAATTGCTAAATTGGGAATTGTACTTCAACCCAGAACAAAAAATGTGCTTTGACGGACACTAAATAACTTTCCCAGCTACAACAGGACAGCGGTAACGAGAGATTTAGCGGGATATAAATTTGAGGCCTAGTATTTAGGCGCTGGGTGACCGGTATGGATTTAGTGACAGAATTAGACTGGGATATGGCCAAAAAATAACCACACTATTGCTGGTTAAATGCACTTGGTGACGGGCGCAGCTTGCCCCTGATGTAGTATATGGCCAAAAAATGAACAGACTATTGCTGGTTAAATGCACTTGGTGTCACAGCTTGACCAACCACACTACTGAGGGTTAAATGCACTTGGTGACGGGCGCAGCTTGCCCCTGATGTAGTATATGGCCAAAAAATAAACAGACTATTGCTGGTTAAATGCACTTGGTGTGACAGCTTCACCCTGATGTAGGCTTTAGCCAGAAAACAACCACACCATTGAGGGTTAAATGCACTTGGTGACAGGCGCAGCTTGCCCCTGATTTTGTATATGGCCAAAAAATGAACAGACTATTGCTGGTTAAATGCACTTGGTGTGACAGCTTCACCCTGATGTAGGCTTTAGCCAAAAAACAACCACACCATTGAGGGTTAAATGCACTTGGTGACAGGCGCAGCTTGCCCCTGATTTTGTATATGGCCAAAAAATGAACAGACTATTGCTGGTTAAATGCACTTGGTGTGACAGCTTCACCCTGATGTAGGCTTTAGCCAAAAAACAACCACACCATTGAGGGTTAAATGCACTTGGTGACAGGCGCAGCTTGCCCCTGATTTTGTATATGGCCAAAAAATGAACAGACTATTGCTGGTTAAATGCACTTGGTGTGACAGCTTCACCCTGATGTAGGCTTTAGCCAAAAAACAACCACACCATTGAGGGTTAAATGCACTTGGTGACAGGCGCAGCTTGCCCCTGATTTTGTATATGGCCAAAAAATGAACAGACTATTGCTGGTTAAATGCACTTGGTGTGACAGCTTCACCCTGATGTAGGCTTTAGCCAAAAAACAACCACACCATTGAGGGTTAAATGCACTTGGTCGCAGCTTGTGCTGGCGCACCACAAGACACAAAATGGCCGCCGATCACCCCAGAAAAATGTGACTGACAAACGGTCTGGGCAGCCTAAAAACAGTGAGCAATTGAGGATCAGCAGCTCAATGATCCACAGCTGCAGATCGATCAGTTAATCAAGTCCTTTGGAGGAGTTAATCTGCCTAATCTCGCCCTACTGTCGCAGCCGCAACCTCTCCCTACGCTAATCAGAGCAGAGTGACGGGCGGCGCTATGTGACTCCAGCTTAAATAGAGGCTGGGTCACATGGTGCTCTGGCCAATCACAGCCATGCCAATAGTAGGCATGGCTGTGATGGCCTCTTGGGGCAAGTAGTATGACGCTTGTTGATTGGCTGCTTTGCAGCCTTTCAAAAAGCGCCAAGAAAGCGTCACAAAAGCGCCAAGAAAGCGACGAACACCGAACCCGAACCCGGACTTTTACGAAAATGTCCGGGTTCGGGTCCGTGTCACGGACACCCCAAAATTCGGTACGAACCCGAACTATACAGTTCGAGTTCGCTCATCCCTAATCAGGAGTAATTCTTGACCATTCCTCTTTACAGAACTGTTTCAGTTCAGCAATATTCTTGGGATGTCTGGTGTGAATCGCTTTCTTGAGGTCATGCCACAGCATCCCAATCGGGTTGAGGTCAGAACTCTGACTGGGCCACTCCAGAAGGTGTATTTTCTTCTGTTTAAGCCATTCTGTTATTAATTTACTTCTATGCTTTGAGTCGTTGTCCTGTTGCAACACCCATCTTCTGTTGAGCTTCAGCTGGTGGACAGATGGCCTTAAGTTCTCCTGCAAATGTCTTCATAAACTTGGGAATTAATTTTTCCTTCGATGCTATCAATCCGTCCAGGCCCTGACGCAGCAAAGCAGCCCCAAACAATGATGCCCCCACCTCCATACTTCACAGTTGGGATGAGGTTTTGATGTTGGTGTGCTGTGCCTCTTTTTCTCCACACATAGTGTTGTGTGCTTCTTTCAAACAACTCAACTTTGGTCTCATCTGTCCACAGAATATTTTGCCAGTACTGCTGTGGAACATCCAGGTGCTCTTGTGCAAATTGTAAACGTGCAACAATGTTTTTTTTGGACAGCAGTGGCTTGCTCTGTGGTATCCTCCCATGAAATCCATTCTTGTTTAGTGTTTTACGTATCGTAGATTCGCTAACAGTGATGTTAGCATATGCCAGAGACTTTAGTAAGCCTTTATCTGACACTCTAGGATTCTTCTTCACCTCATTGAGCAGTCTGGATGTGCTCTTGCAGTCATCTTTACAGGACGGCCACTCCTAGGGAGAGTAGCAGCAGTGCTGAACTTTTTCCATTTATTGACAATTTGTCTTACCGTGGACTGATAAACAGCAAGGCTTTTGGAGATACTTTTATAACCCTTTCCAGCTTTAGTCAAGTAAAAAATTCTTAATCGTAGGTCTTCTGAGAGCTCTTTTATGCAAGGCATCATTCACATTAGGCAATGCTTCCTGCGAAAAGCAAACCCAGAACTGGTGTGTATTTTTTATAGGGCAGGGCAGCTGTACCCAACACCTCCAATGTCATCGCATTGATTGGACTCCAGTTGGCTGACACCTCACTCCAATTAGCTCTTTGAGATGTCATTAGTCTAGGGGTTCACATACTTTTTCCACCTGCACTGTGATTGTTTACATAGTGTGTTCAATAAAAACATGGTAGCATAATTTTTTTTGTGTGTTATTAGTTTAAGCAGACTGTGATTGTCTATTGTTGTGACTTAGATGAAGATCAGATCACATTTTATGAGCAATTTGCGCAGAAATCCATGTAAATCCAAAGGGTTGACATACTTTTTCTTGCAACTGTATATTGCCGTCTGTATCTTGTTGAACTGCTAATACATTCTTAGTTAATCTCTATCTTTATATATAGAATTACTGTGCCTCAGTATTAAAATAAGGTCTAATATATCGCTGTCTGCATCCTGTTGAATCACTGGCACATTCGCAGTTAATCTCTTATTTTATATATAGAATTACTGTGCCTCAGTATTAAAGGGCAGTCTAATATATTTCCATGTGCATCTTGTTCAACTGCTAACACAATCCTTGTTAATGATTTAGTTGATATATAGAATTATTGTGCCTCAGTATTAACCCCTTCACACATTTGGACATAACTGTACATCCAAATCTCAAGTAATTTACTGCATTTGGACATTCAGTCAAGTCCAAATTGCTTCAGCGTAACTTACAGCTGACACTCCGCTGCTACGGCCGAAATCGGTGTTGGCACTGATCTTGGCCGTTTAACACCATAGATGCCGCGGTCAGCAGCTGCCCGCGGCATCCATGGGGTTGAGAGGGAGGGAGCTCCCTCTCTCTTCCGTCAGGCCGCCGCTGCTGTGATGGAAGCGGCCCGATGTTGCTGAAAAAGTAGTAAAACATAAAAAAAAGCTATATAAATTTGGTATCGCCATAACAGTATCAACTCACAGAATAAAATTATCATATCATATTTACAGCAAGAGGAACCCCATAAAAAATAAAAATAAAAAAAAACACTGACACAATTGCCATTTTTACCCAATTCACCTCCACAAGAAATGTTATAAAAAGTGATCAAAAAGTCATATGTACCCTAAAACAATACTAACAAAAACTACAGCCTGCCCTGCAAAAAACAAGCCCCCACACAGTTACATTGGCGTAAAAATAAAAAAGTTATGGACTTTACTATATGACAATGCAAAATACAGTGGGATGCAAAAGTTTGGGCAACCTTGTTAATCTTCATGATTTTCCTGTATAAATCGTTGGTTGTTATGATAAAAAATGTCAGTTAAATATATCATATAGGAGACACACAAAGTGATATTTGAGAAGTGAAATGAAGTTTATTGGATTTACAGAAAGTGTGCTATAATTGTTTAAACAAAATTAGGCAGGTGCATAAATTTGGGCACCACAAAAAAGAAATGAAATCAATATTTAGTAGATCCTCCTTTTGCAGGAATTACAGCCTCTAAATGCTTCCTGTAGGATCCAATGAGAGTCTGGATTCTGGTTGAAGGTATTTTGGACCATTCTTCTTTACAAAACATCTTTAGTTCATTCAGGTTTGATGCTTTCCGAGCATGGACAGCTCTCTTTAAGTCACACCACAGATTTTCAATTATATTCAGGTCTGGGGACTGAGACGGCCATTCCAGAACGTTGTACTTGTTCCTCTGCATAAATGCCTTAGTGGATTTTGAGCAGTGTTTAGGGTCGTTGTCTTGTTGAAAGATCCAGCCCCGGCGCAGCTTCAGCTTTGTCACTGATTCCTGGACATTGGTCTCCAGAATCTGCTGATACTGAGTGGAATCCATGCGTCCCTCAACTTTGCCAAGATTCCCAGTCCCTACACTGGCCACACAGCCCCACAGCATGATGGAACCACCACCATATTTTACTGTAGGTAGCAGGTGTTTTTCTTGGAATGCTGTGTTCTTTTTCCTCCATGCATAGCGCCCCTTGTTATGGCCAAATAACTAAATTTTAGTTTCATCAGTCCACAGCACCTTATTCCAAAATGAAGCTGGCTTGTCCAAATGTGCTTTAGCCCACCTCAAGCGGCACTTTTTGTGCGGTGGGCAGAGAAAAGGCTTCCTCTGCATCACTCTCGCATACAGCATTTCCTTGTGCAAAGTGCGCCGAATGGTTAGACGATGCACAGTGACTCCATCTGCAGCAAGATGATGTTGTAGGTCTTTGGTGCTGGTCTGTGTGTTGACTCTGACTGTTCTCACCATTCGTCGCTTCTGTCTATCCAAGATGTTTCTTGGTCTGCCACTTCGAGCCTTAACTTGAACTGAGCCTGTGGTCTTCCATTTCCTCAATATGTGGAAACAGACAGCTGAAATATCTGAGACAGCTTTCTGTATCCTTCCCCTAAACCATGATGGTGAACAATCTTTGTCTTCAGGTCATTTGAGAGTTGTTTTGAGACCCCTATGTTGCTACTCTTCAGAGAAAATTAAAAGAGGAGGGAAACTTACAATTGACCCCCTTAAATACTCTTTCTCATAATTGGATTCACCTGTGTATGTAGGTCAGGGGTCACTGAGCTTACCAAGCCAATTTGAGTTCCAGTAATTAGTTCTAAAGGTTTTTGGAATAAAATGACAACAGTGCCCAAATTTATGCACCTGCCTAATTTTGTTTAAATAATTATAGCACACTTTCTGTAAATCCAATAAACTTCATTTCACTTCTCAAATATCACTGTGTGTGTCTCCTATATGATATATTTAACTGACATTTTTTATCATAAAACCCAATGATTTATACAGGAAAATCATGACGATTAACAAGGTTGCCCAAACTTTCGCATCCCACTGTATAATTTATTTTTAATACAAAAGTGAGTTTATGCTGAAAAAGTAGTAAAACATAAAATAACTATATAAATTTGGTATCGCCATAACCGATACGGTTGATACAACCCACAAAATAAAATTATCATATATTTACTGCAAGAGGAACCCCATAAAAAAAAAACACTGACACAATTGCCATTTTTACTCAATTCACCTCCACAATTTTTTTTATAAAAAGTGATCAAAAGACGTAAGTACCCAAAAATTATAACAATAAAAACTACAGCCCGTCCCTGCAATAAAAAAGCCCCCACACAGCTACGCTGGTGAAAAAATATAAATGTTATGACCCCTAAAAACTATTTCAGCAAATTATATGTTAGAAAATCTCAATGCCGCTCCTACTCTTCTGAATGCTGCCGTGTCCCCAAACAGCAGTTTACGACCACATATATGACGTTGCCATATTCAGGAAAAAATGCATATCAAATTGTGGGGTGCATTTTCTCCTGTTAGCCCTTAAAGCAACATTATATTGGAAATAAAAGTACATTTTTAATTTTCACAACTATGCGTTTCTAAATTCTATAAAATGCTTGTTGGGTCAAAGCATTCACTTCACCACTAGATTTATTCCTTGAGGGGTGTAGTTTTCAAAATGGGGTCAATTTTCGGGGTTTTCTTTCTAGGGGGTCCCTCAGGGTCTCTTCAAATGTGACATGGCACCTGAAAACCATTCCAAGAAAATCTACCCTCAGTTCACAATAAGACGCTTCTTTCCTTCTGTGCTCTGCTGTGTGCCCATACAGCAGGTTACTGCCACATATGGGGTTGAACTGCAGAATTATGGTAATAAATATTGAGGTTTGTCTGGCTGTTAACCGTTACTGTGTAACAGGAAATATTGATGAAAATGGAAAATCTGCACAAAAAAATTAATTTTCAAAATTTCCCCTCCATTTTGCTTTCATTCTTGTGGAACACCTAAAGAAAAATTTGAAAAATTTGTAAAATCAGTTTTCAATAACTTGAGGGGTATAGTTTCTAAAATGGGGTAATTTATGGGTGGTTTCTACTATGTAAGTCTAACAAAGCGACTCCATAACTGAAATGGTCCTTAAAAAAGTGGGTTTTGGCAATTTTCTTATAAAAATTTGCTTCTAAACTTCTAAGCCTTCTAACAGCCTGAAAAAATAAAATGATATTTACAAAATGGGGCTCCGTTATCTTGTCCAAACTGGCTATCACAACGGGTTGAAGGGCGGTCTAATATATCGCGGTCTAATATATTGCCAAGTGCATCTTGTTCAACTGCTGACTCAATCCTCGTTAATATTTTAGTTGATATAAAAAATTACTCAGTATTAAAGGATGGTCTAAGATATCGCCACCTGCATCTTGTTGAATTGCTGACAAATTTGCAGTTAATCTCTCATTTTATATATAGATTTTCTGTGCCGCAGTATTAAATGGTGGTCTAATATATCGTCGTCTGCATCTTGTTGAACTGCTGAAACATTTTGACTTAATCTGTTACATTACTGATACAGTTACTGTACACTATGGACAACAGATAGTTGCCTAGGCCCGCCAAAAGACAGGGCAGTTACAAGAATCTTGCTGTAGTCGGCACAAGTAGCAGCAGAAGAAGGGTTGGTGGTAGCAGCAGTCATAGCGACACGCCACTGCCACTGTCATCCAGCGGTTGTGTTTTGACCAACAATCCATCTGTACTGGAATGGTTGACTCGCTCTTCAACATCATCTCAGGTGACAACAGATACACACAGCCAGGAACCGGTGGGTTCCTGCGACACCAGGCTTAGTTGGTGTGGCTCACCAACTGCCTCTGTGAACCTACCTGTTGCTTTTGCTGCTCCTTCTGATTTTCAGCAAGGATGAGCTTTTTGAGGACAGTCAGCAGTTACAGACAAGCACAGACTTGGAGAAGAGTTCCGCTGCAGACTCCTCTAGGTGTGCTACTGATGATAACAGTCAGTGAAAGTCAGTAGGAGCACATGTTGCGAGAGGTCAGGGACGTGTGCAAGAGACAGATGAGGGTAACATTAGAGAGGTGCAAACTGATGTAGATGTAGTTGATCGCACGTGGGAGCTAGGTGAAGAGGGGACATCATCATCATCAGAGGCAGAGGGTGGAAGCGTGACTGTAAGATAGGGTGGAAGCAGTGAGAGATCTGCAGCCAAATGCGGGAAGGGTACACCGCATGCTAATCTAAAGAGGCACCCACTAGCAGTGCCCAGGTTCATAAAAGCAGCAGCAGGCAGGCATCACACAGTAGCAACAAGGTGTTACAGTGAACAACTGTGACAAATATCTTTAAGAATTGTTGAAAATGTTACTATACTGAGGGAAGAAATATCTAAATACTTAAAGGGCTTACCCCATTATTAATGCAAAAAATTAAAAGCTGACCTCATAAAGTACATGATAATCTTTTGGAATCAGCCCTGTACCTCACATGGATCCGAGATCTCCCCATTCATTGCTCTGCTACCTTTATATCAAGCTGGCAGCTCGAGAGGAGTGTCTTTTCTGCTACAGCTCAGGGGGCATCTTTACTCTGTAGTTCTCTCCCTATCACAGCTCAGGAGGCAGTTGATGGATGAATTTGAGCATGTGCGGCCTTCTCAATGAGCAGGTCAAAGAAATACGAAAATAACAAACAGCAGGTGGCGCTATACATATACATTTTAGTAAATAACTGAGTGACTATAAGTGACTATGCAAAAATTTTAATTACATGCAATTACAAACATATTCATATTCAGGTGCTGGTTTAAAAACTGTGCAATATTTTTAATCGGACAACCTTCATTGCTCACATACACTTTGGATCTATTGATAATAGTGCCTAGTGTTTATTTTACCTAGAATTCACAAAACAACTAAATAATACCAGCGTAACAATGAATAAAGAATGCATACAGAAACCAAGTAATACCATCATACAGTGACTGAGTAATTTATCTATGCAATGACTGAAATAATACCTGCCATGCAATGAATGAAAATACCACTGCTCATTGACTGATTGATACCGCTATACCAGCCCCCAATCTACACAGCACAACCACCATCAGTCAGAGACAGAATAAACAGCAAGAACTTTGTGTCCAGTGAGTTCCTACAACTTGCCTTAGACTCTCTGGCTTTGGCTCCTTCCTTTCAGACCACATCCCCATCTTATCTGACAGCACTAAGCCACACTCTGGAATTGTATGCACACGTTACACAAATGTCACATTATTGAAAGAAATGCATAAATAACTCACTACAGGAAAAAGGAGCAGCCTATGTGCTCTCCCATAGCCCGGACACCAGAGAGGCTGGCACTTTTTCCTATAGCGTGCAAGCATGGCCACCAATGATGGTTTGCAGAGTGGTAATAACCATGGGAAATGAGCATTGTAAATTGTGATGGAAAAATGAATCAAACCTGCAAAGGAAGCAATATGGATAATAACAATAAATTAGTAAGTGCCTTGTATTAACTTCCTTTACATGATAAATGCCATTTGCTGAAGTGAGACAACCCCTTTAAGGATAAGACATGTAAGTATTAAGGGTGAGGTTAGGACAAGTCTTATCTTTGGCTGCATCGTGGACCCATTGGTTGCGGTATGCAAAATGGACGTGGTTGTGTGAATGGTGCCTAATAAACTGACAGTTCAAATTGAATTGAAGGAGTGTTTAGGGTCGGTGTCTTGTTGAAAGATCCAGCCCCCGCGCAGCTTCAGCTTTGTCACTGATTCCTGGACATTGGTCTCCAGAATCTGCTGATACTGAGTGGAATCCATGCGTCCCTCAACTTTGCCAAGATTCCCAGCCCTGCACTGGCCACACAGCCCCACAGCATGATGGAACCACCACCATATTTTACTGTAGGTAGCAGGTGTTTTTCTTGGAATTCTCTGTTCTTTTTCCTCCATGCATAGCGCCCCTTGTTATGGCCAAATAACTCAATTTTAGTTTCATCAGTCCACAGCACCTTATTCCAAAATGAAGCTGGCTTGTCCAAATGTGCTTTAGCCCACCTCAAGCGGCACTTTTTGTGCGGTGGGCAGAGAAAAGGCTTCCTCTGCATCACTCTCGCATACAGCATCTCCTTGTGTAAAGTGCGCCGAATGGTTAACCGATGCACAGTGACTCCATCTGCAGCAAGATGATGTTGTAGGTCTTTGGCACTGGTCTGTGTGTTGACTCTGACTGTTCTCACCATTCGTCGCTGGCTTGATAAAGACAGCAACAAGCTGTTGAAACTTCGCTTGACTTTGGGTTAATAAACCACACGTTTTCTTTGCTACTTTGGAGTGCTGCTGGCTATTTTTCCATTTCTAGTTCATTGGACCTAGATACTGGTCCACACTGGCCGGATGTGCACCCCTCGTCTACATAGTGTGCTGCATCCTCATTTTTGTAAGGCCATATATATATATATATATATATGTATATGTATATATTTGGAGCTTTTAGGGGTGTTTTAATTTGCTTTTAATTTATTTAGTTCAGCTAAAAGTATGTCAGCCAGAGAAGTGCCAGGCCCTGCACAGGGGTGTGTCAAAGGTGTAAATGATTCTGGCGCAGGCACAGGTCGCAGCAGAGTAAGGGGACATGGCAGCCTGGGTTTCTTCCCGAGGCCTCAGGTCCACATGTCAGCTAGCGGTCGTGTCTTGACCAGCAACTCAGCAGTTCTTGATTGGTTGACTGGATCTTCAACTTCATCGCAAGTGACAGCAGCACCAGAAGCCTGAGTCTAGAGCTGCTGATGAGCAGCTTTCTTCACTCGCATAGTGAAGAAACTACTCACCAGCAGCAGCAGGTAGACCTGAAGCAGGACCTGAACCAGCAGGTGGTGACATACTTTGACAGCACCCTGCCAGTCGTCTTAGAAAATCCGCTGGACCACTGGGCAGCCAAACTGGATTTGTGGCCGCAACTGCCGAGTTTTCCCTGGAAAAGCTGTCCTGCTCGGCCAGTAGTGTGGCATCAGAGCAGGTGTTTAGTGCAGCAGGGGGCCATAGTTACTCCAAGAAGAACTCGCCTGTCCACCTAAAATGTGTAGAGACTTACTTTTGTCAAGATGAATCAGGCATGGATCAGCCAGGATTTCCACCCATCATTGCCTGATGCATCAGAATAGATGCATCCATTATCATGCTGCTGCTGCTGTTGCAGCCATGTCTACACTATGTCACCATGCCACTCTGTGGCCCCTGATGCTGCCATTTTTACACTATGTCACCAGTGCCACTTTGTGGCCTCCTGATGCTGCCATGTCCACACTATGTCACCTTGCTACACTGTGGTATCATGCTGCTGCTGTTGCTGCCATCTCCACACTATGTCACCTTGCCACTTTGTGGCCTCCTGATGCTGCCATGTCCACACTATGTCACCTTCCCACTCTACGGTATCATGCTGCTGCTGCTGCCATCTCCACACTATGTTACAGTGCCACTTTGTGGCCTCCTTATGCTGCCATGTCAACACTATGACACCTTGCTGTGGAATCATGCTGCTGCTGTTGCTGCCATCTCCACACCATGTCTTTGTGCCACTTTGTGGGCTCCTGATGCTGCCATGTCCACACTATGTCACCTTGCTACACTGTGGTATCATGCTGCTGCTGTTGCTGCCATCTCCACACTATGTCACCTTGCCACTTTGTGGCCTCCTGATGCTGCCATGTCCACACTATGTCATCTTCCCACTCTTCGGTATCATGCTGCTGCTGCTGCCATCTCCACACTATGTTACAGTGCCACTTTGTGGCCTCCTTATGCTGCCATGTCAACACTATGACACCTTGCTGTGGAATCATGCTGCTGCTGTTGCTGCCATCTCCACACCATGTCTTCGTGCCACTTTGTGGGCTCCTGATGCTGCCATGTCCACACTATGTCACCATTCCACTCTGTGGTATCATGCTGCTGCTGTTGCTGCCATCTCCACACGATGTCACCTTGCCACTCTCTAGTCTCCTGATGCTGCCATCTCCACATTATGTCACTGTGAAACTCTGTGACCTAATCATACTACTGCTGTCACCTCCACACTTTGTCACTGTGCCACTCTGTGGCCTCCTGATGCTTCTGACACCTGCAGACCCTGTCATTGTGCCACTTGGTGGTCTCCTCATGCTGCTTCCATGTCACCAGTATGTCGTAGGTCCACTCTGTGGACTTCTCATGCTGTTACCACCCTCCCCACTCTATGACGGGGTCGCTATCGTCCTTGTTTGACCTTCTTGAAATCACCATTTATTTGATCTTTCGTCTGATCAGTCAGAAGGAAGGATAAATGAGACGCACAACGGATCCTGTCTGTGTAGCAGCTGTAAGACCTGTATGGTCGCATCAGAATTGGCTTATGATTTGGTAGCCAAAAGCTACAAAACACAGAAGACATGCTAATGTTACTTTCACGTGTCATCTCTGTTTTAGATCCACTCCTGTTTTTTTGGCATTACCAATACTCATGGATTACAGAGCAAATGCTGACCGAGTGAAGGCGTATGCTCCCCAGACAGGATCCGTTTTTTGTGGGTTATTGTTCTGACGGATCAGAAAAAGGGCAAAATAATCAGTGACTTCAACACAAACTTACTGCTGACACCCTCTCCACTCTGTCGGGGGGGGTGTTCTACATGTATAAGCGTTTAATAGAACAGGTTCTGTAGACATCTATGTGGAATTAGCTGCCGAGGGTGTAAAAGGAGTTTGCTTTTTCTTGACGCTAACATGGACCTGTAAGGCTGAGTTCATACTTGAGTTATTTGGTCAGTTTTGACCCCATGACTGCCCAAATAAGTGAAGTGTGCAGTGATTCTGATAGCGACGCCTGTCATCTGCATGTCATACTGACCGACAGTATTATTTCAATACCCCAGAACACACCCTATGCGTGTTACTGCAGGGCTCAGTGTTCTACACCCATATAAAGGCTTTATGCAGCCTGGAAATTGCTGGGGTTTTTATACGAATATTCATCGTAAATATATTTGGATCAAAGCAAATTTTTCGGAAAATTCGACGAACCGTCCGAATATTTTTTTTTTTAAATTCGCTTATCTCCAATTGCTATACATTAAAGGGGTTTTCAGGATTTTACTATTTATGGCTTATGCTCAGAAAAGGGGATCAATATCTGATTGGTGGGGGTCTGACCAGTGGCGTACATATAGGGGTCGCAGGGGTCGCAGTTGCCCCTGCTGCAGCTGCGTCTGGCATCCATCCGATTCACATTTAAGTTGCCGCCCCCCGCCCTCCTCACTCCTCCTCCTCCCTCCTCCTTGCGGTCAGCGCCGGCGCCGGGCCCGTGAACTCCCGCGAGACCTGTGTGAACTCCTGTGCAGGTCTCGCGGGAACACGCGCCTGAACTCAGACGGGATCTGGACGTGACTCAGAGAGGATGTCAGATAGAAGAGGACCGCCGAGGCGCCGACTGGAAGAACAGAAGAACTGAAGTTCCCCTGCCATGCCAGCCGGTAACTCGACGGTAAGTAAGTAAAAACCGGGGGAGGGGGGGGCAGCGGCAATGGCAGGAAAATCTGTGGCAGGAAAAGCCCGCAGGGCCGCAGCAGCAGGGCACACTAGGCCCCCAGCCCCCCAGGCACCCCCCCTGGCAGATGAACGGGGGGGCAGCTGCAGGAATATCTCTGGCTGGAAAAGCCCGCAGAGCTGCAGCAACAGGGCACACTAGGCCCCCAGCCCCCCAGGCATCCCCCCTGGCAGATGACCAGGGTGGGGGGGGGTAGCGGCAGCGGCAATCTCTGGCAGGAAAAGCCCACAGCAACAGGGCACACTAGGCCCCTAGCCCCCCAGGCATCCCCCCTGGCAGATGATGGGGGGGGAGGGTTTACAGTCACTGGCACTCGTCTCTGGCAGAAAAAGCCCGCAACAGGGCACACTGAGTCTGACTGTAAACCCTCCCCCCTTCCCCCTGTCATCTGCCAGGGGGGATTCCTGGGGGCCTCAGTGTGCCCTGTTGCGGGCTTTTCCTGCCAGAAACGAGTGCCAGTGACTGTAGTCTGTAAACCCTCCCCCCCGGTTGTCTGCCAGGGGGGATGCCTGGGGGGCTGGGGGCCTCAGTGTGCCCTGTTGCTGCGGGCTTTTCCTGCCAGAGAAGAGTGCCAGTGACTGTAAACCCTACCCCCCTCAGTCATCTGCCAGGGGCCATCTGCCTTGCTTTGATGGGATTGCCAGATTGGGGCCTGGGCTGATCTGATAATCTGAGGGGGTCTTTGAAAGCAAAGACGGTCTTTGCTTTCAAAGACCCCCTCAGATGATCAGATCAGCCCAGGCCCCAATCTGGCAATCCCATCGATAAATTCAGGCAGCCCCAGGGCCCCACTGCTGCAGGTCTCTCTCGAAACTTTCTTCCAGGGCTCCACTTGTGTAAGTTGTGGGAGGTTTGTTGGCTGGACTATCGGCATCCACGAGGGGACTTCAATCGGTTGTAGTCCTATAGCCTCTCATGCTTTCTCCAGGTCTTTTGGTGTGTGGACAGCTATACGTCTCCCATTTTTTAGAATTGAAATGCCAAAGGGGTACAGCCACATATAAGGAATTTTTTGCGCCTGCAAAGCTTCTAGTAGGGGTTTCATGGTGCACCTCTTGGCGAGCGTGGAGGGTGCAATATCTTGATATAGTGCAATGTCCGCTCCATCATACGCAATCTGTCTTCTTTCTCTAGCTGAGGACATAATGCGGGCAGTGTCCACATAAGAGAGCAAGCCACAGACCACATCCCTGGATCTCTTGGTCGGCCTCGGCAGGGGTCTCAGGGCCTTGTGTATGCGTTTGATTACTATCAAGGCAGCTGGTTCCTGGCCTAACAGGTCAGTGAATATTTCAATCATCACCTTACACAGCGTCTCAGAGGTCCAGGACTCTGGCAGCCCCTTAATGCGGACATTACGCCTCCTGCTGCGGATTTCTTAGTCCTCCAACATTAACATTGCTCTATTGAACTCAGCAGTATGCATATCAAGGTATTCAGCCATTCCCATGGAGTGCGTCACTAACTCCTGAGCTGCGGTTTCCAGAGCCTCTACTCTGTGCCCCATTTGTGCAAGTTCCAATTTTATGTCGTATAGTTCGGCCAGCACTGGTCTTATTGCTTTCTCTAGTGCCTGCCCCAGTACCTTGTGTAGGAAGGACTTCGACACCGGTGAAGGGTCCCGAGTCTCTGCTGTTTCACCCTGAGAGCTGTCTGCTTCCGATTCTTCTCCTTCCTCAGCGCATCTTAGAGCCAGCGCCTGGTGAGTGGAGAGCTTTCTTATTAAGGAAACGTTGCATAGCCTGTTGACTCTTCTGAGTTCTCTGCGTGTCTGGAGGGTCTAGTCCTCTTTCTCTGCCGTACTTGACCATTTTGAAGTGGGTCATTGCTTCAGATATGGTTTTAATTGCTTAGGTGCGGAGGAGCCGAGGTTTCACACAGCCATCCATGTCTGCGGCCAAGGTCCGCCCCCCATGTTATATCTTTTTGTGGAACGGAAGTACGGGACGAAAGCCATCGGAAGCACTCCATATTGCTTCCGTAGGGTTCCATTCCGTGCTTCTGTTCTGCACTATTCTGCATCTCCGGATTTGTGGACCCATTGAAGTGAATGGGTCAGCATCCGTGATGGGGAATGCACACGGAAAGGTGCCTGTGTATTGCAGATGCGCAAATGCCGTCTGAAATACGGCAACGGGACACCTATGGTCGTGTGCAGGAGGCCTTAAATGCAGAGAGATTCAAATATAGAAAACAGCAAATTTTTTCACATTTTCATTAACGTTTGGATTTTTTTATAAAGAAAGGTAAAACATATTGACTCAAATTTACCATTAACATGAAGTACAATGTGTCACGAGAAAACAGTCTCAGAATGGCTTGGATAAGTAAAAGCGTTCCAAAGTTATTACCACATAAAGTGACACATGTGAGATTTGCAAAATTAGGCCTGGTTAGGAAGGGGGTAAATGGCCTGGTCTGGAAGTGGTTAAGTTGTCTAATGGGGCCTGGTGAGGTGCTATTACACCACACTGCACTATATTCACTGGAGTCCTGCCTGAGGCTCCATGCTTTGGATATCAGAGTTTTTATGAACAAGGAATCCCCTCTAGGAAGCTAGTATGCCCCTCGTCCCCTTTAAAGATTCTCAGTGAAAAATAGCAAGTCGGTTAAAATTACACATAGTTAAAGTTAAATTAGTTAATTTTTATATTCGTATATGATTTTTTTTTTCAGTTTTCATTTGCTGCTTTTGCCAGATCCTGTATTATTCTGAAAATTATGGCACACAAAAAATACAATTACCACACTATAAAAATTGCTTTATGGACTTGCGTAGAATTTCTACATTTTGTTTGTGTATCATAATGCAGCCATCAAATCTTATTCAAAACGTAAGTTGAAGGAAAGCTTTCTTGCTGCTGTATATCCTTTAGTAATTTTCACAGTACTTTTAGAAAAAAAACACGGCCCCCTTTAGAAGAACTTTTAAAGACCTGACATTACATGCAATATTTCTGAAAAAAAACTTAGGCAATTTCAGGGTTGGAACGACATGCAGCCTTTCTACAAAAGCCTACAACCTTTCTGTTTGCCCTGAGGCATGTAGCGCCAAATAACACTGAAAACACTGAAAATGATTGACAACATATTATTTATCATTTTGTAAATAGTTCTGTAAGTGGTTTTTAGAAGCCATGATTTGGCAACATTAAAGGTCTTAAAAAAGAACTGCTCTTTTCAGTGGTCATTATTTTGAGCGTGCCTCTATTTTACAGGTGCTTTGTAGCAAGCACTAAGAATATATTTTTTGCTCTGCTAAAACAGCAGAGACTTTTTAGTGATTTTGCACACATGGGGACAGATTTACTAATCCTCTGTAATAGGCCTCTTGCATACGAACGTTGTTTTTCCGTTTACGTTCCGTTTTTTGCGTTCCGTATACGGACCGTATATGGAACCATTCATTTCAATGGATCTGCAAAAAAAAAAAAAACGGAAGGTACTCCACATGCCTTCCGTTTCTGGATTTCCGTTCCGTTCAAAGATAGAACATGTCCTATAAGGCTCCGTTCAGACGTCCGTAGTGCATTGCGGAACGGATGTGGACCCATTCCACGGACTTCTGAATGGAGCCTTATTGTCCGCATAACGGACAAGGATAGTACTGTATCAGGGGCCAGCTGTTCCGTAAAAAACAAAATGCACACAGACGTCATCTGTATTTTTTGCAGATCCGTTTTTGGAGACCTCAAAATACTGAAAAAGCCAAGCGGTCCTGTGCAAGAGGCCATAGAGTGACAGTGTAAGCCTATAGGGTAATGTATGTAAGGCTTTGTGGCAGAGTAGTGGAGTGGTTTTTAGCTGTTTTGATAGTGGACTTAATTTTTTTCAACATAAGTTTGAAGTGCTTGTGACATTTTTTATGTGGTTTGAGCCGTTTCTGGCATTGTATTTAGGAACTGTCAGATGTTTTGTGACTGGAGTTACATTTTTCCATTCAATAATTTTTATTGTCAAAGAGGCAAATGAAATGATCACAATTACAGTGTGGGCGCAGCCACTCAGATTACGAGATACACAATACATAACAGTATATAGTGGTCGCAGCCACTAATTTGAGAATACTGACAAAATTTTTATATATTAAAGAAGTTCTACGGCACCCGCCCGGGTGCTGCCAACGTAGAACCGTGACAATCAGGAAATAAGAAGAAGAAAATAAGACCAGAAAACGAACAAGAAGAAAAAATAAAAATAAAAATAGGGAATACTAAGGGAATAAGGAAATCGATGGACCCAAGTTTATCTCTGCTGGAGAACCAAACCAGCGTATGGGGCTAACCTAGAATCATAACGGGGGAGTTAGTTTAACTAGGCATAGGGAATTTAGCAAGCCAAGGGGAGAACCACTGGAAGTCTTACAACTCTTTTAGGCCCTTTAGCTAGAAAGTGGGCTATCCTAGTGAAGTGATAATGAAATGCGTCTGGTAACTCATAAGAGGCTTGTAGGCTTAAAAATGACTTTAGAACACCATTATCATAGAAATCATTTAGCACCTGTATCCCAGCTTTCCGCCAACCACCTACCAAGAAATCTGATATATAGTATTGCATGATTTCTATGGGTATCTGTATAGTTCTCATTGGTGACGTCAGACCAACCCTTCGTAGCAACAATTTCCAAGTTTGAATTGATTTCAAAGTCAGCGCTGTGGGTAGCGGAAAGCTGTCATCTATAGCATGCAATAAAAGAAGAGAGTAGAGAGATTTCCCTTTGTTAAGGTCCACCTCTATCTGTTGCCAGCTTGGAGTTTGTTCTTGGCTATACCAAAATTTTAACTGCTTGGAAACAAAGGAGTTGTAGTATCCCTGAAGATTCGGGACCCCTAAGCCTCCATGAGACCTATGACTATAAAGTATAGAGGCTGCTATTCTGTGAGGGCCCTTGTTCCAAACAAAGGAGAGCATTTGGGCCTTATATTTTACAAAGACTGAGGCAGGGATAGGGATGGGGAGGGTACGAAACAGATACAAAATATTTGGAAGCACCGTCATTTTATAAATTACTACTCGCCCTAGCCAGGATAGGTCCAATTTAGAGTATTTGTTCAGGTCAGTTTGAAGGGAGTTATAAAGCTTATCATAATTAGCTTTGACTAAGCGTGAAAGAGGGAAGCAAATTTAAACGCCTAAGTAAGTAATAGAATCTACCGCCCATTGAAAAGGGAATTTGATTTCCAATACCTTTCTTAGAGATGGGGGAATCCTGATGGCTAATATCTGGGATTTAGATTAGTTGATTTTATAGTAGGAAACCTCTCCGAATTCCCTAATAATCTAGTAAAATACCCCGAAGTGAAGACACGGGGTCAGATAAGGTCAGAATAACATCGTCAACAAATAATCCAATCTTATGCTGTCGATTGCCCGCTGGTATACCACGTATCTTATCTGCCATCCGTATCATTTCCGCAAAGGGCTCCATTACCATTAGGAAGAGGAAAGGGGAGAGAGGGCAGCCCTAGTGGGTACCGTTAGTAATTGAAAAAGGGGAGGAGAGGGACCCATTTACCAATACTCTAGCGGACGGGGTAGAATAAAGAGCAAGGATCGCGTTTTTTATATGGCCCCGAAAGCCGGATTTATCTAGTACTGCTGATGCAAATCCCCAATGAATCCGGTCGAACGCCTTCTCTGCATCTAAGGTAAGAAGCAGAGAAGGCGTCGCCAATCCCCCAGCCTTTTGTAGTAGACCCAATTTTCTACGGGTATCATCTGGTGCCTCCCTGCCCTTTGTAAAGCCGACTTGGTCACTATGAATTAACATAGGCAAAATTTTCAAAAGCCTATGGGCCAGCAATTTTGCGTAAAGCTTTACATCGCAATTGAGGAGGGAAATCGGGCGAAAATTTGCTGGGGAATCTGTTGATTTCCCCGGCTTTGGTATGGTAACAATCATAGCTTGTAACATTTCAGATGGAAATTGTTCTCCGGCTAACACCTTATTAAAAAGCTGCACAAGATGCGATTGTAGTATAGGGGAAAACAGTTGATAGTATTCATTGGAATACCCGTCAGGGCCGGGTGATTTGTTTAGTTTGAGAGATTTAATGGTGGCTTCAACTTCAGAAACTGAAATTGGGGAATTCAATTCCTCAAGTTGTTCATTATTTAATGAAGGCAGTTTAACTTTTTGGATAAAAGAGGCAATGTTCTCTACAGATGGTTGAAATGTGGCGGGATCTTTGTTAAGATTGTACAACTTCGAATAGTATTGGTTGAAGGATTCCGCTATCTCATTTGGATGTGTGATTCTAGACTTTTTATCGGGGGCAAGCATATAGGGGATATTAATCTTTTGTGCTAATGGTTTTACTTTCCTCGCCATTAACCTACTCGGTTTATTATAAGATTTATAGTATGACAGTCGCATGGAGGTTAATTGGCGATCGTAGTCTATTTGGAGAGTGGAATGTATTTCATTTCTCAAGGACATTAAATTCCTGTGAAGAGTTAAGGATGGATCTAATCTTATTTGTTCCTCCAATTTAGCCTCCTCTTCCAGGAGAGTTGATAATTTGGCTTCTCGCAATTTTCTGAAATGTGAACTCTGTTTTAGCAATTCCCCTCTAATAGTTGCTTTGTGAGCTTGCCATAGGGTAAAAGCGCTAATATCCCCTGTATCATTGAGAGAAAAATATTCCGTTATCGCTGCTTCTGTATGTGGTTTGTATTTAGGGTGACGGAGGAGAAAGGTGTTATTTCTCCAAGTTTTTTGAGCACTAGTAGGTAAGATCTGGGAAATTGAACACGAAATTAGTGCGTGGTCAGACCACGACGTCGTTCCTACCGAAGATCTAGAGATCCTAGATAATAAAGGCCTATCAGCGAGAAACAAATCAATTCGGGAGAACGATCTATGTCTGGCAGAGTAAAAGCTATATTCTTTAGAATTTGCGTTTAAACATTGAAATGTGTCGTATAGCCGATTATCTCTTAGCCATCGCCCCAAGGAAGGAGCCAATACTCTGCTGGAACTTGAAGAGTCCATGCTCCTATCTGGTACTATGTTGAATTCCCCACAAATCATTAAATATCCCTTTTGCACACTACGCGCTTTTCTCAGGATTTTGTTTAGGAACCTGACGGGAGATTTATTGGGGGCGTATATATTAACCAGGGTCATTGCGACTGAGCCAATTAGACCTACTAGAAAAATATATCTCCCACCCTCATCAGTTAACACTTTCTCAACCTGCAAACCCAGAGAATCTCTAATCGCAATAGCCACCCCTGCTTTCTTTTTATTAGAATTAGCAAGCAGTACAGTAGAGAAACCTTTGTTAGCGAAATCTGGATGCTTGTTGTGCATAAAATGCATTTCCTGAACACATACTATATCTGTTTGCGAGGAACAAACATCCTTCCAGAGTGAGGATCTCTTATAAGGGGAGTTTAGCCCTTTGGCGTTAATAGACAATACCCTAACTGCCATCATAAAGAAGAGTACCTTGACGCTGAAAACATGTTAGAACATCTACATCTCTAGATTCTAGTGGAGGCTGATAGATCGGCATGGGACCATCAGGGAAAAATAACAAGAAAGACAAAAAGGACAAAAAAAAATCAAACATTAGGACTAATACAACCTGTGGAGTAAACATAAGTTAGTAAACAAAACTGGGTATGTCTGGTCTGGAGGAGGTTCTAAGGAAAAACCTGGACCAGAGAATTCGGGGGTGAACAGTTCGGCCTTACTCCGCCATCCCTATTGGTGATAGCGACTCGGCTACAGGGAAACATCGGCCAACATAGGTATTAAACTCAGAATCAGTCTCCCACCGTGGACTAATCTGGGGTCACATGTGTAGTAGTTTTCTTTCTAACTGGAACCGTCGATGAAGATCTTCCAGTGTTCCACGATTTAAGCAGCGACTCTCCTTCTTCAGGATACTTGATAATAAAAGTTTTCCCATCTTTATGTATCAGAAGTTTCAGCGGAAATCCCCACTTGTATGGAATCTGGATATCCCTCAGAACTCTGGTTATTGGTGAAAGTTGCTTTCTAGCTTGTAATGTAACTTGCGACAAATCAGCGAATATTTGGATGTCCTGGAACGGAGCTGGTAAGTTACGATTTTTCCTGATGTAGGAAACAAGCTCTTCCTTTATGCAGTAAAAGTGAAAACGTGCAATGACATCCTTGGACGCTGAAGCTGGAAGGTGTTTAGGTTTAGGCAGATGGTGAGCCCTGTCAATCAGGAGCAATTGGGGATCCTTATCTGGAAATACTGATTTGAGCATATCACCCAAGTATTGTTGCAGATTAGCCGGTGCAATTGCATCTGAGATCCCCATGAATTTCAGGTTAT
Source organism: Bufo gargarizans (assembly GCF_014858855.1). Lineage (NCBI taxonomy): Eukaryota > Metazoa > Chordata > Amphibia > Anura > Bufonidae > Bufo > Bufo gargarizans. The sequence goes on along the minus strand of NC_058080.1, from coordinate 629,489,687 downwards.
TGCGCCTATTTCTGTCCTCCAGGTCGGCCAATTTAGCTCTCAGCCCTGCGACTTCATCTTCCAGAGTATAATGCGCATCTATGAGATCATTATGGGAATTGGTTAGTTCCCCCATTTTGTGTTCAATGTGGTTCACCCTGGAACCCAGGTCGTCCACCGCAGATGTAATGGAGGAAGCTACTTGTTGCAGCTGCGTTGTGAGGGAGTGATGTACCGCCTGATCTGGTTGTGAGTTTTCTGACACCGCCTGATCTGTGCATAAAAAGTTTTGCAGGGGGTCTGCCGTCGCAACCACTGTCGCTGGTGCCTTAGCTAAAGCAGGGGAACGCGACTTATCTGGGGAAATATCGCCTCTCCTGGAGCCGGCTATGGTGTCACTCACCGGCAGCATGGTCACCATGGCGTCCCCTTGTTCTGGCTCAGTATCATCACGGAGCTCACTGCCCCTAGAATTGGAGCTCTGCGGCGTGTGGACTCGCTTGTCCCTCGTCTCAGAAACATTGTAACTGGCCGATGAAGGAGATGGACTTCCCCTGGCTGCATGAGCTGAGTAGCTTTCTCTCTCCTGCCGCGCTGGTGAAGAGATGGGTCGTAGTGGCGGGAAGCCGCCATCAGGCTCCTGGGCTGAAAAGAAGTCAGTGAGATGTCTAAGACCCGGACAAGACGCTTTCTTCCTGGTCATCATGTCACTGTGGAGGTAGGAGACGAGTCGGTGCCTCTGTTTCTCTTTTGCCAAAGTGCTTTAGGTCGCTTATCAGGGATTGTGAAGCGGAGCTCCTTCACCAAGCAGCCATCTCCGTCGGCAGCAGGCCACGCCCCCCAAGTAGTAGAGTAGAAATTGATGGGACCATTATAAATATCATTTTTCGCAGCATTTCAAGAGCCATCGATCTGTAGTTTTATTATATTATTTTGGGGTATGAATGACTTTTTTTAAATCCTTTTAAAAAAAATGGTGATTTGGTATTTTTTCCCTTTATTTCATTCACCATATGAGGTAAACATGGTAAATACGTACTGTATATATTTTAGTCGTTTGGCCATTTTCGTTGGCAGTGATACCAAATTTTGTTGTTGCTTATTTATTATTATTACGAAGTCAAATATCCTTAGCTTTCCATGTTGTCCATCAGTTACTGATCATTATAGGAATTTACCTTGGCATTTGGTTCCTATGCAAACAATAACAGTGAATACATTCAGAAAACAGTTACTATATATTACAGTATAGATAAAGAGAAATTCCCTTATTTCATGTCCTCTGCCCTTCTTTGTCTCTTTCCTTATTTGCTGGACTAACCAACTGTTGGAATTGACTTTCCCAATGTACAATGCTATATTGCAATGCTATACTTCAAAGTATTTCTAGCAAAGAGTCAATAATTGTGAGGTCATGGTCAGTCATAAAGTTCAAGTTAAAGAAAGATTACAAGAAAGGCCAGACTAATTCAAAACCTGGGTCATACCATTTCTGTCTATTTGATGCTAGATCAAAGGTGTCTTGTTGTCCATTAAAGAAGAAGTTAACATTCTGAATGTATGTGACTGTATAACAAAGACATACAGTATATATAAATATTAGGGATGAGCACATTTTCTGAAATTCGTTTTGGTTCTGATTCTATGGATTTGGCTGTCATCTTCGATTTGGTCCAGATATATTCATCCCGACTTGAAAGCACCCCAATCATCCTGCAAAGTCTTGTATGACACTATGGGGTCTTCTAGGACTGTATTTTTTTTTTAACAAGTGGTCCAAAAATTATCTCTTTTTGTCAAATAGCAGCAGTTTTGATGTTATTTTAATGAAAATATATATTGACCTGGAAAGTGAAGAAGCAATAGATTTTAGTACAATAGCTGTCAAAAATTATTATTAATTTTTGGGAGCAGCTTCTGTTTTGGTATACTGGGCAGGCTAGGGTAGTAGCAGCAGCACTTTTTTTTTAATTATAGCCTTTTATTTATTAAATATTAAAACTAACACAAAAATTAATTATTGCTATGTGTTCTCTATTTGCTGATGATTGATTTGATATATAACATGTGTGGGGGTTAGCTCAATAGTAGTAGGCGCAGCAGTCAGAGACAGTAACACAATGGCACGGTTCACACAGGGAATTGCCCGTTTTCTTTATTCTCGTCCACAAACAAAATATAAGGCCTTTACATTCAGGCAAAGATACAAAATAAATTCCTGCTCGGCTGAGCACTAACTAAACATAAAATCGCCCTTTCTATACGGGCGGCCTACTACCAGCCACACAACACAATTTAAAATAAACTCACAGTGTCCTTTTTGTTGCTTTAGCAGACTTCTGTAGCAATGGTGAAAGCCAGTCAGTTCAATCAGTCCCCTTAAAGCATTTCTCACGTCTCTAGCAATTGGTACAGTCTTACCAGTAGACTTCGGTGACCTGCTGTCCCTGGGGCTGGCATACCTGGACGATGCTTGGAGTAGGTCCTCTGTTGCACTGTACTGCTCCACGAGACTCACCAATTGGTCAGCAGTTGTAGGTCCTCCTTGTCCAATCCAGCGCTGGATCTTGGGGGGTACTGACCTGATGAACTTATCCAGGACAACTTTCTCTATAATTTGACCTGGGGTACTTTCCTCAGGCTGCAGCCATTTTCTCAGAAGATGGATCAGATCGTGCATCTGTGAACGGGGTGGCAAGCTCTCAGAGAAAGTCCAGTTGTGCACACGGCCTGCACGCACATGCATGTTTATTCCAAGTCGAGCAAGTATCTCATCCTTAAGTTTTGCATAATTTCTTGCATCTGGCTCACCCAAATCGTAGTAGGCCTTAACTGCGGTTCCCCAGTTAAGAAAGGCGCCACCACATCCGCCCACTGGTCGACTGGTAACTTTTCACGCTCTGCTACTCTCTCAAAGACCATGAGATAGGTTTCCACGTCATCTGTGGGTGTCATCTTTTGGAGTGAACTTTGTACCGCAGCCCGTGCTGTTGGTAACGCTCCCCGGCTTCCTAACACGGCAGCATTTTCACCGGTAAGTCGCAAAGCCGCCATTGCCTCACTCAGCACTGCCATTTTCTCCATTAATTGGCGATTCATCTCATCCTGCCTGGCCTGTGCCTGGTGCTGTCGTTTGTCAGCCTGTGCAAAGGCTTGCTGCTGCTGCAAAATCAGCTGTTGCTGTTGAAGAATAGCTTGTCCAAACTGTTTGCCAAAGTCCTCCATTACACCAGCCGTGAAGTGAACTGGCAGGTCTGTGCAACAAACTTTTTAGGTGTTTTTCTCTTTAAGACTGCATTTTTTGATCCATCTTTTCCTGGATTTCTGATATCTCACCCAGGTTTCCTAACAGCACAGTGCTGACTAGGAGGACATGCTGGGATGGGAGGCGCTGGGAGTCTGCCCTCACTTCTCCCTTATAGTCCGAGGACAGTAGACTAAGGCCTCTTTCACACTTGCGTTGTCCGGATCCGGCGTGTACTCCACTTGCCGGAGGTACACGCCGGATCCGGAAAAACGCAAGTGTACTGAAAGCATTTGAAGACGGATCCATCTTCAAAATGCTTTCAGTGTTACTATGGCAGCCAGGACGCTATTAAAGTCCTGGTTGCCATAGTAGGAGCGGGGAGCGGGGGAGCGGTATACTTACAGTCCGTGCGGCTCCCGGGGCGCTCCAGAATGACGTCAGAGCGCCCCATGCGCATGGATGACGTGCCATGCGATCACGTCATCCATGCGCCTGGGGCGCCCTGACGTCACTCTGGAGCACCCCGGGAGCCGCACGGACGGTAAGCATGCTGCTCCCCCGCTCCCCACTACACTTTACCATGGCTGCCAGGACTTTAGCGTCCCGGCAGCCATGGTAACCATTGAGAAAAAGCTAAACGTTGTATCCGGCAATGCGCCGATCAATGCCTTTCAATGGGCATTAATTCCCAATCCGACCTTGCGGCAAGTCTTCAGGATTTTTGGCCGGAGCAAAAAGCGCAGCATGCTGCGGTATTTTCTCCGGCCAAAAAACTTTCCGTTCCGGAACTGAAGACATCCTGATGCATCCTGAACGGATTTCTCTCCATTCAGAATGCATTAGGATAATCCTGATCAGGATTCTTCCGGCATAGAGCCCCGGCGACCAAACTCTATGCCGGAAGACAAGAACGCAAGTGTGAAAGAGCCCTAATATGTATAAATTAAATATATATTTACATACTTATGGGGTCATTTATCAAACTGGTGTATAGTAGAATTGGCTTAGTTGCCCATAGCAACCAACCAGATTCCACCTTTTATTTTTGACAGCTTCTTTTTGACAATGAAAGATGGAATCTGATTGGTTGCTATGGGCAACCAAACCAATTTGATAAATGACCCCATTAGTTCCTGCTCAGTGAGCTCTGCTCCTGTTCTCCCAGTTCTGGTAATGAACCAGATGTAGGGAGAGATACCTGAGTTAGCGGTAAGTGCTTGCTACTGGCAATGCAGGGGGAAGCTGTTATACGGTATATAGGGACTGTAATATGATGTAACTGTCCGTATATACTGACAAGTATATATACCGGTCTTAATTGTCTCTGTGCGGCTGGAGGAAGCCCATGCCTCTGCATAACTTTGGTGCTTCCACCAGCGGGCCGTGTGACAAACTTAAATCTACACCAGCCCCGTTGCTGGTATAGATTTAAGCCATTTTCTATGCAGGGCCGTCTTTACCAAGGGGCAAAAGGGGCAGCTGCCCTGGGCCCAGTTGCTCCTGGGGGGCCCAAGGCAGCTGCCTCTTGAGCCCTGCTAGCTACTGTCCTGGGTGTCAGGCTGTCGGCTACACAGGCATCATGATCGTACTGTGCTAATGATCTTAATTCTAGGACCTTAATGAGTTTTGCTTTAGGACCTTAATGACATCATTACCATGTGACCAGTAACCTAGCAATTACTGGTCACATGGCTATGAGTTCATCACAGGTCCTACTGAGTGTTCCAGAAGTTAACTGTGGAGCTTTTTTGTGTAAAGATTACATCAGAAAAAGGTGACAGGGGCTGTTATGTTAATATACTGTAAACTACTGTATAGTGGGGTGCTGTATACTGTGTGGTGGGCTGTATATTGTGTGGTGGGCTATATATTGTGTAATGGGCTGTATATTGTGTGGTGGCCTGTTTACTGTGTGGGGGCCTGTATACTGTGTGGGGGGGCCTGTATATTGTGTGGTGGGCTGTATATTGTGTGGTGGGCTGTATATTGTGTGGTGGGCTATATATTGTGTAATGGGCTGTATATTGTGTGGTGGCCTGTTTACTGTGTGGGGGGGCCTGTATAGTGGGGGGGGGGAGTGCTATACTGCTGTACTGTATAGTGTGGGGGGCTGTATCGTGTATAGTTTGGGGTGCTGTATACAGTGAGGTGTTGTATACCGTGAGGTGCTGTATACTGTGGGCTGCTATACTGCTCTACTATATACTGTGGAGTACTGTATAGTGTGGGGTGCTAAACTGCATACTGTGTGGTGCTGTATACTATAGGGTGCTATACTGCATACTGTGGGGTGCTGGGGTGCACTGTAACACTAGGGTGAGCCGAGCCCCGGTCTCCTTCCTGCAGAGCGGTGCCCACTTCCAGCCTGATCCCAGCTGCCCAGAGCACTGATCCTGAGCCGCTGGAGTCTTCAGAACTGGAAGTATTTATATCACTGTACTCTACCAGATATGTGGATTTTTTGTGTGTGTGTTGTGGTGGAGAGCGTGATTGCATGCTAAGGTGTGGGAAGGCGGGATCCAGGGGGCCCAAGTAAATTTTTGCCCGGGGTCCAATCAATATTAAAGACGGCCCTGTTTCTATGCCAAAAACTGGTTTAGAAAATGATGAAAAAGGTCAGTGCATTATTCTTTTATGAATATTCCTTATTTCACATGTATGATAAGATAACAGGTTCCAGAGCTATACCAGCTCCTTCATCAGATTGGCCAAATTCTAAACCCAATCAGGATGTGCTGCAGACTCTAAAACCCATGCTTTTCAGAGTGGTGTGCCTCTCATTGCACAACACATAGAGGTAAGCCTCTCCCCACCCCCCTTTACCATCGCTAAAAGTGGGTCCTTCCCTGGACCACGTCTCTCTGTAGAAGATGATAGAGGATATGGGCATGCCGACCCACACTCTTTCCTTCCAACCTCAGACCCCCTTTTCTTGATCTCTCGGAAAAGCGCAGTGAGTGGAGAAAAGTCATAGATTCAGTTTCAAAATGGTGTGCGACAAATTCTGCTACTGATATACACCACAAAAGTGCCATATATCAGTTATTAAATGAGCCATGTATTTAAAAAAATTCACTTCAACGGGGCCGCAAAAGATGCGGACAAGAATAGTCATTATATTGATGGCTGCCCGTGCCGTTCCGCAAATTGCGGAAGGCACACGGGCAGCTTCTGTTTTATGCGGATCCGCCGTTTGCGGACCGCAAAAAATGGCACAGTCGTGTGCATGAGGCCTAATACTGAATCTTCATTGTCAACCCGTTCATTTTAAGGTATCTGCTGACTTTTGTTTTCACCCTGTCATTTCCTATATCCACTTGATTGTAAAAGACATGCAAGCACTGCCCCTTTCAGTGCACTCTTTGGTTCCAAGTAGAGATGAGCGAATCTATTCGCAGATTTGTTCCGAATCTCCAATTTTTTAGGCACCGAATCAAACCCGAATCTTTTCTGGTTCGATTTGGACGAATCTTAAAAAAAGGCGCCCAGCACATAAGCAATCAATAGTGTTCTGTGACCACAAGGCATGAGTTAATTGCAGTCAGTTGCGGCCAAGCAATAGCAGTTTGCGACAGCAATGATAAAAGAAGAAACAGTTACACCTGACGCTGTATCAGACCGAGGGGACGGGCGAGGGAAAATGAAAAAATTCATAAACAATTTATGTAAATAGATTGGAGCTTTCATTAAAATTGTGTTTTAGAGGACTAGAGCGGATTATATACCAATTTCCAGGGCAATTGGAGCAACTTTCGTTTGGAACGATTCAGACCTGAACCGAACTTTTTGAAAAATTTGGCGAATCTGAAACAAACTGAATCTTGGAATATTCGCTCATCTCTAGTTCTAAGTAACTTACTTAAAGGGATTCTGTCACCTCCCCTAAGGCAAAAAACGATTTAAAACCAGCCATGCAGCACAGCTTACCTGGATTAGGCTGTGCTGTTCAATCTTGAAATCCGTCCAGCAGTTAGTTCAAAAAACGAGTTTGATCAATGAGGAAATGCGTCCTGAAGGTGCCCAGAGGGGCGTTTTTTTCTTCTGAGAGAGCCCAGTCCCGCCCCTTTTTCAGTGCCCAGCCCGCCTTCCTTGTATTTTCTAACTGCCGCCCCCAGCCTGCCACAGCCTCCCCTTCCTCTCCTCCCCCTCCCTCTTGCCGAACGAAGTCTCGCACAGGCGCAGTACCCACTGAGGGCTGCGCCTGTGCGATCATCAGGAGACTGAGGGCGGCAGCTTCATCTTCGTCACTGGGCATGCGCCGAGCCCAGTGACGTCCGATGCTCGCTCTTCCCTGCTGAGGGAAGAGCGAGCATCGGACGTCACTGGGCTCGGCGCATGCCCAGTGACGAAGATGAAGCTGCCGCCCTCAGTCTCCTGATGATCGCACAGGCGCAGCCCTCAGTGGGTACTGCGCCTGTGCGAGACTTCGTTCGGCAAGAGGGAGGGGGAGGAGAGGAAGGGGAGGCTGTGGCAGGCTGGGGGCGGCAGTTAGAAAATACAAGGAAGGCGGGCTGGGCACTGAAAAAGGGGCAGGGACTGGGCTCTCTCAGAAGAAAAAAACGCCCCTCTGGGCACCTTCAGGACGCATTTCCTCATTGATCAAACTCGTTTTTTGAACTAACTGCTGGACGGATTTCAAGATTGAACAGCACAGCCTAATCCAGGTAAGCTGTGCTGCATGGCTGGTTTTAAATCGTTTTTTGCCTTAGGGGAGGTGACAGAATCCCTTTAAAGGAAATGTGTCAACAAAAATTGTATCTGCCAGATAGTAACACATATCTTTTATTCTAATCTGTTTTTATTTTCTGATTACTGTTTTTGTTTTTTTAACTTCCTGAATATGATTATGGGGCAGCCATCTTGCCTGAGATGTTCTTAACAGCATTTAGATAGCTTTCTGAAAATTGCCACATGAGCCATAAATACATTGGGCAGGAGGGACCTCATTGTCATCTATGGGACAGTTTTCTAGGCATGCTCTGTGCCCTGTGCAGAGGTCATTGTACAAGGAAAGAATAGATAAGATTTGACAATCACCTACTGTGAATGGTGGATGGTGTGCAAAGCAGTAATCAAAGCAAAAGGTGGCTACTTTGAAGAACCTAGAATATGACATATTTTTAGTTGTTTCACACTTTTTTGTTATGTATATAATTCCACATGTGTTAATTCATAGTTTTGATGCCTTCAGTGTGAATCTACAATTTTCATAGTCATGAAAATAAAGAAAACTCTTTGAATGAGAAGGTGTGTCCAAACTTTTGGTCTGTACTGTATATAGACAAGAGAGGAAGGTTGGGAAGCACAGCTGTATAGCAGGTACAAGCAGAGTGCCAGCGGCTGTGGAGGCGATCCCCCTCCAAATAATAGGCTGAAGAAATTCCACGGCACTTCCAAGGCGTAAAATAGTAGAAAAACTTTATTCACCAGACCCGCAATGTTTCGATCCGCTTCCTGGGATCTTTCTCAAGTATATATATATATATATATATATATATATATATAAACCAAAAAGAGGCCCCAGCAGCACAAGACCAGAGATATGGGTGCAAGTCCTCTCAGCCGCAGGCTCAGACGGCTATAAATGAGTATAGTATCCAAAGGATGAGGCAGCAAAGGATCCACTTTTTTCATTTCATTGGGAGTGCTGCCTCATCCTTTGGATACTATATATATATATATATATATATATATATATGTATATATATATATGTATATTCCAGAAAATGAACTGCACTCCGGTAAATCATGAACAAATGACTCCTTTAATCACAAGCTTGAAAAAGGCTCTAGTATTGAGCCGAAACGTTGTACCGCACGGGTGATTAAAGGAGTCATTTGTTCATGATTTACCGGAGTGCCGTTCATTTTCTGGACTATTCATTGGGATGAGAAGTCTATTCCCTCAAGAGCGTGCACCCATTTTCTCATCATTTGCCAGTGCCGCCATTTTTCTCAGATATATATACACTCACCTAAAGAATTATTAGGAACACCATACTAATACAGTGTTGGACCCCTTTTTGCCTTCAGAACTGTCTTAATTCTACATGGCATTGATTCAACAAGGTGCTGATAGCATTCTTTAGAAATGTTGGCCCATATTGATAGGATAGCATCTTGCAGTTGATGGAGATTTGAGGGATGCACATCCAGGGCACGAAGCTCCTGCTCCACCACATCCCAAAGATGCTATATTGGGTTTGAGATCTGGTGACTGTGGGGGCCATTTTAATACAGTAAACTCATTGTCATGTTCAAGAAACCAATTTGAAATTATTCGAGCTTTGTGACATGGTGCATTATCCTGCTGGAATTAGCCATCAGAGGATGGGTACATGGTGGTCATGAAGGGATGGACATGGTCAGAAACAATGCTCAGGTAGCCCGTGGCATTTAAACGATGGCCAATTGGCACTAAGGGGCCTAAAGTGTGCCCAGAAAACATCCCCCACACCATTACACCACCACCTCCAGCCTGCACAGTGGTAACAAGGCATGATGGATACATGTTCTCATTCTGTTTACGCCAAATTCGGACTCTACCATTTGAATGTCTCAACAGAAATCGAGACTCATCAGACCAGGCAACATTTTACCAGTCTTCAACAGTCCAATTTTGGTGAGCTCGTGAAAATTGTAGCCTCTTTTTCCTATTTGTAGTGGAGATGAGTGGTACCCGGTGGGGTCTTCTGCTGTTGTAGCCCATATTTCTTTCCCATTCTGACATTTAGTTTGGAGTTCAGGCGATTGTCTTGACCAGGACCACAACCCTACATGCATTGAAGCAACTGCCATGTGATTGGTTGACTAGATAATCGCATTAATGAGAAATAGAACAGGTGTTCCTAATAATTCTTTAGGTGAGTGTATATATATATGTATATATTCATGTAAAGAAAAAAATGTCCGCACTCTCAAACACTTTATTCACCCCTGTGGTCGCAATGTTTTCAGCTCATTCACAGAGCTTTTTTTCAACCTATGAGCTGAAACTTTGTGACTAGTGTTTTAAGTTCAGCGTCCAAAGTCCAGGTTATCTAAGAATTCCGTTATGTATTGCACTACCACGGACCATAATTTATGGGGGAGGGCCCCTTCAGATTAACGGTCCCTAAGGACCATGGCATGGTAGGGGTTATCTCTGCTTTTTCAAGCAGAGTGTCAGCTGTATGCCATCCTGAAAGTGGAGGGAGAGTAAGACAGTGTGCACTTCTGTGTGGAGCCAGGAATACTTACAGAAAATCTGTCAGATGACGGATTTTCTGTAAACTCACTGAGAGCAACCTGCTGTGCATAGGAAGCACAGCAGGCTGTACAGTCGTGGCCAAAAGTTTTGAGAGTGACACAAATATTAGTTTTCACAAAGTTTGCTGCTAAACTGCTTTTAGATCTTTGTTTCAGTTGTTTATGTGATGTAGTGAAATATAATTACACGCACTTCATACATTTCAAAGGCTTTTATCGACAATTACATGACATTTATGCAAAGAGTCAGTATTTGCAATGTTGGCCCTTCTTTTTCAGGACCTCTGCAATTCGACTGGGCATGCTCTCAATCAACTTCTGGGCCAATTCCTGACTGATAGCAACCCATTCTTTCATAATGACTTTTTGGAGTTTGTCAGAATTAGTGGGTTTTTGTTTGTCCACCCGCCTCTTGAGGATTGATCACAAGTTCTCAATGGGATTAAGATCTGGGGAGTTTCCAGGCCATGGACCCAAAATGTCAACGTTTTGGTCCCCGAGCCACTTAGTTATCACTTTTGCATATGGCACGGTGCTCCATCATGCTGGAAAATGCATTGTTCTTCACCAAACTGTTGTTGGATTGTTGGAAGAAGTTGCTGTTGGCGGGTGTTTTGGTACCAATCTTTATTCATGGCTGTGTTTTTGGGCAAAATTGTGAGTGAGCCCACTCACTTGGATGAGAAGCAACCCCTCACATGAATGGTCTCAGGATGCTTTACTGTTGGCATGACACAGGACTGATGGTAGAGCTTACCTTTTCTTCTCCGTATATGCCTTTTTCCTGATGCCCCAAACAATCGGAAAGAGGCTTCATTGGAGAATATGACTTTGCCTCATCCTCAGCAGTCCATTCACCATATTTTCTGCAGAAGATCAATCTGTCCCTGATGGGTTTTTTTTGGAGAGAAGTGGCTTCTTTGCTGCCCTTCTTGACACCAGGCGATCTTCCAAAAGTCTTCGCCTCACTGTGCGTGCAGATGCGCTCACACCTGCCTCCTGCCATTCCTGAGCAAGCTCTGCACTGGTGGCACTCCGATCCCGCAGCTGAATCCTCTTTAGGAGACGATCCTGGCGCTTGCTGGACTTTCTTGGACTCCCTGAAGCCTTCTTAACAAGAATTGAACCTCTTTCCTTGAAGTTCTTGATGATCCTATAAATTGTTGATTGAGGTGCAATCTTAGTAGCCACAATATCCTTGCTTGTGAAGCCATTTTTATGCAACGCAATGATGGATGCACGCGTTTCTTTGCAGGTCACATGGTTAACTATGGAAGAACAATGATTTCAAGCATCACCCTCTTTTGCACAGGTCAAGTCTGCCATTTTAACCCAATCAGCCTGACATAATGATCTCCAGACTTGTGCTCGTCAACAGTGTCACCTGAGTTAACAAGACGATTACTGAAATGATCTCACCAGGTCCTTTAATGATAGCAATGAAATGCAGTGGAAAGGATTTTTTGGGATTAAGTTAATTTTCATGGCAAAGAAGGACTATGCAATTCATTTGATCACTCTTCATAACATTCTGGAGTATATGCAAATTGCTATTATAAAAACTTAAGCAGCGACTTTTCCAATTTCCAATATTTATGTAATTCTCAAAACCTTTGGCCACGACTGTAGAACAAAAATGAAAAATATAGATAAATAGAACCAATTGGAGAAATTGGAGAATTTTTCTACACAAAATAAATAATTAGCGTAAATTTTTAAAAAGGTGTCCATATCCTTTAAAAGTAGATTCTGACATGTAATTTTTGGGTTGCAGAAGTAGAAGTTGTAAGTCTTTAGTGCTTGAGGGGGCATATTTGCCCCACTGCGATGTAAAATGTATGCCAGAAGTAAAATCACACTTGAAGGGTGGGGGATCTGGGCAGATCTTTTAGGTCTCTTTCACACGGGCGTCGTGTGTGAGGGCTGGACAAGATGCGGGTGCGTTGCGGGAAAATGTGCGATTTTTCTGCGAGAGTGCAAAGCGTTTTAATGCGTTTTGTACGCACGTGAGAAAAATTGGCATTTTTGGTACCCAGACCCAAACCCGGACTTTGGGTTAGGTGTTGTGTAGATTTTATTATTTTCCCTTATAACATGGTTATAAGGGAGAATAATAGCATTCTTAATACAGAATGCTTAGTAAAATGTCCATTGAGGGGTTAAAAATAATAAACAAATTTAACTCACACAATCTACTTGATCGCGTAGTGGATCTGCTCTTCTTTCTACTTTCTTCAGGACCTGGCTAAAGGACCTTTGATGATGTCACTGCGCTCATCACATGGTCCATCACTATGCTGATGGACCATGTGTTGGAACATGTGATGAGCACAGTGACGTAACCACAGGTCCTTTTCATCAAAAAAGAAAGAAGAGATGCCAGGCTGAGCGTTCAAGAGGATTAAGGTGAGTTTATTAATAGTTTTTTTTATTTTTTAACCCCTCCATCACTATTTTACTAAGCATTCTGCATTAAGAATGTTATTATTTTCCCTTATAACCATGTTATAAGGGAAAATAATAAAGATCGGGTCCCCATCCCGATCATCTCCTAGCAATCATGCGTGAAAATTGCACCGCATCGGTACTTGCTTGCTGATGCTTGCGATTTTCCACACAGCCCCATTCACTTCTACGGGGCCCACGTTGCGTGAAAAATGCACAATATAGAGCTTGCTGCGATTTTCACACAACGCACAAGTGATGCATGAAAATCACTGCTCATGTACACAGCCCTATTGAAGTGAATGGGTTCGGATTCAGTGCCGGTGCAATGCGTTCACCTCACGCATTGCACCTGCATGGAATTCTCGCTCGTGCATTTTCCCGCGACGCACCAGCATCTTTTCCAGCATGTCACCCATAACGCCCGTGTGAAAGAGGCCTTAGAGATTTTGCACTAAGGGACAGAAGCTTCCAGACTGTTGTTCTGTGCTGACCTTGTTCTATATCTTATTGTTAAATTGTAACTTGACACATAGGTTGATATGACGTTGTCATTCTCGAATTTATATTTAACAGATGCCTTTCAGTGTCATAAAACCTCAAGGTTATTATTTCAGTTTATATATTTGCATATGATTGTGTGGAGTGCACTATGTTTTTCAGAAAACATTGAGGCACCTTGAGATTCCCAAATATCCTTCCTTCAGTGGCTAAGTGAAGATTTATTTTACAACCTATCATTGAAAGAAGACTGCTGCACTCTTTTAAATCTTTCAGCTGATTTATCATTGTCAGTTGTGAGTTTTTCACTGGAAAAAAAACGTCTTCAATTTGTAGTTAGGAAATTGTTATTTGCAGTGAGTGTCAGTCATGATTCATTTTTGAATTCATGTGAGCAATGCCTTTAGTTTCCCATTTCAATTTTCTACTGGACCTACATGCAAGTATAACTACGGCACCAGGAAGGAAAAGGACAAGCTTGTTTTTGTGCTGCTTTATAATATTTTCTTAGGAAGGGATTACGGTAAGTGGTGATCAGCAAAACATCCAAAATAAATATTTTATTTTGTAAAAAGAAGAATTAGATTTGTTTCTAACATGTTGAAATGTTCATCTTAAAAAGATAGAAACCACAAACACTCTATTATCAGTTCTGGAATACACCTATTCTTCTGAACATAATCCCATAGTCACTGCATAGAAACACATTTCGGCAGAGTAAATTTAGGAGGATAATGTAAAAAAACAAAAGGGGAATGTTTTTAGCTTTTTTGTTAGTGGAGTAGGATGTACAAAAAACAAGTGTATGATGTTTGCAACACTATTTATGTTGTTTGTATCATTACCAGCATTTTTTATTTACTAAGGAGCTGACAGATGTTTTGTGAGTGGAATTTCAGTCAGAATTATCAAAGAAAACAAACATATTCAGCAGCGCAACATACCCGCCTTTAGGGCAAACGTCCAATTTTCTTGGTACCTAATGGTCCAAAAAGTGGTGCTCGCGGATTGGTATCCAGGCCAGGGATTCCTTAATGTACAAGTAATTCAAAGAGGATCCACAGCATTCTTCCGTAGTCAAAAAATCTTTTCTTTTATTTGTCCAGCAGCATACAATAAATGCGACGTTTCGACTTATACAAGTCTTTATCAAGCAATACAAAAGTGAACAATATCATCTTTAAATAACCACAAGTGCAATGTGATAGGTGCCTCCCCCACTTAGGGGTGTGTTTCTAAATAAAAAACACCCTTACTTTACATAAATCATAATCATAGCGTACTCACACCAGGTGGCCGTCCGTGCGATGACCAGGCGTCCTCATCCTAAACTGTAGGTCCGCCATACATAACATGTTCCAGTGTGGCTGCGCCGCCAACGTCACATTTATTGTATGCTGCTGGACAAATAAAAGAAAAGATTTTTTGACTACGGAAATGTGCTGTGGATCCAGTCAGAATTATCAATCGCAAAAAGTGTACCCCTGCCCTTTGGTGGAGTAAAAAACTGGCAGCGCTTTTATAATAATTGACATTAGACTTTAGATTTAAAAATCAATAAGCTCCAAATGTAATAATTTGGTACATTTGCCGCAAAAATTTCTTAAAAACAGCAGACACCAAAAAGTGATTGTAAAAATGTTACCCTCATA
Organism: Bufo gargarizans; assembly: GCF_014858855.1. Lineage (NCBI taxonomy): Eukaryota > Metazoa > Chordata > Amphibia > Anura > Bufonidae > Bufo > Bufo gargarizans. Next base: position 629,474,615 of record NC_058080.1, on the reverse strand, counting down.
ACGCATTACCCTAATAACACATTACACTAATATACTGTAGAGTCTAAAGATGAGCCAAATTTACCACAGTGTCTGATGCTGGATAATCTGTGTAGTCTGAGTTTACATCATCTATTAGTTGCCTTAATTCCCACAAAAATTTTGTTGCACAATAACAAATATTAAGCTAGCCCTGTTGGATGAGACGTCTAAATTGAATAATATTGCGCAAGGCATGTACAGCAGTTTTTTACTTAATTTCACCAGGATTCTGTCATATTGTCCATAGTAAATCTGCATCTATGCGGCTTCCTCTGTTGGACTTTTCCTCTGGATGTTCTCAGAAGAACAGCGCTGCTGGATCTTTGAACACTTGCATCCGCGCTATATATGTAAAATGACCCCAGAGGGTTGTTCCCTGGTCCTGTGGCTCCTTTGGATGCCCCAGTTTCAGTGGAAATGCACAAAAAAAAGTGTAAATGTCCAGCAGGAGTGTTTTAAACATGTATTAAAAAAAGTAAAAAAATAATAATAATATTAAAATATGATAAAATGCAATTATGAAAATAAAAAATGTATATCAAACCGTCACCATTGCTCCCCTATTCACCAAAGCCTATACATATTATGTATCAAAATGACCGGCTCAAGATCGGGAACTCATTTGCATAATTCATTTTGTTGTTCATTTTCACATTTAAAAAATAAAAAGCTACTGTATAGCTGGAAAAAAGAGATTTCTTTTTGCAATTCCCCCTAAATAAAACAAAAAAATAAATAAAAAATCCCTAGAAACAAATTATGCGTCATGTAAAAAAAAAAATTGTAAAAAGTATTGTTTGCAAATGTTTTAGCACCTTTAAACGACCTTGTGTGCCAAATTGCATGCATCATTAAGGGGTTAATAATTCCACCATATTCCTGCAACCCACCATGAATTGAGCACTGCACAGAAGTCCTCTGACTGCACTATTTCTTGGCAATAGGTTCATCCTAACTCAACTGCAATTGATGGAGATTTTGTATGCCTTGCACTATATTCTTTCGGGGGTGCAGGATGCTTCTATGGTGACATTGTGGTGATGTGCTCCTTTTCTCCATTTCCACAATCAGTAATTTAAAGAGCTGGACCTCTAAATAAATGGATGGAATGTTATATATTTGCTTCTACTTGTAGTGCATTATAATGCTTTCAGAGTTGCCTCCCCAGGATTTGTTGCACACACGTAGGATTAGCTTGTTGTTTGCGTGAATGTTTATGGGTCTCACCTTTGGACATCGGTTGAATTTCAATATAGAACTGTTGAAAAAGATTATGTTATGCCGCATGGCAGGGAAAACGAAATGCTCTGCAGAGTCGGAAATGACTTTTTGACTCCATTTGTTTTCTCTTACACTCTCTGTCAAAGTCACATTCTTGTCTGTATGACAGGTTTTGTATGCTGAATGAGAATGAAAGACAAACAATGCATGGCCATACAATCTTATGCTTGAAATTCTTTTATTTCTTTTGCAGCTCGAAACAATGGAAATTAAAACCCATTTTGTCTTTGTTTTAGAAGCCATAGTAAAGTGAGCCTATTTCTATTCATAGTAACAGCATTTAAGGAAAATGGATACTCCTACAATGGGCCAATATGCATCAGAAATGTCTTGAAATGGTCCAAAATGAAGCTTATGTTTAACAATGGGCTTTATCGTGTGGAATGTTAATTCTACAGTTAAATGACTGAAATGCCATACGGAAGACAAGGATTGTTCATTGGTTTTTCTTTCTTCTTCAATCACAAATTAAATATATTCCACACCATTTACAACTTAATGTTGGAAGACTGCTCTGTTTCCACATACGTTTTAACTCTTACATTTCTCCACAGAAAGGATGACGTCTTACTGACATAGAATGCTGCTTAGGAATGCAGTAAATCAGTGATAGAAGAGAATATTTTTAATATAAAGAAGTGATCATATTAAGACACTACATCCCAGAATTACTGATAATTGGGTGACCGGATAAGTAATCGATTTATACTGTTTCCAACATGATTATACAGCACAACCAACAATTTTGCCTAAGTGTAAGAACTATAGGGGTCATTTATTAACCTTAAATATGCCTATATTAGGTGTATTTCAGGCACACACGGTTATGGGTAGGCCCATCTTATTCATCATTTTCTACTCCTGGTTTAGACCTCTTGCACCCGACAGTATTTACATTCCATTTCAGTTCCATTTTTTTGGCGGACTGCATACAGAACCGTTTATTTCGATGCGTATGCAAAAAAAACCGGAAGGTACTTCATGTGCATTCCGTTTCCATATTTCAGTTGTTCCGTTCCGCAAAAAAATAAAACATGGCCTATTATTGTCCGCATTACGGACAAGGATAGTACTGTTATATTAAGGGCCAGCTGTTCTGTTCTGAAAATTACAGAATGCACACGGTTTTCATCTGTATTTTTTGCGGATCCGAATACATACGGTTGTGTGCAAGAGGCCTTAGGGGTAGAAAATAGTTAAAGGTAAGACAGCAAGGAAGCTGCCTTACATTTAGCAGCAGCGCTGGATGTGCCGAAGTTCTGTAGAAGCTATCATCATGCTTTATTAAGACCGGCTTGTAAAACACTGGTAAAATTGACCTCTATGTTCATGATAAAGATATCTTCTGTAGTGCAACAGCACTCTGCAAGCATAGACTGTATAAACTAATGCTATAAACACTATAAAAAATGAATATGAGTGAATGTATTTTGATTAGTGATGGGTAAATCGATTTGTGCTGCTACGTATTCCGATTCATTCATCACAGTAATTAACTTGCTGTTGCAGGACTCTACCACTTCCAACGTTAAATCCCATTGTTTATTATGCGATCAAAATAAAATGGCCACTGGAACTCAGATTCGTTATTGTTTGTGACACATTTCACAATTGATTGTGTTTATGCAGGCGCCGATTGCTACTCACAGTTTTCTTACGAGACCAGCAGCCATTTTATTTAGATCGCATAGTGAACAATGCAATCTAACAGAGGTCCCTCTACAAGTTAATGTCAGGTAGTGATGTTGGAGGTAACACCATACCAACAACAGGAGGGAAGGGAAAAGGAACTAGGCTTCAAAGCTAGGGAAAGCGGAACGGACACCTCCTATGGAAACCCTAATCCTAGCCCTGACTCCTATCCGTATGAACGGACCTTGAGGGTAGGAATGTTCATACACTGGAACCTGAGACCCTGGAAACCCTTAATTGCACTGGGCTTGAGACGGCCTGTTCCTTCCAATATGAAAGAACAAGCATCTGCCTGAGGCATAGTAACAAATGACAGAGGAAACACCAAAATATAAAAGGGAATGTAACACTTAACTTCTGAAGTAAATGGACGAGCAGGAACTCAGAAGAGGACCACACACCAGCACTTCCAATACCAAACTGAAGCTATCGGGGCGTGGCCTGCACGCTGATGGCGCCGGTCGCATAGCGCATCTGCTCCGGACATAACATTCTTCCAGCAGCTCACAGCTACTACTCCTGAGGTATTTCGCATCTCTTAGAAGCCTGATATACTGCTTTAGGCATGGGGAAAGTCAGGAGGCGTCCTGCCCTGGCCAAACTGACCGAATTCTTCGGCAAAGCAGCGCCAGCCGAATCTGGACAGAGAGGGACGCCATATCCGGCCTGCATGCGGGAACGCCAGTGCCATCTGCGTGTTACTCTGCTGATAAGCGCGGGACTGAGAGGGAAGTGTCATGGCTGACGGTGGGGGAAACCCCCAGCCGTGCGGTGCCAGGAGATGGTAGGGTTACCCCTTGGCCGGGACCACAGAGTTAGGGAGCAGGTCAGCTCCTATTGCGTCCCTAACGCTGACCCTGTCTCCTATCTGTATGAGCCGACCTTGGTGGTAGGAGGACTCATACGCCGGAACCTTAAAGTCCCTACAAGCCCTCAAGTCGGCCCTGTACTAGGGGACAGAGTGAGACGACCTGCTCCTCCTAGGCACGGGGGAGCAGGAGTCTCAACGGCCAAGCAACACAGGGGAATACAATAACAGACTTATGGCAGTGACAGGCAAATGGGACCAACACATCACTCACCTGCCACAGACAACAAACCCTGGATCCCATGTGCAGGTGCTGCAGTTCAGACACCAACGAACACAGCACACACCAGACATCCCACAGGAACCCAGGACCACAAGCTGCACTAACATAAAACCCCACACACACCTAAATAACACAGTGAAACATAGAAATTCCCAACAGAGGTTTATGACCAGAAGGATGGTCCCCACCAGGCAGATGGAGGAGACAGGAGGCTGCTCCAGCCAGCATGGCTGAGAGCAACCTACTGAACCCAGCCAGGGACTGAGGCTTTATAGGCCAAGTGGCCACACCCCACGGTCAGACTCACCCAGTGACTCACAGACACACTGGGAAGGGAATTAACCCTTCCAACACCACAGAAGGGAAGGGAAGACAGCAACTTAAAGGAACAGTGTCCACACACAACAAACACACTGTGCCCACCAATAAAAGGCACACCTAAAGGAGAGGTTGCCAGGTGCAACCGCATGCCTACCGCAGCAAGCTGCCTAACACCGCTCAGGCAGCGCTGCTGCCACATATCCAATGTTGCCAGCGGCAACCACACCTAGACCGCAGGCAACTGCATGCGGCCACAAGAAGTCACGACCATGACCAAAGGTCGTGACAGGAAGCCCTCGATTCCACCCATCTAACAGCAGACATCATGCGCTCCATGCTGGAGAGCTTACGTTCCTTTATGAAAGAGGACATGTTGGGGCTTCTAAAAGACCTCAGAACAGATATACAGAGCATCGGGGAGCGAACATCCCACATGGAGACCAAAATGGCCAAATTTGCCTCCTCCCACAATACTCTAATAGATGCCCATGAGGATATGGAGGAAGACATATCCAAATTAACGGCTAAACTTCAAGACCTGGAAGACAGACATAGACGGAATAACGTCAGAATTCGCGGAATTCCTGAGTCTGTGGAAGCGAATGAGCTGGAGCATTTTTTGCAACAACTTATTAAAGCCGCACTGCCTGAAACTACTGAAAGGGACTTGATTATAGACCGTATCCACAGACTGCCTAAGCCTAAGGGTCTCGATCCATCTCTGCCACGTGATACCATTGCCAGGATCCACTTCTACACCATCAAAGATGCGTTCCTGGGAGTCCTGAGGCAAAATCCAACTCCGACGGAGGACTTTAAGGGTATTGCGGTCTATGCAGACCTCTCTGCAGCTACTCTCACAAAAAGAAGGGAGTTTGCCCCGATAACAGCTACTCTACGGCAACATCAAATAAAGTATCACTGGGGTTTCCCAGTGAAGTTACTGGTCACTTATAATGGCGGCTTGCAGATCTTCAATTCACCGCAAGGGGCGGTAAAGCGTCTGAGCGAATGGGGTATCATGAGTGAAGATCATCACAAAGCAAAGGAGCCCACCTCGCGTCCAGACAGGATTCCTCCAGATCTGGACGTTGCTTGATATGTGAGTTTCCTCCGACAAGGGGTAGTCGATTGACTGATCACAATTTCCAATGTTAGTCCGTAGTAAGGAGCTAAGTTCGTCTCTTTTTTGCCCCTACTGGACTTGTTCTATAGGTCCCTAGACCTACATTTATCTGGTCGGGCCAGTTAGGCCTTAATGACCACACTACAGTTAACGTTTATTTTTCTATTTAATTTGCTTTGTTTTATTTTTTTGTTGGTACCAATGCCTATCATGTATGTAGCTCGTGCTGAGTATGTGTTAGCCTCAGATGGTTCCCACGTGATATTGAGGAGTTATGCGACACAAAGTCTTTCTGTGCATGAGAAATGGGGCTGAAAGTATTATCCCTTAATGTGCGTAGTCTGAACTCCCCATTCAGACGTACACAACTTTGGTCAGAAGCCTCTAAAGCTAAATGTGATGTCATATTATTGCAGGAAACGCATTTGTTGGTCAAAGATGCATTCAGATGCAAACAAAAAAATGTTCCAGTCTTATTTCACTTGCATACTAGGAAAAAAAGGAATGCAGGGGTACTTATTGGGGTAAAGTCTGCAATCACCTTCTCCTTTAAGAAATGTATAACTGACTCGGCGTGGAGATATGTCATTTTACTGGGTACGTTGGACAGTAAACCGTTCACTTTGGTGTCTGTCTACGCCCTTAATGTCGGACAGGTGGCCTTCTGCAGGAGGCTGTTCAATAAAGTGGAGAAATTGACGGAAGGAGAGGTCATAATGGGAGGAGATTTTAACATTCCGGTGAATGCAACACTGGATTTTAAGTCTGCACAAGGGTGTCGTCGTGCAGAGCTTCAATCTACACTGTATGAGTCTGCGTTTCATGATATCTGGCGTTACCAGCATAGTAATGAGTGTGATTTTACGTATATATCTACCGCACACCTATCTCAGTCTCGCATTGATTACATTCTAGTCTCGAAAGCCTCCTGCATAGGGTCGTACGGTCCGACATTGGGGGAGCGACCTGGTCAGATCATGCTCCAGTTAGTATTGTTGTAGATGACGGTGTTCCTGGCCTACCCAGACCGCAATGGAGAATGAATACTTATCTGCTCAAATGTCCGGATAGGGTCAAAGGGATTACAGACACTATGCAGGAATTTTTGGCATTTAATGATCCCCCTGACACCAGTGTAAATACTCTTTGGCTCACGCACAAGGCATTTATGAGAGGGGTCCTGCTGCAGCTAGCGGCGAGAGTGACTAGAAACAGATATCAGGCAATACAGGATGCCCTTATTCGCTTGCAAAATGCGGAACAATGTCATAAAATAAATAATAATCACATTACGTTAGCATCTGTTCAGGAGTGTAGATCTGCACTGAGAACTATCCTCCTTTACCGACAAGAAGTAGGGATGAAACGGTTACAGTCCAACTTTTATCATGCTGGGGATAGAGCAGGTGCGCTTTTGGCGCGCAGACTGAAAAGTAATAAAGCTGCAGCTAGAATAACAAGCTTAAAATACAAAGATAAAGTATTTACCCACCCACAAGAAATAACTGACGCCTTTGCGTCGTACTAGTCCTCCCTATATAATCTGCGGGCGGACGGTAACACCGTACAACCATCCATGGAGACAATCTCCGCGTATCTGGACTCCCTTAAGCTACCCAGAGTCTCTGCAGATGAACTATGCGGTCTAAATAGGCCATTCACCCCAGAAGAGATTTTAAAAACCATTAATGCCACTCCGTCTAACAAGGCCCCTGGACCTGACGGTTTTCCAGTGGAATATTATAAAACATTTCACTCCACACTAATCCCCTATTTACCCAAACTGTATAACTCATTTCTGCTATCGGGGAATATCCCCCCAGAAATGCTTAAAGCCACTGTAGTCACTCTGCCTAAGCCAGGGAAATCCCCGGATGCCCCTGAAAACTTCAGACCAATCTCCTTACTGAATGCTGATCTCAAGCTGTTTGCTAAGTTACTCGCCACTCGTCTCAGCACTGTATTACCAGCCCTGATTAATCAAGATCAGGTTGTCTTTGTGCCAGGTTGGTCCAGGGCCCCCACGATCTTTGTATCCTTAGACGCTGAAAAAGCGTTTGACAAAAAGCACTGGGGGTTCCTGGACCAGACTCTCAGGAAATTTGGGTTTGAGGGCCATTTCCTGCAAGCTATCTTAGGACTATACACGGCGCCAAGCGCGAACGTTCTAGCTTCGGGTTTTTTGTCTTCCCCTTTCTCAATTACCAACGGGACTAGGCAGGGCTGCCCGCTGTCACGCCTGATATTCTCGCTAGTGATGGAACCTATGGCTGAGAAAATGCGTAGCTGTGCGCGGATGTCAGGGATTGCAGTGGGGAAGTACTCGCACTGCATTGGATTGTATGCTGATGATGTCATTCTGACGCTCGCTAACCCTTTAATCTCATTACCAGCTGCACTAGAAATTTTGGACCAGTTTTCATCCGTATCATATTATAAGCTGAATGTTAGTAAAACCAATGTACACTCAATTAATGTACCTGCTAGCATGCATCAAGACCTTGGTGAAAGGTATCCTTTCAACTGGGCATCTGAATCAATAAGATATTTGGGAGTGGAGCTATCCAGCTCATTACCAGGCACGATTTTGCTTAATCATAAGCTATTAAGGTCTGAACTGCAAAAAGACTACTCCAAATTTGGCAAAGGGGTACTCTCATGGATAGCTAAAATTAACATAGTAAAGATGCTGGTGCTCCCAAAGATCTTGTACATATTCAGATGTATCCCGTTGAAATTCCCTAGGGCTTATATTAAGCAGTTGCAGGATGACATGATGGGGTTCACTTGGGGAGGTTCTCATCCCAGGATCAGTAAAAGTGTGTTATTTCCAGCTCTCAGGAAGGGGGGATTGGGGGTTCCTGACCTCTACAGTTTTTATTTGGCCAACTTATTGGATCAGTCAATGGAATGGTGGTCCCCATCCTCGCCACATCAATGGTTAACAATTGAGGAGGTTTATGTTAAGAGGAGATTTTTTCAGTCGCTGACGGCAGCAAACTTACTGAAACCTTTTCTTTTCCCCTTTCCACTAGATACGATGCAAGCTTCTATATTTGCCTGGGTCCATGCATTCAAAAATAAAGCACCCTTCTCTATAGAGAAGAAGCAGGTTCCTATATCAGTCATTGAGTACCACATCCCCACGCTTCAACTTACAGGTTGGCTAAATTATGGGATAGATACTTTGGGGAGCCTGTTTGAGCATTCTGTCTTACGTTCCTTTGAGTCTTTGCATCCTAGCTTTAACTTACCGAACTCTGTATTTTACCAGTATCTTCAGATTCGTCACTTTCTTTCAACACTCACTTTAGATATAGAAGTAAATGAGCGAGATCCACTTAGCAAGATTCTCTTATTTATTTTTTTTCTGTTTGTTTTTTACTGGAGAAGTCCTGCATTCAGGATTTTTTGTCCTCTCTTCTTTTTTTTTTTTTTTTCCTTTATTATTTTTTAATTATCATACAAAAAAATACATACCAATATTCCATTTACAATACTATAAGATCCAAAAGTCCGTCAATTCTAATTTTTTAACCATGGTTAAATATAATTTCATGCAAGTACCGATAATTATATACATATTGACTAAGTCAAATAGAGGTCTCACTACCTGGGAAGAAAGCAGGGCCCACCTGGCATCAAGAGCTTTAATAATACAGATTAAAAAAAAGACATCTTATTTAATATTGTTATCTCTGTACGGGGAGGGAACAGAGGCCCGCGGCCCGGGCGGCCCGCCAAGCAGCGAACACGCACCCCATACGGCCTCCCTCGAACATAAGTAAGCACCACCGACAGGATCAGCGCTCGTGTGGCGAATCATCTGGTGCTCGCGTACACCCTGCGCGGCAAGCTCACAGCGGTCTTTAATCGCACACTTCCGTAAAGCCGAAGAAAGACAGGCGGGGGTCCAGCAGTCTTCTATCACAGTGGTATAGAACCCACTCACGTGTTTTACTGTCTCATCCCCATATAGTTAAGTTAAATATTAATGCCCTGTTTAAGCATAACTCGCATGAGTTTACCACGATGTCTCGTGGAAAGAGAACTCGAGTCAAATGTCGCTCAGCAATCTCCGGCAATTGAGAAGAAAAGCAAAACCAACAAGCACTGTCTTATTAAGAGAGCAGAGCCCAACACCGACTCCAATTCATTAAGAGAAGACAGATGGTAGGACCCAGCCCACACATGTGTCGGATCACTGCCCGTAGTTAAAACTCATGTCAAACAGGAAAAAGCCGCATCCCGGGTCGCGCCCGATGCCCGGGCCCCCCAAGATCCCGAGCCCTGAACCCTCACCCATATGTTACTCAACATTTTAGATAGGTCAAAAGTTTACCGATATCTGATGCTGGTGAGTCCTGCCAACCTCCAACGTTTCTAGAGATACTCCAATACTCCATTATGACTTCACGCTCTACACTAATACATTGCATACAAAAAGAAGCTGGACTAATTGGATCTTCCCCAGAACCCCCCCACCATCCCCCCCCCCCCCACCTTGCAGACCAAAAAAAAAACAAAAAAAAAAAACCTAATTAGTTAATCGTATCCCAATCTTTCCACAGTTTATTCCACTTTAAGTAGGATCCTCTTTGTTTGTACAAGATCTTCTCATAGCTTTTCACCTTCTCAACCAAGCCCAGCCAATTATTACAGTCTGGGGCGGAGGAGCAAAACCATGCTCTAGAGATGAGAAGCCTAGCCAGAAACATCACCTTGATCAACAATCGACCATTTATGAGTTGGTAATTGACCTCCGATAAATCTCCCAGGACCCATATCCTGGGAGTAAAGGGAACAACAATGTTGAGTTTACGAGCCAGATTGGTTTGAACCGATCTCCAGTACCTGCTCACCATTGGGCAGTCCCAGAACAGATGTAAATGATCTGCCTCGGGTTCACCACAGCGTGGGCAATCAGAGGAGGTTCTAAGTCCTCTCCTATGTAACCATATAGGTGTCACATATATTTTGTGCAAAATATTAAATTGTACAACAGTGTGGTTAAAATTATGCGAAACCAATTTTAAACTTTCCCCTATATTCTCCCAGTTTGGAGAGCCCGTCTCTGAAAGCAAAGATGACCAGGCTCTCTGTCCTGGTGAAAAAACATCCGAAAAAAACTTTTTCATTAAGTGTCTATAACAGTAAGATACTTTAATTCTCGTGACAATTTTCTTGCAAATTAAATCATGTAAAAATTCAGGAGTATCTATAGTAAGAAGATAGCGATTCGCAGTGCTAGAAAGTGCAGACCTTAGTTGAAAGTATGCATACCAAGCCACTTCACCTAAATTTGCCCCTTGCTTTAATTCCGCAAGTGGCAAAATGTGTCCACCACTGACCACTTGATGCAGGTACTGAACATTCTTGGTCCTCCAATACCGGCTGCAACTCAAATCATTTAAATTCAAAAGCTTTGGATTATGCCATAATGGAGTGCAAATAAGTGATGCCCCAGCTCCACACCAGTTCCTTATATTTCGCCAAGACTTTGTAGCCATTCTGCAGAAAAGTGTGTACCCATTTAGTACATTTGATAAATAGTCAGACTCAAGTACTGTAAAAAAATCCACGAAGCCTGAATCTTTCACCACCCTACTGCAGAACTGGCTATTTTCCCACTCATTAAACAAGCAGAGTTGAGAGGCCACAAAATAGCCCCTAAAATAGGGGAGGTTAAGACCTCCCCGATTATAGGGCATGGAAAAATAGAGTACCTTCAATCTCACACGCTTCCTCCCCCATATTAGATCATTAAGCATCCGCTCTATCAATCTGAAGTACTTATCTACAATCCATACAGGCGAATTGCGCAAAATATAAAGAACCTGGGGCAGCACTACCATTTTTATTAATGAGATTCTGTCCGCTCTCGCTGACAGGATTTTTTGCCATATCTTAATTTTAGCCCTCAGCTTTATCAACAGAGGAAGCAGATTAAGTTGTAGATATTCCTGGGGTTTGGCAGAAACTGTTATCCCCAGGTACTTTATTGAATCTGAGATCGTTAGCTGGTTATCCCGTTCGCCCCGCAGTTCGTCTATAGGGAGAAGGACGGTCTTCTCCCAGTTGATCTCCAGACCGGAAGGACCGGAAAAGAGACCAACCAGGTCCATTATACGAGGAAGAGTAGTGTCTGTTTGATGCATAAAAATCAAAATGTCATCTGCATAAAGTGATACTCGATCATAATTCCCCATTGTGCCAAAACCAGCCACCCTCGGATCCTGCCTAATACTAGCCGCTAAGGGTTCAATGTAGATATTGAATAGCAGGGGGGAGAGAGGACAGCCCTGACGGGTGCCTCTTCCTAATATAAAGCTCTCTGTTATCATATCATTGATCCTTATCCTAGCAACTGGGGAGTTATATAGGAGCTGTACCATCGCCAAGAATCTTGGGCCAAAGCCCATTTTTTCCATCACCTCCCAGAGAAAGGTCCACTCCACCCTGTCGAAGGCTTTGACGGCATCCAACGACAGGATGGAGCGGGCGCCGCTCCCCGGGGCTGAATATTCATGAATAGCCTATGTAGATTGTGATGGGTGCCCCTCTTTGGCATAAAACCATTTTGATCTGAGTGGATAATAGTGGATATAACCCGCGAGAGCCTCCTAGCCAAAATTTTTGATAATAACTTAACATCGGTATTTAATAAAGAAATTGGTCTATAGGAGCTCATTTCTGCCGGGTCTTTATCCTTTTTCGGAATTAAAACAATAAGAGCCTCCATCATGGAGCATGGTAAACCCCCTCCCTGTATTGCTTGGGAAAACACCTCTAGCAGCTGGGGGAGGATCGTCTCACCATACTTACGATAAACTTCATATGGAAGACCATCCAGTCCTGGCGATGAGCTCCCCGAGATAGACCCCAGAGCCTCCTTGAGCTCAGAGAGAGACAACTCCTCTTCCAAAAATTCTATTTGGGCTTCATTCAAAGTAGAAAGTGGAATCCTCTCCAAGAACCGCATCGCCAGTTCGGATGTCATACCGGGAGGGGATCTGTATATCTGAGCAAAATATTGTAAAAAGGTATCCCTAATCCCCTCTGGATTTGTTATAGTTTCCCCCTCTAAGTTACGGATTGAAGTGATAGATTGATTTTTCCTATCTTGTTGTGAGATTATTCTTGCTAGGAGCTTACCAGGGCGTCCGGACTCCGAAAAATATTTAAGCCCCTTAAAGAATACTCTATGATTTGCTTTCTCTACCAAATACTTCTCCAAGCAACAGCTAGCCTTCTGCATCTCTTCCCTGTTGTATTCCGTGGGTTGGCTGGTAAAACGCTCAGTTGTAGATACAGCGATCTTAACCAGTTCCTCCTCTTTTCCCCTAAATGTTCTCCTTGCTGCAGCAATCTCACTTATGAAGACCCCTCTTATATATGCTTTCAGGGCATCCCATACTATGTTGATGTTAGCAGAGGGAAAGTTCACCTCCCAAAAGGAGGATATCAGTAATTTAATAGGCTGAGGATTCTCCATAATGGTAAGCCAATATGGGTTCATCTTGAATCCTAGCCCCCTTCTATCCTTATTCTCCCCCGTGCGAACCTCAACTAGTACGGGTGAGTGGTCCGAAATGGTTCTTACTCCGTATCGAATCTTACTGATATTACTCAGGTTGCTCTCATTGGTGAGTGCTAGATCAATCCGAGACATTGCTCTCCCCCCCCCTACTAACGCAAGAGTATACTCTCTTTCCTCCGCCAAGGTGTTCCCATATATCTACCACTCCTACTTCTAAGCAAAACTGGGGCACCAAAGAGTTACAAGGGTTCCTCCCCCGATCTGCATCTAAAGTGAGTCTATCCTTGTTGGGGTCCATAACCGCATTAAAGTCCCCCATCAGGATTAACCGACATTCTGATCTATTTTCAGCAAAGAGCAATAGCTGAGTCAATGGGTACATTGAAAATGGAGGGGGTATATAGAAGAAAGCCAAAATATAACTGTGGCCATACAGCTTACCGTGTAGGAAAATAAATCTACCCTGATCATCTATATGGGATTTTATAAGGATGAAGTCTACAGAATTATGAATCAAGACTGAAACGCCCCTGGAAGATCCGCTGAAGGTGGAGTGATAAGATTGAGAGTGCCATCCCGTTGCCAGACGGCGCAGGGTTTCTTTAGTAAGATGAGTTTCTACTATACAAACAATTGCTGGAAGGTATCTTTTTACTGCATCCATGATGGCTTGCCTTTTAACCCTTTCCCCGAGCCCTCTGGCATTCCACGATACAATTCTAATAGACATCAATCAAACAAAACAAAAAAAAAAACAAAAAAAAAAAAAGACCCCGACCTGCAAGGTGGGTTCCCAACCTCTCCCATCCCCCCTCTCCATTGATCCGCCCGATCTAGTCAGTGAACCTCTAACCCCCGGCCGTTCTCCCCCAACCTAGCCCCGCCTCCCAGCCATCCCTTCAAACATGATAGTACACAGTTTCAAATGCCCGTTTGGTCAATCCAGTCTGACGCTTGTTGTGGTGTCTCAAAAAACAGGGAAGTCCCATTATAGATCACTCTTAATTTCGCTGGATACTGTAGAGAATATTTGATATCTTTTAGCGCCAAACGCTTCTTTATCTCTATGAAATTACGTCTTTTTTCCTGAGTCTGCCGCGCAAAGTCAGGAAAAAAGAGCAACCTGGAACCCTGATATTCAATGGGTGTACATTCTCTGGCTCTTCTTAATATCATATCTCTATCAGCGGACAGTAATAGTTTCATTAAGATTGTACGCGGCGGCCTCCCTGGAATAGGTTTTCCTCCTGGTATTCGGTGGGCTCTTTCTATTTGGAACATAGAATAAAAATTATCGGTGCCTAGATTGTGCATGACCACATCTTTAAGTTGTTCCTCTAGCTACCGGCCCTCAGCCCCTTCTGGGAACCCAATTATACGGACATTGTTCCGCCTTGACTTATTCTCAAGATCCTCTAGCTTGTGTTGTAGCACTTGATTTTCTGAGGCGAGAAGCAGAGTTTTAGATTTTAAGGTGGCTATATCGCTTTGCAGGGAAACAACAGTTTTTTCCACATTGAGGACTCGGTCACGAATCTTTACTAAGTCTTCTCTAATTAAAGAGATGTCGCTCTGCACTGAGCCCAATTGAGTGGACATCCCCTGCACCAGAGAGCCGTTGTTTTCCACGGCAGAAAGGATCTTATCCAAAACAAGTGGATCATATTCTGTTCGCGTTTGTACAGGGAGACCCTCCTCTACCGCTTCCTGATCTGCCTCCATTGATCCATCCTCAGAGGGTTCCTCAAACTGGGGTGTTTTAGCATTTTTCTTCACGTTAGCAGAGAGTTTAGTTTTAACTGGATTTTTTTCATTAAGGAAGGGTGATTTCAAAAACTTATCGATCTTGTTTTCTGGTGTTTTAGACCCCAATTTGGTTGCCGAGGAGTCCACTGATCGTCGCTTTGGGGCCATTCTCTTCCCTTTTTTCCCCCCTCGTTTTCTCCCTTTTTTATTGATTTTTAATTTCTTTATGTTCCCCTTTTTTTTTTTTCCTTCCCCCCTTTTTCCCCCCCCCTTTCCCCCACCCCCGATTCTCCGCACCTCACCCTTTCTTTCCTTTTTCCAACTTATACTCTCCTTTATATCTCCTTATAACTTATCTCTCACCTTATTTTCCCCCCTTTTAACCCCTTCCTCTCCTCCTCTCCTATTCCTCTTTTCCTCCCCCACCCTCTATCCCCCCCCTACCTAACCCCACAAAAGAAAACAGGAAAGGCAGGAAAAGTCTGGGCAAAAATACGTCCTCCCAGCAAACACAGGAACCAGCACTGTATAAAAAAAAAGTAAAATCAACGGAGGCTGTATTCTCACGTGTCCAGGAGTGACAGGCAGTCCAAAATTGCAGGGAGACAGCTGAGGAGAAGCAGCAGGCAGAGCAGGAGAGCCGCCGGATCCAGAGGCAGGGAGAGGACGAAAGACGAGCCAGCCAGCAAGGGAGGGAGACAGGAGGTCACCGGAACAGCGAGGCAGCCGAGGTCATACACAGAGCAGGAGAGAAGACCGACCGACAGCAGAAGGAGAGCAGAAGGAGAGCAGCGGAGGGTCCCGGCAGAGCGTCCAGCAACCAGGCACCCACAAGCGGCAGGTAAGACGATCCAGGAGCCAGCTCACATACAGCGCAGGGCAGGGACGCCGCTCAATACATCAGCGCTTCGGCATCAGCTATTCAGCTGATCGGATGTGTCGGGAGCTTGGAGGGAGGAGGCCAGCGGGGGAGAGCGAGACGTGCTGTGTTCACGTCATCACGCCGTCCATCGTTTGTCCTCTCTTCTTACCAGGCACGATTTTGCTTAATCATAAGCTATTAAGGTCTGAACTGCAAAAAGACTACTCCAAATTTGGCAAAGGGGTACTCTCATGGATAGCTAAAATTAACATAGTAAAGATGCTGGTGCTCCCAAAGATCTTGTACATATTCAGATGTATCCCGTTGAAATTCCCTAGGGCTTATATTAAGCAGTTGCAGGATGACATGATGGGGTTCACTTGGGGAGGTTCTCATCCCAGGATCAGTAAAAGTGTGTTATTTCCAGCTCTCAGGAAGGGGGGATTGGGGGTTCCTAAATTATGGGATAGATACTTTGGGGAGCCTGTTTGAGCATTCTGTCTTACGTTCCTTTGAGTCTTTGCATCCTAGCTTTAACTTACCGAACTCTGTATTTTACCAGTATCTTCAGATTCGTCACTTTCTTTCAACACTCACTTTAGATATAGAAGTAAATGAGCGAGATCCACTTAGCAAGATTCTCAGTGTGGGTGTCCATCCTCATTTCAGCCTCTCTTATTGGTATTCTCTTATGCAATCATCAGCAGGAGAAAATAAAAAACCTTTCATGTCCAGGTGGGAGACTGAAATGGGGAAAGAATTTACACTGGATGAATGGATTGACGCCTTATTTTGGTCCATCAAATCCTCGAAATGCATAAACCATGCTGAGCAAAACAGAAAAATCCAATTGAGATGGTATCTCACCCCAAACAGATTAGCTCATACCAATCCGGATTACTCACCATTGTGTTGGAGAGGGTGCGGTCAGGTTGGTACGCTGTATCATATGTGGTGGAGCTGCACTGCCTTAACTCATTTCTGGGCGTCAGTGTCAAAAATAATAGAAGAGGTTACAGGGATCAAGGGGATACTGACCCCGGAGTTGGCGATTCTTAGCATCGGTCTAGGGGACATACCTAATGATAGCAGGAACATAGTAGCTCATATCCTGTCAGCAGCTAAAAAAGTGATTGCTCGTCAATGGAAAGGTTTACAGTCCCTATCAACTAGCGAAGTCATTGGTTTGGTTAATTACCATATGCAGTGCAAGTGCACCTTTGCCTCCTCTATGAAAAATAGAATAGCAACACACAACACATGGTTACTTTGGTTGTCCAGCACATATGCGGTTCCACTCCCGCACTACCTGCTTTAGATTTGAGGTATACATATAATGTACACTTGCACTTGAGACGTATTTCCTTGCTATACTGTGTAAGAAGCGCTAGACCTAGTGTTTGTACTTACGGCACATGCTGCATACTCTGATTGTATATTCTCGTATACACATTTTGGTACCTTCTGTTATTCTTTATTTTGTATGTAATATTATTTATGTTCAGTATGCATAATTTTTAAACTGTCTCATTCACAATTTACCATTCAATAAAAATTATTGA
The DNA here is from genome assembly GCF_014858855.1 of Bufo gargarizans. NCBI lineage: Eukaryota > Metazoa > Chordata > Amphibia > Anura > Bufonidae > Bufo > Bufo gargarizans. Next base: position 629,457,373 of record NC_058080.1, on the reverse strand, counting down.
TAAAAAAAAAAAAAAACTGAAGCTATCAACCGCATAGCATGATGGGTGAAGCCAGACTGAATAGAGGAGTTAGAATGACCACTAAGCTACACCTGAGACAAGAGGTGTGCTCATTACCAGCAACAACACTGAAAACAAGTGCAACCAAAGAGGCTGTCAGATCACATCACGTGCAGCCAGTCTCTTACATCTTCTGACACCTGTCACGTTAGGGACCGTGACAGTTAATTACTCTAATGAACAAATTGAATTCCTATGTAGTGGTACAAACTAATTCACTCATCACTAATTTTTATCAAAATTATTTGTGCTCTGCCCATCCACCACTGCAAGGTGATCTCTTACTGGATGGGAACCTATTCTATGATACCTCTCTCTGTGACAAATGACCTCTTATTTAGGGAAAATAGGCTCTACATATATACTGTGTCTGCACAATTTGTTACAACCCTCTATGCCAGCAAGCCTCCAATGAATTCAGGAAGAACAGACTTTTGATTTGTGCTATATAGATGTCTGTAGTCTGCTCTCTCTGAATTCACTGGAGACCTGCTGACACAGACAAAGGTAACAAATGAACAAATGGGGTAGACACAGTATACATATGGAACCTGCTGCCCCCTAAATAAGAGGCCATTTGGCACAGTAAGGTCACTTGGCCATGGTGGATGGGCAAAAATAATGTTGTTCAAAATATATTTGCTAATTACCTCATATTAATTTTATATAGTGAATGTAGCATTAGTTCATATATTATATGTTTGCAGAGTGCTGTTGCATTGCTTCTGTTACTACTAGGGAGTTTCTTTGTTCAGAATCGTCACAGTTACAGAATAGGGGAGTTACTGTAATGACCGGCGTCACACACAGGGAGGAAAACAGGGAAAGCCCTGCCCAAGGGAGAGGGAAAGGTGGTGACCCCTAACTCACCTTGCGGCTGGCACCTGACTGCTCTGACGTCCCTAGACCGGTTCCTCACCTGTGCGGCGATCACGTGCCTAAACCCTGGCTTTCCCTCAAATGAGCCCTAGATAGTGAACGGGCCGGTGGGATCGCTAGTCCGCACCACTGCACTAAGAGGGAAACACCAGGGAGAGGACAGACAAATACAAACAAACACAAACACCCAGGTGGGCGACCACAGCAGTCCACAAATGTCCAACAGGGATCCGGAGGGTATCGTTCTGAAACAACCATCCGAGAACGCAGCAACACAGCTCCAGTGGGTCAGAATAGATGTCCAGGCAGGAAGCTCTATCTCTGGCAACCAGAGAAGTGTGAGAGAGGAATATAAGGAGGTTTGGGAGTGCTGGACAAGGAACAGCTGAGGAGAAGGAGCTACGGATCCCTGAGTGAGCCAAAAGGGTTTGCAAAGCAAACCCAGAAAGCTACCATAAGGAAAACAGTCCTATCTTAAATAGAGCGTGCAGCCAACCACTGCGACTTCCTGACCCCGGGTATAACGGAGTCAGGCGTGGTTCTCGATACCCTCGTGACAGTTACAAAGAGTGCCTCTTAGGGTTGGAATGGTCTAAAGGTGTACTATAGGATCCTCCGATGAGTCAAAGCTCAGACATAATAATGGGCCCCTACTAAATTTTAACTAAATGGACAGACTGTATGTGCAGCCAAAATGAAAGAGCTGTCACCATCATCTAATCAAGAAAACATCAGTGCTTCCTACTGTCTATGTCATTGCATGTAAAGTATCGTTAGCTATTGTCATAGATTTTATGTCAATATAACAGAGTGTCCACATACAGGTGGTCATTTACTAAATTATATACGCTAGTTTTTTGGGCGTATATCTGTGGCAAATTGCAGCGCAAAGGTCAAAACGCTGGTCTTAATAAATGACCCCCACAGTACTTCTCAACTAGGGGCTCTGATGCGCACATGTCCTGTATGTACAGAGGGTGGGCTCTCAGTATCATCTCCTCTGGTAGGCCAAGGAACTTCAGTCTGACACTGGTGCCTCTTCCTCCAGATGTCCTCTTCATTGGAATGAGCACTGTGTAATGTTGAGTTTCTCCTGTGTTGGCACTGCATAGATTTTAAAGGGGTTATCCAAGTTATTTTTTTGTTCTTTCTATGTTCCTAACTACGCAAATGTAACAGCTTTCCAATTAACTCACTTTATCTCCAGTGGCTGGTTTCTCAGATTTCACTGAGGGTCACATGTTCCTGCTCTGATAAAGGTAATTTACAAGCCTGTAAACGAGACGCCACTGTGCTGGCCACGCCCTGCCGTCTGCTCTGTCCTAGGATTCTTAACCCCTTCAGCTGCACAGACTAGCTAGCTGCAGCAGTCACAATTCTGGGCATAGAAGCTGACAGACTAGAGAAAGCATTGCACAAGAAGGTAGGGGGAAGATTCTGTGTGTATTAGCAGTGTCATTATACAGCTGGGACTTGTAGTCCTACACATACAACATGCTGCTGTGTCTCCCAGCAGGCAGACGTATCACTCATGGTAGCTCTTGTATTCACTCCCTTAGCAGAGCAGGGGAAGGGGCAGAGATTGTTTTTATTGCATGTAAACAAAGGGCTAGAAAAAAAACAGGAAAATTAGGAAATATATTTTTTTTTTGCATAAAACTTGCTTAGCTTAGTTATATATTGCTGCCCATCAGATTTTCAGTGCTATATATTTTTTTTCATAACTCGGACAACCCCTTTAAGTATTTATTTCCAGGTTTCCACACAGATAACAGCTGATTCCTGTGGTTCCCAGCAGAGAGACACTTTGTGTTCAGCTTATTGACTTCCTTTTTCTTCTTTCATCTTGTTATTCTAGTACATCTCTTATTCTGATTTTTTTTTATATATATCTGTTCTTACAAGCAGATCTAAGCTGAGGCAAAATATGTGATCTCAATTATTTGGTGTCATTGTGTCACGGCCATGGCCATGACCGTGACTCCTCAACCGCAAGCGGTTGCCTGCGGTTTGTTATTTGGTGTTCAATCACAGGTGAGGGCCGCTGGTTTGTGGCCTCACTTGTGGTTGCCGCGGGCAACCTGTTGTATGAGTTGGTTTCTGCAGAGCAGCCTGAGCGGTGCTGGGCAGCTTGCTGCATGGCATGCGGTTGCACCTAGCAACCTTTCTGTTAGGTGTGTGTGTATGTATGTCTGGTGTGCACTGTGTTTTATGTTACGTGTGCACTGTGACCTTTCCCTTCACTGTGCTTGTCCGTGGCAACGTTTGGTCGTTGTTGTACATGTGGTGGCAGTGTCCCGGCCTTCGGGCTGACTCCCAGGACATGAGTTCCACCCATGTCGTTGCCTGTGGCAACAGCCACAGTGTGTGTTAGTGAGTTGGACACTTGCCCTTTAATGTGTGTTTCCCTTCTCTGTTGCTGGAAGGGTTAACTCCCTTCCCAGTGTGTGTGTGTCACTGGGTGTGTCCGACTGTGGGGTGTGGCTTCTTGGCCTATAAAGCCTCACTGTTTTCCCAGGTCTGGAGGTTGCTTCAGCCATGCTTTGCTGGAGCAGCCTCCTGTATTTTCTACCTGCCAGTGAGAGCCACCCCTGTGGTCATAACCATTATTGCCATTATGTTTATGTCTTCTTGTGTGTGATGTTGTATGTGATGTTCTGTTGGGATCTTCCTTGTGATTTTGTGCAGCTTACGGTTCTGGATTCCTGTTTGCACAGGCATCCAGTCAGCAAGGCTGTGGCAGGTTGGTGGAACTACTAGTTCGCCTGCCATACCCGTAAGGCTGTATGTGTTCCCCTTTTCCCAGCAGCTTGGCCATTGAGACTCCTGCTCCTCCGTGCCTAGGAGGAGTAGGTTGTCTTACCCTGACTCCTAGCTAGGGACCGGACGGAGGGTAAGTCAGGGCTCCTAGGTTCCTGCGCATGGGTCCTCCTACCTTTAAGGTCGGCCCATGCAGATAGGAGTTAGGGTCAGGTTAGGGACGCTGTAGGAGGTGACCTGCTCCCTATCCTGTTGTCCTGGCCGAGCAGCCATAACATCATCTGGCATCGCACGGCTGAGGATTTCCCCCCCATCCTCAGCCGTGACAGTATGACCACAGGGGTGGCTCTCACTGGCAGGTAGAAAATACAGGAGGCTGCTCCAGCAAAGCATGGCTGAAGCAACCTCCAGACCTGGGAAAACAGTGAGGCTTTATAGGCCAAGAAGCCACACCCCACAGTCGGACACACCCAGTGACACACACACACTGGGAAGGGAGTTAACCCTTCCAGCACCAGAGAAGGGAAACACACATTAAAGGGCAAGTGTCCAACTCACTAACACACACTGTGGCTGTTGCCGCAGGCAACAATATGGGTGGAACTCATGTCCTGGGAGTCAGCCCGAAGGCCGGGACACTGCCACCACATGTACAACAACGGCCAAACGTTGCCACGGACAACCACAGTGAAGGGAAAGGTCACAGTGCACACGTAACATAAAACACAGTGCAAACCAGACATACATACACACACACCTAACAGAAAGGTTGCTAGGTGCAACCGCATGCCATGCAGCAAGCTGCCCAGCACCGCTCAGGCTGCTCTGCAGAAACCAACTCATACAACAGGTTGCCCGCGGCAACCACAAGTGAGGCCACAAACCAGCGGCCCTCACCTGTGATTGAACACCAAAAAACAAACCGCAGGCAACCGCATGTGGTTGAGGAGTCACGGTCATGGCCATGGCCTTGATACATTGTCTTGAAAAAATTGTATTTTTCCTTAAGTAAAAGACCACCTTCCTTTTTATTGACCCTAATCTCAAAATGGGACAGGGATTTTGCTTTTCATTAGCACAATGTGCAACTGTTTTACATATTAATGTTTGCCACTACAGTACACGTATTTTGATTATTGGCTTGGACTGTATATCCCAACCAAAAGTCATGAAATGTTTTTGGCAATACAGTTCACTGTACACATCTTCAAATATGTCCCATCATGTGATGGCCTTCTCTCTTTTTCAGAAGGTATCATGTATCAAAAAAGCATCTGTATTGCCCATAGCATCCAAACAGTTTGAAAATCTAAGCAACATTGATTGGTTACTATAAGGACAATATTTCTCTGAGACTATTTTGGCTAATCAGATTCTTTTCAGATTTTTATTTTCAGGTTTTAGATTGTTTTAGAATCTCACCAGTCTTAATTATAACTAGAAATATATGATCAATTTTTATTAATATCATACAGTGCGTAATCTTTAATGAGTTAGAAAATATCAACTTAATTTCAAAAGTTAAGCAAGCAGTTGAAATCTTGATATACTATTTGTCAAGCTATTGTACATTTGTTTTGCTTTCTGCTTCTGCTCTGAATAAAACACATTAATTAACTTGAGATTGCTGTCTTCTTATGCCGGCTAATCAAACATCTGCTCAATACATATGATTCAATAAATTTGGTGGACAGATTGCAAGAATACAAAAGAAATGTTTGAAGCAATAAATTACATATCTCCAAAAATCTACAGCAATGCAATACATGCACATTTTGTGAACAACACTACTGACATATCTGGGAGGGAAGATACAGTATATCAACCAGGCAAATAAAAAAAAACTTAATGTAATGCAAAATATGCACATTTGCAATATAGACTAATTGTGTTTTTGAGGTGTTTCCCTTGATTTAAGAAAATTCACATATCGGGGTGAGCGAATTTCATGTTATGAAATTAGTTCACGTTTTGTTTGGTAGTAGTAAAAGAAGAATTGTATTATGGATTCCATTACCACGGACCATAACGCAATTCTTTTAGAATTCCTTTAGAGGCATTCCGTTATTCATTCCGTCATAATAGAAGTCTATGGCCTTCATAACAGATCTGTCCCTTTTCCGTTATGCAGGAGAGGACTCCCCTGCATAACGGAAACGGGGCGGGTGTGTTTTGGAGCCCATAGACTTCTATTATGACGGAATGAATAACGGAATGCCTCTAAAGGCATTTCATTATGCATTCTGTCATAGAATTGCGTTATGGTCCGTGGTAACTGAATCCATAACGCAATTCACCTTTTACCACCAAACGAAGCGTGAGCAAATTTCAAAATATGAATTTGCTCATCTCTATTCACATATATTAAAAACATTGGGGGTCATTTATTAAAACCGGCGTTTTAGGCATGCAGCGCCAGTCTAAATGTAAGCCAGCTTTCATGCTGGCTTACATTTAGACCATTTTCTATGCCTGAAACAGGCATAGAAAATTATAAATTAGACGGGCCTGCATGGCATTTCCGGATTTGCGGACACATTCAAGTGAATGGGTCCACATCTGTGATGAGGAATGCATACGACTGGTGACCCATGCATTGCGGAACCGCAGTATGCGGTCTGCAGCATGGGCACGGAGCCCTTACATTCAGAGCCCTTACAATCTTCCTCAAAAAATTATCTTAACTCAAACACTTTTCCACTATATGACCCTTTGATTCACCATGTTCATTTGTCGAGTTACTACTCAACTGCCAACATTTCATAGTAGGCTGATTTTAAATAGTGCAAGTATAAAGCTGTAGCCTGCTTTCACTGAATTTTTAATTCCATCATTTTTTATTACATTTTTCAGAAGAAAATATAGAAGGATCCAGTACAATAAAGTAGAATGAAGTGGTCACAGTCACTGGATATAGACACAATACAGTTTGTACAACCACTGAATGATATGTAACATATTTTGCAGTATTAGAAAAGGGGTGGTAGACATATCCACATAGAGAAGGAGTAGATATATTAGTATCAATAGTTTCAATAACATCAGATTTATTAAACAGAGTCAATAACTGTGTTTGTCATTAGTAATAATTATCGGTATGATATCATCTTCTTCAGTAGGACATTTGGGCACCCGCTCGGATGCAGCCAACCTGCTTCCACCAAATATTGATTGAGGCCTGCAATATACCTGCTTCCACAAAATACTGATTAAGGAATTTGATATACCTGCTTCCACAAAATACTGATTAAGGGGTTTGATATACCAGCTTCCACAAAATACTGATTGAGGGGTGCGATATACCTGCTTCCACGAAATGCTGAATAAGGGTTTTTATATACCTGCTTCCACAAAATACAGATTGAGGGTTGCGGTATACCTTCTTTCACCAAATATTGATTAAGGGGTTCTATATACCTGCTTCCACAAAATACTGATTAAGGGAATTAATATACCTGCTTCCACCAAGTATTGATTGAGGCCTGCGATATACCTGCTTCCACAAAATACTGATTAAGGAATTTGATATACCCACTTCCACAAAATACAGATTGAAAGGTGTGATATACCTGCTTCCATAAAATACTGATTAAGGAGATTGATATACCTGCTTTCAAAAAATACTGATTAAGGGGTTTGAGATACCTGCTTCCAAAAAATACAGATTGAGGGTTGTGATATACCTGCTTCCACCAAATATTGATAAACGGGTTCTATATACCTGCTTCCACAAAATACTAATTATGTGAATTGATATACCTGCTTCCACCAAATATTGATTGAGGCCTGCAATATACCTGCCGCCACAAAATACTGATTAAGGAATTTGATATACCTGCTTCCACAAAATACAGATTGAAAGGTGCGATACACCTGCTTCCACAAAATACAGATTAAGGGGTTTGATATAACCGCTTCCACCAAATATTAATTAAGGGGTTCTATATACCTGCTTCCACAAAATACAGATTGAGGGGCGCAATATATCTGCTTCCACAAAATACTGATTATGGGTTTTTTATATACCTGCTTCCACAAAATACTGATTGAGGGGTGCGATATACCTGCTTCCACAAAATATTGATTAAGTAGTTCTATATACCTGTTTTCACAAAATACAGATTGAGGGGTGCGAAATAACTGCTTCCACAAAATGCTGATTAAGGGGTTTGATATACCTGCTTCCACCAAATATTGATTAAGGGGTTCTATATACCTGATTCCACAAAATACTGATTAAGAGGATTGATATACCTGCTTTGACCAAATATTGATTGAGGCCTGTGATACATGTGCTTCGACAAAATACGGATTAAGAGGATTAATATACCTGCTTCCAACAAATTGAAGCCTGCAATGTACCTGCTTCAGCAAAATACTAATTAAGAGTTTCTATATACCTGCTTCTACAAAATACAGATTGAGGGGTGCGATATACCTGCTTCCACCAAATATTGATTAAGGGGTTCTATATACCTGCTTCTACAAAATACAGATTATGGGGATTGATATACCTGCTTCCACCAAATATTGATTGAGACCTAAGATACACCTGCTTCCACAAAATACTGATTAAGGGGTTTGATATACCTGCTTCCACCACCTCATATTTCTAAACAGCAATGGATCTTTGTAGAATTGAACACCTGTGACGACCACGTGTAATTGAATTTCCTCATGCCAGCCCACACATATCCGCCACCAACCAGCACAAAAAATGGTCCTTGTCTTATGTATATACAGCGGCATAAAAGGCCTTCTCTGTCAGGTGAATGCCTAGTTTTGGGGGCCTGTACTGCAGTGGCCTACAGTAAAATTGTTAGTCAGTGACCGCCTAATGTACCTCCAGCCACATAATCACTAGTTCTTTTCTGTCAGGTAAATGCCAAATTTTGGGGCCTGTACTCCCATGGCCTAAAATAAAATGTTTCTAGGCTCCAGCAGGGCACCTTTTTGAGAGTTTTCCTTTAAGATGCATAAAAATGGCCCTTGGTATGTTACTGTCCATGTTGTGGGACTATTTGTGCACTTCTAGTAAGTATTTGGTGGCTGCAAATATGACCTGAAGGTTTTTCAGGTTTGCCTGCCATTAAAGTGAATGGGGCCTGCCGCGAGCCTCCCTAACGATGTTCGTCCATCACTAGTGATCAGTTATCAGTACTAGTGTTGAGCGCGAATATTCGAACCGCAAATATTAATCGCGAATATTGCAACTTCAAAAATTCGTGAAGATTTAGATTATAGTGCTATATATTCATTTTTACGAATATTCTATATATTTTTTATTTATTTTTTCATCTGAACCCATGATCCCTCCCTTCTTCTTGCTTGTGGGCCAATGAAAAGGCAGCAATGTCTTTGTCTGAGCTTAGCAACATCCCTAGCAACCAATAGGAAAGTTGCCTACCCCTTATTACATAAAAACCTCCCTAGCAGCTATTTTCTAAAGTTTATTGCAGTTATGGAAGAGGCAGCAGTGTCATTGCTGTGCTCTGGGCTTTGTTTTATTACATTAGACAGTTAACTTATAGATATAATTCAGATAGTTAGGGGGAGATAGTCAGTGTAGGTTAGATTGATTTATAGTTTCTGCTGTCCATACATACATGCTACAGACATAGTGCTGTGATGTCACAAGTTGCACGTATTGCGAAAAAATATGCACATCATTAATTGCCAAAATATATTGGAGCACTGCTATATCTGCTTATAAAGCTATTCTAATGTTCTGCCATGCCAACCATTTTCTCCAGTCTCAGGAAACTTATACCAGCTTGAAAAATGTAGCATAAGTGACCCACGCCTGTATTTCGTGTGCATTACGCAAATATTACATTGTCGATTTTTGCAATCAAGAATATAACCTTGAATCCTCCAATTCGCGAATATATGACAAATATTCTACAAAATATTAGCAAATTTGAATATTGCTTCTGCCGCTCATCACTACTCAGGACCTTACGTGGCTAGCAGCGATGTGGACCGGGTATGACGTGTCTGGATCAGTGTTGGACACAGAGCTTGTATTCTCTGTGCTCGTCGAACCTCGCATGGACATTTCTTAAGCCATCCACGCAGAGGACTTCAAGACTTTATGGAATGATATTCATAAATCAAAGGATGAGGTCACGTTGTAGGAAGTGGACAATTTATTCCAATGTCTTTACTTGCATTTCTTCAGACACTTTAGAACTCACTTATCAGCAACACAGCTCATCATAGAATGAGCTGGAGTCGGCTTGTTTGCTGGACTGTCGTCCAGTTATCAGCCATAACCCATACATTTCTCGATCCATATTCATTACCCTTGTGGTCACCCCGACACTGGTCGTCAATCCATTCTTGTTGATGAAGCACTTTGTTTTTCCAGTTTGTCTTTTAAATCTTGTGGTTCTGCCCCTTCTGTGTTCTATTTTATGTGTGTTAATATCCTTTTTGTTAAATAAATGTTTTTTTCTCCCACCGTTCAAAAAAACGAACAATTAGTTTGTGATTTGGTAGCCAAAAGCAGGAGTGGGTACAAAACACATAAGACATGCAACTATTCCGTTCACGTGTCATCTCTATTTTGGATCCACTCCTGTTTTGTTTTTTTGGCATTAGCAATACTTATGGATCCAAATGCTGACCATGTGAAGGCGGATGCTCAAAAGACAGGGTTTGTTTTTTGCGGCGAACCGCGAATCGACTTTTTGCAAAATTCACTTTTTCTCTGAGAAGGGCTTAGAATTGTATACATTTTTTAAAAAAATTTCAAGAAAATTTCCAAAACAGGGCCAATTCAGTTTTGAAGTGACTTTGAGGGGCTTCCATGAAATAAACTACTCATAAATACATCCATTTTATAAATTACACCTCTTAAATTATGTAAAACTGATTTTAGAAACTTTGTTAACACTTTAGATGTTCCACAGGTATTAAAGCAACATGGAGGTGAAATTTAAAATTTTCATTTTTTTGTGTAGATTTTCCATTTTAATCATTTTTTTCCCCTGTAACACAGCAAGGGTTTACAGCACATCAAATCTCTATATTGATTACCCTGATTTTGCATTTTACATGTATGGGCACACAACAGGGCTCAGAAGGGAAGAAGCTAGAATGGTTTTTGTGTGCTGTGCTGCTTGTGGAGAGACCCAAAGATATCCCTACAATGAAAAACCCAATTGTGAAAACTATTTGAAAAATACAACCCTAAAGAATTAGCATGTAGCTGCAATCTCTGAACAGGCATTCAAACACGTCTGTTCAGAGATAAATCCCAACTGTCCAGGATGTTTATAGTCTATGGACAGTGGGTAACTGGTTAAAAAGGGCAAGAATTGCTTAAAAAGATAAAAGAAGTCCCACTTATCTCAACATCTGATGCTTCTTAGGTTTTACATAGGAGCTAATCACTGGCCGCAGTAGTAATCAACCTCGGTCAGTGATTCTTTGTTGAGAGGGACTAGAAAGAATCAAAATGAGAATGGTGAATGATCAGTAAGGTGAGTATAAATTATTTTCATTTTTTAATCCCTAAGGCCTCATGCACATGATAGTATTTTTTCATGGTCCGCAAAACGGGGTTCCGTTGTTCCGTGATCCGTTTCTATTTTTGTTTCCGTGTGTCTTCCTTGATTTTTGGAGGATCACCAGACATGAAGGAAAGTGAAAAAAAATCTAAGTCAAGTTTGCCTTGCAAATGATAGGGAAAAAAAACGGACATGGATCATGGACGCGGATGACAATCTTGTGTGCATCCGTGTTTTTTCACGGACCCATTGACTTGAATGGGTCCGCGAACCGTTGTCCGTGAAAAAAATAGGACAGGTGATATTTTTTTGACGGACAGGAAACACGGATCACGGACGCGGATGAACAACTGTGCATTTTCCATGTTTTCAATGGACCCATTGAAAGTCAATGGGTCCGCAGAAAATCACGGAAAATGGAACAACAGACACGGATGCACACAACGGTCGTGTGCATGAGGCCTTATTGACATGGCGATTTTCCATGTTTGTGCTTTCAATTTTTATTCCCTGCCTTCCTGGAGCCATAACTTTTTAATTTTTTTGTTCACATAGCCATACTGTATGAGGGCTTGTTTTCTGTGGGACAAGTTCTTCCTAATGCCACAATTCATTTAATATTGTATATATTATTGTATTGTATATTGCATGTAATAGGAAGCTGGAAAAAAAATCCAAATGGAACGGAATTGGGAATGTAATTCAATTCTGCCACACTTTAACGGGTTTTGCTTTTATGACATTCACTATGCAGTAAAACTGACCCATGCACTTGATTCTCTGGGTCAGCATGATTATAAAGATGCCACATTTATATAGTTTTTCTTGTGTTTTAATACTGAAAAAATAAACACTTTAGGAAAAAATGTTCATCTCCATTCTGAACTATATTGATTAGATTGCCATTTGTATTCTGCAATGGTATTTTATCCTTTACAAAATATAGGATTCAGTATGTTCCAATGCAGTGCTGCCACAAGCAGGCCTGTATTGGAATACACCAGTGATAGGCCTTGGAGTCTCAAGTAGGATCCGGCCTATTAGGCCCCTTTCACAACACGAGCGAGTTTTCCGCGCGGGTGCAATGCGTGACGTGAACGGATAGCACCCGCACTGAATCCTGAACCATTCATTTCAATGGGTCTGTGTACATGAGCATTGTTTTTCACGCATCAGTTCTGCGTTGCCTGAGAATCACAGCACGTTCTATATTCAGCGTTTTTCACGCAGCCCTGGCCCCATAGAAGTGAATGGGGCTGCGTGAAAAACGCATTGCATCCGCAAGCAAATGCGGGCGTGATGCGTTTTTCACTGATGGTTGCTAAGAGATGTTGTTTGTAAACCTTCAGTTGTTTATCACGTGCGTGAAAAACGCATCAAAACGCATTGCACCCGCGGGGAAAAAACTGAACAACTGAACGCAATCGCAGACAAAACTGACTGAACTTGCTTGCAAAATAGTGCGAGTTTCACTGAACGCACCCTGAATGCATCCGGACCTAATCCGTCACGCTCGTGTGAAAGGGGCCTTACTGCAATGTAATAGCTTCACCGATCTCAGCTGGGAAAAGCTTTAATCGAAGCTGGTTACCTGCATTTTCACTACTCAAAAGCTGTGGACCTTTGACCACTGCATCTAAAATGTTAAATGTACCCAATTGGCATTTTCGCTAACCGCAGACATTAGCCCTTGGTGTCTGGTATGTGAAACGGCAGTCATCCGTTGGCTATGACGCTCATCCAGGTCCAGAGCAGGCGCCATGTTTAAAGACCCCCACATCTACCATACATGTACGGCACAAGTCAGTAAGGGGTTAAGCCATTCTGCCCATTTGTTATTTTACCAGCCACACAACCCCTTTAAAGGCTTTATTCACCTTTTTAACCATTTTTTAGTGTTCCAATGCAACTAATTGGAAAAGCAACATTCTAAATTGTCTTAAAAATTTGATGTTTCTGTGGTAGACAAGAAACAAACTCAGCGCAGTAGATCCTGCAGTTATATTGCTTTCCATCACATCCCACTTCTTGCTAATCTACCAAATCTATGTTAGCAGGAAATAGGAGACAAATGGAACACAGGAAACAACTTCAATTTTCAAAGTACACAAGAAAGCAGCAAGTGATCAGGATGAAAACAAAGCAAAATCTGAACACGTGATGATCATCTGTAGTATATACCATATGTTTATATCGCTCTAATGACCTGGAAGCTCCTTTAAAGGGTTTCAGATTGGGGGACTCCAGACCCCCTTCATTTTTATTAGGAACACCAGATTCCTGGGAGGCGCTACAGAGGTGCTCACCGGGTTCAAATAATCCGCTTTCACAGTATAGGGTAGTAATAATATATATATATATATATATATATATATATATATAAAATATAGAATTACTTACCTTATACTGTTTATGGCGGATCCCACCTTCTGACACCAAACTGAAAGCTCCTTCTCATCCGCGGTAGCTTTGATATAGTTCCACACTGAGGTGCCAGACCTCACCCGTGACCTTTAACTCTCTACAGTGAATATTGTAGCTAGGAGATATATTTCTGCACTGAAACCTGAATGGTCAACATCTTAAATACATAAAGGAAATCAACACGGTAAAAGAGGAGAGAATAGTTAAAAGAAGAAAAACTGCTACAAGAGGACATAGTTTTAAATTAGAGGGGAAAAGGTTTAATAGTAATATCAGGAAGTATTACTTTACTGAGAGAGTAGTGGATGCAGGGAATAGCCTTCCTGCAGAAGTGGTAGCTGCAAATACAGTGGAGGAGTTTAAGCATGCATGGGATAGGCATAAGGCCATCCTTCATATAAGATAGGGCCAGGGGCTATCCATAGTACTTAGTATATTGGGCAGACTAGATGGGCCAAATGGTTCTTATCTGCCAACACATTCTATGTTTCTATGATTGATTATTGGGGTCCCTGCAGCGAAAGCAGTTACTGTCTGGTCTGCCTCTATATCTAGAAGTTATCTCAGCCAAATGATGCATCTACAGTAACATATTAAACTGGGTAGTTTGTTAAATAATCTGCCCACTCTTTGTATGGACGCATTGGGTGGTTGAGATGTTGTATGTAGTACAGTCAGTCTACTGTGCCATGTACCACGGGGAAAGGAATCGGGGAAAAGGGGCCCACTGGAGGACTTACTGTTCAATCATTGACAGCATGTTCAGCTGCATTTATATGCAATAGTCATCCCCTTCGTATGGATTGTTGCTGCAGTTGTCATCCTCATACAGTTTTCTGGTTTGAAGACTGCACATCCCTGGTTACACAGGGCAATGTACTTCTCACAAATTATAAATTTAGGTGCAGCGTGAAGAGGTGATCACTCCATGGGTGAGCATTTGCTTGTCCATCAGGTGACTGGCACCAACTTTATACAACACAATTATTGGGAAAGAGTGTTTGCATAAACATTTAATCACTGTGGCGATACGAGGGTCAGTGGGTGCTGTTGTCCGCTGGACTGGCTATCTTTATAAAGACTGCACAGGGGCAAGGCTCATACCACCGAAAGCCCTTGCTCCTTTCCCATGGGTGGAACAAAAGAGTACGCTCTGGGAAGACTTTATTGGATAACCAACAGTCAGCAGCATATAGTAAAGTCCCAGCAAAGACACAGGATTGCACACGTGACATCGATTCACCCTTCCACTGACTTGCCAGGGATTACACCTCATCGACTTCGGAGGAACCCAGGACCAACTACCCCAGCCAGTAGCACCCTACTTTGGGTAAGCAGCCACTGAGAGGAGGTAGCGGCAAGCTTAGGGAGCCATCTGTGCACAGTGAGACATGTGGCCAGGTGACCTGATCGTCCCTGCGTGAACTCTCCAACCAAACCTGTAGACTCAAGGTTGGGCAGAAGAGCAGTTCTGAAGTCCACCATCTGGAACCGTAGTCCCTAGGCTGATGTCCTGAAGAATAGTTGTTGTTAACAAGGGCTGCCACCCTTCTATTTCCCTCAGCCACCATTTCAGTTCATTGACCCCATAGGATTGGTGGGAGATAATCGTCGTTGTTCCATCATTGGTTCAATATCAGTGGATAATGTCATTCTGATTACACAGCTTTTCCACTTCAGCCAGACAGGCTGAACGGCTCATAATACCCAGCAGGGGGGCTAATGTTAGTCAGACCAAAAGGCATGGCATAGATGATTCATATAGCTGTGGAAATCAGACAGCTACAGGAAAGACACATTAGGCAATAGCTCTTGTTCCTCACTGCCTCCCTAAAACGATGGACAAAAAACTGTACACCTGGCACAAATTAAGAACAAGTAGACAGGTATTATCATCAGTGACGATGGTGTCATCACAATCACATTATACTCAGATCTCAAAATGGAGCAGTATTATAATCATGTTGTGCATAATAAAGTAAAACTGTTCATTCTCAAACACTAAATGAAACATAGGGGGACATTTGTCACTGTCTTTATGCCCCTATTGTGGTGTTAAAAAGTCACAAATATTGCACACGCCATATTTGGGGCATAATTTGCAGCTTTTAGAGATTTTTGCCACTGTCAAGAAAAAGAATGGGGCTTAGCTGGAGGGGTTGGGGCTTAGA
Organism: Bufo gargarizans; assembly: GCF_014858855.1. Taxonomy (NCBI): domain Eukaryota; kingdom Metazoa; phylum Chordata; class Amphibia; order Anura; family Bufonidae; genus Bufo; species Bufo gargarizans. Next base: position 629,441,565 of record NC_058080.1, on the reverse strand, counting down.
TTTTAATAGTACGGGCGTTTTCGGGTGCGGTGATGCCCATGATGTTTCTATTTTTTATTTATTTTTTAATTCTACGGAAAGTCCACACTATAAAAATCTTCGTTGCTTGGACAGTATGCAATTCCATGTTTAGATGTTTTTTTATGAAGGCCATTTTAGCTCAGTTCTAGCTGTTAGACTTCTTCCATCCTAGATTTTCTTTGTCAGCATAAAAACTTTTGTAAAATGGCATACCATTAAGTAAAGTGTCTTTTTAAGCCTAATATTAGATTACCAGATGGTACCTCACAGTATACAGTCATGTGAACTCAATAAAGTTTTTACATTTATTTTGATACTGATGCCATAAATAATCACCACATGAGAAAATGTTACGATCTTGGAACATCCGCATTGAAATTTTTACTAAGCTGCATTTCTCTTTTTAATATGTATGGCACTGAATGCATGTGATCCAATTTAGGAGCTATTGTACAAGAGAGCAATAAAAAGAAAAAACAAGCATTTCAATAAAGAATGTTTATCTGAGAACATCGGTTATTGCTAAATCTGCTACAATATTTTATATGCACATTAGACACAAAGTAGAAAGATTTGATTAAAAAAGAAAAAAAAAAACATTTGGCTTTAAAAATGTTATATAAGTAAAGAAAATATGCATATAAAGCATCGTGAAAGCCAGGCTATTATTTCAGATGACTTAGAAACAGTAGCCAAGCAACGAAAACAATGGGGTATGAATTAGTCTGTTCCTCAAATCTGATTCATCCATAAACCTGCTGTACAACTGAAGAATGATTAGAACAAAGTCATGATGCTCTGAGGTTTATTGAGACATACAAGTGAAACTTGAAAAATTAGAATATCAAGCAAAAGTTCATTTATTTCAGTAATGCAACTTTTAAAAGAGTTGCATTAATAGAACTTAAAATTAGAATATTGTGAAAAGGTTCAACATTCCAGGCTCAAAGTGTCGCACTCTAGTCAGCTAATTAATCCATACCCCCTGAGCAAAGGGTACCTGAGATTGTGACTTTGGGGTTTCATAAGCTGTAAGCCATAATCATCCAAATTATAACAAATAAAGGCTTGAAATATCTTGCTTTGCATGTAATAAGTTTATCTCATATATTAGTTTCACCTTTTAAGTTGTATTACTGAAATAAATGAACTTTGCACGATATTCAAATTTTTCATGTTTCACCTGTATGTACAGAGAGGGCCTATGGGCAGGAGCTGTTGTTTGACAACCTCTTTAATTGGGAATGAACATAATTATTAGAGATGAGCGAATCAAAGCTGACAAAGTGGAATTCGATCTGAATTTCAAGAAAAATTCGATTTGCACCAAATGCAAATTTCCTCGAGTAACGAATCGCAATTTTCCTAAAAAGGCAGCTACATGTGTGAGCACTGAGGACAAGGGGCAAGGAACTCTGGGAAGGCGGGATCACCCAGATTGACATACCACCATGCAGCCAATCAGCAGCCAGGCAGCCCTGTGATGTCACAGCCCTATAAATACGGCAGCCATTTTAGATTCTGCCATTTTTCAGTGTTCAGAGTGCAGGAACAGACCTGTGAAGGCGCTAGGGATAGCAATTGGAAAAACCTCATTGTGGAAAAAAAATACATAAAAAATTATTTATAAGTGCAGGGAAAGGATAGGGAGGAATCATTTTACTGCATCTTAGTGCAGGGAGAGACATCAGAAGGCACTAGGAACATTGATAGGAAAGCGATTTACAAGTGCAGGGAAAGATTATTTGGGGATTTGTTATTGGGCTGCAAGTGCTATGTTGAAAAACCTTTAGTGGCTTATATGTATCTTAGTACCTTTAGTATGTTATATCATTACTACAAGAAAAATATATACGCATTTCTCTTCTGCAGTTATTTCTGGTGAAAGCGTATAGGGGCGACTTTCAGTAAAAAAAAACTTCTAAATATACGCACTGCACTGTTGCATTTTTTCTGGTGAAAGTGTATAGGGGCGTATTTCAGTACTACAAGAAAAATATATACGCACGTCACTCTTTAAGTTTTTTCTGGTCATAGAATGCTGGCATCTGTAATCGCTAATCAAAAGACCCAAACCCCAATAAAGCAAATCAAACTGCCCTCTGGCGTCTTAACCAATAACTATTTAAATATTAAATCAGCCTTTATGGAACATTTCACTAAATTATATCAGTTGGATCTCGGGGAGGATGATGGAGCCCTGGCTATCTTTTTAGACAGCGTGGTTCTCCCTCGCCTTTCCGATCAAGACTGCTTTAAATTAAATTCACCAATTACTCTTGATGAGTTGGAGACTGCCGTCGATAGCATAAAAGGCAATACGGTTCCAGGTAGAGACGGCCTGCCCTTTGAACTCTATAGAGCATATCGCAAAGTTGTACTGTCTTTCCTTCTTCAAACTCTTAATGAATCTTGGAGAAGTGGCTCAGTCCCTCCTTCTTTGAAGGAGGATTCCATTTCTCTGATTTTGAAGGATAAAGATAAGACTGAAATTGGGTCGTATCGTCCAATTTCATTACTTAATACCGACTATAAGATACTAGCTAAATTGCTTGCTAATAGGTTGAGGGGGGTTATTCACTGCCTGATTCATCCGGATCAGATAGGTTTTAACCCAAAACGAAATATGCAATCCAATATCCGTAGAGCCTTTCTTAACATTTATATTGGGGACAGGGAGGACTGCTCCATCCTGTCCCTGGATGCTGAGAAGACTTTTGACAGGGTGGAGTGGTCCTTTCTGTGGGGAACTCTGGACAGAATGAACCTGGGTGAACACTTCATTAAATGGGTACAATTGCTTTATTGTGGATCTACTGCTAGTGTTAAGATATATGGGATTGATTCCGAACAGTTCCCCTTACAGTGAGGCACTCTGCAGGGCTGTCCCCTTTCACCTTTGATTTTTGCCCTGACCTTAGAGCCCCTTGCATGCAGAATCCAACAATCTAATAAGATTGTTGGCTTCGGAGGGAGAGGAGAGGAAGATAAAATTAGTCTGTATTCGGACGATATTCTTGTTTTTTTTTAAGCAAGGATGGAAGGCTGTTCCTCCTGTTATGAACATCTTGGAAGAATATTGTTTACTATCAGGATATAAAGTAAATTGGGACAAGTCTGCACTTCTCCCCCTTGTCGGAGCACCCCCCGATGGCTCTTTAGGTATTAGGCCACTTGGACCCACCAACACTATTCGATATCTGGGTATTAGAATTAGTGTGGATTTGACTAGATAAAATCTTTTAAACATCATTCCCATGATCAATAAGGTGAGGGAGAAGATCCGCACTTGGCAGACGTTGCCTCTGTCACAGGCAGAAAGGATTGCACTGGTTAGGATGGTGATCCTCCCCATCGTTCTATACCCTTTGACAGCGTTTTCGATATGGATCGACGACTCATTCTTTGGGCTGCTGGATAGACTGCTGAATGAGTTAATCTGGGGAAGGGGTAGGGTTAGGATCAAGCAAAATCAAAAATATCTTTGGCTCTCCAAGAGAGATGGTGGTCTTTCCCTCCCCTTCCTTCAGGGATATATTGCAGCTCAGATAATGTGGTGGGTGGGGGGGGGAGTGATCACCAGTCTGCCTTGCTGTTAAGTATTCTGTCAAGGGACTTTCAGGGGCCGTATGGGGATATTTTTTCTATTTTGGAGACTGGTCACCCGGGGAAAAGAAAAAAACTGTGTCTAATTAGTGATATGTTAAATAAGGTCTGGAATAAAATTAAAAAGATATTAGGTGTAATATGTCTCCTACTCACTTTACTCCACTCTGGCACAATCATCATTTAAAATAATTTATGTTAATTATAGATTATAAATACTGGAATTCACGCAGTATTAATCGCTTAACCCATATAACATCACATGGCAATATTATCCCCTTAGATAAACTAATAAAAGGCACAACTGTCACTTTTTTAGATAGATATACAGTAGATATGCACAAATCAGCCACGCATTTATGAGGATAAACGCCTTTTGACTATTAGGGCAAATTCCTTTTTGGATTATTGTTTCAAATTTAAGGATACACAACTCACACTTTCTCAAATATATCACTTCAGACTTCGGGATTCTCTTGGGGAAATAACAACATTTAAAAGCTGGGAAGCTGAATTGGGCGATGGGAGCATCTCGGATTGGGATATAGTATATCAAAACATAAAAAAAGTATTGATCTCCCAGAAATATAGATTGATTCAGTTCAAGATTGTACATCGCCTATACTACTCCCTCGCCTTCCTCGCCAAAATATATAAAGAAAAAAAGGACGTGTGCTGGAAGTGTTCGGCAGAAAATGCTGATATGAGTCACATACTATGGAATTGCCCAGAAATAAGTTGTTTTTGGACCTGTATCTATGAGGAATTATCCAGAAGATATAAGATCCAACTGAACCGATGTTTTATGCAGGCAATACAGTGTCTCTTCTACCCTAGTGACTTAACGTCTCACCAGATACAAATTTGTTTGGAAGGGTTTAAGGCTGCAAAGGCCCTGATTGTCAAATATTGGGGCACTAAAAATAGCTCTAGCTTTTCCGAGTGGAGTGCACTGATGGACACCATTGATGCCTATGGTAGAATAGCAAGAAAACTAGAGCGTCGCTAGAAAGGGTTGGAAACCCCGGTACGGTTGGATCCCGCAACAGTGAATTAAGGGGGGGGGGTAAATAGGGTTAATTGTATTAATTTCGTGTACAACTACTTTTTATTATTTATTACTTTCAAATTGTATGTTATGGAATTTTATAGATTTGGCTTAGAAAACAATAAAGAATAAAAAAAAAAAAAAAGTTTTTTCTGGTCAAAGCGTATAGGGTCTTGTATTCCAGTACAAGAAGAAAAATATATTCTCAGTGCATTTCTGCAGATAATTCTAGTAAAAGCGTATAGGGGCCTATTACAGTGAAAAAAAGAAAAATGTATACGCACTGCACTGTTGCAGTTATTTCTCGTAAAAAGCGTTTTCGGGCTACAACAAGAAAAATATATAGGGGCGTTTTCGAGTACAACAATAAAAATATATTCTCAGTGCAATATACCTGCTTCCACAAAATGCAGATTGAGGGGTGCTTGTATCAGTAGTTTGGAGACAGCACACCAAGGACGGCATATAGCTTCAATTCAATATTTATTTCACTAGTGGTACAATCTCATAGTAACATTTATTGCTTATTGCGACGTTTCGGGCTCCAGCCTTCTCAACTTGATAAAGGGTACCAAGTCGAGCCCGAAACGTTGCAATAAGCAATAAATGTTACTATGAGATTGTACCACTAGTGAAATAAATATTGAATTGAAGCTATATGCCGTCCTTGGTGTGCTGTCTCCAAACTACTGATACAAGTTATTTACCGACACCTCAGGTGGAAGGGGTCTGAAAGGGAACGTGCACCGACAAAAGCCGCTGATAAGACGTGTGCTGAGGTCTTGCTGTGACTAGAAACAGATTGAAGGGTGCGATATGCCTGCTTCCACAAAATACTGATTAAGAAGTTTGATATACCTGCTTCCACAAAATACAGATTGAGGGGTGCAATATACCTGCTTCCACAAAATACTGATTAAGGGGATTGATATACCTGCTTCCATAAAATACTGATTGAGGGGTGCAATATACCTGCTTCCATCAAATATTGATTGAGGCCTGCGATACACTGGCTTAAACCAAATACTGATTGATGCCTGCGATATTCCTGCTTCCACAAATACTGCTCTTCTCTAGGGTACTTTGGCACAGGGTCATTTTGAAAGTGACAGGCAGAGGAAGAGGCAGGCCATTCCGCAGGGGTGGTAGGGGCCGGGCAGGTGCACCAGGCGGGAGCCTAAGTGGGAAGTTGGAGAAGGTGCGTGCGATTACTTCAAAGGATGCACCAGAGTTGGTTAAGTGGCTCGCTCAGCCTTCGCTTCTAAACCCTCCTCATCCTCTGTATTTGCACCCCGCTCACTCTCTGCTGTATGTACCCCCTAAGACACCACCACTACCACCACCATAGCCCCTCCACTCAAGTCAGAGGAATTATTTTCCCATCCATTCCCAGACCTTACCGATGCAGAGCCATTCTTGGAATCGGATGAGGAAGAGGAGGTAGCAATGGCCGCCACCCAGCGATCTGACGACAGTACCCAGATCAGCCCAAGGTGGGTGGTCCCCGCTGTTGCTGCCTACTCCGAGATGTCTAATGTCAGTGGTGGTGAAGGTGATGATGATGACGTGTCGATGGATGTCAAGTGGGTGCCCACAAGAGAGGAAGAGGAGGGGAGTTCAGAAGGAGAGCCAGAGCAGCAGATAGGGAGGATAAGGAGGAGACGCAGGCAGAACTCGCAGTGCACTGGAGGCAAAAAGCAGACTGAAAATGTATCTGGAGCGAGCCATCCACCATCCACAGTGACATCTCGTGCTCCCAGGACGTCGGCATATGGCTCCACAGTGTGGGCTTTTTTTAATGTGTCAGCTGCTGAAAATAGTGTTGCCATCTCCAGTATGTGTTGTCAGCGCATAAGTCGCGGTAAGCCCAACACTCACCTAGGAATGACCACCTTAAGAAGGCACCTGGCCTCCCATTCACGTCCTGCCTCTTCTCCTTCTCCTGTCTCCTCCCATTTGTCCTCCACTCCACCTATCACCGTGCCATTGTCGCGTTCATCTGGCAGAAGGCATGCTTCCGTGGCCCAAATGTTTGAACGTAAAAAAATGATGACGCCGGATAACCCTCTTGCCCAAAGGCTGACCGGTGGCTTGTCGGAACTGCTAGCCCAGCAACTACTACCATATAAACCGGTGGCAATTTGTGGCCATTGGCACACTGCAATGGAAGGTCCCCGGAAGGAAATATTTCTCTAAGAAGGGCATCCCAGAGCTATATGGCCACGTTCAGTGTCAAGTGAATATATCTCTGGCACAGAGTGTCGGGGCCAAGATACATCTGACCACAGACATGTGGTCTAGCAAACACGGGCAGGGAAGGTACATAACTTTTACTGCCCACTGGGTAAACCTTCTGATGGCCGTCAAGAATGTAACCCGTGGCACCCATGTGGATTTGGTGTTACTGCCACGGATTGCATGCAGGTCTGCCTCTTCTCCTCCTCCTACTCCACCCTACATCTCCTCCTCAGCTGACTCCTCCTTTTCCACTGCTACCGCCTCTTCCGCTGCACCCCTCAAGCTCCCCAGAACCTATTTGACGTGTCAGGTGAGATGTTGCCATGCTTTGCTGCGGCTGTTGGGCTTGGAAGCCAAGAGCCACACCAGTCCTGCAATGCTTTCAGCTCTGTGGTCACAGGCCGATCAGTGGCTAACCCCGCTCAATTTGACAGTTGGTAAAGTGGTGTGCGACAATGGTGCCAATCTGCTGAGTGCGCTGAAACAGGGCAAAATGACACACGTTCTGTGAATGGCACATGTCCTGAACTTAATCGTACAGTGATACGTTGCCAAATACCCCAGGGTCCAGGATGTCTTGCAGCAGGCCAGGAAAATTTCTGGCCATTTTAGAAGATCTTACATGGCCATGGCTCGCTATGCTGACTGTTCAGCGATGACACCACTTGCCCGTCAGATGTCTGATTTGTGACTGCCCGATGTGCTGGAACTCCACGTGTCTTTAACGACTATCAGTACGAACTCTGCAGCAGGACAGGTTCTAGGGAGCTTGGTTTCTTTTTACTGCGCCAGTGGCTGCTCATGCGTGACCCATGCAGACTTCTGCGGCCATTTGATGAGATCACCAAACTGGTCCATCACAGCCAGGGCACCATCAATGACATTGTACCTTACGCCTTCTTTCTGGAGAGTACATTGCATCGCATCATTGATCAAGCCGTCGGAGAGCAGGAGCTGGAAGATTACGAAGTTGCAATGCTGAATTTATTCCCTGGGGGGCTACTCCACCTGAGACAAGTAAGCAGGAGTGTGAAGAGGAGTCAAGGGAGGATGGTGGCTGGAGGGAGGAGGAGGAGGAGGAGCAGGAAGAGCAGGCTTTGAGGGGGAATTAAAACTTTTCAGGGATCCCTGGTGTTGTCCGTGGCTGGGGAGAGAAGACAGTGGACGACATTCTCCTGGGCGATGAGCACTCCACCGCTTCCAATTTAGTGCAAATGGGGGCCTTCATGCTCCAGTGTTTGAAGAGGGACCCCTGTATAAAAATCATGAATAGCAAGGAACAGTACTGATTGTCAATGTATTTAGACCCCCCATACAAACACAAAATGGTGGACATGTTACCAGCATCACAGAGGGCTGGCAGAATGCAGCATTTTCAGGCCTTGCTGCGAGAGATGCTGCATTCTGCTGTTGCGGGCGCTGGCAGAGGAATTGCCACCCACAATCCTACCGCGCCTTCAAGAAGAGGGCAGTTTGAATATGTGTTGGTCACTTTGGATATGAGATCAATTTTGCAGCCAATCTATCGAGAGCCTCCCTCCGGATCCAGCCTCAGGGAAGGCTACACAGACAGGTGTTCAATAACATGAGGTTAACGGCCAATGTGGACGCTCTGAGAAGCGAGGAACCCTTAGACTACTAGGTGTACAGGCTTGACCTGTGGCCAGAGCTAGCACAATTTGCCATGGAACTCTTGGTTTGCCCCTCATCGAGTGTCCTGTCCGAAAGGATGTTCAGTGCAGCAGGGGGGATCGTGACCGATATGCGCACTCGCCTAGCTCACGACATTGTAGACTACCTCACATTTCTAAAAATGAATAAGGCATGGATCTCGAAGGAATTCAACACCTGTGACAACCACGGTAATGGAATTTCTTCATGCCAGCCCACACATATCCGCCACCACCCAGAACAAAGAATGGTGCTTGTCTTATATATATCTAGTGGCATAAAAGGCCTTTTCTGTCAGGTGAATGCCTAATTTTTGGGGCTTCTACTCCAGTGGCCTACAGTAAAATTTTTATCCAGTGACCTAATGTACCTCCAGACACATAATTACTAGTTATTTTCTGTCAGGTGAATGCATAATTTTTGGGCCCTGTACTGGCCTACAGTAAAATTGTTATCCACTGACCATCTAATATACCTCCAGCCACATAATCACTTGTACTTTTCTGTCAGGTGAATGCAGAATTTTTGGGGACTGTTCTCCACTGGTCTACAGTAAAATTGTTATCCACTGACCGTCTAATATACCTCCAGCCACAAAATCACTTGTTCTTTTCTGTCAAGTGAATGCATCATTTTTGGGGCCTGTATTTCACTGGCCTGCAGTAAAATTGTTATCCACTGACCGCCGAATATACCTCCAGCCACATAATTACTTGTTCTTTTCTGTCCTGGGAATGCCTAATATTTGGGGCCTGTACTCCACTGGCCTGCAGTAAAATTGACATCCGCTGACCCCCTAATATACCTCCAGCCGTATAATCACTTGTTCTTTTCTGTTCGGGGAATGCCTAATGTTTAGGGCCTGTACTCCACTGGCCTGCAGTAAAGTTGTCATCCCTTGACCGTCTAATATACCTCCAGTCACATAATCACTTGTTCTTTTCTGTCCTGTGAATGCATATTTTTTGAGGCCTGTACTCCACTGGCCTGCAGTAAAATTGTTGTCCATTGACCGTCTAATATACCTCCAGCCACATAATTACTTGTTCTTTTCTGTCCTGTGAATGCATAATTTTTGGGGCCTGTACTCCACTGGCCTGCAGTAAAATTGTTATCCACTGACTGTCTAATATACCTCCAGCCACATAATCACTTGTTCTTTTCTGTCAGGTGAATGCCTAATTTTGGGGCCTGTACTCCCGTGGCCTAAAATAAAAAAAATTTAGGCTCCACCAGGGCACATTTTTTAGAGCTTTCCTTTCAGACGCATAAAAATGGCCCCTGATTAAAATTAATTTTTTGTTAGGCAGTACAGGGATAAAAAAAAAAATTGGAATTAACCCCTTAAGGACTCAGCCCTATTTCACCTTAAAGGGATTCTGTCACCTCCCCTAACCCAAAAAACGATTTTAAAGCAGCCATGAAGCACAGCTTACCTTGATTAGGCTGTGCTCTTTTATCTTGTAATCCGTCCAGCAGTTTCTGCAAAAAACAACTTTTATTGATATGCAAATGTGTCCTGAATGTGCCCAGAGGGGCGTTTTGTTCCTCTTAGAGAGCCCAGTACCGCCCCTCTTACAGTGCCCAGCCCGCCTTCCTTGCACTGTCTAACCGCCCCCAGCCTGCCACAGCCTCTCCTCCCTCTCCTCCCCCTCCCTCACGCCGAACAAACTCTCGCACAGGCGCAGTAGCCACTGAGGGCTGCGCCTGTGCGATCAGCAGGAGACTGAGGGCAGGAGCTTCATCCTCTTCACTGGGCATGCGCCGAGCCCAGTGACGTCCGATGCTCGCTCTTCCCTCAGTCAGCAGGGAAGAGCGAGCATCGGACGTCACTGGGCTCGGCGCATGCCCAGTGACGAGGATGAAGCTCCTGCCCTCAGTCTCCTGCTGATCGCACAGGCGCAGCCCTCAGTGGGTACTGCGCCTGTGCGAGAGTTCGTTCGGCGTGAGGGAGGGGGAGGAGAGGGAGGAGAGGCTGTGGCAGGCTGGGGGCGGTTAGACAGTGCAAGGAAGGCGGGCTGGGCACTGTAGAAGGGGCGGTACTGGGCTCTCTAAGAGGAACAAAGCGCCCCTCTGGGCACATTCAGGACACATTTGCATATCAATAAAAGTCGTTTTTTGCAGAAACTGCTGGACGGATTACAAGATAAAAGAGCACAGCCTAACCTGTGCTTCATGGCTGCTTTAAAATCGTTTTTTGGGTTAGGGGAGGTGACAGAATCCCTTTAAGGACTTGGCAATTTTTAGCAAATCTGACCAGTGTCACTTTAAGTGCTGATAACTTTAAAACGCTTTTACTTACCCAGGCCGTTCTGAGATAGTTTTTTCGTCACATATTGTACTTCATGACACTGCTAAAATTGGGTCAAAAAAGTTAATTTTTTTGCATTAAAAAATACCAAATTTACCAAAAATTTGGAAAAATTAGCAAATTTGAAAGTTTCAGTTTATCTACTTCTGTAATACATAGTAATACCCCCCAAAATTGTGATGACTTTACATTCCCCATATGTCTACTTAATGTTTGTATCATTTTGGGAATGATATTTTATTTTTTGGGGATGTTACATAGCTTAGACGTTTAGAAGCAAATTTCAAAATTTCTCAGAAATTTTACAAGTCTGAAGTCACTTTTTGAGGCTTGCGTAATAGAAACCATTCAAAAATGACCCCATTCTAGAAACTACACCCCTCTAGGTATTCAAAACTGATTTTACAAATGTTGTTAACCCTTTAGGTGTTCCACAAGACTTCATGGCAAATGAACATAACATTTTTTCCAGCAAAAATGGGGTGTTTCTACAAACTACAGAATCAGGGCAATAAATATTTAGTTTTGTTTGGCTGTTAACCCTTGCTTTATTAGGAAAAAGGATTCAAATGGAAAATTTGGCACCGTTTTTATTTTATATTTTTAACGCTGTTCATCCGAGGGGTTTGGTCAAATGTTATTTTTATAGGGCAGATTCTTACGGACGCGGTGATACCTAATATATCTACATTTTAAAATTTATTTAGATTTTACAGTATATTATTATTTTAGGAACCCCCAAAAATTATTTTTGTATCTCCATAGCCTGGGAGCTACAGTTTTTTTGTTTTTTCTTGTTGGGCGACTATCTAATGTAGGGGCTCATTTTTTGCGGGATGAGATGGCGGTTTTATTGGCACTAATTGGGGGTGCATATGACCAGCAACAGGTTTCCACTGGTAAGGGCACGGGTCTCACTCCTGGGGATAGGTACCTGAAGGGGGTAGGCAGGGAGGCCGCGTTGATTTTTCCGCACGGTCCCACAAGCGAATGTGGATCTGGTGGCAAGGGACCTGAACAAGGGAATGCTAGTATAAAAGTTATTCATGTACAAGTGGTAACCCTTATCTAGCAGTGGGTACATGAGGTCCCACATGAGTTTCCCACTAACACCCAGAGTGGGGGGACATTCTGGGGGTTGAATACGGGAATCTCGTCCCTCGTACAAACAAAATTTGTAAGTGTACCCTGAGGTACTCTCACAAATTTTGTATAGCTTCACGCCATACCTCGCCCGCTTAGTGGGAATGCATTGGCGGAAACGGAGTCTCCCCTTCAACGCAACGAGAGACTCATCAACCGCAACCTCCACCTCCTTCCAGGTACGTAGGCCTGCTCAAATTTGGCCCGAAGTGATCGATGACCGGCCATATCTTATACAGACGGTCATGGGCAGGATCACCTCGGGGGGGGGGGCATGCTGCATTATCTGAATAATGCAGACATTTCCGGATGGCCTCAAACCGGGGACGTGTCATGGCCATACTGTACAGTGGGGTCTGGTAGAAGACGTCCCCACTCCAGTATTGCCTGATACTGGGTTTTTGCACTAGACCCATGTGCAGCACGAGGCCCCAAAATGTCGGCTGCACTGACCGGCGTCCAGCCAACGGGTCTAGCCAAAAACGAGCTTGGGTGTTGAGCGACGAACTGTTGGGCATACAGGTTCGTCTCCTCCACCATCAGATTCACAAATGGGTTACTGGAAAAAAAAACTAAAAATGTCAATTTCAGTAAACCCCACTGTGGGAATCTGGATTCCTGGATTGCCAACAAAATCCGGAATCTCGGGCTCAAAATCCACTGGGGGACACCAGCTAAGTTCACCGGCAGGGGTCTCCGGTGGGCTTATTTGGTGGGCCAGGAAACCAGGCTGGGCCACAGGGTCCCTAGCATGTGGGGCCCTTGGATCCGCCTGGAGGCTTCTCCGCCGCCTTGAGGGCTCATCGTCATCAGATGATGAGGAGGATGCGGATGACAAGAGGAACGTGGGGTCATCCTCATCCTAACTGGGGCTCTCGGAGTTGGAGGCAATCTGGGTGTATGCCTCCTCCATCTAGTACATCCGGCGGGCCATGGGTATGTGTGTGTATGTGTGTGCGTGTAAACCTTTATTGTATGTGCGTGTGTGTGGGGGCAACGGGTGTTCACGTACTAAAAAGTAAAAAAAAACTAACCTACCTGGAGGGTGATGGGTGCCGATTGGGGGGATTTCAGGAGCCGGTGCTGATTAATGCTGCAGGGTGCGGGTGCAGAACAGGAAGAGGAGGGGAGAGAGGAGCGCAGGAAGTTTGAATCTCGCGCCTCTCTCCCCTGCACCAATCAGCACCCTGGACAACAGCATTCAGCACTAGGGCCAGCACTGCCTCTCCAAATGCACGGACTGTGATTGGTGGTGTGTAATCACACCACCGATCACAGTCTTTTTCCGGTTCATCGGGTCACTGGAGACCCGAATGGACCGGAAACGCAGCAAACCGCAGGTCTAAATTGATCTGCAGTTTGCTGCGATCGCCGATACCACATGACCCCCCCATGGCGTTGTGACAGGATGCCGGCTGAATTATTTCAGCCGGCATCCTGTTCGGATTAACCTCCACGCGCCACAATCACGATTTAAACTTAGGACATACCGGTACGCCCTGTCACCGCCAGATCTCTGAGAGGCTCTGACAGATGTTCTTCAGTACCTCTTGCTTGAGGTTCTTTTGTTTTGGTTTCGTTTTGTCATCTCGTTTCCCTCTCTCAGCTGTCATCTAGTTGCACTGATTGCATCCCTTTATATCCCCCTCCCATACTGCATCACTTAGCGGTTTATACAACTTCCTGTATTGTGCACACTGCTAGATGCCCCAACTGCTGGTTCCTCAGATAAGTCTGTTCCTTTATTTGTGTTTTCCTGTTGGCTTGATCCTAGGTGACCCTGACTCCCTCCGTGTTAAGTGTAGGGAGCCAGTGGTCATGTCCCCTGACTATTATAGGGTTTTCAGGTGTCACACAGTCTAGGTACGAGGGCATGCAATTATCTATCAAAAAGATCTTTGCATGGGCTGAGCAGTCAGGGAGAGCTCTAGGGCTTTTATAGGGCTCACACTTATGTTCCTTAGTTTGGGATCAAGTCAGTCGGATCTTTATTTGTATCTTCTAGTTTTCTGCAACACCATCAGTGACATGCCCTGAGTCCTTAAGAACTCGGGAAATAGGGCGTACCAGTACGCCCTAAGTCCTTAAGGGGTTAAGGGGTAATTGAATACACAGTGAAAAGTTGAAATAGGGCCACCAAGGATATTAATCATCACAATTCAATACTCCCAAAAAAATAAAAAATACGACAGTTATCCTTTAAATAACATTTCACATCTTTGGCTTACATATGTTGATACATTATTTTCTCCATTGATACTGTACAGAGCAGTGTCTTGGGATCATGGGAATTTGAATGTGAAGTGAATTTGGAATGAGTATAAACTGTCTTTTCATCCACCAAGCAAAATTTTAAATATGAATACGAAAACCTTTACTCCCCAAGAAGCATTATCTTCTTAGTATGGCATTTGAAGATAAATGTCTGTGTGTCTTCTGATGGCCCGTGCCTGATGGCCTCTCTTTCTGCTCCTACTCGGCATGTACAGCCACTGGAGTAGCAGTAATCCATCCACTCCACACTGTTTCTTGTCTGCAGTGCCTTTCTCTGCCAGTAGTGAGCAAATGTTCCTCCTCTGGCTCTTAAAGGGTGTGCGCACCTTAATCTTTCCTATGGCCTATGGCTGTCCACTGCAGGGTATTTTTCCTGTTGTGAAGCACCTACCTTATTTAGCTTGCTACATTCTGCATACATTTTCTGTTATACCATTTGACTACTTATCTTCGACTCCTGCTTAATTACTTGCTTACCCTCAGCTGTCTGACCTGACATCTGCCTCATTCCTGGAATTAAACATATGCGCCCTCTACTGAACTTTGGCCTGTTATCAGAACTCTGCCTTTCCTAACCACGACTTGCCCTTAAATGTAGTTTTTCCTGATCTCTTGGTGCTCTGAACTGGTGTCTCTTGACCCTATGAGTCATCAGTCACTGAATAGAGTCTACTCCAAGAGGGAGTTGCCAGGTGGTTCCCTTGCAGCGAGGTCCAGATTCATGTATAGTGGTTGAAAGATGAAGACCATGTTGCTGCTGGGACAATGCCCTTAGGAGTAGTCAAATCTATTCAATGGCACAGTTGGTCCACATCTGCATCCATTACAAATGTGCTCTGTATGATCCCTACTCCCTTCCCTGTCCCTAATAGGACAACTTGAGACTTTTTTACTCTATAAAAATCACTGTACTTTCACACAATTTAATTTCATTCAATAGAGTATGGTGCAATTAGCACATTTTTGAATTACTTCATTAAAAAAAATATGCCTGCATCCACCTTAAAAAGTAGTAAAGTCATAGGCCTAGGGGTCTCATTTCCACCTCTTTTTACAGTACCCTGCCTGTTGTCAGGCAACATCAATCTCTAGTAACAGAGACTCAGAATATGGTTGAAAGGAAGTGGGGGAATATCAGAGCTAGCTGAACTTCTGAGCCTGATAAAACAACTGCTTTCACACAGATTCTGAACATCACAGGAGCCTCCTTTATCTGTTCTATGATCTCCAGAGCTAAAAATAAACATAGTGGAAACTAAGGAAAGTGATGTTACTGCATACAGTACTGGCAGAATGGAGACACCCTCTGCTTCTGATTGAAATGCATCTAGCTGTGCAGTTGAAGAATACAGGGCTCCCTGTACTAGCTGTGTACTCACTGCTCCCTGGTCTTCTCCTGCAGGCACTGCACACTGTGCTCTGACTTGCGCTCAATATGAATACGTCTCTGTATGATGTCAGGTCACAGCATAGTGCAGCAGGAAGAACAGCAAGAGCGCTAGATCTCAGGAGCAGCGGCCGTGTCAGGAACAGGACAGGTGAGTTTATTTATTTATCTTTGTCTGATTTGAGGTCTGATCTGAGGTCTGATTGGGGATCTGATTAACAATGGTGGTCTGATCTGAGGTCTTTTTGGGGTTCTGAGTTATGGTCTAATGAACATTCAGGTCTGATCTGAAGTCTGATTGAGGGTCTGAGCTGGGGTCTAATTAACATTTAATGATGAGAGGCAGGGGCAATATTTGAAATAGCGATATTTCGCGAATATTTGTCATATATTCGTGAATTTGAGAATTCACGATTATTTTCCTGATTGCGAAAATCGGCAATGTAATATGCATGTATTGGGCGCGCAATACAGCCATGGGTCACTGTTGCTACATTTTTCAAGCTGCTAGAAGTTTCCTGAGACTGGAGAAAATGGTTGGCATGGAAGAACATCACAATAGCTTTATATGCAGATAGAGTGTATATTCGCGATTGTGCAAATTGGCAATTCATGATGTGCATATTTTGACGCAATATGTGCAACTTCACATTTTAGCAGGTCTAACTACATATTACTGATTGGTGCACTAAGTATTGTTGTGAACTTGTTGTGACCGCACAGCACTATGTCTGTAGCATGTATGTATGGACAGCAGAACCTATCACACTACCTAACACCCTGCACTCAGCTACACTATATCATGATCTAACTTAAACTAACTATCTGTATTATACTGTATATATAAGCTAACTAACTATCTAATGTAATGACACAGCAAAGCACGGGGCTCGGCAATGACACTACTGTCTCTCTCAGAACTCCATAGAACTACAGAAAATGGCTGCTGGGGAGGTTTTTATATAGTAAGGGGTAGGCAACTTTCCTATTGGTTGCTAGGGATGTTGCTAAGCTCAGACAAAGACATTGCAGCCTTCTTATTGGCCCACAAGCAAGAAGGGAGGTTACTGCTGAAAAAAGAAATCTAGAATATTCTACATCTTCGCGAATTCTCGAAATGGTGATATTCATGATTAAAATTCGCAATTCGAATATTCACACCCAACACTATTAACATTGGGCGTCTTATCTCAGGTCTGATTGGGGGTCTGAGTTGGGGTCTAATTAACTTTGGGGTCTGAACTGAGGTCCGTTTAGTGGTCTGATTAATATTAGGGGTCTGAGTTGAGGTCTGATTAAAATTGGAGGGGTCTGGTTGGAACTCTGAGCTGAGGTCTGAATAACATTGGGGGTCTGAGATGAGGGTTAAAGGCTAAAAATATTTTATCTCTTATTTCCCTCCTCTAAAACCTAGGTGCATCTTATGGGGCGCATCGTATTATAGGATGTAAATTACTGTATTAACTTTTTTTTTTTAAGTGAATTAACCTATTTCTGCCACAGTCAGGGCAACAAGGGGTAAATTCACAAACTGCAGGCTCATAGTTAATTTTGCAGAGAGCAGAGGGCATCCTCACATCAAGAAGAGCACTTTCCTGCCATCTTTTTAACTTTAGAGTGCGGTGGATGGTTGTACAAAGTGATGCCATGCAGGAAGACCACACTGTCTTGTCTTAGGGATCCTTAGGGTCCATTCAGACGTCCGTTGTTTCTTTCCTGATCTGTTCCGTTTTTTGCGGAACAGATCTAGACCAGATCTGGACCCATTCATTTTCAATGAGTCCTGAAAAAAAATCTGACATTGTGCTGTCCGATTTTTTTCAGGACCCATTGAAAATGAATGGGTCCAGATCTGGTCCAGATCTTTTCCCCAAAAAACGGAACAGATCAGGAAAGAAACAACGGACGTGTGAATGGACCCTTACTGTGACTGCAACTGTCTAATGCATAGGGTGCTGGCAAATCGCAATGTAACCCGATGCTTTCATACCTCAGGTTACAACAGTTAAAAGCTTACTGCCATGACGTATATAGTCATGTGGCGGTTAGCAAAAGGTTAAGGAAGTGTCAAACAAAATGAAAACTAATTTAAACAAATGAACCAGTCCCTGCCCATAACAGCTTACAATCTAGATAAAAAGAGCAGTGATAAATTAGGCATATGTTGCTAATATTGTATGGGGCACAGTAGCTGGCCAGATTTTTATGTTGCCAAGTTTAATCCTCATATAAACACACCTCAAGCAGCTGATTATTTAATAGATTTCATGTTTATTAATACAATTATATCTAAATGCTAAACGTAATGATAACTGAAGAATCATTTCTAATGGAAAGTAATGCTATACATGGAAGCAATGTACTTGCAATATACTGTAACTGAATAGATTCTTTTTTGATGGTCAAGGCTCACTGTTGTACACAGACAAACAAGGGCCTAAATCACAATACAGGGGCTCCCCTGTGATAATGTCTATCCTCAAGAAATGCCCAGATGCATGTTATTATGAGTAGGCATAACATCCTATAATTGTAACACATTCTTAAAAAGAGTTAAAGTTAACCCCTTCTACCCCGGGACAGTTTTCACCCTCCTGTCCAGGCCATTTTTTTGCAAATCTGACATGTGTCACTTTATGTAGTAATAACTTTAGAACACTTTTACTTATCCAGGCCATTCTTGTTTTCTCGTGACACATTATACTTCATAATAGTCCTAAATTTGTGTCAATATATTTCACCTTTATTTATGAAAAAATGCCAAATTTACCAAATATTTTGAAAAATTCACAATGTCTCTGCTTTTAAAAAGAAAGTGATACCTCATAAAATATGTATTGCTTAACATTCCCCATATGTCTACTTTATGTTGGCATCATTTTGTAAATGTCATTTTATTTTTTTAGGACATTAGAAGGCTTAGAATTTTAGAAGCAATTCTTAAATTTTCTAAGAAAATTTCCAAAACCCACTTTTAAAGGACCAGCTCAGGTCTGAAGTCACTTTGTGGGGGTTACATAGAGGAAACCCCTCATAAATGACCCCATTGTAGAAACTACACCACTCAAGTTACTCAAAACTGATTTTTACAAACTTTGTTAGCCCTTTAGGTGTTCCACACGAATTAAAGGAAAATGATGACATTTCTAAATTTCACTTTTTGGGCAGATTTTCCATTTTAATCCATTTGTTTCTTTAACAGCCAAACAGAACTCAGTATTTATTACTCTGATTCTGCAGTTTACAGAAACACCCCACATGTGGTCGTAAACTAATGTAAGGGCACATGGCAGGGCGTTTTTGGAAGGCAGATTTTGTTGGACTGGTTTTTAGATGCCATGTCCCATTTGAAGCCCCCCTGATGCATCTTACAGTAGAAACTCCCAAAAAGGATCCCATTTGGCAAACTACTGGATAAGGTGCCAGTTTTATTAGTACTATTGGGGATACATATATTAATTGCTCTATATTAAGTTTTTTGTGTTTTTTACAACATTCATCTGACAGGGTAGATCATGTGCTAGTTTTATAAAGCAGGTTGTTATGCATACAATGATATCAAATATGACTACTTTCTTTGTTTCTTTGTTTCACTTTTACATAATAAAGCAATTTTGAAAAAAATAATGTTTTTGTGTCTCCATTTTCTGAACGCCGTATTTCTTAAAAATTTTCTGCCGATCGTCTTTGTTTTTTGCAGGAAGAGTTGAATTTTTTATTGGTACCATTTTTGGGTACATATGATTTTTTTATCATTCATTATTACACTTTATGGGGCAAGGTGACCCAAAAAATTGGTTGTTTTGGCAAAGTTTTTATTTATTTATTTTTTACAGCATTCACCTGAGGGGTTAAGTCATGTGACATTTTTATAGAGCAGATCGTTATGGACGTGGTAATACCTAATATGTATACTTTTTCTTATTTATTTAAGTTTTACACAATAACATTTTTTAAACAAAAAAAATTATGTTTTAGTGTCTCCATAGTCTGAGAGCCATAGCTTTTTTATTTTTTGACCGATTGTCTTAGGTAGGGTATACTTTTTTTCCGGGTTGATGTGACAGTTTGATTGGTACTATTTTGGGGGCAATGTGCCTTTTTGATCGCTTGGTGTTGCAATTTTTGTGATATAAGGTGACACAAAAAATGGCTTTTTTTTGGCACATTTTTCTTTGTTTTTTTTTACGGTGTTCACCCGAGGGGTTAGGTCATTTGATATTTTTATAGAGCTGGTTGTGTTGGACGCAGCGATACCTAATATGTCTTTGACACAATAATAGCAGTTTTGAAGCAAAAAAAAACATATTTTAGTGTCTCCATTGTCTGAAAGTCATAGTTTATTTTTATTTTTGACCGATTGTCTTAGATAGGGTCTAGGTCATGAGACATTTTTATAGGGCTGGTTGTTACGGACGCAGCGATACCTAATATGTATATATTTTTTTTTATTTCACTTTACCACAATAATAGAATTTTTGAAACCAAAAAATTATGTTTTATTATCTCCATGTTCTGAGAGGTATATATTTTGTTATTTTTTTTTAAAGATTTTTTTATTTAGGGGCTCATTTTTTTAGGGTTGACGTGACGGTTTTAATTGTACTATTTTGTGGGACATACGCCTTTTTGATCACTTGGTGGTGCATTTTTTGTGATGTAAGGTGACAAAAATTGCTTTTTTGACTCAGTTTTTATAATTTTTTATGGTGTTTATCAGACAGGGTGGATCATGTGATATATTTATAGAGCCAGTCGTTACAGACGCAGTGATACCTAATATGTGTGTTTTTCTTTTTTTTCTACTTTTTATTATAAAATTATTATTTTTTTATTAAAATGTATTATTTTTTTATTAAAAACATTTTTAAACTTTACTGGCCTTAAGGACAAATGTCTTGCCAGGTGGAGTGTCCTTTATTTGGACAGGAACAACCGGAATTATATGGGTAGGATCAATAATGTGCTGGGGCTCCTTTGTCCAATCACTTGGATCGAAGGAAAGGGATAGAGCATCCACCATGGTATTTTACTAAACATGACTAAAATCCAGGATGAAATTAAAGAAGGGAAAAAGCAACGATCACAGAGCTAGATAGGGGTTAAGATGCTGAGCAGACAGGAGATAATTCAGGTTCTTATGGTCAGTGTAAATGATGATTTGGTGGCAGGGTTTCTCTCCAGCAGATGACACCATTCCTCAAGGGCCAACTTGTTAACCAGCAACTCCCTGTTTTCTGTTTCCTTCTGGTGAGCAAAGGAAAGTAAGCGTGCATAGACCACTAGAAAACCAAGAGATTTGGCAGAATTAGGGATGCTGCAAGTGCAACAGGTACACTGGTTCAAAAAACTTTGGAATAACTTAGGAC
The DNA here is from genome assembly GCF_014858855.1 of Bufo gargarizans. Lineage (NCBI taxonomy): Eukaryota > Metazoa > Chordata > Amphibia > Anura > Bufonidae > Bufo > Bufo gargarizans. The sequence goes on along the minus strand of NC_058080.1, from coordinate 629,420,497 downwards.
CTCCTTCATAGTATGGGTAAGTGGCAAATGCAGGCTGTGATTACTGGAGGCTGCAACTGGTGGAGTTGACGATGCAGACACTGCAGCTTGAGGTGATGGTACTGGAGTGGTAGGGGTAAAGGTGTCCAGGGGAGTAGTACTGTTGTTTAAATAATGCAGAAGTTGCTCCTGGGGGATATGCTGATTAGTAAGCTCTTTGTATACTTTAGGTAGGCCCACCTTGGGTGGGCCAGTGGGCTCCATGGTCTGAATAAACTGTTATGGCAGTGAGTGTGGAATCACTTTGCCAACCAATTGTTTTGACTTTGGGCTAAACCTAAGGGTGTTATCATGGTGATTTTCTGGTAATCAACCTTTAATCCCCACACAGGCTGCTTCCTCCACAGGGTCAGAGACACTGTTGCAAAGCACCAAAGGGTTAGGAAAAATCATAGTCGGGGACAGGACGAGGTCATGGCCTGCAGAGTTGCAATACATTAAATGGTACAAGGTCAGGGCAGGGAGCAAAGGTTCAATACGGAGGTCGGGCAAAGGTCAGACAGTAGAAGATCAGAAAATAGGAAGAGGTCAGTACTAGGGTGTGTTTGCTAGCCCTTTAAGAGCTTAAGAGAGTGGGTATGCACACCCTATGGGCTTAGAAGAGACCTCAGAGCAGACTAAATGGCAGAAAAGGACCCTGATAATTGATGCAGCTAAAAAGATGAAAAGGAGGACAAAATATGTTTTCTGAGCGTTCTCCAGTTAATGTGAATTTCTTTTCTTGAAACAAAGGGTTGCTTTTAGAGATGAGCGAATCGAATCCCTCAAAGTGGAATTTGATTTGAATTTAGGACAAATTCATTTCAAAGCCAAATTTCCTCGTGCTTTGTGTTAGTGAATCGATTTAACCTGAAATAGTGTAAAAACTAACCAAAAAAATCATACTTAATTCCTCCATTTTTTTGTGACTAGCTGCTATAATTTCACGCCGCGGGACATTTTGCGCCAGATCTTCAAGCAAGATGGCGGCGGTTGGCTTGTCGCGAGCAAATGAAGGTGGTAAGTTTGATTGAAATTTTTTTAATGTTAATTTTACACAGTTTTTTCACTCAGATGCTACGATCATGTATGAACACAGCATCTGAGGGGTACAATGACCGAGGTGGCACTATCGCAGCAACCTGTCATTGCACCCGCTACTTCATGACAAAGTGATTTGTTACAAAACACTTTTTTTTTTAATTCCCCGAATCTGACGATTTGAACTTTTCAAAAATTCTCTCATTTCTAGCTGCTTTAATACAAACATCAGGCCAAAAGCTACAATATACTTGAATTTTCTTATTTATACTTATGTAACATACATATTGATAAAATGTATGACAAAAAATGTCTACATATTTGATTCTGCTAAATGACTCAATATATTTGTTATTGCATTTGAGTAACACTTGAACCTTTACATGATTTATCTTGATAAATAGAATTGCAATTATTTAGCTGTTTTTTGCCAAATCCATTTCATTCCCACAGATTAAAAAGAAATTGAGCATCTAGATCCAATCATGTAATAGAATACGACTGTAATGATTTTTAAATACAATTTGCCTTACCAAATTAAAATTTCTATATCACCCTGCCATTCAAATGTAAAAGCTAAGTAATTGAACAGCAAATTAAATGCAACACTCAGAAGACAGTGATGAACAGAGTAATCCAGTCCTTTGAAATTTTAAATGTGATGATACAATGATGGGTACAATACACTTTAAAATATTGTTTTTATAAAACCATGTAAAGAAAACAAATTAAACTTTTTCATTCAAAGTCACTTCTTCCATAATATTTCTCTCATTTAGAATGTCTTCATAAACAGAAGATAAATTGCACAAATCTTAGGTGTAGTATTTAAAAAGTAGATTCACTAGTGTGCAAAAGAAAAAAAATACATATATATATGTTTTTGAAAGAACTGAATTTCCTTTTTTAAGGGTGCCATCACAGTGTGCTTTGCAGTAACCATTTGCATTATGCAAGTTGAATGGCAGAGACCACAAAAGTGTCATTTTGACCCTTGTTAGCATACCTTTTTTGCTGTATGGAATAACACAGAAGAATGTGCCAGGTTTTAATTTAATTTGGACAACCCCTTTAGCATTTCACATTCATACAATGGCTCAAAAATACTCAAGAGGTCTCTTTCTACTAAATTTTCAAATGAGTAGATACGCATCTTATACTAGGCAAATATAAACAGTATGTATGATCATAGGGATAAGGTTGTTCTATAGTGATTGAACTGAAATGGCAGTAGATTCTTTAATGAGAGCCTTCCACCACGTTCTCATCTTTAAAAAAAACAAACACACAAGGTATCTAAGTCTTATGACCAATGCTATGGATATAAAGGTAACTTTATAAAATATTGTTATGGTTTAACATTACTTTATTAAAAGCTGATGATACAGATGATAAGCAATAGTTTAGATTCAGCAGACAGTAACACAAAATACAAAATTGGATCCTTAAGTAATTGCAGCAAAGAAGAAGCAGGTATGAACACACTCCAATAATTAACACAAAGTCCAGAGGAATCGAGCAGGCTCAGGTAAGCAATCTCTCTATAGCTGACATAACATTGCAGTGGCGACATATGATCGCCACTTTTGCTCAGTGACAGAGCCCATAGAAAATAAGCAGGTTCGGGTCAGCAGTATCTGTAGTTGAGATGACCTTGCAATAGCAATATAGGATAGATGAATTGAAACATGGAATAGCAGAGTCAAAATCAGTGTCAGACTGGGGTACCTAGGGCCCACCAGTAAAATTTATTTTGGGGACCCACCATACGGATACATTTAAATATAATAAACCATTTAACAAGTTTTTTTATATGAACATAGTCTGGTGGAGGTGCTGTACATTGAATATATGTATGTAGTGCAGTAAATCTAATGTGTTATGTTCTACTTGTGCAGGGGGTGGGAGACTAGGGGCCCACCTTGCTCAGGGGCCCACCGGGGGATTACCCTGTACCCCTGTGGGCCAGTCCGAGCCTGGTCAAAATGTAATAATGATATGGCCAAATGAAACAGTAACCTCTTAGATACAGAACATGATAAACAACTTAACACATTGAGTAGCATAATCATATTTGCAACACAACTGGTTTGAGTTGGAATGGCAGAAGACAAGATAGGCTGGAATCAAGAAATGTTCCAAACTAAATGAGATTTAGATCAATGGGAGGAGTGCTATATAATACAGAGTCATGGCCCAGTAGCAATGATGCAGGTCTGAAGCACATGTGGAGTAGTTGAACTGTGGCTTAGAGCAATACATTACCAAACTGTGGACATGCAGCAATGAAACACACACCTGGAGTAGTTGAGCTCTGGCTCGGCTTGGCTGTTTCTGTGATTACCTAGAATGTGGCAGGTACTTCAATTTGGGGAGCTGTGAACTGGCAGTTAGGGATGTAACCAAATAAAAAAGTAAATATGTGGTATATGCAATAATTTGTAAGTATGGCCTTTATTAAATAGGTAAAACAATTTGATCTATGCAAGTTAAATTTGGTGAACGTGCACACATACGGTATGAGTACAGGAGTTGGATCCTTGAGATTGATATGCGTAAATTCCACAATGGAGATGTAAGTTGTATACAGTTTTTAGGCCGTTTGAGTCTGTAACATTTGTTTGCTGGGGGAGACAGAAACACTGAGCTCCTATGTAAAGAAGGCAGACTTTGTTATTAGGAATCAAGCTTTAGGACTAGAGATGGCCTTGCGGTTCGCCTGGCGGTCGTTTTGTGGCGAACTTGGCTCGTTCGCGGTTTGTGAACATGCGAACATGTGGCGATATTCTCATGTGCCATTTTTTTTGCATAGCATCAAACTTTGACCCATGACACATGCATCAGGTGGGACAGGACAGTCAATTGAGACATTTCAGCACATGGACACACCCCCTACCCTATAAATAAACCCGATCTGGCAGCAATTTTACATTCTGTTTTTTGCCAGTGTAGGGATAGGTTGCTGTGTGGAGCAGGGACAGACTGTTAGTGACACCAAATGCTAGCTTATATGGCCACAAAGGTGTGCTATCAATAGGATAGGTATAGGTGTGCTATCAATAGGTGTGACAATCAGAGGGGTGTGATATACTTACATAGAAAGTATATTATAGTGCATTTGTATTGTGCAGCAGTTGTGTGCAGTTCTGCTGAGATACCACAGCTAGATAGAGGGACAAACGCTATTGGAATAAGTAATTTCAATAGGTGGGATATAGCTGTTGCACCCAAAAAAATATGATAAAGGGGGGTGATATAACTATAAAATACCTTCTAACATAGAAAGTATATTATAGTGCATTTGTATTGTGCAGCAGTTGTGTGCAGTTCTGCTGAGATACCGCAGCTATATAGAGTGACAAACGCTATTCGAATAACTAATTGCAACTGGCGTGATATACCTGTTGCTCCCCAAAAAACTGATTAAGGGGTGCGATATACCTGCTTCCACAAAATACTGATTGAGGGGTATGATACACCGACTTCCACAAAATATTGATTGAGGGGTGTGATACACCGGCTTCGACCAAATATAGATTGAGGCCTGCGATATACCAGCTTCCACCAAATATCGATTGAGGGGTTTGATATATCAGCTTCCAGCAAATACTCATTATTGGGTTCTATATACCTGCTTCCACAAAATACTGATACAAGGTATTAAATTTACCAGCTTCCACCAAATATTAAGAGGTTTGATATACCAGCTTCCAGCAAATACTCATTATTGGGTTGGGTTCTATATAACTGTTTCCACAAAATACTGATAGAGGGGATTGATATACCAGCTTCCAGCAAATACTCATTATTGGGTTCTATATACCTGTTTCCACAAAATACTAATAGAGGGTATTCATATACCAGCTTCCACCAAATATTGATTGAGGTTTGCAATACACCAGCTTCCACAAAATATTGATTAAGGGGTTTGATTTACGAGATTCCAGTAAATAATCATTATTGGGTTCTCTATACCTGTTTCCATAAAATACTAAAAGAGGGGATTGATATACCTGCTTCCAAAAAATATTGATAGAGGCCTGCGATATATCTGCTTCCACAAAAACTGCTCTTCTATAGGGACTTTTTTCATAGGGTCATTTTTAAAATGACAGGCAAAGGAAGATTCTGCAGGGGTGGTAGGGGTTGGGCAGGTGCACCGAGCCGGAGCCTAAGTGGGAAGTTGGAGAAGGTGCGTGCGATTACTTCAAAGGACGCACCAGAGTCTGCTTCTGCACCCTCCTCATCCTCTGTATCATCACCTTCCTCTCTGCTGTGTGCACCCCCAAAGATACCACCACCATAGCCCCTCAACTCGAGTCAGAGGAATTATTTTCCTATCCATTACCAGACCTTACCTATGTGCAGCCATTCTTTGCATCGGATGAGGAAGAGGAGGAAGGAATGGCTGCCAGGTGCCGCCCAGCGGTTTGACGACAGTACCTAGATAAGTCCAAGGAGGGTGGTCTCTAGTGTTGATGCCTACTCCTAGATCTCCAATGTCAGTGGTGGCAAAGGATATGATGATAATGTGTCGATGGATGTCAAGAGGGTACACACAAGAGAGGAAGAGGAGGGGGGTTCAGAGGGAGAGACAGAGTAGCAGATAGGGAGGAGAAGGCGGAGAAGCATGTAGAGCTCGCAGGGCACAGGAGGCAAAAAGCAGATTGCAAATGTATCTTGAGCGAGCCATCCACTATGCATCTGGCGCTCCCGGAACGCCGGCACATGGCTCCGCAGTGTGGGCTTTTTTTTAACGTATCAGTTGCTGACAATAGTGTTGCCACCTGCATCCTGTGCTGTCAACGCATAAGTCGCGGTAAGCCAAACACTCACCTAGGGACGACCACCTTAATGAGGCACCTAGCCTCCCATCACTGAGCCCAGTAGGAGCAACACCGTCAGAACCCACAAAGCCACACTCCCCGTGCTCCACGTCCTGCCTCTTTTCCTTCTCCTTCTCCTCTCTCCTCCCATTTGTCCTCCACTCCACCTTCCAACATGCGGTCATCGCGTTCATCTGTCAAAAGGCAGGCTTCCATTGCCCAAATGTTCGAACATAAAAAGTTGATGATGCCGGATAACACTCTTGCCCAACGGCTGACCGCCAGCTGCTAGCCTGTCAACTACTGCCATATAAATTGGTGGACTTTTAACCATTGGCACACCGCAATGGAAAGTCCCCGGGAGGAAATATTTCTCCAAGAATGGCATACCAGAGCTAAATGGCCATGTTCAGCGGCAAGTGAATGTATTTCTGGCACACAGTGTCGGTGCCAAGATACATCTGACCACAGACACTTGGTTTAGCAAACACGGGCTGGGAAGGTACATAACTTTTGCTACCCACTGGGTGAACCTTCGGCTGTTAAGCATGCAACCCGTGGCACCAGTGTGGATTTGGTGTTACCGCCACGGATTGCAAGCAGGCCTGCCACTTTTTCTCCTCCTCCTACTCCATCCTCCGTCTCCTCCTCGGCTGACTCCTCCTTTTCCACTGCTACCACCTCTTTCACTGCACCGCCCCCAGCTCCTCAAATGCTATTCAATGTGCCAGATGAGATGTTGCCATGCTGTGTTGTGGCTATTGTGCCTGGAAGCCAAGAGCCACACCGGTCCTGCACTGCTTTCAGCTCTGCGGTCACAGGTCGATCAGTGGCTAATCCCGCTCAATTTCACAGTTGGTAAAACGGTGTGCGTCAACGGTGCCAATCTGCTGAGCGCGCTGAAACAGAGCAAAATGACACACGTGCCGTGCATGGCACATGTCCTGAACTTAGTCGTGCAGTAATTCGTTGCCAAATACCCCAGGGTCCAGGAAGTCTTGCGGCAGGCCAGGAAAGTCTCTGGCCATTTTTGAAAATCTTACACGGCCATGGCTTGCCTTGCTGGCGTTCAGCGGTGACACCACTTGCCTTTCAGACGTCTGATTTGTGACTGCCCGATGTGCTGGAACTCCACCTTGCATTTGCTTGATAGGCTGCTCCAGCATAAACATGCCGTTAACGACTACTTGTACAAACTCTGCGGTATGACAGGTTCTGGGGAGCTTGGTTTATTTTCACTGTGATAGTGGTTTCTCATGCACAAAGCATGCAGACTTCTGTGGCCATTTGATGGGATCACCAAACTGGTCAGTCGCAGCCAGGGCGCCATCAGTGACCTCGTACCTTGCGCCTTCTTTCTGATGCGTGCACTGAGTCATGTCATTGATCAAGCTGTCGAGATGCAGGAGCTAGCAGATGAGGAAGTCGCAATGCTGAATGAATTCCCAGGGGGGGGGGGCTACTCCATCTGAGACAAGTCAGCATGAGTTTGAAGAGGAGTCAGTGGAGGATGGTTCCTGGGGGGAGGAGGGGGAACAAGAAGAGCAGGCTTAAAACTTTTCTGGGATCCCTGGTGTTGTCCGTGGCTGTGGGGGAGGAGACCGAGGACGACATTCTCCTGGCGATGAGCAGGAGCCAGGGTGCTTCACCACTTCCAATTTAGTGCAACTGGGGGCCTTCATGCTCCAGTCTTTGAAGAGGGACCCCCGTATAAAAAGCATGAAGGGCAAGGACCAGTATTGGGTGGCAACGTACTTAGACCCTTGGTACAAACACCCAATGGCGGACATGTTACCAGCATAACAGAGGGCTGTCAGAATGCAGCATTTCCAGGCCTTGCTTCAAGAGATGCTGCATTCTGCTGTTGCGGGCACTGGCAGAGAAATTTCCCTCCATTCAGAAACAGTTGCGGGTACCAATTCTACAGCCCATGCAAGAAGAGGGCGGTTTAAAAATGTGTTGGTCACTTCGGAAATATGATCATTCTTGCAGCCAACCCATCGACAGCCACTCTCCAGATCCAGCCTCAGGAAACGCCTAGACCGACAGGTGTCCGACAACATTGGGTTAACGGCCGATGTGGACGCTCTAAGAAGCGAGGACCCCCTTAACTACTGGGTGTGCAGGCTTGACTCATGGCCAGAGCTGGCACAATTTGCTATGGAACTCTTGGCTTGCCCCTCTTCGAGTGTCCTGTCCGAAGGGATGTTCAATGCAGCAGGGAAGATCGTGACTGATAATCGCACTCGCCTAGCTCACGACAATGTGGACTACCTCACATTTCTAAAAATTAATGAGGCATGGATCTCAGAGGAATTCAACACCTGTGAAGAACATGTTTAATTAAATTTCCTCATGCCAGCACACACATATCCGCCACCACGCAGAACAAATAATGGTTCCTGTTTTATGTAAATACAGCAACATAAAAGGCCTTTTCTGTCTGATGAATGCCTAATGTTTGGGGCCACAAAGGAATTCAACACCTGTGACGAGTCTGACAACCACGTGTTATCCAATTTTAACTATAATCATTTGGGGGGGTTTTCAAGAGGGGGGATTTTGTTTCTTTTTTTTATTTCATGTTTGTAATCCAATTTTATATTTTTAGTACTTTAAAAATATGTATTTTACATGTATTTGTACTGGCCTGCAGTAAAATTGACATCCAATGACCGTCTAATATACCTCCAGACACATAATCACTTGTTCTTTTCTGTACGTTGAATTAATTAATTTTTGAGGCCTTTACTCCACTGGCTGGACGTAAAATGGTTATCCAATGACCGTCTAATATACCTCCAGCCACATAATCACTTGATGTTTTCTGTACGGTGAACGCCTAATGTTTGGGGCCTGTCCTCCAATGGCCTGCAGTAAAATTGTTATTTAATGACTGTCTAATATACCTGCAGCCACATAATCACTTGTTCTTTTCTGTCAGGTGAATTAATATTTTTTGGGGCCGGTACTCCACTGGCCTGAAGTAAAATTGATATCCAATAACCGGCTAATAGACCCCAAGCCACATAATCACTTGATGTTTTCTGTCCGGTGAATGAATAATTTTTGGGGCCTATAGTCCACTGGCCTGCAGTAAAATTGATATCCATTGACCGTCTAATATACCTCCAGCCACATAATCACTTTATCTTTTCTGTACGATGAATGCATCATTTTTAGGGCCTGTAATCTATCTGGCCAACAGTAAAATTGTGTCATGCCCTGCTTTGACTATGTGCGGAGGTCGGCCAGAATAGCAGCACGTGTTTAGTGTTTGTTTTGGAGTAGTGCTGGATCCGCCTCCCATCAGGTGCACTGGGTTGGGTCATTAGTTTAAATGGCTCTCAATTTCAGTGCTCTGAGCGGGTTATAGAAATCAGTCTTGGAAGCAAGGAAGGAAGGTTGTCTGTTTTAGCTCAGAAAAGATAAGTGTGGTTTCTGTTTTTGTTGTTTGCTGTCTAGTTGTGTTTGTGTCATCTCTCCCATCCAAGTTCTGTGTGAGCAGGCTGCTCCTATTTCCCCTTTTCACCATCTCAGGGAATCTAGGGTGTTTTAGCCCAGGCACGGGGACACATCATTCCTACCACCAAGGTCTGAATGTGGGCTGAGCAGTGCAGGGAGAGAGGTCAGGGATTAGCTAGGAGGTGACCCTTCCCCTGCTTCTCGCCTAGAGCCTGGTTGCTGGTTTATCTGTGTGTCTGAGTGCTCGTCCGCCGTGACAAATTGCTATACGATGACCGCCTAATGTACCTCCAGCCACATTATCAATTGTTCTTTTCTGTATGGTGAATGAATAATTTTGGGGGCCTGTAGTCCACTGGCCTGCAGTAAAATTGATATCTAATGACCATCTAATATACTTCCAGCAACATATTCACTTAACGTTTTCTGTCCGGTGAATGAATAATTTTTGGGGCCTGTAGTCCACTGGACTGCAGCAAAATTGATATCCATTGACCGTCTAATATACCTCCAGCCACATAATCACTTTATCTTTTCTGTACGATGAATGCATAATTTTTAGGGCCTGTAATCTAACTGGCCAACAGTAAAATTGCTATACGGTGACCGCCTAATGTACCTCCAGCCACATTATCAATTGTTCTTTTCTGTATGGTGAATGAATAATATTTGGGGCCTTTAGTCCACTGGCCTGCAGTAAAATTGATATCCAATGACCGTCTAATATACCTACAGCTACATAATTACTTGATGTTTTCTGTCCTGTGAATGCCTAATGTTTGGGGCCTATACTCCACTGACCTAAAGTAAAATTGATATCCAATGACCGTCTAACATACCTCCAGCCACATAATCACTTGATGTTTTCTGTCTGGTAAATTAATAATTTTTGGGGCCTGTACTCCACTGGCCTACAGTAAAATTGATATTTATTAACTGTCTAATATACCTCCAGCCACATAATCACTTGTTCTTTTCTGTACGGTGAATGCATAATTGTTGGGGCCTCGGAGGAATTCAACACCTGTGACGACTACGTGTTATCGAATTTCACTTATTATCATTTGGGGGTTATTCAAGAGGGGGTAATTTCGTTAGCCATGTTTTTAATCAAATTTAATATTTTTAGTTCTTTTAAATATATGTATTTAAATATATGTATTTAACATGTATTTGTACTGGCCTGCAGTAAAATTGATATCCAATTCCTGTCTAATATACCTCCAGCCACATAATCACGTGTTCTTTTCTGTACATTGAATGATACATTTTTGGGGCCTGTACTCCACTGGTCTGAAGTAAAATTGTTATCCAATGACAGTCTAATATGCCTTCAGCCACATAATCACTTGATGTTTTCTGTCCGGTGAATGCCTAATGTTTGGGGCCTGTACTCCACTGGCCTGCATTAAAATTGATATCCAATGACCATCTAGTATACCTCCAGCAACATATTCACTTGATGTTTTCTGTCTGGTGAATGCCTAATGTTTGGGGCCTGTACTCCACTGGCCTTCATTAAAATTGATATCCAATGATCATCTAATATACCTCCAGCAACATATTCACTTGATGTTTTCTGTACGGTGAATGCATAATTGTTGGGGCCTCGGAGGAATTCAACACCTGTGACGACTACGTGTTATCGAATTTCACTTATTATCATTTGGGGGTTATTCAAGAGGGGGTAATTTCGTTAGCCATGTTTTTAATCAAATTTAATATTTTTAGTTCTTTTAAATATATGTATTTAAATATATGTATTTAACATGTATTTGTACTGGCCTGCAGTAAAATTGATATCCAATTCCTGTCTAATATACCTCCAGCCACATAATCACGTGTTCTTTTCTGTACATTGAATGATACATTTTTGGGGCCTGTACTCCACTGGTCTGAAGTAAAATTGTTATCCAATGACAGTCTAATATGCCTTCAGCCACATAATCACTTGATGTTTTCTGTCCGGTGAATGCCTAATGTTTGGGGCCTGTACTCCACTGGCCTGCATTAAAATTGATATCCAATGACCATCTAGTATACCTCCAGCAACATATTCACTTGATGTTTTCTGTCTGGTGAATGCCTAATGTTTGGGGCCTGTACTCCACTGGCCTTCATTAAAATTGATATCCAATGATCATCTAATATACCTCCAGCAACATATTCACTTGATGTTTTCTGTCCGGTGAATTAATAATTTTTGGGGCCTGTAGTCCACTGGCCTGCAGTAAAATTGATATCCATCAACCGTCTAATATACCTTTAGCCACTTAATCACTTTATCTTTTCTGTACGGTGAATGCATAATTTTTAGGGCCTGTAATCTAACTGGCCAACAGTAAAATTGCTATATGGTGACCGCCTAATGTACCTCCAGCCACATTATCAATTGTTCTTTTCTGTATGGTGAATGAATAGTTTTTGGGGCCTGTAGTCCACTGGCCTGAAGTAAAATTGATATCCAATGACCGTCTAACATACCTCTAGCCACATAATCACTTGATGTTTTCTGTCCGGTAAATGAATAATTTTTGGGGCCTGTACTCCTCCTGCCTACAGTAAAATTGATATTTATTGACCGTCTAATATACCTCCAGCCACATAATCACTTGTTCTTTTCTGTACGAGGAATGCCTAATTGTTGGGGTCTCAGAGAAATTCAACACCTGTGACGACTACGTGTTATCGAATTTCACTTATTATCATTTGGGGGTTATTCAAGAGGGGGTAATTTCGTTAGCCATGTTTTTAATCAAATTTAATATTTTTAGTTCTTTTAAATATATGTATTTAAATATATGTATTTAACATGTATTTGTACTGGCCTGCAGTAAAATTGATATCCAATTCCTGTCTAATATACCTCCAGCCACATAATCACGTGTTCTTTTCTGTACATTGAATGATACATTTTTGGGGCCTGTACTCCACTGGTCTGAAGTAAAATTGTTATCCAATGACAGTCTAATATGCCTTCAGCCACATAATCACTTGATGTTTTCTGTCCGGTGAATGCCTAATGTTTGGGGCCTGTACTCCACTGGCCTGCATTAAAATTGATATCCAATGACCATCTAGTATACCTCCAGCAACATATTCACTTGATGTTTTCTGTCTGGTGAATGCCTAATGTTTGGGGCCTGTACTCCACTGGCCTTCATTAAAATTGATATCCAATGATCATCTAATATACCTCCAGCAACATATTCACTTGATGTTTTCTGTACGGTGAATGCATAATTGTTGGGGCCTCGGAGGAATTCAACACCTGTGACGACTACGTGTTATCGAATTTCACTTATTATCATTTGGGGGTTATTCAAGAGGGGGTAATTTCGTTAGCCATGTTTTTAATCAAATTTAATATTTTTAGTTCTTTTAAATATATGTATTTAAATATATGTATTTAACATGTATTTGTACTGGCCTGCAGTAAAATTGATATCCAATTCCTGTCTAATATACCTCCAGCCACATAATCACGTGTTCTTTTCTGTACATTGAATGATACATTTTTGGGGCCTGTACTCCACTGGTCTGAAGTAAAATTGTTATCCAATGACAGTCTAATATGCCTTCAGCCACATAATCACTTGATGTTTTCTGTCCGGTGAATGCCTAATGTTTGGGGCCTGTACTCCACTGGCCTGCATTAAAATTGATATCCAATGACCATCTAGTATACCTCCAGCAACATATTCACTTGATGTTTTCTGTCTGGTGAATGCCTAATGTTTGGGGCCTGTACTCCACTGGCCTTCATTAAAATTGATATCCAATGATCATCTAATATACCTCCAGCAACATATTCACTTGATGTTTTCTGTCCGGTGAATTAATAATTTTTGGGGCCTGTAGTCCACTGGCCTGCAGTAAAATTGATATCCATCAACCGTCTAATATACCTTTAGCCACTTAATCACTTTATCTTTTCTGTACGGTGAATGCATAATTTTTAGGGCCTGTAATCTAACTGGCCAACAGTAAAATTGCTATATGGTGACCGCCTAATGTACCTCCAGCCACATTATCAATTGTTCTTTTCTGTATGGTGAATGAATAGTTTTTGGGGCCTGTAGTCCACTGGCCTGAAGTAAAATTGATATCCAATGACCGTCTAACATACCTCTAGCCACATAATCACTTGATGTTTTCTGTCCGGTAAATGAATAATTTTTGGGGCCTGTACTCCTCCTGCCTACAGTAAAATTGATATTTATTGACCGTCTAATATACCTCCAGCCACATAATCACTTGTTCTTTTCTGTACGAGGAATGCCTAATTGTTGGGGTCTCAGAGAAATTCAACACCTGTGACGACTACGTGTTATCGAATTTCACCTATTATCATTTGGGGTTTATTCAAGAAGGGGTAATTTCGTTAGCCATGTTTTTAATCCAATTTTATATTTTTTGTTCTTTTAAATATATGTATTTGTACTGGCCAGCAGTAAAATTGATATCCAATGACAGTCTAATATACCTCCAGCCACATAATCACTTGATGTTTTCTGTCTGGTAAATGCCTAATGTTTGGGGCCTGTACTCCACTGGCCTGCATTAAAATTGATAACTATTGACCGTCCAATATACAGTACAGACCAAAAGTTTGGACACACCTTCTCATTCAAAGAGTTTTCTTTATTTTCATGACTATGAAAATTGTAGATTCACACTGAAGGCAACAAAACTATGAATTAACACATGTGGAATTATATACATAACAAAAAAGTGTGAAACAACTAAAAATATGTCATATTCTAGGTTCTTCAAAGTAGCCACCTTTTGCTTTAATTACTGCTTTGCACACTCTTGGCATTCTCTTGATGAGCTTCAAGAGGTAGTCACCTGAAATTGTTTTCACTTCACAGGTGTAACCTGTCAGGTTTAATAAGTGGGATTTCTTGCCTTATAAATGGGGTTGGGACCATCAGTTGCGTTGTGGAGAAGTCAGGTGGATACACAGCTGATAGTCCTACTGAATAGACTGTTAGAATTTGTATTATGGCAAGAAAAAAGCAGCTAAGTAAAGAAAAACGAGTGGCCATCATTACTTTAAGAAATGAAGGTCAGTCAGTGCGAAAAATTGGGAAAACTTTCAAAGTGTCCCCAAGTGCAGTCACAAAAACCATCAAGCGCTACAAAGAAACTGGCTCACATGGGGACCGCCCCAGGAAAGGAAGACCAAGAGTCACCTCCGCTGCGGAGGATAAGTTCATCCGAGACACCAGCCTCAGAAATCGCAGGTTAACAGCAGCTCAGATTAGAGACCAGGTCAATGCCACACAGAGTTCTAGCAGCAGACACATCTCTAGAACAACTGTTAAGAGGAGACTGTGTGAATCAGGTCTTCATGGTAGAATATCTGCTAGGAAACCACTGCTAAGGACAGGCAACAAGCAGAAGAGACTTGTTTGGGCTAAAGAACACAAGGAATGGACATTAGACCAGTGGAAATCTGTGCTTTGGTCTGATGAGTCCAAATTTGAGATCTTTGGTTCCAACCACCGTGAAGCATGGAGGAGGCGGTGTGATGGTGTGGGGGTGCTTTGCTGGTGGCACTGTTGGGGATTTATTCAAAATTGAAGACATACTGAACCAGCATGGCTACCACAGCATCTTGCAGCGGCATGCTATTCCACCCGGTTTGCGTTTAGTTGGACCATCATTTATTTTTCAACAGGACAATGACCCCAAACACACCTCCAGGCTGTGTAAGGGCTATTTGACCATGAAGGAGAGAGATGGGATGCTGCACCAGATGACCTGGCCTCCACAGTCACCGGACCTGAACCCAATCAAGATGGTTTGGGGTGAGCTGGACCGCAGAGTGAAGGCAAAAGGGCCAACAAGTGCTAAGCATCTCTGGGAACGCCTTCAAGACTGTTGGAAGACCATTTCAGGTGACTACCTTTTGAAGCTCATCAAGAGAATGCCAAGAGTGTGCAAAGCAGTAATCAAAGCAAAAGGTGGCTACTTTGAAAAACCTAGAATATGATATATTTTCAGTTGTTTCACACTTTTTTGTTATGTATATAATTCCACATGTGTTAATTCATAGTTTTGATGCCTTCAGTGTGAATCTACAATTTGCATAGTCATGAAAATAAAGAAAACTCTTTGAATGAGAAGGTGTGTCCAAACTTTTGGTCTGTACTGTACCTCCAGCCACATAATGACTTGATGTTTTCTGTACTGTAAATGCCTAATGTTTGGGGGCTGTACTCCACTGGCCTGCTGTAAAATTGATATCCAATGACCGTCTAATATACCTCCAGCCACATAATCACTTGATGTTTTCTGTCTGGTGAATGACAAATGTTTTGGGCCTGTACTCCTGTAGTCTAAAATAAAAAATTTCTAGGCTCCAGCAGGGCACATTTTTGACAGTTTCCCTTTAAGACTCATATAATGGCCCCTGATTAAAATACATATTTTGTAGTACTTACTTGCAGTAAGTATTTGGTGGCTGCAAATTTGATCTGAAGGTTTTTCAGGTTCACTTGCCATTAAATTGAATAGGGTCCGCCGCGAACTTGTGGTTTGCAAACATTTGATCACATTTGCGCGTTCGCGTTCGTGAATAGTCCTGGCCGATGTTTGTCTATCAGTATTTAGGACTTCTTGGCCTGAACTATAAAGAACAATTTAAGTGTGTTCTAAGTTTGAAAACAAATTGAAATTGTAAGTACCCTATTTGTTATATGTAATGGTGCAGCATACTTTCCACTCCTTTTTGATACTTTATATTTAGTTTTTAGTTTTTTGTTTTGTGATGTGTTGCATTTATTGTAAAGAGTGGATAAAAGAGGTCCAGGATGGAAACACAGCTCCAGGGCTACACAAAATGGCTACTTTAGTCCCATCCTGTATATGCTGCTTAAAGGGCATGAGTCACCGAAATTATATAATAGTGATATACATCCTTTTTATATTTATGTGATATCTAAAATCACTTGTAACGATAAGCAGATAACTGCAGCAAAGTGATCTGTACAGACCAAAAAGTGGCTCCTATTATTAGGCTTAGCAGCCAGTGTGAAAATTGCATGAGTTTAGGATTTTGTTTATATAGATATTGACATGGAAAATTTAAAATTACATCATCAAAATATTTAAAAATATGTTTAACATAAAACCTGATTTAAATAATAAGCAATAATTTAAAATGAATGCAGGAGGGTGAATCTCATGTTTTTACAATTGGATTTATTCGGCTTGTGTTTTTCATTGAGCATAACCTGAAGTTATACACTGAGTTCACTCTGTGATTGGATGCAGGTTCCCATTATAGAGCCTGAGTAGTGCCGAACCTATTTCTACACATGAATACTAACAATTTTAAGAGGAACTTTCTTTTGGCAAAATCCCTTTTTCTAGACAAAGGTCCAAATATTTATGTAGTCAAAGGTCACAATTAAACTCTGCATATCAAACCCCATACATGCAAAAATGTAACACTAACCATTGCTCTCCCTCAGATGTTTTGGTGTTATCTTGACAATTTCTCCAGTGCACTACTAGTGGGCAATGATAATAGTTAAGAAAAATGCAAAATAGCTGGAAATGTTCTATTGAACTTATAAAGTGATGATTTGAAGCTTTTTACAGCTTTCCTGGCATATAACCTAATACACAAAAGGAACAACATTTGATTGAAAATACATTAAATAAAGAGAATTACTGCAAATAAATAAAAGCAAACCATTTGAGCCACAAAGCACCAGTTTAGGAAAAGAACTACATCAGAATGATGGACACAAATTACTTTTCACCAAAGGATGTTATTTTGATGTAACGTTGTATACTTCAGGCAAAAATAGAATGTCTGCTTTGTAAAAGTACACAGAGATATTGAAGGAATCTAGCAGAAAAATATCCAGATATTATAAAGGTCATAGGAAAACGGAAACAAATCAATCTGGGCCAGCTAAAGCTTTCATGTGCTATGTTGTACTAAAGGAAATTATTGCCACATCTTTTGAACACTTAGTCATTGACAGAATTCATAAAACTATATACATTACTCCAGAGACAAGGATAATGAAACTCCAAGACCTACAAATCATGGGAAATCTCTAGAGTACATTCAGTCATGCCTTGCTCATAATATTGGTACATAACCTGGAGATTTTCTGCAGTCACTATGTTGAACTGCAATATTAGAAATACTGTATCGGTACGATTCCTTAAATCAGAGGTGGCATAACGATTTGGAGTGCAATACCTGAAGGGCCAATGGCCAAAGTGGTCAAACAGCCTTTGGTCAATTAGTGTTCTTCTTAACATTTCAGTGAAGAGTGGGAAAAAAAGAAGGAAAGAAAAGAAAGAAATGTAAGTGATAAGTGTTCCTGAAATACATTTTACTAACACAGTTAAGTAGTATATCATGGCTATAGCAGTTGATAAAATGAACGTAATTATTCATTCCTGGGGGCCTGTGCTCATGTCCTGAGAAGTTATGAAATGGAAGGCAAAATATTATAATATTACAATAGGCCTTAGTATGCATGAGTATTTAAGTACAGCTAAGGCTACTTTCACACCAGCATTTTTGCTGGATCCATGATGGATCACCAAAAACGCTTCCATCATAATAATACAACCGTCTTTAACCGTTGAATGGATCCGGTTGTGTTATCTCTAAAATAGCCAAGACAGATCTGTTTTCTTTTGTGTCCAAGAAAACGGATCCACCACCATTGACTTACATTAACTTTTATTGTGTGTCATGATGGATCCTTCTTGCGCCACACCACATCAAAGACAAAAAAACGCTGCTTGCAGCATTATTCTGTCCACAATGGTGACGCAGCCAAATAGAATGGAGTGCTTGCTCCTCCTCTCATTGGTTGCTGGATGCACATGGAGGTGACTAGAAGCAGCACACTATATGTGCAGAGTTTGCACTCCTGAACATAGATGTCCAATGGCATAGGTAGTTTTAGCATTGGACCTGCCTGACCTGAGACCACCTTGGCGAGGGTAGGTAAGCACAGATTTGTTTTGATCAAAAAATGTATTGGCTAAGAGTCTCAGATTTTATCATATCAGAATGAGGGCTTAGTCTATTTTGTTAGTGCATTTTTATTTTCTTTATGTGATTTTAGCAAAATGGAATGGAATGCATTCTGGTGCACTTAATTTCGTTCAGTTCAGTTTTGTCCCTATTGACAATGAATGGGGTCAAAATGGAAGTGTTTTTCCCCACTATTGAGATCCTATGTTCTCAATAGCGGAAAGGGAAAGCGCAGATGTGAAAGTAGCTTAGCACTTTTCTGGATTTCTGGGAAACGTATATGCAAATTAGCATAAAAATTGCAGCATGCTGCAGTATTTTCTCAGTCCAAAAAACTTAAGAGGGACTGAACTGATGCATCCTGAATGGAATGCTCTCAATTCAGAATGCATTGGGATAAAACGGATAATTTTTTTCCGGTATTGAGCTCCTGTGACGGAACTTAATATGGAAAACAAAAATGCTAGTGTAAAAGTACCCTAAGTAAATGGCCGATTGACAAAGAGAATTGTACCAACTAATAGCAACAGAGGTACTACACAATGCAAAGTTTGAAGACAATATATTATATAAATTTAATTTCATGGGGAAATGCAAGTACTAAAACAAATGAAAAACAGGAATGTAAGGAATGCAGTATAAAGTCTGGTATACCTGAGAATATGAATTATTAGTAATCATGATTTCAAATGTTACAGTTCAAAATAAGATTAGAAATGATTGCTATTTCATGTGCTCTTACAAGGAAATATGCCAATGAAAAGTGACTTTCTATTGCTGGACACGACAATAATTCTGCCAGCCCATCACAGAATAAGTGGCGTCATTCCAAATATTAATTACTAGAGATATGACATTTTCTAAAATTATTCCCTACATTCTGGGAAATGTCTTCAATTATCCCATTAAAATGTAGATATGATATTAATGACTATATATTCTTGCCTTTTTGTCTTTAACTGAAATTGCTTTTGATATATATTTACTAGATAGATAGTGTAAGATTACATATTTTATTCCAAATGTAGCCCTGGAAATGTATACTTTATCTCTTTGCTTTACCATTAGAATACATAATCATGTTTGCAAATACTGTATAGATTGCTATGCATATTATTTATTATAGATCATTGTGTTTCACATGGCTCATTACATAACTATCCATCCTAAGGAAACACGTTTATACCAGGAATATTAGGCACAGAGAATAACTACTTTAAATGCAAAACAATTTAAATGGCCTAAAGGGCCTCTCCCACCAAATACATCTATCATCTGTACACAGGAACCCCAGAAGACACTCAAACAGAAGTACCATGTGCAGGAGACCACTGTGCTGCAAGTGATCAAACATTCATGAGATAAATGAATTTGGTGAGAAAAGCCTGCTAATTTCAGAACCCACCGTAAATACCACCCACAATCAATATATAAGACATCCACAATTGTTGGGCTTAGTGCAAAACACACATATATATATATATATATATATATATATATATATATATTATTTTTAACAAATCTTTTTTTAATTGAAGGTTTTAGAAAATAGGTACAATAATAGTTGAATTATACATATGAAGTCTTCTTTAACAACATTACAATGCTGAGTGGAGACAGTGAATTAGGAAATATATGGGTGGGGAAGGGGAGGGAAGGAGAAATTGAGGGTAAGGGAATAAGGGGGAGGTTTGGAACAGATGTATCTGCTCCATAATAGGCCAGAAGCCAAAAAAAAAGGCCTCAGATTAAAGCAGTACAAATAGATGTTCTGTAAGCAGCTCTATCCAGAAAGGAACAAATGTACAGAGATATACTAGTCCCTCTTGCAAATATATAGAAGAGACTACAAAACTGGTATCAAACGTAAAACGATAATCAAAATTAAAACTAAAATTAAAATTAAAACCAAAAATTAAAACCAAAGCCACATTCTTGGTGCATCTTCCTCTGGAGTGAGTATTGGAGAAAAGAGATAGAGAGAAAAGTAGATATGCTAATGCATATATAGTCAGGTAAGTAAGTAAGTAGGTGGGAGGGAACTACGTCAGGGCCTCAGAATCTTAGCTGGAAGAAGGCAAATTCCTGTCACCCGATAAGTTAGTCGCGGACATAGAGCTACCAAGCTCCTGGCGGAAGGCTTTCCATGGAGCCCATAGTTTCATAAACCTGGAGTGGTTTCTGTCTGCCCAACTTGCATGTTCCTCTAATAAATATATCTGATCCACTTTCTCCTGCCAGAGGGCAATGCTAGGAGCAGCATGGTTAAGACAATTTGCTGTGATTAGAAGCCTTACGGCCTGTACTAGTAATGCAAGGAGATCTGATGCTGCTGGGTGCCATTGTTCTGATGGAAGCCACAGCAGGACAGAGGTCGAGGACAGCCGTATAGTTGTATTGCACACCTTGTTTACAATGCCTTCAACCTGAGACCAATACAGGACAATACAGGACAAAACCAAAATAAATGACCCAGGGTACCCCCTCTCTGGGAACATCTCCAACAAGTATCTGAATTAGTCAGACCTATCTGCTGCAATTTGCTTGGGCCACTGTACCAGCGGGTCATGGTTTTGTAAGAGTGTTCTTGGGTTTTGATACACCTGGAAAAACCATGTGAGCGGAGGTGGATCTGGGTAATCTCAGGCTCAGTAAATGTTTTATGCAGATCTTTTTCCCAAGATCTGATGTAGGCAGGGACACCTGGGGTTGGTTAAGAAGAGATTAATCTGTATAGAAGGAAGATGACATGACGAGGCATAGTGTGCTAGCTTTGCAAACCAGGTGATTTCCGTTCTAACAGTATATTTAGAGTGCAGGGATGTGCAAGAGCTTTTAAATTCTAGTTGGTCCAGAAAGTTGCCCCTTCCAACTAGGTGAGTAAAGATAGATGCCATGTCAGTTTCAGAGGATATAGCTTTGTGATGGTGATGATTCTAAGAAGGGTCCAAAAGTGAGGCGTGTCTAATATTGTATGATTTTTTTTGTAGAAAGTGAATATTGAGAGATACTCCTTTAGTTAGGCCCTTGGGTATGTTTTGTGAGCTTTGAAGACCCCATAAGCTTGCTAGGTGTATTTTTGTCAACATAGCCAGCTCAATGTCAGCGCCCAAAGTCCTGTAAGCCGGTATACATAATTGTAGCCATCTTTTCAGTTGGATTGCCCTATAGTAATTATATAAATTTGAGGGCAATCTCTGACCAGGTGAGTATAGGTGATCCTAGGTCTAAAAATAAAAAAATACAAAAAGTGGTGAAGAGGGTTCTGGTTTGATGAAAAAGGCATGGGAGGTGAATGGGGACCATTTGCAGCAGATATAAGAAATTTGGCAAAATGTAAGTTTGAAGGAGGGTTTGTGTCCTGTTCAGGACACATATGGTAATAACAGTGAGGCTAATTGATGTTTTACTTTCCTTAGGAGGGTGGAGCAGTTGGAAGTATATAACTCGTTTGGGTCCTTGGTAAGTGATACCCCTAGGTACTGCAAGCTGTCTGAACGCCATTTGAAGGGAAAAGTGTTGTGCAGCTGTCTAATCGCCTTTTCTGAGAGGGTGATGTTTAAAGCTTCAGATTTAGTGTAGTTAATCTTAAAATTAGGTAGAGAGCTGAACTTTTCAAAAAGGACCAGTATATGTGGGAAGGCTTGAAGTGGATTGGTAATTAATAAAAGAAGGTAATCCACAATTGCCGCGCATGTATGCTCCACCCTCCTTACCTTGAGGCTCTGTATTGCACTGGTATCTATAAATGCCTGCATCAACGTTTCCATGACTAAAATGAACAAGGTGGGAGATAAATGACAGCCCTGTCATGTTCCGTTGCTGATATCAAATGGTTTGGAAAGAGTACCATTTACCCTTACCCTGGCACTAAGGTGATTATATAATTACATGACAGATTTGATTAAGGAGTCTGGGATCCCAAATCTAAGCAAAGTACATTCCATGAACAGCCAATTGACCCTATCGAAAGCCTTTTTGGCATCAGTACCAAGTAGAATCAAGGGTATATTCTTGTGAGTGGCGAGTTTAATTGTGTTCAGAATTCAACAGAAATGAAAATTTCCCTCTCTGCCTCGCGCAAAGCCTGTCTGCTCTAGATGCAGAAGTCTCGGGGCAAGAGCGTTCAACCTAGTGGCCAACAGTTTCACCCACACTTTGATATCTATGTTAAGTAAGGAGATAGGTCTGTAGTTGCTGCAATCTCGTTCATGTTTGCCTTCTTTATGTAGTATAGTAATGGTAACTTCCAATGCTTGTTTTAGGAGAGGTTCCTCGTGGGCAAGGGGCTGGCACCAGTTTGTCATATGTGGGATGAGTGTGTGGAGAAGCTTTTTGTAGTGACCAATCGGAAGCCTGTCTGGCCCGGGTGCTTTGCCAAGAGGCATGGATTTGACTATATTTTCTACTTCTTCTTGAGTAATGGGGGAAAGGAGAGAAGAAACATCCTTTTCGGATATGGTGGGGAGGTTTAGATTAGAAAGGAATTTGTCTATTCTGGCCTGATCTTGGGATGGTGGTGTGAAACCCAGTGTTAGTGTTTTATCTTGGTCCAGATCATATAAGTTAGCATAACATGAGCAGAATTCATTGGCTATGTCCCCTGTAGAGAAGAGTGGTTTTTGATCTGTCTGATGAATTGTGAACCTATTACGCTTCTTGAGTAGATGATGCAAACAGTAGCTTGGGTGCAGGCAGCCGTAACTGAGCCTCGTCCCCGGAAGTAGGGTTCCTACCCCATTCAATGTAGTTCAAAATAACTCCAATGACATGAGTAAATATATTTATTAGTGTTTTTTAATTATTATGCGGCTTAGACGTGACGTTTCGGCCAACAAGGTCTTTTTCAAACTGTAGTACAAACAGAAAAAAATATATATACAGTGAATAATAGTATTATCCATCATGACAAACATGGTATACAATAGGTGGTTACAATACAAGAGATATATCATTATATGTCATTTTCTGCAGAAGTCCATGTAATTTTAACACTTGCAATGAGTGGTCTGTACATAATACGATTAATGTAGCATGCAACACGCAATGTAATGGAAGCATTGTAACGTCCAAGCATGATGTCACACAATGGCAACCCCTTACAAGTAAAACATACAATCATGTAAAGGTGGAGGACCACAATAATATCACTGGAGTACATATGATACATCTAGCTGTACCAAAACTGCCCTAAAACAAATGCTGTGCAGTCCTAGTTAAGGAAACTTAGTTAGGAGACTGTGGGCAGGCACAAACATCAGGGACACTACAGGTGGGAGAACAGATAACTAGCTGGGATCCATGAAACAACTGAAGAGACCCAAACTACTGGCCTACCTGGTGCCGCTCTGTAAGGACTTTGGAAGGCGATGGCTTGGTCTCACGTAATGTGCTGCTGCACTATAAGAGGATGCCATGATACCACTGGAGCGGCCAGCATCTTATGAGGCCTATGTGTTGATTGGTGGTAGTCCTGTGCACATGCGCTTGCATTCCACAGTGCATGTCAACCCTCAGTATGAGGTCTGTGACCTGAAAGGCATTCGGCAGGAGCGATAGTCTCGCGAGACTGTGCTTCAGTGGTGCGAACTCTAATAGTGTGCATGTAACGCTGTGCGGGACAATCGGGACAGCAATAGAGAGAGGAGAATTATTATTATGTATGGAACAGTATGGTAAGAATGAAAGAATCCCTGTAGAATGAAATGCACGGAGTGACTATGAATAACATGAAAGGATAAGAAAGAATGGCTAGTGGAGGGGATAGTGCTATGTAGACTGGAATGGAAAAATAAAATGAACCAATTGTAAAAAGGAGAATAAAAAAAACAGAAAAAAGTTGAAAAAAGGA
Source organism: Bufo gargarizans (assembly GCF_014858855.1). Lineage (NCBI taxonomy): Eukaryota > Metazoa > Chordata > Amphibia > Anura > Bufonidae > Bufo > Bufo gargarizans. The sequence continues at coordinate 629,396,274 of NC_058080.1, read as the reverse complement.
AAAACAGGAAAAAGGGGGGGGGGAGTTAAAAAAAAGTGGAAAGAGAAGGAATGGGAAGACATCAAATGAAGAAACTGAAAATTAGGACCATTGAAACAAAAGGATAGTAAAGGGGAAGAGAGAGTTAGAGAATTGATGGCAAAGGACAAAGCGAAAAGAGAAATAAAGAAAAAAAGAGAAAAAAGGGGAAAAAAAGAGAAAAAGTAAAAGGCAAGAAGGGAAATAAATAGACATACTGGCAGCGACAAATGGGGTGGAAGCAGGGAATGGAATTACATAATAACCAAAGGATACAGAGACTATGGTGGCACCAGGAATACAGCCATTCTATGTATTCTGTAACAAAAAGAACAAAAGTTAGTATCAGGCGAAAAGGCAGGTTATAACTAAAACAACTGTAACACGAAATCTACAGTGTATTAGGAGAGATTCTGAATCTCATACTTCCTGTTCATCCCCTTAGGTTCAAGACTATCTAACCTGTGTATCCAGTATCAAGTTCTTACTGCAACGGGTACAAGGCAAAATTGGGTTGTGGAATTCCTCCACGTCAGGATACGCCTTACAATGGCCAATTGGATCTTATACTGTTCAGTGTCTTGTTGGATGCTGGATCGAAGGTGTGAACAAAGGCTAAACGTTTGGTGTTGTGGGGTCTCGGTGGATTGGGTTGGTCATGTATGCGTAAAGTTTTCAGAGGGTAGCCTCTGTCCCGGAGACGTTGTTGCATCTCTGAGAGTCTGGTTTGGCAAGTGTACTTGGTTTTCACAATGTGTTTGATTCTGGTGTACTGTGATCTCGGTATGGATTTTTTGATATATGGTGCGTGGAAGCTGGTGAAATGTAAACGATTATTACGATCTGTTGGTTTGCTGTATAAGTCGGTATGCAAGGTGTCCATTCTGGATCTGCTAACTGTGGTGTCTAAGAAGTGGATGGTATCTGGGTGATATTGGATGGTGAACTGTAGTTCAGGGTAGACTGAATTCAGAAACCCATGGAATCGGAGGAGTGAGTCTATTTTCCTTTCCCAAATGCAAAATATATTGTCGATATATCGTTTCCATGTCGTGACATGGTTATTAAAGTCCGCATTGGAATACAGGAAGGACTCCTCAATATGTGCCATATAGCAGTTAGCGTAAGGGGGCGCCACGTTTGACCCCATTGCGGTCCCTTGCAACTGCAAGGAAAAATCGTTACCAAACTGAAAAAAGTTGTTGTGCAATACTACCTGAAACAGATCAATACATAGCGATATGACCTCTGAGGTGTATGTGGATGTCTGGAGAAGGGATTTGACTGCTTCTATTCCCTTTTCAGGTTGGATTGATGTATATAAACTGGTTATGTCCCAAGCTACTAAGAAGGTGTCTTGTTTTAGAGGGGGAAGCCTGACGATGATTTCTGAGGATGTGTCCAGCAGAAACTACCGCGTATTTTTCACTAACGGTGTCAGAAGCTTTTCTAAAAAGATTAAAAGGGGGGCCATTATGGACTCTGTTGAGGCAACGATCATGTGACCCGTTGGGTTGTGGAGATTCTTGTGAATCTTAGGTAAAATGTAAAACACTGTAGTGATTGGATGTGCACTGGTAAGGAATGTGACGGTTTTGTCGTCAATTATGCTGAGTTCACGATAATGTGTCAATGTGGTATTAATTATTACTGCAATGTTGGTGGTGGGATCATTACGCAATCTACTGTATACACTGGGATCATCTAGCTGACTGTATATTTCTGTAATGTAAGCATCTCTACCCATAACGACCAGTGCACCCCCTTTATCTGCTGCTTTAATGATAAGGTCCTTTCTTTTTTGTAAGGACTGTAAGGCCTGTTTGTCACTGTTGCCTAAATTGTGTGTGTATTTGAATTTTCCTCCACTAAGGTCTTTCTGGAATTTGGACATATCTTTTTGAATAAGCCTAATAAAGGTTTCGACTGCGGGTTGATTTTTGGGGGGCAGAAGGTGCTTCTATTACTTATTTCTTGAGGAGATAAGTCATTAATTTATTACTCTTGTCCCCATGGGCGTAGTACTTAAATTTAGCATATTGATAAGCTTTGGCACACCTAGCATTCAGGAGTTTTTTCAGTTTCCGTCTAAGAGAAAAAAGTTTGTCTAGAACTGTCTCTGCTTTAGATCTCTTTTGTTGTGATTCTAAAATCTGGCATAGTAGGGAATTTCAATTTTTTTGTCTGTCTCTCTTGAGTTTGGAGCCCAGGGCTATAAGTTCTCCCTGTATAAAGGCTTTGTGTGCCTCCCAGACAATAGCATGGGAGGTGTCTGCTGGTTGATTATCTTGAAAGTATGGTGACAGCTTGTGTGAAATGTCAGAGAGGTTCTTCTCAGTGTCCAAAATAGTCTTATTCAAGCGCCATTGCCATGCAGTGAAGCGCCAAATCCATGAAGGCTAATGCCGTAGTAACAGGAGCATGGTCAGAGATGGTGACTTGACCAATAGATGAGCTACAAAGGGCCTCTAAGTGTAACGCCCTGCGCTGTGAGAGGCCTGAGAAGATCTGACAGACTTGCTACATGTGAGTCTATCTGACAGATTGTTCTTTTTCTCTTTGCTGTGGTTTTGGGCAGGATCCCACCTTCCCACAGGTTCTGCTCATTAGCTTTTTAGTGGTGCTATTTTTACCCGCCTCTCACTATAGCCCTTGCAGTTTATAATTACTTCTGGAGTTCTCAGCTGGTGTTTGGTGGATCTCTTGCTCCCCGTCTGTCTTAAGCTAAGTCCATTTTCCTCCCATTTGTTGTGTGTTCTGGCTAGGCCTCAGGAAGACCATGGTTTCTGCACCTTGTGCTAGGAACCGTTAGTCTTGTCTCCAGCTCCCTAGCTGAGGGTTTGCTTCAGTTTCAGCTAGGCTTAGGTTCCAGCGCATGAGCACTTCCACCCTAAGGATTTGCTCATGTTGTTAGCAGTCAGGGAAAGGCTCAGGGATTGTCAGGTGGTGACCTTACCCTGTTCCCTAGCTTTGGGACCTAGCCTGGTGTTTTGTTGCTTTTGTTGTATTTGGTTTGCTTCCCTTCCCTCACCTACCATGACATTATAAACCGCCCATACCGTCATTTTTTTTCCTTTGCTCTGTGCAAAATGGAAGCTCTTGATGCCCTGGTCGATCGCATGCAGGAATTATCTTGGGAGGTAGCTGACCTCCGTAATTCTGTTATACTGTGTCAGAAATTCCTGGCACCTGGCTCCGCTGGTGGTAACCAGGCCAGCCATGAAACTAAGGTCGCTCTCCCAAATAGGTTTTATGAGGGAAGTGATAACTTTGTTCGGTTCAGGGAATCTTGTAGATTGTATTTTCGTCTAAATCCGATCTCATCTGGAGACGAAAATCAAAGAGTGGGGATTATCATTTCTCTGCTAAAAGGTGATGCTCATTCTTGGGCCTTTTCTCTGACGATCGGTTCTCAGTCCCTCTGATCGGTGATTGAATTTTTCACAGCCCTGGGCCTCATTTATGATGATCCAGAACGTGTCTCTTTGGCTGAATCTAAGCTGCGTAGCTTGAGTCAGGGAGAACGTTCTGCTGAGTCATATTGTGCTGAATGTAAAAGATGGGCGACTGACTCAGAGTGGAATGACCCAGCTCTCCGTAGTCAGGTCTGTCAGGGCTGTCTGAGAGACTAAAAGACGCCCCGATTCTTTGAAGGTGGCCATGTCCCTAGCCATATGGATTGATAGACGCCTGAGGAAGAGGTGCAAGGTTCCCCTCAACCAGAATGCACTATCATGTGGTGAAATTGTTCCTCCTGTCCCTAGGGCACAGTGACACTTGAACCAGTACCTGGGGATGAACCTATGCAGTTAGGGCAGGTCTCTTCTTGACCTGGTAATGGGAACTCTAGAAGCCAGAGAAGATTCTGTTTCTTCTGTGATAAAGAAGGTCATTTCATTTATGTGTGTCCTTTTAGGAAGCTTCAAAGTGGAAAAAAGGGGGTTCTTTCCAATAAACAAGTTCCATTACCCTTGGTAGCGTGAATGGGGAGTCAGAAAAGGTATATTTGTATTCTACCTGCAGTTCCCGATTTCTCCTGCCTGCGATGGTGGCGCTAGAATCTGAAAATATTGAGTTAGAAGTATTTGGTACAGTGGTACAGTGGTGCGAAGAATTAACCTTGTTGATTATCAACTTGTTCAGAGTCATGTTTTTATAACAAGCACATTAAAGGGCTTCTGTCAGCCCACTAAACCCTTTTTTTTCCCCCCGTTAATATTAATCCCTACACTGCAAGCTCCCTGTACATATGCTAAATATTAATTTTCGTTCAGTAGATATTGTTAAAAATCAAGTTTTATCATATGTAAACTACCTTGTTACCAGCAAGTAGGGCGGCTACTTGCTGGTAGCAGCCGCATCCTCCTCTCATCATGACGCCCCCTCTGCCGTTTGATTGACAGGGCCAGGGAACAGGTTCGTTCTCTGCTGGCCCTGTTCGAATTCAAAATATCGCGCCTGCGCCGTACCTTTCTTTAATCGGTGCAGGCGCACTGAGAGGCGGCCTCTCTCCCGGCCGCTCCATCCTCAATGCGCCTGCGCCGGGTGTGGATGTGACGTCATCGGCGCAGGCGCACTGAGAGGCGGCCTCTCTCCCGGCCGCTCCATCCTCAATGCGCCTGCGCCGGGTGTGGATGTGACGTCATCGGCGCAGGCGCACTGAGAGGCGACCTCTCTCCCGGCCGCTCCATCCTCAATGCGCCTGCGCCGATGATGTCACATCTACACCCGGCGCAGGCGCATCGAGGATGGAGCGGCCGGGAGAGAGGCCGCCTCTCAGTGCGCCTGCACAGATTAAAGAAAGGTACGGCGCAGGCGCGATATTTTGAATTCGAACAGGGCCAGCAGAGAACGAACCCGTTCCCTGGCCCTGTCAATCAAACGGCGGAGGGGGCGTCATGATGAGAGGAGGATGCGGCTGCTACCAGCAAGTAGCCGCCCTACTTGCTGGTAGCAAGGTAATTTACATATGATAAAACTTGATTTTTAACAATATCTACTGAACGAAAATTAATATTTAGCATATGTACAGGGAGCTTGCAGTGTAGGGATTAATATTAACGGAAAAAAAAAAAGGGTTTAGTGGGCTGACAGAAGCCCTTTAAGCAAAGGGATATCAGTATTTGCTATTAATTCCGCTCCTCTCTCGCAAAAGTATCTAACTTATATTGTGCAGGATATTCATTTGAGGGTGGGTGATTCTCATGTTGAATCAATTTCTTGTTTTGTTGTGAAAGGTTTGCCTGCTCCTATGGTACTGGGTTTACCATGGTTGATCCAACATAACCCTACCATTGATTGGCAAACTAGACCTGATTGGAGTGATTTTTGTATGGACAACTGTCTCGGCGCATCTATTTCTGTGGTTTTCACTAAAGTGTCACCTTTGTTTCTTTCTAATTTTGCTGACGTTTTTTTCTGACGGTAGAGATCAGGAGTTACCCCCTAACCGAGAGTATGATTGTCCGATCAATCTTATTCCCGGAGCTAAATTGCCCAAATCTCGGCTATATAATCTTTCCCAACCTGAAAGAGTAGCTATGTAGGAGTATATTGCTGAAAGTTTGTCAAAAGGGCATATTAGGCCATCTAAGTCACCTTTGGCTGCTGGCTCCTTTGAACGGGACTCTTAGACCATGTCTAGATTTCCGGGAACTGAATCTCATTACTGTCCGTGATCCTTATCCTCCTTCCTTGATCCCGGATTTTTGGGATCAGATTGTCGGAGCCAAGGGGTTTTCTAAGTTGGATTTAAGATAGGCTTATAATCTGATAAGAATCAGGGAAGGGGATGAATGGAAGATGGCCTTCAATACCCCTGAGGGGCACTTCGAGAACCTGGTCATGCCCTTTGGTTTGACTAATGCCCTGGCAGTCTTCCAATACTTTATCAATTACATTTTTCATCATTTGGTGGGGAGGTTTTTTGTTATTTACCTCGATGACATACTAATTTACTCACCCGATATGGAGACTCATCAGGATCATTTAAGACAAGTATTATAGATCCTTCAAGAGAATATATTGTATGCAAAGTTGGAGAAATGTGTGTTTGCTGTCCAGGAGCTGCAGTTTCTGGGTTACTTTCTGCCTCAGGTTTTCGCATGGATCCTGAAAAGGTCTGTGCGGTACTGGAATGGGATCAGCCGGAGAATCAGAAAGCTCTGATGCGGTTTTTGTGTTTTACTAATTACTACAGAAAATGTTTCCTGAATTATTCCACTATTGTCAAGCCTTTGACTGATATGACTAGGAAGGGTGTGGACTTCTCAGTCTGGTCGGAAGAAGCATTACAGGATTTTTCTGCTATAAAGGAATGTTTTGCTTCCGCTCCCATTCTGATGCAACCAGGTGTCTCAACCCTTCATTGTGGAGGTTGACGCGTCAGAAGTGGGAGTCAGAGCAGTTTTGTCGCAGGGTCCCTCTTCTAGAAAATGGCGCCTATGTGCTTTTTTTACAAAGAAACTTTCTGCTGCCGAAAGAAATTATGATGTTGGGAATAGAGAGTTACTGGCCATTAAATTGGCCTTTGAGGAGTGGCATCATTTGCTAGAAGGAGCGATTCATACGATTTTGGTAATTACAGACCATAAGAATCTGGCTTACCTGCAATCAGCAAAGCATCTGAACCCTAGGCAGGCCAGATGGTCATTGCTTTTTGCCAGATTTAATTTTGTGGTCACCTATCGCCCTGGGGTCAAAAATGTAAAAGTGGATGCTTTGTCACGTTGCTTTCCTGGGGTGGGGAATTCGGAGGATCTCACTCCGATTTTGGCTGATGGGGTGTTGTATCCGCTCTTTATCCCGAACTGGAGGTGGAAGTGTTGGGGGCTCAAGGTGAGGCACCTGATTCCTGTCCTTCAGGGAAGTTATTTGTTCCTTCTGAACTTTGACACAAGGTGTTTAAGGAACATCATGATACTGTCCTTGCGGGACACTCTGGGAGTAGATCCACTCTGGATCTTATTTCCCAGAGATTCTGATGGTCAGGTTTGCGTAAATGTGTTGAGGGCTATGTAGCAGCTTGTGAGACCTATGCACATGCTAAGATGGATCACACTCGGCTTTCAGGATCTCTTCTTCCTTTGTCCATCCCGTCTCGTCCTTGGAAGCATTTGTCCATGGACTTCATCACTGATTTACCGAGTTCCTCTGGAAAAACTGCGATTTTGGTGGTGGTGGACGGCTTCAGTAAGATTGCTCACATTGTACCATTGTCGGGTCTGCTCAATGCTAAAACTCTTGCTCAGGTGTTTGTTGATAACATTATGAAATTACACGGCATCCCCTCTCATGCTGTGTCTGATATGAGGACGCAATTCGTTTCCAGGTTTTGGAAGGCGTTTTGTACTCGTCTAGGTATTCAGTTGTCTTTCTCTTCGGCTTTCCCTTCTCAGTCGAATGGACAAACTGAACGCACTAACCAGAACCTGGTGACTTATTTGAGGTGTTTTGTCGCCGAGAATCAGAAAGAGTGGCCTTCGTATTTGTCCTTGGCTGAGTTTGCCTTGAATAACCATAGACAGGAGTCCACTGATAAGTCACCATTTTTTGGCGCATATGGTTTTCACCCTCAGTTTGGTACTTTTTCTGGTACAGAATCTTCTGGTATACCTGAAGAAGAGAGATTCTCTTTTTCGTTGTCTTCTATCTGGCGGAAGATTCAAACTAATTTGAAAAAAATCGGTGAAAGACATAAACGGATGGCTGACAAGAGACTGGTCCGGACCTGTGTGTAGGTGATTTGGTGTGGTTGTCCACTAAGAACATTAAGTTGAAAGTGCCTTCTTGGTAGTTGGCCCCAAGATGTATTGATCCTTACAAAATCTAGGATATTGTTAATCCGGTTGCGTTTCGTCTGGAACTTCTGCAGGCCTGGAAGATCCATAATGTGTTTCACAGGTCTTTGTTGAAGAAGTATGTTGAACCTGCTGAACCATCTCTTTTTCCACCTCCTCCTGTCTTGGTAGATGGTACTCTGGAGTTTTAGATCTCCAGAATACTCAACTTGCTTGTTCTTCTTGACTCCCTTCAGTACCTTGTGTATTGGAGTAGATATGGCCCTGAGAAAAGAATGTGGTTTCCAGTGACTGATGTCAGTGCTAGTCGCCTGGTGAAGGCCTTTAACAGGACACATCCTGATAAGGTTGGTGCTGGGTGCCCAGAGATCTCCCGTAGAAGGGGGGGGGGGGGGTACTGTTACACCCTGCCCTGTGAGAGGCCTGAGAAGGTCTGACAGACTTGCTACACATGAGTCTATCTGACAGGTTCTGTTTCTCTTTGTTGCGGTTTTGGGCAGGATCCCACCTTCCCACAGGTTCTGCTCATTAGCTATTTAGTGGTGCTATTTATACCCACCTCTCACTATAGCCCTTGCGGTTTATATTTGCTTCTGGAGTTTTCAGCTGGTGTTTGGTGGATCTCTTGCTCCCCGTCCATCTTAAGCTATGTCCTTCTTTTTCCCATTTGTTGTGTGTTCTGGCTAGGCCTCAGAAAGATGCTGGTTCCTGCACCTTGTGCTAAGAATTGGTAGTATTGTCTTCAGCTCCCTAGCTGAGGGTTTGCTTCAATTTCAGCTAGGTTTAGGTTCCAGCGCATGAGCACTTCCACCCTAAGAATTTGCTCATGTTGTTAGCAGTCAGGGAAAGGCTCAGGGATTGTCAGGTGGTGCCCTTTCCCTGTTCCCTAGCTTTGGGGCCTTGTCTGGTGTTTTGTAGCTTTTGATGTATTTGGTTTGCTTCCCTTCCCTCACCTAATGTGATATAAATGTCCTTCAGAGATAAAAATGTAATCAAGCCTTTGAAAGGACGTGTGGACTGCTGAGATGAAAGTATTATCTTTGGTGGAGGCTTTAAGTAATCGCCTAGTGTCAACTTAATGTATATCCCTCAATATTTTCTGGATGCCCCCTATTGACTTCTGTGACTGCGCAGAAGTGCCGGATGATGTGTCCAGTAAAGGGTTCAGAGCAACATTCGGATCTCCCCCTATAATTTTAAGGACTTCAGCATATTCTTGGAATTTTGACATTGTGATTTTGAGCCATTTGCGTTGACGTGTGTTGGGTGCATAAAGATACCATTGTGTGACCTATTTTACTTTTTATGAAGAGGTAAAGTCTTTCTAGATCTGTTTAGACCATGGCTGGTATGAAAGGGACGTGCTTCGAGATGGCTATGCTGACCCCCCCTTGCGGTTGAGCTGTAGGTGGAGTGGAACCATTGAGAGAAAGGGGTAGTATGTAGGGTGGCGATCTTGTTAGTCTTAATTAGTGAAAAGGGGCATATTCGAATTTGCAATATTTTGCTAATATTTTGCAGAAAATTCGCCGAATATTTGTGAATTTGAATATTCGTTATATTCTACAATTTTTTTTACTTGAAAAATCGACAAGGTAATGATCGCATAATATGCAAATTTTCGTAATGCAAATTTTTATCGCAAATTTTTCAATTGCCGAGCAAAAACATGATTCCTCCCTGCTTCTTGCTTGTGGGCCAATGAGTCATAACACTATATCGAATATATTTGTCTTTTCAAATATTCATAATATTCTAAAACAAGAATATATAGATATATATAGCGAATATTCGAAAAAATAAAACGAATATAGAGCAATTTAGCTAATATAGTGCTATAGTCTTTTTTTTCAATAGTTGACATTTTTTTCCAATCTGAACCTACAGATCAGAAAAAAATTAGACAAAGAAGAATATTGCACTATATTAGCTAAATTGCTCTATATTCATTTTTTTCGAATATTCGCTATATTGCTATATATTATTGTTTTAGAATATTACGAATATTCGAAAAAACTAATATATTCGATATAGTGCTATATATTTGTTTTTTAGAATATTCATCATTTTTCCCATTTAAAGTTATGATTCCTCCCTGCTTCTTGCTTGTGGGCCAATGAGTCATTGGCCCACAAGCAAGAAGCAGGGAGAAATCATGTTTTTACTCGGCAATTGAAATTTGCGATAAAAATTTGCATTACAAAAATTTGCAATAAAAAATCTTGAATATTCGAAATTAAGAATATATATCACTATATTCAAAATATTCGCAAATTTTCGAAGTACTTATATTCGCGATAAAAATTCGTAATTCTAATATTCGTCATCAACACTAGTCTTAATGTGGGTCTCCTGCAAAAAACAGATATCAGTTTTATTTCTTTTAAAAAGAGTGAGGACCTGAGATCTCTTTTGTGGGATGAGGAAGCTCTTACATTAAAAGAGGTGATGTTTATAGACACCATAGGGGTATAGATAGTTCTCCCATTAAACTTAGCTTAAAGGGCGCCCAGGATGTGGCAGAGATAAAGACATTAAAGAAATCTATAACTGAAATAAATACAAGTTGAACAGAGAAAATAACATTTCACAGTTTGAGAATCAGGATGGGGTACAACTGCAGAAAGGGGGTCCACAGTCGAAGCCCATCTGAGAAGAGGGGATGTGAGGGCCAAGGACAAGGTGAAAATCTCATCCTAATCTGGCGTCACATGCGAATTAAGACGCCATCCACTTGCATATACCCCCAGCAAGGAGTGCTGCAAACTTTGTCTTGCTATATATATATATATATAAAAATACTGTATATAAGTATATGATGAAAATTAGGAGTTGAAGCGGGTGCCACTTTCCCCCAATGAAAAACTAGGATATAGTGACATAGTTGAGGTGTGGCATCCTTGTAGTGCTTGTCACGTCGGGGTGAAGTGGCTGAAAATAAATAGCAAGTCTCTGGAAGAATAGACATGGCGAACCTGAGGGGGCTATAGTGTTGTAGCCCCAGGACTGAGGAATGGGCCTGGAGATGATAGTCAAATGCTGATGGATAACAGTCTATTGACCTCTCCCGACAACAGTGTAGGATTAGTGTTGATCACGAATACTCGAATTTCAAATTTTTAGCACGAATATAGGTACTTCAAAAATTTGCTAATATTTTGAATAGTTATATATATTCGTAATTTCGAATATTCAATTTTTTTCCCCTTTTCTTTTCCCTTTTTTTTTAATTCGATTTTTTTTAATCAGTACACATGATCCCTCCCTGCTTCTAGCTTGTGGGCCAATAAGAAGGCTGCAATATGCTTCACTTTAGGAGTAGTAGTATTTGCGAATTTTGCTCTATATTCGTTTTTTTCGAATATTCGCTATATTGCTATATATTCTTGTTTTAGAATATTATGAATATTCAAAAAAAACTAGGTTAAAGCAATATAGCGAATATTCGAAAAAAAAGAATATAGAGCAATTTAGCTAATATAGTTCTATAATCTTTTTTTTTATAGTTGAATTTTTTTTCCAATCTGAACTTCAGATGAGAAAAAAATTACAACTATTAGACAAAGAAGATTATAGCACTATATTAGCTAAATTGCTCTATATTCAATTGACAGTGGAGTAACCAGGCTGTAGGCAGGTCTGATGGAATTCGGATTGTGCAGCATTTTCCCTCCTTGCTAAACGTGATCCCGAATGGAAACAGCCACTGATAAGGTACTTTCTGGCTGCGGAGCTAATCTGTAAGGTGTTTGAGAGCCCTCCTTTTAGATAAAGGTAAAAGGTGCCAGGTCTTGGAAAAGAAGTGTGTGGGCATCCCCCAGTGTAATGGCCTTTTTCTCTCTCGCTGCTCGCAGGAGGGCAGCAGTATCCCTAAAACTAAGCAGACCACAAATAACGTCTCTTGGAGGCCTTGTTTGGGTAAAGGTCGAAGGGATCTATGAATCCTTTCTATGATAATAGTATGGGCCCTGTCCTCCCCCAACAAATCAGAGAACAGTTTCATAGCAGTGGATTGCAGTTCTGAATCTAAGATTGACTTGGGTAGGCCTTTGAGTCTGATGTTTTTTCGCTGACTTCGATTCTCCTAATCTTCTATAAGGAGGTAAGCATTATTGAGGGAATTAATCTGAGCCCCCATTGCCTGCACAACATTGAAGCTATGTGTGGTGATGAGGCTTTGGTCATTTTCTAGAGGATCCATCCTGTGACTCAGCACCCTCATGTCTTGCCTTAGGTCCTTGACTTCTTTTAGCAGCGGGGCGTGGGCCTGGAATAGGGTGGCCTTGAAAAAGGTTCTGGTAACCTTTCCACTGTCCTCGGTTTCCACTGTGTCTGGTGTGCTGCCAGCTTCCTCCTCGTTTTCTCTGTCATGCATGCAAGCTTGCTGCGCCATCTTGTCGGTGCGTCCTGGGGAGGCCACAAACTTATTTTTGAAGAAGCGGTCCATTTCTGCCTTGTTCTCTTTCTGTTTGGGGGTATCAGGGGCCTCTCCGGAACTCTACCTCATGATCTTGACCATTATATCTGTAAAGAATAAATCAAGGCAACTGGGCTTACTGTAGATTTCTTGAAAACGTTTCACTCGTTCTTCCAACGAGCTTTCTCAATTCTGAGTGACTGTACAAGAATTCTTTGGGAATAAATATGTAACTGAATCAACCTCTGGTAATTATACCCAGCATGGGGTCAAAGGTGTTGATTCTATTATCCTTATTAGAGTCAGTAGGTGATAAAGACTTCCCAGAAAAAGGTGTCAAGACAGCATTGTATGTGGCAGAGAATAGATGTCTAAACTCCCCGCCTCTATTCAAGCTGGGCTTCTCCATTTTTACGTAGATGGCCTCCTTCACACCTCGTTTGTACCAATCGGCCTCCTTATCCAAAACACATACTTGACTGTCTTGAAAGGTGTGACCTGTTTCTTTTAGATGTAAGTACATGGCTGAATCTTGACCAGAGGTTTTGGCTCTTCTATGCTGAGCCATACGCTGATGTAGTTGTTGTTTTGTTTCGCCGATATACAGTTCTGAGCATTCCTCATTGCACTGGACTGCGTACACAATGTTGTCCATCTTATGTTTAGGCATTGGGTCTTTGGGGTGAACCATTTGTTGCCTCAGTGTGTTGCTGGATTTAAAGAAGACAGGGATGTGATGTTTATTAACTAGCACCCCAAAGATTACCTACCGAAGAGGGCGTAGCCTGCGAGATCGGCTTGTTCATAGCCACTTTAATGGTCCGTCTAGAAAAAAAGGAGCAGGCTGGCTCCGGTCAGTATGAGGATGCTATCAATGCAGTGTGTGTGGCGAGTGCGCATATCACCCAAGGCTGGGAATTTGTGAGTGGTGTCACCCAGAAAAGGTATATAATCAGACAATTTATCAACTGTCAATCCAGAGGGGTTATATACAAAGCAACCTGTATATGTGGCTTGGAATACGTGGGCAAGACCACTGGTAAACTAAGAAGGTGCGTAGGTAGGGATGAGCGAACTCGAACTGTATAGTTCGGGTTCGTACCGAATTTTGGGGTGTCCGTGACACGGACCCGAATCCGGACATTTTCGTAAAAGTCCGGGTTCGGGTTCGGTGTTCGTCGCTTTCTTGGCGCTTTTGTGACGCTTTCTTGGCGCTTTTTGAAAGGCTGCAAAGCAGCCAATCAACAAGCGTCATACTACTTGCCCCAAGAGGCCATCACAGCCATGCCTACTATTGGCATGGCTGTGATTGGCCAGAGCACCATGTGACCCAGCCTCTATTTAAGCTGGAGTCACATAGCGCCGCCCGTCACTCTGCTCTGATTAGCGTAGGGAGAGGTTGCGGCTGCGACAGTAGGGCGAGATTAGGCAGATTAACTCCTCCAAAGGACTTGATTAACTGATCGATCTGCAGCTGTGGATCATTGAGCTGCTGATCCTCAATTGCTCACTGTTTTTAGGCTGCCCAGACCGTTTGTCAGTCACATTTTTCTGGGGTGATCGGCGGCCATTTTGTGTCTTGTGGTGCGCCAGCACAAGCTGCGACCAAGTGCATTTAACCCTCAATGGTGTGGTTGTTTTTTGGCTAAAGCCTACATCAGGGTGAAGCTGTCACACCAAGTGCATTTAACCAGCAATAGTCTGTTCATTTTTTGGCCATATACAAAATCAGGGGCAAGCTGCGCCTGTCACCAAGTGCATTTAACCCTCAATGGTGTGGTTGTTTTCTGGCTAAAGCCTACATCAGGGTGAAGCTGTCACACCAAGTGCATTTAACCAGCAATAGTCTGTTTATTTTTTGGCCATATACTACATCAGGGGCAAGCTGCGCCCGTCACCAAGTGCATTTAACCCTCAGTAGTGTGGTTGGTCAAGCTGTGACACCAAGTGCATTTAACCAGCAATAGTCTGTTCATTTTTTGGCCATATACTACATCAGGGGCAAGCTGCGCCCGTCACCAAGTGCATTTAACCAGCAATAGTGTGGTTATTTTTTGGCCATATCCCAGTCTAATTCTGTCACTAAATCCATACCGGTCACCCAGCGCCTAAATACTAGGCCTCAAATTTATATCCCGCTAAATCTCTCGTTACCGCTGTCCTGTTGTAGCTGGGAAAGTTATTTAGTGTCCGTCAAAGCACATTTTTTGTTCTGGGTTGAAGTACAATTCCCAATTTAGCAATTTCATAATTTAGTGGTTTCTGCTATATCAGAGCTATTTGAAATCTATCCCTAAAAGGGTATATAATATTCAAGGTGCACATTGGGTCATTCAGAATAACTTCACACACACCCGCTACTGTGTATTTTCAAGTCTAATTCTGTCACTAAACCCATACCTGTCACCCAGCGCCTAAATACTAGGCCTCAAATTTATATCCTGCTAAATCTCTCGTTACCGCTGTCCTGTTGTAGCTGGGAAAGTTATTTAGTGTCCGTCAAAGCACATTTTTTGTTCTGGGTTGAAGTACAATTCCCAATTTAGCAATTTCATAATTTAGTGGTTTCTGCTATATCAGAGCTATTTGAAATCTATCCCTAAAAGGGTATATAATATTCAAGGTGCACATTGGGTCATTCAGAATAACTTCACACACACCCGCTACTGTGTATTTTCAAGTCTAATTCTGTCACTAAACCCATACCTGTCACCCAGCGCCTAAATACTAGGCCTCAAATTTATATCCCGCTAAATCTCTCGTTACCGCTGTCCTGTTGTAGCTGGGAAAGTTATTTAGTGTCCGTCAAAGCACATTTTTTGTTCTGGGTTGAAGTACAATTCCCAATTTAGCAATTTCATAATTTAGTGGTTTCTGCTATATCAGAGCTATTTGAAATCTATCCCTAAAAGGGTATATAATATTCAAGGTGCACATTGGGTCATTCAGAATAACTTCACACACACCCGCTACTGTGTATTTCCAAGTCTAATTCTGTCACTAAACCCATACCTGTCACCCAGCGCCTAAATACTAGGCCTCAAATTTATATCCTGCTAAATCTCTCGTTACCGCTGTACTGTTGTTGCTTGGAAAGATATTTAGTGTCCGTCAAAGCACATTTTTTGTTCTGGGTTGAAGTACAATTCCCAATTTAGCAATTTCATAATTTAGTGGTTTCTGCTATATCAGAGCTATTTGAAATCTATCCCTAAAAGGGTATATAATATTCAAGGTGCACATTGGGTCATTCAGAATAACTTCACACACACCCGCTACTGTGTATTTTCAAGTCTAATTCTGTCACTAAACCCATACCTGTCACCCAGCGCCTAAATACTAGGCCTCAAATTTATATCCTGCTAAATCTCTCGTTACCGCTGTCCTGTTGTAGCTGGGAAAGTTATTTTGTGTCCGTCAAAGCACATTTTTTCTTCTGGGTTGAAATACAATTCCCAATTTAGCAATTTCATAATTTAGTGGTTTCTGCTATATCAGAGCTATTTGAAATCTATCCCTAAAAGGGTAGATCATATTGAAGGTGCACATAGGGTCATTCAGAATAACTTCACACACACCCGCTACTGTGTATTTCCAAGTCTAATTCTGTCACTAAACCCATACCTGTCACCCAGCGCCTAAATACTAGGCCTCAAATTTATATCCCGCTAAATCTCTCGTTACCGCTGTCCTGTTGTAGCTGGGAAAGTTATTTAGTGTCCGTCAAAGCACATTTTTTGTTCTGGGTTGAAGTACAATTCCCAATTTAGCAATTTCATAATTTAGTGGTTTCTGCTATATCAGAGCTATTTGAAATCTATCCCTAAAAGGGTATATAATATTCAAGGTGCACATTGGGTCATTCAGAATAACTTCACACACACCCGCTACTGTGTATTTCCAAGTCTAATTCTGTCACTAAACCCATACCTGTCACCCAGCGCCTAAATACTAGGCCTCAAATTTATATCCTGCTAAATCTCTCGTTACCGCTGTACTGTTGTTGCTTGGAAAGATATTTAGTGTCCGTCAAAGCACATTTTTTGTTCTGGGTTGAAGTACAATTCCCAATTTAGCAATTTCATAATTTAGTGGTTTCTGCTATATCAGAGCTATTTGAAATCTATCCCTAAAAGGGTATATAATATTCAAGGTGCACATTGGGTCATTCAGAATAACTTCACACACACCCGCTACTGTGTATTTTCAAGTCTAATTCTGTCACTAAACCCATACCTGTCACCCAGCGCCTAAATACTAGGCCTCAAATTTATATCCTGCTAAATCTCTCGTTACCGCTGTCCTGTTGTAGCTGGGAAAGTTATTTTGTGTCCGTCAAAGCACATTTTTTCTTCTGGGTTGAAATACAATTCCCAATTTAGCAATTTCATAATTTAGTGGTTTCTGCTATATCAGAGCTATTTGAAATCTATCCCTAAAAGGGTAGATCATATTGAAGGTGCACATAGGGTCATTCAGAATAACTTCACACACACCCGCTACTGTGTATTTCCAAGTCTAATTCTGTCACTAAACCCATACCTGTCACCCAGCGCCTAAATACTAGGCCTCAAATTTATATCCCGCTAAATCTCTCGTTACCGCTGTCCTGTTGTAGCTGGGAAAGTTATTTAGTGTCCGTCAAAGCACATTTTTTGTTCTGGGTTGAAGTACAATTCCCAATTTAGCAATTTCATAATTTAGTGGTTTCTGCTATATCAGAGCTATTTGAAATCTATCCCTAAAAGGGTATATAATATTCAAGGTGCACATTGGGTCATTCAGAATAACTTCACACACACCCGCTACTGTGTATTTCCAAGTCTAATTCTGTCACTAAACCCATACCTGTCACCCAGCGCCTAAATACTAGGCCTCAAATTTATATCCTGCTAAATCTCTCGTTACCGCTGTACTGTTGTTGCTTGGAAAGATATTTAGTGTCCGTCAAAGCACATTTTTTGTTCTGGGTTGAAGTACAATTCCCAATTTAGCAATTTCATAATTTAGTGGTTTCTGCTATATCAGAGCTATTTGAAATCTATCCCTAAAAGGGTATATAATATTCAAGGTGCACATTGGGTCATTCAGAATAACTTCACACACACCCGCTACTGTGTATTTTCAAGTCTAATTCTGTCACTAAACCCATACCTGTCACCCAGCGCCTAAATACTAGGCCTCAAATTTATATCCTGCTAAATCTCTCGTTACCGCTGTACTGTTGTTGCTGGGCAAGATATTTAGTGTCCGTCAAAGCACATTTTTTGTTCTGGGTTGAAATACAATTCCCAATTTAGCAATTTCATAATTTAGTGGTTTCTGCTATATCAGAGCTATTTGAAATCTATCCCTAAAAGGGTATATAATATTCAAGGTGCACATTGGGTCATTCAGAATAACTTCACACACACCCGCTACTGTGTATTTTCAAGTCTAATTCTGTCACTAAACCCATACCTGTCACCCAGCGCCTAAATACTAGGCCTCAAATTTATATCCTGCTAAATCTCTCGTTACCGCTGTACTGTTGTTGCTGGGCAAGATATTTAGTGTCCGTCAAAGCACATTTTTTGTTCTGGGTTGAAATACAATTCCCAATTTAGCAATTTCATAATTTAGTGGTTTCTGCTATATCAGAGCTATTTGAAATCTATCCCTAAAAGGGTATATAATATTCAAGGTGCACATTGGGTCATTCAGAATAACTTCACACACACCCGCTACTGTGTATTTTCAAGTCTAATTCTGTCACTAAACCCATACCTGTCACCCAGCGCCTAAATACTAGGCCTCAAATTTATATCCTGCTAAATCTCTCGTTACCGCTGTACTGTTGTTGCTGGGCAAGATATTTAGTGTCCGTCAAAGCACATTTTTTGTTCTGGGTTGAAATACAATTCCCAATTTAGCAATTTCATAATTTAGTGGTTTCTGCTATATCAGAGCTATTTGAAATCTATCCCTAAAAGGGTATATAATATTCAAGGTGCACATTGGGTCATTCAGAATAACTTCACACACACCCGCTACTGTGTATTTCCAAGTCTAATTCTGTCACTAAACCCATACCTGTCACCCAGCGCCTAAATACTAGGCCTCAAATTTATATCCCGCTAAATCTGTCCCTAGTGCTGTAGCTGGGCGAGTTATTTAGTGTCCGTTCAAGCACATTTCTTGTTCTGGGTTGAAATACAATTCCCAATTTAGCAATTTCATAATTTAGTGGTTTCTGCTATATCAGAGCTATTTGAAATCTATCCCTAAAAGGGTATATAATATTCAAGGTGCACATAGGGTCATTCAGAATAACTTCACACACCCGCTACTGTGCATTTCCAAATCTAATTCTGTCACTAAACCCATACCTGTCACCCAGCGCCTAAATACTAGGCCTCAAATTTATATCCCGCTAAATCTCTCGTTACCGCTGTCCTGTTGTGGCTGGGAAAGTTATTTAGTGTCCGTCAAAGCACATTTTTTGTTCTGGGTTGAAATACAATTCCCAATTTAGCAATTTCATAATTTAGTCGTTTCTGCTATATCAGAGCTATTTGAAATCTATCCCTAAAATGGTAGATCATATTGAAGGTGCACATAGGGTCATTCAGAATAACTTCACACACACGCTTCTGTGCATTTCCAAGTCTAATTCTGTCACTAAATCCATACCGGTCACCCAGCGCCTAAATACTAGGCCTCAAATTTATATCCCGCTGAATTTGAATACAATACATTGGGCCAAATAATATATTTGTTGTTGTGGTGAACCATAACAATGAGAAAAACATCTAGTAAGGGACGCGGACGTGGACATGGTCGTGGTGGTGTTAGTGGACCCTCTGGTGCTGGGAGAGGACGTGGCCGTTCTGCCACATCCACACGTCCTAGTGTACCAACTACCTCAGGTCCCAGTAGCCGCCAGAATTTACAGCGATATATGGTGGGGCCCAATGCCGTTCTAAGGATGGTAAGGCCTGAGCAGGTACAGGCATTAGTCAATTGGGTGGCCGACAGTGGATCCAGCACGTTCACATTATCTCCCACCCAGTCTTCTGCAGAAAGCGCACAGATGGCGCCTGAAAACCAACCCCATCAGTCTGTCACATCACCCCCATGCATACCAGGGAAACTGTCTCAGCCTCAAGTTATGCAGCAGTCTCTTATGCTGTTTGAAGACTCCGCTGGCAGGGTTTCCCAAGGGCATCCACCTAGCCCTTCCCCAGCGGTGAAAGACATAGAATGCACTGACGCACAACCACTTATGTTTCCTGATGATGAGGACATGGGAATACCACCTCAGCATGTCTCTGATGATGACGAAACACAGGTGCCAACTGCTGCGTCTTTCTGCAGTGTGCAGACTGAACAGGAGGTCAGGGATCAAGACTGGGTGGAAGACGATGCAGGGGACGATGAGGTCCTAGACCCCACATGGAATGAAGGTCGTGCCACTGACTTTCACAGTTCGGAGGAAGAGGCAGTGGTGAGACCGAGCCAACAGCGTAGCAAAAGAGGGAGCAGTGGGCAAAAGCAGAACACCCGCCGCCAAGAGACTCCGCCTGCTACTGACCGCCGCCATCTGGGACCGAGCACCCCAAAGGCAGCTTCAAGGAGTTCCCTGGCATGGCACTTCTTCAAACAATGTGCTGACGACAAGACCCGAGTGGTTTGCACGCTGTGCCATCAGAGCCTGAAGCGAGGCATTAACGTTCTGAACCTGAGCACAACCTGCATGACCAGGCACCTGCATGCAAAGCATGAACTGCAGTGGAGTAAACACCTTAAAACCAAGGAAGTCACTCAGGCTCCCCCTGCTACCTCTTCTGCTGCTGCCGCCTCGGCCTATTCTGCTGCTGCCGCCTCGGCCTCTTCCTCCGCCTCTGGAGGAACGTTGGCACCTGCCGCCCAGCAAACAGGGGATGTACCACCAACACCACCACCACCACCTCCGTCACCAAGCGTCTCAACCATGTCACACGCCAGCGTTCAGCTCTCCATCTCACAAACATTTGATAGAAAGCGTAAATTCCCACCTAGCCACCCTCGATCCCTGGCCCTGAATGCCAGCATTTCTAAACTACTGGCCTATGAAATGCTGTCATTTAGGCTGGTGGACACAGACAGCTTCAAACAGCTCATGTCGCTTGCTGTCCCACAGTATGTTGTTCCCAGCCGGCACTACTTCTCCAAGAGAGCCGTGCCTTCCCTGCACAACCAAGTATCCGATAAAATCAAGTGTGCACTGCGCAACGCCATCTGTGGCAAGGTCCACCTAACCACAGATACGTGGACCAGTAAGCACGGCCAGGGACGCTATATCTCCCTAACTGCACACTGGGTAAATGTAGTGGCAGCTGGGCCCCAGGCGGAGAGCTGTTTGGCGCACGTCCTTCCGCCGCCAAGGATCGCAGGGCAACATTCTTTGCCTCCTGTTGCCACCTCCTCCTTCTCGGCTTCCTCCTCCTCTTCTTCCACCTGCTCATCCAGTCAGCCACACACCTTCACCACCAACTTCAGCACAGCCCGGGGTAAACGTCAGCAGGCCATTCTGAAACTCATATGTTTGGGGGACAGGCCCCACACCGCACAGGAGTTGTGGCGGGGTATAGAACAACAGACCGACGAGTGGTTGCTGCCGGTGAGCCTCAAGCCCGGCCTGGTGGTGTGTGATAATGGGCGAAATCTCGTTGCAGCTCTGGGACTAGCCAATTTGACGCACATCCCTTGCTTGGCGCATGTGCTGAATTTGGTGGTGCAGAAGTTCATTCACAACTACCCCGACATGTCAGAGCTGCTGCATAAAGTGCGGGCCGTCTGTTCGCGCTTCCGGCGTTCACATCCTGCTGCTGCTCGCCTGTCTGCGCTACAGCGTAACTTCGGCCTTCCCGCTCACCGCCTCATATGCGACGTGCCCACCAGGTGGAACTCCACCTTGCACATGCTGGACAGACTGTGCGAGCAGCAGCAGGCCATAGTGGAGTTTCAGCTGCAGCACGCACGGGTCAGTCGCACTACAGAACAGCACCACTTCACCACCAATGACTGGGCCTCCATGCGAGACCTGTGTGCCCTGTTGCGCTGTTTCGAGTACTCCACCAACATGGCCAGTGGCGATGACACCGTTATCAGCGTTACAATACCACTTCTATGTCTCCTTGAGAAAACACTTAGGGCGATGATGGAAGAGGAGGTGGCCCAGGAGGAGGAGGAGGAGGAGGAGGAAGAGGGGTCATTTTTAGCACTTTCAGGCCAGTCTCTTCGAAGTGACTCAGAGGGAGGTTTTTGGCAACAGCAGAGGCCAGGTACAAATGTGGCCAGCCAGGGCCCACTACTGGAGGACGAGGAGGACGAGGATGAGGAGGAGGTGGAGGAGGATGAGGATGAAGCATGGTCACAGCGGGGTGGCACCCAACGCAGCTCGGGTCCATCACTGGTGCGTGGCTGGGGGGAAAGGCAGGACGATGACGATACGCCTCCCACAGAGGACAGCTTGTCCTTATCCCTGGGCAGCCTGGCACACATGAGCGACTACATGCTGCAGTGCCTGCGCAACGACAGCAGAGTTGCCCACATTTTAACCTGTGCGGACTACTGGGTTGCCACCCTGCTGGATCCACGCTACAAAGACAATGTGCCCACCTTACTTCCTGCACTGGAGCGTGATAGGAAGATGCGCGAGTACAAGCGCACGTTGGTAGACGCGCTACTGAGAGCATTCCCAAATGTCACAGGGGAACAAGTGGAAGCCCAAGGCCAAGGCAGAGGAGGAGCAAGAGGTCGCCAAGGCAGCTGTGTCACGGCCAGCTCCTCTGAGGGCAGGGTTAGCATGGCAGAGATGTGGAAAACTTTTGTCAACACGCCACAGCTAACTGCACCACCACCTGATACGCAACGTGTTAGCAGGAGGCAACATTTCACTAACATGGTGGAACAGTACGTGTGCACACCCCTCCACGTACTGACTGATGGTTCGGCCCCATTCAACTTCTGGGTCTCTAAATTGTCCACGTGGCCAGAGCTAGCCTTTTATGCCTTGGAGGTGCTGGCCTGCCCGGCAGCCAGCGTTTTGTCTGAACGTGTATTCAGCACGGCAGGGGGCGTCATTACAGACAAACGCAGCCGCCTGTCTACAGCCAATGTGGACAAGCTGACGTTCATAAAAATGAACCAGGCATGGATCCCACAGGACCTGTCCGTCCCTTGTCCAGATTAGACATTAACTACCTCCCCATAACCATATATTATTGGACTCCAGGGCACTTCCTCATTCAATCCTATTTTTATTTTCATTTTACCATTATATTGCAAGGCTACCCAAAGTTGAATGAACCTCTCCTCTGCCTGTGTGCTAGGCCTAAATATATGCCAATGGATTGTTGCAGTGGTGGCTGACGTGAAGCCTCATTCTCTGCTATGACATGCAGACTGATTCTCTGGTGACATGAAGCCAGATCCTCTGTTACGGGACCTCTCTCCTCTGCCTGGGTGCTGGGCCTAAATATCTGACAATGGACTGTTGCATTGGTGGCTGACGTGAAGCCTGATTCTCTGCTATGACATGCAGACTAATTCTCTGCTGACATGAAGCCAGATTGTCTGTTACGGGACCTCTCTCCTCTGCCTGGGTGCTGGGCCTAAATTTATGAAAATGGACTGTTGCAGTGGTGGGTGACGTGAAGCCTGATTCTCTGCTATGACATGAAGACTGATTCTCTCCTGACATGAAGCCAGATTGTCTGTTACGGGACCTCTCTCCTCTGCCTGGGTGCTGGGCCTAAATTTATGAAAATGGACTGTTACAGTGGTGGGTGACGTGAAGCCTGATTCTCTGCTATGATATGAAGACTGATTCTCTGCTGACATGAAGCCAGATTGTCTGTTACGGGACCTCTCTCCTCTGCCTGGGTGCTGGGCCTAAATTTATGAAAATGGACTCTTACAGTGGTGGGTGACGTGAAGCCTGATTCTCTGCTATGACATGAAGACTGATTCTCTGCTGACATGAAGCCAGATCCTCTGTTACGGGACCTCTCTCCTCTGCCTGGGTGCTGGGCCTAAATATCTGACAATGGACTGTTGCATTGGTGGCTGACGTGAAGCCTGATTCTCTGCTATGATATGAAGACTGATTCTCTGCTGACATGAAGCCAGATTGTCTGTTACGGGACCTCTCTCCTCTGCCTGTGTGCTAGGCCTAAATATATGCCAATGGATTGTTGCAGTGGTGGCTGACGTGAAGCCTGATTCTCTGCTATGACATGCAGACTGATTCTCTGGTGACATGAAGCCAGATCCTCTGTTACGGGACCTCTCTCCTCTGCCTGGGTGCTGGGCCTAAATTTATGAAAATGGACTGTTGCAGTGGTGGGTGACGTGAAGCCTGATTCTCTGCTATGACATGAAGACTGATTCTCTGCTGACATGAAGCCAGATCCTCTGTTACGGGACCTCTCTCCTCTGCCTGGGTGCTGGGCCTAAATATCTGACAATGGACTGTTGCATTGGTGGCTGACGTGAAGCCTGATTCTCTGCTATGATATGAAGACTGATTCTCTGCTGACATGAAGCCAGATTGTCTGTTACGGGACCTCTCTCCTCTGCCTGTGTGCTAGGCCTAAATATATGCCAATGGATTGTTGCAGTGGTGGCTGACGTGAAGCCTGATTCTCTGCTATGACATGCAGACTGATTCTCTGGTGACATGAAGCCAGATCCTCTGTTACGGGACCTCTCTCCTCTGCCTGGGTGCTGGGCCTAAATTTATGAAAATGGACTGTTGCAGTGGTGGGTGACGTGAAGCCTGATTCTCTGCTATGACATGCAGACTGATTCTCTGGTGACATGAAGCCAGATCCTCTGTTACGGGACCTCTCTCCTCTGCCTGGGTGCTGGGCCTAAATTTATGAAAATGGACTGTTGCAGTGGTGGGTGACGTGAAGCCTCATTCTCTGCTATGACATGCAGACTGATTCTCTGCTGACATGAAGCCAGATTGTCTGTTACGGGACCTCTCTCCTCTGCCTGTGTGCTAGGCCTAAATATATGCCAATGGATTGTTGCAGTGGTGGCTGACGTGAAGCCTGATTCTCTGCTATGACATGCAGACTGATTCTCTGGTGACATGAAGCCAGATCCTCTGTTACGGGACCTCTCTCCTCTGCCTGGGTGCTGGGCCTAAATATCTGACAATGGACTGTTGCATTGGTGGCTGACGTGAAGCCTGATTCTCTGCTATGATATGAAGACTGATTCTCTGCTGACATGAAGCCAGATTGTCTGTTACGGGACCTCTCTCCTCTGCCTGTGTGCTAGGCCTAAATATATGCCAATGGATTGTTGCAGTGGTGGCTGACGTGAAGCCTGATTCTCTGCTATGACATGCAGACTGATTCTCTGGTGACATGAAGCCAGATCCTCTGTTACGGGACCTCTCTCCTCTGCCTGGGTGCTGGGCCTAAATTTATGAAAATGGACTGTTGCAGTGGTGGGTGACGTGAAGCCTGATTCTCTGCTATGACATGCAGACTGATTCTCTGGTGACATGAAGCCAGATCCTCTGTTACGGGACCTCTCTCCTCTGCCTGGGTGCTGGGCCTAAATTTATGAAAATGGACTGTTGCAGTGGTGGGTGACGTGAAGCCTCATTCTCTGCTATGACATGCAGACTGATTCTCTGCTGACATGAAGCCAGATTGTCTGTTACGGGACCTCTCTCCTCTGCCTGGGTGCTGGGCCTGAATTTATGACAATGGACTGTTGCAGTGGTGGCTGACGTGAAGCCTGATTCTCTGCTATGATATGAAGACTGATTCTCTGCTGACATGAAGCCAGATTGTCTGTTACGGGACCTCTCTCCTCTGCCTGGGTGCCGGGGCCTAAATATCTGAGAATGGACTGTTCCAGTGGTGGGTAACGGGAAGCCAGATTCTCTGCTATGATATGAAGACTGATTCTCTGCTGACATGAAGCCAGATTGTCTGTTACGGGACCTCTCTCCTCTGCCTGGGTGCTGGGCCTAAATTTATGAAAATGGACTATTACAGTGGTGGGTGACGTGAAGCCTGATTCTCTGCTATGACATGAAGACTGATTCTCTGCTGACATGAAGCCAGATTGTCTGTTACGGGACCTCTCTCCTCTGCCTGGGTGCCGGGGCCTAAATATCTGAGAATGGACTGTTCCAGTGGTGGGTGACGGGAAGCCAGATTCTCTGCTATGGAACCTCTCTCCAATTGATTTTGGTTAATTTTTATTTATTTAATTTTTATTTTAATTAATTTCCCTATCCACATTTGTTTGCAGGGGATTTACCTACATGTTGCTGCCTTTTGCAGCCCTCTAGCCCTTTCCTGGGCTGTTTTACAGCCGTTTTAGTGCCGAAAAGTTCGGGTCCCCATTGACTTCAATGGGGTTCGGTTCGGGACGAAGTTCGGATCGGGTTCGGATCCCGAACCCGAACATTTCCGGGATGTTCGGCCGAACTTCTCGAACCCGAACATCCAGGTGTTCGCTCAACTCTATGCGTAGGTTAACACCTGGATGATATGCGACACAGCAAGGGGGAGGGATATAGAATATTACGAATATTCTAAAAAACGAATATATAGCAATATAGCGAATATTATGTAATAATTATGTAGTCAGTGATAATATCTGACACTGGAAAAGCTGGGTAATAACTCAGTGTAGATCGCGAGTTATTACCCAGCTTTCCCAGTGTCAGATTTTATCACTGAGTTATTACCCAGCTTTCCCAGTACCAGATATCATCCTAGTGTAGATCACGAATATTCTAATCACAAATTTTCCATGCAAAAGGCTACACTAATAAGCTTGTCATAAGACTCAGTATAATATTCTTGTCAGAAGACTATGAAACCAATAGAGGGCTCTATTGAGTTATGAACAGTGCCCTCTATTGGTTTCATAGTCTTCTGACAAGAATATTTGTCTTGTCATAAGACTGTGAAACCAATAGAGGGTGCTCTTCATAATCATAACTCAATAGCGCCCTCTATTGATTTCAAAGTCTTCTGACAAGAATATTTGTCTTGTCATAAGACTGTGAAACCAATAGATGGGGCTGTTCATAACTGAATAGCACCCTTTATTGGTTTAATAGTCTTCTGACAGCTGAAAAACAAAGCAGATTCTGCTCATTTGCATGTCTTTCCCATATGCCCATGTTTATGCAAATGAGTTTTTACATGACAACTGTATAGAAAGGTTATTGAATATTATGTTAAGACAATCAGAAAACTTTTTGTCACCCTAATGATATTGATCTAGGTGTGCAGGTCCACCCAAGCCATCCAACAGATGCAAAATAACTTTGAGGTTTACTGGTTCTCAGTCAGATGAGAGCTAGTTTGAAATATCTCATAGTGCACAAGGCTGCCATTGTAAGGTATGCTGACTAAGCCTGTCATCTGTCTTATGTATAGATTGATGGCTTGCACATACCTGGCTTTTGGCATATATCCTTTGTGTGGTTATCTATTGCATGTCGTACATAATAGGAGTCTAAGATGCATCCAGCTATTCTCTTGATGCTGTTTACAAACCATTTTTATATGAACCAGACACCCTCTTCTCAACCGAGTAGGGGGTGCCTGGTTGTCTCCTATTGACTTCCATTATACTCGGGTGCTCGGCCGAGCACACGAATATAGCAATGTGTTCGGGCCGAACACCCAAATACTTTGGTACTCGCTCATCAGTAGTAACGGGGTCTAGAGGGTCCTCTTTTGGGTGTGCATTGCCCCTAACTGCAGAGATCAGATAGTTGTAAGAGACCCAGTATTAGCCACCCGGAAACTCCTAGCCCAAGGTTACCATCAGTGCAGTGATTTATGTAGTGTGGTTCATAGATTTTTAGGGTAATTTTATTAGAAAACAATTAAAAGTTATGTATAAAGGCATCCTTTTCCAATATGAGAAAGTTAAATCAAGCACTGGTAAATTAAAATATTAGTGCATAGGAGAAGTGCTCTAGTAGAATGTTAAAGTTCTGTTCAATGCATTACATATTTTTAAAGAATTTCAGATCTTTAGTAAATCACCCCAAAGCAAAGAAACAAAGCAAGTATAATATACAAAATAGATATTTTATTATTCAAGTATACAAAAAATATATTTAAAATTCAGTACTGGCAGCTAACCAATGTAGACTGATTCATATAAAGTGAAAAAAAAATAAACATAATAAATTAAGCAGAAGGAGGGAAGGGAAACTGGCGTGCATAACCCACTTAGACTCGGCCTTAAATATATAAATCTATCACGAGAGGGGACAGATCGGAAGCTCAAATCAAGGTGGAACTCATATAACCAAGCCTGATCGCACCGTGGATCGCAAATCCTGATCTGCCCCCTCTAAGCACGCAACCACGCTCTCAGATAGAGCACAGCATACACACCTATTACAGGGGCAATGTATTGGCCAACGATGATATAGAAACAAGAATGCCCATAAAATATACTAATGTATGTATAGTTAAATGGACTGTAATACTACAATAGGTAATTTTTTATACTTCAACCTCATATATATCATGTTACACCGGTATAATAAATACCATTGTGAATCAACTAAATCACATGATTACACCCTCTATATACAAACATTCCATATATTAGTGACACATAATTACTTGAATCAAATACAAACCGGATTCCAAAAAAGTTGGGACACTATACAAATCGTGAATAAAAACTGAATGCAATGATGTGGAGGTGAGAAAATGTACCATTTTAAGGGAAAAATATGTTGAATCAGAATTTCATGGTGTCAACAAATCCCCAAAAAGTTGGGACAAGGCCATTTTCACCACTGTGTGGCATCTCCCCTTCTTCTTACAACACTCAACAGGCGTCTGGGGACCGAGGAGACCAGTTTCTCAAGTTTAGAAATAGGAATGCTCTCCCATTCTTGTCTAATACAGGCCTCTAACTGTTCAATCGTCTTGGGCCTTCTTTGTTGCACCTTCCTCTCTATGATGCGCCAAATGTTCTCTATAGGTGAAAGATCTGGACTGCAGACTGGCCATTTCAGTACTCGGATCCTTCTCCTACGCAGCCATGATGTTGTGATTGATGCAGAATGTGGTCTGGCATTATCTTGTTGAAAAATGCAGTGTCTTCCCTGAAAGAGATGACGTCTGGATGGGAGCATATGTTGTTCTAGAACAGGAATATATTTTTCTGCATTGATGGTGCCTTTGCAGACATGCAAGCTGCCCATGCCACACGCACTCATGCAACCCCATACCATCAGAGATGCAGGCTTCTGAACTGAGCGTTGATAACAACTTGGGTTGTCCCTGTCCTCTTTGGTCCAGATGACATGGCGTCCCAGATTTCCAAAAATAACTTTGAATCATGACTCGTCTGACCACAGAACAGTCTTACATTTTGCCACACTCCATTTTAAATGATCCCTGGCCCAGTGAAAACGCCTGAGCTTGTGGATCTTGCTTAGAAATGGCTTCTTCTTTGCACTGTAGAGTTTCAGCTGGCAACGGCGGATGGCACGGTGGATTGTGTTCACTGACAATGGTTTCTGGAAGTATTCCTGAGCCCATTCTGTGATTTCCTTTACAGTAGCATTCCTGTTTGTGGTGCAGTGTAAGGGCCCGGAGATCACGGGCAGTGTAAGGGCCCGGAGATCACGGGCATCCAGTATGGTTTTACGGCCTTGACCCTTACACACAGAGATTGTTCCAGATTCTCTGAATCTTCGGATGATGTTATGCACAGTTGATGATGATAGATGCAAAGTCTTAGCAATATTTCGCTGGGTAACACCTTTCTGATATTGCTCCACTATCTTTCTGCGCAACATTGTGGGAATTGGTGATCCTCTACCAATCTTGGCTTCTGAGAGACACTGCCACTCTGAGAAGCTCTTTCTATACCCAATCATGTTGCCAATTGACCTAATTAGTGTTAATTGGTCTTCCAGCTCTTCGTTATGCTCAAATTTACTTTTTCCAGCCTCTTATTGCTACTTGTCCCAACTTTTTTGGGATTTGTTGACACCGTGAAAATTTGAATCAACGTATTTTTCCTTTAAAATGATACATTTACTCGGATTAAACGTTTGATCTGTCATCTACGTTCTATTACAAATAAAATATTGACTTTTGCCATCTCCACATCATTGCATTCAGTTTTTATTCACAATTTGTTTAGTGTCCCAACTTTTTGGGAATCCGGTTTGTACATACCATGATTTTGTTTCTATTAATAATACATGATTGTGCCCGATTAATTACTCCAAAATAATATGAATAATATATAAATGATACTAAAATCTCTCACTGTGGCAAATACATAAATATAATACCAAATAACAACCTAACATCAATATACTACATGAAATACAGTAAGTGACGTAAAGTGCAATGTGCCACACGCGTGCAAAGTAACCGTGACTGAACACCCCATGCAACCTATAATAAATACATTAAATTAATTAGTGAAAAAATAAATAACCCCCAATTCATATATGATCCCATGACAAAATGAAACAATATTTATAGGTAAGTAAAAGAGTATTATTTATGATTAATATTTGTGATTGATTGATGATCAGTGGTATAGCTTTTTCTTACAATCCTTCCCCTTTAAAACATCCTTTGCTATACTTCTTGCAATGTCTATATATTGTATTATATGACTTCTTTACATAATCCTGGAGGTAATCCTGAACCATATCATAATATATCCTATGTTCGCATCTGTAGCATTCCATCCCTACTCAAACACATTTAACTTCTACCTAAAGAAAATAGACAAAAAATTAGAATAAATATTATGAAATAAACCTTATAAAGACTTGAGCACGCATTAAAATTAATATAAAACAATGAGTTACATAAGGTGTTAGAATAGAAACAAAAACGTTTCAACTTAGAAATTCCCTCAGGCCATGTGGGGTAACTGTGTTGAGTTCAAAAATCCATTTGGCTTCTCTCTGTGTCAATAACCTTTTCCAGTTGCCTCCCCTATTTCCAACTAATACCCTTAACTTCAGGCGAGAACTGTCACATTCATAGTAAATTTTGAAGTGGCGGGGAATGGTCTTCAATCTTGTTAAATCCTTTTCTTCTCTTGCCCTGCAGATTCCCAGGACATGTTCTATGGTGCGTTTTTTCAATTTGCATGATGTCATACCTACATATAAAAGATTACATGGGCAGCTAGCAACATAAGTAACACCAATTGTGCTACATGATATAGCATGTGTGATGTGGTAAGACCTGCGGCCTGTACCATCTGTGAAGGTTGTATTCTCACAATATTGGGACAGGCAACGCAGTTGCCACAAGGACGATATCCCCATTTTGGTCCCTTCGAACCAAACAGCCTGTTAGAGTTAGTACCTTTGTAATGACTGTGTACTAAGATGTCCTTAAGATTTCTCTCTATATGCATTCCACCTTGATTAGAGCTTCCGATCCATCCCCTCTCGTGATAGATTTATATATTTAAGTCCTTGTCTAACTGTGCTATGCACGCCAGTTTCCTTCCCCTCTTTCTGCTTCATTTCTTAGTATTACAGTCCATTCAAATAAATAGTACATTCATTAGTATATTTTATGGGCATTCTTGTTTCTATATCATCGTTGGCCACCCGGCTTGGTTATATGCGTTCCACCTTGGTTAGAGCTTCCGATCCGTGCCCTCTCGTGATAGATTTATATATTTAAAGGGGTTGTCCAAGTTATATTTATTGATTACCTATCCTCAGGATAGGTCATCAATATCAGATCGGAGGGGGTCCAACACCCGGCACCCCCTCCGATCAGTTGTTTGAAGAGGAGACTCGCACGGTGTCAGCCCTGCCTCCTCTTCACTGTTTACCTTCTAGCCGTTGCATCTGCAGTGGTGAGCAGGTGTAATTACACCCAAGCTGTCCCATTCATTTCAATAGGAAGGCTTGGGTGTAATTACGCCTGCTCACCACTGCAGATGCAACGGCTAGAAGGTAAACAGTGAAGAGGAGGCAGCGCTGACACCGTGCGAGTCTCCTCTTCAAACAGCTGATCGGAGGGGGTGCCGGGTGTCGGACCCCCTCCGATCTGATATTGATGACCTATCCTGAGGATAGGTCATCAATAAATATAACTTGGACAACCCCTTTAAGCCTGTGTCTAAGTGGGCTATGCACGCCAGTTTCCCTCCCTCCTTCTGCTTCATTTATTATGTTTATTATTTTTCACTTTATATGAATAAGTCTATATATATATATGTATATATGTAATTAGTGGCCATCCCCTATTAGGCACCAGAAGTGACGTCATGCAAATCAAGGTGGAACGCACGTCATCCTTACAAGGTATTTTACATGTTGCAGGGGGAGAAACAGAACTGGATTGCACATCCACAATGCTATGCTTTGATCTAACTCGCTTCTCAGCGCTATAATAAAGTGTAAAATGTATTTTACATGTGTTCTTACTTTTCCCAATCAATAGAGTATATAAGGTCAGGGAGCACATTGCACTTTCATCCCCTGAGGAAGTGACTGCGAAAAGCGCGTTGGGGTCAGGACTAGTAATGAGCGGCAGGGGCAATATTCGAACTTGCGATATTTCGCGAATATTTTGTAGAATATTCGTCATATATTAATGAATTCGCAAATTCGAGATTATATTGTTGATTGCGAAAATCGGCAATGTATTATTCGCATAATGTGCAAGAAATATCGACGTGGGGTAGGCAAATTTTCTATCGGTTGCTAGGGATGTTGCTAAGCTGTGACAAAGCCTTCTCATTGGCCCACAAGCTAGAAGAAGGGAGGGATGATCACCTGAAATGTACTGTGTAAAAAATTAAAAACAAATATTTGTTATTACGAATTTATAGAACTATATTCTAAATATTTGCAAATTCTCCAAGTGGCAATATTCGCGAAAAAAATTTGCTTTCCCAATATTCGCACTCAACACTAGTCAGGACTACACTGACGGCATTATACCAATGTAGTACTCTTTGATGAACTGCTAGTTTTTATGCACTTTATCTTTTTATTATACTTTTTGTATACTTGAATAAAATATCTATTTTGCATATTATACTTGCTGTGTTTCTTTGCTTTAGGGTGATGATTTGTATCTGTTACTCACAGCAATTAACTTGTTAGGAGCCGATGTGTATTTTGGTGTCGATTTACCTGCATAAATACTGTGTCTTTTTTGCAGAGGCATTACATTCCATAACAATGGTTTATCTAGCCCGGGAAGCTTTGTGAATTCAAAAAATCTTTTACACAAACGTTTGAAGATTTGGTGGAATAGGACTTCTATGGAGCCATATATATTATGGAATTTGATTCCTCGTGGGCTGAGAGTGGAGGTCTTCCCTTGTTATGGATTAGAAGTTGAGCAACTAAACACAAAGTGGGAAGAGGCCTGCAATCTTTGTTCCATGACTTTTATGAGATTGTTAATAGCAGCAAATGATTCAATGTTGTCAGTTGTGGATAAGGAGTTAAAGAATGTGAAGGAGCAACTCAACCAGTTAATCAATAATACTGACCTTGAAGCATTTAAAATGGAGATTGACGAAGCACATAAATTATGGCTAAAACAAATTAAAGAATGTAAAACAAATACAGTTCAGAGAGATTTACAGAACTTTAAGCAGAATCAAGTGTATAGATGAAAGCAAAACAGACGAGTACAACGAATCAGGAGTGCCTCAGTTTCCTCCTTTGTATCTACTGATGTTAACGGGACCAATCTGAGATCATATGTAACACGGCATGGGAGAAAACAAAAGGAAGAGGTGAAAAATCTTTCTTCCAACAAGACCTTCCATGTAACAGGGGAGTCCAACAACCAGAGACTTCAGGTAATAAATCTGTCCAATAGGTGGTTGACTGAGGGACAGCTGGAGGTCCTAAGTCTAGGTCTAAATTTAAATCCTAAAAACTGATTTCTCTTTACAGCGGTAAAAGATTTAAACATGTTTGCATGTAATTTGATTTTTAAGAAGTTTTACCACAAGGATGGTGAGGCAGACACAATATTCACTGACGAACAACAAAAGGCGGTACAAATTCTGTGCGATCTGATGGATGAACAAGAGGACACAATATTGGTGAGTAGAATACCCAAGTCACTATTGCCTAAATCCAAGAAATTTCCATCGACATCGTAATATGCTAATATAGACATCTTTTTAAAGTTAGTGATGGAAGATCTGAAAGAAGTTCTGAAGTTCACGTCAGGTGACAATTTGAGTAGACAGCAACGCCTAGCTTTGAAACAACGGAATAAAATGGAAAATGTGGTGATAAAGCCCTCTGATAAAGGAGTCAATGTAGTGGTTTGACCAACCAATATGTGCGAAAGAGAAGCCTTCTGACAATTACGAGACTCCAAATGTAACAAGAAACTAACATATAATCCATTGAATACATTTCAGTGTGCACTTGGTGAATTTCTTCATAGAGCGGTTGACAAGAGAGTGATCAGCCCATTAGAACAAAAAATGTTTATTAACTGAGAACCTGACAGTGGCGACATTTTATGTTGCCCAAAGTACACAAGAACGAGAAAGTTCCACCAGGCCGTCCGATCGTCTCAGGTACGAATAATATGTGTGAAGCTATTTGTAAACTGATTGACCATACTTTAAGACCACTGATTGAGAGTCTTCCATCCTATGTCAAGGACACAGGCGATATTTTATGGAAGCTCAACTGGTTACAATTGGAAGATGATATGATCATTGTTACCTGCGATATAGAATCACTTTACACATCGATCCATCATGAAGGTGGGATGTTGGCAGCTACACATTTTTTAATTGACGATGAGTACGGGACATTCACACTTGAATTACTCAACTTTGCATTATGACATAATTTCTTTACTTTTAGGGGATCCCACACCCTACAGCTACAGGGAACCGCTATGGGGGCGGCTTTTGTGCCCTCTCATGCAAATATTTTCCTGGGGCTGTTGGAGAAGAGTATCTTCCTAGCTGATACAATTGATCAGATCAAGAAAGTCCATCTATGGGGTTGATATATTGACGACATCCTCAAAATCTGGCAGGGTACATTGGAAGACCTATGGAAATTTATGATGTCCCTCAATGAGAATAACATGAATATTCTCTTAACATACAAGACCTGTAGAGGATATATATATATATATATATATATATACAGACTTGTTCCGGAAACCCACATCAGTGAATAGTTTCCTCAACGCCAATTCTTTTCATCCAAAGAAACTGATTTACAGCATTTCAGTAGGCCAATTTTTGTGACTAATAAGAATATGTTCTTGTGATGAAGATTTTGAGAAGTGAGCTAAAGAATTACACAATAGATTCAAAGAAAGGGGACCATTCTCTGCCACTTGAAAACTTACTGTGAATGTGACAGTTCTCTCCTGAAGGTAAGGGGTATTGACAGGGTATTAGTTAGAAATAGGTGAGGTAACTGGAAAAGGTTATTGGTAGTGTTGAGGGAGCATGCTCGACTGAACGCCAGCTCGGCTCGAGCATCGCGATGCTGGAGTCTCCTTCCCACACGTTTGTTGGCTGATGCAGCCTATAAACGTGCAGGTAAGTACTGCCACTCACTGTAATACCGTAGCCATGTTGGTTACTGGTATTACAGTGATTGGCTGGCCAGAACATGTCATCGTGTGCTATAAAGCATTGCGCTACATCTCCTGTATAACGTTTGTACATCCTAAAAATATCTGTGACATCCAGTGTACTTTTTCCGTAGATGCTGTGGACAGCGACATTATCTGCGCTACATATCCTGTTTAATGTGTGAGCATAATAAAAATATCTGTGACATCCAGTGTACTTTTTCTGTACACGCTGTGGACAGCGACATTATCTGCGCTACATCTCCTGTATAACGTTTCCGCAGCCTAAAAATATCAGTGACATCCAGTGTACTTTTTTTGTAGACGCTGCAGACAGTGACATTGCCTGCGCTACATCTGGAATGAGTAAATGTAGGAATAACTAAATAATACTGATGCAGAATAAGTCTCTCTGCACTTTCCCTTTTCAATATTCTTCTATTAATCATTTTCTGCAACACTGTCCCTACTGCATGAGTGCTTGCCTCATTTCTCCCTATGCTCAGCTCACAGGACAATGTTAGAGACCGAGCGGGATGAGGGTTTTTTAGTACCATGACACTACAGGGGATGGCTATGTTTGTATTGCATGGCTGCATGGCATCATGTGTGATTTTGCATTCCTGGGCTTCTTACTTTCACTTTGTAAGACGTGCAGTCGACATTATAGAAAAAAAAATATTTGTTCCCACGAAGCGCGAGTAAATTCGAATTTGTTGCGAATCAAAGTTTTCCTAAACTTCAAACCAAATTTCACTTTGAAAGCTTTGGTTTGCTCAACAGTAGTCTGTGTCTTAGATTTTTTAGTAGCTGGATATCTCTTGGCATTAGACAATTGCTGGATATCTAGTGAACTGTGTAGTGAATCTTTATTCCCGAAATACTTTGATATTTTTAACGAAAGTTGAGCTTTGAACCGTTTCGATCAAGTAACTATAGCCAGAGGAATTAATTAAACCCTATAGAGAGACAGATATTGATTAATACAATCACAATTTTGACACGTGTTGCAATTGCTCATAAGGTTAGTTCAGAACAGTGTGCTCTCTACCAGAAACACATACTCAGGGGTTCAAGTTTTACACATCACTGTCACAAACAAACAATATCAAATCAATAATGAGCCAAAATACAGCTAAAAGTTTACAGACAAAACAAAAAATAAATAAAAACATGAATCACTAGTTAAGCTTTAGAAAAGTCAAATATACAATATTTACATCATTTTCCAACATATTTACTACATTTTAAAATTGTATTCATTTTGATTTTGATAAAAGCATAACATATATTGAGATCCTTAAAGGGGTTTTCTGAGATTTTAATACTGATGACTTATTCTGCCGATCAGTTGTCCGAGAAGGCAGCAGGGCTCTCAGTGGCACTGCAGCTTTATTACAGCTTTTGCCTAGGCCAGTGACAATATGTTCATCGGTCGCATGGCCCAGGCGCAGCCCAGCCCTGCAGAAGTGAATGGGGCTCAGCTGTGATACCAAGCACAGCTGCTATACAATGTATTTTTTTATTCTTTTTATTAGTTGAATCTTTTCAACAATATGATGTAGAATAGATTTAAAGAGGTTCTCCGGGTTCTTCAGGTTACAGATGTACTCAGTTTAGGTCATCAATATCAAATTGGTGGGGGTCTTGCTCATCAATGGTATACCAACTATAATTTGAATCTACATTAATGCATGCAATATGAAGTATAGATGATTGGATAGTTGTATATTCAATTGGGCTTTTTGGGGTAAAAATTCCCTTTTACTAGGAACGGAAAAACCTACAGACTCAAGCACATGGCCATAATGCAGATGTATTTTATACAGAGCCATAATATGATTTATTTCCATAATTGTGCTGGAAATATAGCTTTTCTGTCACATTCCCATTCTATTAAAATAAAACTGTATAAAAATTGTGATGTGTAATGACTGATTATGCACAAGATTGCAGAACTAGATTAAACCTCTAGCAAACTTAGCAATGACTTTTGGGACTCAGATAGCCCCAGGACTTACAGTAGGGCTGAAATACACAACAAGAGGACAATCACAAAAAACATAGATGAAGTATGTATCAACACAGAGAAAACAAGACCTCAACAAAGCAAATGCTATACCTGACAACTAGAATTGAGTAAGATCTGGATATATAAAAACTCAACAATCAGCAACTTCACTCCAATCAGCAGGGCAAAGCTAGTAAATAACTAGGGATGAGCGAACTCGAACTGTATAGTTCGGGTTCGTACCGAATTTTGGGGTGTCCGTGACACGGACCCGAACCCGGACATTTTCGTAAAAGTCCGGGTTCGGGTTCGGTGTTCGTCGCTTTCTTGGCGCTTTTGTGACGCTTTCTTGGCGCTTTTTGAAAGGCTGCAAAGCAGCCAATCAACAAGCGTCATACTACTTGCCCCAAGAGGCCATCACAGCCATGCCTACTATTGGCATGGCTGTGATTGGCCAGAGCACCATGTGACCCAGCCTCTATTTAAGCTGGAGTCACATAGCGCCGCCCGTCACTCTGCTCTGATTAGCGTAGGGAGAGGTTGCGGCTGCGACAGTAGGGCGAGATTAGGCAGATTAACTCCTCCAAAGGACTTGATTAACTGATCGATCTGCAGCTGTGGATCATTGAGCTGCTGATCCTCAATTGCTCACTGTTTTTAGGCTGCACAGACCGTTTGTCAGTCTCATTTTTCTGGGGTGATCGGCGGCCATTTTGTGTCTTGTGGTGCGCCAGCACAAGCTGCGACCAAGTGCATTTAACCCTCAATGGTGTGGTTGTTTTTTGGCTAAAGCCTACATCAGGGTGAAGCTGTCACACCAAGTGCATTTAACCAGCAATAGTCTGTTCATTTTTTGGCCATATACAAAATCAGGGGCAAGCTGCGCCTGTCACCAAGTGCATTTAACCCTCAATGGTGTGGTTGTTTTTTGGCTAAAGCCTACATCAGGGTGAAGCTGTGACACCAAGTGCATTTAACCAGCAATAGTCTGTTCATTTTTTGGCCATATACAAAATCAGGGGCAAGCTGCGCCTGTCACCAAGTGCATTTAACCCTCAATGGTGTGGTTGTTTTTTGGCTAAAGCCTACATCAGGGTGAAGCTGTCACACCAAGTGCATTTAACCAGCAATAGTCTGTTCATTTTTTGGCCATATACAAAATCAGGGGCAAGCTGCGCCTGTCACCAAGTGCATTTAACCCTCAATGGTGTGGTTGTTTTTTGGCTAAAGCCTACATCAGGGTGAAGCTGTCACACCAAGTGCATTTAACCAGCAATAGTCTGTTTATTTTTTGGCCATATCCCAGTCTAATTCTGTCACTAAATCCATACCGGTCACCCAGCGCCTAAATACTAGGCCTCAAATTTATATCCAGCTAAATCTGTCCCTAGTGCTGTAGCTGGGCGAGTTATTTAGTGTCCGTTCAAGCACATTTCTTGTTCTGGGTTGAAATACAATTCCCAATTTAGCAATTTCATAATTTAGTGGTTCCTGCTATATCAGAGCTATTTGAAATCTATCCCAAAAAGGGTATATAATATTGAAGGTGCACATTGGGTCATTCAGAATAACTTCACACACACCCGCTACTGTGTATTTCCAAGTCTAATTCTGTCACTAAACCCATACCTGTCACCCAGCGCCTAAATACTAGGCCTCAAATTTAAATCCCTCTAAATCTCTCGTTACCGCTGTACTGTTGTTGCTGGGCAAGATATTTAGTGTCCGTCAAAGCACATTTTTTGTTCTGGGTTGAAGTACAATTCCCAATTTAGCAATTTCATAATTTAGTGGTTCCTGCTATATCAGAGCTATTTGGAATCTATCCCTAAAAGGGTATATAATATTGAAGGTGCACATTGGGTCATTCAGAATAACTTCACACACACCCGCTACTGTGTATTTCCAAGTCTAATTCTGTCACTAAACCCATACCTGTCACCCAGCGCCTAAATACTAGGCCTCAAATTTAAATCCCTCTAAATCTCTCGTTACCGCTGTACTGTTGTTGCTGGGCAAGATATTTAGTGTCCGTCAAAGCACATTTTTTGTTCTGGGTTGAAGTACAATTCCCAATTTAGCAATTTCATAATTTAGTGGTTTCTGCTATATCAGAGCTATTTGAAATCTATCCCTAAAAGGGTATATAATATTGAAGGTGCACATTGGGTCATTCAGAATAACTTCACACACACGCTTCTGTGCATTTCCAAGTCTAATTCTGTCACTAAATCCATACCGGTGACCCAGCGCCTAAATACTAGGCCTCAAATTTAAATCCCTCTAAATCTCTCGTTACCCACCGCTGTACTGTTGTTGCTGGGCAAGATATTTAGTGTCCGTCAAAGCACATTTTTTGTTCTGGGTTGAAGTACAATTCCCAATTTAGCAATTTCATAATTTAGTGGTTTCTGCTATATCAGAGCTATTTGAAATCTATCCCTAAAAGGGTATATAATATTGAAGGTGCACATAGGGTCATTCAGAATAACTTCACACACACGCTTCTGTGCATTTCCAAGTCTAATTCTGTCACTAAATCCATACCGGTGACCCAGCGCCTAAATACTAGGCCTCAAATTTAAATCCCTCTAAATCTCTCGTTACCCACCGCTGTACTGTTGTTGCTGGGCAAGATATTTAGTGTCCGTCAAAGCACATTTTTTGTTCTGGGTTGAAGTACAATTCCCAATTTAGCAATTTCATAATTTAGTGGTTTCTGCTATATCAGAGCTATTTGAAATCTATCCCTAAAAGGGTATATAATATTGAAGGTGCACATAGGGTCATTCAGAATAACTTCACACACACGCTTCTGTGCATTTCCAAGTCTAATTCTGTCACTAAATCCATACCGGTGACCCAGCGCCTAAATACTAGGCCTCAAATTTAAATCCCTCTAAATCTCTCGTTACCGCTGTCCTGTTGTAGCTGGGAAAGTTATTTAGTGCCCGTCAAAGCACATTTTTTGTTCTGGGTTGAAGTACAATTCCCAATTTAGCAATTTCATAATTTAGTGGTTCCTGCTATATCAGAGCTATTTGAAATCTATCCCAAAAAGGGTATATAATATTCAAGGTGCACATTGGGTCATTCAGAATAACTTCACACACACGCTTCTGTGCATTTCCAAGTCTAATTCTGTCACTAAATCCATACCGGTGACCCAGCGCCTAAATACTAGGCCTCAAATTTATATCCCGCTAAATCTCTCGTTACCGCTGTACTGTTGTTGCTGGGCAAGATATTTAGTGTCCGTCAAAGCACATTTTTTGTTCTGGGTTGAAGTACAATTCCCAATTTAGCAATTTCATAATTTAGTGGTTCCTGCTATATCAGAGCTATTTGAAATCTATCCCAAAAAGGGTATATAATATTGAAGGTGCACATTGGGTCATTCAGAATAACTTCACACACACCCGCTACTGTGTATTTCCAAGTCTAATTCTGTCACTAAACCCATACCTGTCACCCAGCGCCTAAATACTAGGCCTCAAATTTAAATCCCTCTAAATCTCTCGTTACCGCTGTACTGTTGTTGCTGGGCAAGATATTTAGTGTCCGTCAAAGCACATTTTTTGTTCTGGGTTGAAGTACAATTCCCAATTTAGCAATTTCATAATTTAGTGGTTTCTGCTATATCAGAGCTATTTGAAATCTATCCCTAAAAGGGTATATAATATTGAAGGTGCACATTGGGTCATTCAGAATAACTTCACACACACGCTTCTGTGCATTTCCAAGTCTAATTCTGTCACTAAACCCATACCTGTCACCCAGCGCCTAAATACTAGGCCTCAAATTTAAATCCCTCTAAATCTCTCGTTACCGCTGTACTGTTGTTGCTGGGCAAGATATTTAGTGTCCGTCAAAGCACATTTTTTGTTCTGGGTTGAAGTACAATTCCCAATTTAGCAATTTCATAATTTAGTGGTTTCTGCTATATCAGAGCTATTTGAAATCTATCCCTAAAAGGGTATATAATATTGAAGGTGCACATTGGGTCATTCAGAATAACTTCACACACACGCTTCTGTGCATTTCCAAGTCTAATTCTGTCACTAAATCCATACCGGTGACCCAGCGCCTAAATACTAGGCCTCAAATTTAAATCCCTCTAAATCTCTCGTTACCCACCGCTGTACTGTTGTTGCTGGGCAAGATATTTAGTGTCCGTCAAAGCACATTTTTTGTTCTGGGTTGAAGTACAATTCCCAATTTAGCAATTTCATAATTTAGTGGTTTCTGCTATATCAGAGCTATTTGAAATCTATCCCTAAAAGGGTATATAATATTGAAGGTGCACATAGGGTCATTCAGAATAACTTCACACACACGCTTCTGTGCATTTCCAAGTCTAATTCTGTCACTAAATCCATACCGGTGACCCAGCGCCTAAATACTAGGCCTCAAATTTAAATCCCTCTAAATCTCTCGTTACCGCTGTCCTGTTGTAGCTGGGAAAGTTATTTAGTGCCCGTCAAAGCACATTTTTTGTTCTGGGTTGAAGTACAATTCCCAATTTAGCAATTTCATAATTTAGTGGTTCCTGCTATATCAGAGCTATTTGAAATCTATCCCAAAAAGGGTATATAATATTCAAGGTGCACATTGGGTCATTCAGAATAACTTCACACACACGCTTCTGTGC
Organism: Bufo gargarizans; assembly: GCF_014858855.1. Taxonomy (NCBI): domain Eukaryota; kingdom Metazoa; phylum Chordata; class Amphibia; order Anura; family Bufonidae; genus Bufo; species Bufo gargarizans. The sequence continues at coordinate 629,354,753 of NC_058080.1, read as the reverse complement.
ATTTCCAAGTCTAATTCTGTCACTAAATCCATACCGGTCACCCAGCGCCTAAATACTAGGCCTCAAATTTAAATCCCTCTAAATCTCTCGTTACCCACCGCTGTACTGTTGTTGCTGGGCAAGATATTTAGTGTCCGTCAAAGCACATTTTTTGTTCTGGGTTGAAGTACAATTCCCAATTTAGCAATTTCATAATTTAGTGGTTTCTGCTATATCAGAGCTATTTGAAATCTATCCCTAAAAGGGTATATAATATTGAAGGTGCACATAGGGTCATTCAGAATAACTTCACACACACGCTTCTGTGCATTTCCAAGTCTAATTCTGTCACTAAATCCATACCGGTGACCCAGCGCCTAAATACTAGGCCTCAAATTTAAATCCCTCTAAATCTCTCGTTACCGCTGTCCTGTTGTAGCTGGGAAAGTTATTTAGTGCCCGTCAAAGCACATTTTTTGTTCTGGGTTGAAGTACAATTCCCAATTTAGCAATTTCATAATTTAGTGGTTCCTGCTATATCAGAGCTATTTGAAATCTATCCCAAAAAGGGTATATAATATTCAAGGTGCACATTGGGTCATTCAGAATAACTTCACACACACGCTTCTGTGCATTTCCAAGTCTAATTCTGTCACTAAATCCATACCGGTCACCCAGCGCCTAAATACTAGGCCTCAAATTTATATCCCGCTGAATTTGAATACAATACATTGGGCCAAATAATATATTTGTTGTTGTGGTGAACCATAACAATGAGAAAAACATCTAGTAAGGGACGCGGACGTGGACATGGTCGTGGTGGTGTTAGTGGACCCTCTGGTGCTGGGAGAGGACGTGGCCGTTCTGCCACATCCACACGTCCTAGTGTACCAACTACCTCAGGTCCCAGTAGCCGCCAGAATTTACAGCGATATATGGTGGGGCCCAATGCCGTTCTAAGGATGGTAAGGCCTGAGCAGGTACAGGCATTAGTCAATTGGGTGGCCGACAGTGGATCCAGCACGTTCACATTATCTCCCACCCAGTCTTCTGCAGAAAGCGCACAGATGGCGCCTGAAAACCAACCCCATCAGTCTGTCACATCACCCCCATGCATACCAGGGAAACTGTCTCAGCCTCAAGTTATGCAGCAGTCTCTTATGCTGTTTGAAGACTCCGCTGGCAGGGTTTCCCAAGGGCATCCACCTAGCCCTTCCCCAGCGGTGAAAGACATAGAATGCACTGACGCACAACCACTTATGTTTCCTGATGATGAGGACATGGGAATACCACCTCAGCATGTCTCTGATGATGACGAAACACAGGTGCCAACTGCTGCGTCTTTCTGCAGTGTGCAGACTGAACAGGAGGTCAGGGATCAAGACTGGGTGGAAGACGATGCAGGGGACGATGAGGTCCTAGACCCCACATGGAATGAAGGTCGTGCCACTGACTTTCACAGTTCGGAGGAAGAGGCAGTGGTGAGACCGAGCCAACAGCGTAGCAAAAGAGGGAGCAGTGGGCAAAAGCAGAACACCCGCCGCCAAGAGACTCCGCCTGCTACTGACCGCCGCCATCTGGGACCGAGCACCCCAAAGGCAGCTTCAAGGAGTTCCCTGGCATGGCACTTCTTCAAACAATGTGCTGACGACAAGACCCGAGTGGTTTGCACGCTGTGCCATCAGAGCCTGAAGCGAGGCATTAACGTTCTGAACCTGAGCACAACCTGCATGACCAGGCACCTGCATGCAAAGCATGAACTGCAGTGGAGTAAACACCTTAAAACCAAGGAAGTCACTCAGGCTCCCCCTGCTACCTCTTCTGCTGCTGCCGCCTCGGCCTATTCTGCTGCTGCCGCCTCGGCCTCTTCCTCCGCCTCTGGAGGAACGTTGGCACCTGCCGCCCAGCAAACAGGGGATGTACCACCAACACCACCACCACCACCTCCGTCACCAAGCGTCTCAACCATGTCACACGCCAGCGTTCAGCTCTCCATCTCACAAACATTTGATAGAAAGCGTAAATTCCCACCTAGCCACCCTCGATCCCTGGCCCTGAATGCCAGCATTTCTAAACTACTGGCCTATGAAATGCTGTCATTTAGGCTGGTGGACACAGACAGCTTCAAACAGCTCATGTCGCTTGCTGTCCCACAGTATGTTGTTCCCAGCCGGCACTACTTCTCCAAGAGAGCCGTGCCTTCCCTGCACAACCAAGTATCCGATAAAATCAAGTGTGCACTGCGCAACGCCATCTGTAGCAAGGTCCACCTAACCAGAGATACGTGGACCAGTAAGCACGGCCAGGGACGCTATATCTCCCTAACTGCACACTGGGTAAATGTAGTGGCAGCTGGGCCCCAGGCGGAGAGCTGTTTGGCGCACGTCCTGCCGCCGCCAAGGATCGCAGGGCAACATTCTTTGCCTCCTGTTGCCACCTCCTCCTTCTCGGCTTCCTCCTCCTCTTCTTCCACCTGCTCATCCAGTCAGCCACACACCTTCACCACCAACTTCAGCACAGCCCGGGGTAAACGTCAGCAGGCCATTCTGAAACTCATATGTTTGGGGGACAGGCCCCACACCGCACAGGAGTTGTGGCGGGGTATTGAACAACAGACCGACGAGTGGTTGCTGCCGGTGAGCCTCAAGCCCGGCCTGGTGGTGTGTGATAATGGGCGAAATCTCGTTGCAGCTCTGGGACTAGCCAATTTGACGCACATCCCTTGCTTGGCGCATGTGCTGAATTTGGTGGTGCAGAAGTTCATTCACAACTACCCCGACATGTCAGAGCTGCTGCATAAAGTGCGGGCCGTCTGTTCGCGCTTCCGGCGTTCACATCCTGCCGCTGCTCGCCTGTCTGCGCTACAGCGTAACTTCGGCCTTCCCGCTCACCGCCTCATATGCGACGTGCCCACCAGGTGGAACTCCACCTTGCACATGCTGGACAGACTGTGCGAGCAGCAGCAGGCCATAGTGGAGTTTCAGCTGCAGCACGCACGGGTCAGTCGCACTACAGAACAGCACCACTTCACCACCAATGACTGGGCCTCCATGCGAGACCTGTGTGCCCTGTTGCGCTGTTTCGAGTACTCCACCAACATGGCCAGTGGCGATGACACCGTTATCAGCGTTACAATACCACTTCTATGTCTCCTTGAGAAAACACTTAGGGCGATGATGGAAGAGGAGGTGGCCCAGGAGGAGGAGGAGGAGGAGGAGGAAGAGGGGTCATTTTTAGCACTTTCAGGCCAGTCTCTTCGAAGTGACTCAGAGGGAGGTTTTTGGCAACAGCAGAGGCCAGGTACAAATGTGGCCAGCCAGGGCCCACTACTGGAGGACGAGGAGGACGAGGATGAGGAGGAGGTGGAGGAGGATGAGGATGAAGCATGGTCACAGCGGGGTGGCACCCAACGCAGCTCGGGTCCATCACTGGTGCGTGGCTGGGGGGAAAGGCAGGACGATGACGATACGCCTCCCACAGAGGACAGCTTGTCCTTACCCCTGGGCAGCCTGGCACACATGAGCGACTACATGCTGCAGTGCCTGCGCAACGACAGCAGAGTTGCCCACATTTTAACCTGTGCGGACTACTGGGTTGCCACCCTGCTGGATCCACGCTACAAAGACAATGTGCCCACCTTACTTCCTGCACTGGAGCGTGATAGGAAGATGCGCGAGTACAAGCGCACGTTGGTAGACGCGCTACTGAGAGCATTCCCAAATGTCACAGGGGAACAAGTGGAAGCCCAAGGCCAAGGCAGAGGAGGAGCAAGAGGTCGCCAAGGCAGCTGTGTCACGGCCAGCTCCTCTGAGGGCAGGGTTAGCATGGCAGAGATGTGGAAAACTTTTGTCAACACGCCACAGCTAACTGCACCACCACCTGATACGCAACGTGTTAGCAGGAGGCAACATTTCACTAACATGGTGGAACAGTACGTGTGCACACCCCTCCACGTACTGACTGATGGTTCGGCCCCATTCAACTTCTGGGTCTCTAAATTGTCCACGTGGCCAGAGCTAGCCTTTTATGCCTTGGAGGTGCTGGCCTGCCCGGCAGCCAGCGTTTTGTCTGAACGTGTATTCAGCACGGCAGGGGGCGTCATTACAGACAAACGCAGCCGCCTGTCTACAGCCAATGTGGACAAGCTGACGTTCATAAAAATGAACCAGGCATGGATCCCACAGGACCTGTCCGTCCCTTGTCCAGATTAGACATTAACTACCTCCCCATAACCATATATTATTGGACTCCAGGGCACTTCCTCATTCAATCCTATTTTTATTTTCATTTTACCATTATATTGCAAGGCTACCCAAAGTTGAATGAACCTCTCCTCTGCCTGTGTGCTAGGCCTAAATATATGCCAATGGATTGTTGCAGTGGTGGCTGACGTGAAGCCTCATTCTCTGCTATGACATGCAGACTGATTCTCTGGTGACATGAAGCCAGATCCTCTGTTACGGGACCTCTCTCCTCTGCCTGGGTGCTGGGCCTAAATTTATGAAAATGGACTGTTGCAGTGGTGGGTGACGTGAAGCCTGATTCTCTGCTATGACATGCAGACTGATTCTCTGGTGACATGAAGCCAGATCCTCTGTTACGGGACCTCTCTCCTCTGCCTGGGTGCTGGGCCTAAATTTATGAAAATGGACTGTTGCAGTGGTGGGTGACGTGAAGCCTCATTCTCTGCTATGACATGCAGACTGATTCTCTGCTGACATGAAGCCAGATTGTCTGTTACGGGACCTCTCTCCTCTGCCTGGGTGCTGGGCCTGAATTTATGACAATGGACTGTTGCAGTGGTGGCTGACGTGAAGCCTGATTCTCTGCTATGATATGAAGACTGATTCTCTGCTGACATGAAGCCAGATTGTCTGTTACGGGACCTCTCTCCTCTGCCTGGGTGCCGGGGCCTAAATATCTGAGAATGGACTGTTCCAGTGGTGGGTAACGGGAAGCCAGATTCTCTGCTATGATATGAAGACTGATTCTCTGCTGACATGAAGCCAGATTGTCTGTTACGGGACCTCTCTCCTCTGCCTGGGTGCTGGGCCTAAATTTATGAAAATGGACTATTACAGTGGTGGGTGACGTGAAGCCTGATTCTCTGCTATGACATGAAGACTGATTCTCTGCTGACATGAAGCCAGATTGTCTGTTACGGGACCTCTCTCCTCTGCCTGGGTGCCGGGGCCTAAATATCTGAGAATGGACTGTTCCAGTGGTGGGTGACGGGAAGCCAGATTCTCTGCTATGGAACCTCTCTCCAATTGATTTTGGTTAATTTTTATTTATTTAATTTTTATTTTAATTAATTTCCCTATCCACATTTGTTTGCAGGGGATTTACCTACATGTTGCTGCCTTTTGCAGCCCTCTAGCCCTTTCCTGGGCTGTTTTACAGCCGTTTTAGTGCCGAAAAGTTCGGGTACCCATTGACTTCAATGGGGTTCGGGTTCGGGACGAAGTTCGGATCGGGTTCGGATCCCGAACCCGAACATTTCCGGGATGTTCGGCCTGAACTTCTCGAACCCGAACATCCAGGTGTTCGCTCAACTCTATAAATAACCAAATACAGATTTGGACAAAAGACAGTTACATGCCAATTTCCTAAAGTTAATAACTAGGTGAACATGAAGCAACTGAGAGCCCACTATTGCAAGTAAAGTACTCTATTTGATGCTATTACGGAGCTATTCTTTCTTAAAATCAATACATCTAAAGTAGAATATCTCCATATACATATGGGGTCATTTATCAAACTGGTGTAGTTGCCCATAGCAACCAATCAGATTCCTCCTTTCATTTTCCAAAGGACCTGTCCAAAATGAAAGATGGAATCTGATTGGTCGTTATGGACAACTAAGCCAGTTCTACTTTACACCAGTTTGTTAAACCTCCATAGCATCTAATGGACTGCTGTAAAGGCTCCATGCCAATGTGCGTAAGCCTTAACTCTGTTATTGTTTTATAGACCAGTTAATATGGGTAAACTGTTAGAGCTGTGTTTGCTGACCATGTTTTCATTGTTTCCATTAATAACCACAATTTTAAATGTTCCCCTGGAATGTTTTTACTCACTAGAACATTACAATAATGTAAAATAATCCAAATTAAATATATCTGCATGCATATAAAAAAATATATTTTTTGTAGCATATCACAGATCATATGAATATTTGTGTACCTGTAATTTTAGATGGGGATGTGCAGTAGTGATGAGCGGCAGGTGCCATATTCGATTTCGACGAAATTCGCGAATATTCGATAGAATATTCGTTTTATATTCGTCGAAATCGAATATTCGTCATTATGCTAGTTATCGCGAATAATATGCGATTTTTTTTTTTTTTTTTTTTTTTTTTTTAAACTTAAAGGCTACTCTCCTATTGAAATCGCAAATGCGATTAATATAACACGAAATAATCGCATTTGCGATTTCAACGTAATTCTCAAATCCGACAGTACATTCTAGTATATGGAGACGTTACCATGGTGATGGGGACGCTCCATGAGCATGGCATATAGCAGGGATCAGCAACCTTCGGCACTCCAGCTGTGGTGCAACTACAACTCCCAGCATGCACACCTCCATGGCTGTTCTCAGGACTCCCAAAGAAGTGAATGGAGCATGCTGGGAGTCGTAGTTTGACAACAGCTGGAGTGCCGGAGGTTGCTGATCCCTGGAATATAGCATTACTAAGTAAAAATCGCAAATGCGATCATTTCGTGTTATATTAATCGCATTTGCGATTTTTTTTTTTTTTTTTTTTTTTTTTTTACTATGGTTGGCTTCAATGGTAGAATTAGCGAATATGACGAATATATTCGTTATATTCCACAAAACGAATATACGAATGTATTCGTCATATTCCACAAAACGAAGATAACGAAGTATTCTGCATCTCAGTTATATCTACCTATTCATCAACTTCGCTAATTCTAGCAATCATATAGGACAGTTTACTATAGAGACAGATAAGTTTAATTCGCTATGCGATTATATGACTGCTTTTTTTTTAAATATAAATAGAATAATTATAATACCTGATAATTATTATAATCTATTTATATAAAAAAGCAAAGTAATATAATCGCATAGCGAATTATACTTATCTGTCTTTATAGTAAACTTTCCTATATGATTGCTAGAATTAGCGAAGTTGATGAATAGGTAGATATAACTGAGATGCAGAATACTTCGTTATCTTCGTTTTGTGGAATATAACGAATATATTCGTATATTCGTTTTGTGGAATATAACGAATATATTCGTCATATTCGCTAATTCTACCATTGAAGCCAACCATATTAAAAAAATAAAAAAAAATAAAAATGCGATTATTTCGTGTTATATTAATCGCATTTGCGATTTTTTTTTTTTTTTTTTTTTACTATGGTTGGCTTCAATGGTAGAATTAGCGAATATGACGAATATATTCGTTATATTCCACAAAACGAATATACAAATGCGATTAATATAACACGAAATAATCGCATTTGCGATTTTAACTTAGTAATGCTATATTCCATGCTCATGGGAACGTCTCCATATACTAGAATGTACTGTCGGATTTGAGAATTACGTTGAAATCGCAAATGCGATTATTTCGTGTTATATTAATCGCAATTGCGATTTCAACGTAATTCTCAAATCCGACAGTACATTCTAGTATATGGAGACGTTCCCATGGAGATGGGGACGCTCCATGAGCACGGAAGGCGGCAGAAGCGGCAACGGGCACTGACTGGAGCAGCCAGGAAGCCAGGAATCCAAAGGACAGGTAAGAACAACTTTAGGGAAGTGGGAAAGAAAAAAATATAACAATTTAAAAAAAAAAATAAAAAAAAAAAAAATTCGAAATAGCGAATTTATAGCACTATATTCGAAATATTCGCGAATTTGCGAAGTGCCGATATTCGCGAAAAAAATTCGCGATTCGAATATTCGCGCTCAACACTAATGTGCAGTATTCTAGAGAAGAATATGTGCCTCTATTCATCACAGCAATGTTCATAAGTAGAGTTGAGCGAACACCTGGATGTTCGGGTTCGAGAAGTTCGGCCGAACTTCCCGGAAATGTTTGGGTTCGGGATCCGAACCCGATCCGAACTTCATCCCGAACCCGAACCCCATTGAAGTCAATGGGGACCCGAACTTATTGGCACTAAAACGGCTGTAAAAGAGCCCAGGAAAGGGCTAGAGGGCTGCAAAAGGCAGCAACATGTAGGTAAATCCCCTGCAAACAAATGTGGATAGGGAAATGAATTAAAATAAAAATTAAATAAATAAAAATTAACCAAAATCAATTGGAGAGAGGTCCCATAGCAGAGAATCTGGCTTCCCGTCACCCACCACTGGAACAGTCCATTCTCAGATATTTAGGCCCCGGCACCCAGGCAGAGGAGAGAGGTCCCGTAACAGAGAATCTGGCTTCATGTCAGCAGAGAATCAGTCTACATATCATAGCAGAGAATCAGGCTTCACGTCACCCACCACTGCAACAGTCCATTTTCATAAATTTAGGCCCAGCACCCAGGCAGAGGAGAGAGGTCCCGTAACAGAGGATCTGGCTTCATGTCAGCAGAGAATCAGTCTTCATGTCATAGCAGAGAATCAGGCTTCACGTCACCCACCACTGCAACAGTCCATTGTCATAAATTTAGGCCCAGCACCCAGGCAGAGGAGAGAGGTCCTGTAACAGACAATCTGGCTTCATGTCAGCAGAGAATTAGTCTGCATGTCATAGCAGAGAATGAGGCTTCACGTCAGCCACCACTGCAACAGTCCATTGGCATATATTTAGGCCCAGCACCCAGGCAGAGGAGAGAGGTCCCGTAACAGACAATCTGGCTTCATGTCAGCAGAGAATCAGTCTGCATGTCATAGCAGAGAATCAGGCTTCACGTCACCCACCACTGTAAGAGTCCATTTTCATAAATTTAGGCCCAGCACCCAGGCAGAGGAGAGAGGTCCCGTAACAGACAATCTGGCTTCATGTCAGCAGAGAATTAGTCTGCATGTCATAGCAGAGAATGAGGCTTCACGTCAGCCACCACTGCAACAGTCCATTGGCATATATTTAGGCCCAGCACCCAGGCAGAGGAGAGAGGTCCCGTAACAGACAATCTGGCTTCATGTCAGCAGAGAATCAGTCTGCATGTCATAGCAGAGAATGAGGCTTCACGTCAGCCACCACTGCAACAGTCCATTGGCATATATTTAGGCCCAGCACCCAGGCAGAGGAGAGAGGTCCCGTAACAGACAATCTGGCTTCATGTCAGCAGAGAATCAGTCTGCATGTCATAGCAGAGAATCAGGCTTCACGTCACCCACCACTGTAAGAGTCCATTTTCATAAATTTAGGCCCAGCACCCAGGCAGAGGAGAGAGGTCCCGTAACAGACAATCTGGCTTCATGTCAGCAGAGAATTAGTCTGCATGTCATAGCAGAGAATGAGGCTTCACGTCAGCCACCACTGCAACAGTCCATTGGCATATATTTAGGCCCAGCACCCAGGCAGAGGAGAGAGGTCCCGTAACAGACAATCTGGCTTCATGTCAGCAGAGAATCAGTCTGCATGTCATAGCAGAGAATGAGGCTTCACGTCAGCCACCACTGCAACAGTCCATTGGCATATATTTAGGCCCAGCACCCAGGCAGAGGAGAGAGGTCCCGTAACAGACAATCTGGCTTCATGTCAGCAGAGAATCAGTCTGCATGTCATAGCAGAGAATCAGGCTTCACGTCACCCACCACTGTAAGAGTCCATTTTCATAAATTTAGGCCCAGCACCCAGGCAGAGGAGAGAGGTCCCGTAACAGAGGATCTGGCTTCATGTCAGCAGAGAATCAGTCTGCATGTCATAGCAGAGAATCAGGCTTCACGTCACCCACCACTGCAACAGTCCATTGTCATAAATTTAGGCCCAGCACCCAGGCAGAGGAGAGAGGTCCCGTAACAGACAATCTGGCTTCATGTCAGCAGAGAATTAGTCTGCATGTCATAGCAGAGAATGAGGCTTCACGTCAGCCACCACTGCAACAGTCCATTGGCATATATTTAGGCCCAGCACCCAGGCAGAGGAGAGAGGTCCCGTAACAGACAATCTGGCTTCATGTCAGCAGAGAATCAGTCTGCATGTCATAGCAGAGAATTAGGCTTCACGTCACCCACCACTGTAAGAGTCCATTTTCATAAATTTAGGCCCAGCACCCAGGCAGAGGAGAGAGGTCCCGTAAAAGACAATCTGGCTTCATGTCAGCAGAGAATTAGTCTGCATGTCATAGCAGAGAATGAGGCTTCACGTCAGCCACCACTGCAACAGTCCATTGGCATATATTTAGGCCCAGCACCCAGGCAGAGGAGAGAGGTCCCGTAACAGAGGATCTGGCTTCATGTCAGCAGAGAATCAGTCTGCATGTCATAGCAGAGAATGAGGCTTCACGTCAGCCACCACTGCAACAGTCCATTGGCATATATTTAGGCCCAGCACCCAGGCAGAGGAGAGAGGTCCCGTAACAGACAATCTGGCTTCATGTCAGCAGAGAATCAGTCTGCATGTCATAGCAGAGAATCAGGCTTCACGTCACCCACCACTGTAAGAGTCCATTTTCATAAATTTAGGCCCAGCACCCAGGCAGAGGAGAGAGGTCCCGTAACAGAGGATCTGGCTTCATGTCAGCAGAGAATCAGTCTGCATGTCATAGCAGAGAATCAGGCTTCACGTCACCCACCACTGCAACAGTCCATTGTCATAAATTTAAGCCCAGCACCCAGGCAGAGGAGAGAGTTCCCGTAACAGACAATCTGGCTTCATGTCAGCAGAGAATTAGTCTGCATGTCATAGCAGAGAATGAGGCTTCACGTCAGCCACCACTGCAACAGTCCATTGTCAGATATTTAGGCCCAGCACCCAGGCAGAGGAGAGAGGTCCCGTAACAGAGAATCTGTCTTCATGTCAGCAGAGAATTAGTCTGCATGTCATAGCAGAGAATCAGGCTTCACGTCACCCAACATTGGAACAGTCCATTGGCATATATTTAGGCCCCGGCACCCAGACAGAGGAGAGGTTGATTCAACTTTGGGTAGCCTCGCAATATAATGGTAAAATGAAAATAAAAATAGGATTGAATGAGGAAGTGCCCTGGAGTCCAATAATATATGGTTAAGGGGAGGTAGTTAATGTCTAATCTGGACAAGGGACGGACAGATCCTGTGGGATCCATGCCTGGTTCATTTTTATGAACGTCAGCTTGTCCACATTGGCTGTAGACAGGCGGCTGCGTTTGTCTGTAATGACGCCCCCTGCCGTGCTGAATACACGTTCAGACAAAACGCTGGCCGCCGGGCAGGCCAGCACCTCCAAGGCATAAAAGGCTAGCTCTGGCCACGTGGACAATTTAGAGACCCAGAAGTTGAATGGGGCCGAACCATCAGTCAGTACGTGGAGGGGTGTGCACACGTACTGTTCCACCATGTTAGTGAAATGTTGCCTCCTGCTAACACGTTGCGTATCAGGTGGTGGTGCAGTTAGCTGTGGCGTGTTGACAAAAGTTTTCCACATCTCTGCCATGCTAACCCTGCCCTCAGAGGAGCTGGCCGTGACACAGCTGCCTTGGCGACCTCTTGCTCCTCCTCTGCCTTGGCCTTGGGCTTCCACTTGTTCCCCTGTGACATTTGGGAATGCTCTCAGTAGCGCGTCTACCAACGTGCGCTTGTACTCGCGCATCTTCCTCTCACGCTCCAGTGCAGGAAGTAAGGTGGGCACATTGTCTTTGTAGCGTGGATCCAGCAGGGTGGCAACCCAGTAGTCCGCACAGGTTAAAATGTGGGCAACTCTGCTGTCGTTGCGCAGGCACTGCAGCATGTAGTCGCTCATGTGTGCCAGGCTGCCCAGGGGTAAGGACAAGCTGTCCTCTGTGGGAGGCGTATCGTCATCGTCCTGCCTTTCCCCCCAGCCACGCACCAGTGATGGACCCGAGCTGCGTTGGGTGCCACCCCGCTGTGACCATGCTTCATCCTCATCCTCCTCCACCTCCTCCTCATCCTCGTCCTCCTCGTCCTCCAGTAGTGGGCCCTGGCTGGCCACATTTGTACCTGGCCTCTGCTGTTGCCAAAAACCTCCCTCTGAGTCACTTCGAAGAGACTGGCCTCAAAGTGCTAAAAATGACCCCTCTTCCTCCTCCTCCTCCTCCTCCTGGGCCACCTCCTCTTCCATCATCGCCCTAAGTGTTTTCTCAAGGAGACATAGAAGTGGTATTGTAACGCTGATAACGGCGTCATCGCCACTGGCCATGTTGGTGGAGTACTCGAAACAGCGCAACAGGGCACACAGGTCTCGCATGGAGGCCCAGTCATTGGTGGTGAAGTGGTGCTGTTCTGTAGTGCGACTGACCCGTGCGTGCTGCAGCTGAAACTCCACTATGGCCTGCTGCTGCTCGCACAGTCTGTCCAGCATGTGCAAGGTGGAGTTCCACCTGGTGGGCACGTCGCATATGAGGCGGTGAGCGGGAAGGCCGAAGTTACGCTGTAGCGCAGACAGGCGAGCAGCAGCAGGATGTGAACGCCGGAAGCGCGAACAGACGGCCCGCACTTTATGCAGCAGCTCTGACATGTCGGGGTAGTTGTGAATGAACTTCTGCACCACCAAATTCAGCACATGTGCCAAGTAGAGTTGAGCGAACACCTGGATGTTCGGGTTCGAGAAGTTCGGCCGAACATCCCGGAAATGTTCGGGTTCGGGATCCGAACCCGATCCGAACTTCGTCCCGAACCCGAACCCCATTGAAGTCAATGGGGACCCGAACTTTTCGGCACTAAAACGGCTGTAAAACAGCCCAGGAAAGGGCTAGAGGGCTGCAAAAGGCAGCAACATGTAGGTAAATCCCCTGCAAACAAATGTGGATAGGGAAATTAATTAAAATAAAAATTAAATAAATAAAAATTAACCAAAATCAATTGGAGAGAGGTTCCATAGCAGAGAATCTGGCTTCCCGTCACCCACCACTGGAACAGTCCATTCTCAGATATTTAGGCCCCGGCACCCAGGCAGAGGAGAGAGGTCCCGTAACAGACAATCTGGCTTCATGTCAGCAGAGAATCAGTCTTCATGTCATAGCAGAGAATCAGGCTTCACGTCACCCACCACTGTAATAGTCCATTTTCATAAATTTAGGCCCAGCACCCAGGCAGAGGAGAGAGGTCCCGTAACAGACAATCTGGCTTCATGTCAGCAGAGAATCAGTCTTCATATCATAGCAGAGAATCTGGCTTCCCGTTACCCACCACTGGAACAGTCCATTCTCAGATATTTAGGCCCCGGCACCCAGGCAGAGGAGAGAGGTCCCGTAACAGACAATCTGGCTTCATGTCAGCAGAGAATCAGTCTTCATATCATAGCAGAGAATCAGGCTTCACGTCAGCCACCACTGCAACAGTCCATTGTCATAAATTCAGGCCCAGCACCCAGGCAGAGGAGAGAGGTCCCGTAACAGACAATCTGGCTTCATGTCAGCAGAGAATCAGTCTGCATGTCATAGCAGAGAATGAGGCTTCACGTCACCCACCACTGCAACAGTCCATTTTCATAAATTTAGGCCCAGCACCCAGGCAGAGGAGAGAGGTCCCGTAACAGAGGATCTGGCTTCATGTCACCAGAGAATCAGTCTGCATGTCATAGCAGAGAATGAGGCTTCACGTCAGCCACCACTGCAACAATCCATTGGCATATATTTAGGCCTAGCACACAGGCAGAGGAGAGGTTCATTCAACTTTGGGTAGCCTTGCAATATAATGGTAAAATGAAAATAAAAATAGGATTGAATGAGGAAGTGCCCTGGAGTCCAATAATATATGGTTATGGGGAGGTAGTTAATGTCTAATCTGGACAAGGGACGGACAGGTCCTGTGGGATCCATGCCTGGTTCATTTTTATGAACGTCAGCTTGTCCACATTGGCTGTAGACAGGCGGCTGCGTTTGTCTGTAATGACGCCCCCTGCCGTGCTGAATACACGTTCAGACAAAACGCTGGCTGCCGGGCAGGCCAGCACCTCCAAGGCATAAAAGGCTAGCTCTGGCCACGTGGACAATTTAGAGACCCAGAAGTTGAATGGGGCCGAACCATCAGTCAGTACGTGGAGGGGTGTGCACACGTACTGTTCCACCATGTTAGTGAAATGTTGCCTCCTGCTAACACGTTGCGTATCAGGTGGTGGTGCAGTTAGCTGTGGCGTGTTGACAAAAGTTTTCCACATCTCTGCCATGCTAACCCTGCCCTCAGAGGAGCTGGCCGTGACACAGCTGCCTTGGCGACCTCTTGCTCCTCCTCTGCCTTGGCCTTGGGCTTCCACTTGTTCCCCTGTGACATTTGGGAATGCTCTCAGTAGCGCGTCTACCAACGTGCGCTTGTACTCGCGCATCTTCCTATCACGCTCCAGTGCAGGAAGTAAGGTGGGCACATTGTCTTTGTAGCGTGGATCCAGCAGGGTGGCAACCCAGTAGTCCGCACAGGTTAAAATGTGGGCAACTCTGCTGTCGTTGCGCAGGCACTGCAGCATGTAGTCGCTCATGTGTGCCAGGCTGCCCAGGGGTAAGGACAAGCTGTCCTCTGTGGGAGGCGTATCGTCATCGTCCTGCCTTTCCCCCCAGCCACGCACCAGTGATGGACCCGAGCTGCGTTGGGTGCCACCCCGCTGTGACCATGCTTCATCCTCATCCTCCTCCACCTCCTCCTCATCCTCGTCCTCCTCGTCCTCCAGTAGTGGGCCCTGGCTGGCCACATTTGTACCTGGCCTCTGCTGTTGCCAAAAACCTCCCTCTGAGTCACTTCGAAGAGACTGGCCTGAAAGTGCTAAAAATGACCCCTCTTCCTCCTCCTCCTCCTCCTCCTCCTGGGCCACCTCCTCTTCCATCATCGCCCTAAGTGTTTTCTCAAGGAGACATAGAAGTGGTATTGTAACGCTGATAACGGTGTCATCGCCACTGGCCATGTTGGTGGAGTACTCGAAACAGCGCAACAGGGCACACAGGTCTCGCATGGAGGCCCAGTCATTGGTGGTGAAGTGGTGCTGTTCTGTAGTGCGACTGACCCGTGCGTGCTGCAGCTGAAACTCCACTATGGCCTGCTGCTGCTCGCACAGTCTGTCCAGCATGTGCAAGGTGGAGTTCCACCTGGTGGGCACGTCGCATATGAGGCGGTGAGCGGGAAGGCCGAAGTTACGCTGTAGCGCAGACAGGCGAGCAGCGGCAGGATGTGAACGCCGGAAGCGCGAACAGACGGCCCGCACTTTATGCAGCAGCTCTGACATGTCGGGGTAGTTGTGAATGAACTTCTGCACCACCAAATTCAGCACATGCGCCAAGCAAGGGATGTGCGTCAAATTGGCTAGTCCCAGAGCTGCAACGAGATTTCGCCCATTATCACACACCACCAGGCCGGGCTTGAGGCTCACCGGCAGCAACCACTCGTCGGTCTGTTGTTCAATACCCCGCCACAACTCCTGTGCGGTGTGGGGCCTGTCCCCCAAACATATGAGTTTCAGAATGGCCTGCTGACGTTTACCCCGGGCTGTGCTGAAGTTGGTGGTGAAGGTGTGTGGCTGACTGGATGAGCAGGTGGAAGAAGAGGAGGAGGAAGCCGAGAAGGAGGAGGTGGCAACAGGAGGCAAAGAATGTTGCCCTGCGATCCTTGGCGGCGGCAGGACGTGCGCCAAACAGCTCTCCGCCTGGGGCCCAGCTGCCACTACATTTACCCAGTGTGCAGTTAGGGAGATATAGCGTCCCTGGCCGTGCTTACTGGTCCACGTATCTGTGGTTAGGTGGACCTTGCTACAGATGGCGTTGCGCAGTGCACACTTGATTTTATCGGATACTTGGTTGTGCAGGGAAGGCACGGCTCTCTTGGAGAAGTAGTGCCGGCTGGGAACAACATACTGTGGGACAGCAAGCGACATGAGCTGTTTGAAGCTGTCTGTGTCCACCAGCCTAAATGACAGCATTTCATAGGCCAGTAGTTTAGAAATGCTGGCATTCAGGGCCAGGGATCGAGGGTGGCTAGGTGGGAATTTACGCTTTCTATCAAATGTTTGTGAGATGGAGAGCTGAACGCTGGCGTGTGACATGGTTGAGACGCTTGGTGACGGAGGTGGTGGTGGTGGTGTTGGTGGTACATCCCCTGTTTGCTGGGCGGCAGGTGCCAACGTTCCTCCAGAGGCGGAGGAAGAGGCCGAGGCGGCAGCAGCAGAATAGGCCGAGGCGGCAGCAGCAGAAGAGGTAGCAGGGGGAGCCTGAGTGACTTCCTTGGTTTTAAGGTGTTTACTCCACTGCAGTTCATGCTTTGCATGCAGGTGCCTGGTCATGCAGGTTGTGCTCAGGTTCAGAACGTTAATGCCTCGCTTCAGGCTCTGATGGCACAGCGTGCAAACCACTCGGGTCTTGTCGTCAGCACATTGTTTGAAGAAGTGCCATGCCAGGGAACTCCTTGAAGCTGCCTTTGGGGTGCTCGGTCCCAGATGGCGGCGGTCAGTAGCAGGCGGAGTCTCTTGGCGGCGGGTGTTCTGCTTTTGCCCACTGCTCCCTCTTTTGCTACGCTGTTGGCTCGGTCTCACCACTGCCTCTTCCTCCGAACTGTGAAAGTCAGTGGCACGACCTTCATTCCATGTGGGGTCTAGGACCTCATCGTCCCCTGCATCGTCTTCCACCCAGTCTTGATCCCTGACCTCCTGTTCAGTCTGCACACTGCAGAAAGACGCAGCAGTTGGCACCTGTGTTTCGTCATCATCAGAGACATGCTGAGGTGGTATTCCCATGTCCTCATCATCAGGAAACATAAGTGGTTGTGCGTCAGTGCATTCTATGTCTTTCACCGCTGGGGAAGGGCTAGGTGGATGCCCTTGGGAAACCCTGCCAGCGGAGTCTTCAAACAGCATAAGAGACTGCTGCATAACTTGAGGCTGAGACAGTTTCCCTGGTATGCATGGGGGTGATGTGACAGACTGATGGGGTTGGTTTTCAGGCGCCATCTGTGCGCTTTCTGCAGAAGACTGGGTGGGAGATAATGTGAACGTGCTGGATCCACTGTCGGCCACCCAATTGACTAATGCCTGTACCTGCTCAGGCCTTACCATCCTTAGAACGGCATTGGGCCCCACCATATATCGCTGTAAATTCTGGCGGCTACTGGGACCTGAGGTAGTTGGTACACTAGGACGTGTGGATGTGGCAGAACGGCCACGTCCTCTCCCAGCACCAGAGGGTCCACTAACACCACCACGACCATGTCCACGTCCGCGTCCCTTACTAGATGTTTTTCTCATTGTTATGGTTCACCACAACAACAAATATATTATTTGGCCCAATGTATTGTATTCAAATTCAGCGGGATATAAATTTGAGGCCTAGTATTTAGGCGCTGGGTGACCGGTATGGATTTAGTGACAGAATTAGACTTGGAAATGCACAGAAGCGTGTGTGTGAAGTTATTCTGAATGACCCAATGTGCACCTTGAATATTATATACCCTTTTTGGGATAGATTTCAAATAGCTCTGATATAGCAGGAACCACTAAATTATGAAATTGCTAAATTGGGAATTGTACTTCAACCCAGAACAAAAAATGTGCTTTGACGGGCACTAAATAACTTTCCCAGCTACAACAGGACAGCGGTAACGAGAGATTTAGAGGGATTTAAATTTGAGGCCTAGTATTTAGGCGCTGGGTCACCGGTATGGATTTAGTGACAGAATTAGACTTGGAAATGCACAGAAGCGGTGTGTGTGAAGTTATTCTGAATGACCCAATGTGCACCTTCAATATTATATACCCTTTTAGGGATAGATTTCAAATAGCTCTGATATAGCAGAAACCACTAAATTATGAAATTGCTAAATTGGGAATTGTACTTCAACCCAGAACAAAAAATGTGCTTTGACGGACACTAAATATCTTGCCCAGCAACAACAGTACAGCGGTGGGTAACGAGAGATTTAGAGGGATTTAAATTTGAGGCCTAGTATTTAGGCGCTGGGTGACCGGTATGGATTTAGTGACAGAATTAGACTTGGAAATGCACAGAAGCGTGTGTGTGAAGTTATTCTGAATGACCCAATGTGCACCTTGAATATTATATACCCTTTTAGGGATAGATTTCAAATAGCTCTGATATAGCAGGAAACCACTAAATTATGAAATTGCTAAATTGGGAATTGTACTTCAACCCAGAACAAAAAATGTGCTTTGACGGACACTAAATATCTTGCCCAGCTACAACAGGACAGCGGGTAACGAGAGATTTAGAGGGATTTAAATTTGAGGCCTAGTATTTAGGCGCTGGGTCACCGGTATGGATTTAGTGACAGAATTAGACTTGGAAATGCACAGAAGCGTGTGTGTGAAGTTATTCTGAATGACCCAATGTGCACCTTCAATATTATATACCCTTTTAGGGATAGATTTCAAATAGCTCTGATATAGCAGAAACCACTAAATTATGAAATTGCTAAATTGGGAATTGTACTTCAACCCAGAACAAAAAATGTGCTTTGACGGACACTAAATATCTTGCCCAGCAACAACAGTACAGCGGTGGTAACGAGAGATTTAGAGGGATTTAAATTTGAGGCCTAGTATTTAGGCGCTGGGTCACAGGTATGGATTTAGTGACAGAATTAGACTTGGAAATGCACAGAAGCGTGTGTGTGAAGTTATTCTGAATGACCCAATGTGCACCTTCAATATTATATACCCTTTTAGGGATAGATTTCAAATAGCTCTGATATAGCAGAAACCACTAAATTATGAAATTGCTAAATTGGGAATTGTACTTCAACCCAGAACAAAAAATGTGCTTTGACGGACACTAAATATCTTGCCCAGCAACAACAGTACAGCGGGTAACGAGAGATTTAGAGGGATTTAAATTTGAGGCCTAGTATTTAGGCGCTGGGTGACAGGTATGGATTTAGTGACAGAATTAGACTTGGAAATACACAGTAGCGGTGTGTGTGAAGTTATTCTGAATGACCCAATGTGCACCTTCAATATTATATACCCTTTTAGGGATAGATTTCAAATAGCTCTGATATAGCAGAAACCACTAAATTATGAAATTGCTAAATTGGGAATTGTACTTCAACCCAGAACAAAAAATGTGCTTTGACGGACACTAAATATCTTGCCCAGCAACAACAGTACAGCGGGTAACGAGAGATTTAGAGGGATTAAATTTGAGGCCTAGTATTTAGGCGCTGGGTCACCGGTATGGATTTAGTGACAGAATTAGACTTGGAAATGCACAGAAGCGTGTGTGTGAAGTTATTCTGAATGACCCTATGTGCACCTTCAATATTATATACCCTTTTAGGGATAGATTTCAAATAGCTCTGATATAGCAGAAACCACTAAATTATGAAATTGCTAAATTGGGAATTGTACTTCAACCCAGAACAAAAAATGTGCTTTGACGGACACTAAATATCTTGCCCAGCAACAACAGTACAGCGGTGGGTAACGAGAGATTTAGAGGGATTTAAATTTGAGGCCTAGTATTTAGGCGCTGGGTCACCGGTATGGATTTAGTGACAGAATTAGACTTGGAAATGCACAGAAGCGTGTGTGTGAAGTTATTCTGAATGACCCTATGTGCACCTTCAATATTATATACCCTTTTAGGGATAGATTTCAAATAGCTCTGATATAGCAGAAACCACTAAATTATGAAATTGCTAAATTGGGAATTGTACTTCAACCCAGAACAAAAAATGTGCTTTGACGGACACTAAATATCTTGCCCAGCAACAACAGTACAGCGGTGGGTAACGAGAGATTTAGAGGGATTTAAATTTGAGGCCTAGTATTTAGGCGCTGGGTCACCGGTATGGATTTAGTGACAGAATTAGACTTGGAAATGCACAGAAGCGTGTGTGTGAAGTTATTCTGAATGACCCAATGTGCACCTTCAATATTATATACCCTTTTAGGGATAGATTTCAAATAGCTCTGATATAGCAGAAACCACTAAATTATGAAATTGCTAAATTGGGAATTGTACTTCAACCCAGAACAAAAAATGTGCTTTGACGGACACTAAATATCTTGCCCAGCAACAACAGTACAGCGGTAACGAGAGATTTAGAGGGATTTAAATTTGAGGCCTAGTATTTAGGCGCTGGGTGACAGGTATGGGTTTAGTGACAGAATTAGACTTGGAAATACACAGTAGCGGGTGTGTGTGAAGTTATTCTGAATGACCCAATGTGCACCTTCAATATTATATACCCTTTTAGGGATAGATTCCAAATAGCTCTGATATAGCAGGAACCACTAAATTATGAAATTGCTAAATTGGGAATTGTACTTCAACCCAGAACAAAAAATGTGCTTTGACGGACACTAAATATCTTGCCCAGCAACAACAGTACAGCGGGTAACGAGAGATTTAGAGGGATTTAAATTTGAGGCCTAGTATTTAGGCGCTGGGTGACAGGTATGGGTTTAGTGACAGAATTAGACTTGGAAATACACAGTAGCGGGTGTGTGTGAAGTTATTCTGAATGACCCAATGTGCACCTTCAATATTATATACCCTTTTTGGGATAGATTTCAAATAGCTCTGATATAGCAGGAACCACTAAATTATGAAATTGCTAAATTGGGAATTGTATTTCAACCCAGAACAAGAAATGTGCTTGAACGGACACTAAATAACTCGCCCAGCTACAGCACTAGGGACAGATTTAGCTGGATATAAATTTGAGGCCTAGTATTTAGGCGCTGGGTGACCGGTATGGATTTAGTGACAGAATTAGACTGGGATATGGCCAAAAAATAAACAGACTATTGCTGGTTAAATGCACTTGGTGTGACAGCTTCACCCTGATGTAGGCTTTAGCCAAAAAACAACCACACCATTGAGGGTTAAATGCACTTGGTGACAGGCGCAGCTTGCCCCTGATTTTGTATATGGCCAAAAAATGAACAGACTATTGCTGGTTAAATGCACTTGGTGTGACAGCTTCACCCTGATGTAGGCTTTAGCCAAAAAACAACCACACCATTGAGGGTTAAATGCACTTGGTGACAGGCGCAGCTTGCCCCTGATTTTGTATATGGCCAAAAAATGAACAGACTATTGCTGGTTAAATGCACTTGGTGTCACAGCTTCACCCTGATGTAGGCTTTAGCCAAAAAACAACCACACCATTGAGGGTTAAATGCACTTGGTGACAGGCGCAGCTTGCCCCTGATTTTGTATATGGCCAAAAAATGAACAGACTATTGCTGGTTAAATGCACTTGGTGTGACAGCTTCACCCTGATGTAGGCTTTAGCCAAAAAACAACCACACCATTGAGGGTTAAATGCACTTGGTCGCAGCTTGTGCTGGCGCACCACAAGACACAAAATGGCCGCCGATCACCCCAGAAAAATGAGACTGACAAACGGTCTGTGCAGCCTAAAAACAGTGAGCAATTGAGGATCAGCAGCTCAATGATCCACAGCTGCAGATCGATCAGTTAATCAAGTCCTTTGGAGGAGTTAATCTGCCTAATCTCGCCCTACTGTCGCAGCCGCAACCTCTCCCTACGCTAATCAGAGCAGAGTGACGGGCGGCGCTATGTGACTCCAGCTTAAATAGAGGCTGGGTCACATGGTGCTCTGGCCAATCACAGCCATGCCAATAGTAGGCATGGCTGTGATGGCCTCTTGGGGCAAGTAGTATGACGCTTGTTGATTGGCTGCTTTGCAGCCTTTCAAAAAGCGCCAAGAAAGCGTCACAAAAGCGCCAAGAAAGCGACGAACACCGAACCCGAACCCGGACTTTTACGAAAATGTCCGGGTTCGGGTCCGTGTCACGGACACCCCAAAATTCGGTACGAACCCGAACTATACAGTTCGAGTTCGCTCATCCCTAGTGCCAAGCAAGGGATGTGCGTCAAATTGGCTAGTCCCAGAGCTGCAACGAGATTTCGCCCATTATCACACCACCAGGCCGGGCTTGAGGCTCACCGGCAGCAACCACTCGTCGGTCTGTTGTTCTATACCCCGCCACATCTCCTGTGCGGTGTGGGGCCTGTCCCCCAAACATATGAGTTTCAGAATGGCCTGCTGACGTTTACCCCGGGCTGTGCTGAAGTTGGTGGTGAAGGTGTGTGGCTGACTGGATGAGCAGGTGGAAGAAGAGGAGGAGGAAGCCGAGAAGGAGGAGGTGGCAACAGGAGGCAAAGAATGTTGCCCTGCGATCCTTGGCGGCGGAAGGATGTGCACCAAACAGCTCTCCGCCTGGGGCCCAGCTGCCACTACATTTACCCAGTGTGCAGTTAGGGAGATATAGCGTCCCTGGCCGTGCTTACTGGTCCACGTATCTGTGGTTAGGTGGACCTTGCTACAGATGGCGTTGCGCAGTGCACACTTGATTTTATCGGATACTTGGTTGTGCAGGGAAGGCACGGCTCTCTTGGAGAAGTAGTGGCGGCTGGGAACAACATACTGTGGGACAGCAAGCGACATGAGCTGTTTGAAGCTGTCTGTGTCCACCAGCCTAAATGACAGCATTTCATAGGCCAGTAGTTTAGAAATGCTGGCATTCAGGGCCAGGGATCGAGGGTGGCTAGGTGGGAATTTACGCTTTCTCTCAAAAGTTTGTAAGATGGAGAGCTGAACGCTGGCGTGTGACATGGTTGAGACGCTTGGTGACGGAGGTGGTGGTGGTGTTGGTGATACATTCCCTGTTTGCTGGGCGGCAGGTGCCAAGGTTCCAGAGGCAGAGGAAGAGGCCGAGGCGGCAGCAGCAGAAGAGGCCGAGGCGGCAGCAGCAGAAGAGGTAGCAGGGGGAGCCTGAGTGACTTCCTTGGTTTTAAGGTGTTTACTCCACTGCAGTTCATGCTTTGCATGCAGGTGCCTGGTCATGCAGGTTTTGCTCAGGTTCAGAACGTTAATGCCTCGCTTCAGGCTCTGATGGCACAGCGTGCAAACCACTCGGGTCTTGTCGTCAGCACATTGTTTGAAGAAGTGCCATGCCAGGGAACTCCTTGAAGCTGCCTTTGGGGTGCTCGGTCCCAGATGGCGGCGGTCAGTAGCAGGCGGAGTCTCTTGGCGGCGGGTGTTCTGCTTTTGCCCACTGCTCCCTCTTTTGCTACGCTGTTGGCTCGGTCTCACCACTGCCTCTTCCTCCGAACTGTGAAAGTCAGTGGCACGACCTTCATTCCATGTGGGGTCTAGGACCTCATCGTCCCCTGCATCGTCTTCCACCCAGTCTTGATCCCTGACCTCCTGTTCAGTCTGCACACTGCAGAAAGACGCAGCAGTTGGCAGCTGTGTTTCGTCATCATCAGAGACATGCTGAGGTGGTATTCTAATGTCCTCATCATCAGGAAACATAAGTAGTTGTGCGTCAGTGCATTCTATATCTTTCACCGCTGGGGAAGGGCTAGGTGGATGCCCTTGGGAAACCCTGCCAGCGGAGTCTTCAAACAGCATAAGAGACTGCTGTATAACTTGAGGCTGAGACAGTTTCCCTGGTATGCATGGGGGTGATGTGACAGACTGATGGGGTTGGTTTTCAGGCGCCATCTGTGCGCTTTCTGCAGAAGACTGGGTGGGAGATAATGTGAACGTGCTGGATCCACTGTCGGCCACCCAATTGACTAATGCCTGTACCTGCTCAGGCCTTACCATCCTTAGAACGGCATTGGGCCCCACCATATATCGCTGTAAATTCTGGCGGCTACTGGGACCTGAGGTAGTTGGTACACTAGGACGTGTGGATGTGGCAGAACGGCCACGTCCTCTCCCAGCACCAGAGGGTCCACTAACACCACCACGACCATGTCCACGTCCGCGTCCCTTACTAGATATTTTCCTCATTGTTATGGTTCACCACAACAACAAAAATATTATTTGGCCCAATGTATTGTATTCAAATTCAGCTGAATATAAATTTTAGGCCTAGTATTTAGGCGCTGGGTGACCCGTATGGATTTACTAACAGAATTAGACTTGGAAATGCACAGTAGCGTGTGTGTGAAGTTATTCTGAATGACCCTATGTGCACCTTGAATATTATATACCCTTTTAGGGATAGGTTTCAAATAGCTCTGATATAGCAGAAACCACTAAATTATGAAATTGCTATATTGGGAATTGTATTTCAACCCAGAACAAAAAATGTGCTTTGACGGACACTAAATAACTTGCCCATCCACAACAGGACAGCGGTAACGACAGATTTAGCGGGATATAAATTTGAGGCCTACTATTTAGGCGCTGGGTGACTGGTATGGATTTAGTGATAGAATTAGACTTGGAAATGCACAGTAGCGTGTGTGTGAAGTTATTCTGAATGACCCTATGGGCACCTAGAATATTATATACCCTTTTAGGGATAGATTTCAAATAGCTCTGATATAGCAGAAACCACTAAATTATGAAATTGCTAAATTGGGAATTGTATTTCAACCCTGAACAAAAAATGTGCTTTGACAGACACTAAATAACTTGCCCATCCACAACAGGACAGCGGTAACAACAGATTTAGCGGGATATAAATTTGAGGCCTAGTATTTAGGCGCTGGGTGACCGGTATGGATTTAGTGACAGAATTAGACTTGGAAATGCACAGTAGCGTGTGTGTGAAGTTATTCTGAATGACCCTATGTGCACCTTGAATATTATATACCCTTTTAGGGATAGATTTCAAATAGCTCTGATATAGCAGAAACCACAAAATTATGAAATTGCTAAATTGGGAATTGTATTTCAACCCTGAACAAAAAATGTGCTTTGACGGACACTAAATAACTTGCCCATCCACAACAGGACAGCGGTAACGACAGATTTAGCGGGATATAAATTTGAGGCCTACTATTTAGGCGCTGGGTGACCGGTATGGATTTAGTGACAGAATTAGACTTGGAAATGCACAGTAGCGTGTGTGTGAAGTTATTCTGAATGACCCTATGTGCACCTTGAATATTATATACCCTTTTAGGGATAGATTTCAAATAGCTCTGATATAGCAGAAACCACTAAATTATGAAATTGCTAAATTGGGAATTGTATTTCAACCCTGAACAAAAAATGTGCTTTGACGGACACTAAATAACTTGCCCAGCCACAACAGTACAGCGGTAACGACAGATTTAGCGGGATATAAATTTGAGGCCTAGTATTTAGGCGCTGGGTGACCGGTATGGATTTAGTGACAGAATTAGACTGGGATATGGCCAAAAAATAACCACACTATTGCTGGTAAAATGCACTTGGTGTGACAGCTTGACCAACCACACTACTGAGGGTTAAATGCACTTGGTGACGGGCGCAGCTTGCCCCTGATGTAGTATATATATGGCCAAAAAATGAACAGACTATTGCTGGTTAAATGCACTTGGTGTGACAGCTTCACCCTGATGTAGGCTTTAGCCAAAAAACAACCACACCATTGAGGGTTAAATGCACTTGGTGACAGGCGCAGCTTGCCCCTGATGTAGTATATGGCCAAAAAATTAACAGACTATTGCTGGTTAAATGCACTTGGTGTGACAGCTTGACCAACCACACTACTGAGGGTTAAATGCACTTGGTGACGGGCGCAGCTTGCCACTGATGTAGTATATGGCCAAAAAATGAACAGACTATTGCTGGTTAAATGCACTTGGTGTCACAGCTTGACCAACCACACTACTGAGGGTTAAATGCACTTGGTGACGGGCGCAGCTTGCCCCTGATGTAGTATATGGCCAAAAAATGAACAGACTATTGCTGGTTAAATGCACTTGGTGACGGGCGCAGCTTGCCCCTGATTTAGTATATGGCCAAAAAATGAACAGACTATTGCTGGTTAAATGCACTTGGTGTGATAGCTTGACCAACCACACTACTGAGGGTTAAATGCACTTGGTGACGGGCGCAGCTTGCCCCTGATGTAGTATATGGCCAAAAAATAAACAGACTATTGCTGGTTAAATGCACTTGGTGTGACAGCTTCACCCTGATGTAGGCTTTAGCCAAAAAACAACCACACCATTGAGGGTTAAATGCACTTGGTGACAGGCGCAGCTTGCCCCTGATGTAGTATATGGCCAAAAAATAAACAGACTATTGCTGGTTAAATGCACTTGGTGTGACAGCTTCACCCTGATGTAGGCTTTAGCCAAAAAACAACCACACCATTGAGGGTTAAATGCACTTGGTCGCAGCACCGCACAAGACACAAAATGGCCGCCGATCACCCCAGAAAAAAGTGACTGACAAACGGTCTGGGCAGCCTAAAAACAGTGAGCAATTGAATTTCAGCAGCTCAATGATGCACAGCTGCAGATCGATCGATTAATCAAGTCCTTTGGAGGAGTTAATCTGCCTAATCTCGCCCTACTGTCGCAGCCGCAACCTCTCCCTACGCTAATCAGAGCAGAGTGACGGGCGGCGCTATGTGACTCCAGCTTAAATAGAGGCTGGGTCGCATGGTGCTCTGGCCAATCACAGCCATGCCAATAGTAGGCATGGCTGTGACGGCCTCTTGGGGCAAGTAGTATGACGCTTGTTGATTGGCTGCTTTGCAGCCTTTCAAAAAGCGCCAAGAAAGCGTCACAAAAGCGCCAAGAAAGCGACGAACACCGAACCCGAACCCGGACTTTTACGAAAATGTCCGGGTTCGGGTCCGTGTCACGGACACCCCAAAATTCGGTACGAACCCGAACTATACAGTTCGAGTTCGCTCATCCCTATTCATAAGCTCAATACCAGAAAATTAACTTCTTAAATATGTAAAAGGTGAATTTTTTTTTCTTTTTACCTCTAGATTAGCTCCAATTCTTTGACAACACTAACACGTATTTTCTAAAGAGTAACTGAAAAGTAAGTTAGTGGGCTACCCCATACACATATATGCAGTGCTTGCCCAAGCAAATATGTGTTTTTAATGCAAAGACAGAGGAGAAAGCTGACACTTCTGAATTTAAATTCAGCATGCCTGATTCTTTTCTCCTCCATCTTCATCTGTCAGGGGAGAATTTGGAACTCTTTATATACATTAGGGGTATTGCTAGGGTCTCAAAAGATCTGGGGCCCAAGCCCCAATTAATATGGCCCAATTCTCTAAGTCGACTCTCCTTACAGTGCCTCCAACAATGATAATGCTCCCCATGAGTTCCTCCATTAGTAGAAAAGCCTTACAGTATTAATAACGCCCGCACAGAGCCCCCAGTAGGAATAAGGCCCCTATTGTTCTCCCAGTGGTAATAAAACTCCCTACAGACCTCCTCAGTAGTAAGAAAGCCCCGACAGTGTTTTTAGTAGCAATAAGGTGGATCTGTAAGTCACTCCTATAGAGCCCCCAGTAGTAATAATGCCTATGATTTAAAATGCCCCTACAGTGTCCACAGTATTTATATTGCACCCTACTGTTATACTGCTCACCCTAAAGTACCCCCAATATTTATAATGCCCCTTGCAGTGCCCCCGTAGTTATATTCCTCCCTTTAGTGTCCTCAGAGATTGTTCCTCAGCCCCTCCACCATACAGTCTCATGTAAATAACACTATTTCCCTCCCTCTCCCATAGAGTCCCATGTAAATAACATCACACCATCTCTCCAACCCCCTCCAATATACAGTCCCATGTAAATAACATCCCCCTCTATCTACAGCTGCCTCCAAAATACAGTCACATATCAATAAAATCACTTCCCTCCCTTTAGCCCCTCCAATATACAGTACCAGTAAACAACATGACACCCTCCCCAGCCGCCTTCAGCATACAGTCCCATGTAAATAATATCACCCCCCTCCCCAGCCGCCTCTAACATGCAATCCCATGTAAACATCACCCCCTCAACAATCAGTCCCATGTAAAAAAACATCACCCCCTCCCACAGTTGCTTTCAACATACAGTCCCATGTAAATAGCATCATCCCCTCCACAGCCACCTCCAACACATAGTCCCATGTAAATAACATCACCCTGCCCCAGCCAGCTCCAACATGCAGTCTTATATAAATAACATTACCCCTCAACATTCAGTCTCATGTAAATAATATCCCTCCCTTCAGCCCTAACATGCAGTCCCAGTTAAATAACCACAACTTCCAACATTCCTCTGCCTCTCACACTGAGAATCTATCCCTTGACTAACCTCTGACACACCCCTCACCTCAGCTTCTTCCTCAGGACTTCTGCTCACTGCTGAGCGCCATCCTCTCCTTGTAACATCAACTACTGCCTTCAGCACTGATCACATGGAGCGTGATGTCATTACAGGTCCTTCATCTCTTACATTGTATTAAATTCAATTGTATTGCTTACTATTTCTTATAACCTTTTCGGTTAGAAGTTAAAAGTTATCAATTACATAGGACCTACTGGCTAGCACAGTGCACAGATTTTCTTTTCTTTAATATTATTGTGAAGGGAAAGCATCTGAGAAGTCTACACTAACTCTGTAAGTGGCATCCAGAACTGTGCATCAGGTCCATCTTGAAGTGGCTTTCTATGGTTCTACAGGTGTACACAATCCTCAGACCTCCATGCACAAATGCAAATGTCGACTGGAGGTATGTAAAGCACACTACCACTGGATTCCCGTGCAGAGAAATGTGTTCTTTGGAACAATGAACCACTTTTCACTATATGGCAGTCTGGTGGACGAATCTGGGTTTGGAGGATGCCCAGAAAATGTACCCACTTGAATGCATAGTACCTAGTGTAAAATTTGGGCTGTTTTTTACGGTTTGTGTCAGGTCCCTTATTTCCAAATAAGGGTATTGTTAATGTGATAGCATACAAAGATTTTTTTTTATGCTGTATCCGCATTCACCATGTTTTAATGGATCAATAAAAGCTGCAGAAAGAATATTGGTAAGTGCTGCTGTTTCTTTTATCTACATGTTGATACAAGAATTTTTTATTTATTTTTTACAATTCTGTTCCCACATGACCCTGTCTCTGTGCACAAAGCATGATCCATAAAGGTTTAAAGGAACTTCATTGGCTTACACAGGGACTATGCTTCAACTCCATTAAACAGTTTGGGAACGAATTGGAATACCAATTATGAGCCTCACACAATGTCTGACCTCAGAAATACTACTGGCTGAACGGGCACAAGTTCCCACTGACAGATGCTACAATTGTGTGAAAAGACTTCCAGAAAAATGGAGGTTGTTGTAGCCAGAAAATAGGACCCAACTCCATATTAACATCTAACACCTATGGTTTTGTAATGAAATATCCAACAACCTTATAAAGATGTGATGAATATAATTGGGACCTGACCTGGGTAAGGTAATTTTGCTAGTTTATTTACAAATGCCTTTCCAGGCAATAGAACCTGTCTTGACCCAGGTGTAAATTAATACTTCACTTTTATTTGAATACAAGTAAAACCTAAATGCTAAGTATGTGCGAGGTGTACTCTTTAATTGAACTTAAACAGAACCAAAAAAAATTAAGGGGTGTTAAAAGCACAGTACACCACTTCACTGATAGGTGTATTGCTTTGACAATTAGGCAGGGTGAAGAGATGTGCACTATCTCTCACCCTTACCACTGTAAGGGCAGAACACTACCGTACCACCGTGTAATAACAGCCATATAGAGTGGTGGGAGAAATGGAAATATCAACCCACTATGTGAATGGCGCATAAAGCGTCTCAGTTGATCTCAGACTGGGATTAGTGGCAACTAACACCGCAACACGGACTCGGTGCACAGTAGCCAAAACCACAACTAACTTGATTGCTAAATCGAACCAAGCAACGTCGGCCAGCCTGACCGCTAGTTGCTGGTTAACAGTGGAGTGGTGCACAGCGATTAAAAACTAACACTGCCCTCCGACATGTTTTGCCAGTATTCTGGCTTCTTAGTTTTTAATCGCTTAATCGCTGTGCACCACTCCACTGTTAACCAGCAACTAGCGGTGAGGCTGGCCGACGTTGCTTGGTTTAGCAATTAAGTTAGTTGTGGTTTTGGCTACTGTGCACAGAGTCCGTGTTGCGGTGTTAGTTGCCACTAATCCCAGTCTGAGATCAACTGAGACGCTTTATGCTCCATTCACATAGTGGGTTGATATTTCCATTTCTCCCACCACTCAGCTGGCAGAGTCACCGCGGACGGTGGTACGGTAGTGTTCTGCCCTTAGAGTGGTAAGGGTGAGAGATAGTGCACATCTCTTCACCCTGCCTAATTGTCAAAGCAATACACCTACCAGTGAAGTGGTATACTGTGTTTTTAACACCCCTTAATTTTTTTGGTTCTGTTTAAGTTCAATTAAAGAGTACACCTCGCACACACTTAGCATTTAGGTTTTACTTGTATTCAAATAAAAGTGAAGTATTAATTTACATAAAGATGTGATAGTCACGGGACAGTACCACTTCTCATACAATGTATGCTAGACAATTCTCAATATCTACTTTTATTCTGTATGTATGGATACTGGCACAATGCCACTTTTCTTCTCGGTATACAGAAGTATTTCCAACCACAGTGTATGGGCAACTTTAGTGAGCACTAAAAAGTCTAGGGCAGCATGGCCCTTCTCATTGGAAGATCCCAAGTTTGGCACCCTAAGGTGCCCCATATCAGTCGAAAGGGTACCTCTTTGGTACATAATGGTGCCACCTGATTATGTTTAAAACTGTAAGAAAAAAACACTGCACTGATTGGCATATAAATTTGGCAATTGAGTTCTATCAACTATTTTAATCAGTTTATGCTTAATAATTGTTGGGAATAGTAAATTATGTTATTTTTTACATTATTTTAGAGACTTGAAAGAGCATAATCTTTTTTTTGTGATTGGGTGATAATAATTAAGCAAATACATTTCCTTTGCTACCGTTTGCATTGAAGTGACATTTGGCAGTGAACAACCTTTTTAAAGTTCAAGAGCTGCATTAAAAGAGGAATGATAAAGGGCATCATTAGGTGAAAACTGTTACTCACTATTTCAATTACTTAGCTACACGAGTGCTTGTGAGAAATAATAGACACAAATCATTGCTATTGACTAAGTATCTATTCAGCTGCCTGAAAAAGCAATTTAGATCCAGATCCTTGTCATAAATTTAGGGATGTTAAAACTAGTGTATATGTAAAAGCAGTTTTGCATTTTATGCATTAAATATTGCTTCTAATCGAATAAAAAAATGATGAACCTGTTATATTCACCTTATTAGCCTGATTGGTGTCTCATTAGTTCTGCTGCAACCTTTTCCACTGATTTGGATATAAATAATGCATCTACTATTTCCTAATCTAGATTTTCAAAGTTTGCTTCTCTATAATGGGCAATGGTTAATTATCCCATAGTGACTGTAGTTACTGTAGCAGTCTAACACAGTCTGTAGCATTGTGATTTGTACTGATTATTTTACAGAAGATAATGGCTGCTAATGCTGTTCTGAGCAGCTATCAGCAGGAATATTGGTCTAGATTAGCAATCTTTCTGCAAATATGAAATAATTTGTGTATGTTCCATTATTTATTGGCTAAGAGATTAAATTCTGTAGTTTTGTACTAATTTTTAAGTGTTTTTGCCACTCAGTGGAAGCAGGCATTTTGAAAGGGCATTATGGTACCTCAAAACTTCTATGTGGCCCCATGCGGCACCATATTATAGAGATATCACCCCATAGAGGCACTACTTGTTGAGGTGAAAATTCCCATAATACAGCAACTGAAGAAACATGCCACATTATTTTGTCAGATTCCATCTCAACTGGGATGTGGGCTTTGTGGCTGGCCCTTAGGTCCATGTGACATTCATGGAGGATATAAGGGCAATCTGGGGCTGCCATGACAGGTATATGGTGTAAAAGGGAGACACCAAAGTTGCTTAGGTGTCAAATCTGCTGAGGTGCATCAAAACTGAAACAAATCCTCATTCTGGTCTGGGTCATATGGAATAAAGGGAACGTGTATGACTACAATCATTGAGACATCAAATGTCATTGGAATTAATTGTTCTTTAATCTTCCTTTGACTGCTCCTATACTATATTTCCTTGGTCATATTATGATGGCATTATTCATATCCTGTATTTAGTGGAATACTATACATATTTCAGTGTGTGGCTATAGTGGGACACATTTCTCTGGGGAAAAAGATAGAGAGAACACACACATAGATTCATGTCTAAGAAATTTATGCGACATAGAAAATTGAAGTCCACTGAAGTCCATTGCAGATATAGTGCAGGGTATTACATAATTTATTCTGAATAACATCCAGTAATTTGCCTGTTTTGTACCATGATGTACCATGTTTCTTGCAAGTTGCGATCCCTGCTTGAGCCCTTAAAGCCTATCCCATGTAGCCTAGTACAGATTATTTTTACAACATATTCTCTGTCTATTCAGATGGGCTCATATTGAAAGCTAGAGGAATGAGCTCTCTGGCTTCCAGATATAAACTGAACCGAGTCACAAGTCTTCTACCTTGCTCACTAAAATGGCTACCCACCAATATCTGGAAGCCAGAGAGCTCATTACTCTAGCTTTCAATACGAGGCCATCTGAATAGACTAAGAATGTGTTGTAAGAATAAATTGTTTTAGGCTACATGGGCATCTTCCATAGCTACACCGTGTTCTCACTTTCTCTCACTGAAATTGACAGCTTTATGGAGAAGTATAAAGGCATAATTTAAGAACTGAGGAATATAATGGTTTACCATAGGCACTTTTTGTAACTCATGCTTTAATACTCCTTGGCACCTCATCATTGGCATCTTGCTTCAAAATTGTACATTTTCTGCTTAGACTGACTAAACCTGCTCAGTAACTGAGATCTATAAACTAAACTGACAGCTAACCAATACATTACTGTGCAAGCATCCACATTGATAGGCTCTCCAAACCTACTGTATGTTGTCTAAAAAAATCAATTTCAGTCAAATATGCCCAGTGTGAGCTATCATAAAGTTATAATTTTAGCCAATTCAGGACAGATATCCCTATCAAGGGAAAGGGATGCATCAACTCAGTAATAATATAGTGCAGTGTACAGTCCTATAATGATTTCCACTCTAGAATGACTTCTCAACCCTCCGAAACTACGTATGAAAGAAGTGATATTTCTTCATTGAAATACCACATCCCCCAGCTTTTAAAATCCTAAATCAGGTTTAGCAACAAAACAGCTCATCTTTAGGGACAAAATTACGTCTATCGCATTAAAAGAGTTATTGCTCTATTGATTTGCATAGTACTTAGCTGCCACATTTACTCACACGAACTGATAAATTTGCAATGGGTGACAGACAGAAAAAGACAGAAATTGATTTATAAGTTTGTGTAGAATAGAGGCACTGAAAATGCCTCTATTTAAAATCTGCAATTTTTCACAAGGCCTCGCTTGCCTTAATAAATGTTAGAATGGGTTTGATTTCATTCAGAATTAATGTAGTTTGAAATTGAAATGAGTCGCACTTCCTGCCTTTAGGAGATCTGCTGACATTTCCAGTGTGATCATGGCAGCCTGGGAAACAAAAAGTATGAAGAAAGTGGAAAAATAAGATAAATTCTGTATAATTTGCACAATTAAAATTTTAAAATGGTTGTTCACTATTGGTAATGAGCTATGTATGGAATTTTAATGATTATTAGCTCTGTGCATACCAGTATTAGAGATGAGCAAAGTTTTGATAAATTTGAATAGGCGACTTTGCCAAGGTTCGCCAAGCAATTCAATTATTTCTGAATTAATGTGTCACAAATCACTATAAATCAGGTTTACCCAGGTCCCTCTGCCTTAGGGTATGGCCACACGGAGCAGCCATGCTGCAATCGGGTTGTGGTCATGCTGCGATGAAGAACGGAGTGGTTAATTAGCCCACACTTGCCTTTCATTTAATAATGAAGACCGCTATCCAAAGGCATTGCTAGGGTCCCAAGAGATCCGGGGAATAAGCCCCAATGCATATGGTCCCAGTCAACATTCCACTAACACTAAAGACATTTTACTTGCCGCATAGACACTATCAAACATACAGGAGTATACAGCAGCACATACCTCTCACATCCAGAGCCTCCCAAGTGGCGTCTCTACTGATCTTCTCTATAATCATCTTCTACATTCAAATTCTCTTAGTCAGCCCTCGTC
The DNA here is from genome assembly GCF_014858855.1 of Bufo gargarizans. Lineage (NCBI taxonomy): Eukaryota > Metazoa > Chordata > Amphibia > Anura > Bufonidae > Bufo > Bufo gargarizans. Next base: position 629,320,677 of record NC_058080.1, on the reverse strand, counting down.
TCTGCAGAGTGTGACACACAGACATCTTAGCTTCCTCACATCATCACCCCCAACAACCTGGAGTCCCAACACTGTTATCCTGCTGCTTGCTGCATTCCCCAATACCCCCAAATACTACCCTGAAGAAAAATTACTGCCATACAAATAGTCCACCCATAGTAATAGTGCTCCTCCAAGTCCCACCAATGGTAATTCCCTTCTAGCATGCCCTCATTAGTAGTGTTGAGCACGAACATTCGAAAAGCAAATTTTTATCTCGAATATAGCCACTTAGAGAATTCGCGAATATTTAGAATATAGTGCTATATATTCGTTATATCGAATATTCTTCATTTTTTCCATCTGAACACATGATTCCTCCCTGCTTCTTGCTTGTGGGCCAATGAGTCATTGGCCCACAAGCAACTTAAGCAGGTAGGAATCATGACTTCAGATGGAAAAAAATGACAACTATTCAAAAAAATGAATATATAGCACTATATTCAATATAGTGTTATATTTTCGTATTTTAGAATATTCATCATTTTTTTCCATCTGAAGTCATGATTCCTACCTGCTTAAGTTTGTTAATTGCAGTATTCGATTCAAATTTTATTTTCCTTTCCTCTGGAAACATAGACTGGAATTAGTTATATGTGGATGCTACTTAAACTGCTGTCATATGACCTAAATAACATCACTCTCCTCCAAGATACAGTCCCATGTAAATAACATCACTCCCCGCCCCTCAGCCCCTCCAGCATATAGTCCCATGTAAATAATATCACTCCCTTCCCTTCAGCCCCTCCAACATACAGTCCCATTTAAATAACATCACCCCCCTCCCTTCAGTCACTTCAATATATAACACCACTCCCTTCAGCCTTAACATACAGCCCCTTGTAAATAACATCACTCTCTCAACCAAGCAGGGAGGCGGTGTGAAAGAGCAGAACTATAACTCCCAGCATTCCTCTGGCTCTCACACTGTATCCTTCCCTTCACTTAGCTCTCCTCAGTCACAGAAGCCATCTTAGTCAGGGTCTTCTCCACTAGTTCTCCTCTTCACAGCTTAGCTCCTCCCCCTCCCAAACTTATCACATGACGGTGACATCATCGAATGTCCTTCTCCACCACTGAGCTCTGACTGAGCACAGATCACCTGACTGTGATGTCATCACAGGTGCTTCAGCTCCTGCAGTACGTCCCTGGTTAGTAGTCTCGCTTTTCTTTACTAGCAGGCAGTACATTCGGGGCCTGGGACAAAACATCTGGGGCCCAGGCCCCGAATGTTTTAACCTAGTGACGCCCATACCGTACTGTATAGTCCTTATTAAATGTTAATGGCTGCATGGCACCTTTAATTCACCTTTAAACAGGGGCTGGTATGGGGTTTGGATGGGTAGGTAGGGACACAATATGCAAATTATCTCTGTTCTTGCCTGCAATCTCCTGCAGGTTGACAGTAAACACTGAATATTAATCAGCTCTGGCATGCCCACTTCTCCAAACCCAGTGCTCTCCTGCCCTACAGGTGAGAGTACTTCTTCTGCTATCTGCTTTTCCTCCTTTTCCCCATCATCGAATATCAATACAAATATGTCATCTAGCTCCTCTCTCTGCCTATTGCTGACTTTTCTAGGACATGGAGACTTGGAACAATGATTTTGAAGAAGTAAAGCCAGCAAAAAATGAAGATGGTGCAGACTGGATGGTATTGATTGGCACTCTGGCACCGCAATAATAAAGGCTTTCATTTTATTTGTATTGAATAACATATCTTAGTTTATGGCTGATGTAAGAATAAGTAAATGTAGGAATAAATAAATAAAACTGACACAGAATAAGTCTCCTTATACTCTTCCTGCTCTCTCCCCCTTCAATATTCTTCTAATCATTAATCGTTTTCAGCAGCACTGTCCCTGGTTCAAGAAAGTTTGTCACATCGCTCTATTCTCGGGCTCACAGTGAAATGGTAGAGACTACATGGCATGAGGGTTTTGTAGAGCTGTGACATAGCAGGGGGTGGCTACCTGTGGATTGGCTGGATGCACGGCATTATTGGTGATCTTGCATTCCCGGGCTTTACTCCTGTACACTTATTTTTGCTTTCTAACGCGTGCAGCCGCCATTTAAGGAAAACTGATTCATCAACATGAAGGGCGAGGAAATTCGGATTTATTTAGAATCAAACTTTTTCTAAATTTGAATTCCGCTTTGGATTCTTTACTTCGTTCAACACTAATCAGTATATTAGTGATTGAATTATATACCTGGGAATTGGGGGGGGGGGGCAGTTTGTTAATTGCAGTATTCAATTCAAATTTTACTTTCCTTTCCTCTGGAAAAAAGCTAACTAAATATAAACAAAAAAAATTAATTCAAGTAGGAAAAATCATATTTTAAATACTTTTGCTTTAGTATAGAATGCAAGGATGCAAGGACCTCAACAACTAATAGATTGTATTTCAAAGATTTTTTTCCTTTGGGCATTTGTACTTTTTTCTCTTTTCTTTGAAAATAAGATGGTAAATGCCATTTCAACAGTAACAAAAATACATTCTATTGGTTCACAATTGGCAACTGGAACATATAAAACACTTGATGTCAAATTTGTCAATGTTTTTGAGTTATTGTTCTATTCAAGAAACAAAGGGGGCCATTTATTAAGCTGAAATATGCCGACATTTCTGTGACTTCGCCCTGCTCACACTAGTTCTAAAATTGTGGGTGTGGTGTGGGCGGGGAAGGGGACAGGCCAGCAGACCCGTCTCATTCACCATTTTCTAGACCTGTTTTAGCCGTAGAAAATGGTCTAAACTTAAGACAGCTAGGAAGCTGTCTTACATTTAGAACTGGCGCTAGATGCACCAAAGTTATGTATACACATTTTCCTCTTCATAAATCTGGCAGATCTACCGCCAGCTATGGGGCTTTATTAAGACCAGCTTCTAAAACCCCGGTCTTAATAAATGTGCCCCAAAGTTTTACCAGAATTATGACTGCCAAAAAAAATTGCTTTGAAAATATAACCTTTTTCTGCATCGGGAAATATACTGCATATCAAAAGTGGACACTAATAGTTGAACAATTGTAATTTTCTACCTTTCATTTCCAACTTTCTGTTTTAAAATGCTGCATGAATCAGAGTAAATGCGCAGAAATAGCTGTAGACTAGATGTTATTGGGGGGAGGGGGGATTGTCGACTTAGCAGCTGTTCACTTGCAGCTGAATAGCGAGCAATTTGCAACAGGCAATTTTGTTATTTGCTGTAGATTTAAAACATAATTTGTACATAGCACCTTTAAAACTTCCATTTAAAGGGACCAGACTTATATGTTAATTATTGTTGATTAAGCTCCATAGTGCTCATGTGCTTGAGTAGAACACTTCTACCAAACATCCGAGCACAATGGAAGTCAACGGAAGAACCCCAGGCACCCTCTGCTCTGAAGAGGTGAAGGTGTCGGGACTCTAGTTAGGCTTAAGAGTCCCTGGTCTGACTCCATATATAGCTACACCCCAGTGTATTTAAATCAAATTTCTAAAAAGTTTTTGCCAGCAGTTGAACTCCCAATGTTGTACATTAGAGGCAAGGACCTTATCCACTCAGATATAAAGCTGAATGCTAAACTGTGTTAGAAAAACCTCATAGAAGTTTCTGATGTAGTGAGTATTCCTATTCAGCAGAAGACTTATTTTATATTTCTGTGCAGGTCAATATGTAGCCTTATAGTGTAGTGGTTAATGTCCTTCCCTCTAATGTACAAGGTTGAGAATTTGAGTCCTGGCAGAAATATTTATATATATATAAGTTTTTAGCCATAATATATTTACATATATTATTATATATTTAGAATATATAATATATTATAATATATGTAAATATATTATGGCTAAAAACATCAGTAGTAGTTTCCCACATATTATGCATCCATATATATCAGAAGTATGATTATGTACTGTATAATATATATATACATATATATATATATATATATATATATAAAAAAAATAAAAGAATTCCGCAGCACATCCACGTAGTAAAGAAAATGAAAAAAACTTTATTCACCAAGCATGCGACGTTTCAATCCTCTCAATGGGATTTTCCTCAAGCAGTGACATAGTGGGCAGTGCTCTATGCCTATTTAAGCACAATCTCATAATTGAACAATCCATAGTTAAATTACATTTATTACTAGTAATATATATAAAAAATCATAATACAAGCAGTGTCAATAGTATGTTAATACAATCAAATCCTATCACAGATTTATGTGCAGTGATACAGTGTACATAGTACCCCTAACCTATCTAATATACAATATACAAAGACAATACTTTAATAACGATCATAATTGATTCAGGTGTCGATCATATAAATAACTAAAATGTGCAGGTGTACCTTCAATAGAATGATGAACAACATTGTAGAGACGTACGGAGGGGTCAGTACTCGTGGATGCCGGCGTCTCAGGCATACCATTGCGCATGTCTGGAGGACCTTCCTGGGACTTCTAATCACCTGATCTCTCATCTCAGACATGCATTACACTGCGCATGTCTAAGGACCTTCAGGAATGTAGACACTCCCCCGGTCATGTGTTAGAGTATATCACATGATCGGAATAGACAACCAGGAACTCCAAGTGTTCGATAATGATACAGGCATATGTGTAACTCTGTTCATATGTTAATATTAGAGTTGAGCGAACACCTGGATGTTCGGGTTCGAGAAGTTCGGCCGAACATCCCGGAAATGTTCGGGTTCGGGATCCGAACCCGATCCGAACTTCGTCCCGAACCCGAACCCCATTGAAGTCAATGGGGACCCGAACTTTTCGGCACTAAAACGGCTGTAAAACAGCCCAGGAAAGGGCTAGAGGGCTGCAAAAGGCAGCAACATGTAGGTAAATCCCCTGCAAACAAATGTGGATAGGGAAATTAATTAAAATAAAAATTAAATAAATAAAAATTAACCAAAATCAATTGGAGAGAGGTTCCATAGCAGAGAATCTGGCTTCCCGTCACCCACCACTGGAACAGTCCATTCTCAGATATTTAGGCCCCGGCACCCAGGCAGAGGAGAGAGGTCCCGTAACAGACAATCTGGCTTCATGTCAGCAGAGAATCAGTCTTCATGTCATAGCAGAGAATCAGGCTTCACGTCACCCACCACTGTAAGAGTCCATTTTCATAAATTTAGGCCCAGCACCCAGGCAGAGGAGAGAGGTCCCGTAACAGACAATCTGGCTTCATGTCAGCAGAGAATCAGTCTTCATATCATAGCAGAGAATCTGGCTTCCCGTTACCCACCACTGGAACAGTCCATTCTCAGATATTTAGGCCCCGGCACCCAGGCAGAGGAGAGAGGTCCCGTAACAGACAATCTGGCTTCATGTCAGCAGAGAATCAGTCTTCATATCATAGCAGAGAATCAGGCTTCACGTCAGCCACCACTGCAACAGTCCATTGTCATAAATTCAGGCCCAGCACCCAGGCAGAGGAGAGAGGTCCCGTAACAGACAATCTGGCTTCATGTCAGCAGAGAATCAGTCTGCATGTCATAGCAGAGAATGAGGCTTCACGTCACCCACCACTGCAACAGTCCATTTTCATAAATTTAGGCCCAGCACCCAGGCAGAGGAGAGAGGTCCCGTAACAGAGGATCTGGCTTCATGTCACCAGAGAATCAGTCTGCATGTCATAGCAGAGAATCAGGCTTCACGTCACCCACCACTGCAACAGTCCATTTTCATAAATTTAGGCCCAGCACCCAGGCAGAGGAGAGAGGTCCCGTAACAGAGGATCTGGCTTCATGTCACCAGAGAATCAGTCTGCATGTCATAGCAGAGAATCAGGCTTCACGTCAGCCACCACTGCAACAATCCATTGGCATATATTTAGGCCTAGCACACAGGCAGAGGAGAGAGGTCCCGTAACAGACAATCTGGCTTCATGTCAGCAGAGAATCAGTCTTCATATCATAGCAGAGAATCAGGCTTCACGTCAGCCACCAATGCAACAGTCCATTGTCAGATATTTAGGCCCAGCACCCAGGCAGAGGAGAGAGGTCCCGTAACAGAGGATCTGGCTTCATGTCAGCAGAGAATCAGTCTTCATGTCATAGCAGAGAATCAGGCTTCACGTCACCCACCACTGTAAGAGTCCATTTTCATAAATTTAGGCCCAGCACCCAGGCAGAGGAGAGAGGTCCCGTAACAGACGATCTGGCTTCATGTCAGCAGAGAATCAGTCTGCATGTCATAGCAGAGAATGAGGCTTCACGTCACCCACCACTGCAACAGTCCATTTTCATAAATTTAGGCCCAGCACCCAGGCAGAGGAGAGAGGTCCCGTAACAGAGGATCTGGCTTCATGTCACCAGAGAATCAGTCTGCATGTCATAGCAGAGAATCAGGCTTCACGTCACCCACCACTGCAACAGTCCATTTTCATAAATTTAGGCCCAGCACCCAGGCAGAGGAGAGAGGTCCCGTAACAGAGGATCTGGCTTCATGTCACCAGAGAATCAGTCTGCATGTCATAGCAGAGAATCAGGCTTCACGTCAGCCACCACTGCAACAATCCATTGGCATATATTTAGGCCTAGCACACAGGCAGAGGAGAGAGGTCCCGTAACAGACAATCTGGCTTCATGTCAGCAGAGAATCAGTCTTCATATCATAGCAGAGAATCAGGCTTCACGTCAGCCACCAATGCAACAGTCCATTGTCAGATATTTAGGCCCAGCACCCAGGCAGAGGAGAGAGGTCCCGTAACAGAGGATCTGGCTTCATGTCAGCAGAGAATCAGTCTTCATGTCATAGCAGAGAATCAGGCTTCACGTCACCCACCACTGTAAGAGTCCATTTTCATAAATTTAGGCCCAGCACCCAGGCAGAGGAGAGAGGTCCCGTAACAGACAATCTGGCTTCATGTCAGCAGAGAATTAGTCTGCATGTCATAGCAGAGAATCAGGCTTCACGTCAGCCACCACTGCAACAGTCCATTGTCATAAATTCAGGCCCAGCACCCAGGCAGAGGAGAGAGGTCCCGTAACAGACAATCTGGCTTCATGTCAGCAGAGAATCAGTCTGCATGTCATAGCAGAGAATGAGGCTTCACGTCACCCACCACTGCAACAGTCCATTTTCATAAATTTAGGCCCAGCACCCAGGCAGAGGAGAGAGGTCCCGTAACAGAGGATCTGGCTTCATGTCAGCAGAGAATCAGTCTGCATGTCATAGCAGAGAATCAGGCTTCACGTCAGCCACCACTGCAACAGTCCATTGTCATAAATTTAGGCCCAGCACCCAGGCAGAGGAGAGAGGTCCCGTAACAGACAATCTGGCTTCATGTCAGCAGAGAATTAGTCTGCATGTCATAGCAGAGAATCAGGCTTCACGTCAGCCACCACTGCAACAATCCATTGGCATATATTTAGGCCTAGCACACAGGCAGAGGAGAGAGGTCCCGTAACAGACAATCTGGCTTCATGTCAGCAGAGAATCAGTCTTCATATCATAGCAGAGAATCAGGCTTCACGTCAGCCACCAATGCAACAGTCCATTGTCAGATATTTAGGCCCAGCACCCAGGCAGAGGAGAGAGGTCCCGTAACAGACAATCTGGCTTCATGTCAGCAGAGAATCAGTCTGCATGTCATAGCAGAGAATGAGGCTTCACGTCACCCACCACTGCAACAGTCCATTTTCATAAATTTAGGCCCAGCACCCAGGCAGAGGAGAGAGGTCCCGCAACAGAGGATCTGGCTTCATGTCAGCAGAGAATCAGTCTGCATGTCATAGCAGAGAATCAGGCTTCACGTCAGCCACCACTGCAACAGTCCATTGTCATAAATTCAGGCCCAGCACCCAGGCAGAGGAGAGAGGTCCCGTAACAGACAATCTGGCTTCATGTCACCAGAGAATCAGTCTGCATGTCATAGCAGAGAATGAGGCTTCACGTCAGCCACCACTGCAACAATCCATTGGCATATATTTAGGCCTAGCACACAGGCAGAGGAGAGGTTCATTCAACTTTGGGTAGCCTTGCAATATAATGGTAAAATGAAAATAAAAATAGGATTGAATGAGGAAGTGCCCTGGAGTCCAATAATATATGGTTATGGGGAGGTAGTTAATGTCTAATCTGGACAAGGGACGGACAGGTCCTGTGGGATCCATGCCTGGTTCATTTTTATGAACGTCAGCTTGTCCACATTGGCTGTAGACAGGCGGCTGCGTTTGTCTGTAATGACGCCCCCTGCCGTGCTGAATACACGTTCAGACAAAACGCTGGCTGCCGGGCAGGCCAGCACCTCCAAGGCATAAAAGGCTAGCTCTGGCCACGTGGACAATTTAGAGACCCAGAAGTTGAATGGGGCCGAACCATCAGTCAGTACGTGGAGGGGTGTGCACACGTACTGTTCCACCATGTTAGTGAAATGTTGCCTCCTGCTAACACGTTGCGTATCAGGTGGTGGTGCAGTTAGCTGTGGCGTGTTGACAAAAGTTTTCCACATCTCTGCCATGCTAACCCTGCCCTCAGAGGAGCTGGCCGTGACACAGCTGCCTTGGCGACCTCTTGCTCCTCCTCTGCCTTGGCCTTGGGCTTCCACTTGTTCCCCTGTGACATTTGGGAATGCTCTCAGTAGCGCGTCTACCAACGTGCGCTTGTACTCGCGCATCTTCCTATCACGCTCCAGTGCAGGAAGTAAGGTGGGCACATTGTCTTTGTAGCGTGGATCCAGCAGGGTGGCAACCCAGTAGTCCGCACAGGTTAAAATGTGGGCAACTCTGCTGTCGTTGCGCAGGCACTGCAGCATGTAGTCGCTCATGTGTGCCAGGCTGCCCAGGGGTAAGGACAAGCTGTCCTCTGTGGGAGGCGTATCGTCATCGTCCTGCCTTTCCCCCCAGCCACGCACCAGTGATGGACCCGAGCTGCGTTGGGTGCCACCCCGCTGTGACCATGCTTCATCCTCATCCTCCTCCACCTCCTCCTCATCCTCGTCCTCCTCGTCCTCCAGTAGTGGGCCCTGGCTGGCCACATTTGTACCTGGCCTCTGCTGTTGCCAAAAACCTCCCTCTGAGTCACTTCGAAGAGACTGGCCTGAAAGTGCTAAAAATGACCCCTCTTCCTCCTCCTCCTCCTCCTCCTCCTGGGCCACCTCCTCTTCCATCATCGCCCTAAGTGTTTTCTCAAGGAGACATAGAAGTGGTATTGTAACGCTGATAACGGTGTCATCGCCACTGGCCATGTTGGTGGAGTACTCGAAACAGCGCAACAGGGCACACAGGTCTCGCATGGAGGCCCAGTCATTGGTGGTGAAGTGGTGCTGTTCTGTAGTGCGACTGACCCGTGCGTGCTGCAGCTGAAACTCCACTATGGCCTGCTGCTGCTCGCACAGTCTGTCCAGCATGTGCAAGGTGGAGTTCCACCTGGTGGGCACGTCGCATATGAGGCGGTGAGCGGGAAGGCCGAAGTTACGCTGTAGCGCAGACAGGCGAGCAGCGGCAGGATGTGAACGCCGGAAGCGCGAACAGACGGCCCGCACTTTATGCAGCAGCTCTGACATGTCGGGGTAGTTGTGAATGAACTTCTGCACCACCAAATTCAGCACATGCGCCAAGCAAGGGATGTGCGTCAAATTGGCTAGTCCCAGAGCTGCAACGAGATTTCGCCCATTATCACACACCACCAGGCCGGGCTTGAGGCTCACCGGCAGCAACCACTCGTCGGTCTGTTGTTCAATACCCCGCCACAACTCCTGTGCGGTGTGGGGCCTGTCCCCCAAACATATGAGTTTCAGAATGGCCTGCTGACGTTTACCCCGGGCTGTGCTGAAGTTGGTGGTGAAGGTGTGTGGCTGACTGGATGAGCAGGTGGAAGAAGAGGAGGAGGAAGCCGAGAAGGAGGAGGTGGCAACAGGAGGCAAAGAATGTTGCCCTGCGATCCTTGGCGGCGGAAGGACGTGCGCCAAACAGCTCTCCGCCTGGGGCCCAGCTGCCACTACATTTACCCAGTGTGCAGTTAGGGAGATATAGCGTCCCTGGCCGTGCTTACTGGTCCACGTATCTGTGGTTAGGTGGACCTTGCTACAGATGGCGTTGCGCAGTGCACACTTGATTTTATCGGATACTTGGTTGTGCAGGGAAGGCACGGCTCTCTTGGAGAAGTAGTGCCGGCTGGGAACAACATACTGTGGGACAGCAAGCGACATGAGCTGTTTGAAGCTGTCTGTGTCCACCAGCCTAAATGACAGCATTTCATAGGCCAGTAGTTTAGAAATGCTGGCATTCAGGGCCAGGGATCGAGGGTGGCTAGGTGGGAATTTACGCTTTCTATCAAATGTTTGTGAGATGGAGAGCTGAACGCTGGCGTGTGACATGGTTGAGACGCTTGGTGACGGAGGTGGTGGTGGTGGTGTTGGTGGTACATCCCCTGTTTGCTGGGCGGCAGGTGCCAACGTTCCTCCAGAGGCGGAGGAAGAGGCCGAGGCGGCAGCAGCAGAATAGGCCGAGGCGGCAGCAGCAGAAGAGGTAGCAGGGGGAGCCTGAGTGACTTCCTTGGTTTTAAGGTGTTTACTCCACTGCAGTTCATGCTTTGCATGCAGGTGCCTGGTCATGCAGGTTGTGCTCAGGTTCAGAACGTTAATGCCTCGCTTCAGGCTCTGATGGCACAGCGTGCAAACCACTCGGGTCTTGTCGTCAGCACATTGTTTGAAGAAGTGCCATGCCAGGGAACTCCTTGAAGCTGCCTTTGGGGTGCTCGGTCCCAGATGGCGGCGGTCAGTAGCAGGCGGAGTCTCTTGGCGGCGGGTGTTCTGCTTTTGCCCACTGCTCCCTCTTTTGCTACGCTGTTGGCTCGGTCTCACCACTGCCTCTTCCTCCGAACTGTGAAAGTCAGTGGCACGACCTTCATTCCATGTGGGGTCTAGGACCTCATCGTCCCCTGCATCGTCTTCCACCCAGTCTTGATCCCTGACCTCCTGTTCAGTCTGCACACTGCAGAAAGACGCAGCAGTTGGCACCTGTGTTTCGTCATCATCAGAGACATGCTGAGGTGGTATTCCCATGTCCTCATCATCAGGAAACATAAGTGGTTGTGCGTCAGTGCATTCTATGTCTTTCACCGCTGGGGAAGGGCTAGGTGGATGCCCTTGGGAAACCCTGCCAGCGGAGTCTTCAAACAGCATAAGAGACTGCTGCATAACTTGAGGCTGAGACAGTTTCCCTGGTATGCATGGGGGTGATGTGACAGACTGATGGGGTTGGTTTTCAGGCGCCATCTGTGCGCTTTCTGCAGAAGACTGGGTGGGAGATAATGTGAACGTGCTGGATCCACTGTCGGCCACCCAATTGACTAATGCCTGTACCTGCTCAGGCCTTACCATCCTTAGAACGGCATTGGGCCCCACCATATATCGCTGTAAATTCTGGCGGCTACTGGGACCTGAGGTAGTTGGTACACTAGGACGTGTGGATGTGGCAGAACGGCCACGTCCTCTCCCAGCACCAGAGGGTCCACTAACACCACCACGACCATGTCCACGTCCGCGTCCCTTACTAGATGTTTTTCTCATTGTTATGGTTCACCACAACAACAAATATATTATTTGGCCCAATGTATTGTATTCAAATTCAGCGGGATATAAATTTGAGGCCTAGTATTTAGGCGCTGGGTGACCGGTATGGATTTAGTGACAGAATTAGACTTGGAAATGCACAGAAGCGTGTGTGTGAAGTTATTCTGAATGACCCTATGTGCACCTTGAATATTATATACCCTTTTTGGGATAGATTTCAAATAGCTCTGATATAGCAGGAACCACTAAATTATGAAATTGCTAAATTGGGAATTGTATTTCAACCCAGAACAAAAAATGTGCTTTGACGGACACTAAATATCTTGCCCAGCAACAACAGTACAGCGGTAACGAGAGATTTAGCAGGATATAAATTTGAGGCCTAGTATTTAGGCGCTGGGTGACAGGTATGGGTTTAGTGACAGAATTAGACTTGGAAATACACAGTAGCGGGTGTGTGTGAAGTTATTCTGAATGACCCAATGTGCACCTTGAATATTATATACCCTTTTAGGGATAGATTTCAAATAGCTCTGATATAGCAGAAACCACTAAATTATGAAATTGCTAAATTGGGAATTGTATTTCAACCCAGAACAAAAAATGTGCTTTGACGGACACTAAATATCTTGCCCAGCAACAACAGTACAGCGGTAACGAGAGATTTAGCAGGATATAAATTTGAGGCCTAGTATTTAGGCGCTGGGTGACAGGTATGGGTTTAGTGACAGAATTAGACTTGGAAATACACAGTAGCGGGTGTGTGTGAAGTTATTCTGAATGACCCAATGTGCACCTTGAATATTATATACCCTTTTAGGGATAGATTTCAAATAGCTCTGATATAGCAGAAACCACTAAATTATGAAATTGCTAAATTGGGAATTGTACTTCAACCCAGAACAAAAAATGTGCTTTGACGGACACTAAATATCTTTCCCAGCAACAACAGTACAGCGGTAACGAGAGATTTAGCAGGATATAAATTTGAGGCCTAGTATTTAGGCGCTGGGTGACAGGTATGGGTTTAGTGACAGAATTAGACTTGGAAATACACAGTAGCGGGTGTGTGTGAAGTTATTCTGAATGACCCAATGTGCACCTTGAATATTATATACCCTTTTAGGGATAGATTTCAAATAGCTCTGATATAGCAGAAACCACTAAATTATGAAATTGCTAAATTGGGAATTGTACTTCAACCCAGAACAAAAAATGTGCTTTGACGGACACTAAATAACTTTCCCAGCTACAACAGGACAGCGGTAACGAGAGATTTAGCGGGATATAAATTTGAGGCCTAGTATTTAGGCGCTGGGTGACAGGTATGGGTTTAGTGACAGAATTAGACTTGGAAATACACAGTAGCGGGTGTGTGTGAAGTTATTCTGAATGACCCTATGTGCACCTTCAATATGATCTACCCTTTTAGGGATAGATTTCAAATAGCTCTGATATAGCAGAAACCACTAAATTATGAAATTGCTAAATTGGGAATTGTATTTCAACCCAGAACAAAAAATGTGCTTTGACGGACACTAAATAACTTTCCCAGCTACAACAGGACAGCGGTAACGAGAGATTTAGCAGGATATAAATTTGAGGCCTAGTATTTAGGCGCTGGGTGACAGGTATGGGTTTAGTGACAGAATTAGACTTGAAAATACACAGTAGCGGGTGTGTGTGAAGTTATTCTGAATGACCCAATGTGCACCTTGAATATTATATACCCTTTTAGGGATAGATTTCAAATAGCTCTGATATAGCAGAAACCACTAAATTATGAAATTGCTAAATTGGGAATTGTACTTCAACCCAGAACAAAAAATGTGCTTTGACGGACACTAAATATCTTTCCAAGCAACAACAGTACAGCGGTAACGAGAGATTTAGCAGGATATAAATTTGAGGCCTAGTATTTAGGCGCTGGGTGACAGGTATGGGTTTAGTGACAGAATTAGACTTGGAAATACACAGTAGCGGGTGTGTGTGAAGTTATTCTGAATGACCCAATGTGCACCTTGAATATTATATACCCTTTTAGGGATAGATTTCAAATAGCTCTGATATAGCAGAAACCACTAAATTATGAAATTGCTAAATTGGGAATTGTACTTCAACCCAGAACAAAAAATGTGCTTTGACGGACACTAAATAACTTTCCCAGCTACAACAGGACAGCGGTAACGAGAGATTTAGCGGGATATAAATTTGAGGCCTAGTATTTAGGCGCTGGGTGACAGGTATGGGTTTAGTGACAGAATTAGACTTGGAAATACACAGTAGCGGGTGTGTGTGAAGTTATTCTGAATGACCCTATGTGCACCTTCAATATGATCTACCCTTTTAGGGATAGATTTCAAATAGCTCTGATATAGCAGAAACCACTAAATTATGAAATTGCTAAATTGGGAATTGTATTTCAACCCAGAACAAAAAATGTGCTTTGACGGACACTAAATAACTTTCCCAGCTACAACAGGACAGCGGTAACGAGAGATTTAGCAGGATATAAATTTGAGGCCTAGTATTTAGGCGCTGGGTGACAGGTATGGGTTTAGTGACAGAATTAGACTTGAAAATACACAGTAGCGGGTGTGTGTGAAGTTATTCTGAATGACCCAATGTGCACCTTGAATATTATATACCCTTTTAGGGATAGATTTCAAATAGCTCTGATATAGCAGAAACCACTAAATTATGAAATTGCTAAATTGGGAATTGTACTTCAACCCAGAACAAAAAATGTGCTTTGACGGACACTAAATAACTTTCCCAGCTACAACAGGACAGCGGTAACGAGAGATTTAGCAGGATATAAATTTGAGGCCTAGTATTTAGGCGCTGGGTGACAGGTATGGGTTTAGTGACAGAATTAGACTTGAAAATACACAGTAGCGGGTGTGTGTGAAGTTATTCTGAATGACCCAATGTGCACCTTGAATATTATATACCCTTTTAGGGATAGATTTCAAATAGCTCTGATATAGCAGAAACCACTAAATTATGAAATTGCTAAATTGGGAATTGTACTTCAACCCAGAACAAAAAATGTGCTTTGACGGACACTAAATAACTTTCCCAGCTACAACAGGACAGCGGTAACGAGAGATTTAGCGGGATATAAATTTGAGGCCTAGTATTTAGGCGCTGGGTGACCGGTATGGATTTAGTGACAGAATTAGACTGGGATATGGCCAAAAAATAACCACACTATTGCTGGTTAAATGCACTTGGTGACGGGCGCAGCTTGCCCCTGATGTAGTATATGGCCAAAAAATGAACAGACTATTGCTGGTTAAATGCACTTGGTGTCACAGCTTGACCAACCACACTACTGAGGGTTAAATGCACTTGGTGACGGGCGCAGCTTGCCCCTGATGTAGTATATGGCCAAAAAATAAACAGACTATTGCTGGTTAAATGCACTTGGTGTGACAGCTTCACCCTGATGTAGGCTTTAGCCAGAAAACAACCACACCATTGAGGGTTAAATGCACTTGGTGACAGGCGCAGCTTGCCCCTGATTTTGTATATGGCCAAAAAATGAACAGACTATTGCTGGTTAAATGCACTTGGTGTGACAGCTTCACCCTGATGTAGGCTTTAGCCAAAAAACAACCACACCATTGAGGGTTAAATGCACTTGGTGACAGGCGCAGCTTGCCCCTGATTTTGTATATGGCCAAAAAATGAACAGACTATTGCTGGTTAAATGCACTTGGTGTGACAGCTTCACCCTGATGTAGGCTTTAGCCAAAAAACAACCACACCATTGAGGGTTAAATGCACTTGGTGACAGGCGCAGCTTGCCCCTGATTTTGTATATGGCCAAAAAATGAACAGACTATTGCTGGTTAAATGCACTTGGTGTGACAGCTTCACCCTGATGTAGGCTTTAGCCAAAAAACAACCACACCATTGAGGGTTAAATGCACTTGGTCGCAGCTTGTGCTGGCGCACCACAAGACACAAAATGGCCGCCGATCACCCCAGAAAAATGTGACTGACAAACGGTCTGGGCAGCCTAAAAACAGTGAGCAATTGAGGATCAGCAGCTCAATGATCCACAGCTGCAGATCGATCAGTTAATCAAGTCCTTTGGAGGAGTTAATCTGCCTAATCTCGCCCTACTGTCGCAGCCGCAACCTCTCCCTACGCTAATCAGAGCAGAGTGACGGGCGGCGCTATGTGACTCCAGCTTAAATAGAGGCTGGGTCACATGGTGCTCTGGCCAATCACAGCCATGCCAATAGTAGGCATGGCTGTGATGGCCTCTTGGGGCAAGTAGTATGACGCTTGTTGATTGGCTGCTTTGCAGCCTTTCAAAAAGCGCCAAGAAAGCGTCACAAAAGCGCCAAGAAAGCGACGAACACCGAACCCGAACCCGGACTTTTACGAAAATGTCCGGGTTCGGGTCCGTGTCACGGACACCCCAAAATTCGGTACGAACCCGAACTATACAGTTCGAGTTCGCTCATCCCTAGTTAATATAGATGTTAAAGATGTGAATATATAAACATATAAACAATGCACACATTAAGTTCCTAGGCCGCACTGTCTATATTAAAGATATATAGCCATGTTAGTTGATCATATTCCTACTCCACGGAGGGGTGGGGATAGACATGCTCTTCTCAAAAAATGTGAGATGCGATGGATTGCTAAACTCAATACAGTAAGACCACAGGGATTAAATGTGGACTATAGGCCCTGGTCATTGTCCTAGGTGATTGCACCCATGATTCTGCTTGTCTGCTCTTGAATGGAATAATATGTGGTTGTGCCCCCTGCTCATTGAACAGGGAGATCTTATGTTTTACATATTGTTTTTATTACCCTCAGGACTATGGTGAACACTATGCGCATTTACAGTAGGGACGAACGATGGAAGGTCTACTCATTGGACTATCATGGGACTCATGTATACAGATTTTTTTATTTTCCCTGTTTTCAAGAACAAATTTTGTTTACAAACACTTATAGAGTTGTGCTCTGAGCACAGCAAGACACGTGAACATGCTTTGCACGTGGCACGACTTATGATTTGATCTAATATATAAACAGGTTATCCTTACAAATTGATCGATTATTTCCTTGGCTGCTTTGTCCAGTTATGCGTTCCTTTGGATCTATATAAATGCATATGGGTATATGTGAAGGAGCTATGTGACTTGGGGTTATCTGATCGATACATCCACAAGTTTAGATTCACATATGGATTGACCTTTTGAGTGACTGATCTCGGGGAGAGAAGTGACAATTTTTACGGATATAGATAGTGGATATAGATAGTGTACCCCGTAATCTAGAGGATGATCCCGATCTGTCATGTTGGAATTCCAGGAATGGTATCCAACAAACAGGGGGGTAACTCAGCTTGTGACTGTATGATGACAACATTAGTCACATGTACTGAACTCCTCGATTAGACTAGGGGACCACTGAATAATTACTATACTGAATTTAAGATTGCATTGGAGAAGCGGGAAATTCTCGCTTATCACATAAAGCCTCTCCGCATATAATAATGGTACTTCCAGTTATATAGGGTCACGTATTTCTCCCTGAGAGATCATTAGCTCATATATGTTTCTTTCCGGGTGAGTCGACACAATGTGGAGTGCGATTAGTCTCTGCCAAGTCGCATTGCTGGTATATTTTTTCTTATGCCTGTATTCTTGATCCCCCCCAAAAAAATCTTTTTTGGGATGGCTATATATCTTTAATATAGACAGTGCGGCCTAGGAACTTAATGTGTGCATTGTTTATATGTTTATATATTCACATCTTTAACATCTATATTAACATATGAACAGAGTTACACATATGCCTGTATCATTATCGAACACTTGGAGTTCCTGGTTGTCTATTCCGATCATGTGATATACTCTAACACATGACCGGGGGAGTGTCTACATTCCTGAAGGTCCTTAGACATGCGCAGTGTAATGCATGTCTGAGATGAGAGATCAGGTGATTAGAAGTCCCAGGAAGGTCCTCCAGACATGCGCAATGGTATGCCTGAGACGCCGGCATCCACGAGTACTGACCCCTCCGTACGTCTCTACAATGTTGTTCATCATTCTATTGAAGGTACACCTGCACATTTTAGTTATTTATATGATCGACACCTGAATCAATTATGATCGTTATTAAAGTATTGTCTTTGTATATTGTATATTAGATAGGTTAGGGGTACTATGTACACTGTATCACTGCACATAAATCTGTGATAGGATTTGATTGTATTAACATACTATTGACACTGCTTGTATTATGATTTTTTATATATATTACTAGTAATGAATGTAATTTAACTATGGATTGTTCAATTATGAGATTGTGCTTAAATAGGCATAGAGCACTGCCCACTATGTCACTGCTTGAGGAAAATCCCATTGAGAGGATTGAAACGTCGCATGCTTGGTGAATAAAGTTTTTTTAATTTTCTTTACTACGTGGATGTGCTGCGGAATTCTTTTATTTTATATCGTTGGAGGTGGATCGTCTACTCAGCCGCTGGCACTCCGAGTATACTACACAGACAGTGGTGCTGCCCACATTCCTTTATATATATATATATATATATATATATATATATATATATATATTAGTAATAATTACACATTTATTTTGTGCCATACATTTTTTATAATTATAAAAATATATATAAAATAAATACATTTAATCTCTATTTCTGAAATGTTTCTGCCAGGATTCAAACTCCCAACCTTGTATGTTAAAGGAAAGGACCTTACCCACTCAGCAATAAAGCTGAATGCTAAACTGTGTCAGAAAAACCTCATAGAAGTTTCTGATGTAGTGAGTAATGCTCACCCTCTCATATGCCCATGCTAAACTTAAACCCCATGGTGATTTGACTGTTTGTGGCATCTGAGCGCTGTTTGGATATATTGAGCGCTCAGATCCAAGCCATCTGGGGATATGATAAATGTCTATGTTTACTATAATGGTTTGGACATTGCATATTTGAATAGTGACTTCTGTCCTCTTGTCTCCACGTGTGTATTGGCGATTTCCCTTTGTCCTAGGAGATAATTGAATTACTCCTCGGTTGTCTCCAGGACAGAAGACATTGTGTAAGCTGTGTATTCCCCTGCCTGTGATGATTACATTAACCCATTGTGTAAGGTAATTGTATGACAGGCAGAGGGGAGGATTTTGTGTGGGAGTGTCTGAGTGTATTGTACGTGGTTATTGGTTGTCTTACAAAACCCTGTGGGTGGTACTAATGTGTAACAATGTTATATAAGAACAATAAACACACAGCTCTGGATGTCCACTTCTTTACCCTCAACACAGAGCCTTGTCTCATTCTTGGGGGGATTCACTGTATGCTGTTAGAGACTGATTGCTAGAATTGTAAGCCGCTTGGGTGCGTTTCCTATTCTTCTGCTAGAAGCTATTCGTGAGGTTCCGTTCTGGAGTTTGGAGCATTCCCTTGTATGCCGTAACAAACCCATTCTTTGCTTCCTGTCTCCTCTTCTCACTATCCTGCTTGTCCTCCATTTCTCTACTGTTGGCACCTCTGGTGATCTGTCATTTGCATATGTTGTTTTTTGTTTCTTAAAGAGCTCTAATATTTCTGCTCCAGCCTATGCCGAACTTCCACAGACTTTGTAAGCCCCCTTCCTTTATGTGCCTAATCAAGGAAGTTTCATTACTTACAGTGGTCTACTAAGATGGTCTTTGATTTTCTCTATATTCCTGAACTGATGTTTTTATTTGTCCAAGTCAATTTGCCTGCTGTTTGCCCTGGCCATAGTAAGAAAAACCTAACTCTCTTCCTATGACCATTGTTCTGACCACACAGTGTGCTCAGTAAATGATAGGTACAGAAGTTTGACTTTTACTGTAAATTCTTTTAAACTTTGATAATGAATGAGGAGTACAGAAGAAAAGTGTAGGGTAAAGAGGTTGTGCATTATAGTCTAAGTGGGTCATTTATCAAACTGTCTGGTTTTGGTCTAAAAATGTCACAGTTGCCATGACTTGTGATGTTTTGTGACATTTCTGAAACACTTTGGAGATGCTACTTTTCAATGTGGTTTACAGTTGCATCTTACATTTTTTTGAATATTATTGAAAATATAATTTATTTCAGTAATTCAATTCAAAAAGTGAAGTTCATATATTTTATAGATTTATTACACACAGAGTGATCTATTTCAAGAGTTTATTTCTTTTAATGTTGATGATTATGGCTGATGGCTAATGAAAACCCAAAGTCATTATTACCGTATTTTTCGCCCTATAAGACGCACCGGCCCATAAGACTGTTTATCACAGCCACACATTTGCTATCCTGTGTAGGATGTTCATTGTGTTACTTGTGGTCTGCTGCAGGCATCCTTCATTGTATGCATTTTTGCTGGGGATTGCCACTAGCAGCGGACCACAAGTGCAGGATCTGCCCCCCCCCCCCCCGGTATAGATGCACCACTGCATATGGGGTTGAGCACTTCCTGCTTTTTAATACCAACCAATTTGTATTTTGGCCCATAAGACGCACCGAGGCTTTTGAGGAGGAAAATAAGAAAAAAGAATTGAACCTAATGGTGTGCTTTTGGTGGGTTTGAAACTAATGGTGGTCTGTGGATGACACTATTATGGGGGATCTGTGTAAGACACTGTTATGGGATAAATCTGTGGATGGCACTGTTAAGGGGGCATCTGTGGATGACATGACACTGCTATAGGGGAATCTGTGGATGACACATATATAGCATCTTATGCTATGTGTCATCTACAGATCCCCCCCCCCCCCCATGTAGTGAATGACTCCCAAAATAGGGGCTGGGGGCTGGCATCTGGTTCTGTAATGGCAGCGGGGCCCGGTGCAGTCACTGTATTCTATTTTATCGGGCCCCACTCACTGTAGTAATCATATCTAACATGTAGGCAAGTATAGAAATGGTCTGAAATCCAGCATGTAGCACTTACTAAACTCCTGTAGCAGGCAGGAGGCCAGACGGCAGCGTAACTCACTATGTCACGTGCCTGCTCCTCCCACTTTATGAATGAAGCAGGCTGCACAGGCGCATGACCTAGTGAGTTACGCTGCCGCCGCCCGGCCTCCTGCCTGCTACGGGAGTTTAGTAAGTGCTACATGCTGTATTTCAGACGATTTCTATACTTTGACATTGCCTACACATTAGATATGATTACTATAGATAGCGGGGCCCGGTGTAATAGATTACAGTGACTGCACCGGGCCCCACTGCCATTACAGCACCAGATGCCGGCCCCCAGCCCCTCCTCCCTCCCCGCTGATACACCACCAACCGCCCTGTGCAGCATTGTGGTGGTGTATCAGTGTAAATGGCAGCATTTGCCCCATAAGACGCACTGGCAAGTGTGTCTTATAGAGCGAAAAATACGGTATATAAGACCATTTAAAAAAATATGTTTTTAATACAGAAATGTTAGCCTACTATAAAGTATGTACAAAATATGAACTCAATACCAAGTTGAGGCTACTGTTGCATGAAGTACTGCATCAATATAGCATGACATAGAGACCATAAGCCTGTGGCACTGCTAAGGTGCTTTGACAGTGGCCTTCAGCTCATCTGCATTGTTGGGTCTGGTGTTTCTAATCTTTCTTTTGACAATAACCCGTAGATTCTGTATGGGCTTTAGGTCAGGTGAATTTACTGGCCAATCAAGCATGGTAATACCGTGATTATTAAGTCATGTATTGGTACTTTTGGCAGTGTGGGCAGGTGCAAATTATTGCTGGAAAATTAAATCAGCATCTCCATTAAGCTTGTCAGCAGAGGGAAGTATGAATTGCTCTAAAATTTCCTGGTAGACAGCTGCGCTGACTTTGGGCTTGATATGACACAGTGGGCTAACACGGAAGATGCAAAATTACTTTCATCTGAAAACAGGACTTTGGATCACTGAGCAACAGTCCAGGCTTCTTTCTCTTTAGCCCAGGTATGATGCTTCTGATGATGTATTTGGGTCATGAGTGGCTTGGGACAAGGAATACAAAAGTTGTAGCCCATGTCCTCGATACATCTGTTTGTTGCAGCTCTTGAAGCACTGACTCCAGCAGCAGTCGTCTCCTTGCGATTCTCCCCCAAATTCTTAAATGGCCTTTTCTTCACATGGCCTGTTACTTGTGCACCTTTTTCTACTAAACTTTTTCCTTTCACTTAACTTTCTATTAATAGACAACTGTTACGGACTCAGCAGTCTTCCCCATGATTGTGTAGCATACTGAACCAGACTGAGGAACCACCTACATGCTTAGGAAACCTTTGCATGTGTTTTATGTTTATTAGCTGATTAGAGTGTGACATCTTGACTGTACAATATTGAACCTTTTCACAATATTCAAATTTTTTTAGATACTAACTTTTGGGTTTTCATTAGCTGTAAGCTATAAACATCAACATTTAAAATAAATAAGCACTTGAAATACAACACTCTGTATGCAGTGAATCTGTATAATATATGAATTTTACTTTTTGACTTGAATTGCTGAAATAAATTAACTTTTCCATGATATTCTAATTTATTGACATGCACCTGTATGACTTTAAGGCAACAAAGTGGAGGTTCAAATGCCTGCTTCAGCGCACCAAAAACTCAGCAGAGATGGTCTAGAGAGTTCAAAAATTTTCTTTTATTTATATTTTTAAATAATTTGCACATGGAAAGATAAAACAATGTGTTTTAGGGAATCTTAAGTTCCCCTCATCAGATTAGAGATATTATTTATGGTACATGGGGTGCACTCATGAGTTTATAAACAGAAAAAAAACTCATCTGTGGGCTGTCCCAGTCATGTGGGACCTCCCACTGGTGCTGTGTTGTAACATAAAACATTTTACATCTGCATGATTAAACATTATAATTAAAAACATTTTCATTATGTCCATGATGTCTGTAGTAGTTATTTTCATAAAATACATTATAATCATTTTATTTCGGATGAATATGGAATAAAAGGATGCAATACTAGAGGGGTATGGATGAATTAAATATAAAGGGACGGGGGAATAAAAATAATTATAAAAATATGTGTATGAATAAGAATATACAATGAGTGTGTATACAAAAATATCAGTAGACTTATCACGTTCAACCTCTAATTGCATTGCATTGCAATTAAAAAGTGTGCCTGAATTTTTTTTGAATTTTTTATTTATTTAATCATTTATTTGCATATATGCTTATATATTAATATATAATTAAGTCTATTTGAGAGGAATACGCTACTAATCACCTATTTATTCGTATCTAAATGCACTTATACACACATATGCTCTATATTAGAGATGAGCGAATCAAAGTTGATGAAGTGGAATTCAATCTGAATTTCAGGAAAAATTCGATTTGCACCGAATCCGAATTTCTTCACGCTTTGTGGTAACGAATCACATTTTTTCCTAAAATGGCTGCTGCACGTGATAGGACATGGAGCAAAGAACTCTGGGAATGAGGGATCACCCACAATGTCATTCATGTAGCCAATCAGCAGCCAGCCAGTCCTGTGATGTCACAGTCCTATAAATAGCCTCAGCCATCTTGGATTTAGCCATTTTCCAGGGAGAGACGTCAATAGGCCCTAGAGAAAGGGCTAGGAAAAACTTGAAAACTTGTATTTGCTGAATAGAAGTTCAGGGAAAGCATTAGAAGTATAGGGAAAGGATAGGGAGGAATTATTCCACAGTATTGAAGCAGAACAGGGTCTGGCTAATAGGAACAATCCTATTACATCTTGCTGCACTGGCTGGGGATCCAAATTTTCTTATACTGCTGCTTTCAGGTTTGCAATAGATGATACCTCTGTAATTCCAGCAAACCGTTCTTTTTATTGAAGTGCAACTGCTCTGTGATACAGCCATTAACAGGGTTTATTACTTGGAAATATTTATATGTCTTATTAGCTCTTGTGCGGTGCAGATATATGTTCTAAAGCATTTTTTGGCATGTATAAGTGGGCAAAAAATGGCTTATTAGCCATTGTGTGATGAAGTGAGAAAATTACGGCGCATTTTGGGGTGTTTTAGTGACAAAAAAAGTATTATTTGCCGTTCAGCAGTGCAGTTATATGTTCTAGGTGTATTAGTGGCAAAACAGTATTTTTTTCCATTTTGTGGTGAAGTAAGAAAAGTACAGCCCTTTTTGGTGTGTATTAGCGACAAAAAAAGCATTATTTGCCATTCAGTGGTGCAGTTATATGTTCTAAAAGTCTTTTTTGGCTTGTATTAGTGGGGAAAGGGGCTTATTAGCTGTTGTGTGGTGGAGTGAAAAAATGACAGCCCTTTTTGGCGTGTATTAGTGGCAAAAAAATGTATTGTTTGCCATTCAGCGGTGCAGTTATATGTTCTAAAGACTTTTTTGTTGTGTATTAGTGGCAAAAAAGTATTATTTACAGTTGTTTGCTAAAGTAAGAGCCTTTTTTAGCGGTGTATTAATTTCCTTTTTATTTATTTATTTGATCTAACAGTATGTCAGATAGAGAAGTGACAGGCCCTGTATGGGGGGGGGGGGGCAGAGGCCTAAATGTTTCTGACACAGATTGCAGCAGAGTAAGGGGGGTTGGCAGCAGGGGTCTCTTCTAGAGGCCTGAGCTCCTAGTGTCAGCTAGCGGTCGTGTCTTGACCAGCAATCCAGCAGTTCTTGAATGGTTGACCCTGTCATCCACTTCGTCCCAAGTGAGATCAGACACCCCCAACCAAGAGTCGGTGGATTCGTTAGACACAACCTTTATTTGGCATGGCCCGGGAGCAAACCCTGTGCCTTCACCTGTCCTCAACCTGCCTCTGTCCTTTTCTGTGCCCTCAGCCAGAGAAGTATTGTATTCTGTGGGCTCAGCTCCACTATACAGCGAGGACAAGCTACTAGAGGACAGTCAGCAGCTACTGCCCAGCCAAGATCTGGAGGAGACATCTGCCGCTTCCTTCAGTAGGCGGGCAAGTAGTGATGAGGAGAGTGGCGTGGGAGCTGGTGTTGCGAGAGGTCAGGCTCCTGGCTTAGAGACCGTTGAGGAGGACATCAGTGACGTGCAAACAGTACTCGATAATGATGTAGCCGATCGCAATTGGGAGCCGAGTGTCGAAGGGGCTTCATCATTATAAGGAGAAGAGGGTGGCAGCTTGTGCGTGAGGCAGTGGCGTAGTCAGCAAGTCGGTAGCATGGCTAGTAGTCAGCAGGGTGGCAGCAGTGGGAGGTCAGGAGCCAAATGTGCCCGGGGTAGACCACCCACTTCGCAGGAGCCTACCTGCCCGTAAAGTAGTGGTGCAGAGGTTCACGGAAGCAGTGGCGGTAGCAGTCAGTCAGTGAAGAGTGTTGGGGGTAAGATAACCTACTCGGCGGTGTGGCAGTTTTTTTGATAAGCTGCCGGAGGAGGTGAACATGGCCATTTGCCAAATCTGTGGGCAGAAGGTGAAGCGTAGCCAGGGTGCCAATGTTGGCACCACTGCTCTTCGTCAACATATGCAGAGTCACCATAAAGTGGCCTGGGATCACCGTGGCTCCAATGTGGTGGTCCAGCCTGCTGCTGCAGCAACTGCTGCATCACCCAGTGGCACACACACAATTTCAAGCAGTCAAGGTTCCACCACCTCAGCCGAAGGGAGCTGTCTGTCCTTCCCATCATCTACCGGTCCTGCTGCACCGTACAGAGAATTGTTGGATTTTGCAGAGCCGAGGTGGACAATGCAAAGCTGTCATTTCTTTGCCAAAAAGGCAGTACCAGCCCTGCACAAATATGTAGAACAGGAGGTGGGCCAGTCCTTGATCCTGTTGGTGTCTGCCAAAGTGCAAGGCAGCGCCAACGTGTGGAGCTGTAACTACGGTCAAGGACAATATATGTCCTTTACGGGCCACTGGGTAAATGTGGTTCCTGCCCAGCAAAACCAGCAACTTGGCCAGGTGATGACGCTTTAGCCTCCACATACTCATGCCTTTGGTCCTGCGACAATGTCCGCCTCTGCCTCCTCATCCTCCACCGTGTCCTCTGCCTCCACTGCAGGGACAATTCACAGTGCTCCTCCAGTATACCACATGTGCAGGGCACGGCGGTGTCACGCTGTTCTACACCTCGTTTGCCTGGGTGAATGGAGTCACACAGGGTAGGAACAGCTCAGTGTCCTTCATCAAGAAATCGAATCCTGGCTTTCTCCGCTACAACTCAAAATTGGAACCATGGTGACTAACAGCAGGAACAACATGGAGTCGGTGCTTCGTCAAGGAGGGCAGAACCATGCACCCTGCATGGCGCATGTGTTCAATCTGGTTGTCAAGCGGTTCCTAAAGTCTTCCACCCATCTGCAAGACATCCTAAAAATGGCCAGGAAACTTTGCATGCACTTGCAGCCACTCGTACAATGCCAAGAACACCCTCCTTGACCTGCAGCAGCAGAACGGGGTCCCTCAAAATAGGCTGATATGCGACGTTTCCACAGGTTGGAATTCCACCCTCCATATGTTGGACCGACTATGCAAACAGAGAAAGCCCATAAACTTCTGATTTTTGATCCAAGCAGACAGGAGTACTCCCCTGTGTAACTTTGTGACACCTGCTGTTTGCTCGGGGCCTTTGAGAATGCCATGTTATTTGTCAGTTGCCAGGACTATGTGATGAACAACGTCATTCCACTGCTTCATATCCTGGAACAGATGCTGGTAAATATGTCTGGTTAGGGGACTAGAGACATGGTGCCTACATCTCACCTCTTAATGGGGTGATCTGGAGGAGGAGGAGAAGGAGGAAGGGGGACATTGGAGCACAAGCAATGTGTGGCTAAATGTGTGGTTTTTCTACACAGGTGACAGGAGAGGAGGAGCAGGAGCAGCCAGAAGAGCAAGAGGGAGATGAGGAAGACAAGGCAGATGACCCAGGCACACCAAGGCAGTATGCAGTGGAGATGGAGGCAGGGAGTCCCTCTGAGTCACTTGCGCAAATGGCCCGCTGCATGATCACTTGCTTGGGTAGTGACAGCCAAATTGTCACCATTTGGCAGAAAGATGACTTTTGGCTCTCCACCTTGTTGGAACCTCGCTACTTGTCCAAAATGGGGGTCTTTTTTACACCCGCTAAGATGGAGGACAAACTGAACTACTATAGAGACATCCTATGTAGTCAGTTGGCCGCTGCTTATCTGCGCTATCATCCATCCTCTCGCAGGTCTGACCCTGGGGGCCCTCTGCACTCTCGTTCCACTGCCATGGCTGCTGTGGCATTGTGTGTGTAGGGGGGGGGGGCGGGTAGGAGCAGTACAAGCTCCATCAGCAGCAGCTTGAGTGTAGAGTCGCTAATGAGCAGCTTTCTTCACCTGCCTAGTGAAGAAACTACTCACCAGCAGCAGCAGCTAGACCTGGAGCAGAACCTGAACCAGCAGGTGGTGGACAGCACCCTGCCACCCCACATTGAAGATCCGCTGGACTACTGGGCACCCAAACTGGATTTGTGACCGCAACTGGCCAAGTTTGCCCTGGAAAAGCTGTCCTGCTCTGTCAGTAGTGTGGCATCAGAGCAGGTGTATAGTGTGGCAGGGGCCATAGTTACCCCAAGAAGCACTCGCCTGTCTGCCCAAAATTTGGGGAGACTGACCTTTTGTCAAGATGAATCAGGCGTGGATCAGCCAGGATTTTCATCCACCAATGCCTAATGTATCATATTAGATCATCCATGCTTCCTCACCCAAACCTTGACAAAAGAGACAGGTTTCTTCTGGATACCTGCCTCAGCTACTATTCTGATGCTGCCACCCACCTGATGCCACACATCTGATGCCAAATGCTCCTTCTTACACCCAACATCATCAGTGGGTACTGTCGCCCACCTCCCCAATCCATCACCGGGTTATTCTGTGGTCTCCTGATGCTGCTAACACCTCACCGCTCATGTCTCCTTATGCTGCCACCTCCACACTCTGTCATTGTGCCACTCTGCGTCCGCCTTATGCTGCTGCCACCTCCACACTATGTTAACTTGCCACTCTGTGGTCTCCTCATGCTGCTGCTAAATCAAGATTATGTCACTGGGTCACTCTTTGGCCTCCTCATGCTGCTGCTGCCACCTCCACATTATGTCACCTTGACACTCTGTGGCCTCCTCATGCTGCTGCTGCTTCCACCTCCACACTATGTCACCTTGCCAATCTGTGGCATCCTCATGATGCTGCTAAATCAACATTATGTCACTGGGCCACTCTGTGGCTTCATCATGCTGCTGTCACCTTAACACTAGTGATGAGCGGCAGGGGCTATATTCAAATTTGCGATAATTCATGAATATTTGGGTAAATACTCGCCATATATTCACGAATGCGCGATTATTTTCCTGATTGCGAAAAATCGGTAATGTAATATTCACGTAATGCGCGTGAAATACAGTCGTAGGTCACTTTTAAAACATTTTCCAAGCTGCTAGAAGTTTCCTGAGACTGGAGAAAATGGTTGGCATGGCGGAACATTAAAAATGGCTTTATATGCAGTTAGAGTGCTCCAAAACATTAACGATTGTGCTAATCGGCACTAATGATGCAAATATTTTGGCTAGTGTTGAGCGGCATGCTCGACTGAACTGCTGTTCGGCTCGAGAATCGCTATGCTCGGCCAAATACTGCAGGTGCTTGATTAAAATTTAATACAATGAAAGTCAATGGGTGTCCCGAGCATCACACCAGGCACCCCCTGTTCTGAAGAAGAGAAGGTGTTTGGTTCGCAAAAAAAGGTTAGAAAGGGTTGCTGGATGCGTCTTGGACTCCTATTATCTACGACATACAATAGACACCCACACAAAGGCTATATGCCAAAAGCCAGGTATATGCAAGCCATCAATCTATCCATGAGACAGATGACAGGCTGAGTCAGCATACCTTACAATGGCATCCTTGTACACTATGAGACATTCCAAACCAGCTCTTATCTGACTGAGAGCCAGTAAGCCTCAAAGTTACTTCAGATCTGTTGGATGGCTTGGGTGGACCTGCACACCTAGATCAATATCATTAGGGAGACAGAAAGGTTTTCTGATTGTCCTAACATATTAAATCACTGCCTGAAAGAATGTCAAATGATTAACTATTTAAAAGGTAATACTTTATTGTCTTACGCCTATAAAACAATGTGAAAAAAAGGGGGAAAGGAGTGACTCACATAAATCAAAATAAACTTAACCCTTTCAGAGCCAAGGAGGTATATAACTGGTGTCGGGTACATAGCTGGGGGTCCCAAATTGTGACACCCTCCTGATTTGTAGTACCACAACCCTGGGTATTCTGTGAAAAGAACCCGCGTGGTACCTGGGAGGTGTATATCTACCCGAAATGTACAGCTAGTTGCACACCCCGATAACAACCTCCTAAACCATTAGTGAAGGTGCTGAGGGTTTAAGTGTTAGAATCTGATTGATGTCATCAAACATCAAAGGTAGTGATGAGATGTATCAGTCAATACACTCATTCTAGGATAGGGGCAATTAATGCGAGTACAACACGGCCACGTCCACATACAGGTGATGTATAAATTCAACCTTGTAGCAACCCTGATCCATCACCCACTCCTCCTATCCTATAGTATCCTATGCCTACTTCAGCGCAGATGATGGCTGAACACCCTATGCCTAGCATCCCTGTAATTAACTGTATGCAGAAGATTCACTCCTACTACGCTCAAGAGGGCACATGAAGGACACAGACATACAAACATAGAGCACTGCCTGTGAGATCGTGAAAACTCAGAATTTTTTTAGAATATTCGTCATTTTTTTCCATCTGAAGTCATTATTCCTCCCTGCTTAAGTTGCTTGTGGGCCAATGGCTCATTGGCCCACAAGCAATAAGCAGGGAGGAATCATGTGTTCAGATGGGAAAAAATGATGAATATTTGCTATAACGAATATACGGATGCAGTAGAGTTAACACTCATGATTTATGAGACATGTTATCTAAACTAAATGCATTAAGCAAACACCTTCAATTGCTTTTCAATGGCTTTTGTCTCAAGATAACGCTATGAGTTAAGAAATCCTCATGCTGCTGCTAACTCAACACTATGTTATTGGGCCACTCTTTGGACCTTTGTGAGCTGTTCTCCCACCCTCCCCACTTCATGACTGGGCCACTATTTTGCCTTTTTGGGCTTGTTGACATCATTATTTATTTGACCCTTTTTCTCATCTGTCAGAAGGAGGGAAAAATGAGACGCACAACAGATCCTGTCTGTGTAGCAGCTGTAAGGCCTGTATGGTCACATCAGAATTGGCTTATGATTTAGTAGCCAAAAGCAGGAATGGGTACAAAACACAGAAGACATGCAAATATTCCATTCACGTGTCATCTCTGTTTTGGATCCACTCCTGTTAGTTTTTTTGGGCTTTAGCAATACTGATGGATTACAGACCAAATGTTGACTGAGTGAAGAAGGATGCTCAACAGACAGGATCCGTTTTTTGGGGGGTTATTGTTGTGACGGATCAGAGGAAGGGAAAAATAATCAGCAACGTCAACACAAACTTACTGCTGACACCCTCTCCATTCTGTTAGGGGGGCTCTACTTGTATAAGTGTTTAATAGAACAGGTTCTATAGACATCTATGTGGAATCAGCTGACAAAAGTGTAAAAAGAGTGCGCTGTTTTGGCCCCGAAACTGCCCAAATAAGTGAAGTGTGCAGTGATTCTAAGAGCAATGCCTGTCATGTGCGTGTCATACTGACTCACAGTATTGTTTCAGTACCACAGCAGACTCCCTATGCGTGTTTCTGCAAGGCACAGAGTTCTACACCACTATACAGGCTCTCTGCAGCCACACCTGTTTTTAACGCGATTCACCGTAAACAAATTCAGACCGAATTGAATCTTTTGGGAAAATTTGGCAAACTAGCCAAATCAAATTTTGGAGAAATTCGCTCATCTCTACTCTATATATTTAACAAATTTTTGATCCTACTGATCATTCTTATGGAATCCATCTATTGTTCAAAGGGTCCCCCTCAACAGATATTTCACACAGATCATCAGTCCTCCATCCTATATATCTCTAACCTTGGTCGGGCCCCCACATATACTTTAGGACACACTTTTTAATTGCAATGCAATGCAATTAGAGGTTTAACAAGATGAGTCTACTGATATGTTTGTATGCACACTTATATTCTTATTCATACACATATTTTTATAATTATTTTTATCTCTGTGTGTAATATGCATGTGTAGGTGTATATTTGTATTTATTATATTATGTATATATGTATATGTGTGTTTAGATGTCTATATATATATATATATATATATATATATATATATATATAGTGGTAATGGGAACAGTGCTGGAAGGCATGTATATCCCACCCAAGTACCTTAGCTGGGTAAGACAATTTTGTTTATTAATTCTGGGCTGGATTTTATTTGGATTAGCAGATAGGACAGGAAGTGAGATCTGCATATCCACACCCTTTCAGGACGGGTCTTCCCTTCTACCTGAGGTGATCGCAGGTGAGGCCTGCTATAATCAGGCTGGAAAAATGCACCTCCCAGTATGTCAGTCTGGGGAAGAGTGTGATCCTGGAACAGAGGCCTACAGAGGCTCTGTGTGGTCTCAGCTAGCAGGGCTGAGGGGCCACGAGGCTATGTAGCAGAATCTCTTCCCAAGGTGTAACTGTGCATGGTGTAGTTACAGCCTGGAGGCTGCTAGACTGTTTGGCTGAAAAGCCAGTACTGATGTCACATGTGAACTGTGTTCTGTAGGTGAGTCAGGGATACCATTTATGTATTAGGTAGTGCCTAGATGGGCAGGTGTTTATTTTAATTATTTTTGTTTATGTTAATGTGCCACAATAAATCACAAGTTTGGACCTTAATCCTGGTGTCCGTGAAGAAGTATGTGGTTGCGACCCCCTGAAAGAAAAGCGATCCCTTGTAATATATATATCTCTTCAGTAAAAGTTTGGGTTCGGTGTTCAGCGCTTTCTTGGCGCTTTTTGAAAGGCTGCAGAGCAGCCAATCAACAAGCGGTTAACTGTCTGACCTTAGAAGCCATCACAGCCATGCCTACTAATGGCACGGCTGTGATTGGCCAGTGTAGCATGTGACCCAGCCTCTATATAAGCTAGAGTCGCGTAGTGCTGCACGTCACTCTGCTGTGCTTGGTGTAGGGAGAGGATGCTGCTGGTGATCTTTGCTCAAAATCTGAATCTAACTCAGTGGTCTACATACATTGTGTTTTGTGGGTGCAGGGCACAATTTTTTTATCCTGTCCTGAGCCCAGTGACCGAAAAAAAATAACTTTAATAATTCAGTTAGGTGGGCGGCGGCGGCGGCCATTTTATGCAATCTCAGTGCACTAGCACTGCATCTCAGATTTTGGGACATTGAAAAAAAATAATTGGCCAATTTACAACATCTGGTGCATTTGCAGGCTTAGTCAGTGTGCGATTTAAGCTAGAAATACAGCTATCATTTTCTGGGGTTTTAAAAACACACTTTTTTTTGCCAAAAAACACTATTTCCTGATCTGAAAGTGTTAAATTCAAGTTTAATATATACATCTTTCATATTCTGTTACCAAAAAAACACTTTTTTGGCAATATAAAACATCTGGATTAGTCAGTGTGCAATTTAAGCTAGAAATACAGCCATCATTTCTTGGGGTTTTGAAAACACACTTTTTTGCCCCAAAACACTATTTCCTGATCTGCAAGTGTTAAATTCAAGTTTAATATATACATCTTTCATATTCTGTTACCAAAAAAACACTTTTTGGGCAATATAAAACATCTGGATTAGTCAGTGTGCAATTTAAGCTAGAAATACAGCCATCATTTCTTGGGGTTTTGAAAACACACTTTTTTGCCCCAAAACACTATTTCCTGATCTGCAAGTGTTAAATTCAAGTTTAATATATACATCTTTCATATTCTGTTACCAAAAAAACACTTTTTGGCAATATAAAGCATCTGGATTAGTCAGTGTGCAATTTAAGCTACAAATACAGCCATCATTTCCTGGGGTTTTAAAAACACACTTTTTTTTGCCAAAAAACACTATTTCCTGATCGGCAAGTGTTAAATTCAAGTTTAATATATACATCTTTTATATTCTGTTACAAAAAAAACACTTTTTGGGCAATATAAAACATCTGGATTAGTCAGTGTGCAATTTAAGCTAGAAATACAGCCATCATTTTCTGTGGTTTTAAAAACACACTTTTTTGCCAAAAAACACTATTTTCAGGCCTTGCAGCATCAGCACGTGTGAAATTACAGGGTTATATACTGCTGTCAAATTCAGTTATTAAAAAAACACCCGTTTGGGCAAAAAAAAATTTGTTGGCAGCCTTTGCTGCAGATGTCATTGTGAGATACACCCTTTATACATTTGGGTTATATTCAGATATTTGAAATACCGCCATTTGGTGCACAAATCTTTAATTGAGACCTAATGTGGGCGAGGCCGTGTGAGATACACCCTGTATATACAGGGCTTATATTATTTCATTATCATTAATAAAACACCCTTTTTGGGGCAAAATACACAATATTTCAGGCCTTGCAGCATCTTGACGTTTGAAATTTCTGGGTTATATACAGCTGCCATATTCAGTTATTAAACAAACCCCCGTTTGGGCAAAAAAAGTTTATTTGGCAGCCTATGCTGCATATGTCATTGTGAGATACACCCTTTATACATTTGGGTTATATTCAGATATTTGAAATACAGCCATTTGGTGCACAAATCTTTAATTGAGGCCTGCTGTGGGTCATGCTGTGTGAGATACACCCTTTAAATACAGGGGTTTGATTCAGGTATTTGAAATACAGCTATTTTGGGCAAATAAATCTTTATTTGAGGCCTACTATGGGTCAGGCCGTGTGAGATACACCCTTTAAATACAGGGGTTTGAATTAGGTATTTAAATTACAGCCATTTTGGGCAAATACATCTTTAATTAAGGCCTACTGTTGGACAGGCCGTGTGAGATACACCCTTTAAATACAGGGGTTTGATTCGGGTATTTAAAATACAGCCATTTTGGGCAAATACATCTTTAATTGAGGCCTACTGTAGGTCAGGCCGTGTGAGATACACCCTTTACATACAGGGGATTGATTCAGGTATTTGAAATACAGCCATTTTGACCAAATAAATCTTTAATTGAGGCCTACTATGGGTCAGGCCATGTGAGATACACCCTTTAAATACAAGGATTTGAATTAGGTATTTAAATTACAGCCATTTTGGGCAAATAAATCTTTAATTAAGGCCTACTGTGGGTCAGGACGTGTGAGATACACCCTTTAAATACAGGGGTTAGATTAAGGTATTTGAAATAAAGCCATTTTGGGCAAATACATCTTTAATTGAGGCCTACTGTAGGTCAGGCCGCGTGAGATACACCCTTTAAATACATGAGTTTGATTCAGGTATTTGAAATACAGCCATTTTGGGCAAAGAAATCTTTAATTGAGGCCTACTGTGGGCCAGGCCGTGTGAGATACACCCTTTACATACAGGGGTTTGATTCAGGTATTCGAAATAGAGCCATTTTGGGCAAAAATATCTTTAATTGAGGCCTACTGTGGGTCAGGCCGTGTGAGATACACCCTTTAGATGCAGGGGTTTGATTCAGGTATTTGTAATACAGCCATCTTTAATTGAGGTCTAGTCTGGTTCAAGCCGTGTGAGATACACCCTTTACATACTGTCATTCTATTCTACTATTAATTAAACACCCATTTAGGGCAAGATCCTAAATTCGAGAAATATAAGAAGAGCGTCAATCAAGGGACGTGGCCCAGGTCGTGGTGCTGCTGGTGGGGCTCCTGTTGCAGGGAGAGGACGTGGTCGATCTGTACCAGCTACATGCACAAGTGAAAACCCTTCTTCAGGTGCGAGTAGGCGACAGAACCTGCAGCGGTATTTGGTCAGGCCTAATGCGGCTCTACGAATGGTGAGGCCTGAACAAGTACAGCCGATAGTAGATTGGGTTACTGACAGAGGATCCAGTTCCTTCACATTGTCTCCCACTCAGTCTCCTGCTGAAAGACCACAGTTGCAGCCGATGTCAATCAGTCTTTCACCTCACCCCCTTGCAAATCAGCCAAGCAGTCTGAGCCCCAAGTCATGCAGCAGTCTCTTCTGCTTTTTGATTACTCTGTTAGCAAGGTTTCCCAGGGCCATCCACCTAGCCCTGCCCCAGAAGTGGAAGAGATTGAGTGCACCGATGCCCAACCAATTATCTTTCAAGATGAGTACATGGGAGGACCATCGCAGCATGTCTCGGATGATGACGAAACACAGGTGCCAACTGCTGGGGCTTTCGAAAGTATGCAGACCGACAAGGAAGGCAGGGGTGAAGACTGGGTGGAATATGATGTGGAGGACGATGAGGTCCTCGACCCCACATGGAATCAAGGTCATACGAGTGACCTATGTAGTTTGGCGGATTAGGCGGTTGTCGCACAGAGCCACAAGCACAGCAGAAGAGGGAGCAGGGTGCAAAAGTGGAGTGTCACGGCTGAGGATGGGGGAAACCCTCAGCCGTGTGATGCCAGATGATGTTGTGGCTACTCGGCCATGAGAACAGGATAGGGAGCAGGTCACCTCCTACAGCATCCCTAACCTGACCCTAACTCCTAACCTGCATGGACCGACCTTTAAGGTAGGAGGACCCATGCACAGGAACCTCGGAGCCCTGACTTACCCTCCGCAGATCCCTGAGCTAGGAGCTGGGTAAGACGACCTACTCCTCCTAGGCACGGAGGAGCAGGAGTCTCAATGGCCAAGCTGTTGGGAAAAGGGGAACTCATACAGCCTTACGGGAATGACAGGCGAACTATTAGTTCCAACAACCTGTCACAGCCTTGCTTACTGGATCCCTGCGCAAACAGGAATCCAGAACCGTAAGCTGCACCAAACACATAGGAAGGTCCCAACAGAACATAACATACAACATCAACACACAGCAAGACAGAAACATACTGACAATATCTTTATGACCACAGGGGTGGCTCTCACTGGCAGGTAATATGCACAGGAGGCTGCTCCAGCCAAGCATGACTGAAGCAACCTACTGAGCCATGCCAAACACCAAGGCTATATAGGCCAAGAAGCCACACCCCACAGTCGGACACACCCAGTGACATCACACACACACTGGGAAGGAAGTTAACCCTTCCAGCACCACAGAAGGGAAACACACATAAAGGGGAAGTGACCAAACTAAGATCACCCTGTGGCTGTTGCCGCAGGCTACGACATGGGTGGCAGCCATCCTGGGAGACAGCCCGAAGGCCGGGACACTGCCACCACATGTACAACATACCAAACGTTGCTACGGGCAGCCACTGTGAGGGGAAAGTGTCAAAGTGCACACCAGACAACACAAAGTGCACACCAGACACACAAACGTGCATACACACACGCACACAACTCCAAGGGAACCGCACACATCACTGTTGTCCGCAGCAACCGCACTTGAGGCAAACAACATCATGCCTCAAGCTGCGGTTGAAACAACTACCCAAACCGCGGGCAACTGTATGCGGCTCCCAAGGAGTCACG
Source organism: Bufo gargarizans (assembly GCF_014858855.1). Classification (NCBI taxonomy): domain Eukaryota; kingdom Metazoa; phylum Chordata; class Amphibia; order Anura; family Bufonidae; genus Bufo; species Bufo gargarizans. The sequence continues at coordinate 629,284,556 of NC_058080.1, read as the reverse complement.
GCCATAACCGTGGCTGTGACACGGAGCAGCCGTCCTCTAGACAGTACGACTGCTACTGCCCACCGCAGTCGAGCACACCAAAGCCAGCTCCAAGGAGTTCCCTGGCATGGCAGTTCTTCAAACAATGTGCTGACGACAAGACACAAGTGGTTTGCACGCTTTACAATCAGAGCCTGAAGCAAGGAATAAACGTTCTCAACCTGAGCACAACCTGCATGACCAGGCATTTAATGCAAAGCACGAGCTGCAGTGGAGTAGACACCTTAAAAACCAAGAAAGCTCTCTGACTCCTCTTGCTTCCTCTTCTGCTGCAGTCTCAGCCTCTTCATCCACCTCTGGAGTGACAGTGCCAACTGCCACCCCGCAAACAGAAGATCTGCCAGCAACACCAACACCTGGGTCACCAAGCATCTCCGCAATGTCCCACGGAAGCTTTCAGCTCTCCATCTCCCAAATGCTAGAGAGGAAGAGGAAGTACACTCCTACCCACCTGCGATCTCTAGCCATGAATGCCAGCATTTCTAAATTACAGGCCTTTGAAATGCTGTCATTCCATCTGGTGGAGACGGATAGTTTTGTAAATACTTTATTTTTCAGAATTTTCTTTTTTGTCAAGCTTGATAAACATAATAATTACAATCTATTAATGTTCTCAAAGACATCACAAGTCTAAGAAAGCCAAAATAACAGAAGTTGCACATTATAAATGATGTACAAAAGTGCTTAAGGAGATAACTCAATAGGTTACAAATGTACATATAAACCGTCTCCAAACAGCAGCAGATATCTTATGGACAAATTCTTGGATGTTCTAGATATCGAACTTTATTCTTGCTTCATAAAATCAGAACCTCGAAAAGGAAATAAGGGTATATGGAAAAGTAAAAGTAAAGGTGGGGGGAGGGGGTAAACCAGCCAAGTCTTCCGTATCTCTTCCACTTTTCAGTTAGATCCAACTTAATGTCATATTTTTCACATTAAATCAGTACATTACAACCAGCTCATTCCTCCATGAAACTCTATCCCTTCGAATTTCACTATTTCCCAGAAATTTCCAAACTTTTAGGAAACTATCGTGACTTCTATTTATCCAGCTAGTCATTTCTTCAAAGTTGTAAATTTGATCCACCTTCGCTTTCCATTCTTGAAAGGTGGGGGGTTGTGTGTCTAACCAGTGTAGTGGTATGAGAGTTTTAGCTATTGCTATCAGATGAGTTATTAGGTTTTTCTTTGTAGGGGTGTAGAGGTTAGAGGGTTTTGAAAGAACTACCATCTCTAAAGAAATGTTAAAGTCTGGTAAAGTTATTTTCTTGACTGCCCTATTTACCTCCTCCCAAAACTTTGTGATCTGTGGGCAAGCCCACCATATGTGCGATAGAGAGCCCACTCCTTCACCACATCTCCAGCACCACTGGGAATCAGAAAGCCCTCTTTTGAATAAGAACTCTGGCGTTCTGTACCATCTAGAGAGAAGTTTAAAGTGGTTATCTTGTAGTTGTACACATTGTGAAAACCTGTGTGAGGTTGCTAGTATCTTTTTTATCTCCTGTTCTGAGAGCTCAATTTTAAGTTTTTTTTCCCATGCCAACAAGTACGGCGGTTTTGTAGCCTCACCTCGACCTCCCAGCACCAAGCAAATCTCAGAGATCTTTCTTTGTTTTACCTGAGTAGTTGTCAATAAGGCTTCTAGGTCAGTGAGGGATCTTTGGAACACAAATTTCCCTGCAGATCTCCTGCACACAGTGTTTATATGTGAATTGGCCAAGAAGAGTGTTGGAGATTCTCTGTTTCAGTAAACTTTTTCTTTAGGTAGTGATCTATATCTCCCATAAAATCTCCTACTCTAATCTTTGCAAAGGTGGACCATAGATCTGGGAACACCTTTATTCAGGATTTCCAGTAGGTCAGGGAGAAGATTCGATGGCATCAGAGGGGATGGAGAAGGGGCTAAAATCTCCCTCTCCGTGCTCCACGTCATATATACGCTCTTGAATAAGGGATCCATATCTTCTACTGGGTCTCTCTTTATTTTTGGGAGCCAAAGGTATTTTTGGAAAAACGGGCCGACACTATATTCACAAAGGTCTCTGACCTCTTTCTGTCTTAGTGGTTGCACTAGATCAAGCCATCTTTGTACCTGTATTGCTTTATAGTATGTAGCTACATCAGGTATTCCCAATCCACCACCCTCTCTGTTTTTTATCAAGACTTTATATGATATATGTGGCCTCCTCCCTGCCCAAAGAAAGTTGGAAAACAGACGCTTTATATCTGCAAAGAATCACGGTGTGATGTGTATGGGTACCATTTGCATAGTGTACAGGATCTTGGGCATTATATATGCTCTAATAATGTTTTTCCTGCCCATCCATGACAGAAATGGTATGTTATATTTTTGGAATAATTATTTGATGGAGTCTCTTAGTGGTGTATAGTTGTGTTTGAAAAGATCTCCCAGTTTCTGTGGGAATTTTTATTCCCAAGTATTTAATGGGTCCCTTGAACCAGCAGAATGGCGATACCCTTTTTAGTTGTGTTACTTCATCTTCCGGGAGTGTGATGTTTAGGATCTCCGATTTAGATGTGTTTACTTTGAAATCTGAAAGTTTGCCAAATTCCCCTAACCTCTTCTCTAAACGAATTAATCCCACCTTAGGATTTGTTACAAGAAAAAGGAGGTAATCTGCAAACGCTGTGCATTTTAGCTCTTTCTCTCTATATTTGATTCCTGCTATTTCTGGGTCTTGTCTGACCGCTTGTAGGAACGTCTCAGCTACTAGGATAAACAAGGACGGGGACAAAAGGCAGCCCTGTCTAGTGCCATTCGTAATTTCGAACGTTGGTGAGAGTGTGCCATTGACTCTCAACCTAGCGTTTGGCTGCTCATATAAAGTGAATATAGCATCAATAAAGGGCTCTTGAAGAGCAAATTTATTGAGGGTTGCTCCCATGTAACTCCAATTCACTCTATCAAATGCTTTTCAGCCTCGATTCCCAATAATACTAATGGCAGTTTTCTTGTTGGGCAATATGAATGGAATGAAACACTCGGTGGGAGTTGTCCCTACCCTCTCTCCCTTTTACGAACCCCGCCTGTTCAGGGCCTATCAGGTCTGGAAGAAGACCACCCAGTCTGGTAGCCATTATTTTCGCCCAAATTTTTGAGTCGAGGTTTAATAGTGAAATAGGTCTGTAACTGCCACATTGTTGTGGGTCCTTACCCTCTTTGTGTATCAGTGTTACAAAGGATTCTTGTGTTTGTCTTGTCAGCGATTCTCCCTGCATAAGGGAGTTGCAAACCTCTGTAAGTTTGGGGATGAGGAGATCTTCAAACTTTTTATAGTAGGCCAAGAGGAGTCCATCCGGACCTGGGCTTTTACCTGGGGGAAAGCTATTTAATATACCTCTGATCTCTTCTGGTAAGATCGGGTTTAGTAGATAAGATGCTCCCTCAGCTGAGACAGAGGGTAGGTTCAAAGAGACAAGGAATCTAGTGATGTTCTCCTTCCTAATGTTTTCGCTATCACTATTCTCGTTTTTATTAAGGTTATATAACTCCGCGTAAAACTCTTGAAAAGTTTTTACTATAGTAGGGGTATCTGAGTGAATGTTTCCCTTTGCATCTTTAATTTTGAGTATGTGTGTCATTTGTTTAGTTTTTTTAACAGCTTACCTGTGCAACGCCGGACGGGTGAGTCTACCTTACTAAAGATGGCAGCCCGCATGTATTCGCTGGCGAACACTGAGAACTGACCATCACGGCTGGAGACATAGAGCCTAAATCTCACGGCCACATGAGCCCTGTCGGGGCTGAACTGGAGGAGGAGGAGGAAGACATTGGAGCACAAGCAATGTGTAACAAAATGGGTGGTATTTACACATAGGTGACAGGAGAGGAAGAGCAGAAAGAGCAGGACCAGCCAGAGGAGCTACAGGGCGATGAGGAAGATGAGGCAGAGGACCCAGACACACCGTGGAAGTATGCAGTGGAGATGGAGGCAGGGAGTCCTTCCGAGTCACTTGCACAAATGGCCCGATTCATGCTCACTTGCTTACGTAGTGACAACCGAATTGTTACCATTCAGCAGAGGGATGACTTCTGGCTCTCCACCTTGTTGGACCCTCACTACAGGTCCAAAATGGGGGCCTTTTTTACACCCGCTGAGAGGGAGGACAAACTGTACTACTATAGAGACATCCTAAGTAGTCAGTTGGCTGCTGCTTAACTGCGCCATCGTCCATCCTCTTGCAGGTCTGACTGGGGGGGCCCTCTGCGCTTACGTTCCTGTGCCATTGCTTCTGTGGAAGGGTGTGGGGTTGGGGGTAGGATTAGTTCCAGCTCCATCAGCAGCAACTTGAGTCTAGAGTAACTGATAAGCAGCTTTCTTCTCCCTCCTAGTGAAGAAACCACTCACCAGCAGCAGCAGCAGATAGACCTGGAACAGGACCTGAACCAGCAGGTGGTGGCATATTTGGACAGCACCCTGCCACCCCACATTGAAGATCCTCTGGACTACTGGGCAGCCAAACTAGATTTGTGGCCGCAACTGGCGGAGTTTGCCCTGAAAAGCTTTCCTGCCCATACAGTAGTGTTACATCAGAGTGGGTGTTTAGTGTGGTGGGGGCCATAGTTACACCAAGAAGAACTCGCCTATCCACTCAAAATGTGGAGAAACTGACCCAAAATGAATCAGGCGTGGATCATCCAGGTTTTTCACCCACCATTGCCTGATGCATCAGATTAGATCATCCATGCTGCCTCACCCAAACCTTGACAAAAGAGACAGGCTTTTTCTGGCTACATGCCTCAGCTACTATTCTGATGCTGCCACCCACCTGATGCCACACATCTGATTCCAAGTGCTCCTTCTTACACCCACGATTGTCAGCGATTACTGTTAGTGCCACCCACTTCCCCAGTCTGTCACTGGGTCACTCTGTAGTCTCCTCATGCTGCTGCCAACTTCACACTATGTCACCTTGCCACTCTGTGTTCTCCTGATGCTACCGCCACCTCCGCCACTCTGTGGCCCCCTCATGCTACAAACCGGATTCCAAAAAAGTTGGGACACTATACAAATCGTGAATAAAAACTGAATGCAATGATGTGGAGGTGCCAACTTCTAATATTTTATTCAGAATAGAACATAAATCACGGAACAAAAGTTTAAACTGAGAAAATGGACCATTTTAAGGGAAAAATATGTTGAATCAGAATTTCATGGTGTCAACAAATCCCCAAAAAGTTGGGACAAGGCCATTTTCACCACTGTGTGGCATCTCCCCTTCTTCTTACAACACTCAACAGATGTCTGGGGACCAAGGAGACCAGTTTCTCAAGTTTAGAAGTAGGAATGCTCTCCCATTCTTGTCTAATTCAGGCCTCTAACTGTTCAATCGTCTTGGGCCTTCTTTGTTGCACCTTCCTCTTTATGATGCACCAAATGTTCTCTATAGGTGAAAGATCTGGACTGCAGACTGGCCATTTCAGTACCTGGATCCTTCTCCTACGCAGCCATGATGTTGTGATTGATGCAGAATGTGGTCTGGCATTATCTTGTTGAAAAATGCAGGGTCTTCCCTGAAAGAGATGACGTCTGGATGGGAACATATGTTGTTCTAGAACCTGAATATATTTTTCTGCATTGATGGTGCCTTTCCAGACATGCAAGCTGCCCATGCCACACGCACTCATGCAACCCCATACCATCAGAGATGCAGGCTTCTGAACTGAGCGTTGATAACAACTTGGGTTGTCCTTGTCCTCTTTGGTCCGGATGACATGGTGTCCCAGATTTCCAAAAAGAACTTCGAATCGTGACTCGTCTGACCACAGAACAATCTTCCATTTTGCCACACTCCATTTTAAATGATCCCTGGCCCAGTGAAAACGCCTGGGCTTGTGGATCTTGCTTAGAAATGGCTTCTTCTTTGCACTGTAGAGTTTCAGCTGGCAACGGCGGATTGTGTTCACTGACAATAGTTTCTGGAAGTATTCCTGAACCCATTCTGTGATTTCCTTTACAGTAGAATTCCTGTTTGTGGTGCAGTGTCATTTAAGGGCCCGGAGATCATGGGGAACCAGTATGGTTTTACGGCCTTGACCTTTACGCACAGAGATTGTTCCAGATTCTCTGAATCTTTGGATGATGTTATGCATAGTTGATGATGATAGATGCAAAGTCTTAGCAATTTTTCGCTGGGTAACACCTTTCTGATATTGCTCCACTATCTTTCTTTGCAACATTGTGGGAATTGGTGATCCTCTACCCATCTTGGCTTCTGAGAGACACTGCCACTCTGAGAAGCTCTTTTTATACCCAATCATGTTGCCAATTGACCTAATTAGTGTTAATTGGTCTTCCAGCTCTTCGTTATGCTCAAATTTACTTTTTCCAGCCTCTTATTGCTTCTTGTCCCAACTTTTTTGGAATTTGCTGACACCGTGAAAATTTGAATCAACGTATTTTTCCTTTAAATTGATAAATTTACTCTGATTAAACGTTTGATCTGTCATCTACGTTCTATTACAAATAAAATATTGACATTTGCCATCTCCACATCATTGCATTCAGTTTTTATTCACAATTTGTTTAGTGTCCCAACTTTTTGGGAATCCGGTTTGTACTTCTACCTCACCACTATGTCATAGGGCCACTTTGTGGACTTCTCATGCTGTTCCCACCCTACCCACTTCATGACTGGGCCACTATTTTGCCTTTCTGCCTGGCTGCCATCATCAGTTATTTGACCCTTCTTCTGATCAGTCAGAAGCAAGGAAAAATGAGACGCACAACGTATCCTGTCTGTGTAGCACCTGTAACGACTGTATGGTCCCATTAGAATTGGATTATGATTTGGTAGCCAAAAGCAGGAGTGGGTACAAAACACAGAAGACTTGCAAATATTCCATCCATGTGTCATCTCTGTTTTGGATCCACTCCTGTATGTTTGGCATTAGCAATACTGATGCTTTACTGACCAAATGCTGACCGAGTGAAGGCAGATGCTCAACAGACAGGATCTGTTTGTTGTGGGTTATTGTTCTGACGGATCAGAGGAAGGGCAAAATCATCAGTGACGTTAACACAAACTTACTTCTGTCACCCTCTCCACTCTGTTGGGGGGCTCTACTTGTATAAGCGTTTAATAGAACAGGTTCTGTAGACATATATGTGGAATCAGCTGATGACGGTGTAAAAGGAGTGCTCTTCTTCTTGGCGCTAACGTCGACCTGTAAGGCTGTGTTTATACAGTACTTGATTTATTTGGTCAGTTTTGGCCCCGTGACTGCCCAAATAAGTGAAGTGTGCAGTGATTCTAAGAGTGACGCCTGTCATCTGCATGTCATACGGACTCACAGTATTATTTCACTACCAAAGCAGACTCCTTATGCATGTTACTGCAAAAAAACTATGTTCAACAACACTATAAAGGCTCTCTGCAGCCAGGAAATAGCCATTTATTAACAAAATTCGATCAAACCAAATTTTTTCAAAAAAATTCGGTGAACCTGTGAATCAAATTTTTTAAAAAATTTGCTCATCTCTAGTTATAGCAAAATACAACCCTTGAGCAGCAGAGTGGCTCAGTTGTTAGCACTGGTACCTTGTAATGTTGGGGTCTTGAATCTGACCAATGGAAACATCTGCATGGCATTTTCAAGATCATTCCCACACTCCTAAAAAGCATACTAATACATGAGGTACTATTTCATGAGGCTGTGGAATATGTTGCTGTTGCATAAAAGTAATAAGAATATATATATTGTCTATTTCATTGTGGTCACTATTTTATTGGCAAATTGCCCTTCGTTGAATAGGACACAACACAATAAAATATGGTAACCAATTTGGAGGAGCTAATTGAAATGTGACAACTAGAGATGAGCAAAGTATGCATAGCTAGTCAGTGGTGTATTTTGGTTTTGTGCTGCCCTAGGCGAGACTAAACTCGGGCAACCCCCTAATATAATTTTTGTATTTTTCACACGTATAAAAAATATATAAAAATCTGTAAAATACAAAGTATGTGTGTCAGAAGTTGCGCTTTTTAATTTTTGGAATAATGATACAGGCAGCCATTTTATTTTATACATTTGTGCTAATTTCTGTGTTGGTTGGAGGAAGGTGAGGGGCAGTATTACACAAATTGGGTGGCCCCCTGAGCATTGGCCCACCGAGAAATTTCTCTGTGGGGTCTATGGCCAGTCTACCCCTGTATGCTTCCCTCAACAGGTCCAGCTGTGTGTGAAGGGCGATGAAGATGTACAAGCCCTTTAATCACGGTATGGACAAATCCACTGTCAGTCACACTAACTGCAGACCTAACCCACTGCACAGCTGAGAGTTTGCTACAACTGTTCCAGTCTAGACAGTCCTTTGGGAGCTAAACACATGAGCACACTGCCCCCCTCCACCCTCAGGCACTCACCCTGGCTCTGCCCCTCTCCACCCCGGGCACTCACTCTGGCACTGCCCCTCTCAACCCCTGGGCATTCACCCTGGCTCTGCCCCCTTCCACCCTCGGGCACTCACCCTTCTCCTTCGGGTTGCTGAGCTGGCTAATGATGGACGTGTTGTCCATGGACTTGAGCTCTTCTCCGCTGTAACGTCCGTGGCTATTACACGGCCGCCAGCTCCCGACTCAGCTCGCTTAGACTCCCCTGGGTGTCCACGGCCGGGTCGGCTCCCTCGCACGTCTTTCTCCTCCTCAGCATAAAAGTCCAGGCGGCGGAGAAGGGGCCGCTGTCCCGGGGGTGATGGAGTCCATGGCGGGTCCCTGTTTTCCCTCAGGAGGGGGCGGTGTGACAGCCTGCACTCCTCCCCTACTTTCTCTACTGACCCTCCCAACATGGCGGCAGCAGAGGGATGAGCTCCTCTTAGACATAAACGAGGGGCGTGGCCTGAAGTTAACTGCTTTACTGGCACAAGTCCAATAGTATTGGAGACTCATTCAGGCGATTTCCAGCAACGGTGGAGTAAAATTCACCATACAGAGCGTAGGGACGCAGCCAACAAGGCATTTTGCCGCCCCATTGGCAAGTGCCACCCTAGGCAAATGCCTTGTTTGCCTCGTGATAGATACACCCCTGCATGAAGCAAAGCAGTGGAATGACGTTGTTCAGCCCATAGTCCTGGAGACTGACAAATAACGTGGCCTCCTCAAAGGGCCTGAGCAAACGGAAGGTGTCAAGCATGAGCTGCCACTGGCTGAGATCGATGTTACACAGCTGAGTACTACTATTTAGTGATGAGCATCAGGGGCTATATTCGAATTCGCTATATTTCACAAATATTTATCATATATTCGCAAAATCGAGAATTCGAGATTATTTTATTGAATGCGAAGTCAGCAATGTAAAAATCATGTAATGCAAATTCGTAATACGAAATACAGGCTTTGGTCACTTTGGCTACATTTTTCAAGCTGCTAGAAGTTTCTTGAGTTTCTCCTGAGACTGGAGAAAATGTTTTGCACGGCAGAACATTACAATAGCTTTATATGCTGATAGAGTCAAGTGCTCCAATATATTTGCGATTGCGCTAATCGGCAGTGATTAGAATAATTTTTCGCTCTACGTGCAACTTCACATTTTAGCAGGTCTGACTACAGATTACTGATTGGTGCACTAAGTATTGTTGTGAACTTGACATTGCTTCATACTCATTGGCCCACATGCAAGAAGCAGAGAGGAATCATGTGTTCAGATGGAAAAAAATGCCTTATATGCGATATATAACGAATATATAGCACTAAATATTCGCGAATACTCGAAGTTGGTTCGCTATTCGAATATTCACGCTCAACACTACTCCTGTCCGCTTGGATGATCAAAAATTTGTTTATGGCCTTTCTATGTTCATATAGTCAGTCTAAAATATGGAGGGTGGAATTCCAACAGGTGGAAACGTCGCATATCAGCCTAAGTTGGGGGATGCCATTCTGCCGATGCAGCTGAAGGAGGGTGTGCTTTGCAGTGTACAAGTGGCTGAAGTGCATGCAAAGTCTTGCAAATGGGTGGAAGACTTCAGGAAGTGCTTGACAACCAGATTGAACACGTGTGCCATGCAGGGCGCATGGTTCAGCCCTCCTTGATGCAGCGCCGACACGGAGCAGTTCCTCCCCTGTTTGACTCCACAGGTAAACGAGGTGCAGAACAGCGTGACACCGCTATGCCTTGCACATGTGTAATGCTGGAGGGGCACTGTGAATTGTCCCTGCAGTGGAGGCTGAGGATATGGTTTAGGATGAGGAGGCAGAGCCAGACATTGTCGCAGGACCAATGGTGTGAAAACGTGGAGGCAGCAGCTGCGTCACCTGGCCAAGTTGCTGGTGTGGCTGTGCAGGAACCATATTCACCAAGTCAGCTGTAAAGGACATGTACTGTCCTTGACCGTAGTTACAGTTCCACACGTCAGCTCTGCCATGCACTTTGTCAGACACCGACAGGCTCAAGAACTGGCACACCTTCTGTTCTAAATTTGTGCACAGGGCTGGTCCTGCCTTTTTGGCAAAGAAATAACGGCCTGGGACACTCCACCTCGGCTAGACACAAGCCATAAATTCTCTGAAAGGTGCAGAGTCCACCACTTGGATAGGGAGGGACTGCAGCACCAGCAACTTGGACAGGAGCATGTTCAGCTTTTGCTCTATTGGATGAGTGCAAGCATACTGTTGTCTCTTGGCAATCACTTCGGTGATCGATTGCTGACGGAATGAGTGACGAGGATTACGATGGGCAGGATCATCAGGACCAGCAGATGATGGGAAGGACAGACAGCTCTCTTCGGCTGAGGTGGTGAAGCCTTGACTGCCTGAAACCAGGTGCGTGCCACTGGGTGATGCCACGGCAGGCTGTTTCACCACATCGGAGCCACGGTTCTCTCAGGCCACTTTATGGTGACTTTGCATATGTTGACTGTCAAGGTCTTACCTTCTTGCTGTTCTCCTTCGTTTGACATGTGCTGACGGCCATCTTGGTTTCTGGGTTTCTTGTAGCCTCCCACCCTGCGGCTTCTCCTTCCCACTGGGAGGAGCTGGATGCCTGCTCATATATATAGGAGGTCTGTGGCTTCAGTTCCTTGCTTGGTCCTCCTGTGTTCACATGCTTCTAAGACTGCTGCTGCTTCTGGTTCCTGATCCTGGCTTCGTCTGACTACCCTGCTGGTTCCTGATCCAGGCTTCATCTGACTACCCTGCTGGTTCCTGATCCAGGCTTCGTCTGACTACCCTTCTGGTTCCTGACCTCTGGCTTCGCAAGACCCTGCTTCGGTTTAGCCATCCGTTTGGACTTTTTCCTTACAGCTTGATTTTCAATAAAGCCTTCTTATTTCCACTCATCGCTTGTTGTACGTCTGGTTCATGGTTCCATGACATTAGGACCAAGCCATGAATTCTGACGGTACAGGGCCATCCTCGCTACCTACGCTGGTTGCCAGACTTGATCAGCAGGATCACCTGTTGGGTCGGTTCGCTGTGGCGTTGCAAACCCTGCTTGAACGCACGTCTCATTTAGCTTCCGTTGCCGATGGGTCGGTTGTCGCTCCTGGGCCCGCTCCTACTGCCGCTCCGGTTGTTGCGCCAGAGTCTACCCCGACACCTGTTGCTGCGCCTGCGGTGTTTCGGGGTATGACCGGTTCTGCCCCCCTTCCACAGCGCTTTGGGGGAGAGCCAACTCAGTGCCGAGGTTTCCTTAACCAGGTGGGCATTTATTTCGAGTTGCTGCCACATGCCTTTCCTACTGAGAGATCAAAGGTGGGCTTCTTGATCTCGCTGCTCTCGGACAAGGCCTTGGCCTGGGCCAGCCCTTTATGGGAGAACAACAATCCGGTGGTTGCCGAGTTTTCCGGTTTTGTTGCTTCTCTTCGGAAGGTATTCGATGTGCCGGCTCGTGCTGCCTCTGCTGCGAAGCTCCTTATGTCCATCAGACAGGGTTCACGATCCGTAGCTGAATACGCCATTGAGTTTCGTACCCTGGCAGCAGAGGTGGGCTGGAATAATGAGGCTCTGGTCGCTGCTTTCTCTCATGGTCTCTCGGATGCCTTGAAGGATGAGGTTGCAGCTAAGGACCTACCAGTGGAGCTCGAGTCTCTTATTTCTTTCCTGATTTTGATTGACACCAGACTCAGGGAGAGACCTTCCTTTAAGGAGAGCCTGCGGAGGTCTTCTAACAGATTGGCGCCTACGTTTGCTGTCCCACCCGTGCCTCCCTCTCCTCCCACGCCTCCTGGGGATGACTTGTCTGGGGGTGAACCCATGCAGCTGGGGTTTGCTCGCCTGTCCGAGGGGGAAAGGGTACTCCGGAGACGCGAGGGCCGATGCATGTACTGTGGTCTCGGTGGGCATTTTCGGTTGGCATGCCCGAACCGTCCGGGAAACGCTTGCACCTGAGATCCTGTCGGGGGCAGATCTTGGGTGGAGTCTCCTCGTCCCCGGTTTCCCGTGTTGACAAACCACTGATTACTGTTGTCCTCTCCTGGGTCGGGGGCTCGGTGACGACCCAGGCGTTGGTGGACTCTGGTGCTGGTGGTTTGTTCATTGATAGTGTGTTCGCTGCCGCCAATTCCATTCCTCTGCAGCCTTGAGGTTCCCCACTGGCTCTTGAGGCGATAGACGGCAGACCCCTTCTGCCACCACACGTGACTCAGGAGACCCTTCCAGTGGGGATGGCCATTGGTGCCGTTCACAGAGAGTCGGTCTGTCTCCAGGTTATTTCGTCTCCACACTACTCGGTGGTCTTGGGGTACCCCTGGCTCCAGAAGCATAATCCGACTTTCGATTGGAGATCGGCCGAGATCCTCTCGTGGTCACCGCAGTGTGGGGCTAGTTGCATCCATGGGCCTGTCAAGTTGCTGTGTACTTCCTCGGACTCTCTGTTGCCTCCTGAATACGAGGAGTACCGGGATGTATTCGATAAGGTGCGTGCGGTTGCCCTACCTCCGCACCGCCCATACGATTGTGCCATAGAGTTACAATCTGGTGCCGTTCCTCCTCGTGGCAAAGTCTATCCACTGTCGGTAGCGGAGAATGAGGCCATGGAGGAGTACGTGAGGGAGGCGCTTTCACGCGGACACATTCGCAAATCCTCGTCCCCGGCAGGGGCTGGATTTTTCTTTGTGAAAAAGAAGGGCGGTGAGTTGAGGCCTTGCATCGATTACAGGGGTCTCAATCGCATCACGATCAAGAACGCTTACCCGATACCCTTGATTTCCGAGCTGTTCGATCGCCTCAAAGGGGCCACGGTCTTTACCAAACTCGACCTGAGGGCGGCATATAACCTGGTAAGGATCAAGGCGAGCGATGAGTGGAAGACCGCGTTTAACACCAGGACCGGTCATTATGAATCCTTGGTTATGCCCTTTGGGTTGTGCAATGCGCCCGCAGTCTTCCAGGAATTCATCAACGATGTTTTCCGTGACCTGTTGCAGCAGTGTGTGGTGGTCTATTTGGATGACATCTTGGTATATTCTGAATCCATGGAGGCCCACATTCTGGATGTCAGACGAGTGTTGCAACGGTTACGAGAGAACAAGCTGTTCGGTAAGCTTGAGAAATGCGAATTTCACCGATCCCAGGTAACCTTCTTAGGTTACATCATTTCCGCTGAGGGGTTCTCCATGGATCCTGAGAAGGTTTCGGCTGTCTTACAGTGGCCCCAGCCCAGTGGTCTTCGTGCCCTGCAGCGCTTTTTGGGCTTCGCCAATTATTATCGGAAGTTCATCAGGGACTTTTCCATGCTAGCCAAGCCTCTCACGGATCTGACCAGGAAGGGCAGTAATCCCCAGGTCTGGCCGCTCGAGGCCATCCGAGCTTTTGAGGCTCTAAAGTCCGCCTTTGTGTCGGCTCCGATTCTGTCGCATCCCAACCCTGGGTTGCCTTTTGTCCTCGAGGTGGACGCGTCTGAGACGGGAGTAGGCGCCCTTCTGTCTCAGCGTAGAACACCAGAGGGTCCTCTGCTTCCTTGTGGGTTTTACTCCCGGAAACTGTCTTCCGCGGAGTGCAACTATCAGATTGGTGACAGGGAGTTATTGGCCATCGTGCAGGCCCTTAAAGAATGGAGGCACTTGCTCGAGGGCTCGGTGGTTCCGGTTCTCATCCTGACGGACCACAAGAATCTGACCTACCTCTCTGAGGCCAAGAGATTGACACCACGTCAGGCCAGATGGGCTCTGTTCTTGTCACGTTTTAATTATGTGGTCTCCTACCTACCCGGTTCCAAGAACATCAGAGCGGATGCCTTATCACGGCAGTACTCCGAGCTGTCCGGGGAGGAGTCGATTCCGACTTCGGTCATACCTCCGAATCAGATCCTGGCCGCCATTCGCACCAGCCTGACCTCTCCCCTGGGTGAGCAGATTTTGGCGGCTCAATCTGGTGCTCCCTCTGGGAGACCCAACGGCAGATGTTTTGTGCCTGAGGAGTTGCGCACTCGGTTGTTGCGAACCTACCATAACTCCAAGGCCGCGGGGCATCCTGGAAAGAATCAGCTGTCCTGGGCTGTTTCACGTCTGTTCTGGTGGCCTTCCCTACGTTCCGACATCGCCGCATATGTAGCGGCATGCTCCGTTTGTGCCCAGAGTAAGTCCCCTCGGCACCTTCCGTTGGGCCTTTTGCAACCCATAGCCACCGGGGAGCGTCCATGGTCACACCTGGGGATGGATTTCATTGTGGACCTCCCTGCATCCCGAGGCCATACGGTCATTCTCATGATTGTGGATCGGTTTTCCAAAATGTGCCACTGTGTTCCTCTCAAGAAGTTACCCTCTGCACAAGAGTTGGCCACGATTTTTGCCAGGGAGGTCTTCCGGTTGCACGGTTTGCCCAAGGAGATTGTGTCGGATCGGGGGAGTCAGTTTGTGTCCAGGTTCTGGCGCGCCTTTTGCTCCCAGTTGGGGATTCATCTCTCTTTCTCCTCGGCCTACCACCCTCAGTCCAATGGGGCCGCAGAACGATCCAATCAGGCCTTGGAGCAATTCCTTCGTTGCTATGTCTCCGATCACCAAGACAATTGGGTTGACCTCCTGCCTTGGGCTGAGTTTGCCAGGAACACGGCGGTGAACTCTTCCTCTGGGACGTCTCCCTTCAGGGCCAATTATGGGTTCCAACCTGCCGTGTTACCGGAGGTATTCTCTCCCCAGGATATTCCGGCTGTGGAGGATCACCTTTCCGTCCTACGTGCTTCTTGGGTACAGATCCAGAGGTCCCTTGAGGTCTCTGCGCAGCGCCAGAGACTCCAGGCTGATCGCAGACGAGCGCCCGCTCCTTCCTACCAGGTCGGTGACCGCGTATGGTTGTCCACCCGCAACCTCAACCTTCGAGTGCCCACTCCCAAGCTGGCACCTCGCTTTGTTGGTCCCTTCCGAGTGCTTCGCAGGGTAAACCCGGTAGCCTATGCCCTTGCGCTTCCTCCTGGCATGCGGATCTCCAACGTGTTTCATGTCTCCCTGTTGAAGCCACTGGTGTGTAATCGTTTCACTTCCTCGGTTCCTCGGCCTCGTCCGGTCCAAGTGGGCAATCGTGAGGAGTATGAGGTGAGCAATATCCTGGACTCACGCCTGGTCCGCGGTCGGGTGCAGTTTTTGGTCCACTGGCGTGGTTATGGTCCAGAGGAGCGTTCCTGGGTTCCCTCCGCAGATGTCCATGCTCCTGCCTTGCTCCGAGCCTTCCACGCACGCTTCCCTCAGAAACCGTTCTTTACTCCGCGGAGGAGGGGCCCTTGAGGGGGAGGTACTGTCATGGTCTTACCTTCTTGCTGTTCTCCTTCGTTTGACACGTGCTGGCGGCCATCTTGGTTTCTGGGTTTCTTGTAGCCTCCCACCCTGTGGCTTCTCCTTCCCACTGGGAGGAGCTGGATGCCTGCTCATATATATAGGAGGTCTGTGGCTTCAGTTCCTTGCTTGGTCCTCCTGTGTTCACATGCTTCTAAGACTGCTGCTGCTTCTGGTTCCTGATCCTGACTTCGTCTGACTACCCTGCTGGTTCCTGATCCAGGCTTCATCTGACTACCCTGCTGGTTCCTGATCCAGGCTTCGTCTGACTACCCTTCTGGTTCCTGACCTCTGGCTTCGCAAGACCCTGCTTCGGTTTAGCCATCCGTTTGGACTTTTTCCTTACAGCTTGATTTTCAATAAAGCCTTCTTATTTCCACTCATCGCTTGTTGTACGTCTGGTTCATGGTTCCATGACATTGACGCAGGGCTGTGGTGCAAACATTGGCACCCTGGCCATGCTTCACCTTCTGCCAACAGATTCTACATATGACCATGATCACCTCCTCCGGCGGCTTAACAAAAAACTGCCACACCGCCGAGTAGGTGATTTTACCCCCAACACTATGCACTGACTGTCTGCTACCGCTGCCTCCGTGAACCCGTGCACTGATACTTCCCTGGCAGCTAGGCTCCTGCGAAGTGGGTGGTCTACCCCGGGCACATTTGGCTCCCAACCTCCCACTGCTGTCACCCTGCTGACTTCTGGCCACGATAGCGACTTGCTGGCTCCACCGCTAGCTATGGACAAGCTGCCACCCTCTTCTCCTGATGATGATGAAGCTCCTTCATCACCCAGATCCCAAGTGCGATCAGGTACATCATCATCATCGAGTACTGCATGTCACTGATGTCCTCCTCAACTGTCTCTGGGTCAGGAGCCTGACTGCTAGCAACAACAGCTCCCATGCCACTCTCCTCATCACTACTTGCCCGTCTAGTGAAGGAAGCAGCCGATGTCTGCACATCTTGGCTTGCCAGTAGCTGCTGTCTTCAAGTAGCTCGTCCTCACTGTATAGTGGAGCAGAGCCCACAGCATACAGTACTTCTTTGACTGACGAGGAGTACGAGGAGCAGGATCATCAGGACCAGCAGATGACGGGAAGTACAGCAGATGACTCAGTCAGTGCAGCAAGGTTTCTTAGGATCATTCCTATTACCCAAGCTGTAACCTCCCCTACTGAACCCTGTTCAACATAAATGTTGCAGAATAATTCCTCCCTACCCTTTCCCTACACCTTGAATAATCTTTCCCTGCACTTGTAAATCGTTTCTTTAGCACACTGTCCCTAGCGCCTGCTGACGTCTCTCCCTGCACTAAGTACACTGGTAAATGGCAGAATCCAAGATGGCTGAGGCATATTATAGGGCTGTGACATCACAGGGCTGGCTGGCTGCTGATTGGCTTCATGCATGGCATTATGGGCGATCCTGCCTTCCCAGAGTTCCTTGCTCCATGTCCTCACACGTGCAGCAGCCATTTTAGGAAAAAATGTGATTCGTAACTACGGAAATTCGGCTTTGGTGCGAATCAAATTTTTCCTGAAATTCGGATGGAATTCCACTTCGTCAGCTTCGATTCACTCATTTCTAGCTCTAACTTCTGATTTATTAATATATGTTCAATGACATTTTTGGGATGAAATTCATCTAACGTTTTTAATGTTAAGAATTCATAAACGATTAAAAATAGTCATGTAGGCAGATTTGCAATAATATGTATTATATAGGTCATACATTTGTAAATGGTAACAAATGTATTTGTTTCTTTTTTGTCATTAAATAGCAATTTCCTCTCTATGACACCTTCATCCTACAGCCAATTCACTTATCATTCAGAACAGAAATAGTCCCTTGCTGTAACAATACTACATTATATATGTATATTATTTTGTTTCAGATTGACACATGAGAAGTAATCTACCCTTTCCCTTTCACTTGTACGCTCATTTCTCTTCTCTCTGCATGGCTATACCTATTCACACTTTCTCATCTCCATAATTTTCTATTTTTCCACCATAAGAAAGCATGAGAATATATTCTAATTTTGGCTTCAGTGAATAGAACCTGATAACAAATGCATTGTGTAAGGAGACTTTGGAAAGAGGCATTTAAGTACCTCTCAGAAATCACCACCTCACTCAGGCAGTCATACATTTCATTGAAGTATCCTTATACAGACATTTTTCTTTGATTAAAACCAAGTACTACAGTATATGTTTATGCGGGAAAATGAGTCCAAATAACATTGCTTGCTTTATACAGTTCAGCTTTGTCTTCTCAAATTGAAATACACTACATACCCTAAATTTATGAAAAACAGGAATGGGTACATATTGAAATATTTTTGTTAACCCTTTATTGTAGCCTACGTTACAGAAGAACAGCAATGTGTGAAAAAGCAATGATCAGTCAGCTAGTGAATTAAATAATATATGGATAGATTCGTTATTAAAAAGAAAAAAAAAACAACAACAAACATTAGATTTGTTAAAACACAGAGAATTCCCATTTGTAATAATTTTGCCAAATCGATAGGATGTTTGCCAGAAATGTCCCATAGTTGTTGTTTCTACCTCTGAGACTTGCTCGTATCTCTGGGAACCCGAAGTGAGTGGAGAACAGTTTTCACTCCTGCATTCCCTGCTATGGATTTCAAAAATAACTTAGTGCCTGCTCGGCTGTTTTTGAAAGTCCCATAGTGGTGAATAAAGAGGATGCAGAACTTGTGGGGCATGCTCTCTGTTCATGGTAAGACCCCATTCCTGAGATAGGTGTGATCCCAGTAATGGGACCTACAACCATCAGACATTTATGGAAATATCTATAAAATGGCTGGCTCACAAAATTTTGCAAGTAATTTTACTCATTCCTTTTACATACATATACATTATAAAAAAAAAAAAAATATTAATATACCAATAAATCAATAAATTTATTTTATTTTATTAATTTTTTTATTTTTATTTTTATTTTCATTTTTATTTTTTGTTACAGCCACAAGTTTAATGTTAGACTAAGATATAAGAAGTTATTGAATAAAAATGCACCATATGAATGGTTTAGGACGTACTATAAGGATGCAATATAGAATCGTTTTAAGTTCTACGCTCTACGCTCTACAACACATGTACAAACAGGAAACAGAACTGGATCGCACATCCTCAATACTATGCTTTTATCTAACTGCTTCCTTTAAATTTTGTATATCACACACTAAGCCTTATACATAACCTCATATCAACTGACCCACTTAATACGATTCTATATTGCATCCTTATATTACGTCCTAAACCATTCATATGGTGCATTTTTATTCAATAACTTCTTATATCTTAGTATCAGCACTCCTCTTCATTCGGCCCAGGTGCTTTTAATTAGCAGGAGCCTGCATAAGGGTATATATTCCTACCTCTCAGTTGGAGTTCCTGAGAGTGTGTGATAGGGTGAGTTCCACACTTGTTCACATGGTGAGAGTATGTGATGGGGTTGGTTCCACACCTGTTCACGTGGTGCAGTACTGCACGTGGCCATTGTTGCTTTGGTGCTGTCCTGGTGGGTCGGTGGGGCCCAGTGCCAGGGTGGCTTTGTCATACAGCGGGGGCGCTGTTTGACTGCTGGGTCCCACTGACTGCTGGGGTGGTGATGGGGCGTCGGTGGTCGCCGTGCAGTGCTCAGCCAAATCTAGAATAGGGTCCCATTCAAAGAGGCAACCTTGTCGCGGTGAGCTTTTTGATCAAATTGTATACTAATGCCTCATGTTAGCATGCAGCATAGGGGTAGGTATACGATAAATTACGCTGAGAAGCGATGGTTAATGTGCTGAGAAGCAGTTAGATAAAAGCATAGTATTGAGGATGTGCGATCCAGTTCTGTTTCTTGTTTATACATTTTTTTATTTTTCATTTTATTTATTTTTTATTTTTATTTTCATTTTTATTTAATTTTTTTGATACAGCCACAAGTTTAATGTTAGACTAAGATATAAGAAGTTATTGAATAAAAATGCACCATGTGAATGGTTTAGGACGTAATATAAGGATGCAATATAGAAACGTATTATGTGGGCCAGTTCATATGAGGTTATGTATAAGGCGTAGTGTGTGATATACAAAATTTGAAGGATTCATGATGTGAGGGTTAAATTTATATAAATTAATGATATTGATATTGGCCAATTCATAAAGAGTACCATATAAGTCATAAAATGTATGGCAAGTTTATATTATCTTGCCAACCACTAAATCCCACACACCATGAGAAAGATGCTGTATTGTATTCTATTTTATTTTAGCTTATACTATCAGCGGCCTATCTAGCTGTATAAACGCACTGTGTGAACTATGCTTTATCTGCATGAAGCTAATCAAAGTGGACTCCATGGTCCGTGTTTTACATCTGACATGAATTGGTTTAAAATGGTCCCAGTTTTTAATTTTATTTCTATTCAGAATTATATATCACTGAGGAAGGTACATACATGTACCGAAATGCTTCTGGTGGCGGTTGTTAATGGGCAGAATGTACGAGAATAAATCGCAGACATGGTGAATGCGAACACTATTACGCATGCGCTGGAAAAGCCACAGCAGAGAGAAGTACAGCGGAGATCCACTCTCTGGGAGATCGGAGCTAAATCAG
Source organism: Bufo gargarizans (assembly GCF_014858855.1). Taxonomy (NCBI): domain Eukaryota; kingdom Metazoa; phylum Chordata; class Amphibia; order Anura; family Bufonidae; genus Bufo; species Bufo gargarizans. Next base: position 629,264,145 of record NC_058080.1, on the reverse strand, counting down.
TGAGTAATCCGCAGCAGGTTGTGAGCGACACAGCGGACTTCTGTGCTGAAAGACCAGAGCGAAAGGTGGTTGATTATCTGCAGGAGCTCGTGAATAACATGCAACATTGTTGCATACAAATGTGAACAGAAACTAGCGGCCATTTGTCATAATCTGCAAATCTTGAATATTCACACCACATGGGAAGCCAGCTGTGACTAATAGCACAATTTTAACACATAAATGTGAACTTGCACTAACAGTGATAAAACGCAGACTGTAACTAATCACAGGTAACAAAGTGAAAAACTACATTTTTGACTCTTTTAATTTTTATGCTTGAGCTCCGCATTATAAAGGGACCAATTCTATTAACCTATTGTGAGCACATTTTAATTTGAGGATTTATGATTTATTGGTATATGAAATGTTTTTTATATATACAGTACAGACCAAAAGTTTGGACACACCTTCTCATTCAAAGAGTTTTCTTTATTTTCATGACTATGAAAATTGTAGATTCACACTGAAGGCATCAAAACTATGAATTAACACATGTGGAATTATATGCATAACAAAAAAGTGTGAAACAACTGAAAATATGTCATATTCTAGGTTCTTTAAAGTAGCCACCTTTTGCTTTGATTACTGCTTTGCACACTCTTGGCATTCTCTTGATGAGCCTCAAGAGGTAGTCACCTGAAATGGTCTTGAAGTAGTTCCCAGAGATGCTTAGCACTTGTTGGCCCTTTTGCCTTCACTCTGCGGTCCCGCTCACCCCAAACCATCTCGATTGGTTCAGGTCCGGTGACTGTGGAGGCCAGGTCATCTGGCGCAGCACCCCATCACTCTCCTTCATGGTCAAATAGCCCTTACACAGCCTGGAGGTGTGTTTGGGGTCATTGTCCTGTTGAAAAATAAATGATGGTCCATCTAAACGCAAACCAGATGGAATGGCATGCCGCTGCAAGATGCTGTGGTAGCCATGCTGGTTCAGTATGCCTTCAATTTTGAATAAAACCCCAACAGTGTCACCAGCAAAGCACCCCCACACCATCACACCTCCTCCTCCATGCTTCACGGTGGGAACCAGGAATGTAGAGTCCATCCGTTTACCTTTTCTGCGTCGCACAAAGACATGGTGGTTGGAACCAAAGATCTCAAATTTGGACTCATCAGACCAAATCACAGATTTCCACTGGTCTAATGTCCATTCCTTGTGTTCTTTAGCCGAAACAAGTCTCTTCTGCTTGTTGCCTGTCCTTAGCAGTGGTTTCCTAGCAGATATTCTACCATGAAGGCCTGATTCACACAGTCTCCTCTTAACAGTTGTTCTAGAGATGTGTCTGCTGCTAGAACTCTGTGTGGCATTGACCTGGTCTCTAATCTGAGCTGCTGTTAACCTGCGGTTTCTGAGGCTGGTGACTCGGATGAACTTATCCTCCGCAGCAGAGGTGACTCTTGGTCTTCCTTTCCTGGGGCGGTCCGCATGTGAGCCAGTTTCTTTGTAGCGCTTGATGGTTTTTGTGACTGCACTTGGGGACACTTTCAAAGTTTTCCTAATTTTTCAGACTGACTGACCTTCATTTCTTAAAGTAATGATGGCCACTCGTTTTTCTTTACTTAGCTGCAGTTTTCTTGCCATAATACAAATTCTAACAGTCGATTCAGTAGGCCTATCAGCTGTATATCCACCTGACTTCTCCACAATGCAACTGATGGTCCCAACCCCATTTATAAGGCAAGAAATCCCACTTATTAAACCTGACAGGGCACACCTGTGAAGTGAAAACCATTTGAGGTGACTACCTCTTGAAGCTCATCAAGAGAATGCCAAGAGTGTGCAAAGCAGTAATCAAAGCAAAAGGTGGCTACTTTGAAGAACCTAGAATATGACATATTTTCAGTTGTTTCACACTTTTTTGTTATGCATATAATTCCACATGTGTTAATTCATAGTTTTGATGCCTTCAGTGTGAATCTACATGATTGAAAATAAAGAAAACTCTTTGAATGAGAAGGTGTGTCCAAACTTTTGGTCTGTACAGTATATGTATGTAAAAGGAATGAGTAAAAATACTTGCAAAATATTGTGAGCCAGCCATTTTATAGATATTTGGTAACTTTTGAAACTAGCGGTGGCCAGTAGTCCAGGCTCCAATTAAGACGGTGAGCATCCTTAATATATATATTTATGGAAATAACAGTGGGGATGAGAATGTGACACAAGTTTCAGTGCCTGAAGAAGGTGGCAAGGTTGGCTCTGAAACATGTGTTGCACTGTTATCACTTCTTTGTTTTAATAATTACTTTTCTAGTTTTTAAGTGTTTTATTTATCCCTGTCACGGATGGTGTTACAGAAAACTAGAAGACATAAACGAAGATCTGACTGACTTGATCCAAAACTTAGGAACAAAAGGGTAAGCCCTGTAACAGCCCTAGCTCTCTTCCTTACTGCTCAGCCTATGCAAAAATCTCAATGGTATAAAATTGCATACCCTCGTTCCTCGACTGTATGACACCTGAACACCCTATAATAGTGAGGGCACACGACCACCGGCTCCCTACACTAAATACGGAGAGATCAGGGTCACCTAGGATCAAGCGCACAGGAAAACAGAAATAAAGAAACAGACTTATCTTGTGGATGCAGCAGTAACAGCTTCTAGCATCAGGACACTCCAGGAAGTTGTATAAACCACAAGGTAAGGCAGTATGGGGAGGAGATATATAGGGAGGCAATCACTGCTAATAGATGACAGCTGGGAGAGGGAGGAGAGATGTCAAAACGAAAGCAAAACAAATGAAGATCATACAGAAGGTACTAAAGAAAGTCTAACAGAACTTCTCAAAGATCTGGTGGTGACAATCCCCTATCCTAAGGATAGCTCATCAGTTTACTAGCACAGCGCAATCCCTTTAATGTGTTAACAGGATATCTTAGCTGTTGATATCTGCAGATAGGTAATGTCCTAAATGTCTAATCACAGGGGCTGTAATGTAATTGGTGCAACTTGTGCAGTAGGCAGGGGGTCCACTATCACCTTAAATGTAGACGTTAGGTTCCTACTATCTATTACATATCATGTTAGGGCCCTTTATTAAATTTCATAGGTCACAATTTCTGGTGGATTGTTAGAGAAATGTAAGGCTGTACTATGTGAGGTGCTATTACTGAGCAAGTGGACGATACTGTTATTGCACAAGGACCCTCTGCTGTCTGTCATCCACCATTTAATAGGTATGGTTTACACATCCAGGAGGTTCATTTATCAAAGGTATGGGGTTCCTATGACACCCACTGTATTCCAAACCAGCCAATGGTAAGAGCAAGAAAGAGCAGGTTGAGTATGTGTGTAGTTTTCTAGTCTATAGGAGCTACATAAACAGTCAACTGTATATACCAGAGTCATCTATCTATCCATTTCTATCTATCATGAAGCATGTCTTTGAGAAGACCACCCTTTTATTTGGAATTCATTTTTTATGATGGGATTCCATTCCATTGTTATCTACTATGCATACAAGTCACCTTCTTTGAGATGACCACTTCTCTTGAAGACCATATCAATACTATTTGGTTGAAGACCTAAGTTTACGGCTACACAGTAAACTATCCTGATACAGTTTTGGAAGTCCAAATCAGGAGTGGATAATAAAAGGAGAGAAAGTATACAGATACTACTTCAATTCACTTCTGGTTTTTGCTTTCAAAACCGCATCAGGAAACTCGACCATGTGATCGTACCCTGAATGAGGTTTTACTATACAGTGAGGAACAGAAGTATTTGAACACCCTGAGATTTTGCAAGTTCTCCCACTTGGAAAACATGGAAGGGTCTGAAATTTACATTATAGGTACATTCCCGCTCTGAGAGACAGAATAAAATAAAAATAAAAATCAGAAAATCACATTGTATGATTTTTAAAGAATTGATTTGTCTTGCACTGCTCAACATACATTAAGTATTTGAACACCTGAGAAACAGCAAGAATTCTGGCTCTCGAAGACCTGTTACTGTGCCTTTTTAAAAGTCCACCTCTACTAAAATTGCAGGGTGTTAAAATACCTCTGTTCCTCACTGTACCTATTAATTCCTCTGCTTGCCATTTGTGGAAATGCAAACATACATCCAAATAAAACCTTGATAAAAAACATTAGTACAATGACATGAACTGAAGAACTCCATGACTTTCAATGTCAGGCTGTCTTTGCATGCCTTTGATTTACCACTAGATATACACTCACCTAAAGAATTATTAGGAACACCAAACTAATACGGTGTTGGACCCCCTTTTGCATTCAGAACTGCCTTAATTTTACTAGGCATTGATTCAACAAGGTGTTGATAGCATTCTTTAGAAATGTTGGCCCATAGTGATAGGATAGCATCTTGCAGTTGATGGAGATTTGAGGGATGCACATCCAGGGCACAAAGCTCCCGTTCCACCACATCCCAAAGATGCTCTGTTGGGTTGAGATCTGGTGACTGTGGGGGCCATTTTAGTACAGTGAACTCATTGTCATGTTCAAGAAACCAATTTGAAATAATTCGAGCTTTGTGACATGGTGCATTATCCTGCTGGAAGTAGCCATCAGAGGATGGGTACATGGGGGTCATGAAGGAATGGACATGGTCAGAAACAATGCTCAGGTAGCCTGTGGCATTTAAACGATGGCCAATTGGCACTAAGGGGCCTAAAGTGTGCCCAGAAAACATCCCCCACACCATTACACCACCACCACCAGCCTGCACAGTGGTAACAAGGCATGATGGATACATTCTCCTCTGACCTCTAGCATCAACAAGGCATTTTCGCCCACAGGACTGCCGCATACTGGATGTTTTTCCCTTTTCACACCATTCTTTTTACGCCAAATTCGGACTCTACCATTTGAATGTCTCAACAGAAATCGAGACTCATGAGACCAGGCAACATTTTTCCAGTCTTCAACAGTCCAATTTTGGTGAGCTTGTGCAAATTGTAGCCTCTTTTTCCTATTTGTAGTGGAGATAAGTGGTACCCGGTGGGGTCTTCTGCTGTTGTAGCCCATCAGCCTCAAGGTTGTGCGTGTTGTGGCTTCACAAATGCTTTGCTGCATACTTCGGTTGTAACGAGTGGTTATTTCAGTCAACGTTGCTCTTCTATCAGCTTGAATCAGTCGGCCATTCTCCTCTGACCTCTAGCATCAACAAGGAATTTTTGCCCACAGGACTGCCGCATACTGGATGTTTTTCCCTTTTCACACCATTCTTTGTAAACCCTAGAAATGGTTGTGCGTGAAAATCCCAGTAACTGAGCAGATTGTGAAATACTCAGACCGGCCCGTCTGGCACCAACAACCATGCCACGCTCAAAATTGCTTAAATCACCTTTCTTTCCCATTCTGTCATTCAGTTGGGAGTTCAGGAGATTGTCTTGACCAGGACCACAAACCTACATGCATTGAAGCAACTGCCATGTGATTGGTTGACTAGATAATCGCATTAATGAGAAATAGAACAGGTGTTCCTAATAATTCTTTAGGTGAGTGTATATATATACACATTTCACTTCTGCAGTTATTATTTCAGTACAAAGACAAAATATATTCAGCATTCACTTTTGCAGTTATATGTAGCAGAACCTGTATTGCCATATTTCTGTATAAAAAAGAAATATATTCAGCGTTCACTGTTGCAGTTATATGTGGCAAAACCTTTAGTAACGCATTTTGGTCGAAATTTTTATTATTCAGCACTCAGCGCTGCAGTTATATGTGATAAAACCTTTATTGATGTATTTCAGTCGAAAAACTAAATTAATTCAGTGGTCAGTGCTGCGGTTATATGTGGTAAAATCTTTATTGAAGTATCTTGAGGAATTTCGCGACTCTTCCAGGCTCAAAGCTATCTTGACGCTTTGTCTTCTCATTGTCTGTAGCTACTAGAGGCCTGTTCATACCAGACAGGTTTCCCCAGAAGTATCTGGGTCGATGAGCAGCCGATACCGCACTTGCATCAACCATGACATGATTTGTCCCCAAGTGGAAAGAAATTGGTTTTTGGAATGCTTTCTCCATCGTAACCACGTCGTCGAATAAACTGAAGACTGGTGGATTCTCTCCTGTCTTAGGCAACACTTAATTTTTATTATTACATTTATTAAATATCGAATATTAAATTGAACCAAAACTTGATTAAAATTATAAGAAAGTAAACTTAAATTCAGCAATATATTATCCCAATCTTCAAGGGAAATTCACAGACAATCAATTTGCCAAGCCTGTTGTGCCAGAGAACATTTATTATTAAATCGTGTTTAAAGCAAGACTTTATAAAGTTCAGAAATTTTAACCTTCTGTTCCATATTCCCTATAAATTAATAGACGAAATGGCCACTCTGTGGCCTCCTCCTGCTACTGCCACCTCCAAAATCTCTCATCGTCGTGCCACTTAGTGGCCCCCTCATGCTGCTGCCACCTCTACAATCTCTCGTCATCGTGCCACTCTGTGGCCTCCTCATGCTGTGTCCTCCTCATGCTGCTGCCACCCCCACACTATGTCACCTTCTCACTATGTGGCCTCCTGATGCTGCCGCCACCTCCACACTATGTCACCTTGCCACTCTGTGGTCTCCTGATGCTGCCACGATCTCCACACTCAGTCATTGCGCCACCCTGTGGCCTCCTCCTGTTGCTGCTGCTGCCGCCACCTCCACACTCTACTATTGTGCCACTCTCTGGCCTCCTACTGATGCTGCTGCCACCACCTACAGACTTTGTCGTTGTGCCACTCGGTGGCCTTCTACTGATGTTACTACTGCTGCTGCCACCTCCGCACACTGTCATTGTGCCACTCTGTGGCCTTCTCCTGATGTTGCTACTGCTGCTGCTGCCACCTCCAGACTCTGCCCTTGTGCCACTCGGTGACTTCCTCATACTGCTGCCACCTCCACACTCTGTCATTGTGCCACTCGGTGGCCTCCTCATACAGCTGAAAACTCCAGACTCTGTCATTGTGCCACTCAGTGGCCTTCTCCTGATGCTGCTACTGCTGCTGCCGCCACCTCCAGACTCTGTCATTGTGCCACTCGGTGGCCTCCTCATACTGCTGCCAACTCCAGACTCTGTCATTGTGCCACTTGGTGGCCTCCTCATGCTTCTGCCACCTTCACACTCTGTCATTGTGCTACTTGGTGGCCTCCTCATACTGCTGAAAACTCCAGACTCTGTCATTGTGCCACTCGGTGGCCTTCTCCTGATGCTGCTACTGCTGCTGCTGCCATCTCCAGACTGTCATTGTGCCACTCGGTGACTTCCTCATACTGCTGCCACATCCACACTCGGTCATTGTGCCACTCCGTGGCCTCCTCATACTGCTGCCACCTCCACACTTTGTCATTGAGCCACTCGTGGCCTTCTCCTGATGCTGCTACTGCTGCTGCCGCCACCTCCGGACTCTGTCATTGTGCCACTCTGTGGCCTCCTACTGATGCTGCTGCGGCCGCCACCTCCAGACTCTGTCACTCTGCCACTCGGCGGCCTCCTCATACTGCTGCAAACTCCAAACTCTGTCATTGGGCCACTCTGTGGCCTGCTGCCACCTCCACACTGTCATTGTGCCACTCTGTGGTCTCCTGATGCTGCCACCACCTCCAGACTCTGTCATTGTGCCAATATGTGGCCTCCTAATGCTGCCGTAATCTCCAGACCCTGTCATTGAGCCACTGTGTGGTCTCCTCATGCTGTTCCCACCCTCCCCACTTCATGCCTTTCGGCCTGGATGACCATCATCATTTGTTTGACCCTTCTTCTGATCTGTCAGAAGCAAGGAAAAATGAGACACACAACGGATCCTGTCTGTGTAGCAGCTGTAAGGCCTGTATGGTCCCTTCAGAATTGGCTTATGATTTGGCAGTCAAAAGCAGGAGTGGGTACAAAACACAGAAGACATGCAAATACTCCATTCACGTGTCGTCTCTGTTTTAGATCCAGTCTAGTTTTTTTGGGCATTAGCAATACTGATGGATTATTAAGCAAATGCTGACCAAGTGAAGGCGCTTGTTCCACAGACAGGATCCGTTTTTTTGGGGTTATTGTTCTGACGGATCAAAGGAAGGGCAAATTTATCAGTGACGTCAACACAAACGTACTGCTGACACCCTCTTCACTCTGTTGGGGGGGATCTACTTCTATAAGCTTTTTAATAGAACAGGTTCTGATAACATCTATGTGAAATCAGCTGATGACAGTGTAAAAGGAGTGCACTTCTTCTTGGCACTAACGACCTGTAAGATTTTTGGTCAGTTTTGGCCCTCTGACTGCCCTAATTAGTGAAGTGTGCAGTGATTCTAAGAGCGATGTCTGTCATCTGCATGTCATACAGACTCACAGTATTATTTCACTACCAAAGCTGACTCCCTATGCGTGTTACTACAAGGCACAGTGTTCTACACCACTGTAAAAGCTCTTAGCAGCCAGGAAATAGGCATTTTTTTAAATGTAATTTGCCCTGAATGTATTCGGATCGAACCAAATTTTTCCCGAAAAATCTGGCGAACCGGCGAATATATATATTTTTTTATTTGCTCATCTCTAGTTGTGATAAATGGCATAATCTCTTTGATAGTAATGGTGATGGATGTGTCTCTGTGACTTTGGACTTCTACATCCTCTATTGGTCAATACAGAGAAGCGGTATTCTAAAATTCTCTGCTCGACTTTGCTCGTGTGTGTAACAGAAATTGTTAATTTATGGTCTTTACAATTTGTTTTGGGTCTGATTCGGTTGAATCAGTCAGATTTGATTTGATATAGAAGTAACAAAGCCAAAATTTTGGCTGATAACACATTTCACTGTGTTGTCTTATGACAAATACCATTAGAATAACAAAGTCAATTTTCTTGCCATTGTTTACTTAACACTTTAACCATCAAGTTTAGTTCAGCTACATACAGTATTTACAAATCAAAAGCGCCCCAATAGCCCTGAAAAGTCATGTATGATACACTGAAGTCTCTTATGACCATATCCAACCCTGTGTATGCTGTTTAACTCCAACACAGTACTAGTTATGTCACAGTGACAGTGATATAAATATATATATATCTCTTATATATATAAAAATTAGTTTCTGTCTGGACTGTTTTTATGCACGACCAAACGACTGGACCGATCTTCACTAACTTTGGTACACAGGTACATCAGGTGTCCGGGAAGGCTTTAGACTGGGTCTCAGCTCTCTAGTATGTACCGTTCCTGAGATATTCCCAAAAAATTAGCCCCCCCCCCAAATACAAGCCTGCAAGTCTTTCTCTTCAAATCCCAACTGCCACAAACACAGTTTTACTCCAGGTTTTCATAACAATTCAGACATTTTTCTTTACTGCTTAAAAGGGGGAATACTTTGAAGGTCACTGTTTTTAAAGGGTGGTCACAGTGAACGTCACTGTTTTTAAAGGGGCGGGCACAGTGAAGATCACGGTTATTAAAGGGGTTGGCACACTGGAGGTCACTGTTATTAAAGGGGCGAGCACTATGAAGGTCCCTGTTAAAGGGGCGGTCTCCGTGAAAGTCACTGTTAAAGGGGCGGTCACTTTGAAAGTCACTGTTAAAGGGGCGGTCACTGAAAGTCACTGTTAAAGGGGTGGTGACTGTGAAACTCACTGTTAAAGGGGCGATGACTGTGAAAATCACTGTAAAAGGGGGGCCACTGTGAAAGTCACTGTTAAAGGGACGGTCTCAGTGAAAGTCACTGTTAAAGGGGCGGTCTCCGTGAAAGTCACTGTTAAAGGGGCGGTCACTTTGAAAGTCACTGTTAAAGGGGCGGTCACTGAAAGTCACTGTTAAAGGGGTGGTGACTGTGAAACTCACTGTTAAAGGGGCGATGACTGTGAAAATCACTGTAAAAGGGGGGCCACTGTGAAAGTCACTGTTAAAGGGACGGTCTCAGTGAAAGTCACTGTTAAAGGGGCAGTCACTGTAAAAGTCACTGTTAAAGGGGCGGCCACTATTTTCAGGCCTTGCAGCATCAGCACGTGTGCAATTACAGGCATATATACTTCTGTCAAATTCAGTTGTTAAATAAACACTTATTTGGGCACAAAAAATGTAGATGCAGCCTTTGATGCAGATGTAATTGTGAGATACACCCTTAATACATTTGGGTTACATTCAGAGATTTTAAATACCGCCATTTGGTGTACCAATATTGAATTCAGGAATATACTGGTTCAGGCCGCGTGAGATACACCCTCTACATACAGGGGTTTGATTCAGGGATTTGAAATACGGCCATTTAAAATACAGCCATTTTGGGTAAAGAAATATTTACTCCAGGCCGACACTGGTTCAGACCGTGTGATATACCCTCTCTACATACAGGGGTTTCAAAACCTGCAGGGGTATTTGGTCGGGCCTAGTGCTGCTCTACGAATGGTGAGGCCTGAACAAGTACAGGCGATAGTAGATTGGGTTGCTGACAGTGGATTCAGTTCCTTCACATTGTCTGCCACCCAGTCTCCTGCTGAAAGACCACAGTTTGCACCTGCAGCCAATGTCCATCAGTCTTTCACCTCACCCCCTTGCAAATCAGCCAAGCAGTTTGAGCTCCAAGTCATGCAGCAGTCTCTTCTGCTTTTTGATGACTCTGTTAGCAGGGTTTCCCAGGGCCATCCACCTAGCCCTGCCCCATAAGTGGAAGAGATGCACCGATGCTCAACCACTTATCTTTCAAGATGAGTACATGGGAGGACCATCGCAACACGTCTCGGATGATGACGAAACACAGGTGCCAACTGCTGGGGCTTTCAAAAGTGTGCAGACCGACAAGGAAGGCAGGGGTGAAGACTGGGTGGAAGATGATGTGGAGGACGATGAGGTCCTCGACCCCACCTGGAATCAAGGTCATGCGAGTGACCTATGTAGTTCGGAGGAAGAGGCGGTGGTCGCACAGAGCCACCAGCACAGCAGAAGAGGGAGCAGGATGCAAAAGCGGAGCTGCTGTCCTCTAGACAGTATGACTGCTACTGCCCACCGCAGAAAAGGACCGAGCACACCAAAGCCAGCTCCAAGGAGTTCACTGGCGTGGCAGTTCTTCAGACAATGTGCTGACGACAAGACATGAGTGGTTTGCATGCTGTGCAATCAGAGCCTGAAGCGAGGCATAAATGTTCTCAACCTGAGCACAACCAGCATTTAATAGTGATGAGCGGGAGGTGCCATATTCGATTTTGCGATATTTCGCGAATATTCAAATGAATATTCGTGTTATATTCGTCGAAATCGAATATTCGTAATTATTCCAATTATCGCGAATAATATGCGATTTTTTTTTCGCGTATTGCGATTATTTATCTTGATAGTATAAGGCAACGTTCCTATGCTAATTGACTATGGCTAGGCTAATATGTGTATTTTACGAAATTTTGTGATATTGCTATAACTTCGTCTCTTAGAATATTACGAATATTCTAAAAGAAGAAGTTAGAGCAATATTACGAAATTTCGTAAAATACACATATAGATTGTAATTTAGCTAATATAGTGCTATAATCCCTTTGTTTTTCTCAATTTTTTTTTTGCCTCTTCTGAACTTGTTTTGTCAAATATGTACACTATTAAAAAATATTACTATAGCAGTATATTAGCTTAAATACAATTTATGTGCATTTTACGAAATTTTGTAATATTGCTCTAACTTCGTCTTTTAGAATATTCGTAATATTCTAAAAGACGAAGTTAGAGCAATATTAAGAACATTTGCAAAAGCCGAAATTGCGATGCGAGTAATATAATACGAAATAATCGCATGAAGATTTCAACTTAGCACTGCTATATTCCATATTAGGCTAGAATATGGAATATAGCAGTGCTAAGTTGAAATCTTCATGCGATTATTTCGTGTTATATTACTCGCATCGCAATTTCGACTTTTGCAAATGTTCTTAATATTGCTCTAACTTCGTCTTTTAGAATATTACGAATATTCTAAAAGACGAAGTTAGAGCAATATTACGAAATTTCGTAAAATACACATAGATTGTATTTAAGCTAATATACTGCTATAGTAATATTTTTTAATAGTGTACATATTTGACAAAACTTAAGTTCAGAAGAGGCAAAAAAATAAATTAGAGGAAAAAAAGGGATTATAGCACTATATTAGCTAAATTACAATCTATATGTGTATTTTACGAAATTTCGTAATATTACTCTAACTTCGTCTTTTAGAATATTCGTAATATTGCTCTAACTTCGTCTTTCAGAATATTACGAATATTCTAAAAGACGAAGTTAGAGCAATATTAAGAACATTTGCAATAGTCGAAATTGCGATGCGAGTAATATAACACGAAATAATCGCATGAAGATTTCAACTTTGCACTGCTATATTCCATATTCTAGCCTAATATGGAATATAGCAGTGCTAACTTGATTGTAAGATGCGCGAGTACAAGCACACGCTGGTAGACGTGCTGCTGGTGGCATTCCCACCTGACAGCGGGAGCACAGTGGAAGCACAAGGTGAAGGCAGAGGACTAGGAAGAGGTCGCCAACGCAGCTGGGGCACCGCCAGCACCTCAGAAGGCAGGGTTAGCATGGCCGAAATGTGGAAAAGCTTTGTCAGCACGCCACAACAACCAGCACCACTAGCTGATATGGAACGTCTTAGCAGGAGGCAGCATTTCACCAACATGGTGGAGCAGTATGTGTGCCACCTCATAAATTCATTTTCTTTTGTACGTGTTTTATTTTATATCATTTCACTACTTTGTCATTTACATTTTCTGGTGAAATTAACACTTTTTGGGTGTATAGTAGCACTGCTATACCTAGTAGGCTGGTTAAAAAAATAAATAAATAATTAACAGATCAATGTTAAAGGGGCAGGCTCTGTGGAGGTCATTGTTCAAGGGGCGAGTACTGTAGAGGTCACTGTTATAGGGGAACTGTTGATATCTTTTTACAAAACACGGAAACATAAAAATGAAATAGATGAAATATACCCGTGCGAATTCGGGTCCTTTTGCTAATATTTATATATATACAGTACAGACCAAAAGTTTGGACACACCTTCTCATTCAAAGAGTTTTCTTTATTTTCATGACTCATGAGGTGGTGTTTTGCTGGTAACACTGTTGGGGATTTATTCAAAATTGAAGGCATACTGAACCAGCATGGCTACCACAGCATCTTGCAGCGGCATGCTATTCCATCCGGTTTGCGTTTAGTTGGACCATCATTTATTTTTCAACAGGACAACAGTCCCACAGAAGCCTCCACAGTCACCGGACCTGACCCCAATCGAGATGGTTTGGGGTGAGCTAGACCGCAGAGTGAAGGCAAAGGGCCAACAAGTGCTAAGCATCTCTGGGAATTCCTTCAAGACTGTTGGAAGACCATTTCAGGTGACTACCTCTTGAAGCTCATCAAGAGAATGCCAATAGTGTGCAAAGCAGTAATCAAAGCAAAAGGTGGTTACTTTGAAGAACCTAGAATATGACATATTTTCAGTTGTTTCACACTTTTTTGTTATGTATATAATTCCACATGTGTTAATTCATAGTTTTGATGCCTTCAGTGTGAATCTACAATTTTCATAGTCATGAAAATAAAGAAAACTCTTTGAATGAGAAGGTGTGTCCAAACTTTTGATGTGTATTGTATATAACTATGGGTAAATGGATGGTAGCGGGTGGTAACAAACACCCTGTTTAATAACAAGAAACACCCCCTTGTAAAATAAATTTGCATACATTCAACTTAATATAAAATCCGGTTTGTAGAATTGTCCTATAAAATTCAGGATTTTTGGCAAGTGAATCTACGTATGCTTTAATGCCTTAAAAGAGAGCAAGAGCAAATGTTCAGTAGAGGGACTGGGCAGTTAATAAAAAAAATGTAAGAAGGTAGTATTTTATTTTAGCTAGGTCACTGTATGAATCATTATGAAGTTTCTAAATATTTTCTATCCTAGATAAAGCATAGCTGTCACAGCAAGTTGAGAGGAGTATTGGTGAAAAGTCATTAAAATTTGACTAATTTTGTGGTGTGGAAATTGTATGTCATTGGAATAACTGGCAGGAGCGGCAAACATTTTGAGATTATACTGTAACAGCAAATACAAGGAGCAAATACAACAAAAAGGGGGAGATTTATCAAGACCATCATTTCTAACATCAGTTTTGATCTCAAAAGCGGTGGTGTGAGATGCATTAATATTATTAAGAAGCCTGTGCCACTTTTGCTGCATAGATTTCAGGCTTTACTTGCACCAAGCAAATGGTGATCATGTTGGAAAAAAGTAGCAAATTTTAGTGCAAAATGGGGACTTTTGGTACTTTGTAGTGCCAAATTTCTGGAGCAAAATATATAATGGATCTCCTCATGTAGAATATGCTTTTTTGGGGTGGCAGTTACTAATAAATTAACAATAATGGGCTCTTTAAAAAGTGATTCATTAATGGTACAGGGAATTATAAATAATAGGGATCTGGCAGAGGGACCGGACGATTGCGGAGGCGGTGCTGAGGTGAGGAAGGTGGCTCTATAGAAAGGGAGGGCGGCGATTTCTAGTGGGAAGGCGGCGCTGGGCACCAGACGGAGATGGCTGCAGCCGGGCACCCTGTATGAAGCGACGTCCCCTTGGGCACCTTAGGTAGGTGAATGACAGCACATAAAACAGGTTTTTATAACCTAATAGAGCCACAGGCACATTTAATAAGTACAGTTTCGGATTCATGCTATTTGGACGGACCTGGCTATATGTTTAGGTTATAGGCCTAAAATGTCATGACAGAATCCCTTTAAGGAACAGTGACACAATGATCATACAGGTAAGGGATAGGGAAAGAAGTACCTAACTATGTATTGTCATAAATATCACAATAAACAAATTCACGATCACGATCACACCCACATACACCCACAACTGCACCTTTTACTCAAGCAGTCTCTGGCCTTCTTGCTGACTTCTCTCCAATCAGCTTCCAGAAACACGCTGAGGAAGTTACACTTAGAATAAGTCCTTTAGGTAGTCTTTGTTACCCCAGGTAGAGCATTCCCCAAATGTTTGTTGGTACCCTGGGGATGGGTTTGTGTCTATGCCCCTGCTAAAACAATATCTAAACAATGAGATGTTCCACTGAGAACTTTTTATGACCCAAAAATGTGCTGCTCATTCCAAGAACAGCAGTGCCTCCACTTGTACAGCAAATAAGAAGACATAGAAACCTCCAACATCAGAACAATTGTATCTATGGCGTTTACAGGGTTTACATCAAAGGCAAGCAAGATCAGCTTGTTTATAAACCAAATACCACTTACAACAAGCTGCTGTTCATAGTTCAGTAACTGAGTTGTATATTCCATATATGATATTATTAGGAATATTTTCCATGTTGGCTTCCAACACCCCCACAGAGTTGGAAAAGTTGTTTATTAGACTTACCATATAGGTCTGGTTTCCTTCTAGTCTAATATAGTAAATACAAGCTTTTAAAAACTGTGATAATACCACTGAGAAAATAATGATGGACAATATATTTACCAGGAAAATAATTAAGTGTAAAAACCCATTAAAACACAGAGTGGTCTAAAGAGATCCAATTAATTTTTGAATCTGGCAAACCAAGTGGGATGTTTGCAAGCAGTGTGAATTCCCTGCAACTAAGTGTGTGAAGAGTAGAAATGTTAATCTTGTTAATGAACATGGTTCCCATTGTTTAGTTTAATATTCTGTGATGTCGCTCACTTTAAGAAGCTGCGTCCATTTTTCATTTAAATTTTAAGTGCTGTTAGCCTAAACTGTATAATATGCATTCTCCATGCATTGGCCATTTCAAATGGGAAAATGGAAGGACAATGAAGGGCAACAAACTGAACATTCTCGATAATTGCTTGATTGTTGAGCAGAGGTGACAGCTACATATACAGTTGCAAGAAAAAGTATGTGAAACCTTTGGAATAATATGGATTTCTGCAAAAATTGGTCATTTAATGTGATCTGATCTTCATCTAAGTCACAACAATAGACAATAACAGTCTGCTTAAACTAATAGCACACAAATAATTAAATGTTACCATGTTTTTACCACATGTTCAACCATGTAAACATTCACAGTGCAGGTGGAAAAAGTATGTGAACCCTTGGATTTAATAACTGGTTGAACCTCCTTTGGCAGCAAAAACTTCAACCAAACGTTTCCTGTAGTTGCAGATCAGACGTGCACAACGGTCAGGAGTAATTCTTTACCATTCCTCTTTACAGAACTGTTTCAGTTCAGCAATATTCTTGGGATGTCTGGTGTGAATCGCTTTCTTGAGGTCATGCCACAGCATCTCAATCGGGTTGAGGTCAGGACTCTGACTGGGCCACTCCAGAAGGCGTATTTTCTTCTGTTTAAGCCATTCTGTTGTTGATTTACTTCTATGCTTTGGGTCATTGTCCTGTTGCAACACCCATCTTCTGTTGAGCATCAGCTGGTAGACAGATGGCCTTACGTTCTCCTGCAAAATGTCTTGATAAACTTGGGAATTCATTTTTCCTTCGATGATAACAATCTGTCCAGGCCCTGACGCAGCAAAGCAGCCCCAAACCATGATGCCCCCACCACCATACTTCACAGTTGGGATGAGGTTTTGATGTTGGTGTGCTGTGTTTCTTCCAAACAACTTAACTTTGGTTTCATCTGACCACAGAATATTTTGCCAGTACTGCTGTGGAACATCCAGGTGCAAACTGTAAACGTTCAGCAATGTTTTTTTAGACAGCAGTGGCTTCCTCTGTGGTGTCCTCCCATGAAAACCATTCTTGTTTAGTGTTTTACGTATCGTAGATTCGGTAACAGGGATGTTAGCATATGCCAGAAACTTTTTTAAGTCTTTAGCTGACACTCTAGGATTCTTCTTCACCTCATTGAGCAGTCTGCGCTGTGCTCTTGCAGTCATCTTTACAGGATGGACACTCCTAGGAAGAGTAGCAGCAGTGCTGAACTTTCTACATTTATAGACAATTTGTCTTACCGTGGACTGATGAACAGCAATGTTTTGGAGATACTTTTATAACTCTTTCTAGCTTCATACAAGTCAACAATACTTAATCGTAGGTCTTCTGAGAGTTCTTTTGTGCGAGGCATCATTACCATCAGGCAATGCTTATTGTGAAAAGCAAACCCAGAACTGGTGTGTGTTTTTTATAGGGCAGGGCAGCTGTAACCAACACCTCCAATCTCATCTCATTGATTGGACTCCAGTTGGCTGACACCTCACTCCAATTAGCTCTTGGAGATGTCATTAGTCTAGGGTTTCACATACTTTTTCCACCTGCACTGTGAATGTTTACATGGTGTGTTCAATAAAAACATGGTAACATTTAATTATTTGGGTGTTATTAGTTTAAGCAGACTGTGATTGTCTATTGTTGTGACTTAGATGAAGATCAGATCACATTTTATGACCAATTTGTGCAGAAATCCATATCATTCCAAGGGGTTCACATACTTTTTCTTGCAACTGTACATACAACAATCATCCCCTCAGTATGGGAACAAGCAATCACTACTACGATTGTTCTCTTTCTCAGACAAATGTGACCACTGTATCTGGGAGGTTAAAGATCAGGAGAGCGTTCTCCCCGCCATGCACCAGCTGCCGCAAGAGAGGACTAGGGTAGCCAGATGCAGTGTATGGCAGCTTCTGTCCTCCTGGATGACAAGATGCTGCTGCACATTAGCTCCTATTGAGCCCCTACCTGTGGCAGGGCTACATAGGAACATAATGTAGTACATTAAAATCTTCATAAACTGCAATGTTAATGCATTGGAGTATATGAAAGAAGTAATCTAATCATTCCTTGTTGTAGTTTGCTGTGGGAACAAAAAATAAGTATATATATATATTTTTTTTTTTAAAGAGCACCAAACATTGGTCCAAACATTGTGAACTAAGTATCATGACATATACAGCGGCGCCCAGGGATCTCACTGCACTTACTATTATCCCTGGGTGCCACTCCGTTCTCCTGCTATGCCCTCCGGTATCTTCGGTCACTTGGTTATAGTAGGTGGAGACTTAGGGGACTTGGTTATAGTAGGCGGAGTCTGCCCTTGTTCTCCTGGGCATCTCCTTCTCCTAGGCTGTAGTGCTGGCCAATCGCAGTGCAGAGCTCACAGCCTGGGAGGTTTTTTTCTCCGAGGCTGTGAGCTCTGCGCTGCGATTGGCCAGCGTTACAGTCTAGGAGAAGGAGACGCCCAGGAGAACAAGGGCAGTCTCCTCCTACTATAACCAAGTTCCTGAACATACCGGAGGACATAATGGGAGAAAGGAACGGCGCCAAGGGATAATAGTAAGTGCAGTGAGATCCCTGGGCGCCGCTGTACAGATCATGATACTTAGTTCACAATGTTTGGACCGATGAAAGGTCCTCTTTAAATATAAAAGAAATACAAAAATTCAAATAACCCCCCTTTCCCCAAAAAAACACACACAAAAACATGTACTATTAAAATATTAAAATATTTATCCCATACAGCAAACAGCAAAATTGAAAAAAACGTTGAAATGACCGATTTGGCATTTTTTGGTTGATTCTAGAGATGAGCGAATTTCTCAAAAATTCGACTTGGCTGGTTTGCCGAATTTTCCGAAAAAATTCAGTTAGATCTGAATTTATTTGTGGCGAATCGTGTTAAAAAACAGCTATTTCCTGGCTGCAGAGAGCCTTTATAGTGGTGTAGAACACTGTGCCTTGCAGTAACACGCATAGGGAGTCTGCTGTGGTAGTGAAACAATATCACGGAAAAAAATATATAAAACATCCTGCACGATATAATAATGAATCTTGCGGATGTACATTGCTACATTTATACAGTCACAGAAAATAATGCACTATAATAATAGATGAAAGCAAAACATATATACTAAGCACTCACTCTATTGATAAAATCTGAGACACTTGGTCAATACATTTTGCGTATTGTGCGTCTCATTTTTCCTTCCTTCTGACAGATCAGAAGAAGGGTAAAAAAATGAAGATGTCAGCCAGGCCGAAAGGCAAAATAGTGGCCCAGTCATGAAGTGGGGAGGGTGAGAACAGCCTAAGAAATCCACAGAGTGGCCCTATGACAGAGACTGGAGGTGGCAGCAGCATCAGGAGGAGGCCACAGAGTGGCACAATGATACTGTGGAGGTGGCAGCAGCAGCATTAAGAGGCCACAGAGTGGCACAATGACAGTGTGGAGGTGGCAACAGCATCAGGAGGCCACAGAGTGGTACAATGACAGAGTGTGTAGGTGGTGGTAGCAGCAGCATCAGGAGAAGGCTACAGGGTGACACAATGACAATGTGGAGGTGAAAGCAGCAGCAGCATGAGGAGACCACAGTGTAGCACAATCACAGAATGTGGAGGTGGCACCAGCATCAGGGGGCCACAGAGTGGAAAGGTGACATAGTGTGGAGGTAGCAGCAGTATCAGGAGACCACAGAGTGGCAAGGTCACACAGTGTGGAGGTGGCAGCAGCATCAGGAGACCACAGAGTGGCAAGGTGACATAGTGTGGAGGTGGCAGCAGCATCAGGAGACCACAGACTGACCCGGTGGGGAGGTGGGTTACAATACCAGTACCAGCTTAAGATGGTGGGTAAAAGAAGGAGCACTTGGCATCTGATGTGTGGTATCAGGCGGGTGGCAGCATCAGAATAGTAGCTGAGGCAGGTAGCCAGAAGAAACCGGTCTCTTTTGTCAAAGTGTTGGTGTGGCACCATGGATAATCTAGTCTGATGCATCAGGCATTGGTGGGTGGAAATCCTGGCTGATCCACGCCGGATTCATCTTGACAAAGGTCAGTCTCTCCACATTTTGGGTGGCCAGGCGAGTTGTTCTTGGGGTAACTATGGCCCCCACCACACTAAACACCCGCTCTGATGCCACACTACTGGCCGGGCAGGACAGCTTTTCCAGAAGAAAACTGCCAGTTGCAGCCACAAATTCAGCTTGGCTGCCCAGTAGTCCAATAGATATTAAATGCGGAGTAGCAGGGTGCTGTCCAAGTATGCCACCCCCTGCTGGTCCAGGTCCTGCTCCGGGTCTATCTGCTGCTGCTGCTGGTGAGTAGTTTCTTCACTAGGCTCTAGACTCAAGTTGCTACAGATGGAGCTGAAATTACTCCTACCCCCTCACCCTGCCATAGCAGCCATGGCAGAGGAACGTGAGCGCAGAGGGCCCCACCGGTCAGACCTGCGAGCGGATGGACGATGGTGCAGATAGGCAGTGGCCAACTGGCTACATAGGATGTCTCTATAATAGTTTAGTTTGTCCTGCCTCTCAGCGGGTGTAAAAAAGGCCCCCATTTCGGACCAGTAGCGAGGGTCCAACAAGGTGGAGAGCCAGAAGTCATCCCTCAAATGGTGACAATTCGGCTGTCACTACGCAAGCAAGTGAGCATGCATTGGGCCATTTGTGCAAGTGACTTGGAGGGACTCCCTGCCTCCATCTCTACTGCATACTGCCTCTGTGTGTCTGGGTCCTCTGCCTCCTCTTCTTCATTGCCCTGTAGCTCCTCTGGCTGCTCCTGGTCCTCCTCTCCTGTCACCTGTGTGTAAAAAATCACCCATTTCGCTAAACATTGCTTGTCCTCCAATATCCTCCTCCAGTTCAGCCCCCACAGGGTTCATGTGGCCATGAGATCTAGGCGCCATGTCTCCAGTCTCTTGACCAGCCAAATTTACCAGCATCTGTTCCAGAACATGAAGCAGTGGAATGACATCGTTCATCCTGTAGTCCTGGCGACTGACAAATAAAGTAGCCTCCTCAAAGGGCCTTAGCAAACGGCAGGTATCATGCATGAGCTGCCACTGGCTGACATCAAAAGTTACACAGGGGACTACTCCTGTCCGCTTGGATCATCAAGAAATCGTTTATGGCCTTTTTCTGTTTGTATAGTCGGTCCAACATATGGAGGGTGGAATTCCAACGGGTGGAAATGTCTCATATCAGCCTATGTTGGGGGATGCCGTTCTGCCTCTGCAGCTCAAGCAGGGTGTGCTTTGTGGTGTACGAGTGCCTGAAGTTCATGCAAAGTTTCCTGGCCATTTTTAGGATGTCTTGCATATAGGTGGAAGACTTTAGAAAGCGCTTGACAACTAGTGTTGGGCGCGAATATTCGAATCGCTAATTTTAATCGCGAATATCGTCACTTCGAGAATTTGCAAAGATTTTGAATATAGTGCTATATATTCGTATTCGCAAATATTCTAGATTTGTTTTCATCCGAACCCATGATCCCTCTCTTCTTCTTGCTTGTGGGCCAATGAGAAGGCTGCAATGTCTTTGTCTGAGCTTAGCAGCATCCCTAGCAACCAATAGGAAAGATGCCTACCCCTTACTATATAAGAAACTCCCCAGCAGCCACTTTATGCAGTTTTTTGCAGTTCTGAGAGAGATAGTGACCCATGCCTGTATTGCGCGTGCAATATGAGCATATTACATTGCCGATTTTCGCAATCAAGAAAA
This sequence comes from Bufo gargarizans, assembly GCF_014858855.1. Classification (NCBI taxonomy): domain Eukaryota; kingdom Metazoa; phylum Chordata; class Amphibia; order Anura; family Bufonidae; genus Bufo; species Bufo gargarizans. The sequence goes on along the minus strand of NC_058080.1, from coordinate 629,242,670 downwards.
TAATGGCAAATTGGTGAATTAGTGAATTTTTGATGATTATTTGTCCAAAATTCACAAAATATTGTGAATTCTAATATTGCCCCTGTCGCTATTGACAACCAGACTGAACATGTGCGCCATGCAGGGCACATGGCTAAGCCCTCCTTGACGAAGCACCGATACCATGTTCTTCCTGTTGTCATTCACCATGGTTCCGATTTTGAGTTGTCACGAAGAGAGCCCAGATTCGATTTCTTGATGAAGGACACTTAGCTGTTCCTCCCCTGTGTGACTCCGTTCGCCCAGGCAAACGAGGTGTAGAACAGCGTGACACTGCCGTGACCTGCACATGTGGTGTGCTGGAGGAGCACTGTGATTTATGCTTGCAGTGGAGGCTGAGGACACAGTGGAGGATGTGGAGGCAGAGGGGGACATTGTTGCAGGACCAATGGCGTGAGAATATGGAGGCAGAAGCGGCGTCACCTGCCAAGTTGCTGGTGTGGCTGTTCAGGAACCACATTTACCCAGTGGGTCATAAAGGACATATATTGTCCCTGACCGTAGGTACAGCTCCACACGTCGGCGCTGCCGTGCACTTTGGCAGACACCGACAGGTCCAAGGACTGGTCCATCTTCTGTTCTACATACGTATGCAGGGCTTCTACTGCCTTTTTGGCAAAGAAATGATGGCTTGGGACTCTCCACCTCGGCCCGGCACAAGCCATCAGTTCTCTGAAAGGTGCAGAGTCCACCACTTGGAAAGGGAGAGACTGCAGCACCAGCAACTTGGCCAGGAGCACATTCAGCTTCTGCGCCGTTGGATGAGTGCACGCATACAATTGTCTCTTGGCAATCGCTTCGGTGATCGATTGCTGACGGAGTGACTGACCCGAAATAGGAGGAGGAGCAGGAACAACAGGACCAGCAGATGATGGGAAAGACTGACAGCTCTCTTTGGTTGAGGTGGTGAAGCCTTAACTGCCTGAAATCGGGCGCATGCCACTGGGTGATGCAGCGGTTGCTGCGGCAGGCTGGACCACCACATTGGAGCCACTGTTCTCCCAGGCCACTTTATGGTGAGGCTGCATATGTTGACGCAGGGCAGTGGTGCCAACATTGGCACCCCGGCCACTCTTCACCTTCTGCCCAAAGCTGCCACAAATAGCCATGTTCACCTCCTCCTGCAGCCTAAAAAAAAACTGCCACATCGCCGAGTAGGTGATTTTTCCCCCAACACTCCGCTGACTGACTGCTACCGCCTCTGCTTCCTTGAACCCCTGCACCACTACTTTAAGGGCAAGTAGGCTCATTTGAAGCGGGTTGTCTACCTTGGGAATGTTTATATCCCAACCTCCCACTGCTGCCACCCTGCTGACTCCTGACCACGCTACCGATTTGTTGACTACCCCACTGCTTCCCGCTCAAGCTGCCACCCTCTTCCCTCGATGATAAAGCTCTTTCATCACATGGCTCCCAATTGTGATCGACTAAATCATCATCGAGTACTGTCTGCACATCACTGATGTCCTTCTCAACGGTCTCTGAGCCAGGAGCCTGACCTCTCGCAACACCAGCTCCCACGCCACTCTACTTATCACTATTTTCCCGCCTACCGGAGAAAGCGGCGGATGTCTCCTCCTCATCTTGGCTGGCCAGTAGCTGCTGACTGTCCTCTAGTAGCGTGTCCTCGCTGTATAGTGGAGCTGAGCCCACAGCATATAATACTTGTACAACCAATTAAACCAACCACCTGTTGGCAAAATGTATGTTATTACATAAAGACCCAAAAAATAATCCACACGGGATACCCATACATACGCAAAATACAAAATTTTATTAAATAGTTACATACACGTAACAACAAAACCATAAAATATCAAGCAGCAATACAGGTAATGTAGCACATGTCAGCTAGCGTGCTGACCGGTAAGGAAAATAGATCCCAGAATGTATAAATTACAGTAGGCACCTAGTAAAAACCAGTAGTGATTAATAAAAAATTGTTTTATTTCATATACCACTATTACCCAGAAGAATGTCTGATAATCAAAAAGATGCCATATAAGCTGCCCTCACACAAGGTCCCAACACATAACCTACGGTGGGCATGCAGGCTACAATGCACTGAAGTGATAAACAGACCTCAAGGGGCTTATCAATTGACGCAGACAAGCACACTATATATCCAAAACTTAATTATAAAATCAGAGGCATCTGTGGATGGACCAATAGAATATCATAACATCATGGGCGGAATCCTGCCCACCGTCAACAGTTGTCAAGTTGTCAACAGTCACATGATCGGATAGAGACACCCTCTGCTTTGCATCATAGCTAAGGATTAGAGAATTCCCACACTATTATCATATTATAGTCCCAGAGGTTGAACGATTCATCTTAGACTTAATCATATAACAATAGTGCCAGCATGAAGGGTGACCGATATCATATTTCACCCGACATCCCGGGTCACGCGAGAACATGCGCATTGCGTAATCAATCGGTCGCGGTCACATGACCGCACCGGCCGCCACGTGACCGCATCAGATCACACTACAGCGATACTTGTAGATATTCGGCATCACAGGTCTCGCGAGAGCCCGCCCATGACCTCATCTCTCGATCGCGGTCACATGGCCGCAGTCGCCATCACATGATCGCATCCAGGTCCTCTCCTCTCAAGACTTATGACAGGTAACCACCGGAAGAATGCCATATATACATACAAGCCAATATAAAATGCAGGTACCATTATTATAATACAATATCATAAATATATAAATATATCAATATATAAAAATATATCAAAATAACTTATATTTAAGTATACAACGCCTAAATGTAATCATTTGCCCTAGATATCAATCCAAGGTAACACACTCAAAAAACTATTGTAAGTGTGAAAGGATCCATGGTATATATACACGCAAATCAGGTGCACATATAATGTGACCATGATAATAGGTAATTAATAATAACACATAAAGATTATCCAATATAAATATAATTCATATACACAAAATATGCAAAAGGAGTGCCCAAAATAAATAAAGTGCAAGTGCGATGTGAGTCATGTAAGTGAAAGTGACATGCAGTGAAATATTGATAATAAATACAACAATAGCGAATGGATTATATGCATAAACTAAAAATGACAAAAAAGTGAGGGCAGCTTATAAGTCTTCTTTTTGATCATCAGACATTCTTCTGGGTAATATTGGTATATGAAATAAAACTATTTTTTATTAGGCACTACTGGTTTTTACTAGGTGCCTACTGTAATTTAAACATTCTGGAATCTATTTTCCTTACCGGTCAGCACGCTAGCTGCCATGTGCTACATTACCTGTATTGCTGCTTGATATTTTAACCTTTGTCCTATATGGTTTTGTTGTTACGTGTATGTAACTATTTAATAAAATTTAGTATTTTGCGTATGTATGGGTATCCCGTGTGGATTATTTTTTGGGTCTTTAGCATATAATACTTGTCTGGCTGAGGGAACAGAAAATGGACAGGTTGAGGACAGGTGCGGGCACAGAGCCTGCTTCCGGGCCATGTCAACTAAGGGTTGTGTCTTACGAACCCACGACTCTTGTCTGGGGGTTTCTGATGTCACTTGGGACAAAGTGAATGACCGAGTCAACAATTTACGAACCGCTGGGTTGCTGGTCAAGACACAACAGCTAGATGACACCGGGATATCAGGCCTCTCGCTGTGCCAGAAAGATTTAGGCCTCTGCCACTCCCCTGTGCAGGGCCTGGCACTTCTCTATCTAACATACTGTTAGATTAAATAAATAAATAAAACGGAAATTAAAACACCCTTAAAAAAGTCTGTGATTTTCTCACTTTACCACAAAATGGCTGATAAGCCCTTTTTTTTCACTAATACACGACAAAGAAGGCATTAGAACATATAACTGCACTGTTGAATGGCAAATGGGCCCTTTCTTTTTCCACTTATACACGTTTTAGAACATATAACTGCACTGCTAAACGGCAAATAATATATATTTTTTGCCACTAATACATGCCAAAATCAGCTTTAGAACATATAACTGCACCACTGAAGGCAAATATATATTTTTTTGCCACTAATACACTCCAAAAAGGGCTTTAGCACATATAACTGCACCGCTGAACGGCAAATATAATTTTTTTTTGCCACTAATACCCGCAAAATATCTTCTCACCTCACCACACAATGGCAAATACTTTTCTTAGTACCACTAATACATGCCAAAAAGGGCTTTAGAACATATAACTGCACCACTGAAAAGCAAAAATATATTTTTTTTTGCCACTAATACATACCAAAAATGGCTGTAATTTTCTCACTTCACCACACAACGGCAAACATTTTTTTATTTGTGCCACTAATACAAGCCAAAAAGGGCTTTAGAACATGTAACTGCACCGCTAAATGGCATATATATATTTTTTGCCACTAATACAAGCCAAAAAGTGCTGAATTTTCACACTTCACCACACAACAGCAAATATTTTTTTTTCCCTGCCACTAATACTCACCAAAAAGGGCTTTAGAACATATAACTGCACCACTGAACGGCAAATATATATTTTTTTGTTACTAATACACGCGAAAAAAGGGATGTCATTTTCTCACGTCACCACACAACGGCAAATTTTATTTTTATGCCACTAGTACACACCAAAAATGGCTTTAGAACATATAACTGCACCGCTGAACGGCAAATAATATGTATTTTTTTGCCACTAATACATGCTAAAATGGGCTTTAGAACATATAACTGCACAGCTGAACGTCAAATAGGCCCTTACTTTTTTCCACTTATACACACCATAAAAGGCTTTACAACATATAACTACACCACTGAACGTCAAATAATATATATTTTTGTGCCACCAATACACACCAAAAAAAAAATCCTTTAGCATAGAACCGCACCACTGAACAGCAAATAATATATATATATTTTTGCCACTAATACACACCAAAAAGGGCTGTAATTTTCTCACTTCACCACACAACAGCTAATAAGTAGGGATGAGCGAACTCGAACTGTACAGTTCGGGTTCGTACCGAATTTTGGGGTGTCCGTGACACGGACCCGAACCCGGACATTTTCGTAAAAGTCCGGGTTCGGGTTCGGTGTTCGTCGCTTTCTTGGCGCTTTTGTGACGCTTTCTTGGCGCTTTTTGAAAGGCTGCAAAGCAGCCAATCAACAAGCGTCATACTACTTGCCCCAAGAGGCCATCACAGCCATGCCTACTATTGGCATGGCTGTGATTGGCCAGAGCACCATGTGACCCAGCCTCTATTTAAGCTGGAGTCACATAGCGCCGCCCGTCACTCTGCTCTGATTAGCGTAGGGAGAGGTTGCGGCTGCGACAGTAGGGCGAGATTAGGCAGATTAACTCCTCCAAAGTACTTGATTATTGATCGATCTGCAGCTGTGGATCATTGAGCTGCTGATACTCAATTGCTCACTGTTTTTAGGCTGCCCAGACCGTTTGTCAGTCACATTTTTCTGGGGTGATCGGCGGCCATTTTGTGTCTTGTGGTGCGCCAGCACAAGCTGCGACCAAGTGCATTTAACCCTCAATGGTGTGGTTGTTTTTTGGCTAAAGCCTACATCAGGGTGAAGCTGTCACACCAAGTGCATTTAACCAGCAATAGTCTGTTTATTTTTTGGCCATATACTACATCAGGGGCAAGCTGCGCCTGTCACCAAGTGCATTTAACCCTCAATGGTGTGGTTGTTTTTTGGCTAAAGCCTACATCAGGGTGAAGCTGTCACACCAAGTGCATTTAACCAGCAATAGTCTGTTTATTTTTTGGCCATATACTACATCAGGGGCAAGCTGCGCCCGTCACCAAGTGCATTTAACCCTCAGTAGTGTGGTTGGTCAAGCTATCACACCAAGTGCATTTAACCAGCAATAGTCTGTTCATTTTTTGGCCATATACTAAATCAGGGGCAAGCTGCGCCCGTCACCAAGTGCATTTAACCAGCAATAGTCTGTTCATTTTTTGGCCATATACTACATCAGGGGCAAGCTGCGCCCGTCACCAAGTGCATTTAACCCTCAGTAGTGTGGTTGGTCAAGCTGTGACACCAAGTGCATTTAACCAGCAATAGTCTGTTCATTTTTTGGCCATATACTACATCAGGGGCAAGCTGCGCCCGTCACCAAGTGCATTTAACCCTCAGTAGTGTGGTTGGTCAAGCTATCACACCAAGTGCATTTAACCAGCAATAGTCTGTTCATTTTTTGGCCATATACTAAATCAGGGGCAAGCTGCGCCCGTCACCAAGTGCATTTAACCAGCAATAGTCTGTTCATTTTTTGGCCATATACTACATCAGGGGCAAGCTGCGCCCGTCACCAAGTGCATTTAACCCTCAGTAGTGTGGTTGGTCAAGCTATCACACCAAGTGCATTTAACCAGCAATAGTCTGTTCATTTTTTGGCCATATACTAAATCAGGGGCAAGCTGCGCCTGTCACCAAGTGCATTTAACCAGCAATAGTCTGTTCATTTTTTGGCCATATACTACATCAGGGGCAAGCTGCGCCCGTCACCAAGTGCATTTAACCAGCAATAGTGTGGTTATTTTTTGGCCATATCCCAGTCTAATTCTGTCACTAAATCCATACCGGTCACCCAGCGCCTAAATACTAGGCCTCAAATTTATATCCCGCTAAATCTCTCGTTACCGCTGTCCTGTTGTGGCTGGGAAAGTTATTTAGTGTCTGTCAAAGCACATTTTTTGTTCTGGGTTGAAATACAATTCCCAATTTAGCAATTTCATAATTTAGTGGTTTCTGCTATATCAGAGCTATTTGAAATCTATCCCTAAAAGGGTATATAATATTCAAGGTGCACATAGGGTCATTCAGAATAACTTCACACACACGCTACTGTGCATTTCCAAGTCCAATTCTGTTAGTAAATCCATACCGGTCACCCAGCGCCTAAATACTAGGCCTCAAATTTATATCCCGCTAAATCTCTCGTTACCGCTGTCCTGTTGTGGCTGGGAAAGTTATTTAGTGTCCGTCAAAGCACATTTTTTGTTCTGGGTTGAAATACAATTCCCAATTTATGATTTATCGTTTTTATTGGTTTCGCATAGCATACGTATACGACAATGTATATAATGCAAAGTAACATTCAAAGAACAATTGGTGTATCACCAATAACAAAGTGAATCAGCACAGATGAGGGCGAGGCACAAACCCTCTAATTGCCTCTTAGTATTGCAGAGAATCAGAAATATTGCAAGGAGCAAATTATCACCGGTATCAGATCAGTTAACAAGGGAACAATTCCCAATTTAGCAATTTCATAATTTAGTGGTTTCTGCTATATCAGAGCTATTTGAAATCTATCCCTAAAAGGGTATATAATATTCAAGGTGCACATAGGGTCATTCAGAATAACTTCACACACACGCTACTGTGCATTTCCAAGTCCAATTCTGTTAGTAAATCCATACCGGTCACCCAGCGCCTAAATACTAGGCCTCAAATTTATATCCCGCTAAATCTCTCGTTACCGCTGTCCTGTTGTGGCTGGGAAAGTTATTTAGTGTCCGTCAAAGCACATTTTTTGTTCTGGGTTGAAATACAATTCCCAATTTAGCAATTTCATAATTTAGTGGTTCCTGCTATATCAGAGCTATTTGAAATCTTTCCCTAAAAGGGTATATAATATTCAAGGTGCACATAGGGTCATTCAGAATAACTTCACACACACGCTACTGTGCATTTCCAAGTCTAATTCTGTTAGTAAATCCATACCGGTCACCCAGCGCCTAAATAATAGGCCTCAAATTTATATCCCGCTGAATTTGAATACAATACATTGGGCCAAATAATATTTTTGTTGTTGTGGTGAACCATAACAATGAGGAAAACATCTAGTAAGGGACGCGGACGTGGACATGGTCGTGGTGGTGTTAGTGGACCCTCTGGTGCTGGGAGAGGACGTGGCCGTTCTGCCACATCCACACGTCCTAGTGTACCAACTACCTCAGGTCCCAGTAGCCGCCAGAATTTACAGCGATATATGGTGGGGCCCAATGCCGTTCTAAGGATGGTAAGGCCTGAGCAGGTACAGGCATTAGTCAATTGGGTGGCCGACAGTGGATCCAGCACGTTCACATTATCTCCCACCCAGTCTTCTGCAGAAAGCGCACAGATGGCGCCTGAAAACCAACCCCATCAGTCTGTCACATCACCCCCATGCATATCAGGGAAACTGTCTGAGCCTCAAGTTATGCAGCAGTCTCTTATGCTGTTTGAAGACTCTGCTGGCAGGGTTTCCCAAGGGCATCCACCTAGCCCTTCCCCAGCGGTGGAAGACATAGACTGCACTGACGCACAATCACTTATGTTTCCTGATGATGAGGACATGGGAATACCACCTCAGCATGTCTCTGATGATGACGAAACACAGGTGCCAACTGCTGCGTCTTTCTGCAGTGTGCAGACTGAACAGGAGGTCAGGGATCAAGACTGGGTGGAAGACGATGCAGGGGACGATGAGGTCCTAGACCCCACATGGAATGAAGGTCGTGCCACTGACTTTCACAGTTCGGAGGAAGAGGCAGTGGTGAGACCGAGCCAACAGCGTAGCAAAAGAGGGAGCAGTGGGCAAAAGCAGAACACCCACCGCCAAGAGACTCCGCCTGCTACTGACCGCCGCCATCTGGGACCGAGCACCCCAAAGGCAGCTTCAAGGAGTTCCCTGGCATGGCACTTCTTCAAACAATGTGCTGACGACAAGACCCGAGTGGTTTGCACGCTGTGCCATCAGAGCCTGAAGCGAGGCATTAACGTTCTGAACCTGAGCACAACCTGCATGACCAGGCACCTGCATGCAAAGCATGAACTGCAGTGGAGTAAACACCTTAAAACCAAGGAAGTCACTCAGGCTCCCCTTGCTACCTCTTCTGCTGCTGCCGCCTCGGCCTCTTCTGCTGCTGCCGCCTCGGCCTCTTCCTCCGCCTCTGGAGGAACGTTGGCACCTGCCGCCCAGCAAACAGGGGATGTACCACCAACACCACCACCACCTCCGTCACCAAGCGTCTCAACCATGTCACACGGCAGCGTTCAGCTCTCCATCTCACAAACATTTGAGAGAAAGCGTAAATTCCCACCTAGCCACACTCGATCCCTGGCCCTTAATGCCAGCATTTCTAAACTACTGGCCTATGAAATGCTGTCATTTAGGCTGGTGGACACAGACAGCTTCAAACAGCTCATGTCGCTTGCTGTCCCACAGTATGTTGTTCCCAGCCGCCACTACTTCTCCAAGAGAGCCGTGCCTTCCCTGCACAACCAAGTATCCGATAAAATCAAGTGTGCACTGCGCAACGCCATCTGTAGCAAGGTCCACCTAACCACAGATACGTGGACCAGTAAGCACGGCCAGGGACGCTATATCTCCCTAACTGCACACTGGGTAAATGTAGTGGCAGCTGGGCCCCAGGCGGAGAGCTGTTTGGCGCACGTCCTTCCGCCGCCAAGGATCGCAGGGCAACATTCTTTGCCTCCTGTTGTCACCTCCTCCTTCTCGGCTTCCTCCTCCTCTTCTTCCACCTGCTCATCCAGTCAGCCACACACCTTCACCACCAACTTCAGCACAGCCCGGGGTAAACGTCAGCAGGCCATTCTCAAAACTCATATGTTTGGGGGACAGGCCCCACACCGCACAGGAGTTGTGGCGGGGTATAGAACAACAGACCGACGAGTGGTTGCTGCCGGTGAGCCTCAAGCCCGGCCTGGTGGTGTGTGATAATGGGCGAAATCTCGTTGCAGCTCTGGGACTAGCCAATTTGACGCACATCCCTTGCTTGGCGCATGTGCTGAATTTGGTGGTGCAGAAGTTCATTCACAACTACCCCGACATGTCAGAGCTGCTGCATAAAGTGCGGGCCGTCTGTTCGCGCTTCCGGCGTTCACATCCTGCTGCTGCTCGCCTGTCTGCGCTACAGCGTAACTTCGGCCTTCCCGCTCACCGCCTCATATGCGACGTGCCCACCAGGTGGAACTCCACCTTGCACATGCTGGACAGACTGTGCGAGCAGCAGCAGGCCATAGTGGAGTTTCAGCTGCAGCACGCACGGGTCAGTCGCACTACAGAACAGCACCACTTCACCACCAATGACTGGGCCTCCATGCGAGACCTGTGTGCCCTGTTGCGCTGTTTCGAGTACTCCACCAACATTGCCAGTGGCGATGACGCCGTTATCAGCTTTACAATACCACTTCTATGTCTCCTTGAGAAAACACTTAGGGCGATGATGGAAGAGGAGGTGGCCCAGGAGGAGGAGGAGGAGGAGGAAGAGGGGTCATTTTTAGCACTTTCAGGCCAATCTCTTCGAAGTGACTCAGAGGGAGGTTTTTGGCAACAGCAGAGGCCAGGTACAAATGTGGCCAGACAGGGACCACTACTGGAGGACGAGGAGGACGAGGATGAGGAGGAGGTGGAGGAGGATGAGGATGAAGCATGGTCACAGCGGGGTGGCACCCAACGCAGCTCGGGTGTCAAGGAACCATGAACCAGATGTACAACAAGAGATAAGTGGAAATAAGAAGGCTTTATTGAAAATCCAGCTGTAAGGCAAAAGTCCAAACGGATGGCTAAACCGAAGCAGGGTCTTGCGAAGCCAGAGGTCAGGAACCAGGAGGGTAATCAGACGAAGCCTGGATCAGGAACCAGCAGGGTAGTCAGACGAAGCCTGGATCAGGAACCAGCAGGGTAGTCAGACGAAGCCTGGATCAGGAACCAGCAGGGTAGTCAGACGAAGCCAGGATCAGGAACCAGAAGCAGCAGCAGTCTTAGAAGCATGTGAACACAGGAGGACCAAGCAAGGAACTGAAGCCACAGACCTCCTATATATATGAGCTAGGCATCCAGCTCCTCCCAGTGGGAAGGAGAAGCCGCCGGGTGGGAGGCTACAAGAAACCCAGAAACCAAGATGGCCGCCAGCACATGTCAAACGAAGGAGAACAGCAAGAAGGTAAGACCATGACAGTACCTCCCCCTCAAGGGCCCCTCCTCCGCGGAGTAAAGAACGATTTCTGAGGGAAGCGTGCGTGGAAGGCTCGGAGCAAGGCAGGAGCATGGACATCTGCGGAGGGAACCCAGGAACGCTCCTCTGGACCATAACCACGCCAATGGACCAAAAACTGCACCCGACCGCGGACCAGGCGTGAGTCCAGGATATTGCTCACCTCATACTCCTCACGATTTCCCACTTGGACCGGACGAGGCCGAGGAACCGAGGAAGTGAAACGATTACACACCAGTGGCTTCAACAGGGAGACATGAAACACGTTGGAGATCCGCATGCCAGGAGGAAGCGCAAGGGCATAGGCTACCGGGTTTACCCTGCGAAGCACTCGGAAGGGACCAACAAAGCGAGGCGCCAGCTTGGGAGTGGGCACTCGAAGGTTGAGGTTGCGGGTGGACAACCATACGCGGTCTCCGACCTGGTAGGAAGGAGCGGGCGCTCGTCTGCGATCAGCCTGGAGTCTCTGGCGCTGCGCAGAGACCTCAAGGGACCTCTGGATCTGTACCCAAGAAGCACGTAGGACAGAAAGGTGATCCTCCACAGCCGGAATATCCTGGGGAGAGAATACCTCCGGTAACACGGCAGGTTGGAACCCATAATTGGCCATGAAGGGAGACGTCCCAGAGGAAGAGTTCACCGCCGTGTTCCTGGCAAACTCAGCCCAAGGCAGGAGGTCAACCCAATTGTCTTGGTGATCGGAGACATAGCAACGAAGGAATTGCTCCAAGGCCTGATTGGATCGTTCTGCGGCCCCATTGGACTGAGGGTGGTAGGCCGAGGAGAAAGAGAGATGAATCCCCAACTGGGAGCAAAAGGAGCGCCAGAACCTGGACACGAACTGACTCCCCCGATCCGACACAATCTCCTTGGGCAAACCGTGCAACCGGAAGACCTCCCTGGCAAAAATCGTGGCCAACTCTTGTGCAGAGGGTAACTTCTTGAGAGGAACACAGTGGCACATTTTGGAAAACCGATCCACAATCATGAGAATGACCGTATGGCCTCGGGATGCAGGGAGGTCCACAATGAAATCCATCCCCAGGTGTGACCATGGACGCTCCCCGGTGGCTATGGGTTGCAAAAGGCCCAACGGACGGTGCCGAGGGGACTTACTCTGGGCACAAACGGAGCATGCCGCTACATATGCGGCGATGTCGGAACGTAGAGAAGGCCACCAGAACAGACGTGAAACAGCCCAGGACAGCTGATTCTTTCCAGGATGCCCCGCGGCCTTGGAGTTATGGTAGGTTCGCAACAACCGAGTGCGCAACTCCTCAGGCACAAAACATCTGCCGTTGGGTCTCCCAGAGGGAGCACCAGATTGAGCCGCCAAAATCTGCTCACCCAGGGGAGAGGTCAGGCTGGTGCGAATGGCGGCCAGGATCTGATTCGGAGGTATGACCGAAGTCGGAATCGACTCCTCCCCAGACAGCTCGGAGTACTGCCGTGATAAGGCATCCGCTCTGATGTTCTTGGAACCGGGTAGGTAGGAGACCACGTAATTAAAACGTGACAAGAACAGAGCCCATCTGGCCTGACGTGGTGTCAATCTCTTGGCCTCAGAGAGGTAGGTCAGATTCTTGTGGTCCGTCAGGATGAGAACCGGAACCACCGAGCCCTCGAGCAAGTGCCTCCATTCTTTAAGGGCCTGCACGATGGCCAATAACTCCCTGTCACCAATCTGATAGTTGCACTCCGCGGAAGACAGTTTCCGGGAGTAAAACCCACAAGGAAGCAGAGGACCCTCTGGTGTTCTACGCTGAGACAGAAGGGCGCCTACTCCCGTCTCAGACGCGTCCACCTCGAGGACAAACGGCAACCCAGGGTTGGGATGCGACAGAATCGGAGCCGACACAAAGGCAGACTTTAGAGCCTCAAAAGCTCGGATGGCCTCGAGCGGCCAGGCCTGGGGATTACTGCCCTTCCTGGTCAGATCCGTGAGAGGCTTGGCTAGCATGGAAAAGTCCCTGATGAACTTCCGATAATAATTGTCGAAGCTCAAAAAGCGCTGCAGGGCACGAAGACCACTGGGCTGGGGCCACTGTAAGACAGCCGAAACCTTCTCAGGATCCATGGAGAACCCCTCAGCGGAAATGATGTAACCTAAGAAGGTTACCTGGGATCGGTGAAATTCGCATTTCTCAAGCTTACCGAACAGCTTGTTCTCTCGTAACCGTTGCAACACTCGTCTGACATCCAGAATGTGGGCCTCCATGGATTCAGAATATACCAAGATGTCATCCAAATAGACCACCACACACTGCTGCAACAGGTCACGGAAAACATCGTTGATGAATTCCTGGAAGACTGCGGGCGCATTGCACAACCCAAAGGGCATAACCAAGGATTCATAATGACCGGTCCTGGTGTTAAACGCGGTCTTCCACTCATCGCCCGCCTTGATCCTTACCAGGTTATATGCCGCCCTCAGGTCGAGTTTGGTAAAGACCGTGGCCCCTTTGAGGCGATCGAACAGCTCGGAAATCAAGGGTATCGGGTAAGCGTTCTTGATCGTGATGCGATTGAGACCCCTGTAATCGATGCAAGGCCTCAACTCACCGCCCTTCTTTTTCACGAAGAAAAATCCAGCCCCTGCCGGGGACGAGGATTTGCGAATGTGTCCGCGTGAAAGCGCCTCCCTCACGTACTCCTCCATGGCCTCATTCTCCGCTACTGACAGTGGATAGACTTTGCCACGAGGAGGAACGGCACCAGATTGTAACTCTATGGCACAATCGTATGGGCGGTGCGGAGGTTGGGCAACCGCACGCACCTTATCGAATACATCCCGGTACTCCTCGTATTCAGGAGGCAACAGAGAGTCCGAGGAAGTACACAGCCTCTTGACAGACCCATGGATGCAACTAGCCCCACACTGCGGTGACCACGAGAGGATCTCGGCCGATCTCCAATCGAAAGTCGGATTATGCTTCTGGAGCCAGGGGTACCCCAAGACCACCGAGTAGTGTGGAGACGAAATAACCTGGAGACAGACCGACTCTCTGTGAACGGCACCAATGGCCATCCCCACTGGAAGGGTCTCATGAGACACGTGTGGCGGCAGAAGGGGTCTGCCGTCTATCGCCTCAAGAGCCAGTGGGGAACCTCGAGGCTGCAGAGGAATGGAATTGGCGGCAGCGAACACACTATCAATGAACAAACCACCAGCACCAGAGTCCACCAACGCCTGAGTCGTCACCGAGCCCCCGACCCAGGAGAGGACAACAGTAATCAGTGGTTTGTCAACACGGGAAACCGGGGACGAGGAGACTCCACCCAAGATCTGCCCCCGACAGGATCTCAGGTGCGAGCGTTTCCCGGACGGTTCGGGCATGCCAACCGAAAATGCCCACTGAGACCACAGTACATGCATCGGCCCTCGCGTCTCCGGAGTACCCTCTCCCCCTCGGACAGGCGAGCAAACCCCAGCTGCATGGGTTCACCCCCAGACAAGTCATCCCCAGGAGGCGTGGGAGGAGAGGGAGGCACGGGTGGGACAGCAAACGTAGGCGCCAATCTGTTAGAAGACCTCCGCAGGCTCTCCTTAAAGGAAGGTCTCTCCCTGAGTCTGGTGTCAATCAAAATCAGGAAAGAAATAAGAGACTCGAGCTCCACTGGTAGGTCCTTAGCTGCAACCTCATCCTTCAAGGCATCCGAGAGACCATGAGAGAAAGCAGCGACCAGAGCCTCATTATTCCAGCCCACCTCTGCTGCCAGGGTACGAAACTCAATGGCGTATTCAGCTACGGATCGTGAACCCTGTCTGATGGACATAAGGAGCTTCGCAGCAGAGGCAGCACGAGCCGGCACATCGAATACCTTCCGAAGAGAAGCAACAAAACCGGAAAACTCGGCAACCACCGGATTGTTGTTCTCCCATAAAGGGCTGGCCCAGGCCAAGGCCTTGTCCGAGAGCAGCGAGATCAAGAAGCCCACCTATGATCTCTCAGTAGGAAAGGCATGTGGCAGCAACTCGAAATAAATGCCCACCTGGTTAAGGAAACCTCGGCACTGAGTTGGCTCTCCCCCAAAGCGCTGTGGAAGGGGGGCAGAACCGGTCATACCCCGAAACACCGCAGGCGCAGCAACAGGTGTCGGGGTAGACTCTGGCGCAACAACCGGAGCGGCAGTAGGAGCGGGCCCAGGAGCGACAACCGACCCATCGGCAACGGAAGCTAAATGAGCCGTGCGTTCAAGCAGGGTTTGCAACGCCACAGCGAACCGACCCAACAGGTGATCCTGCTGATCAAGTCTGGCAACCAGCGTAGGTAGCGAGGATGGCCCTGTACCGTCAGAATTCATGGCTTGGTCCTAATGTCAAGGAACCATGAACCAGACGTACAACAAGAGATAAGTGGAAATAAGAAGGCTTTATTGAAAATCCAGCTGTAAGGCAAAAGTCCAAACGGATGGCTAAACCGAAGAAGGGTCTTGCGAAGCCAGAGGTCAGGAACCAGGAGGGTAATCAGACGAAGCCTGGATCAGGAACCAGCAGGGTAGTCAGACGAAGCCTGGATCAGGAACCAGCAGGGTAGTCAGACGAAGCCTGGATCAGGAACCAGCAGGGTAGTCAGACGAAGCCAGGATCAGGAACCAGAAGCAGCAGCAGTCTTAGAAGCATGTGAACACAGGAGGACCAAGCAAGGAACTGAAGCCACAGACCTCCTATATATATGAGCTAGGCATCCAGCTCCTCCCAGTGGGAAGGAGAAGCCGCCGGGTGGGAGGCTACAAGAAACCCAGAAACCAAGATGGCCGCCAGCACATGTCAAACGAAGGAGAACAGCAAGAAGGTAAGACCATGACATCGGGTCCATCACTGGTGCGTGGCTGGGGGGAAAGGCAGGACGATGACGATACGCCTCCCACAGAGGACAGCTTGTCCTTACCCCTGGGCAGCCTGGCACACATGAGCGACTACATGCTGCAGTGCCTGCGCAACGACAGCAGAGTTGCCCACATTTTAACCTGTGCGGACTACTGGGTTGCCACCCTGCTGGATCCACGCTACAAAGACAATGTGCCCACCTTACTTCCTGCACTGGAGCGTGATAGGAAGATGCGCGAGTACAAGCGCACGTTGGTAGACGCGCTACTGAGAGCATTCCCAAATGTCACAGGGGAACAAGTGGAAGCCCAAGGCCAAGGCAGAGGAGGAGCAAGAGGTCACCAAGGCAGCTGTGTCACGGCCAGCTCCTCTGAGGGCAGGGTTAGCATGGCAGAGATGTGGAAAACTTTTGTCAACACGCCACAGCTAACTGCACCACCACCTGATACGCAACGTGTTAGCAGGAGGCAACATTTCACTAACATGGTGGAACAGTACATGTGCACACCCCTCCACGTACTGACTGATGGTTCGGCCCCATTCAACTTCTGGGTCTCTAAATTGTCCACGTGGCCAGAGCTAGCCTTTTATGCCTTGGAGGTGCTGGCCTGCCCGGCGGCCAGCGTTTTGTCTGAACGTGTATTCAGCACGGCAGGGGGCGTCATTACAGACAAACGCAGCCGCCTGTCTACAGCCAATGTGGACAAGCTGACGTTCATAAAAATGAACCAGGCATGGATCCCACAGGACCTGTCCGTCCCTTGTCCAGATTAGACATTAACTACCTCCCCTTAACCATATATTATTGGACTCCAGGGCACTTCCTCATTCAATCCTATTTTTATTTTCATTTTACCATTATATTGCGAGGCTACCCAAAGTTGAATTAACCTCTCCTCTGTCTGGGTGCCGGGGCCTAAATATATGCCAATGGACTGTTCCAATGTTGGGTGACGTGAAGCCTGATTCTCTGCTATGACATGCAGAATGATTCTCTGCTGACATGAAGCCAGATCCTCTGTTACGGGACCTCTCTCCTCTGCCTGGGTGCTGGGCCTAAATTTATGAAAATGGACTCTTACAGTGGTGGGTGACGTGAAGCCTGATTCTCTGCTATGATATGAAGACTGATTCTCTGCTGACTTGAAGCCAGATTGTCTGTTACGGGACCTCTCTCCTCTGCCTGGGTGCTGGGCCTAAATATATGCCAATGGACTGTTGCAGTGGTGGCTGACGTGAAGCCTCATTCTCTGCTATGACATGCAGACTAATTCTCTGCTGACATGAAGTCAGATCCTCTGTTACGGGACCTCTCTCCTCTGCCTGGGTGCTGGGCCTAAACTTATGAAAATGGACTCTTACAGTGGTGGGTGACGTGAAGCCTCATTCTCTGCTATGACATGCAGACTAATTCTCTGCTGACATGAAGCCAGATTGTCTGTTACGGGACCTCTCTCCTCTGCCTGGGTGCTGGGCCTAAATTTATGACAATGGACTGTTGCAGTGGTGGGTGACGTGAAGCCTCATTCTCTGCTATGACATGCAGACTGATTCTCTACTGACATGAAGCCAGATTGTCTGTTACGGGACCTCTCTCCTCTGCCTGGGTGCTGGGCCTAAATATATGCCAATGGACTGTTGCAGTGGTAGCTGACGTGAAGCCTCATTCTCTGCTATGACATGCAGACTAATTCTCTGCTGACATGAAGTCAGATCCTCTGTTACGGGACCTCTCTCCTCTGCCTGGGTGCTGGGCCTAAACTTATGAAAATGGACTCTTACAGTGGTGGGTGACGTGAAGCCTCATTCTCTGCTATGACATGCAGACTAATTCTCTGCTGACATGAAGCCAGATTGTCTGTTACGGGACCTCTCTCCTCTGCCTGGGTGCTGGGCCTAAATTTATGACAATGGACTGTTGCAGTGGTGGGTGACGTGAAGCCTGATTCTCTGCTATGACATGCAGACTGATTCTCTACTGACATGAAGCCAGATTGTCTGTTACGGGACCTCTCTCCTCTGCCTGGGTGCTGGGCCTAAATATATGCCAATGGACTGCTGCCTGGGTGCTGGGCCTAAATATATGCCAATGGACTGTTGCAGTGGTGGGTGACGTGAAGCCTCATTCTCTGCTATGACATGCAGACTAATTCTCTGCTGACATGAAGCCAGATTGTCTGTTACGGGACCTCTCTCCTCTGCCTGGGTGCTTGGCCTAAACTTATGAAAATGGACTGTTGCAGTGGTGGGTGATGTGAAGCCTGATTCTCTGCTATGACATGCAGACTGATTCTCTACTGACATGAAGCCAGATTGTCTGTTACGGGACCTCTCTCCTCTGCCTGTGTGCTGGGCCTAAATATATGCCAATGGACTGTTGCAGTGGTGGCTGACGTGAAGCCTCATTCTCTGCTATGACATGCAGACTAATTCTCTGCTGACATGAAGTCAGATCCTCTGTTACGGGACCTCTCTCCTCTGCCTGGGTGCTGGGCCTAAATATATGCCAATGGACTGCAGCCCTCTAGCCCTTTCCTGGGCTGTTTTACAGCCTTTTTAGTGCCGAAAAGTTCGGGTCCCCATTGACTTCAATGGGGTTCGGGTTCGGGACGAAGTTCGGATCGGGTACGGATCCCGAACCCGAACATTTTCGGGAAGTTCGGCCGAACTTCTCGAACCCGAACATCCAGGTGTTCGCTCAACTCTACTAATAAGCCCTTTTCCCCATTAATACAAGCAAAAAAATGCTTTAGAACATATAACTGCACCGCACAAGGGCAAATAAGACGTAGAAATATTTCCTTGCAATAAACCCTGTTAATGGCTGTAACACCCCAATAATAAAAACTGTTTGCTGGAATTACAGAGCTGTATAATACAGAGCTGTATAATGGCAATTTGGATCCCTAGTCAGTGCAGCAAGATGTAATAGGATTGTTCCTATTACCCAGGCTGTAAACTCCCCTACTGAACTCTGTTCTGCTTTAATACTGTGGAATGATTCCTCCATATCCTTTCCCTGAACTTCTATACAGCAAAATAAAATTTTTAAAGTCTTTTCTACCACTGTCCCTAGCGCCTGCTGATGTCTCTCCTTGCGCTAAGTACACTGGAAAATGGCTGAATCCAAGATGGCTGAGGCTATTTATAGGGCTGTGACATCACAAGGCTGGCTGGCTGCTGATTGGCTGCATGCATGGCATTGTGGGTGATCCCTCGTTCCCAGAGTTCTTTGCTGCATGACCAAACACATGTAGCAATCATTTTCGTAAGAAATTTGATTTGTTATGAAGCATGAGAAAATTTAGAGAGAATAAAAAATTTCCTGAAATTCGCATCGAATTCCACTTCGTCAACTTCCATTCGCTCAACTCTAGTCGCTTCACCTCCCACAAAAAACTGAATAAAAAGTGATCAAAAAGTCATAAGAAAGTGGTATCAATAAAGTTATTAATACAAATTTTCAGTATTAGGCCTCATCCACACAGCCGTTGTTTGGGTCCGCATCCGAGCCGCCGTTTTTGCGGCTCGGATGAGGACCCATTCACTTTAATGGGGCCGCAAAAGATGCGGACAACACTCCGTGTGCTGTCCGCATCTGTTGCACAGTTCCGTGGCCACGCAAGAAAAATAGAACATGTCCAATTCTTGTCCGTTTTGCAGAAAAGAATAGGCATTTCTACAATGGACCGCCCGTTCGGTTCTGCAAATTGCGGAAGGCACAAGGGCGGCTTCCATTTTTGGGGGATCCGCGGTTTGCGGACCGAAAAAAAATGGAACGGTTGTGTGCATGAGGCCTTAAAACGCAAGAAAAACTATATATATGTGGTATCGTTGTAATCATACTGATGCAGACAGAGAATGAAAGTAACAGGTCAGTTTTACTGCATAGGAAACGCTATAAAAACAAAACGCATAAAACGTGGAATTTTTTGAATTGTATGCAAATGTAAATCGTGCCATTAGAAAGTATAACTTGTTTCTCAAAAACAAGCCTTCATATGGTAAAGTGAATGGAAAAATAGAAAAGTTATGGCTTTGGGAAAGCTGAAAGTAAAAACGAAAGTGAAAAAACAGGAAATATTTTGGTTATGAAGAGGTTAAACATCTTACTGGAAGACATAGTAGATTCTCACCCTTTGTGTTACCCCCACATTCCTCTAACATATTCTCAAAGGAACTTTAAATTGTAAGTCTTTGAATAAGCCAGCAACACAAGTTTAACTCCTTAAGGACCCTGGAATTTAACACTTTTGCGTTTTCGTTTTTCACTCCCTGTCTTTCCATAGTCCTAACTTTTTTATTTTTCCAATCACATAGCTTTATGAGAGCTTATTTTTTGTGGGACAAGTTGTACTTTCTAATGGCACTATTTATGGTTGCATACCATGTAATAGGGAGCGGGAGAAAATTTCCAAATGGTATAGAATTTGGAAAAAATGCGATTCTGATTTATTTTATTTATTTTTTACACTGTACACTATGGGGTAAAGTTGACCTGTTATCTTCATTCTTCAGGTCAGTTGGAACTGCAACAATACCACACTTGTATAATTTTTCTTGCATCTTAATACTGAAAAATATTTTTTTCCATAACCATATTCTGACTCCTATAACTTTTTTGTAGCTATGTGTACGGGGCTGTGTGAGGCAAATTTTTTGCGGGACGATCTTTTCAGTGATACCAATTTTAAGTGTGTGCAACTTGTTGATCACTTTTTATTTAAAAATTATTGGGTAGTTGAAGTGACAAAAAATGGCAAATTGGCTATTTTTTTTCCCGGCTACACCATTTTACGTATGCCATGAATATTGTTATATTTTTATAGTATGGGCATTTTCACACACGGCGATGCCCATTATGTTTATTTTTTTATTGGTTAAGTATTTTTATTTTAAGGAAAAGGGGGTGATGTATACAGGTGAAACTCGAAAAATGTTAATATCGTGCAAAAGTCCATTTATTTCAGTAATGCAAATTAAAAGGAATTGCATTATTGCAACTTAAAATTAGAATTTTGTGAAAAGGTTCAATATTCTAGGCAAATAATCTATACCCCCTGAGCAAACGGTACCTCAAAATGGAGACTTTGGGGTTTCACAAGCTGTAAGCCATAAACATCCAAATTATAACAAATAAAGGCTTGAAATATCTCGCTTTGCATGTAATGAATCTATCTCATATGTTAGTTTCACCTTTTAAGTTGCATTACTGAAATTAATGAACTTTGCACGATATTCTATTTTTTCGAGTTTCACCTGTACATCTAATTGACTCTGATGACTCTCTGAAGAGGGAAGGGTGTCTGGTTCATAGTAAAAGGTCAGAAATTGATGGAAACACCACTAAAATGGTTTGGGAACAGCATGGGGAGGGTGTCTGGATGCATCTTGGACTCCCAGACTCCCAGACAATAATACGCACCAAGCAAAAGATAAAATCGATTTTAGAGGAAAGATTGTTAGGATACATTCTTTCCTGTATATTTACTTGTATATAAAGTGCAAGTGCTGCCAAAAATTAAAAGGAAGAGGCACTCCGATACAACCTGTATATCACATAAAGGAGGGCCTCATTCACATTGTGGTACAATTGTTCAGGTAGTGGGACTCCTACACTCATAAAGCCTATGCACTAAGGGAAAAGGCTGCAAAAATTACAAGGAACAGTCACTACAA
Organism: Bufo gargarizans; assembly: GCF_014858855.1. Classification (NCBI taxonomy): domain Eukaryota; kingdom Metazoa; phylum Chordata; class Amphibia; order Anura; family Bufonidae; genus Bufo; species Bufo gargarizans. The sequence goes on along the minus strand of NC_058080.1, from coordinate 629,221,110 downwards.
TACACCCTTTATTACACATAAAGGAGGGCATCATACACACCCTTGAAAAATTATGATTGATGGCCTGCTGGTGACCCTCAAAAACATTAGGAGCAAGGGCCTGCTAATGACCCTCTAAAACATTAGGGGCGAGGGCCTGCTACTGATCTGACCATCTAAAACATTAGGGGTGAGGGTCTGCTGTTGAGCTGACCATCTAAAACATTAGGAGTGAGGGACTGCTGCCGAGCTGACCATCTAAAAAAGTTTGTGGTAGAGGGCCTGCTGCTGAGCTGACCATCTAAAAAAAAAATTGGGACAAGTGCCTGCTGCCGAGCTTACCATCTAAAACATTTTGTGGGCGAGGGCCTGCTGCCGAGCTGACCATCTAAAACATTATGGGCGAGGGTCTGCTGCCAAGCTGACCATCTAAAAAATGTTGTGGGCGAGGGCCTGCTGCCGAACTGACCATCAAAAAATTTAGGGGTGGGGGTCTGCTGTTTAGCTGACCCTTTAAAACATTATGTTTAAGGGCCTGCTGGTGACCCTCAAAAACATTATGGATGAGGGCAGCCTAATAAGAATGTTGATATAATGGAGGAGGACGAGAAAAGGAAGATTGAACCATATACCCTTTTTAATGGTGGAAGGGGTGCATGGGAATACAGTGTATTCAATGCAACATAAAAGCCACATTTAGAGTGCCTTTATGTTCAACCGCTTTCCTCTCATGGAGTAGAGAAGTCAGGGGCAATCCAGGCCTTGTTCATTTTTGTAAGAGTCAACCGGTCAGCATTTTCAGTTGACAGGCAGATGCGCTTATCAGTTATTATGCCCCCAGCAGCACTAAATACATGCTCTGAGAAAATGCTGGTGGCGGGGCAGGCCAGCACCTCCAAGGCGTAAAGTGCCAGTTCGTACCACATGTCCAACTTGGACACCCAATAGTTGTAAGGCACACAAGGATCATTGAGGACGCTGACACTGTCTGCTATGTACTCCTTCACCATCTTCCAAAATGTATCCCTCCTTGTGACACTAGGCCGCACATCAGGTTGAGGGTGCTGGTGGGGTGTCATAAAAGTGTCCCAGGCATTGGAGATTGTTGCCCTGCCTCTGTTGGAACTTCTGTGTGTTCCCCTTGTCTCCCCTACTAGGTTGGCCAAGGAACTACGTACTCTGCAGCCAGCATTGTCAGCTGGACATTTTTGGAGCAATTTTTCCACAAGGACCTTCTGGTATTGCACTATTTTGCTTGTCCTCTCCACCATAGAAATGAGAGATGAGAAGTTATTTTTGCAGCAGGGGTCGAGAAGGGTGAACAACCAATTGGTGTTGGCCAAAATGCGTACAACGCAAGGGTAACAGGAAAGGCAGCCTAACATAAAGTCAGCCATGTGTTCCAGAGTACCAACAGACAAAACTTTGCTGTCATCATCAGGAGGCTGACTCTCAATCTCCTCATCCTCTTCCTCCTCTTCTACCCATCCACGCTGAACAGATGGAATAAAACTTCCATGGGTACTACCCTCTGTAGCAGAGGCAACCATCTCCTGCTTTTCCTCCTCCTCATCATCCAATTTGCACTGAGAAAACAAACTGAGGGTGATCTGGCTATCATCTTGTGTACAAACCGGATTCCAAAAAAGTTGACACTAAACAAATTGTGAATAAAAACTGAATGCAATGATGTGGAGATGGCAAATGTCAATATTTTATTTGTAATAGAACGTAGATGACAGATCAAACGTTTAATCCGAGTAAATGTATCATTTTAAAGGAAAAATACGTTGATTCAAATTTTCACGGTGTCAACAAATCCCCAAAAAGTTGGGACGAGTAGCAATAAGAGGCTGGAAAAAGTAAATTTGAGCATAACGAAGAGCTGGCAGACCAATTAACACTAATTAGGTCAATTGGCAACATGATTGGGTATAAAAAGAGCTTCTCAGAGTGGCAGTGTCTCTCAGAAGCCAAGATGGGTAGAGGTCACCAATTCCCACAATGTTGCGCAGAAAAATAGTGGAGCAATATCAGAAAGGTGTTACCCAGCGAAAAATTGCAAAGACTTTGCATCTATCATCATCAACTGTGCATAACATAATCCGAAGATTCCGAGAATCTGAAACAATCTCTGTGCGTAAGGGTCAAGGCCGTAAAACCATACTGGATGCCCGTGATCTCCGGGCCCTTAAACAACACTGCACCACAAACAGGAATGCTACTATAAAGGAAATCACAGAATGGGCTCAGGAATACTTCCAGAAACCATTATCAGGGAACACAATCCACCGTGCCATCCGCCGTTGCCAGCTGAAACTCTACAGTGCAAAGAAGAAGCCATTTCTAAGCAAGATCCACAAGCTCAGGCGTTTTCACTGGGCCAGAGATAATTTAAAATGGAGTGTGGCAAAATGGAAGACTGTTCTGTGGTCAGATGAGTCACGATTCAAAGTTCTTTTTGGAAATCTGGGACGCCATGTCATCCGGACCAAAGAGGACAAGGACAACCCAAGTTGTTATCAACGCTCAGTTCAGAAGCCTGCATCTCTGATGGTATGGGGTTGCATGAGTGCGTGTGGCATGGGCAGCTTGCATGTCTGGAAAGGCACCATCAATGCAGAAAAATATATTCAGGTTCTAGAACAACATATGCTCCCATCCAGACGTCATCTCTTTCAGGGAAGACCCTGCATTTTTCAACAAGATAATGCCAGACCACATTCTGCATCAATTACAACATCATGGCTGCGTAGGAGAAGGATCCGGGTACTGAAATGGCCAGTCTGCAGTCCAAATCTTTCACCTATAGAGAACATTTGGCGCATCATAAAGAGGAAGGTGCAACAAAGAAGGCCCAAGACGATTGAACAGTTAGAGGCCTGTATTAGACAAGAATGGGAGAGCATTCCTATTTCTAAACTTGTGAAACTGGTCTCCTCGGTCCCCAGACGTCTGTTGAGTGTTGTAAGAAGAAGGGGAGATGCCACACAGTGGTGAAAATGGCCTTGTCCCAACTTTTTGGGGATTTGTTGACACCATGAAATTTTGATTCAACATATTTTTCCCTTAAAATTGTACATTTTCTCAGTTTAAACTTTTGTTCCGTGATTTATGTTCTATTCTGAATAAAATATTAGAAGTTGGCACCTCCACATCATTGCATTCAGTTTTTATTCACGATTTGTATAGTGTCCCAACTTTTTGGGAATCCGGTTTGTACTTTCTTCCCCATTTCCACCCCTTCCACATGCAAAGTGTAATCCTTAATTGTGAGCAGCGAGTGTTTGAGTAGACACAGAAGTGGGATGGTTATGCTCATAATAGCGTTATTGCTGCTCACTATCTGTGTTGATTTCTCAGTTGAATAAAACCTCAGAGGTCAGACATCAATGCCCACTCGTTGCTTGTAAAAAGCAGAAGCTGACTGGAAAGTTAACGACCATGTTGCAGCTGGTATTCCACTACTGTCCTCTGCTGCTCACAAAGCCTGGCCAACATGTGAAACGTCGAGTTCCAGCACGTGCTCACGTCGCATAATAGTCGGTGAGCTGGCAATTGCAAGCGCTGCTGCAGCATTGCCAGACCGGCAGAAGGTGTCGATGACTTGCGGAAATGGGTACACACGCGGCGTACCTTCACCAGTAGCTCAGGCAAATTTGGGTAGGTTTAAGGAAACTGCTGAACCACTAGGTTGAACTTGTGGGCTAAGCATGGGATGTGTGTTAGCTTACCGAGCTCCAAAGCTGCCACCAAGTTATGGCCATTATCAGACAAAACCATGCCTGGTTGTAGGTTGAGTGGCATCAGCCGCAGCTCAGTCTGGTCCCTTATCCCCTGCCATAGCTCTGCGGCGATGTGCTGTTTGTCACCTAAGCAGATCACTTTAAGCACGGCCTGTTGCCGCTTCCCCACTGCAGTGCTACACTGCTTCCAGCTACTGACTGACTGCTAACTGGTGCTGCAAGATGAGAATTCAGAAGTGGAGGCAGAGGAGGAGAAGGGAGGGTTGCAGCCACTAACGTAGGTGGCGGCGGAAACCCTGATGGAAGTAGGGCCCGCAATCCTTGGCTTCGGTAGCCCCTGTGCCATCCCGGGGTACAAGTCGCTCCCGGCCTACACAACATTCACCCAGTGTGCCATCAGGGAAATGTAGCTTCCCTGGCCAAAAGCACTTGTCCATGTGTCAGTCATTAAGTCAACCTTCCTAATAGTGTTGAGCGCAAATATTTGTATTACGCATTTTTGTCGCGAATATCGGCACTTCGAGAATTCACAAATATTTAGAATATAGTGCTATATATTCGTAATGACAAATATTCATTTTTTGGTTTTTATTAACACAGTTAAGCTATTTTCTAAACTTTATTGCAGTTATGAAAGAGACAGAAGTGTCATTGCTGTGCTCTGTTGTATTACAGTAGACAGTCAACTTATATACTGTACACTGCCTGTCCCATCTGGATTTAACTAAGCAAATAGTTTTGAGACTCCTATTTGATAATTACTGCATGGGCGATTATCTTTAATCTGGCAATAAGTTATTTAACACCAACTGGTGCAATAAGTTGCTTCTCATGTCTTAAACAAAAATGTCGAAAGACATCTTGTGGTCGTGGAAAAGAGGTTAGTCTGTTTGAGAAGGGTCAAATCATTGGCATGCATCAAGCAGAGAAAACATCTAAGGAGATTGCAGAAACTACTAAAATTGTGTTGAGAACTGTCCAACGCATTATTAAAAACCTGAAGGATAGTGGGGACCCACCGTATTCAAGGAAGAAATGTGGTGGGAAAAAAATCCTGAATGATCGTGATCGGCGATCACTTAAACGTTTGGTGAAATCAAATCGAAGAAAAGCAACAGTAGAACTCATGGCTATGTTTAATAGTGAAAGTAAAAGCATCTCCACATGCACAATGCAAAGGGAACTCAAGGGATTGGGACTGAACAGCTGTGTAGCCATAAGAAAACCACTAATCAGTGAGGCAAACCAGAAAAAAAGGCTTCAATTTGCTAGGGAGCATAAAGATTGGACTCTGGAGCAATGGAAGAAGGTCATGTGGTCCGATGAGTCCAGATTTACCATGTTCCAGAGTGATGGGCGCATCAGGGTAAGAAGAGAGGCAGATGAAGTGATGCACCCATCATGCCTAGTGCCTACTGTACAAGCCTGTGGAGGCAGTGCTATGATCTGGGGTTGCTGCAGTTGGTCAGGTATAGGTTTAAAACAGAATGTGCTCCAAGAATGAGGTCAGCTGACTACCTGAACATACTGAATGACCAGGTTATTCCATCAATGGATTTTTTCTTCCCTGATGGCAAGATGACAATGCCAGGATTCATAGGGCTCAAATTGTGAAAGAGTGGTTCAGGGAGCATGAGACATCATTTTCACACATGGATTGGCCACCACAGAGTCCAGACCTTAACCCCATTGAGAATCTTTGGGATGTGCTGAAGAAGGCTTTGCACAGCAGTCACTCTACCATCATCAATGCAAGATCTTGGTGAAAAATCAATGCAACACTGGATGGAAATAAATCTTGTGACATTGCAGAAGCTTATCGAAACAATGCCACAGCGAATGTGTACCATAATTAAAGCCAGGGCCGGTTCTAGGTGAAATGGGGCTCTGGGGCGAAAAACAATAAGGGGCCCCCCCATGACACTTGATGACTTTTACAGAAGAAACTGTATATTTTGGGGCACAGTGTAGAGGTATACTGTATATTGTGTGGCACAGTGTAGGCTATATGTGTATAACAAACATATTTCATATGAAAACTTACAGTTACTTGGCTTGGCCCTGGGGGATCTCGGACGCCACTTCCACACTTTGGTCGGGGGCTCGGCGGAGCTGATGTTGTGTTTTATCCTAATGAGAAAGATTTCATAATAAGAATTTGGAGAAGGGGCAGAGGGATAGCAGAGCAGGGAGAGGCTGGTGCTGCTACTAAGGGGTGTCATGGCCATGGTCATGGTCGTGACTCCTGATCCGCATGCGGTTGCCTGCGGTTTTGGTTTGGTTGTTCAACCACAGGTGAGGGCCTCTAGTGTGCTGCCTCACTTGTGGTTGCCGCGGGCAACAAGGGTTGTATTGTCGCAGTATAGCAGCCTGAGCTGGTGCAGCTTGCTGCAATGGCATGCGGTTACACCTAGCAACCTCTCTGTTAGGTGTGTGTTTATGTTATGCACTTTGTATGTCTGGTGTGCACTTGGTCTTATGTTAGGTGTGCACTGTGACACTTCCCTTCACTGTGGCTGCCCGTGGCAACGTTTGGTATGATGTACATGTGGTGGCAGTGTCTCGGCCTTCTGGCTGACTCCCAGGACATGGTTGCCACCCATGTCGTTGCCAGCGGTAACAGGCGCAGTGTGTTCTAGTGTTGGACACTTCCCTTTTAAGTTGGTGTTTCCCTTCCATGGTGCTGGAAGGGTTAACTCCCTTCCCAGTGGACACTTGGACACTTCCCCTTTAAGTGGTTTCACTCCCTGTAAGTGTTGGAAGGGTTAATTCCCTCTCCTTGTGTGTCTGTGTGGGTGTGGCCACTTTGGGGTATAAAGCCTCTTTGGAGTTCAGTAGCTGGGGGGTACTTCAGCCATGGCTAGCTGGAGTATCCTCCTGTGTTATTTCACCTGCCAGTGGCGGCCACCCTTGTGGTCATAAGTTTAAGTTTATATGATGTTTACTTGATTTTTCCCTTTGTTATTCGGTGCAGCTATGGATCTGGGTTCCTGTGTGTGGATGTGTGTGTGCTGAGTTCATTTTGTATTGTGTGGAATTCAGCTAGCCAGCACAGGGATCCAGTCAGCAAGGCTGTGGCAGGTGGCTGGAACTAATGCAGTTCACCTGCCATATCCATAGGACTGTTTGTGTTCCCCTTTTCCCTGCAGCTTGGCCAGTGAGACTCCTGTTCCTCCGTGTCCAGAAGGAACAGGTCGTCTTACCCTACTCCTAGTTCAGGGACCGGCGGAGGGTGAGTAGGGATCCGAGGTTCCTGAGCATGGGCCCTCCTACCTTCAAGGTCGGCTCATGCAGATAGGAGTTAGGGTCAGATTAGGGATGTGTTAGGAGGTGACCTGCTTCCTAATCCTCTCGTCCTGGCCGAGCAGCCGTTAACATCTTCTGGCATCGCATGGCTGAGGGTTTTCCCCATCCTCAGCCGTGACAAGGGGTCATACCATGGGGGAGTAATAAAGCCAACCATAATGCCCCCTAGTAGAAATAATTCTCCTTATAATGTGTCAGTGCAAAAAATACCCCCCTGTAATGCCCCCAGTTGAGCTAATGTCCCCATAGTGCCTTCATAATGTGCCAGTATAAAATACCCCTATATAGTGACCCCAGTAAATGCCCCCATAGTGCTCCTCTCCCCCCTAGTGCCCCCATAATGTACCAGTATAAAATGCCCGATATATAGTGCGCCAGTAGATGCCCTCATTGTCCCCCATAATTTGTAAGCATAAAATACCCCTTCTCAGTGCCCCCGTAGTAGCCACCACAATGTGTCCCAGTATAAAATGCCCCTATACAGAGCCCCCATATAAAATAACCGTTCTTTGTGGCCTCAGTAGATGCTCCTATAGTGCCACCAATAATGTGCCAGTAAGAAGTGCCCCCATAGATGTCCCCCAATAATGTGCCAGTGAAATGTGCCCTCATAGATGCCCCTTAATCATGTGCCAGTAGCCTGAGCCCCCCATCAACATGCGCCAATAGCCATAGGCGCCCCCCCTATCATGTGCCAGTAGCCATAGGGCCCCCCTATCATGTGCCAGTAGCCATAGGGCCCCCCTATCATGTGCCAGTAGCCATAGGTGGCCCCCCATGATTATGTGCCTGTAGCCATAGGCGGCCCCCCCCATCATGTGCCACTAGCCATAGGGCCCCCCCTATCATGTGCCACTAGCCATAGGGCCCCCCTATCATTTGCCAGTAGCCATCAGTATTGTACAGAAAAAAAAAAAAGGAAAAAAACACTTATACTTACCTCCTTGGCAGCGATGCGATGCAGGCCTCTTCCGGCCTGTGTCCCGCGCTGTGTACAGCTCAAGGCTCAGGCGGCGCGATGACGTCATCGCGCCGCCTGCGTCGGCCTCTGATAGCAGGGCTCCAGACTAAAAAAAATACCTAGTAGCCATTGGCTCCTGAACTGAAAAATTTAGGAGCCAAATTAAATTTTTAGTCGCCAAATCGAAACCGAATTAACATTTTGGTATCGTGACAAGGGTTGTTTCAATACCAACATTTTGATTCCCATAATTGCCCATAATTGAACAGCCCATAATTGAACAGTCCTATCCTATTTTTTGGGGTGACAAGGTGACTAAAAAATGGCGAATGCTCACCGCATAGGAGATATTTTTTAATAATTTAATAGTTTGGACTTTTCGGATGCAGCGCTATGTAATATGTTTATTTATTGTATATATTTTTTATATGTAAAATTGGGAAAGGGGGGATTTAAACTTAATATTTTAGAGTACTTTCACACTAGCGTTTTTCTTTTTCGGCATAGAGTTCCGTCACAGGGGCTCTATACCGGAAAAGAACTGATCAGGCATATCCCCATTCATTCTGAATGGAGAGCAATCTGTCCAGGATGCATCAGGATGTCTTCAGTTCAGTCATTTTGACTGATCAGGCAAAAGATAAAACCGCAGCATGATACCGTTTTATCTCCGGCGAAAAAAACTGAAGACTTACCTGAAGGACGGATCCGGCATTTTTCCCATAGGAATGTATTAGTGCCAGATCCAGCATTCAAAATACCGGAATGCAGGATCTGTCCTTCCGGTCTGCGCAGGCTGGTAAAAATGTGTAAAAAGATACAAGACTGATCCGTCTGTCCGCATGACATGCTGAGACATGGATTCATTCTTGCAATGCATTTGTGAGATGGATCCGCATCCGGATGCATCTCATAAATGCTTTCAGTCACATCAAGATCGGCTTATCTGGCAGGCAGTTCCGACGACGGAACTGCTTGCCGGATCACACTACCGCAAGTGTGAAAGTAGCCTTAGTGTTTGTGTTTTATTTTTACTTACTATTAGCCCCCTTAGGGGCTGGAACCCTTGTCCTATTCACCCTTAGGCCCCTTTCACAGTGCGCCCCCCCCCAGTATAATAAACATTGAGTGCGCCCCCCCAGTATAATAAACATTGAGTGCGCCCCCCCAGTATAATAAACATTGGTGGCACAGTGGGCAGTGCCAATGAGGGTTAAAAAAATAAATAAAAATTAACTCACCTCCTCCAATTGATCGCGTAGATGCAGGTCTCCTGTTCTTTCTTTAGGACCTGTCAAAGGACCTGTGGTGACATCACTGTGGTCATCACATGGTACATCATATGATCCATCACCATGGTAATGGACCATGTGATTAGCTCAGTGAAGTCACCACAGGTCCTGAAGAAAGAACAGGAGACCGGCAGCTGCGCGATCAATTGGTGGAGGTGAGTTAATTTTTTTAATTTTTTTTTTAACCCTCATTGGCACTTCCCACTGTGCTACCAATGTTTATTATACTGGGGGGTGGGGGGGGGGGTGCACTCAATGTTTATTATACTGGGGTGTTGGGGGGGGGGGCGCACTGCGCCACCAATGAAATAACTGACGTGTTAATACAAATACAGGAGGCGGGTGCCGGAATGAAATAGCCGGCACCCGACCTCTATGATAGGGGGCTGCGATCAGCGGCAGTTAACCCCTCAGGTGCCGCTCCCTGTCATAGAGGTCGGGTGCCGGCTATTTGATTCCGGCACCCGCCTCCTGTATTTGTATTACAGGTCAGTTTTATTCATTGGTGGCGCAGTGGCCACAGCCCCTCCCCTCCTCCTCCCATCTCTCTTCTTACCGGCGGAGGCGGCGGCAGCAGCAGCACAGTGGGGAGGGAGAGAGCCCCCCTTGCCTCTATGGAAGCGCCGGCCCTGCCTAAAGTTAGTTGCGGGCCGGCACGGGGGGGCCCCTAAGGACTCGGGGACCCCGGGGCAATTGCCCCCCTTGCCTCTATGGAAGCGCCGGCCCTGATCAAAGCTAAAGGCTTTTTTTTGGTGGCAACTTTTTTTTTGGGACAGGCAGTGTATATATAATTCAGATAGTTAGGGGGAGATAGTCAGTGTAGGTTAGATTGATCTATAGTGTAGCTGATAGGTTCCAGTGCAGGGTGTTAGGCAGTGTAATAGGTTCAGCTGTCCATACATACATGCTCCAGACATAGTGCTGTGATGTCATAATTTGCACGTATTGTGAAAAATATGTGCATCGTTAATTGCCGAAAATTCGTAAGCGCAAATATATTGGAGCACTCTATCTGCATATAAAGCTATTCTAATGTTCTGCCGTGCCAACCATTTTCTCCAGTCTCAGGAAACTTATACCAGCTTGAAAAATGCAGCATAAGTGACCCACGCCGGTATTTCACGCTAATTATGCGAAAAATACATTGCCGATTTTCCGAATCAAGAATATAATCTCGAATTCGCGAATATATGACGAATATTCTACAAAATATTCGTGAAAAATCGCAAATTTGACTATTGCCCCTGCCGCTCAACACTACTTCCCAATAACTGCGTTGGTCAGGGCACGCATGATGTTACAGGACACATGCTGGTGTAAGGCTGGGACTGCACACCGTGAAAAATATTGGCAGCTGGGGACAAAGTATTGCGGGACAGCCGCAGCCATCAGGCTGCGGAAAGCCTTGGTGTCCACAAGAGTAAATGGTAACATTTCCAGGGCCAGAAATTTGGAAAGGTGCGCATTTAATGCTATGGTCTGTGGGTGGGTGGCCAGGTATCTGCGCTTTCGTTCAAAAGCCTGGGGTATAGACATCTGTATGCTGCGCTGGGACACAGAAATGGATGTGCTAGATGAGGGTGCTTGCAAAGGTCCAGGTGCATGGCGGAAGGCATCCAGGCCTGCGCCTTGGACAGGGGATTGGCCAGCACGTAACACAGGGGAAGAGAAGGCAGTGGTGTGACCCGCAGACACTGGTTGTGGACCCAAGCATTCAGCCCACCTATTAGGGTGCTTTGATGCCATGTGGCGGATCATGCTGGTGGTGGTGAGGTTGATAGTGTTCACGCCCCTCCTCATTTTGGTACTGCACAGGTTGCAAATGACAATTCTTTTATCGTCCTCACTTTCCTCTAAAAAGCGCCAGACTGCAGAACACCTACCCCTTGGCAAGGGAGATAGTCACAAGGGGGTGCTTCGGGGAACAGTTGCGGGCCTATTTGGTGTGACCCGCCTTCTCCCTTTTGCCACCCCACTGCCTCTTCCAGCTTGTTGCGGTGCTGCGGATCCCTCTGTACTGCTGTCCTCGCTCGGCTTGTCACCATCCCAGGTTGGGTCAGTGACTTCATCGTCCAGCACCTCCTCTTCCACTTCCTCTTTCTGGTCATCCTCCTGACTTGTTGACCTAACAACAACCTCAGTTATTGACAACTGTGTCTCATCCTCATCATGAACCTCTTGAGACACTAATTGCGGTTGACTTATTGGCAACTGTATCTCATCATCCACTTTGTGAAACGCTAATTGCCGTTCCCCATGGTCATCTTCTTCTGACTGTGGATGCTCCAGAGTTTGGGAATCAGAACTGGAAGCATTATCTGTTGCAATCCAACCGACCACCTGGTCACACTGGTCTGACTTCGAGAGTGGTGTCCTGCACCGCCCTGCAAACTGGGACATGAAGCTAGGTATCGTGAGTGTGTTTCTTGTGCTCTGGTAGCAGGCACAGTTTCACCACTCCCGGGGCCAGGGCCTCTGCGTGCACCATCAGCAGCACGGCCACTTCCCCATCGCTTACTGCTCGCCTTGCGCATATTAAATGGTATATATGCTTGCAAGTATGTCACACGGACAGTAGCACAGGTTTTGTAAGTATATGCGCAAATAAAGTACACAGAATATCACAGATATTTTTAGGATGCGCACACATTAAACAGGAGGTATAGCGCAAGTAATGTCGCTGTCACCACCGCCTTATAAAAAATTACACTGAATGAATGTCACTGATATTTAGGATGCACACACGTTAAACAGCAGGTATAGCAGTAATATTGTCGCTGTCACCACCGCATAATAAAAAATTACACTGAATGAATGTCACTGATATTTAGAATGCGCACACGTTAAACAGAAGGTATAGCGCAAGTAATGTTTCTCTCACCACCGCCTAATAAAAACTTTACACTGAATGAATGTCACTGATATTTAGGATGCACAAACGTTATACAGGAGGTATAGCGCAAGTAATGTCGCTGTCACCAGTGGTTAATAGGAAATTACACTGAATTAATGTCAATGATATTTAGGATGGGGCAAACGTTATATAGGTGTCGTAGCGCAGATAATGTCGCTGCCACCAGCAGCAAAAAAATTTGACTGAATATCACTGATATTTTGAAAACATTATACAGCAGATGTAGTGCAGGTAATGTAACTGTCCGCAAAGGACACCATCTACAGAAAAAGTACACTGGATGTCACAGATATTTTTAGGCTGCTCACACGTTACACAGGAGATGTAGCATAGATAATGTCGCTGTCTGCAGCTGCCAAACAATTGTAAGCTATTTAGCGCAAGTTGCGCTAAAAATATATATTGCTGCCAGATACAACTATAGTCCTTAAAAGGAATTTTGTGTCTCTAACAAGTTTTAGTAATTTAGAGCAGGTTGCACAAAAAATATATATTGCTGCCACACACAATAGTCTTTAAAAGGACTTTTGGGTCTATAAAAAGTATAAAAGCTAAAATATTCCTATTTCACTCCCTACACTATCTCTACCTTCTGCTCTCCAGCTCTCCCTGACTAAGACTGAGTCAAACACGTGTCATCGGGTGCACTCGATGATGTGTTCTGGCCAGCCAATCACTGTAATGCCAGTAGCCAACATAGCTACGGCATTACAGTGAATGGCAGTACTTACCTGCACATTTAATGGGTGCGTAGCAGCCAACAAACGTGTGGGGAGACGACTCGAGCATCGCACTCGAAACACAAGCGGTATTCGGCCGAACACCACGTTGTGCCGTGTATAGCGATGCTTGAGTAAAATTAGTGTTCGGCCGAGCACGCTCGCCCAACACTATTATAGCCAGCCATAAACTGCTTGCATTCCCTTTAAGAGCCATAGAGTGCACTGGCACCCTACCACCCTACGGGCAGTAATAAATATAAACAGCAGGAAGCAGGCCTCAGCCTACATGCAGAGGAGCAGCCCAGTGGGAAGGAGCAGAGGGACACTGGTGAGCAACCAGGTGGAAGCTTCGGTGGCCGTGCCAAAGAGGGAGATGGAAAGGGCATGGAAAGTGAAACAATTTAACTACAATACTGCTCTGATAGTTGGTTATATTTGACTATGAACAAAATAATTGACTTTGGTTTTAATAGCTTGAAATAATGTATTCCTTTCATTAATTGTTTCTGTTGCCTTAACGGATAGGCTTTGTTTTACATATGTGATTATGACTATTTTCAATTGTATAACCTTTGAGTCAAGATAAAAGCGAACATTTTCAAATGGAGGAACAGATGAACATATTTCTAAGGGTCACCTCTCAAGTCAAGTGTCTGTTGTAAATTGTTTCTTAATTAAAATGTTGCTATAGCTGACTGGACTTCTTCAATTATCTGTAATTTTTCATGTACATAATGTACACTCATTTATCAGTTTAATAATACTGGCAGCCTGATCCACAATTATGCAGTGATATAATTAAAAAAGACTTTTAACTGTTGTTGCCTAGAATCTCAGAATGTATAGTTACGAAATATGCAATTCAAAAAGTCATCATTCTGTACAAATCATGTGAAAGAGGAAATGTCAGTTCTGACATGTTAGTTTTGATTAACAGTTGAATTATCAATGAAATAATGATTTTCACCATCAATTTTAGAACTTTACATTGAGCCATTATGCTGTTATTCCTCTTGGGAAAAAAATGAATAGATTTATAACTAAGAAATATTATTTTCCTTGCCACTTGGGTGAATTCCCACATTGTCCGATGTGGTCAGCACTGATTAGACTTTGTAATACTCAATGGGGGCATGTCCCATTGAGATTTTTAAGGGGGAATAGCAGAGAATTCTAAGAATTCTTACTTTATAGGAAATATAAGTACAGTGTAGGGGCAGGCTGGGCCGGGGGGCAGGGAGGCAATTGCCCCCCAGGCCGCTCTAAAAAACGCCCGTCTTTAATAAAAAAAAATGTATTTTATTTTTATTCCTCAGGGCCGCACCGCTGATCACCACAGGCGGCGCGGCCCTGGATGTAATTGCGGCGGGCAGCAGTGGCAGCGGGCAGTAGGAGATGAGTGTTTCCATTGTGGAAGCGCTCATCTCCATATTCATCTGTATCGCCGTCCTCAGGACAGCGATACAGATGGCTGTGCTGTGGGAAGGGGAGGGAGAGGCGTTTCCCTACCCTGTTCTTCTGATAGGCCGCAGGCACCAATGCCTGCAGCCTATCAGAGGCTGGCTCAGGCAGCGCGATGACGTCACTATCATCGCGCTGCCTGAGCCAGGCAGCACACAGCAGGGACACAGGCCGGAAAAGGCCTCTATCGCTGCTGATGGAGGTAAGTATTAGTGTTTTTTTTGTTTTTTTTTGCGGGGGGAGCTGTCACTATGGTTATGGGGGAGCTGGCACTATGGGGGGAACTGGCACTATGCCTCTTTGAGGGATCTGGCACCATGGCTATGGGGGAGCTGGCACTATGGCTATGGGGAGCTGGCACTATGGGGGGCTTGCACTATAGGGGGGCTGGCACTATGAGGGGGCTGGCACTATGGGGTGGCTGACACTATGGGTGGGCTGGCACTATGGGGGGAGCTGGCACTATGGGGGGGAGCTGGCACTATGGGGGGAGTTTGCACTATGAGCAGAGCTGGGGGCTCTAAAGGGGCTTTTTTTATTATTGGCACATTATGGGGGGCACTATAGGGGAGAACGGCACTATGGGGCATCTGGTGTTACTATAGGGGCATAATTTGAGGGCACTATGGGGAAGTGGGGGCTCTAAACGGGCCTTTTGTATTGGCACATAATGGGGGCACTATGGCATTTGGTGGCACTAAGGGGGCATTTTTCACTGGCACATTATGGGAGGCACTATGGGGCATTATTTGGGGGCACCATGGGGGAGTGGAGCACTATTAGGGCATATGGTGGCACTAAGAAGGGGCATTTTTTACTGGCACATTGTGGGGGAGAGGAGCACTAAAGGGGCATCTGCTGGTGGCACTAAGAAGGGGCATTTTTTTTACTGGAATATTATGGGGGACACTATGGGGAAGGGGGAGAGGTGCACTATAAGGGCATTTACTGGGGCACTATATAGAGGTATTTTATACTGGCATACATTATGGGGACTTTAGCTCAACTGTGGGCACTAAGCGGGCGTATTTCATGTACTGTCATATTATAGGGAGAATTAGTACTGCTAGGGGGTATTATGGTGAGCTTTACTACTACTGGGGGGCTATGAGGAACATGATTACTAGGGCACTATAGGGGCATTATTACTACTAAGTGTGCATTGGTAAATAATTATTTCTATTGGTGCGATTTTGGGGAGCACTGTTACTTTGAGGGCACCCTGGCATAGTATCAGCTTAGCACAATTATTTTTGTGGGACATTATCTTTATATTATTAGTGTAGTTATTTTTTTAGAGCACTGTGTGCCAATAATTGTCTAAGGGGGCACTATCTGTGTGGTAGCAGTATTTCCAGGGGGACTGTTTCTGCAGTATAGTATTGGGGGCATAGCAGGCACAGTATTGGGGCACTATCTGTGTGGTAGCAGTATTTCCAGAGGGACTGTGTCACGGCTGAGGATGGGGGAAACCCTCAGCCGTGCGATGATGGAAGATGTCCGGTCACTACTCGGCCAGGGCAACAGAATTAGGGAGCAGGTCGCCTCCTATTGCGTCCCTAACGCTGACCCTGTCTCCTGTCAGTATGAGCCGACCCGATGGTAGGAGGGCTCATACGCTGGAACCTATTTGTCCCTGCAAGCCCTCAGGATGGCACTGACCTAAGGAGCAGAGTAAGACAACCCACTCCTCCTAGGCATGGAGGAGCTGGAGTCTCAGTGGCCAAGCAGCATGAAGATGGAGAACATAAACAGGTCTATGGACATGACAGGTGAACCCAAACAGTTCCACACAAACCTGCCACAGCCTTGCTGACTGGAACCCGTGCTCTGAAAACGTTGTCCACACAAACAAAGGTAAACAGCACACACATAAAGACACACAGGGACCAGGACATCCATAGCTGCACTAAAAACCAAAGACATAGGGCATCAACAAAACATCAAGGTAATGGGTTTATGACCAGAAGGGTGGCCCTTACTAGAAGGACGGTTACAGGGTAACAGGAGGACGACTCCAGCAACATGCCTGGAGTACCCCACCAGAGAACTGATCTGGACTGAGACTTTATAGCCCATGTAACCACACCCCACAGTCAGACACACCCAGTGACTCACACACACACACACTGGGAAGGGAGTTAACACTTCCAGCACCAGGGAAGGGAAACACCAACTTAAAAGGGAAGTGTCCAACACTAGAACACACTGTGGCTGTTGCCGCTGGCAACGACATGGGTGGCAACCGTGTCCTGGGAGTCAGCCCGAAGGCCGGGACACTGCCACCACATGTACACACAACCAAACGTTGCCACGGGCAACCACAGTGCAGGAAAGGTGTCAGTGCACACCACACAACACAGAGTGCACACAGACAAACAACAGTGCATACAAACACGCACACAACTCCAAGGGAACCGCACACATAGCTGTTGTCCGCGGGAACCGCACCTGAGGCAAACAACATCATGCCTCAAGCTGCGGTTGAAACAACAACCCAAACCGCGGGCAACTGTATGTGGCTCCCAAGGAGTCACGGCCATAACCGTGGCCGTGACAGACTGTTTCTGCAGTATAGTATTGGGGGCACAGCGGGCACAGTATTGGGGGCACTATCTGTGGGTGGCAGGGGGACTGTTTCTGCAGTATAGTATTGGGGGTGGCAGGAAAGGGTGTTCAGAAGATGTGAAGATGATGGAAATGTGGGAAACTAATGTCTGTTTCTCAATCTCTGCAGGTGCACTCTGCGGTCTTACTAATCCTCGTACTGGTGTAAAATTGAGAATTAGCCAGCATATCCTGCTTGGAGGACATGTCTGAGCCCGAGCACCGCGCCAAGGTTTCTCAAGTAGCTCGGGACCTAACGCTAAACCTATCTGGGCCGTATGGACAATACCAGGAGCCAGTGGGTGCCTGTAATTCGCCCACTGGCTCCTGGTATTGCCCATACCGCCCAGGTAGGTTTAGCGTTAGGTCACAAGCAACTTGAGAAACCTTCGCGTGGTGCTCGGGCTCAGACATGTCCTCCAAGCAGGATATGTTGGCTAATTCTCAATTTTACACCAGTACGAAGGTTAGTAAGACCGCAGAGTGCACCTGTCTTTGTTTTTGTTATGTTATTTTGACTGCTTATCACATCCACACAATTGCTATCCTGTGTAGGATGTCCATTGTGGTACTTGTGGTCTGCTGCAGGCATCCTGCATTGTATGCATTTTTGCTGGGGATTGCCATTAGCAATGGGCCACAAGTGCACAATCTGCCCCCCGGTATAAATGCACCACTGCATATGGGGTTGAGCACGTCCTGCTTTTTAATACCACGCCAATTTGTAGTTTGTATTTTGAATTTTTGGAGGTGTAGAAACTCCTAGTCTGAATGTGCCTTTATTTCTTTATTTCCATCCACAGGCAGCATTCTGGTGCACATGTGAGGCCCGGGCTATATCAGCCAGTCTTGGGTGGGGCTCAGAGCTCTCTGCTTCCTCCCATTGTATGCATGGTCACATGCTGGAGGTTACTTGGAGATTGCTTTGAGTCGGATCTTGCGTGCCTGTAATTCGCCCACTCGTAGGTTTAGCTTTAGGTCCCGAGCTACTTGAGAAACCTTGGCGCGGTGCTCGGGCTCAGACATGTCCTCCAAGCAGGATATGTTGGCTAATTCTCAATTTTACACCAGTACGAGGGTTAGTAAGACCGCAGAGCGCACCTGACTTTGTTTTTGTTATGTTATTTTGACTGCTTTTCACATCCACACAATTGCTATCCTGTGTACGATGTCCATTGTGGTACTTGTGGTCCGCTTCAGGCATCCTCCATTGTATGCATTTTTGCTGGGGATTGGCATTAGCAACGGGCCACAAGTGCAGGATCTGCCCCCCGGTATAGATGCACCACTGCATATGGGGTTGAGCACGTCCTGCTTTTTAATACCACGCCAATTTGTAGTTTGTATTTTGATATCAGTTTTAGTTGAAAAAGTAGTTGTCTTCATGTGAAAACCCCTTTAAAGAGTGATTTTACCTGATTATTATGTTTCAACAGATATGCTCATGTAGTTGCTTATCTCACGTGCATCTTGCCCATACCTTTTCTTTATCAATTTGTTCTTTCCTGATCCATTTTCACCATGAGACAAATCACTCTGGTTTCCATCCTTCATTCAGCACTTCCTGTTGCTGTATCCAACCAAACCCATGATGCATTTCTCCTTTCTCTGCTATATCTCCAGCAACACCCCTAACAATGCCCAGCTAGTTTACATCCCCTCCCACTCATCTACTTACATAGACACTGAAATATCACTGCCCTTGTTGCTGCTTTGACATGCCCATAGACATGCCAATGTGCCATCACAGGAAACACTTTAAAATACTTTCTGCAACATTCTGGCTGACACATATCTCCCCTGTCACTGCCTCACAATAGCCATGTGACTGAAACCCAGAACAGAAGATAGGAGAAACAAAGGTAAAAGCAATACATTTCAAAATTGCAGTTACATTCTTACATTATTATTTTAAAGTATGCTGATGCAATCCAGAAAATCTTTTTAAGAAAAATATGTAATAAAAATTATTTTCTTTGTACAATGTTTCATACTTACATACCTCAGTTTATTTACTATCTCTAGAGGTTAACATGGATGCTAAAATGTTCTGTTATGTCATACTATAACAAATAAAATAATGTTTCCATGCCCTTAAAGTGACTTTTTTTGTACTGTCTGCTTTAGGCCTCATGCACACAGCAGTATTTTTTTGCGGTCCGCAAAAAGGGGTTCCGTTGTTCCGTGATCCGTGTCCGTTTTTGTTTCCGTGTGTCTTCCTTTATTTTTGGAGGATCTCCAAACATGAAGGAAAGTAAAAAAAATCTAAGTTTAGTTTGCCATGCAAATGATAGGAAGAAAAACGGACACGGATGACAATCCTGTGTGCATCAGTGTTTTTTCATGGACCCATTGACTTGAATGGTCCGCGAACCGTTGTCCATGAAAAAAATAGGACAGGTCCTATTTTTTTCACGGACTGGAAACGCGGATCACGGACGCGGATGACAAACGATGCATTTGCCGAGTTTTCCACGGACCCATTGAAAGTCAATGGGTCTGCAAAAAATCACGGAAAACGGAACAACGGACACGGGACACAATAACGGTCGTGTGCATGAGGCCTTAGTGCGGACCCCATTGTGAGCATTTAAGAATGTAAGTTGTGCTGCAATTTAAAATTTAATTTGCAGATTTAACATTTCTGGATTTCTAAAATGTGTAATGAGGAAATCACCTATTATTTAAATCTTTTTTTAAAAATAATTTCTGGTGATTTTTATTTAGTTTTTTTATGGCATCATCTGTATTTATAAAACAAATGTATCGGAGTTTTCGCTATGGCCATTGAGTCTCCTAATATATAGATACTTCCTGTTCTATACAGATCACTTCTCATTAGTTATCTCATTATCATCACAAGTTAGAATGGAGGGAAAAAAAGATAAGATCTATATAACTATTTATCCCAAAACCTATAAAATCTCCCCAGTTGATTTGTAGTAATAATAAGATTTTTTTTATATATATTCAAAGGTCTTTTACCTGTATTCAAACAATTCCAAAAGACAAACTCTAACAATTGCCAACCAAGCTAAAAACAAACACCTTATCTGAGAGATCTAAGTTTTTGTTTCATGTTAAAAATAAAAGTATCACCCAAAATCGCACACTCCAGAAGGTCAGAACGAATCGACCTATATTAATACTGTGTTCTCATGCATATCTGCAATAAAAATGATCTGGATTTCAACTCAGTTGTCAGCACAGTAGGTAAGAAAACACACCCGATTTTAATGCCTACTTGCAGTTGAAGCACTAAGCGGCAAGTCCGCAACTGGTCAATGTTCCCTGTAAAGCTAAAGTGCAAGACAGACAGAGCACAAAGAAAAGGGTCAAACAGAATAAGGTTAAAAGCCAAAAGGACAATACATTACAAATTCAAAGGATGGAGGGTAGTGAAAATAGCCAAACCAAAGTCAGAACCCGAGGGTATCATGGTATAGAATCAGAAGACAGAAGGAGGTCAAAAGGCAAGCCAAGGTCAATATAACACAAAATCCAAATACGTACATACAGAATCAGGAGCAAGGAAGATATACCTATAACTGGCAAGCCGCTTATGATTAAATGTTACTTTAGTACAAAATTACATATATTTTACTAACATGATTAAAAAGAGAGAATATGGTGCAGGAAATGACGCTACCCCCAGACCAAGGTACGCCGAAATGAGCGTCAGGGTTGGCGCCATCCTGGAGGAGACGCAGCATGGGTAGTTGTTCCATGTCCTTGGATTTTACATGACATGTTTTGCATTTGCACTTTATTCTTTAATACATACAATATAGATGGACTGATTTATGGACATGTATCCGCTGTGTTTATCCTCCAGTTAATGTCGTCTTCTCTTTTCTCCTGCACCATATTCTCTTTTTATTCATGTTTGTAAAATATATGTAATTTTGTAATAAAGTAACATTTAAGCGGCCTGGCAGTCTTTGTAGGTTTTGTATTGTGGTAGTTTGCCATAGGCTTATGCCAGCTAATTACTCTTGAGTAATAACTCCCTGGTTAGGGTATAAATAGTTTTTTCTATAACTGGCAAGGGTGTATTGCCAGCAGGGGGATTTAAATAGGTCCAGGGACTCAGTACACATTGGACACCAGTATCCTACAGATAGGTAGATTGAGCTGTCTCTTGGCCTGCCTCCATACCACACAGCTAATAATGATTTTTAAAAAACTACGTAATGTCACCAGATCTCCCCCAGCGGGAGGAGGTGAGCGAGCTCTTTAATGAAGTGAAAACAATATTATGAGCGTAGCACTGACATCTGCAGTATAGCTATGGGTAAACGCAAGGTTGATGGTGTTAACAAACATTCTGCTTAAAAACACACTGCACTGCTGTATTTGTTATGCTTTTTAAAATTTAAAAAATATTCACAAAATTGTCCCTTTTTGGAAGAAGATGGTTTTTAAACACACTTTGTTATTGGAAAAAACATTGTCCTGTTCTTAAACAGCACTCCAGCAATTATGTCTTAATGGTGGCAAATGCCTGCCCCGGTTTATACAAACACAAGTGTTATTGTGTCAGGAGAAACAATGGATGGATCCCTGGTGATACACCGCACCAAACCCCAGAAAGCAACATTCCTGAGGGAATATGCCATGACATAACACTTCATCAGGGACACTACCACTCCCATCCCTTGCAACAGCTCCTCCAGGGATCTCTTTGCATAGAAGAGAAGGAGAGTTGAAGCAAAGTTTGGCACTGCTTCTGTTGAGTATGGGAGAATGTCTATTGAGGATAATGTATAGGGACAGATACGCAAGACGAATCAGCTGATGATGATTGTTATTCACAGAGGAAGGCTCCAGGCTCCTCTTCTCACCCCACCACATGCACAAGTGACCCTACTCCCTCACACCTCCTCCAGTCTCTCTCCCTGGTTGTTACTTCTCACCTATTAAAAAAAATGTAAAGTTTTTAAAAATATAAAAAAATATTAAAATTTAAATCACCCTCATTTCCTCAAAATTAAAATAAAAATAAACAATGGATATAGAATAAAATACATACATTTTTCAGAAACTTTGGATTTTTCCAGCATGAATTGCTCAAAATGGTAGCCACCTTTTAAAATAAAAATTTTCAATAAAAAAATAATAATACTTAATACTAAGACATTACTAAAGCATTTCTACTGCTAGTCTTATTATATCTGCCCCACTGAGAACAAAATCAGCGCAGCCTACAGTTTATTTGTGAAATGACTAAAAATAAACTCAAAATATAACTTTTTTATTTTTCATGAGGGCTTTTTTTTTTTTTTTGCAAGACAAGTTATACTTTCTAACGGCACCATTGTAGTGGGAAGTTTGAAGAAAAACCCAAATGGGGTGGAATTGGAAATACATTCCCCCAACTCTGCCTCAGTTTTATGAGTTTTATTTTTATGCTATTCCCATATGACAAAACCAATACCATATTTATGTGTCATACCATATGTGCCATATTCTGATCCATTTAGCTTTTTTATAGTTATGTCTATGGAGCTGTCGTAGGGCTCATTTGTGTGTGTGTGTGGGGGGGGGGGATTATTGACACCATTTTGGAGTGTGTATGACTTTTTGATCACTTTTTATTTATTTTTTATGACAAAGAAAATGGCAAATTGACCATTTAGATTTTATTTTTTCCATTACAGTGTTCATTTTGGGACATGGCAATACCTATTATC
Source organism: Bufo gargarizans (assembly GCF_014858855.1). Classification (NCBI taxonomy): domain Eukaryota; kingdom Metazoa; phylum Chordata; class Amphibia; order Anura; family Bufonidae; genus Bufo; species Bufo gargarizans. The sequence goes on along the minus strand of NC_058080.1, from coordinate 629,198,429 downwards.
TTTATTTACTTAAATATTTTTCAAATAAGGATAAAGGGTATATATATATATATATATATATATATATATATATATATATATATATTATTTGTAAACTTTTATGTACACTTTTTTTTAAGTCTGCATAGGGACTTGAACATATGATTGTCAGATTGATTCTTTCATAAACTGCAATGAGATTCAATATGTTTCTATGGAGCCCTGCCACAGGGCTCCATAGAAACATATTGCTCTGGTAGCCTCAAGCCATATTAAAGTGCTCTCAATCACTTTGCTCCCAGGGAAAAGCCACTCAGATGCTGTGGTCACAATTGACTATGGCATCTGAGAGGCTAGATGTCTATAATTATGTAAAACAGGAGACACCCGACTGCTATGGTTCCTGCTCAGTTTCTGAGCGGTCACCATGTTTATATACATCCTCCATACATGTATGTTCAGGAGTTTAAAAGGGGTCGACCTCATACTTCCATTGATGATTTAAAGTTACCAGAAAATAAAATAATGTGGGTTCATGAGTTTCTGCATTAGACTGGGAGTATTAGGGTTCATGCAGGTGCCCTATATGGTAGCACATAGAACCTAATGCTTTTTGTGGAATCACATAGCATTTATGATAATATAACCCTTTCCCTAATGATATTGGACCATAACAGGTTGTAAGACAGTCAAATGCATTAAACATTAAACAGGTAACTCTGCTACCTTTCTTCAAAATAGAAGCTGGGCTGTAACACCTTGCTCGCATCTGTGTTTATTTATAATGAAAGCCACAATGTCCTGCCCGGTCTTTTGTACAACAGATACCCACAGTACCTGATGGATCCTCTGACTTACAATGGGCTCTGCTGGACTCCAGCGTGGTGCCCGTCATTTGCTAAAAAGAATAACCCTGCATGTAGTGCTCTTAATGCTGTCAGATTTGGCAGAACTGCTAATGAAGCCCCTGATGTGACAGGAGCCTAATTTGGCTAATTCAAATTATCTAATCACAGGGTACCTCCTGTTATAAAACGTAGCCTTTAATGTTAATTACATATAAAATAACAAACTCCCACAGACAAACAAAACACAGAAAGAAAAAGAAAAGAATCCAGTGAAGTGCCGGCGTAGACTACCATGGGTCAAATCGGAATACCCCTGGCATGCCACACACCTTAGTGATCATATGGGACCATCCATATCTAGTCTGATCACACAAGTAACATTGTTTATCTTGTATGATATGGTACACACTAGCAATCATATGTGACTATTCCCACTTGGCTATTTACCGGTATGCTACTAGCACTGTTTACCTTGATACGGTGTGGCACTTCTAGAGCATCTTGGACCTGCTGGGTCTCGATTTCACGGGGATCATCTTCATTAGAAACAAGTGTGTAGGTGTGTGATCTGGTTTGTTTGTCTGACAGGACGAGATATTATATCATAAGAGTTATTTGTCATGAATGTTTAAAGTACTGTTACAATGATTGACAGTTTGTTATGAATGACAACTTTATCAGTGTCACCAAGGAGAAGGAATACTGTGTTATCTTCACTCTAGTATTGATGCCTAGTAGGACACTCAATCGAGTGTCCCCTGATAAGCCCAGGTTATTGGTGTGGGCAAAACGCTTAGGAATCGAGGTGCCTAGTTTTGTGTTGTTGCTCTAGGGCAGCAATTCCAGGCACTTATAACATTATATCTAAACCAACAATGTGTTTGGCATCTCATTAGACAGCTGTACTGTGAACTATGTCAATATATGTACTCAGCAGCTTTAGAAAATATGTACATAGATAACAGTATATACTGAATATCATAACTTTTTTGTATCATTTAGACGACACACTGTATTGAGCACTTGTTAATCAATACACAGTGCATCTATATCAGTGGTGTTCTACTGCTTTTTGTACTGAAGCTTTATTATTTTTTGTACCTAGACTAGGCCATCACTAACTGGGCATCCGATTCGGCTCTGCCCACGATCCTGTAATAGGGTCAGTCTAAGGCATTCCAGGAGGTTCCTGAACACGGGATCGCCCCTGTCGGGCGGACATTCATTTTTGGGCAGGGTACACGTAGTATAGGGCCAAACCTAGGGATAGGCCCAAATTAACATACGACCACCCTGCCTACATCCCAGTGTCCTCTAGCATGGATGGAGGAACAGGAACATTGCCGTAGAGTATACGTAGAATACATGCACTCTTGATGTGTTTTTTTTTTCTTTCTTTTCTTTTTCTTTCTGTGTTTTGTTTGTCTGTGGGAGTTTGTTATTTTATATGTAATTAACATTAAAGGCTACGTTTTATAACAGGAGGTACCCTGTGATTAAATAATATATACATACCACTCTTGATCATTTCTCCCTCTGACGGGATATCGTCTTAGCTGTGACTTCTTAATTCAAATTATCATCAGACATGTGTCATGATTAGACTTGAGCGAACACCTGGATGTTCGGGTTCGAGAAGTTCGGCCGAACTTCCCGGAAATGTTCGGGTTTGGGATCCGAACCCGATCCGAACTTCGTCCCGAACCCGAACCCCATTGAAGTCAATGGGGACCCAAACTTTTCGGCACTAAAAAGGCTGTAAAACAGCCCAGGAAAGGGCTAGAGGGCTGCAAAAGGCAGCAACATGTAGGTAAATCCCCTACAAACAAATGTGGATAGGGAAATGAATAAAAATAAAAATTAAATAAATAAAAATTAACCAAAATCAATTGGCGAGAGGTCCCATAGCAGAGAATCTGGCTTCCCGTCACCCACCACTGGAACAGTCCATTCTCAGATATTTAGGCCCCGGAACCCAGGCAGAGGAGAGAGGTCCCGTAACAGAGAATCTGGCTTCATGTCAGCAGAGAATTAGTCTGCATGTCATAGCAGAGAATGAGGCTTCACGTCAGCCACCACTGCAACAGTCCATTGGCATATATTTAGGCCCAGCACACAGGCAGAGGAGAGAGGTCCCGTAACAGACAATCTGGCTTCATGTCAGCAGAGAATTAGTCTGCATGTCATAGCAGAGAATGAGGCTTCACGTCAGCCACCACTGCAACAGTCCATTGGCATATATTTAGGCCCAGCACCCAGGCAGAGGAGAGAGGTCCCGTAACAGACAATCTGGCTTCATGTCAGCAGAGAATTAGTCTGCATGTCATAGCAGAGAATCAGGCTTCACGTCAGCCACCACTGCAACAGTCCATTGGCATATATTTAGGCCCAGCACACAGGCAGAGGAGAGAGGTCCCGTAACAGACAATCTGGCTTCATGTCAGCAGAGAATTAGTCTGCATGTCATAGCAGAGAATGAGGCTTCACGTCAGCCACCACTGCAACAGTCCATTGGCATATATTTAGGCCCAGCACACAGGCAGAGGAGAGAGGTCCCGTAACAGACAATCTGGCTTCATGTCAGCAGAGAATTAGTCTGCATGTCATAGCAGAGAATGAGGCTTCACGTCAGCCACCACTGCAACAGTCCATTGGCATATATTTAGGCCCAGCACCCAGGCAGAGGAGAAATGTCCCGTAACAGACAATCTGGCTTCATGTCAGCAGAGAATTATTCTGCATGTCATAGCAGAGAATCAGGCTTCACGTCAGCCACCACTGCAACAGTCCATTGGCATATATTTAGGCCCAGCACACAGGCAGAGGAGAGAGGTCCCGTAACAGACAATCTGGCTTCATGTCAGCAGAGAATTAGTCTGCATGTCATAGCAGAGAATGAGGCTTCACGTCAGCCACCACTGCAACAGTCCATTGGCATATATTTAGGCCCAGCACACAGGCAGAGGAGAGAGGTCCCGTAACAGACAATCTGGCTTCATGTCAGCAGAGAATTAGTTTGCATGTCATAGCAGAGAATGAGGCTTCACGTCAGCCATCACTGCAACACTCCATTGGCATATATTTAGGCCCAGCACACAGGCAGAGGAGAGAGGTCCCGTAACAGACAATCTGGCTTCATGTCAGCAGAGAATTAGTCTGCATGTCATAGCAGAGAATGAGGCTTCACGTCAGCCACCACTGCAACAGTCCATTGGCATATATTTAGGCCCAGCACCCAGGCAGAGGAGAGAGGTCCCGTAACAGACAATCTGGCTTCAAGTCAGCAGAGAATCAGTCTTCATATCATAGCAGAGAATCAGGCTTCACGTCACCCACCACTGTAAGAGTCCATTTTCATAAATTTAGGCCCAGCACCCAGGCAGAGGAGAGAGGTCCCGTAACAGAGGATCTGGCTTCATGTCAGCAGAGAATCATTCTGCATGTCATAGCAGAGAATCAGGCTTCACGTCACCCAACATTGGAACAGTCCATTGGCATATATTTAGGCCCCGGCACCCAGACAGAGGAGAGGTTAATTCAACTTTGGGTAGCCTCGCAATATAATGGTAAAATGAAAATAAAAATAGGATTGAATGAGGAAGTGCCCTGGAGTCCAATAATATATGGTTAAGGGGAGGTAGTTAATGTCTAATCTGGACAAGGGACGGACAGGTCCTGTGGGATCCATGCCTGGTTCATTTTTATGAACGTCAGCTTGTCCACATTGGCTGTAGACAGGCGGCTGCGTTTGTCTGTAATGACGCCCCCTGCCGTGCTGAATACACGTTCAGACAAAACGCTGGCCGCCGGGCAGGCCAGCACCTCCAAGGCATAAAAGGCTAGCTCTGGCCACGTGGACAATTTAGAGACCCAGAAGTTGAATGGGGCCGAACCATCAGTCAGTAGGTGGAGGGGTGTGCACATGTACTGTTCCACCATGTTAGTGAAATGTTGCCTCCTGCTAACACGTTGCGTATCAGGTGGTGGTGCAGTTAGCTGTGGCGTGTTGACAAAAGTTTTCCACATCTCTGCCATGCTAACCCTGCCCTCAGAGGAGCTGGCCGTGACACAGCTGCCTTGGTGACCTCTTGCTCCTCCTCTGCCTTGGCCTTGGGCTTCCACTTGTTCCCCTGTGACATTTGGGAATGCTCTCAGTAGCGCGTCTACCAACGTGCGCTTGTACTCGCGCATCTTCCTATCACGCTCCAGTGCAGGAAGTAAGGTGGGCACATTGTCTTTGTAGCGTGGATCCAGCAGGGTGGCAACCCAGTAGTCCGCACAGGTTAAAATGTGGGCAACTCTGCTGTCGTTGCGCAGGCACTGCAGCATGTAGTCGCTCATGTGTGCCAGGCTGCCCAGGGGTAAGGACAAGCTGTCCTCTGTGGGAGGCGTATCATCATCGTCCTGCCTTTCCCCCCAGCCACGCACCAGTGATGGACCCGAGCTGCGTTGGGTGCCACCCCGCTGTGACCATGCTTCATCCTCATCCTCCTCCACCTCCTCCTCATCCTCGTCCTCCTCGTCCTCCAGTAGTGGGCCCTGTCTGGCCACATTTGTACCTGGCCTCTGCTGTTGCCAAAAACCTCCTTCTGAGTCACTTCGAAGAGACTGGCCTGAAAGTGCTAAAAATGACCCCTCTTCCTCCTCCTCCTCCTCCTCCTCCTGGGCCACCTCCTCTTGCATCATCGCCCTAAGTGTTTTCTCAAGGAGACATAGAAGTGGTATTGTAACGCTGATAACGGCGTCATCGCCACTGGCCATGTTGGTGGAGTACTCGAAACAGCACAACAGGGCACACAGGTCTCGCATGGAGGCCCAGTCATTGGTGGTGAAGTGGTGCTGTTCTGTAGTGCGACTGACCCGTGCGTGCTGCAGCTGAAACTCCACTATGGCCTGCTGCTGCTCGCACAGTCTGTCCAGCATGTGCAAGGTGGAGTTCCACCTGGTGGGCACGTCGCATATGAGGCGGTGAGCGGGAAGGCCGAAGTTACGCTGTAGCGCAGACAGGCGAGCAGCAGCAGGATGTGAACGCCGGAAGCGCGAACAGACGGCCCGCACTTTATGCAGCAGCTCTGACATGTCGGGGTAGTTGTGTATGAACTTCTGCACCACCAAATTCAGCACATGCGCCAAGCAAGGGATGTGCGTCAAATTGGCTAGTCCCAGAGCTGCAACGAGATTTCGCCCATTATTACACACACCACCAGGCCGGGCTTGAGGCTCACCGGCAGCAACCACTCGTCGGTCTGTTGTTCTATACCCCGCCACAACTCCTGTGCGGTGTGGGGCCTGTCCCCCAAACATATGAGTTTCAGAATGGCCTGCTGACGTTTACCCCGGGCTGTGCTGAAGTTGGTGGTGAAGGTGTGTGGCTGACTGGATGAGCAGGTGGAAGAAGAGGAGGAGGAAGCCGAGAAGGAGGAGGTGGCAACAGGAGGCAAAGAATGTTGCCCTGCGATCCTTGGCGGCGGAAGGACGTGCGCCAAACAGCTCTCCGCCTGGGGCCCAGCAGCCACTACATTTACCCAGTGTGCAGTTAGGGAGATATAGCGTCCCTGGCCGTGCTTACTGGTCCACGTATCTGTGGTTAGGTGGACCTTGCTACAGATGGCGTTGCGCAGTGCACACTTGATTTTATCGGATACTTGGTTGTGCAGGGAAGGCACGGCTCTCTTGGAGAAGTAGTGGCGGCTGGGAACAACATACTGTGGGACAGCAAGCGACATGAGCTGTTTGAAGCTGTCTGTGTCCACCAGCCTAAATGACAGCATTTCATAGGCCAGTAGTTTAGAAATGCTGGCATTCAGGGTCAGGGATCGAGGGTGGCTAGGTGGGAATTTACGCTTTCTCTTAAATGTTTGTGAGATGGAGAGCTGAATGCTGCCGTGTGACATGGTTGAGACGCTTGGTGACGGAGGTGGTGGTGGTGGTGTTGGTGGTACATCCCCTGTTTGCTGGGCGGCAGGTGCCAACGTTCCTCCAGAGGCGGAGGAAGAGGCCGAGGCAGCAGCAGCAGAAGAGGCCGAGGCGGCAGCAGCAGAAGAGGTAGCAGGGGGAGCCTGAGTGACTTCCTTGGTTTTAAGGTGTTTACTCCACTGCAGTTCATGCTTTGCATGCAGGTGCCTGGTCATGCAGGTTGTGCTCAGGTTCAGAACGTTAATGCCTCGCTTCAGGCTCTAATGGCACAGCGTGCAAACCACTCGGGTCTTGTCGTCAGCACATTGTTTGAAGAAGTGCCATGCCAGGGAACTCCTTGAAGCTGCCTTTGGGGTGCTCGGTCCCAGATGGCGGCGGTCAGTAGCAGGCAGAGTCTCTTGGCGGCGGGTGTTCTGCTTTTGCCCACTGCTCCCTCTTTTGCTACGCTGTTGGCTCGGTCTCACCACTGCCTCTTCCTCCGAACTGTGAAAGTCAATGGCACGACCTTCATTCCATGTGGGGTCTAGGACCTTATCGTCCCCTGCATCGTCTTCCACCCAGTCTTGATCCCTGACCTACTGTTCAGTCTGCACACTGCAGAAAGACGCAGCAGTTGGCACCTGTGTTTCGTCATCATCAGAGACATGCTGAGGTGGTATTTCCATGTCCTCATCATCAGGAAACATAAGTGGTTGTGCGTCAGTGCATTCTATGTCTTTCACCGCTGGGGAAGGGCTAGGTGGATGCCCTTGGGAAACCCTGCCAGCGGAGTCTTCAAACAGCATAAGAGACTGCTGCATAACTTGAGGCTGAGACAGTTTCCCTGGTATGCATGGGGGTGATGTGACAGACTGATGGGGTTGGTTTTCAGGCGCCATCTGTGCGCTTTCTGCAGAAGACTGGGTGGGAGATAATGTGAACGTGCTGGATCCACTGTCGGCCACCCAATTGACTAATGCCTGTACTTGCTCAGGCCTTACCATCCTTAGAACGGCATTGGGCCCCACCATATATCGCTGTAAATTCTGGCGGCTACTGGGACCTGAGGTAGTTGGTACACTAGGATGTGTGGATGTGGCAGAACGGCCACGTCCTCTCCCAGCACCAGAGGGTCCACTAACACCACCACGACCATGTCCACGTCCGCGTCCCTTACTAGATGTTTTCCTCATTGTTATGGTTCACCACAACAACAAAAAAATTATTTGGCCCAATGTATTGTATTCAAATTCAGCGGGATATAAATTTGAGGCCTAGTATTTAGGCGCTGGGTGACCGGTATGGATTTACTGACAGAATTAGACTTGGAAATGCACAGTAGCGGGTGTGTGAAGTTATTCTGAATGACCCTATGTGCACCTTGAATATTATATACCCTTTTAGGGATAGATTTCAAATAGCTCTGATATAGCAGAAACCACTAAATTATGAAATTGCTAAATTGGGAATTGTATTTCAACCCAGAACAAAAAATGTGCTTTGACGGACACTAAATAACTTTCCCAGCCACAACAGGACAGCGGTAACGAGAGATTTAGCGGGATATAAATTTGAGGCCTAGTATTTAGGCGCTGGGTGACAGGTATGGGTTTAGTGACAGAATTAGACTTGGAAATGCACAGTAGCGGGTGTGTGAAGTTATTCTGAATGACCCTATGTGCACCTTCAATATGATCTACCCTTTTAGGGATAGATTTCAAATAGCTCTGATACAGCAGAAACCACTAAATTTTTAAATTGCTAAATTGGGAATTGTTTTTCAACCCAGAACAAAAATTGTGCTTTGACGGACACTAAATAACTTTCCCAGCCACAACAGGACAGCGGTAACGAGAGATTTAGCGGGATATAAATTTGAGGCCTAGTATTTAGGCGCTGGGTGACCGGTATGGATTTAGTGACAGAATTAGACTTGGAAATGCACAGTAGCGTGTGTGTGAAGTTATTCTGAATGACCCTATGTGCACCTTGAATATTATATACCCTTTTAGGGAAAGATTTCAAATAGCTCTGATATAGCAGAAACCACTAAATTATGAAATTGCTAAATTGGGAATTGTATTTCAACCCAGAACAAAAAATGTGCTTTGACGGACACTAAATAACTTTCCCAGCCACAACAGGACAGCGGTAACGAGAGATTTAGCGGGATATAAATTTGAGGCCTAGTATTTAGGCGCTGGGTGACCGGTATGGATTTAGTGACAGAATTAGACTTGGAAATGCACAGTAGCGTGTGTGTGAAGTTATTCTGAATGACCCTATGTGCACCTTGAATATTATATACCCTTTTAGGGAAAGATTTCAAATAGCTCTGATATAGCAGAAACCACTAAATTATGAAATTGCTAAATTGGGAATTGTATTTCAACCCAGAACAAAAAATGTGCTTTGACGGACACTAAATAACTTTCCCAGCCACAACAGGACAGCGGTAACGAGAGATTTAGCGGGATATAAATTTGAGGCCTAGTATTTAGGCGCTGGGTGACCGGTATGGATTTAGTGACAGAATTAGACTTGGAAATGCACAGTAGCGTGTGTGTGAAGTTATTCTGAATGACCCTATGTGCACCTTGAATATTATATACCCTTTTAGGGATAGATTTCAAATAGCTCTGATATAGCAGAAACCACTAAATTATGAAATTGCTAAATTGGGAATAGTATTTCAACCCAGAACAAAAAATGTGCTTTGACGGACACTAAATAACTTTCCCAGCCACAACAGGACAGCGGTAACGAGAGATTTAGCGGGATATAAATTTGAGGCCTAGTATTTAGGCGCTGGGTGACCGGTATGGATTTAGTGACAGAATTAGACTTGGAAATGCACAGTAGCGTGTGTGTGAAGTTATTCTGAATGACCCTATGTGCACCTTGAATATTATATACCCTTTTAGGGATAGATTTCAAATAGCTCTGATATAGCAGAAACCACTAAATTATGAAATTGCTAAATTGGGAATTGTACTTCAACCCAGAATAAAAAATGTGCTTTGACGGACACTAAATAACTTTCCCAGCCACAACAGGACAGCGGTAACGAGAGATTTAGCGGGATATAAATTTGAGGCCTAGTATTTAGGCGCTGGGTGACCGGTATGGATTTAGTGACAGAATTAGACTTGGAAATGCACAGTAGCGTGTGTGTGAAGTTATTCTGAATGACCCTATGTGCACCTTGAATATTATATACCCTTTTAGGGAAAGATTTCAAATAACTCTGATATAGCAGAAACCACTAAATTATGAAATTGCTAAATTGGGAATTGTATTTCAACCCAGAACAAAAAATGTGCTTTGACGGACACTAAATAACTTTCCCAGCCACAACAGGACAGCGGTAACGAGAGATTTAGCGGGATATAAATTTGAGGCCTAGTATTTAGGCGCTGGGTGACCGGTATGGATTTAGTGACAGAATTAGACTTGGAAATGCACAGTAGCGTGTGTGTGAAGTTATTCTGAATGACCCTATGTGCACCTTGAATATTATATACCCTTTTAGGGATAGATTTCAAATAGCTCTGATATAGCAGAAACCACTAAATTATGAAATTGCTAAATTGGGAATTGTATTTCAACCCAGAACAAAAAATGTGCTTTGACGGACACTAAATAACTTTCCCAGCCACAACAGGACAGCGGTAACGAGAGATTTAGCGGGATATAAATTTGAGGCCTAGTATTTAGGCGCTGGGTGACCGGTATGGATTTAGTGACAGAATTAGACTTGGAAATGCACAGTAGCGTGTGTGTGAAGTTATTCTGAATGACCCTATGTGCACCTTGAATATTATATACCCTTTTAGGGATAGATTTCAAATAGCTCTGATATAGCAGAAACCACTAAATTATGAAATTGCTAAATTGGGAATTGTACTTCAACCCAGAACAAAAAATGTGCTTTGACGGACACTAAATAACTTTCCCAGCCACAACAGGACAGCGGTAACGAGAGATTTAGCGGGATATAAATTTGAGGCCTAGTATTTAGGCGCTGGGTGACCGGTATGGACTTAGTGAAAGAATTAGACTGGGATATGGCCAAAAAATAACCACACTATTGCTGGTTAAATGCACTTGGTGACGGGCGCAGCTTGCCCCTGATGTAGTATATGGCCAAAAAATGAACAGACTATTGCTGGTTAAATGCACTTGGTGTCACAGCTTGACCAACCACACTACTGAGGGTTAAATGCACTTGGTGACGGGCGCAGCTTGCCCCTGATGTAGTATATGGCCAAAAAATGAACAGACTATTGCTGGTTAAATGCACTTGGTGACGGGCGCAGCTTGCCCCTGATTTAGTATATGGCCAAAAAATGAACAGACTATTGCTGGTTAAATGCACTTGGTGTGATAGCTTGACCAACCACACTACTGAGGGTTAAATGCACTTGGTGACGGGCGCAGCTTGCCCCTGATGTAGTATATGGCCAAAAAATAAACAGACTATTGCTGGTTAAATGCACTTGGTGTGACAGCTTCACCCTGATGTAGGCTTTAGCCAAAAAACAACCACACCATTGAGGGTTAAATGCACTCGGTGACGGGCGCAGCTTGCCCCTGATTTAGTATATGGCCAAAAAATGAACAGACTATTGCTGGTTAAATGCACTTGGTGTGATAGCTTGACCAACCACACTACTGAGGGTTAAATGCACATGGTGACGGGCGCAGCTTGCCCCTGATGTAGTATATGGCCAAAAAATGAACAGACTATTGCTGGTTAAATGCACTTGGTGACGGGCGCAGCTTGCCCCTGATTTAGTATATGGCCAAAAAATGAACAGACTATTGCTGGTTAAATGCACTTGGTGTGATAGCTTGACCAACCACACTACTGAGGGTTAAATGCACTTGGTGACGGGCGCAGCTTGCCCCTGATGTAGTATATGGCCAAAAAATGAACAGACTATTGCTGGTTAAATGCACTTGGTGTCACAGCTTGACGAACCACACTACTGAGGGTTAAATGCACTTGGTGACGGGCGCAGCTTGCCCCTGATGTAGTATATGGCCAAAAAATAAACAGACTATTGCTGGTTAAATGCACTTGGTGTGACAGCTTCACCCTGATGTAGGCTTTAGCCAAAAAACAACCACACCATTGAGGGTTAAATGCACTTGGTGACAGGCGCAGCTTGCCCCTGATTTAGTATATGGCCAAAAAATGAACAGACTATTGCTGGTTAAATGCACTTGGTGTGACAGCTTCACCCTGATGTAGGCTTTAGCCAAAAAACAACCACACCATTGAGGGTTAAATGCACTTGGTCGCAGCTTGGATGCACTTGGTCGCAGCACCGCACAAGACACAAAATGGCCGCCGATCACCCCAGAAAAAAGTGACTGACAAACGGTCTGGGCAGCCTAAAAACAGTGAGTGAGCATTTGAATTTCAGCAGCTCAATGATGCACAGCTGCAGATCGATCGATTAATCAAGTGAAGTCCTTTGGAGGAGTTAATCTGCCTAATCTCGCCCTACTGTCGCATCCGCAACCTCTCCCGGCGCTATGTGACTCCAGTTTAAATAGAGGCTGGGTCACATGGTGCTCTGGCCAATCACAGCCATGCCAATAGTAGGCATGGCTGTGACGGCCTCTTGGGGCAAGTAGTATGACGCTTGTTGATTGGCTGCTTTGCAGCCTTTCAAAAAGCGCCAAGAAAGCGTCACAAAAGCGCCAAGAAAGCGACGAACACCGAACCCGAACCCAGACTTTTACGAAAATGTCCGGGTTCGGGTCCGTGTCACGGACACCCCAAAATTCGGTACGAACCCGAACTATACAGTTCGAGTTCGCTCATCCCTAGTCATGATTTTTGTAGAGATTTCATGTTTTTCCCTCCTGGCTGTTGTCAATAGTCTATGTTTTGTTATGGAGCTTGATAAAGTTCTTCATAATTCTCAAGGCCAAAATTAGTTCCAAGAAATACGACTTGTATGCTGTAGAAGATCTAACTTAATACTTCTTCATAACTTCAGCCTCCAAAAGTCTGTATTCAATCTGTTTCAATGGTGTGAACTGTTTCTCCCCTTTGAGAGCAATTAAGTCTTTTCGGAGATATATAATGGTGACAAATATTGGACATAGTGGTAGAGGTGAAGCCCGTCCAGTGCCTTACATATCAATAATATCAGGCGTTTGATTTATACTTAGGTCCCCCAGCTATGTATCTCAGTATGTTGTCTGAAGAATAGTGTCTATGAGCTGAGGAAGTAATGACTTTTCCTGCAAACCCCTATCATTTCATGTATCATTTAAGTGAAATATCTGAAGATGAAGAAAAGTGCCTCTAATATCCACCATTGAATTCTAAATTGGTATTGACTGTACATCATAATTAACTTAAATTATGACTATATTGTTCACTTGCCACTAATTACTCTGCTAACATCAATCAGCTTAAATGAAGGACTATGCAATCATCTGGAATGTCAGACTACTGTATTATATTATTGTATATGTAATTCACATAAGTTTCCATTAGAACAGAGATATACTCAGATGTGATGGTACGTTGCACAGTTATGATGTAAACGGATTGTAATTGTACCAATTATTTTAGATGCTTCTAATATAACAAATTTTTTTATATACAGATGGCATCAATAAACAGACATGGTTTCTTTATTTGGTAAGTACATCTTTAACAGCATTTAAAGGGGTGTTTTTTTAACTTTATATTCATAGAACATTTTCAGAAGTTTTGGCTGCTTTCTTTTTCATTTCTGCAGTACAATACTAAAATTAAACACAAACTATTGTTTCTTTATGGAGCTGTCTACCCAGATCGTAAGACCTCCTCTACCAATGGGTAATCCATTGTCAGTTTATAACTGCTGTGATGGGAAAATGCAAACTGAATTTTAGATCTTGTGATAATAGTAGGTGCAGAATTGGGATAATTCTCTTGATAAGTCTAGATGAAGTTGCCCACACAAGAGCTTTGCACTGATTTGTGTAATGTATGGTGCACAGAAGGTCTTTAAACATTGTAAAGTGGACGTCATAACCGGCAGGTCTCTGCTGTTTGAAAAAGCAGAGGCCCTCTGATAATGTCTGTGACCAGAACTAATGCTGATTGTAGGCATTTAATCCTTTAGATGCCATGGTCAAGAACTACCATGGGATCTAAGCGGTGAAAAATCGAGAAGTATGCACTTCCAGGTTAAGACCGACTCCCCCGTGCAGCAATCAGGGAAGCTGGTCATTCTTTCTAATACCCTACAGTACCCAGAAAGATTATCACAATTAGGGCAACTAAGGGGAGATCTAATAACTTTGTATAAATATAACAGGGGTCAGTACAGAGATCTCTCCCATCATCCATTTATCCCTAGGACTGTGACTGTGATGAGGGGACATCCTCTGCGTCTGGAGGAAAGAAGGTTTGTACACAAACATAGAAGAGGATTTTTTACGGTAAGAGCAGTGAGACTCTGGAACTCTCTGCCTGAGGAGGTGGTGATGGTGAGTACAATAAAAGAATTCAAGAGTGGTCTGGATGTATTTCTGGAATGTAATAATATTACATGTTATAGTTACTAGAGAGGGATCGTTGATCCAGGGAGTTATTCTGATTGCCTGATTGGAGTTGGGAAGGAGTTTTTTTTCCCCCTATAGTGGGGGAAATTGGCTTTTTTTTTGCCTTCCTCTGGATCATCTTGCAGGATAACAGGCTGAACTGGATGGACAGATGGCGTTTTTCAGCATTATAAACTATGGTATTATGTTACTATGTTCCCCTGAGTCTCTCTGAAGAGACCCAGCATATTAGAGCTGCGGTTTCTATGTTGGCCAGCAGGTGGCAGGCCAACATATGATAACAGTGATTGGAACTTATACTGTACTAGCAATACGTAGATGTTAAAGTAGCCTAAATTGACAGTTAATCCTTCCTCTGGCAAAGCTTAAAGGGTTTCTCCAGGAATTAAAAAAGAAAATTTCTTTCATTAGTTATAATGGTTTGTTTTATCTAGGGAGCAATCATTAGGAGACATAAAATGTCCGCCATCCTATTAGTACAAACAAAACAAAACCTGTCCTAATCACACATGAGGACAAGTTACTTCACCAGAGATGATGAGGAGACAAGAGAGGAGGGTGAGGTGTGGATAAGGAGCAGGTTTTGTGTGAACTAATGGGACAGCGGCCATTTTGTTTCCTCTGATGATTGTTTCCCAGACAAAATGATCCATTATAAATAATGAAAAGTATTTCAGAATATATTTATAATAATGTAATATTTAAGTATTTTCATTTTCTTAAATCTTGGAGAACCCCTTTAATAGGCTTCCAAGGATTGAGGGACTCAGGGGCCATTAATAGGCATCTGGATGCCTTGGAAGCACCTCAGCACCCAATGAATGTGTCATAGGGGGATAAAGGGCTTAAAAAATCACAGAAAAAACTAAGATAAAAACATCCTGCATGATATGATACAAATGCGCGGATGTCCCTGGTCATATTATTGAAGAAAACCACAGAAATAAGATAATAATGCACTTAGTAAAGTAGATGCAAGCACTATATATGGACAAAGTCCTCACTCTGATATGATAATATCTGAGACACTTAGTCAATATATTTTGATCAAAACACATCTAAGCCCGCCTACCGAACGCCAAGGTGGTCTCAGGTCAGGCGGGTCCTATGCTAAACCTACCTAAGCCGTTGGGCTTCTATGTTCAGGAGCGCAGACGCCGCACATGTGGTGTGCTGCTCCTAATAACCTCCATGTGCATCAAGCAACCAATGGGAGGAGGAGCAAGCACAGCCACATGTACCACCTAATCAAGGCACTCTATTGGATAGGGGAGGGGGGCAAAAGTGCAGAGGAATGCTACTCCCAAGATAATAGGTGCGCATTCACAATTGAAGGTGCCACTCCCTCAAGCAAATGCTACAGAGACAAAAAAAATCACAGAAAAAACTAAGATAAAAACATCCTGACCGATATGATACAAATGCGCGGATGTCCCTGGCCATATTATTGAATGAAATAGGACCCGCCTGACCTGAGACCACCTTGGCGTTCGGTAGGCGGGCTTAGATGTGTTTTGATCAAAATATATTGACTAAGTGTCTCAGATATTATCATATCAGAGTGAGGACTTTGTCCATATATAGTGCTTGCATCTACTTTACTAAGTGCATTATTATCTTATTTCTGTGGTTTTCTTCAATAATATGGCCAGGGACATCCGCGCATTTGTATCATATCGTGCAGGATGTTTTTATCTTAGTTTTTTTCTGTGATTTTTTTTGTCTATGTAGTATTTGCTTGAGGGAGTGGCACCTTCAAGTGTGAATGCGCACCTATTATCTTAGGAGTATCATTCCTCTGCACTTTTGCCCCCCTCCCCTATCCAATAGAGTGCCTTGATTAGGTGGTACATGTGGCTGTGCTTGCTCCTCCTTCCATTGGTTGCTTGATGCACATGGAGGTTACTAGGAGCAGCACACCACATGTGCGGCGTCTACGCTCCTGAACGGATAAGGGGCTTGCAGGGGGAACCTGTATCCCCTATTTAAATCCTCCTATGTCGTGGTCACTATTCACTACAACATCTAAGGGTTTAAACTGATGGTTTATCTCCAAACCCAGCAGTTCCAACAGGAGTCCAGCTATGCATCACAGTCATGTTTGTAATGCTGTTCTCATGAGTACAGTAGCAGTACCCCGCTCATAATGTATATACATATATATATATATATATATATATATATATATGGATCTCAAAGCAGTTAACAACCCTACAACATCACCTGGAGACAGGTTGTTATGGAAATGCACATGGTTAAGTTGTTGCAGTATCCAGAATAAAACTCATTACTCCTTATTCCTACTTAGTTATCCCAAGAATACGTATTGTGTGTTCACCCAGAACATGTTTATCATATAATCTTCCTATCAATGCAATACATACGTTTGATTTATGGGCTATATCACTCAACTGAGCAGAGAGGGGTCAACTACAAACATATAAAAAGCAGAATTTTAAATTCAATGTATATTTGAAAATTGAGAGATTTCATATTCTATAAAAACACATAAAAACGTATACCTTTCTGTATCTTCACTTGTGAAGCCTAAAAGGAAGTGTCATGTCTCCAGACAGCTTCTCATAAATGTGTGCTAATTCATATAGGGTTTGTCCTGTATTAAAACATGGTCAATTAGCGCCACCTTCTGACCACTTCTATATTGTTCTCTGTGTATGTTCAGCCTCTTTTGTTACTCCTCCCCTTTGTGTCCTCACTTATCTACAAGAAGGGGAGTAGTCTTCTAGAAGTTGTCATTTTCCTTCACGTGCTCTACTGTACAAGACTATCTAAACTTCTACTATGGCTGCATAGCCGGTAAGGCATTATCTCTTGCTGTTCTTTCATGCCTACGTGATTATTACTAGCTATAACATGCATTATGTGTATTTCTATGTAGGCAGCTAGTTAGTAGTTCTGATGTAAAGTAAGGGCCTAGTCAGCTAACCTTGCAGACATGTTGTATGCTGTTCTATGATATGTATATTTGCAGTTCATGTACTTATTGCATCCTTTATGTTACTGGTTCACAGTTTCACACCGACTTACTTCGGCTCATTAAAGCTACAGATCATTACCTGGTCTCAATTTAGGAGTAGTAGGAGTGTGTTTATCTGCCTGCCAAGTCCATACACACCCCAGGGGTACACGTGGTAACGAGGACAGGACATGAAGCATTCAAATGTTCATCTATTTGACAGACATGTATAAAAGGAGAACTGGGATACTAAAATAAAAAAATAAAAAAGAAGATGGTGAGCAGAAAATCACAATTAAAAAAACTGTAATAGTCAAAGGAGTAGATTCATTAAAGGGGTCTTATATAAGTGACCACTTGAAAAAGTCATTTTTATCAAAGGTAGATATCATATAATCCTTATTTCCCGTGCAGTGACCACTACAATGGAAATGTAGTATTACAAATGTCCTTATAAGTTATAGCTCTTTACTCTTAGGTCCCTTGCACACGGGCGTAACAGATTTGGTCTGGATGCATTGCGGGTATCCCGCGCGAGTGCGCACGCAATTTTAGTCAGTTTTGTCTGCGATTGCATTGCGTTGTTCAGTTTTTTCTGCGAGAGTGCAAAGCGTTTTAATGCATTTTGCATGCGCGTGATAAGAAACTGAATGTGGTACCCAGACCCGAACCCGGACTTCTTCACTGAAGTTTGGGTTTGGTGTTCTGTAGATTTTATGTTCCATTATAACATGGTTGTAAGGGAAAAGAATAACATTCTCTAATACAGAATTCTAAGTAAAATGTCCATTGAAGTTAAAAAAATAATACAAAAATTACTCACCTCATCCACTTGATTGCGCAGGACCTGTACTGACGTGATCCTGCTGAATGAAGATAGAAGATCCTTCTATCTTCATTCAGCAGGACCTGCACTGATGTCAGTGCAGGTCCTTTTGCAGGTCTTGCTAGAAGAAGAAAGAAGACGATAACGGCTGTGTGATCAAGTAGATGAGGTGAGTAAGTTTTGCATTATTTTTTTACTTCAAGGGACATTTTATTTAGCATTCTGTATTAAAGAATGCTATTATTTTCCATTATAACCATGTAATAATGGAAAATAATAAAGTGAATGGACCTCATCCCTATTTAATAACATTATCTCCTTTGAAACCATCTGTGAAAATCGCATAGCATCTGCACTTACTTGTGGATGCTATGCGATTTTCACGCAGTCCCATTCACTTTTATAGGGCTTGCGTTGCATGAAAAACGCAGAATATAGAACATACAGCGATTTTCGCGCAATACACAAGTGATGCGTGAAAAACATCACTCATATACACAGCCCCATTGAAATGAATGGGTCAAGATTTAGTGCTGGGTGCAATGCATTCACGTCAGACATTGCACCCGAGGGGAAAACTCGCCCATGTGAAAGGGGCCTTATAGTGGTGTCTATAGTGGGAGCCTCTTGTTATGAATAGTGATGAGCGACAGGGGCTATATTCAAATTAGCGATATTTCACAAATATTTTGTAGAATATTCATCATATATTTGCGCATTTCGAGAATTCAAGATTATTTTATTGAATGCGAAAAATCGGCAATGTAGAAACCGCGTAATGCGAATTTGTAACATGAAATACAGGTGTGGGTCACTTTGGCTACATTTTTCAAGCTGGTATATGTTTCCTAAGACTGGAGAAAATGTTTGGCACAGAAGAACATTAGAAAAGCTTTATATGCAGATAGAGTCAAGTGCTCCAATATATTCACAATTGGACTAATTAGAATATTTTTTCGCACTACGTGTAACTTCACATTTTAGTAGGTCTGACTACAGATTACTGATTGGTGCACTAAGTATTGTTGTGAACTTGACATTGCTTCCTTCTCATTGGCCCACAAGCAAGAAGCAGAGAGGAATCATGTGTTCAGATGGGAAACAATGCAGAATATTCGATATAACGAATATATAGCTCTATATTCCAAATATTCGCAAATTCTCGAAGTGGCAATATTTGTGATAAAAATTTGCTATTCGAATATTTGTGTTCAACATTAGTTATAAAGCAAATGTGGATCCGCTTTGCCACTGAACAGATTGGGCTTAGAGATACTAATAAGAGTTTGAGCTATGCAGCTCCTATGGTCTTCACCCTTTAACCCCTATATAGGAATCTGGACTCAGCTCCAAGGGAATGGCCATGCCACTACCACTAGTAGTAGTCTCTTTTCAGTAGCTGTTGACACATGGGGTTCAAGAAATGCTGGTGTGGACCGCAGAAGTATCAAGTAGTGTTCGGTGAATTGAAGCATCTGAAGTATAATTTAGGAAAAATTCCATTCACCACGAAACCAAATTTCCTTGCACCTCATGGTAACAAATTATTTTTCCTAAAATGTCGGCTAGAATTGTCTTAGAAAGAATGGAAAAAATAATACTCACCTCATCATTTTGCTTGCGCAGAGGCAGTACGCTCCTCTTTTGAGTGAAAAAAAGTTGCCAAAGCACCTACGCTGAGCATGACATCACCACGCTCTCCCAGTGTAATCACGTGATGATGTCATTGGGGGACCTAACACCAAAAAATGCTATGTAATATGATAGCACCATATTAAACAGTAGGAGAAGCTGAGAAGATATATATTTTTGTAGGAAAAGATTCAGTAAAACGTGTATACATTCATATCTCTGTTTTATTAACCTCCTGTGAAACAGCATTGGTACAGGAGGGAGGGGTTATCAGTGATTGACAGCACTGTGTGTATAAGTGTGTATAGAGAGATAGCTGTCAGTCACTAGTAACCCCTGCTCCCTGTACTGATAGATCTTTACAGGGCTGCAGATATAAATGTATAAATGAGAGGTTTTACTGAATGTTTTCCTACAAAAATATATAACAGTTTTCTCCGCATCTCCTGCTCTATAACATGCTGCTGTCAGACTGCACTGCATTTTTTGGGTGAAAGGTCCTCTTTGAGTTACAAAAATTATAAAGAAATAACAGATATAAAAAATATGCAGAAACAGTTATAAAAATAAAAGGATAAAAACAGAAAGGTTCATAATACTTAGCGAATTGCTTGATAAGTCCGTTGTGGTTCTGGGGATATAAGAATGCGGAACACAACCCAATGTCTATGGGTTTTCTAAATTGTGTTAATGAAAGGTTCAAAATGCCTCACTTTTTATCCCCATTTGGCAGAGCCTGGAGCTGAGAGGAGTCTCCCTCCCATTCTTGGCCTAGCCTTCTGGGAATGCCTTTATTACGAGTGCAGGCTCCACCTCTCTCACTCAACTGGCAAATATGAAATATCAATAAAACATGTCTTCCAGTCCACTCTAATGGATATCCAATGGCCAACATGTTTCATCATTTCAATAGTTTTAATACCAAATATGACCGATATAGGGGTACAGAATGTAAGTTCCTTATTATGTGGGAATGCTGGCTGCCAGGAGTGCGATGTTTAGACTCCGTATGATGACCACTGACCGTGATTATTACAGTGATTAATATGTGAGTTGTACCAGCGATAAGTTATAATTTATGCTATATAAATGCCCGCCGAGAGCATATCACTCCCTCTCTTAATGCCTTGCACTGGCTCCCCGTCCAACAACGGGTGATGTTCAAGATTGGATGCTTCATGTATAGGGTATACCATGGTGTGGGGCCCCTGTACCTGCAAAGTAAATTCCCCATTGAGGACATTGAGGTCTAGTAACTCTGCAAATTTTAACATCCCGCAAGTTAACAAGATCAGACGTGGAGGTAGATCCTTTTTGGCTCAAGGGGCCATATTTTGGAACCACCTACCTCTGGCCCTGAAAATGATTCCCAGTCTTCTCTCATTCAGACATGCACTGAAAACCTTACTTTTCAAACAGGCGGTTGATCTTCCTATATAACACTTATTTTTGGTTCATATAATTTTTGGGGTTTTCCAAAATTTTAGTCTATAAATTCACGGATGGTAAGGGTAAGACTGCGTGTACACAAGACTATACATCATCATCATCATCATCTATATGTTATTCATCCTCTGTATTCAGGCTGAAAAGCTCCTGTATTTTAGACCCCTTCGAAGATCTGTCAGCATAATCAACCCTATTAAACCATGCAGCTTGGTAGGGTTGATTTTTCTGAATGAAATAACTCTTGTCTTATAGCAATCTGTTGCACCATTTTTGAGAAACGTGTACTTTTATTCCTATCCTAATAAGTTTCTGTGCACTGAGGGGTGGACCGCTTCACTACTTCCTTTCCCCCGTAGTCTCTCCCTCCCATTGTGCGACAGATGTAGAAATAAAGAAAAAAAATGAAGTTAGAGCTAAGGAGAGGGTGGGTACGTGGGAAAGGGGATTAGGGTCGGGAAAAGGACGTGGTGAAGGAGGCGCCAAAGGGCTACCAGAGAGGTGTATATAACAAGTGCCAGGAAGTAGGTTAAATTTAATATTGGGTATAGAAAGTGTGTTTGTTGGCTGTAGGTCAATATAGGCTGGACCCCAAGGGGCCGTACACCAAACAAGGATGGGTGAACTGCAAATATTGCTTTTCCGTTCCTTCAGCATTGTGTGACAGAGCCAGACATCCTCACTGTTCTGCCTGTTCTGCCTGCACATTCACTGGAATTAGCAGGTAGAACCATATGAGATCTACTGCACATCATTGAATTCTTGTTGGGGCATGCACATTTTTTTAGATGTGATGAGTAGATGATGAATATCATCTTTAGCTCTATACAGCTTTTTCTATGGACATATTAAATGGGACTACCCTTGGTTGTATTTTTTAGGGCTCATTCACACAAACTTGTGTGCCTTGTGTCCATGCGGCAGTGTGCCTGCCATTTGCGGATGCCAACCTATTCACTTGAATGGGTTCATGATTCGCAAGATTCAGTCGACACTGCAAAAAAATAGAACATGTTCTATTTATTTTTTTGCAGTATGGAGGCACAGACCAAAATCTCACGGAAGTGCCCTGTAGTGTTTCCATGGGCTTTCGCTCCATGCCTCTGCTCTGAACCACTCCATATCTTGCAGATTGTGGAACCATTACATTGC
Source organism: Bufo gargarizans (assembly GCF_014858855.1). Lineage (NCBI taxonomy): Eukaryota > Metazoa > Chordata > Amphibia > Anura > Bufonidae > Bufo > Bufo gargarizans. Next base: position 629,176,096 of record NC_058080.1, on the reverse strand, counting down.
TGTTTGCAGCATTGTTATAAGAAAGATAAAGTATGCCAGCAGAATACTAAGGGGTCATTTATTATCCTGAAATACACCTATAATAGGAGTATTTTAGGTGCAGATTTCAGTGGTTATTTACACCACAATCTGCAACTTTTCCCCGCTCACGCCAGGTCTGAAAAAGTGGGCGTGGCATAGGCGGGGAAGGGGGCGGCCCAGTAGGCCCATCTCAATCATCATTTTCTACTTCTGCTTTAGGCGTAGAAATGTAAGACAGATAGGATGCTGCCTTACATTTAGACTGGAGCTGGATGCACCAAAGTTATGGAGAGGGCAGCGCCTCTTCATAACTTCGGCTGATCCACTGCCAGATTTCAGGGTTATTAAGACTGGCATCTAAACATCTAGAAAGTGAGTAATTGCCTTTTCTAAAAACAAAGATAACAATTACAATAACTCTTTAAGAAAAGTATATAGGCCAGTGAATCCTAACCTAGAGAACCTCTAAAAATGTTCCACTTCTGGGAAATACCAATACCTAATGCCATTCCTGCCTTAAAAGAGCTTGCTGTAGGACCAAGTACCCAGGTAAAGTGTCCTATAATTCTTGTCCAGTGCTATAATTTGTCTCAAATATATTTACTGCTTTGCTGAACATTTTTAAGCTGGTTGAAATCAGCTTGACTTCATTATTGTTAAAGTGACTTCACACGCGGCACATTTTGTTGCATCAAATTTCCTGCAATTGAAAATCGGTTCCATTCATTTGATTGGGGTTGTTTTGGCAGGATTTCTGCAAGCTCCATTCAGGTGAGGGTAACTGATCTTCATTCACAGAAAAATTTTGCAACAAAATCTGCAGTGTGTGAAGGCGCCCTAGTAGTGACAGAGCTGATAACTGATCATAGTTCAAGGAACCCCAATGTTTCTTAGAACCCTAGTTGGGTTATAAGCAAAGTAAACAGGAAAAGCATTGGAGAGAGTGTATGGCCTCATGCATATGGCCGTTGATCGGCCGATCCTTCTAATTGGGGTCCCCAATGCACAGGCATCATCCGTGCGGATTTTGCAGATGGATCCAGACCTATTTAACTTGAATGGGTCCGTAATCCGTCTGCACCACACAAAAGTAGTACATGCACTCCTTTTTGCCGTGCGGAGACACTGACACCGTTGCACACCCGACCTTTCGCTGTTTATGGACCTCAATATGGGCACGGCCAGGTAACGACCATGTGCATGAGGCCTATATCTGACCAAAATTATTTAACTGGTGAGATAAAAGAATCCAGGAAAACTTTGTTCATTTGGTGTTTGTTTTGGGCCTGGAGTTTTATGAAAAATAGTATGGTTAGAAGTAGGCCCACCAGTATAGATTTTGTAGAGGATCCTCAAACATCGCAGTTAGGCCTCATGCACACGCAAAAGTCAGCAAAAAAAAGGATCCAAAAAAAATACGGATGACGTCTGTGTGCATTCTGTATTTTGTGGAACAGAACAGCTGGCCCCTAATAGAACAGTACTATCCTTGTCCATAATACGGACAATAATAGGACATGTTCTATTTTTTGGGGGAACGGAAATATGGACATACGGAAATGGAATGCACCCGGAGTACCTTCCTTTTTTTTGCGGACCCATTGAAATTAATGGTTCCGCATACGATCTGCAAAAAAAGCGGAACGGACACAGGAAGAAAATACGTTTGTGTGCATGAGGCTTTAAGCTGAGCTCATTATTGGCCTATATAGCGTCTGCACCTAGTGCAGAAATAGTCAGAGAAAAAAAATCCGCATAATGGTATATTCACATGTATCCTTCAAGATGAAACATATAAACACATGTGTTTTTCTTCTATAGAACAAGAACCCCAGAGTAGCAGCAAATGACCTACAGGAGACTCTACAAACTACAGAAACCTCTGTGTATGCGTTATGTGAAACACTGAACAAGACAAAGGAAAATGCTGCTGTGCAAAACAATGTGGTTCATCTCAAGCTTGGCCAAGCTAGATATTCCTCAATGCTTGTGACAAAATTGGAACTTTTTAGCGAGAATTAACAATGCTATGCTTAGAGGAAAACACTACTCCAACACCAAAAGCTCATCCCTACCATGAAGCATGGATGAAGAAGCATCATGGTTTAGGTCTGTTATCTTGCCTCAGGGCCTGGACACCTTGCTATCATTTAAAGAACATTTGATTTTACAGGAGAATATTTAATTGATATTTATTTAAATGAAGATTCAAAGCCTTCTCCACCGTTTACATTCCACCTAGTCTAATCTAATGAAGAGTAGCTATATCTGTCTGTCTTTCTATCGTCCTCTATTTCTAAACACATGAAAACCTCTTACTTGGTACCAGTTTCCACTGCAGAAAAGCTTAAAATTATTTGTCAACAATCAAAAGAGAAAAAAAAAATAAGATGCATCATAACATCTTATCTGCCTAAGAAAGGAAATTGCCAGGAGATTTTCTGGTAGAAATGTGAAAAAATACTGTCAATATGTTAGAACAATAAAAATCTCCTGGGTAGCTATAAAATTAAATGGAGCCTGTTTCACCTTGCATCCTGTCTCAGCGTTGAAAAATAGGTTTGATCAGCCTCACTGGTCACTTGTGTCATCTCTTTCTGAGCAGTCTTCTTTATGAGAAATATCTCACTGATATAAATGATTGCTGCCCTCTTCAAAAAAGTGTAAGGAGCGAACTAACATGCAAACAATATTTTTAAGCAAAGAGGTTCACATGATCATGCAAAAAGTCATCTATTGTATTGTAATGTGTTCTTGCAGCCCTAGAACAAGCTTGGAAACCATCCTTCAAAGCGATTATTCAGCAGTGTATCATTTAAAGGATTCTGCTTGCAGCAATTAGACCAACAGAGTCTAATAAAACTTATGAGTGTAGCTTGCAAATGACTATTGATATTTCCAGAAATTAATATTTTAAATGATGATGGCTTGTTTACACATACACATTGTCTATATAAACAATGTAGATGCAATTGTATACATTTATCATAACCCTGGCATCAATAATACAGTTAAGATAATAAAATCAGCAATAATGAGTCTGTGCCGATGCAAAAACATAAAAAAGATAAGTAAAGATATGTGAGATTATATCCATAAATAAATATGAGATAGGGATAGCATACTATTGCCCACTTTTTTACCAGTCCTGTTTTATTGTGATACAGATGTACAGTAGTTTAGTTGCATTTCTCATGCGGCACAGCTTATCATTATTCATCTGTTTTCTTCAAGCTAGAATCACACTACATATGTTGGACTGTTGCACTGAGTACCCACTAATCAATAATGAGGTGCACCTTCCCATTTGTCTGTATTGTGTCATACTGTATTTGTAATGTACACTATTAGACATATGCAGGTGCAGAAGCCCACAATTTAATACATGTGATTGGCCATCAATATCACATAAGTGGGGTACAATACCTGGTACCCCAACAAGTTGAGCTGCAGTACGCACTGGACAGAGCCTTCTGTTTCTGGCTGTGTCCACTATATAATTTGCAGGACCAGTGGCTGCCCAAAACAACTGATTGGTAGGGATGTAAGGAATCAGAGCCCCACCTCTCTGATATTGGCCTATCCTCAGGATAGGTCATCAATAAGTCTCAGAAAAACTCTACCATAGTTAATTGTCATTTTAGTTATTTACCTATTAAATCTTCAGTACAATACTTCTGGGTGTGTTAATTTGAATTTCGTAATAACATCTTTAATGTCATTTATTCTTTAACGCATTGTTCAAAATGATACCATGAACAAAAATGTAAATTATGTTCCTGTGTGAAACTTTAATTTAAAAACAATTATAATATAGTCTATTAGATGAAGTTAGGGGTGATTGATGTCAAATGGCCAACTGAGGGACATTTCAGACAAGTGTAGTTTTTTGCAATGATAATTAGCTGACTATCAAGTCAACCCCATAATTTTATGCAACTATACAATACTATGCACAGGCAAGTGTTGGTGCATGCAGTACCTAAAATATGCCCCAGTGGGCACAGGTACAAAACAACCCTGAGGTCTTCAATGGGACCTGGAATGTCCATATGCAATGCTAGGGCTTAGAGTAGAAGAATGAAAATGTAAATTACATTCAGTGTAAGAGTAAGTTTAGTTACTTCATTTCTGCACTAGAATTTTGCTGCTCCTGTTTCATGCAGTATATAAAACCTAAGTGGTCACTAACCTTTTGACAAACTTTACATAAATGAATAGTGCCGGTGAAAATAAGATCAGTAGTCTGATCCACACAATCCTCACCCTGATCCTCCTCCTCTCACCATTTACATTCTGGCCAAACAAGTGATCCCACACTCGGATATTCCGAGGACCTATTTGCATCACCATTAATTGATTTGGCCCTCTCGCCAAGCACACTTGAAGAGGGCCCTTTGATCTTGTGCCCCGATTCCAAACCACTTGAGCATCCAGAGTCACAAGAACATGACGCTGGGGAACGGCAATTAGTGTGTAATCAGGTGGATGATGATGAGACACAGTTGCCAATGACTCAACCGCAATTACTTTCTCAAGAGGTTGAGGAACAGGATGACACAATTGTCAATCACTGAGGTTGTGGTTAGGTCAACAAATCAGAAGGATGATCAGAGCGAGGAAGTGGAAGAGGAGGTGCTGGACGACGAGGTCACTGACCCAACCTGGGAAGGTGGCAACAAGCCAAGCGAGGAGAGCAGTACAGAGGGGACGGATCTGCAGCACTACAACAGGCTGGAAGAGGTCGATGGGGTGGCAAAAGGGAGAAGGCGAGCAGCACCGAACATGCCCACAACTGTTCCACAGAGCACCCTCTTGTGTAAATCTCCCTTGCCAAGGGGTAGGTGTTCGGCAGTATGGCGCTTTTTTGAGGAAAATGCGGATGACAAAAGAATAGTAGTTTGCAACCTGTGCCACACCAAAATGAGTCGGGGCGTGAACACTAGCAACCTTACCACTACCAGCATGATCCGCCACATGGCATCAAAGCACCCTAATAGGTGGGCCGAACGCCTGGGTCCACAATTTGTGTCTGCGTGTCACACCACTGCCTCCTCTTCACGTGTGTTACGTGCTGGCCAATCCACTGTCCAAGACGCAGGCCTGGATGCCTCCCGCCCTGCACTTGGACCTTTGCAAGCACCATCAGCGACCACATCCACTTCTCTGTCCCAGCGCAGCGTCCAAATGTCATTACCCCAGGCATTTAAACGCAAGCGCAAATACCTAGGCGCCCACCCACAGGCCATAGCACTAAATGCACAGCTTTCCAATCTACTGGCCCTGGAAATTTTGCCATTTAGGCTTGTGGACACTGAGGCCTTCTGCAGCCTGATGTCGGTGGCCGTCCCTCGTTACGCAGTCCCCAGCCGCCACTATTTTTCAAAGTGTTCCGTGCCAGCCTTACACCAACATGTTTCCCTTAACATCACACATGACCTGACCAACGCAGTTACTGGGAAGGTCCACTTAACCACAGACACAGGGGCAAGTGCTTTCGGCCAGGGACATTATATTTCCTGGGTGGATGTTGTGGAGGCCGGGAGCGACTCGTACCCTGGGATGGCACAGGTGCTACCGACACCAAGGATTGCGGGCCCTACTTCCATCAGGGTTTCCGCCAGCACCTACATTAGTGGCTCCAACCCCCACTTCTCCTCCTCCGCCTCCGCCTCCTACTCCACTTCCACCTCCGAATTATCCATGTGCAGCACCAGTCAGTCATCAGTCGGTAGCTGGAAGCAGTGTAGCAATGCAGTGGGGAAGCGGCAACAAGCCAAGCTGAAGCTGATCTGCCTAGGTGACAAACAGCACATCACCGCAGAGCTGTGACGGGGGATTAGAGACCAGACTGAGCGGTGGCTCTCGCCACTCAACCTAGAACCAGGCATGGTTGTGTCTGATAATGGTCGTAACTTGGTGGTGGCTTTGGAGCTGGGCAACCTTAGACTCTTCCCATTCCTTGCCCACATATTCAACCTTGTGGTTCAGTGGTTTCTAAAAACCTACCCCAATTTTCTTGAGCTACTGGTGAAGGTGCGCACATTTCCGCAAGTCACCAACAGCTTCAGTCGGTCTGTCAACGCTGCAGCAGCGCTTGAAATTGCCAGCTCACCAGCTGTTGTGCAACGTAAGCAGGTGCTAGAACTCCACGTTCCACACGTTGGCCAGGCTTTGTGAGCAGCAGAGGGCAGTTGTGGAATACCAGCTGCAACATGGTCGTCGCCTTTCCAGTCAGCTTCTTCTATTCACAAGCGAGAAGTGGGCATGGATGTCAGACCTCTGTGACATTTTACACAACTTTAAGGAATCAACACAGGTGGTGAGCGGCGATAACGCTATTATCAGCGCCACCATCCCACTTCTGTGTATTCTCAAATGCTCATTGCTCACAATTAAGGATGACGCTGTGCATGTGGAAGAGGTGGAAATGGGGGAAGACATTACACAGGTAAATGATAGCCAGACCACCCTCAGTTCACCTTCTCAGCGCGAATTGGAGGCTGAAGAGGAGGAGTAGGAGACGGTTTCCTCCGCTACAGTGGGTAGTAGCCATGGAAGTTTAATTCCATCTGTTTTGCGTGGGTGGGCAGAAGAGGAGGAAGAGGATGAGGAGATTAGGAGTAATCCTCCTGATGACAACAGCGAAGTCTCATCTGTTGGTACTCTGGCACACATGGCTGACTTTATGTTAGGCTGCCTTTACCGCGACCCGCGCGTTATATGCATTTTAAACAACACGGATTACTGGTTGTTCACCCTTCTCAACCCCTGCTACAAAGAGAACTTCTCATATCTCATTACTCTGGTGGAGAGGATGAGCAAAATGGTGCAATACCAAAAGATCCTCGTTGGAAAATTGCTACAAAATTTATTTTCCATCTGACAACACTGGCGGCAGAGTCCGTACTTCCTTGGCCAACCGAGGAGGGGAGACAAGGGGAACACACAGCAGTTCCAACAGACGCAGGGCAACACTCTCCAAAGCCTGGGACAGTTTCATGACACGCTGCCAGCACCCTCACCCTGATGTGCGGCCTACTGCCACCAGGAGAGTACATTTTTGGAAGATGGTGAAGGAGTACATAGCAGACCGTGTCAGCGTCCTCAATGATCCCTCAGTGCCTTACAACTACTGGGTGTACAAGCTGGATACGTGGAACGAACTGGCGCTCTAAGCTTTGGAGGTGCTGGCCTGCCCTGCCGCCAGCGTTTTGTCTGAGCGTATATTTAGTGCTTCTAGTGGCATTATAACAGATAAGCATATCCGCCAGTCAACTGAAAATGCTGACAGGTTGTTTCATATAAAAATGAACAAGGCCTGGATTGACCATGACTTCTCGACTCCACCAGAGGAATGCTGATGAACATAAAGGCACTTTACATGTGTTGTTTTTAATGTAGTTAAAAGACTGTATTCCCATGCACCCCTTCCACCACAAACAAGGATATATGGTTGAATCTTGCTTTTCTCCTCCTCCTCTTCCGTCATATCAACATGCATTGCTTATTCGTCACCTATAATGCCCTCGCATATATGGCCCTCGAGTATAATTTTTTTAGAGGGTCTGCTCACCAGCAGGCCCTCACATCTAATTTTTTACAGCGTCCTCTTACCAGCAGGCCCTCACATAACATTTTTAGAGGGTCCACTCACCAGCAGGCCCTCACATCTAATTATTTACAGGGTCCACTCACCTGCATATCCACAACTAAAATCTTTTAAATGGTCAGCTCACCTGCAGGCCCGCAACTGAAATCTTTTACAGGGTTAGCTCACCTGCAGGCCCGCAACTCAAATCTTTTACAGGGTCAGCTCACCTGCAGGCCCGCAACTCAATGTGAATGAGGCCCTACTTTATGTGATATACAGGTTGTATCGGAGTCCCTCGTCCTTGTAATTTTTGGCAGCACTTGCACTTTATATACAAGTAAATATACAGAAAATAATGTTTTCAAATTTTTTTTCCTATAAAATCGATTTTTTTTACTTTGGTTTTGTGCGGAAAACCTTAATTAGATTGTTGGCCTGGTGATCACTTTAAGGCCTTTTAAGCAGTATCAGCAGCAGCATGGTGATAAAAATGGCAAGGTGACATACTGTGGAGACATGAAAAGGCCACATAGTGGCACAATGACTAAGAATGGATAAAAGACTAAGGACACAGATTGTTTAGAAAGATGCAGATGGAAACAATATGTGGAGCTGTATGACGGTCACCTGCAGATTAATGCAGACCAGGGCCGTAGCTATAGGGGAAGCAGGGGAGGCTGCTTCTAGAGGAGGAGGACTAAAGGATTTGGTCAGGAGCCCCTCAACAGTATTACACAATGAAATTATATACAGTGACAGTATAGGCAGTGAATAAAACTGATGGAACAGCTGCCGGCCCTGGTCTTAGAGAGCTATTATTACTAGCCACACGAATGGGGGTGGCATGAAAGGAAGGGGTCACTAAAAAATTACTGTAGGAAGGAGCCCCATTCAAACATTTGCTGTGGGGCGCAGTAATTTCTAGCTACTCCACTGATGCAGCCCACAAAAACAAGTTGGGTATATTGATTCCAAAAGCTTATTTAAATTGTGGCCCTGGTGATCACTTTAAGGCCTTTTAAGCAGCATCAGCAGCAGCATGGTGATAAAAATGAGTGGCAAGGTGACATGATGTGGAGATGGCAGCATGAGGAGGCCACATAGTGACACAAAGACAGAGTCTGGATAAAAGACTGAGGCCACAGATTGTTGAGAAAGATGTAGTGGAAACAAACCTGTAGAGCTGTATGACGGTCACCTGCAGATTAATGCAGCCATCAAAATCAAGTTGGGTTTGTCTATTCCACCTCAGCTCACCAGCAGGCCCACACCTAAAATCTTTTACTGGGTCAGCTCACCTGCAGGCCCGTAACTCAAATCTTTCACAGGGTCAGTTCACATGCAGGCTCGCGCATAAAATGGTTTACAGGGTCAGCTCACCCGCAGGCACTTGCATATAATGTTCTACAGGGTCAGCTCACCAGCAGGCCTGCACCTAAAATCTTTTACAAGGTAAGCTTACCTGCAGGCCCGCAACGTAAATCTTTTACAGGGTCAGCTCACCTGCAGGTCCACAACTCATGCTGCCTTGCTTTGAAGTAGTAGCCGTTTATCAGGCTCCTTCTCCGAAATCAAACAATGATTCCCCATTACCGGTGGTCACCATGTTAGGCGCATAAAAGAACATCGAAAGTTGATAGGGAAGATAGCCAAATGGATCGTGGACGTCACGGGGACGTGCAATGAGGCATAAGTTATCTAGAGTCAACAGTCCTGTATAACATTTCTTCATTCAAAATGCCGCAGTGACATTCCCTGTAATTTTTTATTACTCATTTCAATAACAGGGCATCTTAAGAGTCCTGTCCTGTATTGTTATTTATCGTCACTACCTCCACGAGTCAGGAGTGTGTGATTTGCGCGACACTCACCTGCCTTCCTTAGATGTGATAGCCGTTTCTCAGGCTTTCTCTCTGGAATCAAACACTGATTCCCCTTTACCCGTAGTTTACAATGGTTTTGAGCTGACAATTACATCTAAAGTTGATAGGCCAGACATCCAAATGGATCGTCGCCATTACGGGGATGTGCCATCGGCCCCAGGTTAACTAGAGTCACCAAAGCAGCAGCAGGCCACCGCCCATAATGTTTTAGATGGTCAGATTAGCAGGTCCTTGCTCCTAATGTTTTTGTGTGTCACCAGCAGGTCATCAATCGTAATTTTTAAAGGGTGTTTACGATACCCTCCTTTATGTATAACTAAGGGTGTAACGGAGTGCCTCTTACATGTTATTTTTTGCAGCACTTGCACTTTATATACAAGTAAATATTCAGGAAAGAATGTTTTCAAAATGTTTTTCCTCTAAAATCGATTTTTATCCCTTGGTTTTGTGCGTATTATTGTTTTTATGTAAAAGTGTCATTTTATTTGGACAACATAGTTCCCAGCAGCGACCAGCGAGTCCAAGATGCATCCATGCATCCTCCCTATGCTGTTACAGAACCATTTCAGTGGTGTTACCAACAATTTATGACATTTTCTTATAAACCAGAGACCCTCCCCTCTTCACAGCAGAGGGTACCTGGTTTAATGCTTAGGTTCTCCCATTGACGTCCATTATTCTCGGTTGCTTGGTCGAGCACACGAATATCACGATGTGTTCGGCCCAAGCCCCCGAGCACCCGAGCACTACGGTGCTCGATCAACACTAGTCGCTTCTACTCCCACAATTTTTTTTATAAAAAGTGATCAAAAAGCCGTACACCCAGAATGATATCAATGAAAAGTACACATTGCCCTGCAAAAAATGAGCCCTCATACAGCTCCGCACACATAACTACAAAAAAGTTATAGGGGTCAGAATACGACAGCAAAAAATTATATATTTTTTTACAGCAACAAAATGCAAGGATAAGTATACATATGTGGTATCGTCGGATTCATACTGGCCTGGAGAACGAAGATCACAAGTCAATTTTACCGCTTAATGAACAGCTTTAAAAAATAAAATAAAAAAGGGGGCACATTTTTTTTCCAATTCCACCACATTTGGAATTTTTTCCCACTTCCCACTACATTCTATGCAATATTAAATGGTGGCATTGGAAAGTAAAACTTGTCCAGCAAAAAATAAGTCCTCATACGACTATGTGAACGGAAAAATAAAAAAGATTGTGGCTCTGGGAAGGCGGGAAGTGAAAAATGAAAATGCCAAGTCAAAAAAAACCTCTGGGTTAGAAAGGGTTAAGGAGCACAGATGGAGTTTTGAACAGTCAATTAATAGTGACATTTTACCTATAACACTAGATTATTGCATTTGCTATTGTTCTCCTTGTGACATTACATTAGATGTATTGATCTGCCATATTACAATATCCTAATGTATTACGGTACTTTAAATATTCAGAATTTTATGTACGGAAGCTGCAGCTATGATAATGAGAATAAATAAAATGTCTCTCATTTCAGGATCTCCAGCTGTAATAATTTGCATATGCCCCTGAATTACAATTTATATTAACTAATAATCTTCCAGTTACTACACTACTGTTTATAACCTGAGAGACCTGCCCTTGTTGGCTTATTATAGGAAAATGGCTGCTACTGTAGACAAAGCACAGTGGGCAAGGTGCAATTTTTGTCAAAAATAACAAAACATTTTAAAATGAAATGTTAAATATGTCTATAAGTAGAAGTTTAGGTTTAATGTGATGGCCCGTGTCTGCCTCTGGTGTTATCCAATTTGCTGTTTAACTTGTATTTGTGACCCTATATTCTGAAGCTGAGCCTCATGATAATGATAAGATCGGATGAGGTCAATGTAACATTACTCAAATACTTGTTGCCACCAAATATGGTGCTTTATATTTTCTAAATTATTAATAGTGCAATTATCTGCTTATATTACTCAGCACCGATGTGACATTTGGAAAATTAGATTTTCTGTAGTTGTAATAAAAATTGTCCATTGAATGTTAATTTTCCAGCTAAACCCAAATATAAGTTAACTACAGTAATCTACAACAAGCAATGGCAATGGAACAAATTGTTATACAGTATTTGATGAGATGTTAAGTGATTTCAATCAGTTACTTGTCACAGATAACACGGCCATCTATTTTTCGCCCTAAATTATTAATAGCCCAATTATCTGCTTGCACTAGTATGAAATTGAGAAAGAAATGGTTTTAGTAATTGTACAAAAATGAGATGATTGAATTGTTAGCCAACCAAGCCCCAAAAAGTTACCAACATGAGTTAGTCAATTTATAACTCAATTGACACATCTGGCCCTATGCTGATAGAATACTGTACTGTTAACAGGCTGAAGGCATGCCAACATTTAATAGCAAAATGTGTTGCTTTAAGTGGGAGGTGATAAAATAAGGTTTCCATCTTGTAAGCATGGACTACTAATAATAATATATTGTCACTGGAATTGCAGAAATAAATAGTGATGACGATGTTGATAATAATAATACAAATTATTATCTCTGTTAATATTACTATTGTTATTTAGTGACCCTTCGTTTTGCAAACAGTGATTTGCATATTACTATACATATTACATATTATAATAGTTGGAAAAAGTAAAATTTTGGTATAGGGAAGATCATAATGAAAATAAACACTAAGGAAGATTAAATAATCCTATAAATGGCGCAACCTTGGACAGGCTGTTAACTGGATGATATATTTAGTGTAATAAACTTTCTTGTCTGGGCTTCAATGGCGCAATCCTCAGCTTCGGCATGACTGAGCAGGGAGAGACGCTGTGCTGATCCATTCCCCCTAGTTATGCGATCACATCCTTAGCAACAAGATGCAATGCCCAGCTGCTCAAATACAAGTGTTGTTTTGTTCTGACCTATGGAGTGCCGGACCACTGGACCTAATGAGTTCTGATCCAAAGCTCCTCCTGTCCATTCACCATTGCTAGAGATAGTACTATTTGAATCACTAGCATTGTTCCTGGTTCCCTATTCATGAATTGCTACTTGATAAACCGTGCTTCGGACTTTCTTGACCTTCCTCTGTCTCACATTTTGGTACTGAATAGCCCATCTGGTTCTGACCCATTTTGTATGACTCTGCTTTTTTGTTTGTTCATATTGTGTGTTGTTGTTTGTCCTGTATTTATTATAGTGTAGGGACTGTCATCCAGTTGCGTTCTGCCATTTAGGGCTTATACTGCAAGTACATGGGGAAAGTGGGCTGCGTTCTAGTTCAGAGACTCACTGTCCTCATCTGTTCCTATCTATAGTCATTACATTATCATTGCCCCCCCAAAAAAGCTGCTTTGCCTACACCATCATGGACGCTGTCGCAGCTTTTGCCACACAGATGGAGGGTTGATAGAGTCCAGCAGCAAAAGTCCCATCATACACTAGATCCCCTGCTTCTGCAGCTCATCACTGGTGGAATCCAAGGTTAAGCTTCCTGACCACTTCACTAGTGACCGTAAAGGTTTTGCAACTTTCAGGGAGAGTTGCAAAATATATTTTAGACCTTACTTTGGGCACCAAAGCACAGAGAGTTGGTATCATCATCATGTCTCTATTGCAAGGTGACCCCGAGGAGTGGGCGTTCTCACTTCCACCCAATTCCCCTGAGCTATATTCTGTTGACTGTTTCTTTTTCATTTGGTCTCTTGTGTGATGAGTCAAAAGGACCAGTGTACACAGAGATTCAGCTTCTATGACTGCTTCAAGACAAACAACCACTAGAGAAGTATTTCTCTGAATTTTGTAAGTGCTGTACCGCTTCTGGGTGTAGTGATCCAGCTCTCAGGTCTCAGTTTAGATTAGGCCTTTCTGATACACTTAATAATCATTTAGTCAGCCATCCCACTTCCGTGTCCCTAAATGAGGCTATGTCCTTTGCTATCCATATAGATCAACGTTTAAGTTAACATAAGTGCCAACGGTCTCTCTTTGTCCTTCCTTCTCCCTTTCCCCTGTCACTCAAGTTTCAGTGTCCAAGGCACCAGTGCAAGTCCAGGAACCCATGCAAGTATAGGAACATCACAAGAAGTCATCCCTCTGCTTCTGCTTCAGAAGACCTGAACATCAGATGTGATCCTGCCCTACTAGGCTGAAGTCGGAAAACTGATGATCGGGGAAGTCACTCAGACGCATAGGTATTTCCCAAAAGGACTTGCAGGATTCTGCTGCCTATTCCAGTCTCTGGGGTGGATACTACTTTGGCTTTTGGCTGGAGGTAGTGTTGAGTGAATCAAAGCATTCAAAGTAAAATTCAATCTGAAGTTTATGAAAAATTCGGTTCACCACAAATCCAAATTTCATTGCACTTAGTGGTAAACAGTTTTTTTTTCTAAAATGGCTGCTGCACATGTTAAAAAGTGAAAGTAAGAAACCCAGGAACTTGATATGACCTATAATGACGTGAAGTCAGTCAATCCTCAGGTAGCCATCCTGTGTGATGTCACAGCCAAATAAAAACCTTATCCCATGCGGTCTCCACCATTTCACTGTGAGCTGAGCTTAGGGAGAGACGTGAAAATTGCTTATGCACTAGAGACAGGGTTGCTAAAACTGTTAATAGAAGAATATTGTATAGGGAGAGTGTAAGGACAGTACAGGGAGATCGTAGGGACTGTAGGGAGAACAAAGGGAGAGAGAAGGGACAGTGCAGGTTGAGTGTAATCGTCGTGTGCATCTTGTTGAACTGCTGCCACATTCCCAGTTAATTTGTTAGTTTATACATAGAATTACTGTGCCTCAGTATTAAAGGGAGGTTTAATATATCACTGTGTGCATCTTTTTGAACTGTTGCCACATTTACAGTTAATTTGTTAATTTATATATAGAATTACTGTGCCTCAGTATTAAAGGGCGGAATAATATATTGTCATTTGCATCTTGTTAAACTGCTGCCACATTCCCAGTTAATCTGTTAGTTTATGTATAGAATTACTGTGCCTCATTATTAAAGGGTGGTGTAATATATCGCAGTGTGCATCTTGTTGAACTGCTACCACATTTCCAGTTAATCTATTAGTTTACATATAGAATTAATGTGTCTCAGTATTAAAGGGTGGTGTAATATATCGCCATGTGCATCTTGTTGAACTGCTGCCACATTCCCAGTTAATTTGTTAGTTTATACATAGAATTACTGTGCCTCAGTATTACAGAGTGGTGTAATATATTGCTGTGTGCATCTTGGTGAACTGCTGCCACATTCCCAGTTCATTTGTTAGTTTATGCATAGAATTACTGTGCCTCAATATTAAAGGGAGGTGTAATATATCACCGCATTTATCTTGTTCAACTGCTACCGCATTTTTAGTTCATTCGTTTCGTTACTGATACAATTACTGTACACTTTGGCCAACAGACAGTTGCTTGGGCCCTCCAAAGGAAGGGGCAGTGGCAAAAATGTTGCTGTAGCCGGCACAAGTAGCAGTAGAAGATGGGGGGTTGGTAGCAGCAGCAGGCCAGAACTGCCACTGTCATCCAATGGTTGTGTTTTGACCGGTGAGGGTGACACAAGTGAAATGACCAAACAAATGTAGATGATGATGTAGCCAATGAAGAAGGGGTATTGTCATTATCAGGGTGCGAGGCTGACAGTGTGTCCATGAGACAGCAGGATTGAAATATGCCTGTTAGACAGCAGGATGTAAGCATGCCCATGAGATAGCAGGGTGGAAACATGCCTATAAGACATCAGGGTGGAAGCAGTGGGAGACCTGCAGCCTAACACAGGAGATATGCAGGATGTGTGGGCAGAAGGTGAGACGTGACCAGGGTGCTGATGTTGGCAAGATAGCCCTGTGTCAACACATTGAGCATCACCATAAATTGGTGTGGGAAAATCGTGCCACTCATTTAGTGTTACAGTCTGATGCAGCAATCGCTGCATCTCCCACTGGCCCACACCCCCTCTCCAGCAGTCAGGGCTAACCAACTTCAGCAGAAGGAAGCTGTTGTTCCTTCCCATCAACTTTAATGTTGTTTATTGCTATTGCTACTCCTTCTGCTCCTACTCCTCATCACTTGTTTCAACAGCAACAAAGTGACTACAAAAAGACAACAGTATGCGTGCACTTATCCAACGGCGCAGAAGCTGAACATGCACCTGGCCAAGTTGCTGGTACAACAGTCCCTCCCTTTCCATGTAGTTCACTCTGCCCATTTCAGAGAACTGATGAGTTCTGCCAACCCAAGCTGGAGAGTCCCAAGCTGACATTACTTTTCCAAAAAAGCTGTACCAGCTGTGAACACATATCGTATGTTGAGCAAAAGGTAGGCTAGTCCTTGGACCTCTCAGTGTCTGATAGAGTTTACACCATGTATGAAGTTGTAACTATGGTCAAGAACAATATATGTCATTCACCGCTCAGTAGGTAAATGTGGTTTCAGACCAGACACACCAGCAACTTGGCCAGGTGATGGCAATGCTGCCAATGTCCTCCTCAGCCTCCTCACCCTCCACCTTGTTGTCGTCCCCCCTCTAGGCACAGTTCACAGTGGTCCTCCATCATATCACGTATGCAAAGCTAGGCATTGTCATGCAGTTCTAAACCTGATCAGCCTTGGCAAACTGAGCCATGCAGGCTTTACCCCTGCCCTCCTTGTCGGTCTGCACACTGCAGAAAGCCACAGCAGTTGGCCCCCTGTGTTTCGTCATCATCCGAGACGTGCTGCGGTGGTCCTCCCATGTCCTCATCCTGAAACATAAGTGGTTGGGCATCTCTTCCACTTCTGGGGCAGGGCAATGTGGATGGCCCTGGGAAACCTTGCTAGCAGAGTCATCAAAAAGCAGAAGAGACTGCTTCATGACTTGGGGCTCAGACTGCTCGGCTGATTTGCATGGGGGTGAGGTGAAGTTCTGATGGACATGGGCTGCAGGTGCCAACTCTGATCTTTCAGCAGGAGACTGGGTGGGAGACAATGTGAAGGAACTGGAGGCACTGTCAACCACCCAATCTACTATCGCCTGTACTTGTTCTGGCCTCACCATTCGTAGAGCCGCATTCGGCCCTACCATATAATGCTGAAGGTTCTGTCACCTACTCGCACCTGAGAAAGGTGTTTCACTTGTGTGTGTAGCTGTCACAGATCAACCACGTCCTCTCCCTGCAACAGGAGATCCCCCAGCAGCACCATGACCGAGGCAACGTCCTCATTCTTTCCGTTCACCCACCAAACTAAAAGATGGTTTATGTCAGGCGACAATGTAACTGCCAATAGTCAACAATTAAGTTCACTGAAAGTATGGCAGTGCCGGTGTCATAAAGAGGAAAAACTTCTTGAGGTCACACAATAGTGTGACAGGTGAATTTTATACAATTACTTCCCGGTTAGGGTTGAGTGAACTCGAAATGTAAAGTTCGGGTTCCTACCGAACTTTAGGACGTTTGGACCCCGGACCCAAACTTTAAAAATGTGGGTTCGGTGAGTTAATGGCGCTTTTTGAAAGGCTGCAGAGCAGCCAATCAACAAGCATTTAACTTGTGTGCCCTTAGAAGCCATCACAGCCATGCATACTAATGGCATGGCTGTGATTGGCCAGTGCAGCATGTTACCCAGCCTCTATATAAGCTGGAGTCGCGTAGCGCTGCATGTCACTCTGCTCTGATTAGTGTAGGGATAGGATGCTGCTGCTGTGAGGGAGAGAATAGGAAAGAATCTTTAATCTGAAGTGCTTGTTAACTCAGCGATCTACCTAGTACAGCAGGGTTTCCCCGGGCCATCCACATAGCCCTGCCCCAGAAGTGGAAGAGATTGAGTGCACCGATGCCCAACCACTTATGTTTCAAGATGAGTACAATGGAGGACCACTGCAGCACATCTCGGGTGATGACGAAACACAGGTGCCAACTGCTGTGGCTTTCTGCAGTGTGCAGACTGACAAGGAGGGCATGGGTGAAGATTGGTTGGAAGATGATGTGGTGGACGATGAGGTCCTCGACCCCACATGGAATCAAGGTCATGCGAGTGACCTGTGTAGTTTGGAGGAAGAGGCGGTGGTCGCACAGAGCCACCAGCACAGCAGAAGAGGGAGCAGGGTAGAAAAGCGGAGTGGCTTTCCCCTAGACAGTACGCCTGCTACTGCCCAATGCAGCAAGGGACCGAACACACCAAAGCCAGCTCCAAGGAGTTCCCTGGCGTGGCAGTTCTTCAGACAATGTGCTGACAACAAGAGTGGTTTGCACTCTGTGTAATCAGAGCCTGAAGCGAGGTATAAACGTTCTCAACCTGAGCACAACCTGCATGACCAGGCATCTAAGTGCAAAGCACGAGCTGCAGTGGAGTAGACACCTCAAAAACAAAGAAAGGTCTCTGGTTACTGCAGCTTCTTCTTCTGCTGCAGTCTCGGCCTCTTCATCCACCTCTGGAGTGACAGTGGCACCTGCCAGCAACACCACCACCTGGGTCACCAAGCATCTCGACAATGTCCCACGGAAGACTTCAGCTCTCCATCTCCCAAACACTGGAGCAAAAGAGGAAGTACCCCCCTGCCCACCCGCGATCCCTGGCCCTGAATGCCAGCATTTCAAAATTACTGGCCTTTGAAATACTGTCATTCCGTCTGTTGGAGACGGAGAGTTTTAAAAGACTTATGGCGGTGTCTGTCCCTCAGTACATCGTACCCAGCCACCACAAATTTTCCAGGTGAGTCATCCCTTCCCTGCACAACCAAGAGGGGGACAAAATCAGGTGTGCACTGCGCAACGGCATCTGTGGCAAGGCCCACCTAACTACGCATACGTGGACCAGTAAGCACGGTCAGGGACCCAGCACACTGGGTAAATGCAGTGGTGGCTGGGCCTGAGGCGGAGAGCACTTTGGCGCATGTCCCTCCACCACTGAGGATTGCAGGGTGCTTCAGTTTGCCTCCTGTTGCTTCCTCCTCCCACTATGCTTCCTCATCCTCTAGCGCCTCCTCATCCGCTCAGCGTAACACATTCACCACCAACTTCAGTACAGCCAGGGGTAAACGACAGCAGGCAGTTTTAAAACTTATCTGTTTGGGGGACGAACCCCACACAGCGCAGGAGCTGTGGACGGGCCTTGAACAACAGACCGATGAGTGGTTGGTGCCAGTGAGCCTCAAGCCCGGCCTGGTGGTGTGCGATAATGGGCAAAATCTTGTAGCAGCTCTGGGACTAGCCAGTTTGATGCACATCCCTTGCCTGGTGCATGTGCTGAATTTGGTGGTGCAGAGGTTCCTTAAGAATTACCCCGATATGTCAGATCTGTTGCAGAAAGTGCGGGCCGTCTGTGCGCACCCTCGGCATTCTCACCCTGCTGCTGCTCGCCTGTCAGCGCTGCAGCGTAATTTCGGCTTTCCCGCTCACCGCCTCATATGCCCACAAGATGGAACTTTACCTTGCACATGCTGGCCAGACTGTACGAGCAGCAGCAGGCGATAGTGGAGTTTCAGCTGTAGCACGCACGGGTGAGTCGCTCTGCGGAACAGCACTACTTCACTACCAATGAGTGGGCCTCCATTCGAGACCTGTGTGCCTTGTTGCGCTGTTTCGAGTACTCCACCAACATGGCCAGTGCCGATGACGCCGTTCTCAATGTTACTATCTCACTTCTATGCCTCCTTGAAAACATGCTTCGGGCGATGATGGAAGAGGATGTGGCACAGGAGGAGGAGGAGTAAGAGGGATCATTTCATAGGGTTTCAGGCCAAGCATTCACAAGTGGGTTCCTGCACCCACAAACCCAAGGTACACAATTGTACAGCCAGGGCACAGTTCTGGAGGATGATGAGGTGGAGGATGAGGATGAGGAGATGGAGAAGGAGGAACCGTGTTCACAGCAGGGTGGCATCCAAACCAGTTCATGGCCATCACTGGTGCATGGCTGGGGGGATACAGAGGACACAGACGATACACCTCCCACAGAGGACAGCTTGACGTTGCCTCTGGGCAGCCTGGCACACATGAGCGATTATATGCTGCAGTGTCTTCGCAATGACCGCTGAGTTGCCCACATTCTAACTCCACGCTGCTGGTTCCCTGTTACAAGGACAACGTACCATCCTTAATTCCGTCACTGGAGCATGATCGTAAGATGCGCGAGTACAAGCGCAGGCTGGTAGAAACGCTGCTGATGGCATTCCCACTTGACAGCAGGGGCCCAGTGGAAGCACAAGGCGAAGGCAGAGGACGAGGAAGAGGTCGCCAACGCAGCTGGGGCACCACCAGCACCTCAGAAGGAAGGGTTAGCATGGCCGAAATCTGGAAAAGCTTTGTCAGCATGCCACAACAACAAGCACCA
Source organism: Bufo gargarizans (assembly GCF_014858855.1). Classification (NCBI taxonomy): domain Eukaryota; kingdom Metazoa; phylum Chordata; class Amphibia; order Anura; family Bufonidae; genus Bufo; species Bufo gargarizans. The sequence goes on along the minus strand of NC_058080.1, from coordinate 629,156,277 downwards.
CCAGCTGATAAGGAACGTCTTAGCAGGAGGCAGCATTTCACCAACATGGTGGAGCAGTATGTGTGCACATGCCTACTCGTACTGATTGATGGGTCTGTCCCCTTCAACTTCTGGGTCTCCAAATTGGGCACATGGCCTGAGCTTGCCCTTTACGCCTTGGAGGTGCTGGCCTGCCCTGCAGCCAGTGTATTGTTTGAACGTGTGTTTAGCACGGCAGAGGGCGTTATCACAGACAAGCGCAGCCGCCTGTCCACAGCCAATGTGGACAAGCTAACAATCATTAAAATGAACCAGGCATGGATCCCACACGACTTGTCCATACCTTGTGCAGAATAGACATGTATACCATCTTTACCCAGCCTATGTTTTACTCCAGTGCAATTGCTCATTGTTGTATTTTTTATATTTTCCATTATTTTGGGGAGTACCCTAATTTAAACAAAACAAAAAAAAAAAAAAATGAAACCAAAAACCAGTGTTGGCTACCTCCTCCTCCTCCACCGCCGCTTCCACCTACACCGCTACGTCCACCGCCTCCTTAACCTCCTACTCCATATAGACCTCCACCTCATAGATCAAGAATTTTTTAATTTATTTATGCGTATTTTATTTTATGTCATATCACTAATTTGTCTGATACATTCTTGGGTTACATATCCGAAATTTTTGGCTGTGATATACCCCTGCTCTACCTAGTGGACCAGTTAATACATTTCACTAATTTGTCTGTTACATTGTCGGGTGAAATTCCCCATTTTTTGGCTGTGATATACCCCTGCTCTTCTTAGTAGACAGGTTAATAAATGTAACTAATTTTTCTGTTACATTGTTGGGTGAAATTCACCAAATGTTTTCTGTGATATACCCCTGCTCTACCTAGTGGAAAGGTTAATACATTTCACTAATTTGTCTGTTACATTGTTGGGTGAAATTCACCAATTTTTGGCTGTAATATGCCCCCACTCTACCTAGTAGACAGGTTAATAAATTTCACAAATTTGTCTGTTCCATTGTCGGGTGAAATTAACAAATGTTTGGCTGTGATATACCCCTGCTCTACCCAGTAAACAGGTTAATAAATTTCACTAATTTGTCTGTTACATAGTTGGGTGAAATTCACTAATTTTTGGCTGTGACATACCCCTGCTCTACCTAGTGGAAAGGTTAATACATTTCTCTAATTGTCTGTTACATTGTTGGGTGAAATTCACCAATTTTTGGCTGTGATATACCCCTGCTCTACCTAGTGGACAAATTAATAAATTTCACAAATTTGTCTGTTACATTGTTTGGTAAAATTCACCAATTTTTGGCTGTAATATGCCCCCGCTCTGCCTAGTAGACAGGTTAATAATTTTCACAAATTTGTCTGTTACATTGTCGGGTGAAATTAACAAATTTTTGGCTGTGATATACCCCTGCTCTACCCAGTAAATAGGTTAATAAATTTCACTAATTTGTCTGTTACATAGTTGGGTGAAATTCACTAATTTTTGGCTGTGATATACTCCTGCTCTACCTAGTGGACAAATTAATACATTTCACTAATTTGTCTGTTACATTGTTTGGTGAAATTCACAAATTTTGGGCTGTGATATACCCCGGCTCTACCTAGTAGACAGGTTAATAAATTTCACTAATTTGTCTGTTACATTGTTGGGTGAAATTCACCAATTTTTGGCTGTGATATACCTCTGCTCTACCTAGTAGACAGGTTAATAAATTTCACTAATTCGTCTGTTACATTGTTGGGTGACAAATGCTCATCTTTTGCGTTAGAAAGTACATTTGCGGCCTACACTGCATTTTGGACAGTACGAATCAGGTGAGGCCAGAACAAGTACAGTTGTGACATTGGGGGCTGACATTGCCTACAGCTCCTTTGCATTGTCTCCCACCCAGTCCCCTGCTGAAAGTTCAGAGTTGGCACCTACAGCCCATGGCCAACTGTCTTTCAACTCACCCCCTTGCAAATCAGGCAAGCAGTCTGAGCCCCAAGTCATGCAGCAGTCTGTTATGCTTTTTGATTACTTTTTGATTACTTTGCTGACAGGGTTTCCGTGGACCATCCACATAGCCCTGCACCAGACGTGGGAGAGATTGAGTGCACTGATGCCCAACCACTTATGTTTCAGGATGAGGACATTGGAAGACCACGGCAGCATGTCCCTGATAATAACAAAGCACAGGTGCCAACTGCTGCGGCTTTCTGCAGTATGCAGACCGACAAGGAGGGCAGGGGTAAAGAGTGGGTGGAAGATGATGTGGAGGATGATGACATACAAGACCCCACATGGAATCAAGGTCATGCGAGTGACATGTCTAGTTTGGAGGAAGGGGTGGTGGTTGCACAGAGGCACCAGCAAAGCAAAAGAGGGAGCAGGGTGCAAAAGCATCTGTTACATTCTTGGGTGACATTTTACCATTTTTGCCGTGATTAAAGCCCTGCTCTGCATAGGTGACAGGGATGTAAATTTTAAAAAATCGTCTGTTACATTGTTAGGTGACATTTTACCAATTTTGCCGTATACAAACCCCTGCTCTGCATAGGTGGCAGGGACCTAATTTTTGTAAAATCGTCTGTTCAATTGGTGGGTGACATGAACCCAGTTTTGCCGTGAATAAACCCCTACTCTGTATAGTTGACAGGGCCTGAAATTTTTACAAATCGTCTGTTCCATTGGTGGGTAACATTAACCCATTTTTGCCGATGAAAACCCTTGCTCTGAATAGGTGACAGAACTTAAATTTCTAAAATTCATCTTTAATTGATGCGCGCCACCTCCTTTCATTTGATCCTTCCGCTTTAACAACTTGTCCCACATTTTCCCTCGATCACATTTCAGCCATTGACCTCCCTTGGATGTGGTATCTCTTTATCACGCTCCCTCTCCGGGATGGAACCCTGATTTGCCACTAACCGTGCGATCAGGCAGAAGTTATCTAGAGTCAACAAAGCGGCAGCAGGGCCTCTCCTGTCTAACGTTTCCAAATCCAAAATACCCCAGTGACATTACCTATAATTTTTTTATTCATCATTTCAATAACAGGGCATCTTAAGAGTCATGTATTGTTATTTATTGTCACTACCTCCCTGAGTCGGGAGTGGCTAATTACCACGCTCCCCTCCTTTACTTGGAAGCTTCAGCTTGAAAAAATAATTTGTCCCACATTTCCGCTCGATCACATTTAATTTCATACATTTACCTCCCTTAGATGTGGTATCCTTTTCTCACGCTCCCTCTCCGGCGTGGAACCCTGATTCACCGCTAACCGTGATCAACATGGTAGGCGCAGAAAAGAACATTGAAAGTTGATAAAGCAGATATCCAATTGGATCGTGGAGACGTGCTATATGGTGGAGCAGTATGTGTGCACACGCCTACACGTACTGACTGATGGATCTGGCCCCTTCAACTTATGGGTCTCCAAATTGGACACATGGCCTGAGCTAGCCTTTTATGCCTTGGAGGTGCTGGCCTGCTGTCACGGCTGAGGATGGGGAAAACCCTCAGCCGTGCGATGCCAGAAGATGTTGAGCGCTACTTGGCCAGGATGAAAGTATTAAGGAGCAGGTCACCTCCTATCGCGTCCCTAAACTGACCCTGACTCCTAATCATATGAGTCAACCCAGAAGGTGGGAGGACTCATACACCAGATGCCTTGGGGTCCCTGCTAGCCCTGAGGATTGCCCTGGAACAAGGAGCAGGGTAAGACAACCTGTTCTTCCTAGGCATGGAGGAACAGGAGTCTCACTAGCCAAGCTGCAAAGGGAAGAGGACATAAACGGCCTATGGATATGGCAGGAGGATGAAAAGCACTTCCACACCTACCTGCCACAGACACACAGACTGGATCCCGTGCAATACAGCAAGTGTCCACACCCAAACACCAGTGGACACAGCACACACACAAACACACAGGAACCCAGATCCATAGGTGCATAACATAACAAGGAAAACATAAAGTGGACATCACATAAACTTAAGAATGACAATTAGTTTATGACCACAAGGGTGGCCCCCACTGGCAGATGGAAATACCAGGAGCGTGTCTCCAGCAAAGCATGGCTGAAGCACCCCTCTGACCTGCACTATACACTGAGGCTTTATAGGCCCAAGTAGCCACACCCAACAAACACACCCAGTGTTCACACACACAGAAGGGAATTAACCCTTCCAACACCAGGGAAGGGAAGACAGCAACTTAAAGGGGAAGTGAACACACAAACAACCCCGTGCACACCAAACAAGGAAAGTGCACACATACAAACCAAGTTGCCAAGTACAACCGCATGCACTTACAGCAAGCTGCCTAGCAACAGCTCAGGCTGCTATGCTGCAACAGTACAACATAACTTGTTGCCCACGGCAACCACAAGTGAGGCAGCACACTAGCGGCCCTCACCTGTGGTTGAAAACCTACATACAAACCGCAGGCAACAGCCTGCGGTTCAAGAGTCACGACCATGGCCGTGACACCTGCCCTGCAGCCAGTGTATTGTCTGAACGTTTGTTTACCACGGCTGTAGGGGGTTATCACAGGTTATATTTCCCAATGTTTTGGGGTGTACCCTGATTTAAACAAAAAAATATATATGAAAACCAAAAAGCAGTGTTGGCTACCTCCTCCTCCACCACCGCTTCCACCTACACCGCCACATCCACCACCTCCTCAACCTCCTACTCCATATGGACCTCGTCCTCCTAGATCAAGATTATAATTTTTCATTTGTATGTATTTTATGTTATTTTAAGTCATTTCCCTATTCACATTTGTTTGCAGAGCACTTGTCATGCTCTTAACCACATTCTAATGCCATTTGCAGCCCTCTAGCCCTTCCCATGACTTTTTTAGAGCCATTTTAGTGCTGCAAAGTTTGGGTCACGATTGACTTAAACAGGGTTCGGGGTCAAGTTCAGGTCCTGAACTCGAACTTTTTTGCGAAGTTTGGCCGAACCCGTCGAACCCGAACATCCAGGTGTCCGCTCAACTCTAATAATAAGCTGAACTGGATAGACATATATATTTTTCAGCCTTACAAACTATGCTACTATGTTAGCTTCACTGTATGGGACATGTGATCAGAGATCGCTTACCCCATAGAATATCATGCTTCTTGGGCAGAAGATAGCTGTTTATATAGCACAATCTACTGCACAGAAATTATGATTCTAGGAACAGGCTAAAAGACACAATTATTGCATCTTGTACACAGGGCAAATACTGTGAATCAGTGTTTTGCCGTATCTGTGTGGCCAAAATGAAATTTGTAATGTCTGAATGAACCCTAATATTTAGTATGCCTTAAAGGGGTTATCCAGGAAATGATAACGATAACCTATTTTCAGGATAGGTAATTATTATCACATCAGTGGGGGTCCGAGTTCTGGCACCACTGCTGATCAACTGCTTTAAGGAGCCCTGGGTAACACTGTGAGCTCCCAGTAGCTTATCATGGACCGTGCCATACATAGTATAGCGGCTGTGCTTGGTATTGCAGCTCAGACCCATTCACTTCAATGGGGCTGAGCTGCAACTAGGTTATGTGACCTATGTATGATGATGTCACATGGTCTAAGAAGAGGTTGTGGCTGGTCTGTTCTAACAGCTGATCAGCAGGGGTCCCTGGAGTTGGACCGCCACCTATCTGATATTGATGACCTATCCAGAGGATAGGTCATCAAGAATATTCCCAGGATAACCCCTTTAAATTTTATATTATAAAACTATGTAACTGTCCTCACTAAAACACATCAAGACATACTGTACCTTAGTGTCAAGATGCAACACAGTGAGCCTGTGCCCCATCTGTTTTAGGACCCTAGCGATCCCTCTGTACAATTGGGATCAAGTTGTGTACCTGGCTGCTACATAATAGAATAATAGGACAACTGCAATTTTGGTAACTACAATTTATATCAGCAGAGAAAGTAGCACCGAAGGACAGACAAACCTTATAGTCATTAACAGGCAAAGGTAAGTGCAGGCAGACTACTTGTGAATCTGTGAAACAATCTGAAGTTCAGGGCAGGCAGCGAAGGGTGGATATGGTAATCAGGCAACAGAGAGTCAGAAAGACAACATGCAGACAAATGGAACAGCATACCTTTGCAAAAACTAGCAACTTATTGCTCAGGAACCCTCCCACAAGGGAAGGTCTCTTAGATATCCAGAAATGGCCAGCAATAGTCAGGAGAAGATTTTGGCTATGTGTAATGGCCCTTTAAGACTCTGAAGGAGTGTGCACCCTATAGGTATAAGGAAGGCATTTTCTGGTAAAAAGCAAGCCTTTTAGAGAGAGACACAAACAGGTCAGCAAGAGTCAGGAGAAGAATTAGGGTATGTGTAATGGCCTTTTAGGACCCAGATGTAGCATGCACCCTACAGTATAGGTATGAGGACGGCATTTTCTGGTAAGAAGCAAGCCTTCTAGAGAGAGACACAAAAAGGACTCACATGACCGGTCCTACTGTTAGAGAGTTGAGGAGGGCGAGTGGGTCTGGACTGCCAGAGCAGTGGAGGCAGCAGGGTAAATGGAGCTGTGTCTGTGTAATGCCACCAACTTAACATCCCTGTATTTGCTTGGGTTTCCTCCCATGCTCCAGAGATATTCACTCTGCTCACCAGCCTCTTAACTCTTGTTTGGAGCTACCAGTCTCCTCCTTCCTGGAAGACCTGGCCACAATAGTTGCTGCTGCCTTTTCCTGCGGGCACTTCCTCTCACTGCAAACTCTCTCACTCTGGCTCTAAAAGGGTCATGAGGGTCAAAATCTGGTCACCCAAAAGTACTTTGTTTGTCCATGTACTGGCTCCTGTCTGTTTCCAGGAGTTTGACTCTTCACTGCATGTCTTAACTTCTGCATTGCTCTCCATATTGACCCAGTGGTGCTTGACCTGACTTCTGACCTTTTACTGATTTTCACATGATCTGCCTGCACTTACATCTCACTGTCCCTGACTATGGTTTTGTTTGACTCTTACGTGTTTTGCATCAGTATCTTTTGAAAGCCTTGGGTAAGCAGTCAGCTAAATAAAGACTACTAAAAGAAGTAGTAGCCTGGATATTGTGCAGCGTCCCACTGCTATGGCAGTGGTCCACTGCTAAAAGAGTTTGCTGATGGAGTTAACAGGCTGTTAGCTACTGTTACTAGGTGGGACTGTTCCACTCTCCCTATAGAGAGGAGTAGGATCAGAACACAGTGAGACAGAGAAGTTTAAGGAATTAGTAAAAGAGCAGCCCTGGAACATAAAACAGTCAGGCAGGAACAAAAGATGTAGAGAGAAAGCTTTAAAACCAGCTTAACTCCAAAGTTATTTTGTCCAGGAAATGAAGGTTTCATGTGATTGGACATGACTTAAAGGCTCATGGGGAATCTGCTATGTCCCACATCCCACAGAGGACATTGTGGATCCACTTGTGAGTAAAGAAGTGAGTGTAGAAGTACCAAGAAAACTATGCCCCCCCCTGTTTCTGAATGTTTGTACCTGAGTTAGAAAAAAAAAGTACAGTGTGAGGAAAATTGCTTTAGAGGAAAAAAAAAAACCTTGGCATTTTAACTACCTTTGCAGCTGTGAGAACTGTAAAATCTGTTGAAAGTGCAAAACTGTAAAATAATGGCCAGTCCATGCATGCTAATAACTGCTGTATTCAAACCTTATCTTCACGTAAAGAACCATTAATCTGTTAAACCTGCCTCATCATTGCCTCACACCACAGGGAACTGCCTTGCGCCTTAAAATTCATCACTACCATGAACATCTCTAACCATCACCAGGCAGAAGAACCCCAAAGCCAGGAAAAGAAAGGAGAAGAAAAGGTGCACTATCCCATCATTGTAAGACCCAGGGGAGCTACAGAGAGAGGACTGCTACTATGAGTAACTACTACCATTATTGTTGCTACAACCACTCCAGTCTTCTCTGCTTTCCCATGTAGTCTCTGCAGTTGTCCTGCAGCAAAGACCAGAGACTTGTATAGAGGTTAAGGTCGAATGCCAATGGGTCACTTATGATAATACTCCCACTAATACTCTTGGGAGTAGCTTCAAGCCAAACCTGTTTAAATGACAAAGTGGGTCCACACCTGCTTCATAACAGCTGTCCTGCAGAGATGATGTAATTTACCTTCATATAACTGCGATAACCAATTAAGAGCCCTAGTGGTCAAGTGGATATACAGAATATCATTGCTGCAGCAGAGTATCTGAATATCAGAAGACACCTTTAGTACCTCAGAAAGATGACTACTATAGGTGAAGTCCATTTTTGCAGTCTGGTTATCAACTGGCATTGTTACACTGTCTATGGACTGGTTAAATATAGAAATTAGATCCCACCTGGACAAAATACAGTACATATGCACATTCCTATGTACTACTTGCTGTTTTGGAACTTTCAGAGGATGACAGAGCATGAAAAACGTTAGTTATTTAGGCAGACACCCAGTCTGTATATTCATTCTGTTATGCATTTTATGATCTTATGAATGTTTAATAAAGGACATTGTTTTTAAGATCTCAGAGAGTGCAGCTTTGCTGGTGTATGCTGTTTTATCAACTGCAAGGCTGGTGGAAGATATAATTATGGTAGTCTGGCATCAGAAATAATGAAATAATATTACCTTATTTAAATGTAAATGTACAATACACATTACAACAGTCATATTATTCTACCTTTATGTTTTAATTTCTAAAATATTAACTATATACTGTCCCTCAAAGATTACTAAGATCTACCAGTAATGGGTGGTCAAAGGCTCTTTTGGAATGTCTCTTTTCTTAGGAAGTCACTAATGCCTGTGTCATGCTTTCTTGCTAATATGTGAATTCATGCATCTTTATCTTTTGGGGAATTGTCAAAGAAGATAAACCTTGAGAAGACAGGTGCATCAAGAAGAAAAGCAGCCTTTCATGTCATCAGATATAGTAAGGCAGTAAAACTAATAAGCAGAAAGGAAAGTGAAATTGAAACAGATTTAAAAATGACAGTTTAATGAAAGTTTTGCAAAGTATTAATCTGACAGAAAACATGTATTGTCAAACAAGCTGAAATGATTGAGCTATATAGCACACAGCGAAAGAAGAGAGGTCAAGCGGAAATCTGCACAGCCGAGACAACTAGACATTCTTGTAAGCTGGGATATTGTTATAAAAATTATATAATATAAGAATAGAGCTAATATCTATTGACATTTGATAAAAACAAAAAACTGACAAGTGTCAACTGATATTGTTAAGATCTATATCCAAGCAACAAAAATCATGGTAGGAATTTGTTACGTTTAGAACTGACCATCATAAACGTAAAGGGTTTGTTTGGTTTGGGGTTCTGTCACACAAACTTTTTTATTAGTTTGCTGTATTAGTGGGATGAGTTATAGTGTTTGTTGGTTCCATTTGGGTTACATACATGTCATTTATTAACTACTTCAAGCCACTTTTCACCGTAAGGACCAAGCCACATTCTGCAAATCTGACTTGCTTCACTTTATGTGGTAATAACTTTGAAACGCTTTTACTTATCCAAGCGATTCTGAGATTGTTTTCTCTGGACATACTGTACTTCCTGTTAGTGAAAATTTTGAGTCAATATGTCTTATCTTTATTTATTAAATGCAAATACAGAACATTTGGAAAAATTCACTATTTTTTAAATTAGAATTTCTATGCTTTTAAGACTGAGAGTGATACCTCATAAAGTAGTTATTACTTAACATTCACCATATGTCTACTTTATGCTTGCATTATTTTGTAAATGTCATTTTATTTTGTAGGAATTTATTAATTTAGAATTTTTTAAAGAAAATTTCCAAACCCACTTTTTAAAGGCCAATTCAGTTATGAAGTCCCTTTGTGGGGCTTTTATAGTAGAAATCACTCATAAATTAACCCATTTTAAAACCTACTCCTCTTAAGGTATTCAAAACTGATTTTACAAACTATGTGAACCCTTCACTTTTTGTTTTGTTGCAGATTTTCCCCTTTAATTAATTTTTTGGGTTAAAGCAACAATGGTTAACAGCAAAACAAATGTCAATATATATTACCCTGATTCTGTACCCTGATGTATGTGGTCATAAACATCTGTATAGGCACACTGTAGGGGAAAAAGCACAATATGGTTTTTGAAGAGCAGACTTTGCTCTAATGGTTTTTGGGTTTCATTATATATTTGAAGAGAACCTAAGGAACTCCTACAGTAGAAACCCCTTATAAGTGACCCATTTTGGAAACTACACCCATTAAGGAATTTATTGAGGTGTGTAGTGACTGCTTTGACCTCATAGGTGTTTCAAACAATTTAGAAAATCTTGGCTGTAAAAATGAAAAGTTTCATATCTTCCAATAAAACATTGATTTAGCCCCAGATTTTTAAATTTCACAAACGGTAATATGAGGAAAAAGACCCCACAGTTTTTTATGCAGTTTCTACTGAATATGGCAAAACACCATATGTGGTCATAAACTGCTGTATGGGTATGTCTCATTTATTGAGTATGTAAAGCCTAAAACGTAACTTTTAATGCATATTACTAATATATGATATCCCTAAAAATATATGATATGACACATTACATAGAAAATATAGTAGGAAAAAGTTGAAGCACGGCGGCACCTATGGATAACCAATTGTCCTACCACAACCCGAAAGGTTCCAAAGCTCCACGATCCCAGGAAGGCAGCTGAATAGAAAATAAAAGCTATCCCTGGGTACAATGACGTGGGAGAAGGCTTTTCATCGCCTGTGTATACTAGGCCCCTAGTCAGGGTGGATTGTGGCTAGTATCATATGCCACAACACCGCCCACATCTTGCTTTTTTGAGCTGACCCTATATCCAGATTTAGCTCTAACATGGTTTGGGGCCAGCTCATTACGGCCCATACCACGGATTCCAACTCCACTTGTGCTCAGCTCCCCATGTTTCCCCTGATGAGTCCTAATTCTGAAGGTGAAACGTGCATGTAGGGATAGATAGGAGCAGGGCGTACTAGGGCTATTTATTTCAGGGTAAGGTTCCTGACAGGGTCGTCCTTATCAGGGCAGGTGCTCTGATGTTAGGCTGCTATATACATATAGTTATCAGGGCCAGAGCAGTACCCCCCCCCCCCACTTAGGGCGCAATTAGGGATATCTCCTTCTCCCTGTCATTGTGTTATCACCACGTCATTGTACCCAGGGATAGCTTTTATTTTCTATTCAGCTTCCTTCCTGGGATCGTGGAGCTTTGGAACCTTCCGGGTTGTGGTAGGACAATATCACGATCGGCGTGACTATCACATACGTGACACAGAGGGAGGGAAAGAGGAAGGCCCTGCCCAAGTGAGAGGGAAGGTGGTGACCCCTGACTCACCTTGCGGCTGGCACCTGGCTGCCCTGACGTCCCTAGACGGGTTCCTCACCCGTACGCCGATCACGTGCCTAAAACCCTGGCTTTCCCTAAGATGAGCCCTAGATAGTGAACAGGGCAGTGGGAACACTAGTCCGCACCACTAGCTCTAAAGGAAAACACCAAGGGGAGGACAGACAATACAGACTAAACATATAATCCCAGGTGGGCGACAACAGGAGACAACAAAAAGCCCAACAGGGATCCGGAGGGTAGCACTCTGGAACAACAACCAGGATTCACAGCTCCAGTGGGTCAGTATAGAAGTCCAGGCAGGAAGCTCTATAACTGGCAACTAGAGAAGTGTGAGAGGAGAATATAAGGAGGTTGGGAGTGGCAGACAAGAAACAGCTGAGGAGGAGAAGCTACGGATCCCTGAGTGAGACAAAAAGGATTGCAAGGCAAACACAGAAAACAATCACTAAGAAACAACGTGGTCTTTAGACATAGAGCGCGCAGCCACCCGCTGCGACTTCCTGACCCCGGGTATAACGAGTCAGACGTGGCTCTTGACACCCTTGTGACAGTACCCCCCTTTCACGAGGGGCCTCCGGACACTCAGGACCAGGTCTCTCAGGATGAGAGGCATGGAAAGCCTGAATTAACCTGTTGGCGTTTACCTCTGACGCTGGAACCCACATTCTTTCCTCGGGACCGTAACCCCTCCAATGCACCAGATACTGAAGAGAGCGGCGGACCCGACGAGAATCAACAATTCTGGATATTTGAAACTCCAGATTACCATCCACAATAACAGGAGGAGGTGGCAGCGGTGATGGTTCTAGAGGTGGAACATACTTCTTGAGTAACGACTTATGGAAGACGTTATGGATCTTAAAAGTCTGAGGTAGCTCCAGGCGAAAAGCCACAGGGTTAATGACGGCTACTATTTTATAAGGACCAATGAACCTAGGGCCCAGTTTCCAAGAGGGAACCTTCAACTTAATATTCCTAGTAGACAACCACACATTATCGGCCATGCATTTATATTTACCACTCATATTTTTCAAGTTAGCTTGCACCTTCTTCCATACCGATGAAAGAGATGAAGAAAACCGTTCCTCTTCGGGAACCCCAGAAGACCCCCCCTCTTTGAAAGTACAAAATTGGGGATGAAAACTGTATGCACCAAGAAATGGTGACTTGCCAGTGGATTCCTGACAGCGATTATTTATGGCAAACTCGGCTAACGGTAAATATGACCACACCTCTTGGTTTTCAGACACAAAACACCTTAAATATGTTTCTAGGTTTTGGTTGGTACGCTCAGTCTGTCCATTCGACTGAGGATGGAAAGCTGAGGAAAAGGACAAGTGTACCCCCAAACGGGAACAAAAAGCTTTCCAAAACTTAGAAATAAACTGGGTTCCCCGATCCGAAACCACATCGGAAGGGACCCCGTGAAGCTTCACGATTTCACTGATAAACACCTGAGCAAGAGTCTTAGCATTAGGAAGTGCGGGTAGCGCAATAAAGTGTACCATTTTGCTAAACCTGTCTACTACTACCAAGATAACTGTTTTACCCGCAGACAACGGTAAGTCAGTGATGAAATCCATTGACAGATGTGTCCATGGCCTATTGGGGATGAAAGGTGGCAATAAAGACCCTGCTGGATGTGTATGAGAGACTTTCGCGCGTGCACAAGTAGAACAAGTAGACATGAAATCCATTACATCCTGACGCAACCTTGGCCACCAAAAACGACGAGACAATAGCTCCAAGGTTGCTTTACTACCCGGGTGCCCAGCAAGTGCCGAATTATGATGTTCCTTTAATAATTCAAGACGCAGGTTTAACGGTACAAACAATTTCTCTGAGGGGCAAGAGGCCGGGGCGTCCCCCTGGGCCTCTAACACCTTTTCTTCTAGAACAGAGTGTACAGCAGAGACAACCACTCCTCTTTGTAAAATAGGTACCGGATCACTAACATTACCCCCTCCAGGGAAACTATGAGATAATGCGTCTGCCTTGGTATTTTTTGCCCCAGGATGATAGGTGATTACAAAGTTAAATCTGGTACAGAATAGCGACCACCTAGCTTGTCTAGGGGTGAGACGCTTAGCCGATTCTAGGTACAGAAGGTTTTTATGATCCGTAATCACCGTGGCGGGGTGGATTGCTCCCTCTAAGGAGTGACGCCACTCTTCAAACGCCAGTTTAATCGCCAACAGCTCCCTATTTCCAATATCATAGTTCTTTTCTGCTGTAGATAACTTTTTGGAAAAGAAAGCGCAAGGACGCCATTTGCCAGGAGACTGACCCTGAGACAATACAGCCCCCACTCCCACCTCTGACGCATCTACTTCAACAATAAAAGGCTGGGAGACATCAGGTTGGACTAGTACAGGTGCCGAGGTAAATCTCTCTTTTAGAGAGGAAAATGCAATTTTAGCGGCGTCAGACCATTTAGAAAAATCAGTCCCCTTCCTAGTCATGTCAGTAAGGGGTTTAACGATCACTGAATAATTTTTAATGAACTTTCTATAGAAATTTGCGAAACCCAAAAACCGTTGTAGAGCTTTAAGGTTCTCAGGAAGATCCCAATCTAAAATTGCCTGGACCTTCCTAGGATCCATACGGAAACCTGAAGCAGATAATAGATATCCCAGGATTCCAGGAACTGTATTTCCTGAACGGCGAAGACACATTTTTAAATTTTCGCATATAATTTATTCGTCCGTAGGACCTGCAGTACTTGCCTGACATGTACTTCATGTGTTTTCAGATCAGCCGAATAAATTAAGATATCATCTAGGTATATGACTACAAACCTGCCGACGAGATGACTAAAAATATCATTAACGAAATGTTGGAAGACAGCAGGGGCATTGGTCAGACCGAAAGGCATGACTAAATTTTCATAATGCCCCTCAGGGGTGTTAAAAGCTGTCTTCCACTCATCCCCTTCCTTGATATGAATCAGATTGTAGGCCCCCCTAAGATCAAGTTTGGAGAACCACCTAGCACCCGCAATCTGATTAAAAAGGTCAGGAATGAGAGGAAGAGGGTATGGGTCTCGGATGGTTATCCGGTTTAGCTCACGGAAACCTAGGCAAGGACGCAGGCCCCCATCTTTCTTTTTAACAAAGAAAAACCCTGCAGCCACGGGTGAAGAAGAGGGTCTGATGTGTCCCTTAGCCAGACTCTCGGAGATATAATCTTTCATGGCTTGTCTCTCGGGACCCGAAAGATTATACAACCTGGACTTGGGTAATTTTGCACCGGGAATCAGGTTAACCGGGCAATCATAAGGACGATGAGGTGGTAGCTTCTGACAACCCTTTTCAGAAAAAACATCCTCAAAGTCCGAAATAAATGTAGGTAGGGAAGCTATGGAGGCGATTAAGCAATTGTTATTTAAGCAATTCTCTCTGCAATGCTCACTCCACTCCAATATCTCCCTGGCCTGCCAATCCACCACTGGATTGTGCGCTACCAACCAGGGAAGACCCAATACCACAGGAGAGGGAAGGCCCTCCAGAACGTAACATGAAAGACACTCGTTATGGTGGTCCCCTACCCGAAGGTGTAAGTTATGGACAATGTGAGTGAGGTTTCTTTGAGACAGAGGAGCAGAATTAATAGCGAATATGGGAATAGGTCTCTGCAGCATACAGAGAGACAAACCCATAGTGCGGGCAAAATGGGCATCTATCAAATTTACCCCTGCTCCACTGTCTAGAAAAAAAGAAATAGACTCCGTCTTATCACCAAAAACAATAACCGCTGGCAACACAAATTGCGATGTACGTATGGAGGAAACATATACCCCCCGGCTGACATCCTCCGCACAGCCTGGGGTTAGTAGTTTTCCGATGGTCTTTTGTTTTTGAGAAAGGAGGGACAGACATTAATGAAATGACCCCTCCCCCCACAGAAAAAACAAGCCCCCCACCTACGGCGAACCTCAGGAGGACGGACCTGACGAGAAGTTCCTCCTAGCTGCATAGGCTCATCTAAGTCAGTACAGACTAACTGCTGCTTGGGAGAGGTTACCAATTGCTCAGGAATTTTCGATCTCTCCCTAAGACGTCTATCTATTCTGATAGAGAGGGACATAACAGCATCAAGGGAAAGGGGGGTCTCATACAGCGCCAGCGCATCCTTAACCCTTTCAGATAACCCAGAGCAGAACTGACTCCTGAGAGCCGGGTCGTTCCACTGAGTATCCGTAGCCCACCTACGGAACTCTGAGCAATATTCCTCTGCTGGCCGATCTCCCTGTAGAAGTCTCCGTAACTTAGACTCAGCCAGGGCGACTCGGTCAGGGTCATCATATATGAGACCCAAAGCCCCAAAAAATCCCTCCACTGACCGGAGAGCCTGGGAACCAGGGGGTAACGAGAACGCCCAGGATTGCGGGTCCCCCTGAAGCAGGGAAATAACAATCCCCACCCGCTGTTCTTCATTACCTGAGGAGTAAGGGCGCAGCTTAAAATATAATTTGCAGGCCTCACGGAACGTCACAAATTTGTCCCTTCCCCCAGAAAATCTGTCAGGAAGAACAACCTTGGGTTCTGTAACAACCTGGTTACCCATAGCAACCGCTGGGCTTGCGGTCTGCTGCATTTGCTGCTGTTGTTGGAGGACAGACGCCTTCAATCCTGCCACCTCCAAAGACAGGCCTTGAAGCTGTTTTGCCAAAGCAGCAATAGGATCCATATTGGATTCTAAGTAGAGAGAAAAAAAAAATTGATTTTATTTTTTTTCTCCCAAAAAATAAGGGCCAGTTATAATATCACGATCGGCGTGACTATCACATACGTGACACAGAGGGAGGGAAAGAGGAAGGCCCTGCCCAAGTGAGAGGGAAGGTGGTGACCCCTGACTCACTTGCGGCTGGCACCTGGCTGCCCTGACGTCCCTAGACGGGTTCCTCACCCATACGCCGATCACGTGCCTAAAACCCTGGCTTTTCCTAAGATGAGCCCTAGATAGTGAACAGGGCGGTGGGAACACTAGTCCGCACCACTAGCTCTAAAGGAAAACACCAAGGGGAGGACAGACAATACAGACTAAACATATAATCCCAGGTGGGCGACAACAGGAGACAACAAAAAGCCCAACAGGGATCCGGAGGGTAGCACTCTGGAACAACAACCAGGATTCACAGCTACAGTGGGTCAGTATAGAAGTCCAGGCAGGAAGCTCTATAACTGGCAACTAGAGAAGTGTGAGAGGAGAATATAAGGAGGTTGGGAGTGGCAGACAAGAAACAGCTGAGGAGGAGAAGCTACGGATCCCTGAGTGAGACAAAAAGGATTGCAAGGCAAACACAGAAAACAATCACTAAGAAACAACGTGGTCTTTAGACATAGAGCGCGCAGCCACCCGCTGCGACTTCCTGACCCCGGGTATAACGGAGTCAGACGTGGCTCTTGACACCCTCGTGACAGACAATTGGTATCCATAGGTGCCGCCGTGCACCAACTTTTTCCTACTACATTTTCTATGTAATGTGTCGTATCATATATTTTTAGGGATATCATATATTAGTAATATGTATTAAAAGTTACGTTTTAGGCTTTACATACTCCATATGATCGCCTCCTCAGGTTGTTTTGTTAAATAATAGGTGATCCAACATGATTTTCATTAATATTCCTTAATTTTTCCCATGTCTCATTTATTGTTATTTTTCTGCCAATCATCTTGTGTAGGGGCTCCTTTTTTAGAACAAGGTGATATTTTTTATTGGTTTACTCGCTATTCCGTTTTTTGTAAGGCAGGGTAACCAAAAAATGGCCATTTTGGCAACGTTTTTATTTTTTATTTTTTAAAGTCGTTCAGCTGACGGGGTAGATTATGTGTTACTTTTATAGAGCAGTTCATTACAGATGTGGCAATGCCTAATATAACTATTTTGTATTTTTTTGCAATGTACAATAAAAGCATTTTTGTATTTTTTATTTTTCTGCCCTGCTTGTGTATTCCAGCACTTCCAGTTTTGGTTCGGTCTATGTATAAGTTAACCCTGTTTGCCTGCCTCATCTATATCTTTACTATCTCCCTACCTGTTTATCCTGTCTCCCACGATCTATACTTCAAGTGTGCTGAATCTCTGAAACCTTCTGTAAGACACTCTCCTGTTCCGCGATCCACTGGGGCCCCCAGGGGTCCTTGTGGGGCTCAGCCTGAAGGGGACCCCGTTGGAGTAGCGGGACTGGTCACACATGTGCCTGGGGAGTCTTCGGTTCTGACTCCTTTGCGGGCAGATGCGGTAGTGCGCCTGCATGGTCACTGGAGGGGAAAACCGCCGGGGGCTCGGAGGCAGATTGACCAGACTGGTGGCGACATGCAGCGGGTGGCGGCATGTATCACCTGTGGGTTCCGTTCTGGCATCCATGCCGACGCGATCTCATGCTGGGCCGCGTATTCATGCTGGGCCGCCAGGGTAAATCTAATTGTGCATGTTTTTATCCCAAAATCCTGTAGCAATTTTTTTTACAGTTTATAAGTGAGCCATAAGCGTATTATAGTGTGTCAAAAGCATTGTATGTTTATGTTACACTTAGTGGGAAAAAAATAAAAAAGAGAGAAAGACAAGAGTTCTTGCAGACTTCAGAGTGTCATACATCAATTTTCAGGCCAGTTGGAACACTTTTGATTCCAGTCAAATTTATTCATATCTACATAAAGTTTTCTGACCTATTCATTAGAAACAGACATAAAATAAATTTTGAGAAATTTGCTCATCTCTAATTATATTCAGAAAAATAGATCATGTAGCTATTAAAAAAGGAAAATATAACGATGACTTATCCTCAGCATAGGTCATCATTATCACATCAGCAGGGGTCCAAGTCCCACCATATCCGTCAATCAGCTGTTTCAAAGAGCCTCTATTCTCACCGGTGCTCTGGTGAGCGATGCAGGCTCCTGGTAGCTTTCCAAGGACAGCACCGTACATCATTTAGTGGCAGTGCTTGGTATTGCAGCTCAGCCCTATTGACTTGAATGGGGCTGATCTGCAACTAGGCCATATGACTGATGAAAAGCAATGTCAATGGCCTAGGAAGAGGCTGTGGAACTCAAGGCCTCTTCTAACATCTGATTGACGGGAGTCCTGGGTGTTGCACTCCGCAGATCTGATACTGATGACATATCCTGAGGATAAGTCATAAACATCTTTTCCTGAACAACTCCTTTAAGGTTTGATGAGAGATGAAAGGAGGAAACACATGCATGAACTTAATAAAAATCAGGCTACTGAAAGGTTATTTCACTTAGAGAACATGAGTTTCACATACAGTATTTGGGCTGTTTTTCTATGTCTCTAAAATACACTAAAGTGCACTAAAATAGTATATACACATAACTGATGCAGAATGTCCTTCCATTATATAAAGAAAAATCAAATAAGAAATAAAGTAAAATGAGTAACATTTGAGACGATTACTCCCAGAGACTTCAATTGAGAGGACAACATACAAGCAGGGCTACCTGTGCATTGAACTTTATGGAGAATGCAGTGGCAGTGAATTACTGCATGGAAACCACCAAATTTATGACATCCTAGGAATATGTTATCCATTCCCAAAATTAGAATACCCCATTTCTCATTTTCATCATTAATAGAATACACTGATAATAGCACTATGATATGCGTTTGCTAAAACAATTTCTAACATTGCTAAATGTGTTTTGGTTTATTTAGTTATATTCTCAGAAATATACATTCATTTTCTACAGTATATTGCACCATGTGCTTTATTTTTTTTACATCCTGTCATTTGATACTTAATTTGACTGAATCAAACAAAACTAATAACCCTTCACTTTTACTGGTAGAGATGAATGAGGAAGCTTCCACACCATCACCCACATGAAAGAGCCAAATAAATGCAAACGTTCCACCTTTGTAATAAACTGAGTGAGCTGCTTTTTCCTGCATAAAATAATCCATCTCTGTCAGAGGTTTTCTTTTTCTATAGTTCTGAGACAGCAGTTGTGCATACATAAGCCAAGCAACTAGAAAATTTCCCATTTAAGTCAGTAACACATGATTATGTTTGCAAAATATGGAAGATGAAAGTTTTCCAGTAATGTAATAAAGAGAAGTGAGAGTGCAGCAGACGTCCATTCACGTCTTGTTCTATTAGCTCCTAGTACAAGCTTGAACACAGATAAAAGAATGAGAAGAGTGAAGATGAGGCAATGAGCGAAAAACAGAGGTGTATGGAACCCTGAAAATTATTGAAGCAATTGTTGCTAAACAGTTAAGTGAAACAGTGCCCCCAAGAGAAAGATCTAATGATCCTCTTGTGTAATGATTCATATCTATACACTAATAATAGTTGAATCGATTCTAAACTAATCAGATTTGTTGCAAATTTCTGAAAAATTTGTCTACAAAATGGATCCGAAGATTTTTGATTCATTTAAGATGAATCCCATAAAAACAGCACCAAGCGGAACTTTTCAATGAAAACTGGTGAGGAAAAGACATGAGGGAGGTCAAATGACACTGGTAGGGAGTGGAGGAGAGACTTGCCTTGATTGGCTCAGAGACTGACATACATCCTCATCATCCAATTGGGGGGTGGAAGTAGGCAGGGAGAAGCCTGGGCAGAATGAGCAAATGCCATACTGATTTGCTGAATTGCCATACTGAATTGCTGATGAGAGTTTACAGTATGCCCAAAAATGATTTTAGAGTCAACAAAGGAACAAACAACTATTCTAGTGTAACAGGGACAGTCTAGGAAAATAATAGAAAAAACTTAATTGTTCTCAGGGATAGAGATGGCCTTGCGGTTCGCCCGATAGTGGTTTTGCGGCGAACTTTGCTCGTTCGCAATTTGCCGAACATGTGAACATATACTGATATTCGCATGCGCGATATTCTTTTGCATTGCGCTGAACTTTGACCCATGACACATTCATCCACTCATCAGGTGGGACAGGACAGCCAATTGAGAAGTTTCAGCACATAGAAAAATCCCCACCTTATAACAGAATCCAATCTGGTAGCCATTTTACATTCTGTGTTTTGCCAGTGTAGGGAGAGGTTGCTTTGTGGAGCAGGGATAGACTGTTATGGACACCAAATGCTAGCTAATAGGGCCACAAAAGTCCTTTTAAGGACTGGTATAGGTGTGCTATCGATAGGTGTGATATACTGAGGGGTGTGATGTACTTATAATATACTTTCTAATATAGAAAGTATATTATTGTTCATTTGTATTGTGCAGCAGTTGTGCAGCAGTTGAGTCGCTCTACTGCGATACCGAAGCTACATAGAGGGACAAACACTATTAAAATAACTAATTGCAACTGGTGTGATATACCTGTTGCCCCCAAAAAACTTATTGAGGGGTGCGATATACCTATAATATACTTTCTAACATAGAAAGTATATAGTGCATTTGTATTGTGCAGCAGTTGTGTGCGGTTCTTCTGCGATGCCGCAGGTATATAGAGGGACAAGCGCTACTGGAACAATTATGTGCAATGGCTGTGATATACCTGTTGCCCCAAAAAACTGATTGAGGGGTTTAATATACCTTCTTCCACCAAATACTGATTGAGGGGCGCGATATACCGGCTTCTAAAAAGAACTAATTAAGGTGTTTGATTTAGCTGCTTCCACAAAATACAGATTGAGGGGTGCAATAAACCTGCTTCCACCAAATATTTATTAAGAGGTTCTATATACCTGCTTTTACAAAATACTGATTGATGGGTTTGATATACTGGGTTCCACCAAATACTGATTGAGGCCTATGATACACCTGCTTCCACAAAATACAGAATGAGGGATACAATATGCCTGCTTCCACAAAATACAGAATGAGGGATGCAATATTCCTGCTTCCACTAAATATTGATTAAGGGGTTCTATATAACTATTTCCACAAAATACTGATTAAGGGGTTTGATATATCTGCTTCCACAAAATACAGATTGAGGGGTGCGCTATACCTGCTTTCACAAAATACTGATTGAGATGTGCAATATTCCTGCTTCCACCAAAAACTGATTAAGGGGTTTGATATACCTGCTTCCACCAAATATTGATTGAGGACTACAATACACCGGATTCCACAAAATACTGGTTAAGAGGATTGATATACCTGCTTTCACCAAATACTGATTAGGGTCTTGATATACCTGCTTCCACCAAAATACTGAGTAAGGTGTTTGATATGCCTGCTTCCACCAAATACTGATTAAGGGGCTTGATATACCTGCTTTCACCAAATACTGATTAGGGGCTTGATATACCTTCTTCCACCAAATATTGATTGAGGAATACGGTACAACTGCTTCCACAAAATACTGATTAAGGGGCTTGATATACTGGCTTCTACCAAATTCTGATTTAGACCTGCGATACACCTGCTTCCACAAAATACTGATTGAGGGGTGCGATATACCTGCTTCCACCAAATATTGATTGAGGCCTGCGATACACATGCTTCCACAAAATACTGATTAAGGGGAATTATATTCCTGCTTCCACAAAATACTGATTAAGGGGTGCGATATACCTGCTTCCACAAAATGCTGATTAAGGGGATTGATATACCTGCTTCCACAAAATACTGATTAAGGGGATTAATATACCTGCTTCCAAAAAATACAGATTAAGGCTACATTCACACGTCAGTACTTTCCTATATCCCGATTTCGGTCCGTTTTTTGTTTCCGTATGTCATCCGTTTTTTGCGGATCCACAAAAAACGGAAACATGTATAAAGTTCAATAATCAAATAAAGTTGTTTGGATTTCTTTGAAAAAAAAATGAAAAAAAAAATAAAAATGTTTTTATGTGTTTCCAGGAACGGATTCCGCATAAAACGGATGACATACGGAATGACAGCCGAATGTCTTCCATTTTTTGCGGATCCATTGACTTTGTATTGTACCAGGATCCGAATTTTGCAGACAAGAATAGGACATGTTTTATATTTAAACGGACATGCGGAACGGAACAACGGAAACGGACAGCACACATTGTGCTGTCCGATTTTTTCCAGGACCCATTGAAAATGAATGGGTCCAGATCTGGTCCTGATCTGTTCCGCAAAAAACGGAACAGATCAGGAAAGAAAAAACGGACGTGTGAATGGACCCTAAGGGGTTACGTTATGCCTGCTTCCACAAAATACTGATTAAGGGATTTTTATATACTTGCTTCCACAAAATACTGATTGAGGGGTGCAATATACCTGCTTACACAAAATACTGATTAACAGGTTTGATATACCTGCTTCCACAAAATACTGATTAAGGGGTTTGATATTTACAAAATACAGATTTAGGGGTGCAATATACAAACCGGATTCCCAAAAAGTTGGGACACTATACAAATTGTGAATAAAAACTGAATGCAATGATATGGAGATGGCAAAAGTCAATATTTTATTTGTAATAGAACGTAGATGACAGATCAAACGTTTAATCCGAGTAAATGTATCATTTTAAAGGAAAAATAAGTTGATTCAAAATTTCACGGTGTCAACAAATCCCAAAAAAGTTGGGACAAGTAGCAATAAGAGGCTGAAAAAGGAAATTTGAGCATAAAGAAGAGCTGGAAGACCAATTAACACTAATTAGGTCAATTGGCAACATGATTGGGTATAAAAAGAGCTTCACATAGTGGCAGTGTCTCTCAGAAGCCAAGATGGGTAGAGGATCACCAATTCCCACAATGTTGCGCAGAAAGATAGTGGAGCAATATCAGAAAGGTGTTACCCAGCGAAAAATTGCAAAGACTTTGCATCTATCATCATCAACTGTGCATAACATCATCCGAAGATTCAGAGGATCTGGAACAATCTCTGTGCGTAAGGGTCAAGGCTGTAAAACCATACTGGATGCCCGTGATCTCCGGGCCCTTAAACGACACTGCACCACAAACAGGAATGCTACTGTAAAGGAAATCACAGAATGGGCTCAGGAATAGAGTTGAGCGAACACCTGGATGTTCGGGTTCGAGAAGTTCGGCCGAACATCCCGGAAATGTTCGGGTTCGGGATCCGAACCCGATCCGAACTTCGTCCCGAACCCGAACCCCATTGAAGTCAATGGGGACCCGAACTTTTCGGCACTAAAAAGGCTGTAAAACAGCCCAGGAAAGAGCTAGAGGGCTGCAAAAGGCAGCAACATGTAGGTAAATCCCCTGCAAACAAATGTGGATAGGGAAATGAATTAAAATAAAAATTAAATAAATAAAAATTAACCAAAATCAATTGGAGAGAGGTTCCATAGCAGAGAATCTGGCTTCCCGTCACCCACCACTGGAACAGTCCATTCTCAGATATTTAGGCCCCGGCACCCAGGCAGAGGAGAGAGGTCCCGTAACAGAGAATCTGTCTTCATGTCAGCAGAGAATTAGTCTGCATGTCATAGCAGAGAATGAGGCTTCACGTCAGCCACCACTGCAACAGTCCATTGGCATATATTTAGGCCCAGCACCCAGGCAGAGGAGGGAGGTCCCGTAACAGAGAATCTGTCTTCATGTCAGCAGAGAATTAGTCTGCATGTCATAGCAGAGAATGAGGCTTCACGTCAGCCACCACTGCAACAGTCCATTGGCATATATTTAGGCCCAGCACACACACAGGCAGAGGAGAGAGGTCCCGTAACAGAGAATCTGGCTTCATGTCAGCAGAGAATCAGTCTGCATGTCATAGCAGAGAATGAGGCTTCACGTCAGCCACCACTGCAACAGTCCATTGGCATATATTTAGGCCCAGCACACACACAGGCAGAGGAGAGAGGTCCCGTAACAGAGAATCTGGCTTCATGTCAGCAGAGAATCAGTCTGCATGTCATAGCAGAGAATGAGGCTTCACGTCAGCCACCACTGCAACAGTCCATTGGCATATATTTAGGCCCAGCACCCAGGCAGAGGAGGGAGGTCCCGTAACAGAGAATCTGTCTTCATGTCAGCAGAGAATTAGTCTGCATGTCATAGCAGAGAATGAGGCTTCACGTCAGCCACCACTGCAACAGTCCATTGGCATATATTTAGGCCCAGCACACACACAGGCAGAGGAGAGAGGTCCCGTAACAGAGAATCTGGCTTCATGTCAGCAGAGAATCAGTCTGCATGTCATAGCAGAGAATGAGGCTTCACGTCACCCACCACTGCAACAGTCCATTGGCATATATTTAGGCCTAGCACACAGGCAGAGCAGAGAGGTCCCGTAACAGACAATCTGGCTTCATGTCAGCAGAGAATCAGTCTGCATGTCATAGCAGAGAATGAGGCTTCACGTCACCCACCACTGCAACAGTCCATTGGCATATATTTAGGCCTAGCACACAGGCAGAGCAGAGAGGTCCCGTAACAGACAATCTGGCTTCATGACAGCAGAGAATTAGTCTGCATGTCATAGCAGAGAATGAGGCTTCACGTCAGCCACCACTGCAACAGTCCATTGGCATATATTTAGGCCCAGCACCCAGGCAGAGGAGAGAGGTCCCGTAACAGACAATCTGGCTTCATGTCAGCAGAGAATCAGTCTGCATGTCATAGCAGAGAATGAGGCTTCACGTCACCCACCACTGCAACAGTCCATTGGCATATATTTAGGCCTAGCACACAGGCAGAGCAGAGAGGTCCCGTAACAGACGATCTGGCTTCATGTCAGCAGAGAATCAGTCTGCATGTCATAGCAGAGAATCAGGCTTCACGTCAGCCACCACTGCAACAGTCCATGGTCATAAATTTAGGCCCAGCACCCAGGCAGAGGAGAGAGGTCCCGTAACAGACAATCTGGCTTCATGTCAGCAGAGAATTAGTCTGCATGTCATAGCAGAGAATCAGGCTTCATGTCAGCCACCACTGCAACAGTCCATTGGCATATATTTAGGCCTAGCACACAGGCAGAGGAGAGGTTCATTCAACTTTGGGTAGCATCGCAATATAATGGTAAAATGAAAATAAAAATAGGATTGAATGAGGAAGTGCCCTGGAGTCCAATAATATATGGTTATGGGGAGGTAGTTAATGTCTAATCTGGACAAGGGACGGACAGGTCCTGTGGGATCCATGCCTGGTTCATTTTTATGAACGTCAGCTTGTCCACATTGGCTGTAGACAGGCGGCTGCGTTTGTCTGTAATGACGCCCCCTGCCGTGCTGAATACACGTTCAGACAAAACGCTGGCTGCCGGGCAGGCCAGCACCTCCAAGGCATAAAAGGCTAGCTCTGGCCACGTGGACAATTTAGAGACCCAGAAGTTGAATGGGGCCGAACCATCAGTCAGTACGTGGAGGGGTGTGCACACGTACTGTTCCACCATGTTAGTGAAATGTTGCCTCCTGCTAACACGTTGCGTATCAGGTGGTGGTGCAGTTAGCTGTGGCGTGTTGACAAAAGTTTTCCACATCTCTGCCATGCTAACCCTGCCCTCAGAGGAGCTGGCCGTGACACAGCTGCCTTGGCGACCTCTTGCTCCTCCTCTGCCTTGGCCTTGGGCTTCCACTTGTTCCCCTGTGACATTTGGGAATGCTCTCAGTAGCGCGTCTACCAACGTGCGCTTGTACTCGCGCATCTTCCTATCACGCTCCAGTGCAGGAAGTAAGGTGGGCACATTGTCTTTGTAGCGTGGATCCAGCAGGGTGGCAACCCAGTAGTCCGCACAGGTTAAAATGTGGGCAACTCTGCTGTCGTTGCGCAGGCACTGCAGCATGTAGTCGCTCATGTGTGCCAGGCTGCCCAGGGGTAAGGACAAGCTGTCCTCTGTGGGAGGCGTATCGTCATCGTCCTGCCTTTCCCCCCAGCCACGCACCAGTGATGGACCCGAGCTGCGTTGGGTGCCACCCCGCTGTGACCATGCTTCATCCTCATCCTCCTCCACCTCCTCCTCATCCTCGTCCTCCTCGTCCTCCAGTAGTGGGCCCTGGCTGGCCACATTTGTACCTGGCCTCTGCTGTTGCAAAAAACCTCCCTCTGAGTCACTTCGAAGAGACTGGCCTGAAAGTGCTAAAAATGACCCCTCTTCCTCATCCTCCTCCTCCTCCTCCTGGGCCACCTCCTGTTCCATCATCGCCCTAAGTGTTTTCTCAAGGAGACATAGAAGTGGTATTGTAACGCTGATAACGGTGTCATCGCCACTGGCCATGTTGGTGGAGTACTCGAAACAGCGCAACAGGGCACACAGGTCTCGCATGGAGGCCCAGTCATTGGTGGTGAAGTGGTGCTGTTCTGTAGTGCGACTGACCCGTGCGTGCTGCAGCTGAAACTCCACTATGGCCTGCTGCTGCTCGCACAGTCTGTCCAGCATGTGCAAGGTGGAGTTCCACCTGGTGGGCACGTCGCATATGAGGCGGTGAGCGGGAAGGCCGAAGTTACGCTGTAGCGCAGACAGGCGAGCAGCGGCAGGATGTGAACGCCGGAAGCGCGAACAGACGGCCCGCACTTTATGCAGCAGCTCTGACATGTCGGGGTAGTTGTGAATGAACTTCTGCACCACCAAATTCAGCACATGCGCCAAGCAAGGGATGTGCGTCAAATTGGCTAGTCCCAGAGCTGCAACGAGATTTCGCCCATTATCACACACCACCAGGCCGGGCTTGAGGCTCACCGGCAGCAACCACTCGTCGGTCTGTTGTTCAATACCCCGCCACAACTCCTGTGCGGTGTGGGGCCTGTCCCCCAAACATATGAGTTTCAGAATGGCCTGCTGACGTTTACCCCGGGCTGTGCTGAAGTTGGTGGTGAAGGTGTGTGGCTGACTGGATGAGCAGGTGGAAGAAGAGGAGGAGGAAGCCGAGAAGGAGGAGGTGGCAACAGGAGGCAAAGAATGTTGCCCTGCGATCCTTGGCGGCGGCAGGACGTGCGCCAAACAGCTCTCCGCCTGGGGCCCAGCTGCCACTACATTTACCCAGTGTGCAGTTAGGGAGATATAGCGTCCCTGGCCGTGCTTACTGGTCCACGTATCTGTGGTTAGGTGGACCTTGCTACAGATGGCGTTGCGCAGTGCACACTTGATTTTATCGGATACTTGGTTGTGCAGGGAAGGCACGGCTCTCTTGGAGAAGTAGTGCCGGCTGGGAACAACATACTGTGGGACAGCAAGCGACATGAGCTGTTTGAAGCTGTCTGTGTCCACCAGCCTAAATGACAGCATTTCATAGGCCAGTAGTTTAGAAATGCTGGCATTCAGGGCCAGGGATCGAGGGTGGCTAGGTGGGAATTTACGCTTTCTATCAAATGTTTGTGAGATGGAGAGCTGAACGCTGGCGTGTGACATGGTTGAGACGCTTGGTGACGGAGGTGGTGGTGGTGGTGTTGGTGGTACATCCCCTGTTTGCTGGGCGGCAGGTGCCAACGTTCCTCCAGAGGCGGAGGAAGAGGCCGAGGCGGCAGCAGCAGAATAGGCCGAGGCGGCAGCAGCAGAAGAGGTAGCAGGGGGAGCCTGAGTGACTTCCTTGGTTTTAAGGTGTTTACTCCACTGCAGTTCATGCTTTGCATGCAGGTGCCTGGTCATGCAGGTTGTGCTCAGGTTCAGAACGTTAATGCCTCGCTTCAGGCTCTGATGGCACAGCGTGCAAACCACTCGGGTCTTGTCGTCAGCACATTGTTTGAAGAAGTGCCATGCCAGGGAACTCCTTGAAGCTGCCTTTGGGGTGCTCGGTCCCAGATGGCGGCGGTCAGTAGCAGGCGGAGTCTCTTGGCGGCGGGTGTTCTGCTTTTGCCCACTGCTCCCTCTTTTGCTACGCTGTTGGCTCGGTCTCACCACTGCCTCTTCCTCCGAACTGTGAAAGTCAGTGGCACGACCTTCATTCCATGTGGGGTCTAGGACCTCATCGTCCCCTGCATCGTCTTCCACCCAGTCTTGATCCCTGACCTCCTGTTCAGTCTGCACACTGCAGAAAGACGCAGCAGTTGGCACCTGTGTTTCGTCATCATCAGAGACATGCTGAGGTGGTATTCCCATGTCCTCATCATCAGGAAACATAAGTGGTTGTGCGTCAGTGCATTCTATGTCTTTCACCGCTGGGGAAGGGCTAGGTGGATGCCCTTGGGAAACCCTGCCAGCGGAGTCTTCAAACAGCATAAGAGACTGCTGCATAACTTGAGGCTGAGACAGTTTCCCTGGTATGCATGGGGGTGATGTGACAGACTGATGGGGTTGGTTTTCAGGCGCCATCTGTGCGCTTTCTGCAGAAGACTGGGTGGGAGATAATGTGAACGTGCTGGATCCACTGTCGGCCACCCAATTGACTAATGCCTGTACCTGCTCAGGCCTTACCATCCTTAGAACGGCATTGGGCCCCACCATATATCGCTGTAAATTCTGGCGGCTACTGGGACCTGAGGTAGTTGGTACACTAGGACGTGTGGATGTGGCAGAACGGCCACGTCCTCTCCCAGCACCAGAGGGTCCACTAACACCACCACGACCATGTCCACGTCCGCGTCCCTTACTAGATGTTTTTCTCATTGTTATGGTTCACCACAACAACAAATATATTATTTGGCCCAATGTATTGTATTCAAATTCAGCGGGATATAAATTTGAGGCCTAGTATTTAGGCGCTGGGTGACCGGTATGGATTTAGTGACAGAATTAGACTTGGAAATGCACAGAAGCGTGTGTGTGAAGTTATTCTGAATGACCCTATGTGCACCTTCAATATTATATACCCTTTTAGGGATAGATTTCAAATAGCTCTGATATAGCAGAAACCACTAAATTATGAAATTGCTAAATTGGGAATTGTACTTCAACCCAGAACAAAAAATGTGCTTTGACGGACACTAAATATCTTGCCCAGCAACAACAGTACAGCGGTGGGTAACGAGAGATTTAGAGGGATTTAAATTTGAGGCCTAGTATTTAGGCGCTGGGTCACCGGTATGGATTTAGTGACAGAATTAGACTTGGAAATGCACAGAAGCGTGTGTGTGAAGTTATTCTGAATGACCCTATGTGCACCTTCAATATTATATACCCTTTTAGGGATAGATTTCAAATAGCTCTGATATAGCAGAAACCACTAAATTATGAAATTGCTAAATTGGGAATTGTACTTCAACCCAGAACAAAAAATGTGCTTTGACGGACACTAAATATCTTGCCCAGCAACAACAGTACAGTGGTGGGTAACGAGAGATTTAGAGGGATTTAAATTTGAGGCCTAGTATTTAGGCGCTGGGTCACCGGTATGGATTTAGTGACAGAATTAGACTTGGAAATGCACAGAAGCGTGTGTGTGAAGTTATTCTGAATGACCCTATGTGCACCTTCAATATTATATACCCTTTTAGGGATAGATTTCAAATAGCTCTGATATAGCAGAAACCACTAAATTATGAAATTGCTAAATTGGGAATTGTACTTCAACCCAGAACAAAAAATGTGCTTTGACGGACACTAAATATCTTGCCCAGCAACAACAGTACACCGGTGGGTAACGAGAGATTTAGAGGGAATTAAATTTGAGGCCTAGTATTTAGGCGCTGGGTCACCGGTATGGATTTAGTGACAGAATTAGACTTGGAAATACACAGTAGCGGGTGTGTGTGAAGTTATTCTGAATGACCCTATGTGCACCTTCAATATTATATACCCTTTTAGGGATAGATTTCAAATAGCTCTGATATAGCAGAAACCACTAAATTATGAAATTGCTAAATTGGGAATTGTACTTCAACCCAGAACAAAAAATGTGCTTTGACGGACACTAAATATCTTGCCCAGCAACAACAGTACAGCGGTGGGTAACGAGAGATTTAGAGGGAATTAAATTTGAGGCCTAGTATTTAGGCGCTGGGTCACCGGTATGGATTTAGTGACAGAATTAGACTTGGAAATGCACAGAAGCGTGTGTGTGAAGTTATTCTGAATGACCCTATGTGCACCTTCAATATTATATACCCTTTTTGGGATAGATTTCAAATAGCTCTGATATAGCAGGAACCACTAAATTATGAAATTGCTAAATTGGGAATTGTACTTCAACCCAGAACAAAAAATGTGCTTTGACGGGCACTAAATAACTTTCCCAGCTACAACAGGACAACGGTAACGAGAGATTTAGAGGGATTTAAATTTGAGGCCTAGTATTTAGGCGCTGGGTGACAGGTATGGGTTTAGTGACAGAATTAGACTTGGAAATACACAGTAGCGGGTGTGTGTGAAGTTATTCTGAATGACCCTATGTGCACCTTCAATATTATATACCCTTTTAGGGATAGATTTCA
Organism: Bufo gargarizans; assembly: GCF_014858855.1. Lineage (NCBI taxonomy): Eukaryota > Metazoa > Chordata > Amphibia > Anura > Bufonidae > Bufo > Bufo gargarizans. The sequence continues at coordinate 629,125,716 of NC_058080.1, read as the reverse complement.
AATAGCTCTGATATAGCAGAAACCACTAAATTATGAAATTGCTAAATTGGGAATTGTACTTCAACCCAGAACAAAAAATGTGCTTTGACGGACACTAAATATCTTGCCCAGCAACAACAGTACACCGGTGGGTAACGAGAGATTTAGAGGGAATTAAATTTGAGGCCTAGTATTTAGGCGCTGGGTCACCGGTATGGATTTAGTGACAGAATTAGACTTGGAAATACACAGTAGCGGGTGTGTGTGAAGTTATTCTGAATGACCCTATGTGCACCTTCAATATTATATACCCTTTTAGGGATAGATTTCAAATAGCTCTGATATAGCAGAAACCACTAAATTATGAAATTGCTAAATTGGGAATTGTACTTCAACCCAGAACAAAAAATGTGCTTTGACGGACACTAAATATCTTGCCCAGCAACAACAGTACAGCGGTGGGTAACGAGAGATTTAGAGGGAATTAAATTTGAGGCCTAGTATTTAGGCGCTGGGTCACCGGTATGGATTTAGTGACAGAATTAGACTTGGAAATGCACAGAAGCGTGTGTGTGAAGTTATTCTGAATGACCCTATGTGCACCTTCAATATTATATACCCTTTTTGGGATAGATTTCAAATAGCTCTGATATAGCAGGAACCACTAAATTATGAAATTGCTAAATTGGGAATTGTACTTCAACCCAGAACAAAAAATGTGCTTTGACGGGCACTAAATAACTTTCCCAGCTACAACAGGACAACGGTAACGAGAGATTTAGAGGGATTTAAATTTGAGGCCTAGTATTTAGGCGCTGGGTGACAGGTATGGGTTTAGTGACAGAATTAGACTTGGAAATACACAGTAGCGGGTGTGTGTGAAGTTATTCTGAATGACCCTATGTGCACCTTCAATATTATATACCCTTTTAGGGATAGATTTCAAATAGCTCTGATATAGCAGAAACCACTAAATTATGAAATTGCTAAATTGGGAATTGTACTTCAACCCAGAACAAAAAATGTGCTTTGACGGACACTAAATATCTTGCCCAGCAACAACAGTACACCGGTGGGTAACGAGAGATTTAGAGGGAATTAAATTTGAGGCCTAGTATTTAGGCGCTGGGTCACCGGTATGGATTTAGTGACAGAATTAGACTTGGAAATACACAGTAGCGGGTGTGTGTGAAGTTATTCTGAATGACCCTATGTGCACCTTCAATATTATATACCCTTTTAGGGATAGATTTCAAATAGCTCTGATATAGCAGAAACCACTAAATTATGAAATTGCTAAATTGGGAATTGTACTTCAACCCAGAACAAAAAATGTGCTTTGACGGACACTAAATATCTTGCCCAGCAACAACAGTACAGCGGTGGGTAACGAGAGATTTAGAGGGAATTAAATTTGAGGCCTAGTATTTAGGCGCTGGGTCACCGGTATGGATTTAGTGACAGAATTAGACTTGGAAATGCACAGAAGCGTGTGTGTGAAGTTATTCTGAATGACCCTATGTGCACCTTCAATATTATATACCCTTTTTGGGATAGATTTCAAATAGCTCTGATATAGCAGGAACCACTAAATTATGAAATTGCTAAATTGGGAATTGTACTTCAACCCAGAACAAAAAATGTGCTTTGACGGGCACTAAATAACTTTCCCAGCTACAACAGGACAACGGTAACGAGAGATTTAGAGGGATTTAAATTTGAGGCCTAGTATTTAGGCGCTGGGTGACAGGTATGGGTTTAGTGACAGAATTAGACTTGGAAATACACAGTAGCGGGTGTGTGTGAAGTTATTCTGAATGACCCTATGTGCACCTTCAATATTATATACCCTTTTAGGGATAGATTTCAAATAGCTCTGATATAGCAGAAACCACTAAATTATGAAATTGCTAAATTGGGAATTGTACTTCAACCCAGAACAAAAAATGTGCTTTGACGGACACTAAATATCTTGCCCAGCAACAACAGTACAGCGGTGGGTAACGAGAGATTTAGAGGGAATTAAATTTGAGGCCTAGTATTTAGGCGCTGGGTCACCGGTATGGATTTAGTGACAGAATTAGACTTGGAAATACACAGTAGCGGGTGTGTGTGAAGTTATTCTGAATGACCCTATGTGCACCTTCAATATTATATACCCTTTTTGGGATAGATTTCAAATAGCTCTGATATAGCAGGAACCACTAAATTATGAAATTGCTAAATTGGGAATTGTACTTCAACCCAGAACAAAAAATGTGCTTTGACGGGCACTAAATAACTTTCCCAGCTACAACAGGACAACGGTAACGAGAGATTTAGAGGGATTTAAATTTGAGGCCTAGTATTTAGGCGCTGGGTGACAGGTATGGGTTTAGTGACAGAATTAGACTTGGAAATACACAGTAGCGGGTGTGTGTGAAGTTATTCTGAATGACCCTATGTGCACCTTCAATATTATATACCCTTTTTGGGATAGATTTCAAATAGCTCTGATATAGCAGAAACCACTAAATTATGAAATTGCTAAATTGGGAATTGTACTTCAACCCAGAACAAAAAATGTGCTTTGACGGACACTAAATATCTTGCCCAGCAACAACAGTACAGCGGTGGGTAACGAGAGATTTAGAGGGAATTAAATTTGAGGCCTAGTATTTAGGCGCTGGGTCACCGGTATGGATTTAGTGACAGAATTAGACTTGGAAATACACAGTAGCGGGTGTGTGTGAAGTTACTCTGAATGACCCTATGTGCACCTTCAATATTATATACCCTTTTTGGGATAGATTTCAAAGAGCTCTGATATAGCAGGAACCACTAAATTATGAAATTGCTAAATTGAGAATTGTATTTCAACCCAGAACAAGAAATGTGCTTGAACGGACACTAAATAACTCGCCCAGCTACAGCACTAGGGACAGATTTAGCTGGATATAAATTTGAGGCCTAGTATTTAGGCGCTGGGTGACCGGTATGGATTTAGTGACAGAATTAGACTGGGATATGGCCAAAAAATGAACAGACTATTGCTGGTTAAATGCACTTGGTGTGACAGCTTCACCCTGATGTAGGCTTTAGCCAAAAAACAACCACACCATTGAGGGTTAAATGCACTTGGTGACAGGCGCAGCTTGCCCCTGATTTTGTATATGGCCAAAAAATGAACAGACTATTGCTGGTTAAATGCACTTGGTGTGACAGCTTCACCCTGATGTAGGCTTTAGCCAAAAAACAACCACACCATTGAGGGTTAAATGCACTTGGTGACAGGCGCAGCTTGCCCCTGATTTTGTATATGGCCAAAAAATGAACAGACTATTGCTGGTTAAATGCACTTGGTGTGACAGCTTCACCCTGATGTAGGCTTTAGCCAAAAAACAACCACACCATTGAGGGTTAAATGCACTTGGTGACAGGCGCAGCTTGCCCCTGATTTTGTATATGGCCAAAAAATGAACAGACTATTGCTGGTTAAATGCACTTGGTGTGACAGCTTCACCCTGATGTAGGCTTTAGCCAAAAAACAACCACACCATTGAGGGTTAAATGCACTTGGTCGCAGCTTGTGCTGGCGCACCACAAGACACAAAATGGCCGCCGATCACCCCAGAAAAATGAGACTGACAAACGGTCTGTGCAGCCTAAAAACAGTGAGCAATTGAGGATCAGCAGCTCAATGATCCACAGCTGCAGATCGATCAGTTAATCAAGTCCTTTGGAGGAGTTAATCTGCCTAATCTCGCCCTACTGTCGCAGCCGCAACCTCTCCCTACGCTAATCAGAGCAGAGTGACGGGCGGCGCTATGTGACTCCAGCTTAAATAGAGGCTGGGTCACATGGTGCTCTGGCCAATCACAGCCATGCCAATAGTAGGCATGGCTGTGATGGCCTCTTGGGGCAAGTAGTATGACGCTTGTTGATTGGCTGCTTTGCAGCCTTTCAAAAAGCGCCAAGAAAGCGTCACAAAAGCGCGAAGAAAGCGACGAACACCGAACCCGAACCCGGACTTTTACGAAAATGTCCGGGTTCGGGTCCGTGTCACGGACACCCCAAAATTCGGTACGAACCCGAACTATACAGTTCGAGTTCGCTCATCCCTACTCAGGAATACTTCCAGAAACCATTGTCAGTGAACACAATCCACCATGCCAGCTGAAACTCTACAGTGCAAAGAAGAAGCCATTTCTAAGCAAGATCCACTGGGCCAGGGATCATTTAAAATGGAGTGGGGCAAAATGGAAGACTGTTCTGTGGTCAGACGAGTCATGATTCGAAGTTCTTTTTGGAAATCCGGGACGCCATGTCATCCGGACCAAAGAGGACAAGGACAACCCAAGTTGTTATCAACACTCAGTTCAGAAGCCTGCATCTCTGATGGTATGGGGTTGCATGAGTGCATGTGGCATGGGCAGCTTGCATGTCTGGAAAGGCACCATCAATGCAGAAAAATATATTCAGGTTCTAGAACAACATATGCTCCCATCCAGACGTCATCTCTTTCAGGGAAGACCCTGCATTTTTCAACAAGATAATGCCAAACCACATTCTGCATCAATCACAACATCATGGCTGCGTAGGAGAAGGATCCGAGTACTGAAATGGCCAGTCTGCAGTCCAGATCTTTCACCTATAGAGAACATTTGGTGCATCATAAAGAGGAAGGTGCAACAAAGAAGGCCCAAGACGATTGAACAGTTAGAGGCCTGTATTAGACAAGAATGGGAGAGCATTCCTATTTCTAAACTTGAGAAACTGGTCTCCCTGGTCCCCAGATGTCTGTTGAGTGTTGTAAGAAGAAGGGGAGATGCCACACAGTGGTGAAAATGGCCTTGTCCCAACTTTTTGGGGATTTGCTGACACCATGAAATATTGATTCAACATATTTTTCCCTTAAAATGGTACGTTTTCTCAGTTTAAACTTTTGTTCCGTTATTTATGTTCTATTCTGAATAAAATATTAGAAGTTAGCACCTCCACATCATTGCATTCAGTATTTATTCACGATTTGTATAGTGTCCTAACTTTTTGGGAATCCGGTTTGTACCTGATTCCACCAAATATTGATTAAGGGGTTCTATATACTGCTTCCACAAAATACTGATTGAGTGGTACGATATACCTGCATCCACAAAATACTGATTAAAGGGTTTAATATATCCGCTTCCACAAAATACAGATTGAGGGGTGCGATAAACCTGCTTCCACCAAATATTGATTAAGGGGTTCTATATACCTGCTTTCACAAAATACTGATTGATGGGTTTAATATACTGGGTTCCACCAAATACTGATTGAGGCCTATGATACACCTGCTTCCACAAAATACTGATTGTGGGGTGCGATATACCTGCTTCCACAAAATGCTGATTATGGTTTTTTTATAAACCTGCTTCTACAAAATACTGATTGAGGGGTACAATATACCTGCTTCCACCAAATATTGATTAAGGGATTCTATATGCCAGTTTACACAAAATACTAATTGAGTGGTGCGATATACCTGCTTCCACAAAATACTGATTAAGGGGTTTGATATACCTGCTTCCACAAAATACAGATTGAGGGGTGTGATATACCTGCTTCCACCAAATATTCATTAAGGGGTTCTATATACCTGTTTCCACAAAATACTGATAATGGGGTGCGATATACCTGATTCCACCCAAAACTGATTACGGGGTTTGATATACCTACTTCAACCAAATATTGATTGAGGCCTGCGATACACCTGCTTCCACAAAATACTGATTAAGGGGATTGATATCATTTTTTCAACCATATATTGATTAACGCCTGCGATACGCCTGTTTTCACAAAATACTGATTAAGGGGATTGATATACCTGCTTCCACCAAATATTGATTGACACCTACAATACATTTGCTTCCACAAAATACTGATTAAGGGGTTTGATATACCTGCTTCTGCCAAATATTGATTGACGCCTGCGATACACCTGCTTCCACAAAATTCTGAGTAAGGTGTTTAATATACCTGCTTCCACCGAAGGCAAAAAGCAGACTGCAAATGTATCTGGAGTGAGCCATCCACCATGCACAGTCACATCTTGTGCTCCCAAGATGCCAGCACGTGTCTCCGCAGTGTGGGCTTTTTTTTAACATGTCAGCTGCTGACAATAGTGTTGCCATTTGCAGCCTGTACTGTCAACGAATAAGTCACGCTAAGCCCAACACTCACCTAGGGACGACCGCCTTAAGAAGGCACCTGGCCTCCCATCACCGAGTCCAGTGGGAGCAATGTCATCAGAACTCACAAAGCCACACTCCCGGTGCTCCACGTCCTGCCTCTTCTCCTTCTCCTCTCTCCTCCCATTCGTCCTCCACTCCACCCTCCACCGTGCCGTCTCCGCGTTCATCTGGCAGAAGGCAGGCTTCCATGGCCCAAATTTTCGAGCGTAAAAAGTTGATGACGCCGGATAACCATCTTGCCCAATGGCTGACCGCTGGCTTGTCGGAACTGCTAGCCCGACAACTACTGCCATATAAACTGGTGGACTCTGAGGCGCTTAGAAAATGTGTGGCCATTGGCACACCGCAATGGAAGGTCCTCGGAAGGAAATATTTCTCCCAGAACGGCATCCCAGAGCTATATGGCCATGTACAGCGGCAAGTGAATATATCTCTGGCACAAAGTGTCAGTGCCAAGATACATCTGACCATAGACACGTGGTCTAGCAAACACGGCCAGGGAAGGTACATAACTTTTAATGGCCACTGGTTGAACCTTCTGACGGCCGTCAAGCATGTAACCCGTGGGTTTGGTGTTACCGTCACGGATTGCATGCAGGTCTGCCTTATGACTCTGCGCCCCAAGCTCCCCAGAACCTATTCGACGTGCCAGGTGAGACATTGCCATGCTATGCTGCAGCTGTTGTGTCTGGAAGCCAAGAGCCACACCGGTCCTGCACTGCTTTCAGCTCTGCGGTCACAGGCCGATCAGTTGCTAATTCCGATCAATTTTACAGTTGGTAAAATGGTGTGCGACAACGGTGCCAGTCTGCTAAGTGGGCTGAAACAGGGCAAAATCTCTGGCCATTTTAGATCTTACACGGCCATGGCTCGCCTTGCTGACGTTCAGCAGCAACACCACCTGCCCATCAGATGTCTGATTTGTGACAGCCTGACGCGCTGGAACTCCACCTTGTATATGCTTGATAGGCTGCTCCAGCAGCAACGTGCAGTTAATGACTACCTGTACGAACTCGGCAACAGGACAGGTTCTGGGGAGCTTGGTTTCTTTTCACCGCGCCAGTGGCTGCTCATGCGCGACGCATGCAGACTTCTGCGGCCATTTGATGAGATCATCAAACCGGTCAGTTGCAGCCAGGGCATCATCAGTGACATCGTACCTTACACCTTCTTTCTGGAGCATGCATTGCGTTGTGTCATTGATCAAGCCATCGAGGAGCAGGAGCTGGAAGATGAGGAAGTCGCAATGCTGAATGAATTCCCAGGGGCAGCTACTCCATCTGAGACAAGTCAGCAGGAGTGTGAAGAGGAGTCAGAGGAGGATGGGGGCTGGGGAGGAGGAGGAGCAAGAAGTGCAGGTTATGAGGGGAACTTTAAACTTTTCGGGGATCCCTGCTGTTGTCCATGGCTGGTGAGAGGAGACCGAGGACGACATTCTCCTGGGCGATGAGCAGGAGCCAGGGCACTCCACCGCTTCAAATTTACTGCAAATGGGGGCCTTTATGCTTCAGTGTTTGAAATGGGACCCCGTATAAAAAGCATAAAGGGCAAGGACCAGTGCTGGCGTCACAATACTAGTGGAATACTGCTGGAATCCAGTGGCAGTGACAAGGCCTAAACACAGGAGGCACTGGAGTTTTGAACAGGAGGTAGCAGGAATGGAGATGAAGGCAGGGATCCAGATACACCGTGGCAGTATGCAGTGGAGATGGAGGCAGGGATCCAGACAAGAGGTCAGGGGGAAACCCAGCAACCCATCAGCAGGTGTCCAGGAGTAGCAGCGTAAATCGCAAGTAGGAGGAACAAACCATAGAGAAAGTTCCAGGCATGAGGACTGCACAAGCAGGAGCTAAAACACAATACTCAAGCAATGAGTAACAGGTTTGAGAGGTTATATCTGGAACAGGAAGTAAGATGGCACCCAGCTGAGACACAATCCACCATCTTGACTGAGGGAAAACCTAAGGGCAAGACAGTCTGAACACAGACATAGCAGGATGATTCCTGACAACTGGGTGGCAATGTACTTAGACCCCCAGTAGAAAAGAACAAGTGCCTGCTAACAAATCCTAGGGCGCCAAGTGTCCACTCCCCATAGGTCATGATCCTGCCCTACACCTGTGTACAAGGCTTTGGTCGGTCATTAGTCAATAAGACCAATGCCGGTCCCCTAATCTGCTTTGAACTTGCGTCCAGGTTCTATTCCCTTCGCTGGTCAGCGAAGCGCATACACACGACCGCGTATCTCCTTGTGAATCCGCTTTCGAACGTAAATGCGGATGCACGACAGGCTCTGCGAGAGAGAGCTAGCGCGTTGACATGGACACCAGAATGGAATTCGCAACAGGCACCAGAGACAAGCTCAGCCGCAGCGTACTGCTACTAGCCCGGCCAAGCTGTCCCCGAAAGCCAATCGGTCTTCCCCTCCAGTGCACATGCGAACGCATCCCTGCGTCGGTTCACAAAGGGGTCGGAGCTAGTGTATCAATGGAGACACGCGTAACCTGTCCCGCAGCTCCATGAGGACCCTTTTTGGTCACACCGAAGTGCGAGACAGGTGAGGATCTTACAAATACATTGTGTGGTTGTCAGGGCCAGGTATAGGAAAAAAATTATAATACAGAAAACACTATTTTTTCTCCCATAATCTATCCACATTTTTGCTGTCAATGGTGCAATCCGTGAATTGTGCGATCTGCGCTTCAACACATTGTGTGAATGTCAGGGACAGATATAGGGAAACAAATTATAATACAGAAAACACTAATTTTTCCCCATAATCTATCCACATTTTTGCTGTCAACGGTGCAATCCGTGAATTGTGCGATCTGCGCTTCAATACATTGTGTGGTTGTCAGGCCTAGATATAGGGAAAATAATTAAAATACAGAAAACAATTTTTCTCCCATAATCTATACACTTTTTTGCTGTCAGCGGTGTAATCCATGAATTGTGTGATCCGCGCTTCGATACATTGTGTGGTTGTCAGGGCCAGATAGAGTGAAAAATATGAATATAAACTACATTAGAAAACAGTGTCTGTACCACAGATTCCAATAATCTGGGCCTAAAATAGTGTCCATATTCTGTGGTGTTCTGTGACATATACTGTCCTGCTGTCACGGATGGTGTAACAGAAAATAAGAAGTTACAAATAAGGATCCGACTGGTTTGATCCAAAACTAAGGAACAAAAGGGTGACCCCTATTAAAGCCCTGAAGCTCTCCCTGTCTTCTCAGCCCATGCAAAGATCTCAGTGATAGAAGGTTGCATGTCCACATACCTAGACTGAATGACACCTTCAAACCCTATAATAGTGAGGGGACATGACCACCAGCTCCCTGCACTAAATACGGAGGGAGTCAGGGTCACCTAGAACCAAGCCAACAGGAAAACAACAAATACAGAAACAGACTTAACTGAAAACCCAGCTGTAGCAACTTCTAGCAGAGAACACAATCCAGGATGTAATATAAACCGCAAGGTGAGGCAGTATGGGGAGGAGATATATAGGGAGGCAATCACTGCTAATAGATGACAGCTGGGAGAGGGAGGAGAGATGTCAAAATGAAAGCAAAACAAAAGAAGATCATACAGGTGGTACTGAAGAACGTCTATCAGAACTTCTCAAAGATCTGGTGGTGACACCTGCATTAGTGTTGATCCCGAATATTCGAATTTCGAATTTTTAGTGAGAATATAGGTACTTCGAAAATGCGCAAATATTTCGAATATAGTTATATATATTCGTAATTTCGAATATTCGATTTTTTTTTTTTTTTTTTTAATCAGTACACATGATCCCTTCCTGCTTCTAGCTTGTGGGCCAATAAGAAGACTGCAATATACTTGACTTTAGGAGTAGTGATGAGCGGCAGGGGTCATATTCGAAAATGCATGATTTTTTTTTCTTGAAAAAATCGGCAAGGTATTGATTGTGTAATATGCGAATTTTCGTAATTAGAATTTTCGGATTCAAATTTTTTTTGCAAATTTTTCCACTTTTAGACAAAGATTATAGCACTATATTAGCTAAATTGCTCTATATTCGTTTTTTCGAATATTCGCTATATTGCTATATATTACAAATATTCGAAAAAACTGTAATGGCAATATAGCGAATATTCGAAAAATCGAATATAGAGCAATTTAGCTAATATAGTGCTATAATCTTCTTTGTCTAATAGTTGTAAGTTGAAAAATTCGCAATAAAAATTCGAATCCGAAAATTCGAATTACGAAAATTTGCATATTACACAATCATTACTTTCTAAAAAATATTCACGAAATATCGCGAATTCGAATATGACCCCTGCCGCTCATCACTAACCTGCATCCAAAAACTGTTTCTTTAGGGCAAATTCCCAAAATCTGGGCCTAATCTAGTGTCCATATTCTGTGTGTTTCTGTGACATATACTGTCCTGCATCCGAAAACTGTTTCTTTAGGGCAAATTCCAAAAATCTGGGCCTAATCTAGTGTCCATATTCTGTTTGTTTCTGTGACATATACTGTCCTGCATCCAAAAACTGTTTCTTTATGGCAAATTCAAAAAATCTGGGCCTAATGTAGTGTCAATATTCTGTGTGTTTCTGTGACATATACTGTCCTGCATCCAAAAACTGTTTCTTTAGGGCAAATTCCAAAAATCTGGGCCTAATCTAGCATCCATATTCTTGTATTATGTGACATATACTGTCCTGCATCCAAGAACTGTTTCTTTAGGGCAAATTCCCAAAATTTGGGCCTAATCTAGTGTCCATATTCTTGTGTTTCTGTGACATATACTTTCCTGCCTCAGAAAACTGTTTCTTTAGGGCAAATTCCAAAAATCTGGGCCTAATTTAGTGTCCATATTCTTGTATTTATATGACATATACTGTCCTGCATCCAAAAACTGTTTCTTTAGGGCAAATTACAAAAATCTGGGCCTAATCTAGTGTCTATATTCTGTGTGTTTCTGTAGCATATACTGTCCTGCATCCAAAAACTATTTCTTTAGGGCAAATTCCAAAAATCTGGGCCTAATCTAGTGTCCATATTCTGTGTGTTTCTGTGACATATACTGTCCTTTTTTAAATAGAAGACTGGTGACTTTTCATTTACTGGCCTCATATTAAAATGTCTGAAAAAAATGGAAAATTGTAAATTGAGAGGCCTCTTCATTCCTGAGTCTGATTGTGAGTAGTAGCATCAGTAGCAGAACCAGCCAGTAGTAGTAGTAGTAATGGTAGCATTCATAGCCACAGTGGTGGCAGAGGGAGCAATAGTAGCGACAGTGAAACTCTGGGCAAATACCGTTCAGCGAATAGGAAGGGGGATGACATATCACAGTCGGACAAAGTGGTGGAGAGGGTAGGGACTATGACAATGATGGTGTGTTGAATAGGACCTGCGAGCTATATCGAGGTGCTGAGGTAACATCAGAGAAGGAGAGCAGTCGCCATGGCACCAATAAAAAGCAGAAGGAACATACAGCTAAAACCTCCTAAAAAAAGTGGCAGGGCCAGACCAGCTTCTGTTGGGTTTGGCTCAGGAACTGGTGATGCAGCTGGTAATGTGGGTGAAGGCTCAAAACATGCCAGACTTAGATCAAGCTTTGCTGCTTCTAGCTCTGTGCAAGCAACTTCCATATGATGGTTTTCCATCACCACAGCCATGAGTAAGATCTGCAGGATTAAAATAAACCATGAGTGTTGAAACATAAATATAGATACCAGGGCTCTATTAAAGCAAATGAGAAAGCATCACGGATCCTGTAGGAAAATAGAACTGGTCTGTATTCTTAATAAGAACACAACTGCTCTCCTTCTCCCAGTCTTTTTTGTGGCTGCCAGTCCGCATCCCCAATAGTGATGAGCTGGAGGTGCTATATTTGATTTCGACGAAATTTGCGAATATTCGCTAGAATATTCGTCTCATATTCGTCGAAATCGAATATTTGTCATTTGATCTTTATTATCGATTTTACATTGCAGATTTTTAATTTTTTTGCAGCATATGGGGGAGATTTTATAAATATTTTTATTATTTGGTCGAAAGGCTCGTTGGGGGGAGGGGGGATTGTAACAGGACTGCTGTAGAATATCTAAAATAGCTGGTCAAGTAAAATGTTGCATGCAACAATCATTAAATAGGTGGCCAACAAAAAAGGGGCAGGTCAAAGGGCGTGGTAAAACACTGTCTGAGCATGCTGAGAGTTGTAGTTTTGCAACAGTTGGAGGCATCCTGGTTGGGAAAACACTGTGATAATATGAACAATGGGGGTTCTACAAAAGAGCTCAAGTGGGGCAAAGTTCATATTCACGTTTACACACGTGTTTTAAAATGAATGCGTTCTCCTATTATAAACAAGTAAATAATGATGCAATGCTGAGGGGCTGATATGCAACTTTTTCCAGGGCTGGTTTTTATCCCCAGTCCGGCCCTGGCGAGTGCTCATTTGCATATGAATTAAACTTCGTTTTTCCTGCTGGTGCAAGTCTAAAGAAAAGAACAAAGGTACCGTTACAATCCTGTATAGGTGTGCTACAGAGCCATGTAAGCACTGTATATGGCCATATGGAGGTGACAGACTCCCTTTAAGTTGCTTGTGGGCCAATAACGTAATTGGCCCACAAGCAAGAATCAGAGAGGAATCATGTGTTCAGATGGAAAAAATGTTGAATATTCTAAAAATTTATATATAGCACTATATTCTATAGTGCTATACAGTCGTGGCCAAAGGTTTTGAGAATGACACAAATATTAGTTTTCACAAAGTTTTCTGCTAAACTGCTTTTAGATCTTTATTTCAGTTGTTTCTGTGATGTAGTGAAATATAATTACACGCACTTCATACCTTTCAAAGGCTTTTATCGACAATTACATGACATTTATGCAAAGAGTCAGTGTTTGCAGTGTTGGCCCTTCTTTTTCAGGACCTCTGCAATTCGACTGGGCATGCTCTCAATCAACTTCTGGGCCAATTCCTGACTGATAGCAACCCATTCTTTCATAATCACTTCTTGGAGTTTGTCAGAATTAGTGGGTTTTTGTTTGTCCACCCACCTCTTGAGGATTGACCACAAGTTCTCAATGGGATTAAGATCTGGGGAGTTTCCAGGCCATGGACCCAAAATGTCAACGTTTTGGTCCCCGAGCCACTTAGTTATCACTTTTGCCTTATGGCACGGTGCTCCATCGTGCTGGAAAATGCATTGTTCTTCACCAAACTGTTGTTGGATTGTTGGAAGAAGTTGCTGTTGGAGGGTGTTTTGGTAACGTTCTATATTCATGGCTGTGTTTTGGGGTGAAATTGTGAGTGGGCCCACTTCCTTGGATGAGAAGCAACCTCACACATGAATGGTCTCAGGATTCTTTACTGTTGGCATGACACAGGATTGATGGTAGCGCTCACCTTTTCTTCTCCGGACAAGCCTTTTTCCTGATGCCCCAAACAATCGGAAAGAGGCTTCATCGGAGAATATGACTTTGCCCCAGTCCTCAACAGTCCATTCACCATATTTTCTGCAGAAGATCAATCTGTCCCTGATGTTTTTTTGGGAGAGAAGTGGCTTCTTTGATGCCCTTCTTGACACCAGGCCATCTTCCAAAAGTCTTTGCCTCACTGTGCGTGCAGATGCGCTCACACCTGCCTGCTGCCATTCCTGAGCAAGCTCTGCACTGGTGGCACTCCGATCCCGCAGCTGAATCCTCTTTAGGAGACGATCCTGGTGCTTGCTGGACTTTCTTGGACGCCCTGGAGCCTTCTTAACAAGAATTGAACCTCTTTCCTTGAAGTTCTTGATGATCCTATAAATTGTTGACTAAGGTGCAATCTTAGTAGCCACAATATCCTTGCTGCGGGATCGGAGTGCCACCAGTGCAGAGCTTGCTCAGGAATGACAGCAGGCAGGTGTGAGCGCATCTGCACGCACAGTGAGGCGAAAACTTTTGGAAGATGGTCTGGTGTCAAGAAGGGCATCAAAGAAGCCACTTCTCTCCAAAATAAACATCAGGGACAGATTGATCTTCTGCAGAAAATATGGTGAATGGACTGTTGAGGACTGGGGCAAAGTCATATTCTCCGATGAAGCCTCTTTCCGATTGTTTGGGGCATCAGGAAAAAGGCTTGTCCGGAGAAGAAAAGGTGAGCGCTACCATCAATCCTGTGTCATGCCAACAGTAAAGAATCCTGAGACCATTCATGTGTGAGGTTGCTTCTCATCCAAGGAAGTGGGCCCACTCACAATTTCACCCCAAAACACAGCCATGAATATAGAACGTTACCAAAACACCCTCCAACAGCAACTTCTTCCAACAATCCAACAACAGTTTGGTAAAGAACAATGCATTTTCCAGCACGATGGAGCACCATGCCATAAGGCAAAAGTGATAACTAAGTGGCTCGGGGACCAAAACGTTGACATTTTGGGTCCATGGCCTGGAAACTCCCCAGATCTTAATCCCATTGAGAACTTGTGGTCAATCCTCAAGAGGCGGGAGGACAAACAAAAAACCCACTAATTCTGACAAACTCCAAGAAGTGATTATGAAAGAATGGGTTGCTATCAGTCAGGAATTGGCCCAGAAGTTGATTGAGAGCATGCCCAGTCGAATTGCAGAGGTCCTGAAAAAGAAGGGCCAACACTGCAAATACTAACTCTTTGCATAAATGTCATGTAATTGTCGATAAAAGCCTTTGAAACGTACGATGTGTGTGTAATTATATTTCACTACATCACAGAAACAACTGAAACAAAGATCTAAAAGCAGTTTAGCAGCAAACTTTGTGAAAACAAATATTTGTGTCATTCTCAAAACTTTTGGCCATGACTGTATATTCGTTTTTGACCTATGCCTGTATTGAGCGTGCAATATTTGCATATTATGCAATCATTACCCTGCCGATTTTTGCATTAAAAAAAAGAATGTAGAATATATACGAATTCCCGAATATATGACAAATATTTTACAAAATATTTGTGAAATATCACAAATTCGAATATGATCCCTGCCGCTCATTACTATTGCTGTCAGGGCATTAAAGAGCTTGGGATGGGGGAGGGGGGAGGGGGGAGGGCAATAGAAAGAGAAAAAATGTGGCTATAAGGCAATTTTCAAATCAATTTCGACAACTTTGATTTGCAAGGAATCCAAATTTTTGAATTTGCCAAATCAGAAACAAAACTAATTTTAAAAAGTTTGTTCATCTCTTCTACAAACCAATTTCAAACCAGAAAATGAGGAGCTTTTTAGACAAGAAGCAGGAACAGGGAACATTTTTGGAAATGTGAAATATTTGACATTGCAGTGCATTTTTAAAGCACAGTTTGTTACCACCAACAGCTATGCAGTTTCTCATAGCCATACATGTCACTGTCACTTTGTCATTATTATTGATTTCTTGGCTATAAAGAGTTTGAAAGGAATTTCATAGACTCTTAGCAGACTCCAGAATTTCATCCATATCTTGATAGGACCATTGGGACACTTTCGAATTGGAAACATAATTAATTAGTACATTCTGCTTGACAGAACAAAAACAAACACATAATCATAGCTAAAAGGAAAGTCACACAGGCATAGCAGCATGCTTTAAATTAACTGTGCATGATCTATATAGAAACAAATACCTTATCTAATATACAGTTGCAAGAAAAAGTATGTGAACACTTTGGAATGATATGGATTTCTGAACAAATTGGTCATAAAATGTGATCTAATCTTCATCTAAGTCACAACAATAGACAATCACAGTCTGCTTAAACTAATAACACACAAATAATTAAATGCTACCATGTGTTTATTGAACACACCATGTAAACATTCACAGTGCAGGTGGAAAATGTATGTGAACCCCTAGAATAATGACATCTCCAAGAGCTAATTGGAGTGAGGTGTCAGCCAACTGGAGTCCAATCAGTGACATGAGATTGGAGGTGCTGGTTACAGCTGCCCTATAAAAAGCACACACCAGTTCTGGGTTTGCTTTTCACAAGAAGTATTGCCTGATGTGAATGATGCCTCGCACAAAAGAGCTCTCAGAAGACCTAAGATTAAGAATTGTTGACTTGCATAAAGCTGGAAAGGGTTATAAAAGTATCTCCAAAAGCTTTGTTGTTCATCAGTCCACAGGAAGACAAATTGTCTATAAATGGAGAAAGTTCAGCACTGCTGCTACTCTCCCTAGGAGTGTCCGTCCTGTAAAGATGACTGCAAGAGCACAGCACAGACTGCTCAAAAAGGAGAAGAAGAATCAGCTAAAGAGTTACCAAAGTCTCTGGCATATGCTAACATCCCTGTTAGCGAATCTACGATACGTAAAACACTAAACAAGAATGGATTTCATGGGAGGATACCACCAAAGAAGCCACTGCTGTCTAAAAAAACATTGCTGCACGTTTACAGTTTGCACAAGAGCACCTGGATGTTCCACAGCAGTACTGGCAAAATATTCTGTGGACAGATGAAACCAAAGTTGAGTTGTTTGGAAGAAACACACAACACTATGTGTGGAGAAAAAGAGGCACAGCACACCAACATCAAAACCTCATCCCAACTATGAAGTATGGTGGTGGGGGCATCATATAAGACACAAAGAAAATTTCTGTGTGATATCAGGAAGAGGTGAAGCAGCAGTCCCAGAATTTGGAGTAAGTTCCTTCTCCAGAAAATCAGCCAAAGTACATATGTATGGGTCAGTGCTAGGTTTTCACAGGCAGGCTTTCACTCACAGGAAGATTCTATGGAGATTCCACGATGTTACAGGCATATCTCCAATAACAATCCCGATACCGACCAGCAAAGTTTCTTTCCTCCTCTCCTTCAGGAGAAACAGAACATATACCCAGGGTGTTTAATATTAAGTAAGGTTTATTGTACTTACAAACATCAATAGGTAAAGGCGTGTGTAGATGCCCGACCCGGGTTTCGCCTTTGCTTCATCTGGGGCGTTGGTAACCTAGTACAGCTTTCAGAGTCATCTCTTTTTATAATAAAGAGGTGGGGGTAGACACAAGCTAGGAGGCTAAACATTGAGAGAATGGGGGATATGAGCTCTAAACTTATAATAAAAGATAAAAGACCTGACAGTTTGCTAATAATATAGTGTAGTGCACATGTTAGCCTTTCTAGGTACACAGATAGATATTCTAAATTATTTTTAATCACAACTATGTATATACTAAATTTCCAACAAACGTTACAACAAATGTTTCAACAAATCAGTCACACATGCTTTAAAGGTAAAATTGATGTTACGGGCATATTTGACACCCCAATGCTGCTAGTGATTGTAGGGAGGGAAGCGTTCCCTCCTGGCAATTGGCAGATAGCTAGCAGAGGACACAGCTGCTGTTACACACAGCAATGTCCTCCTCAACATAGGGGAGAAGCGATCGCTATGCCATCGCTCATCTCTATGCAGGACAGCGGTGTGCCAGCAGAAGATCGCTATTAGACAGAGCAATCTGCCATCGACCATGCTGAAAGATCTGATGAACAGGCAGTCGTTCATCGGGCATTTAGAGGCAGTATTAGACAGATGATCGCTAACGAGCGTTCATAGAAACACTGTTAGCAATTATCTGGCAGAAAGTCTGTCAGTCTAATATACCCTTTAGTCAGCAAGTAAAAAAATATACAAAATTGTCAGATATTGTAATCACAGATGATGGCCACAGGAACTTGAAGTGCTATACCATTTAAAATTAAAATGCAAAATACTGTCCTTCTGAAACAGTCAACACAAATGATGAGACCTCCTATATAGATAAGTAATCCATTGTAACAGTTTACTGATGCTATGATGGAAGATATTATCCGAAGGGTAATCCTCACAATATTAGCAGTTTTAGAACAGGGATATCATTATGTCAGCTTTATCGTTCTCTTGCTAGGCCTAAATAAAGATGCTCAAAGAAGAGCAATGCATTCTTAAAGCATACCTAACCTTTCAACATACTCTGCATTAATCTATAGTACAGTGTGTGTGCATGAGGAATAACATTATTGTTAAGCCTGAGCCTTCTGCCATGCCTCCCACTGTATTAACTATCATATCCCCAGCATCTCCTGCCTCACTGCCTGCTGCTGTCTCCGCCAGCTGTGGCAGGTGTGTGCCTGCTAGACGCATCTGCCGGCCACACTGCCTTCGTGCTCCATCCCATGTTGGTGTCCCATAGGGGCACGTGCCCATCTCTTCCTGTCATTTATGCTTCCAGTGGCGCATGCTTCCTGCCTCCTAGCACGGCCCATGGGTGGGGTTAACTAGGTTAAATAGCAGCTTCCTCTTCCAGGAAGTTGCCTGAGCGTTACATTACTCTTAGTAAAGCAAAGGTTTTCTCATCTGATGTTCTGTGGTTTACCCAGCCAGTTTGACCATTCTGTTTGCCTGCTGCCTGCATCGACTACTGGACCTATATGACCCTGAGCCTGTCTGATCCTCTGTACCACACTATTATCTGATACCGGCTTCTGACCTCTGTCTTGTCTCTGACCATGCTTCAGATTCTGCCTCTGACAATCATCATCATCAGCTGCTGCCTTTACTCTAGTTTTTTCTGCAATACCACATCTGACAACAGTGTCTGCTATTAGACTCTGTTCACACTAACTGTGGTTATTACTGCAAATTGAGCTACCGTAGTGGAGCGTTACCTGTTGTCTGACTCTCTCTCCTGCTGCATTCTGTCCTGTCCCCTGTGAGAGTGCTGAATAACACCCTAGGGGTTAGTGGCTGCCATCCTTTGGTTGATAGAGAAATCCACACTCTCTAGTTTGACCAGTGGGTCCCACCCACTGGTCCAAATAACTATTTCACAACCATTTCAAATCACTTGTATCTGTCATTTTTGCAACTTTCCTTTGTGCACGCTGTAACTCTAGTTTACATTTCTCTCAGAGATGGAGGGTGGAGGCCATATGCCATCCATTGCACACAGAAAGAAAAGGAGAATCTCCTTTCTAACTGTCTCACAGTCACTTTTAACCAGCCCCAGGATAATGGAGCACCTTGCCAAGAAGTACTGACCTGTATTTTTATGAATGAAGCCCTTGTGCTAAGCTATAATCTTCCTATGTACCGTAGCTGTGCAGTCTCTCTTTGTCTGTGCTGGTCTGCTCTGTCTCACTGTGCTCCTCCTCACTCCTCCCTCCTGCCCTCACCATAGACTTGTATCAATGTTTATTGGGTAAAATGATTGTCTTATAGAGATGGCCCACCTTGAGATCAATTTAAAGCATTTTTCAAAGGAGGTAAACAGCTGATAATATGAGAAATATACATTTATCACTGATAAAACTTATAACAAAATGTATTATGGTCGCTTGTATTATTGATTTATGTAAAGTTGTGTGATAGTACACTGACTCTTTAAGTATATTGTATAATGCTCTAATTGATTCAACTCCACCTCTGGCTGGAGTGATGTCCTGACTGAGAGAATAAACGCTCTTTTATATGGGCCGAATGACAGGCAATTATCAGAAACAAACTGTTTATTCTCAATAACTACCTGATTGTTAAGCAGAGGAGATAGCGGAACTTACATAAAGCAATCATCCCCTCTGTATAGGAACATGTGATCGCTACTATGATTGCTTGTCCCCATACAGATTCATTGTTTTCCAGCAGCAAATCCCTGTTTAGACAGACTGATCTCTTGCTGGCAAACAATGATTTTTTGTAGCGCTGTAACGATGCAATCGCATGAAAATCATTGGGTGATTGGCTGCATTCAAACTTGCAATTATTTGGAATGTGCACTCCTAGAAATTTTTACCAATTTTCAGAGATATAAAAGAACCTTTAAAGAGACACTGCCATGCCAGAGGTTGAAACAACTGGGAAGACTCTGGACAGTAAGTAGTATACATGGAAAACATACACCCATTTTTTTAAATTAAAAAACATAACACATAATATTCACATATAGGTTGCTAATATGTGATAAAAAAAAAATTGGGCTGGAAGTGCCCTATAAACACATATTTCTACTTTGATTTGTAATGTGAATAGTGTGCATGTGTGGAAGGGGGTAGGTCCTTACAGAAGGGATCTTTTTAGCCCAGAGGTGGTGTGCGTGGCTCCTCATTCTAGGATGGTGGAAGGAATCAGGTGGACATATTTGTAACTTAATCAAGGAAGTTTTTACTGGTCTAACTTAAGGGTTAGACCAATCTTTTGACAGGTAACAGGCTTATTGGTTAATCTCTCACTGAGGGTGCAGGCTTAGTTAGAGGCAACTGGCTAATCACACATACTGTCTTTTTAAGTGGCAACAGGTAACTAGTTTAGTGAGTATTGCAGGTTTAGTACCTTTTAATGGCTAACAAAAATATAAGTAATGATATTACATAGCAAGCTTTTGAGACATCACCAGTCCTTTCATCAGGTGTACTACAACAATATATGAAGAAACAGCAATATATATACAATATGAACAGAGACACGGGGAAAGAATGGACATTTGAAAAACAACAGAACAGAATATCAAAGATTTTTAGAATGAGTCCGTAACTATCTTACAGATAAGGGGTGTGAAAGTTTTATGATCTCTAAATTGATGGTATCTCAGAGACCTGGTGCCCCAACTATGACTATAGAAGACTCTTTAGATATTGTAGTGTGTCATAAATCCCGGGGACAAATTCAGTCCAGTATTCAAAGTGTCAAGCAGTGTTATAAATTTGCATTCCTAAATTCATTTGGCTTTGATTTGAAATTACCTTTTACTATGAGAACTGCCATGTGTTCTTCAGGTAACTATAGCACAGTCATTTTTAAGAGGAAACACCTCACCCAGCACCTTGGGTAATGAGATGCTGGTTCTGGTCTCCTCAGAGTAGCAGCAATGAAGATGGTTGTATCTGCAATAATTACCATGGTGCAGTACCACACTATTTGCTCAGTAAGATGCTCCCAGGTTGCAGTATCTCCATCTTCACAACTTCTGGCCACACCTTTCTCAATCATGATATGCCCTTCTTCATGACCACAGCATTGCACACAGTCTCTCACAGAGTTTTTTACGGGCTGGTCTTAATTACAGGCTTGTCTCTTATACATAGAATAGGCAGCTTCCTTCCACTCTTTATCTCTGGTCTCCACTCCTCTGCAATATTCAGCTGCTATGTGGCACTATTTATGCATTGAGCTGTTACACCCATGTGACAGGTACCAATCACCTCCAGTGCTAGCTATCTACATGCAGAAATATCGCAAGAGTTGTTTTCCATAGCAGCTTGCAGCTCAATCTTTAATCTCCTGCATGCTTAAACCCATGCGTATTGCCTGCACTTCTACTTCTACTTCTTCCAGTCATGTGCTCTCACTGTCTTCTCTACACACATGGGTGACATGTCACATGACCTGCATCCAACAAGAAGTTGACTTAGGAAGACCTAGGACCTGCATCGCCCGGGGGGTGGTGGGGGTTGGAGCCAGATCCAGCTGAGAGGATCAGGTAAGTATGCTGATCACGGCAGATCTGGCCATGTTAAGAGTTCTGAATAAAAGCACATCAAGGGTGAACAACCCCTTTAAAATCATGCCGTTTTCACACTAGTACACAGGCTACCTTGGCCTCCTGTCACTTATCTATTTAATCCATGAAATTTGGAGACATTTATCATCAGGATAATATTCTATGTCAGTTTTGCTTGAATCCATTGGTGTATGTTGCACCAAATGTATCAAATGTTGCCTATTGTTTGTTAAATTTGACTCTTTTAACCTAATACTTTTGTGTAGAAATGCTACTTCAATTCTTTATCCCCCCCCCCCCCCCTCATCCCAACTGGAGTGACTTTAGGACATTTTTCTGACATTTAAAAAAACATAGCTAATCATACAGTACCCCACTTTCCCAACTACTTTTAAAAAACTGGATTGGTGTAAAAATTCCCCAAACTTGCAAAATGTTTGTGTACATGACCTCCAAAAAGCTGCACAAGCTCAAATTCTGGAGTTCAGGGCTTGGTGTATACTGTAGCATCAATCATTCAAAAGTGTTATTTTAGCATTATACATTTATTTAATTAAATCATTAACTAGTAAGATTTAGGAAATATTGCTTTATTATTGCATATACATAGTTAAATAATCAAAGCAAATTTGAAAATGCCAACTGATGTTACTTTGTGCATAAAGTAAACAACATCATTTTGTCAAAAGATCATTACATTATAATATAAAGTAAATTTACAATGTTTATACATTATGTTCTGCCTCATATATCTGTATAATGAAAACACATCTTGTAAAGGGAAAAAACAAAGCAATAAAATCAAGTAATTAGAACGTCTAAAGTAACTAGAACTGCTGCCTGCCTTTAAGGTGTTTGTAAAGGACATTAATTTGTATATTGTGAGTTATATGGCTGAGATGTTTTAGATGGAAGAGTAGTTCAATACAATGCATGCTGGTTAGTATTTCTTATTGAATATATCCATAAAAAAACACAGTAACATTTCAAGTAAAGCACCTGATACAGTGACATAATTGATAGTCTTGCATATGTGGAAAAAAAAACCCACTTGAAATCACATTATAATCCTAAATGCCTGATTTCCCTGGTGAATCTTGACTTTTCTATTCAGGCTATCCAATCATTTAAGTGGTAGTAGTCTCCCCCTTCCCAGGCAAGAACTGTATATGGATCCCTTGCTTGCAAACTGTCACGGTCCCTCAGGGGATCAAGAAGACTTGCTGAGCGTGGAGAAATCTAACAGCCTCCTTGTTTTCTCTTGATTAAGTATTGACAGGGTTAATGACCACTTCTCTTTTCTCAGCTGTTGCTCAGTGGTCATCACTTCTACCATTTATAGTCTGAACCCTCCCTTCTGACTATGCGGTAGATAGCTTCTTTTGGGTTTGGCTGAGCTTGTGTGAGGTCATCTCTGGTGTTCCTACTCGTCACTCTCTTGAGAAGTTAAGTATCACGTTTGTGTTTTGTATTATTTCCTGTTGTTTGTACCTGGGCCTGAGACAGAGACTTCCATTCATCCATCTGGGGTGGAATGGGTTGTCTCTGGTCCTAACCTTATTCCAGGGCCTTATAGGGAAATTAGAGGCTAGGTATACTGCATATAAATATTCCTACCTTCAAGGTCTATTCATACTGATAGGTAGTTAGGGCCTGGATCAGGGTTGTTTAGGAGGTGTCCTGTTCCTTCCCTAGTTTCCAGGCCCAGTGACTGTTCCCCTTCCCTCCTGTGTTCAGTGTGGTCATTTCCCCCCACACCGACCGTGACATTATCTACCGCCATAATACCCGCCATTTCATTCAAGTCAGTGCAGCTATGGATCCTATGTCTGCACTGGTCGAACATCTGCAGGGACTGTCATTGGAGGTAGCTGACCTCCGCGCAACAGTCTTACAGATTCAGAGACCACAGGCGGCTGGTTCTGATTGTGGGTACCAGGCCTGCCCTGAACTTAAGATTGCCCTCCTGGGCAGATTTTCTGGGGGTAATGGCAATTTAATTTGGTTCAGGGAATCATGTAAGTTGTACTTTAAGCTGCGTTCATACTCTTCTGGGGATGAGTGTCAACGTGTGGGTATGATCATTTCTTTGCTTTTAAGGATGATGCCAACTGGATCTCTGCCCCTCCAGTCAGTAGAGGAATTTTTTAGAGCTTTGCGTCTTATTTATGATGATCCAGATTGGATCTCTCAGGCTGAGACTAAGTTACATGGTTTACGTCAGGGAGAGCGCTCCGCAAAAATCTATTGCACTGAATTTAGGAGATGGGGTGCGGATACGGAGTGGATTGATCCTGCTCTCCATAACCAGTTCTGTCAGGGTCTATCTGAGAGGCTGCAGAACGCCTTGGCCTTTCATGAAAAACCTGAGTCATTGGAAGCAGCTATGTCCCTTGCTGTACGTCTGGATAGAT
The DNA here is from genome assembly GCF_014858855.1 of Bufo gargarizans. NCBI lineage: Eukaryota > Metazoa > Chordata > Amphibia > Anura > Bufonidae > Bufo > Bufo gargarizans. The sequence continues at coordinate 629,101,641 of NC_058080.1, read as the reverse complement.
GCCTGAGGGGGAGATATAAGGGCCCTCACCCTCAGGACGTACTTTCAAATAAGATGGCAGCTTCCTTTGACACTTATGGTAAAGAGACACCTGTGGTTATGTCTTTTGAGGAGCCTCTGCAGTTGGGGGGAGCTACTCCTGGGGCTGCTGGTAAGAGCTCTGGTCAAATGAAGAGAGTCTACTTTTGTTGTTAAAAAAGGGACATTTCGTGAATATTTGTCCGTACATTCAGCGTCAAGGTGTAAACGTTTGATCCCCAAATTACTATTGGTGGTGTGGATGGGGAGCAAGAAAACTTACTTTTGTCATTTACTAATTTTTTGTATAATTGTCTTTTTATTGAGGAAGTCATAACAGTAAACGAAACATACACATTTCTTTATGAAATCAGTTGACCATCAGGTGATTAGTAAATATGAAAGATTTGACTATGCAAATAAATTACATATAGGCATATCAAGCAATTCCAGTTCCGTCAATAGTAATTCGTATACAACCCGATCACCGGGAGAATAATATTATAACTGAGCAAGAACTGCCCATGAATGTGCAAACGTAGTGTATAACATCGTCGTTGCTATGAACAAAGGACAGGCCAAGACACAGAAGGATAGACAGAGGAGGAGGGAGTGAGAGGGGTACTATTCAGCGTTCTCTGTGAATGTCCCAAGGCTGTCATACCTTATGAAATTTGTCTATAGAGTTATTGATAAGCGCATTTAAATGTTCCATTTGTCTAACCTCCATAATACTAGTGAGCAGATCAAACCGAGTCGGTATGTCCTGTCTCTTCCAATATTTAGCTATAAGTCGTCTACTTGCCGACAATATGTGAAGTACCAAGCAAAGTACGTGTTTCTTTAGTACTACTGGGGGCATGTTCAGTAAAAACATATATGGGTCTAGTAAGAATTTTATATTAATTAGTTGCATTATAAGGTGTTGGGTCTCTCTCCATAGTGGGGATATGGCATGACAATCCCCAAAAATCTTAAATAACAACCCTTGGCCAGAGCCACATCTCCAACAAGTACCAGAAACAGTAGGATTCAGGTGTCTGAGCATCTGGGGCGTGTGATACCAAAACATCAGGAGCTTATAGGAATTCTTTCTATAGGTTACACATGTGGATGACATTGCTGCTCTACACCATATAAGCTGCCAATCACTTGGTGGTATTTCCTTCTCCAAGTATCTCTCCCATTTAGACATATATGCATGAAGCATAACCTGTGGGGATTTCGGAGTTGAGAGGACATATATGTCTGATATAAGACCTCTGGTGGAGGTCGAGAGTTTACAAAGTCGTTCAAACATTGTCGGAGTAGATACCTTCGTATCACTAAATAGGGATCTAAGTAAGTGTTGAATTTGTATATGCTGCCATCTAGAGGACTCAGGTAGATTGTATTTTTCCTTAAGCAATTCAAACGGTATAATCTCAAAGGTACTATATTCCATTACATCAGCAAATCTGAATAGTTGGTTGGAGAACCATGGCTTAAAAGATGTACATTGTAACCCTAATGGGAACACTGGATTAAATAAAAACAAGGTTATTGAGGATTTATCAGATACCAATGGGAATTTCTGCTTGCAACTTTTCCAGATATTGTATGTTAATGACATAGGACCCAACAACTGGATAGCACAATTGGCCGATAATGGTGACCACAAAAGGGCATTAGGGTGAATAGGGGCCAACCATAGCTTGTCAATTTCCATCCATCTAGAGAATGGCAGGAGGGAAGACCATGCAGGGATACGACGTAAATGTGTCGCCCAATAGTATTTCGTTACATCAGGGAGCCCTAAACCACCTTGTGACTTGAGAGCGGAGAGAGTACTGCAAGAAATTCTATGTCTTTTTCCATTCCAGACAAACCTAAGGATGGAAGATTGCAAAGCTCTTAGATCTTTCATAGGTATGGGAATTGGGATAGTTTCCATCACATACAATAATTTAGGCAATGTGGTCATCTTGACTGCTGCAATGCGCCCCAGTAGAGAAATTGGCAAGGACATCCATTTAGCTATAAGTGAATTAAGTTCTCGGAAGAGGGGAACAAAATTATGAGCATAGAGGTTATTATATGTTTTAGTTAACTGCACTCCCAGATATTTAAGGGGGGTATCATTCTATTTAAAATGAAAATTACTCTGTAGGGTACTCAGTACATCTGGCGGGATATAATAGATAAAGCCTCTGTTTTCGATGTATTAATCTTATACCCAGACAGTCTGCCATATTCCCCTACTGTCCGAAACAGATTTGGAAGCGAAGTATGTATGTTTGTCAACGTAAGAAGGATATCATCAGCAAAGAGTGATAATTTAAAGGACACCTTATTGACTTCTATTCCTTGAATATCAGGATGGGCTCGTATTAGCGCCACCAAAGGCTCTATGCAAAGTACGAAAAGTAGAGGGGATAGCAGGCAACCCTGCCTAGTTCCGTTTTGAATAGTTATCATGCGGGACTGAGCATGTGTCGTTTTCACCTCCGATGGTTTTAGGCTTACCAAGATTAAGCATACAAAAGCCTACCATTGACTGGCAAGCGAGACAGATTCTCTATTGGAGTGAGTTTTGCATGGATAACTGTCTTAATGCATCTTTCTCTGTGGTCGCCACTAAAACTGTACCCTCATTCATTTCTGAATTTTCTGATGTGTTTTCTGAGAGTGGTAACCAGGAGTTACCCCTGCATTGGGAGTATGATTGTCCCATCAATCTCATTCCTGGAGCTAAACTGCCCAAATCTCGGTTGTATAATCTTTTGGAGCCCGAAAGAAAGGCTATGCGAGAGTATATCACCGAGAGCTTGGCGAAGGGTCATATCAGACCATCCAAATCCCCATTGGCTGCAGGGTTTTTCTTTGTAAAAAAAAGAATGGTACCCTTAGACCATGTCTGGACTTCCGTGAGCTTAACTGTATTACCGTCCCGCCATCCGTGATCCTTACCTTTGATTCCGGATTTTCTTAATCAAATTGTCAGTGCCAAAGTTTTCTCTAAATTGGATCTGAGGGGGGCATATCATTTGGTAAGGATCAAAGAGGAGGACGAATGGAAGACAGCCTTTAATATCCCTGAATGTTATTTTGAGAATCTGGTCATGCTTTTTGGGCTAACCAATGCTCCAGCGGTTTTTCAACACTTTGTCAATGACATCTTTCATCATCTGGTGGGGAGATTTGTTGTATATATGGATGACATACTAATTTATTCTCCAGACATGGAGACTCATCAGGATCATGTGCATGTGAGACAGGTGATACAGATCCTAAGAGAGAATAAATTGTATGCGAAGATGGAAAAATGAGTATTTGCTGTTCAAGAAGAGCAATTCCTGGGTTACCTGCTCTCGTCCTCAGGTTTTTGTATGGATCCTGAGTAAGTACGTGTGGTGTTGGACTGGGATCGACCCGAAAATCTGAACGCGTTAATGAGGTTTTTGGGATTCACCAACTACTACCGTAAATTTATCTTGAACTATTCTACTGTGTTTAAACCTATAACAGACATGACTAGAGTTCTCTGTTTGGTCTGAGGCGGCATCACAAGCCTTTTCTGCCATGAAGGAATGTTTTGCTTCAGCCCCTATTCTGGTGCAACCGCACGTGTCTCAGCCATTCATTGTAGAGGTTGACGCATCCGAGGTATGGGTGGGAGCAGTTTTGTCGCAAGGTCCTTCAAAAAAGTCTCTACTGCTGAAAGAAATTATGATGTGGGTAATAGGGAATTGCTGTCCATTAAGTTGGCTTTTGAAGAATGGTGCCATTGGTTGGAAGGAGCAATTCATCCTATTACGGTAATTACTGATCACAAAAATCTGGTTTACCTTGAGTCGGCTAAACAATTGAATCCACGGCAGGCCAGATGGTCACTGTTTTTCACCAGATTTAACTTTGTTGTCACCTACCGCCCTGGAGTTAAGAATGTCAAGGTGAATGCTTTGTCGCGCAGCTTTCCTGGGAGGGTGGAGGTGATTCTAAAGATCCTAGCCCTATTTTGTCTGAAGGGGTAGTCATATCTGCCCTATATCCTGATCTTGAGGCTAAGGTGTTGAAGGGCCAAGAGGATGCACCGGATTCTTGTCCTCCAGGGAGATTGTTTATTCCTTCAGACTCACGTCACAAGGTATTTCAGAAACATCACTGTACTGTCTTGGCTGTACACCCTGGGAGTAGATCCCCTGTCGATCTCATCTCGCGCAGATTTTGGTGGCCGGGGCTGCGTAAGTGTGTTGAGGACTATGTGCCAGCCTGTTGTACCTGTGCTCGTGCTAAGGTGACACATACTCGAAAAAACGTGATCCTGGTGGTAGTTGATCGGTTTAGCAAAATGGTGCATTTTCTAACATTGCCTGCTCTACCTAATGTCAAAACTCTTGCACAGGTGTTTGTCGATTTCTTCAGCTTTTCATATTCAGTTGAACGGACAGACGGAGTGCACCATCAGAATCTGGAGACTTACTTGAGATGTTTTATTTTGGAAAAACAGGAGAAGTGGTCTTCATTCTTGTCGTTAGCTGAGTTTGCCATTAATTCGCCGTTTTTTGGGGCATATGGATTCCATCTGCAGTCTGGCACATTTTCTGGTTCTCAAACATCCAGTATTCCTGAGGAGAAGTGATTTTCCTCTTCTTTGTCTTCAATTTGGCGGAAAATTCTAAATAACCCTAAAAAGATGGGCAACAGGTATAAGCGTGTGGCTGACAGGAGACGTATGAATGGTCCGGACCTGAGAGTGGGTGATTCTGTGTAGCTGTTCACAAGAAACATTAAGCTTAAGGTACGTTCTTGGAAGTTGGGCCCAGGATTTATTGGTCCACATAAGATCACTGTCATTATTAACCGTGTAGCTTTCCGTTTTGAACTTCCTCAGGCTTTAAAAATTCAAAACGTATTTCATATAAGTTGTTGTTGAAGAAATGTGTTGAACCTGTTGAGCCGTCCTCCTTGCCTCCTGCTCCTGTCAGTGTGGACAGTAATTTAGAATTTTAAATCAGCAGGATTGTGGACTCCCGAGTTCTCCGTAGATGCCTCCAGTATCTCGTCCACTGGAAGGGTTACAGACCAGAGGAGAGGATATGGGTTCCTGTGGCCGATGTTAATGCGAATCGTCATTTTTACAGAGCCCATCCTGATAAGGTCGTCCTGGGTGCCCAGAGATCACCCATAGAATGGGGGGTACTGTCACAGTCCCTTAGGTGACTGATGTCAGGAGATCAAGAAGACTGGCTGAGCTTGGAGGAATCTAATAGCCTCCTTGATTTCTCTTGATTCAGTATTGACAGGGTTAATAACCACTTCCCTTTTCTCAGCTGTTGCTCTGACTATGCGGTAGATTGCTTCTTTTGGGTTTGGCTGAGCTTGTGCGAGGTCGTCTCTGGTGTTCTTTCTCGTCCCTTTGTGTTTTGTATTATTTCCTGTTGTTTTTATCTAGGCCTGAGACAGAGACTTCCATTCATCCATCTGGGGAGGAATGGGTGTCTCCGGTCCTAACCTTATTCCTGGGACTTATAGGGAAATTATGGCCTAGGTATACTGAATATGAATATTCCTACCTTCAAGGTCTATTCATATTGATAGGTAGTTAGGGCCCGGTTCAGGGTTGTTTAGGAGGTGTCATGTTTCTTCCTTAGTTTCCAGGTCCAGTTGCTGTTCCCCTTCCCTCCTGTGTTCAGTGTGGTCGTTTCCCCCCACCCTGATCGTGACACCCTTAGACTTTCTTGGTCCCCATCTTTGGTTTCCGTGTCTGACGCCTCCAGACTGACTCTTCCTCTCCCTGCAGTAATCATCTATTGCTGGGTGACACGTGACCACTGAAGCAAATCACAGGCCACAGTGTTGATCTAGTCCCCTCACATCATGTGAACAGTTGTCATGAAGCAAGGTGAGCAGGTCACCTCTGTGGCCTGTAATTGGCTGCAGCAGTCATGTGTCCTGCAATTGATGGATGTTGATTTCAGCATGGCAGAGAGAGGAAGAGCCAACCCGGGAGTTTCAGGCACCAAATCCAGTGGCGGGGACCAGATAAGTATGATCTCCACCACCCTGGAAGTCTGTTTTACGCTTGCATAACCCCTTTTATTAATAACCTAAGAATGAATAATCTAGTGCTGGGTCTTTCCATGGCAGCAAGGACTGAAAATGTTAGTGGCTCATAAATTAGGCTGTTAGCCTTTCTATTGAAAATGATTAAAAACATAATCTACATGGCCATTGTTTGTAGTCATTTGAAGAGTAATAAAATATAAAAAGGTGGCAGAGAAAGGATGGTATGTTAGATCTAATTGGGTGGACTTTAGTCACCTTGGGGACACTAAAAGTAAACTTTATATGACTTAGGGGCACTTCAGGGCATGGTATTGTGCTGAGGCACTTCTGGAGGACTAGATGGTGCTACGGGGGGCACTGTATAGCATTAAATGATGTGTTGTTCATACTATAGGGTGCTCAGTGAGGACCTTTGACCACAGAATGGTGAAAAGTAGGGTTGGGCGGACCTGTGGATGTTCGGGTTTGCCGGGTTAACACGAACCCCATTGACTAAAATGGCTGTAAAATGTCATAGTAAGGGCTAGAGAGCTGCAAAAGGAAAGAGGTAAGAGCAGGACAATTGCCCTGCAAACAAATGTGGATAGGTAAATTACTTAAAATAACATAGAATATAAAAAAATGAAAAATAATAATCTTGACCAAAGAGGCGGAGGTCAAAATGGAGTAGGAGGTTGAGGAGGCAGTAGATGTGGCAGTGTAGGTGGAAGCGGTGGTGGAGGAGGAGAAGATAGCCAAGACAGTTTTTTGTTCCCCCCATTAATTATTTTTTATACATTTGGGAAGGCCCCAAAACATTGGGAAATGGAAAAGAGAAGGCAAAGAGAAAGTGCGCTGGAGTATAACAATGACTGGGTGTGGCCGGTACACTTGTCTATTCAGCACAAGGTAAGGACAAGTCCTGTGGGATCCATGCCTGGTTCATTTTAATGAATGTGAGCTTGTCCATGTTGGCTGTGGATAGGCTGCACTTTACTGTGATCACTCCCCCTGCCATGCTAAACACACGGTCGGACAATACACTGGCCGCAGGGCAGGCCAGCACCTCCAAGGCATAAATGTCAAGGTCAGGCCATGTGCCCAATTTGGAGATCCAGAAGTTGAATGGTTAGAATGTGGGAAACTTGGCGATCGTTGCGCAGGCACTGCAGCATGTAGTCACTCATGTGTGCTATAAACATAGTGTATATAATATAGTGCTATATATTTGTTCTTTAGAATATTTGTCCTTTTTTTTCCATCTGAAGTCATGATTCCTCCCTGCTTAAGTTGCTTGTGGGCCAATGCACTCATCACATGTCCGTCACATGGTCCATTACATGATATAGAGCTTGCTGCGATTTTCACGCAACGCACATGTAATGCGTGAAAATCACCGCATCACCCTAAAAATGTGCACAGCCCCATTGTAGTGAATGGGTCCGGATTAGGTGCAGGTGCAATGCGTTCACCTCACACATTGCAACCGCGTGGAATTCTCGCCTGTGTGAAAGGGGCCTAAGTCAGCAAATATGAATGTTTAAATGGGCCATGTAAGGCAATAACAGATACTGATGGCCTGTCTTTGGGATAAAACTTTTTTAAGGCTACTTTTACACTAGCGGCAAGGAACTCCAGCAGGCTGTTCCAGCAGGTGAACAGCCTGTTGGATCCGTGCTGCCGCTAATGCACGCATGCCCCTGGACTAGCGTTCCGGCCTCATTGACATGCCGAGAGGCGGCCAGAATAAAACTACGGCATGTCATCAGTATCAACAAGCGGATATATGAAGTGCATCGGAATTTGAATTCCTCAGGTGTGGCTCCCAGGGTTAAGTCAGTCAAACTATCTGACAACAAAGAAATATATATTTCCCCCACATGAAAAGTTTTCAATGCTTTTGCAGTGCATGAATTTCAGATACTATGTGCACAGGCACTTTTATAAGGTGCTAATAGCTATTTGCTTACTAAATTTCAATATAACACAACAAAAGCAGCATTGCTTTATAATCAGTTTGATTGGGACTATAATGAGAAACAATATATATCTGCATTATAAAATCACTTGTTTAGCACATTAAGCTTAATGTAAATTTGATTAAGATGTGATTGGATGTATAATGGTAACCATTACATTAATGCTAAAAGAAAAGAAACACAGTAAAAGGTATCCAATTAAAAATACAAAACTGGCAAAGGGTATTAATTTAAAAATACTTTGTTAAGGATTATATTATGGAAGTAGACATGTTGCCTTAAATAAAATCCAACTAAATAAAAGTACATCTCTAATACTTCTTGGTAGTAGTGGTGCTTATATAGTCTTTTCTATAATATTTATGATTTTATAATGTCTTGTTCTGTATAGGTAACTTTAAGTAGCCATTACATTATCACAGGCAGAATTACATTGACAGATATCAGCTCTTGTCACGGGAAGTACGGGGAAGGAAAGGCAACCAAAGGGAAGAACAACTAAACAACAACAGACTAGGCCCCAAACCTAGGGAATAAAGAGGTCACCTCCTAGCATTCCCTGATACTCTCCCTAAGCTGCTAACAACATGTGCAAATCTCAATAGTAGGAATGCACATGCACAGGTACCTGAGACTGCTAAAACACTGCACCAAACTCTCAGCTTAGAGAACAGGGAAAGAGGCAACTGGCTCCTTCCAAACTGAAGGATCTAGTGTCTCCCTGAGGCCTAGTCAGGACAGACACACCAAGTAAATCGAAAGGACTTTTCTTGAGATGTAACTGGAACAGGAGAAGCACCACACAAGCAGAGCACTCCACAGAAGAGCTATCAGCCGCAGGGAAAACAAGTGAGAGGCGGAACATATAAAGAGCCTCCTGACTGATAATGAGCAGTATCTTCGAAGGGGTGGAAATCTGACAGCAACAATGAAAACAAGAAAGATGTCAGATAGACACCTGAGTCTGCCGTCTAGTTAAAATTCTAAGATCTCTCCCAGGGCAGGCGGTGACAGTACCCTGCCCCCCCTTCTACGGGTGACCTCAGGACCAACTTTATCAGGGTGGGCTCTGTGAAAGGCCTTCAGAAGCTGACTGGCATTCACATAAGTCGCCGGGACCCACATTCTCTCCTCTGGACAGTAACCCTTCCAATGAACGAGGTATTGAAGGGAAGCCTGAAGGACACGAGAGTCAACAACTCTGGAAATTTTAAACTCCCGTCAACCAAGACAGTTGTAAGTGGCAAGGAAGATGGTACAGCAGGTTCCACATAACTCTTTAACAAAGATTTATCGAAGACATTATGGACCTTCCAAGCCTGCCGAAGTTCAAGGCGAAAAGAAACCGGATTAAGTATTAGTATTTTCCTATATCCCGATTTTCGGTCCGTTTTTTGCGGATCCGTTGTTCCTGAAAATGTTTCCGTATGTCATCCGTATGTCATCTGTTTTTTGCGGATCCGCAAAAAACGGAAACATGTATAAAGTTCAATAATCAAATAAAGTTGTTTGGATTTCTTTGAAAAAAAATAAAATAAAAATTTGTTATGTGTTTCCAGGAACGGATTCCGCATAAAACGGATGACATACGGAATGACATCCGAATGTCTTCCGTTTTTTGTGGATCCATTGACTTTGTATTGTACCAGGATCCGAATTTTGCAGACAAGAATAGGACATGTTTTATATTTAAACGGACATGTGGAACGGAACAACGGAAACGTTGTGCTGTCCGATTTTTTCCAGGACCCATTGAAAATGAATGGGGCCAGATCTGGTCCTGATCTGTTCTGCAAAAAACGGAACAGATCAGGAAAGAAAAAACGGACGTGTGAATGGACCCTAATAATGGCAGTGCACATACTATTGAATCATCTCTGTTAGCTGTAGAATGACTGAGCGTCACTATTAAGCTTACTTCACACTTCAATTATTTGGTCAATTACGGGTCAAAAACACAGAACAGGTGCAGATCTTTTCATGAAACCTGATCTGACAGTAAGATTCACTCCTGATGGCTCACCATACAGTAACTGCTAGAATTACCGTAACTGACTAAATAACTAAGCATGAACACAGCCTTAAATTTCAATGTTAGCGTCAGGTCTAATTTAATTAACCGTGCAGTGCCCCTAGATTCTAATTTATAGTGGGAAAGAACTGTCTCATTTTATATTCATTTTCTATGCAGCCAATAAACGTGCAGGTAAGTACTGCCTTTCACTGTAATGCCGTAGCCATGTTGGTTACTGGCATTACAGTGATTGGCTGGAAGGAACGTGTCATCGGGTGCTATATAGCACCTGATGACACGTGTTTGGCTCGGTGTTAGTCAGGGAGAGCTGTGCTGAAGAAGGAAAAGATAGTGTAGGGAATGAAATTAGTTTTTTTCAGTAGAAAAACTTGTCAGAGACCCAAAAGTCCTTTTAAGGACTATTGTTGTTTGTGGCAGCAGCAATATATATTTTTAGCGCAACCTGCGCTAAATTGCTAAAACTTTGCAGACCTAAAAGTCCTTTTAAGGACTATTGTGTGTGGCAGCAATATCTATTTTTAGCGCATCCTGCACCGTTTAGCATGCAATAGTTAGGTCGCTACAGACAGCGACATTATCTGCGCTTTATCTCCTGTGTAACGTGTGCGCATCCCAAAAATATCTGTGACATCCAGTGTACTTTTTCCATAGACATCCAAAATACCTGTGACAATCCCTGTAATTTTATATTAGCCGCTGCTGACATCAGCAACATTAACGTTTAAAAAAAAATATTATTGTGTAAAACTTAAATAAAAAAAAAGTATACATATTATGCAATTCCATGTCCGTAACGACCTGCTCTATAAAAATATTGTGTGACCTAACCCGTCAGGTGAACACCGTAAAAAATAAAAAAATAAAAATAAAAAACAGGTGTCAAAAAAGCCATTTTTTGTCACCTTACATCACAAAAAGCGATCAAAAAGTCATAAGCACCCCCAAAATAGTACCAATCAAACCGTCATCTCATACTGAAAAAAGTGAGCCCCTACAGAAGACAGTCGCCCAAAAAATAAAATAAAAGCTATGACTTTCAGAATATGGAGACACAAAAAAATATTTTTTTTCAAAGATGCTTTATTATGTAAATCTGAAACAAACAACAACAAAAAGAAGTCACATTTGGTATTGTCGAATCCATAACAACCTGCTCTATAAAAATAGCTTATAATCTCACCTGTCAGATGAACGTTGTAAATAACAAAAAATAAAAACAGTGCCAAAACAGCAATTTTTTGTTACCTTGCCTCACAAAAAGTGTAATAAAGAGCAACCAAAAATCATCTGTACCCTAAAATAGTACCAACAAAACTGCAACCATATCCCGTCGTTTCTGAAATGGGGTCACTTTTTTTGAGTTTCTACTCTAGGGGTGCATAAGGGGGTCTTCAAATATGACATGGCAAGTTAAAATTATCCCAGTGAAATCTGCCCTCCAAAAACCATATGGCGTTCCTTTCCTTCTGCCGCCTGCCGAGTGCCCGTACAGAAGTTTACAACCACATATTGGGTGTTTCTATAAACTACAGAAACAGGGCAATAAATATTGAGTTTAGTTTGGCTGTTTATCCTGGCTTTGTTAGCAGAAAAAAATTGATTAAAATGGAAAATCTGCCCAAAAAATTTAATTCTGAAATTTCACCTCCATTTTCCATTAATTCTTGTGGAACACCTAAATGGTTAACAAATTTTGTTAAATCAGTTTTTAATACCTTGAGGGGCGTAGTTTCTATTATGTAAGAAACCTGAACTGGTCCTTAAAAAGTGGGTTTGGGATATTTTCTGAAAAATTTGCTTCTAAACTTCTAAGCTTTCTAACGTCCCCAAAAAATAAAATGGCATTCACAAAATGATCCAAACATGAAGTAGACATATGAGAAATGTAAAGTAATAACTATTATATGAGGTATCACTATATATTTTAAAAGCAGAGAAATTGAAATTTGGAAAGTTGCAAATAAAAAAATAAAAAACTTTTGGTAAATTTGGTATTTTAGTATAAATAAAAATAAAATATTTTGATTCAAATTTACCACTGTCATGAAGTAAAATATGTGAGGAGAAAGTCTCAGAATGGCTTGGATAAGTAAAAGCATTTTAAAGTTATCACCACATAAAGTGACACATGTCAGATTTGCAAAAATCTGTCTGGTCCTTAAGGTGAAAAATGACCCAATCCTTAAGGGATTAAAACTAGGTTTAAATCCCAAGGTCTAGCTGAAATTGCGGGAGTAGATTTGGCTACTGCTCTAAAGAACCTCGATATCCACAGGCACCCTGCAATGTCTTGATTAAATAGGGCCGACAGGGCAGAGACGTGTACTTTTAAGGTACTACCCGCTAGTCCCAGATCTAGTCCCTTCTGAAGGAACTCTAATATTAGATATACCCTAGCATAGATGGCTAAAGTTACCTTTTTCCTACTCTTAAGAAGAGTAGAGATCAAGGCATCAGAGAATCCTTTCCTACCTAGCAAGTACCTTTCAAGTTCCAGGCAGTTAGGTGGAGATTCTTTATGCCTGGATAAAAAACTGGACCCTAGCTCAATAGACTCCGGATCTCTGGAAGAACCCACGGATCCAAGATTGACACGATCCGGAGCCATGTGAACCAAGACTTTCTCGGCAAAAAAAGAGCAATGGGGATAACCCTCGCCCCATCTTCCCTGATTTTCCATAGTACACAAGGAATCAAGGGAAGAGGAGGAAAGACCTAGGCCAGGGGAAATTTTTAATTCTATAGGAGGGCATCTATCCCACAAGGGGATCCCGTTGTATCTACTGAGAAGAATTCCTGAATTCCTGAACTTTCTTGTTTTGGTAGGTAGCAAATACGTCTGACACATTTTCTCTTCCCATTCAGAAGACAACCCAGCTTTACAAAGAGCACATTCCTTATTCTTCCTCTTAGTCACCACCTTCTTAGGTTTTGTCTGCAACACATTAGTATAAGTGCATCAGCAAAGAGAAGCATAACATCACCCAGAACACTCACCCCTTAGAGGTACCAAGGTTGGAGGGACTTTAGACCCCTCAGCCATGCTTCTGTTGCTGGCCACCAGGGTGCTGTTTAGGACGCTGGCATGCAGCCCATTGCATGCCCTACTCATAGGCACTCTGTGATGACGTCACACCCAATGCTGCATGCTGAACCAAGTGGCTCCTCGTGCTTTCCCCGACCTTACTCTCTGCCAGAAGTTCCTCCTCCCCATGAGGTCCAGACGACCGTGCCTCTAGCGCATCAGCGATGCCGTCAGGCACTCCATGCTCCAGCACACAAAGCACTCCCTCAAGAGTTTTGCTGGGTCTCTGCCCGTCCCTACTAGGGCACCAACTGATGCCGCATTACATTCCCAGGGACAGCAGGTATGTCTGAGGACCATATCCAGCGCACCATTGGAACGACATAGGAGCACCACCAGTGAGAAGGAACCTGAAAGAAAAACTGCAGGCTTCCCCAGTGACAGGAAACCACACTGAATTGGTTGGAGAGTGTCCGCCCTTTTATTCTGCAGGTTTCCTGTATGTGGGGGTGGATCCTCTCTCTCGTGGTGCTGTCTTGGGTAAAAATTAGAGTTATTCAGTTTAGAAAAAAGATGACTGATGGGAGATCGAATAACCATGTATAAATATATCATGGGTCAGTACAGAGATCTCTCCCATCATCTATTTTATTTATACCCAAGATTGTGACTGTGATGACATCCTCTTCGTCGAGGTAAGAAGATTTCTACACAAACATAGAAGAAGATTCTTTACTGTAAGAGCAATAAGAATATGGAACTCTCTGCCTGAGGAGGTTGTGATGGTGAATTTACTAAACGAGTTCAAGAGGGGCCTGGATGTATTTTTGTAGTGCAATAATATTACAGGCCATAGTTATTAGATTTCTGGAGAAGGGTCATTGATCCAAGGAGTTATTCTGATTACCTGATTGGAGTTGGGAAGGATTTTTTTTTCCATTAAAAAGAAGGAAATTGCTTTCTAACTCATATGATTTTATTTTGCCTTCCTCTTGATCAACTTGCAGGATAACAGGCTGAACTGGGTGGACAGATGTCTTTTTTCAGCCTTTATAATCTATGGGAGTCATTTATCAAACTGGTGTAAAAGTATAACTGTCACGACCCTTGGTCATGGTCGTGACTCTTGTGGCCGCATGCAGTTGCCTGCGGTCTTGGTGTGGTTGCCGCTGGCAACATTGGGTATGTGGCAGCAGTGCAGCCTGAGCGGTGTTAGGCAGCTTGCTGCAGCAGGCATACGGTTGCACTTGGCAACCTCTCCTTATAGGTGTGCCTTTTATCAGTGTGCGCAGGGTGTTATATGTGTTGCGTGCACTTCCCCCTTTTACTTGATGTCTTCCCTTCCCTGGTGTTGGAAGGGTTAACTTCCCACCCAGTGTGTGTGTGCACTGGGTGTGTCTGACTGTGGGTATGGCTACTTGGCCCTATAAAGCCTCAGTGGAAGGCAGTAGTCAGAGAGGGTGCTTCAGCCATGCTTGCTGGAGACATCCTCCTGGTTACTTACCATCTGCCAGTGAGGGCCACCCTGGTGGTCATAAAATTATGTTGCACGGTGTTATGAAGGTGTGTGTGGGGTTTCCTTATTATTGCAGCTTATGGTCCTGGGTTCCTGTGTGATGTCTGGTGTGTGCTGTGTTCGTTTGTGTTCTGAACAGCAGCACTTGCACATGGGTTCCAGGTTTTGTTGTCTGTGGCAGGTGAGTGTTGTGTTGGTTGCATTTGCCTGTCACTGCCATAAAATGTATTGTTCCCCTTGTAGCTTGGCCACTTTAGACTCCTGTTTCTCCGTGTCCAGGAGGAACGGGCTGTCTACCCAGCTCCTAGTTCAGGGACCGACGGAGGGTCAGTAGGTATCCGAGGTTCCTGAGCATGGGCCCTCCTACCTTTAAGGGCGGCTCATGCAGCTAGGAGTCAGGGTCAGATTAGGGAGGTGCTAGGAGGTGACCTGCTCCCTAATTCTGTGGTTCTGGCCAAGTAGCAACCTTACCATCACCCGGCACCGCACGGCTGAGGGTTTTCCCCATCCTCAGCCGTGACAGTATGACCAGAATGGCTCCTCACCTGGTTTCCCTCGAAAGAGGGTGAAGCATGCATTGCCATAGGCTGATGGGGTGCATGCGCGTTCTCCGGAGGGAGAGCGTTATGGGGTTCACCGTTAATGGCGCGGTTGGTGGCATATTCCCCGCCACCTTGCTAACCGTGTCCGTGTTGGTGACCCCTCGTCCCTCTCAGGGTTCCTTGCTCTGGTCGCTTGCTGCAGTTTTCCATGGTATTCCTGCTCTGTGCTGGTCTGGGAATGTCTGCTGGCAGCGACCTGGAGTAGGAACGTTTTCCTGAGTTGGACGCGGTGTCCAGTGTCTCTCCTCCAGACTGCTTTGGTGGCTGGCTGCCTGGGACCTAGGTGACGGTCCAGGTATGTTGGCGGCAGTTCTGGAGGAGGATACGGGTACCTGTCTGGCAGTGCCTCCAGTTGTTCTTTTCTCCAGTCTGCTTTGGTGGCTGACGACCTGGGACCGTTGTGTCGGTCCAGGTTTGTTGGCGGCAGTTCTGGAGGGAGACACTGATGTTATCAGGCATTGCCCCTCCCCCCTCCCTGTTGTTTGGCCCCACCAGCTTCCCTTTTTGGTTGGGGGGGGGGCTTTGAGGGGTGGGAGTGTCACGATCCTTGGTCATGGTCGTGACTCTTGTGGCCGCATGCAGTTGCCTGCGGTCTTGGTGTGGTTGCCGCTGGCAACATTGGGTATGTGGCAGCAGTGCAGCCTGAGCGGTGTTAGGCAGCTTGCTGCAGTAGGCATGCGGTTGCACCTGGCAACCTCTCCTTATAGGTGTGCCTTTTATCAGTGTGCACGGGGTGTTATATGTGTTGTGTGCACTTCCCCCTTTTAGTTGATGTCTTCCTTTCCCTGGTGTTGGAAGGGTTAACTTCCCTCCTAGTGTGTGTGTCTGACTGTGGGTGTGGCTACTTGGCCCTATAAAGCCTCAGTGGAAGGCAGTAGTCAGAGAGGGTGCTTCAGCCATGCTTGCTGGAGACATCCTCCTGGTTACTTACCATCTGCCAGTGAGGGCCTCCCTGGTGGTCATAAAATTATGTTACACAGTGTTATGAAGGTGTGTGTGAGGTTTCCTTATTATTGCAGCTTATGGTCCTGGGTTCCTGTGTGATGTCTGGTGTGTGCTGTGTTCGTTTATGTTCTGAACAGCAGCACTTGCACATGGGTTCCAGGTTTTGTTGTCTGTGGCAGGTGAGTGTTGTGTTGGTTGCATTTGCCTGTCACTGCCATAAGATGTATCTTGTTCCCCTTGTAGCTTGGCCACTTTAGACTCCTGTTTCTCCGTGTCCAGGAGGAACGGGCTGTCTACCCAGCTCCTAGTTCAGACACCGACGGAGGGTCAGTAGGGATCCGAGGTTCCTGAGCATGGGCCCTCCTACCTTTAAGGGCGGCTCATGCAGCTAGGAGTCAGGGTCAGATTAGGGAGACGCTAGGAGGTGACCTGCTCCTTAATTCTGTGGTTCAGGCCAAGTAGCAACCTTACCATCACCCGGCACCGCACGGCTGAGGGTTTTCCCCATCCTCAGCCATGACAATAACTGGCTTAGCTGCCCATTGCATCCAATCAGATTACACGTTTCATTTTGAACAGCTCCTTTGGAAAATGAATGGAAAAATCTTATTTTTTGCTATGTCAGTTCTACTTTAAACCAGTTTGATAAATGACCCCCTATGTTACAAACTATGTTACTGGCTGTCTAGTAACCAACTGGACATAGGAACCAAGTTTACTGATGTTTACGGGAAGAACATTTAGTCTGCACTGCATCAGGAAAGGCTGACCCATGTGCCCTGCATGGTGCTAATCTTTAATCTCATTGTCACCCAGTTCCTGAAGTCTTCCACTTAACTGCAAGAGCTGTTAAAAATGTCATGGAAACTGTTCATTCACTTCAGCCATTCTAATCATACAAAACATACCCTCCTTGAGTTGCAAAGGCAAAATGCTCTTCCCCAACATCGCCTGATATGCAACGTTTCCACTTGTTGGATATCCATGCTTCATATGTTATACCGCCTTTACGAGCAGAGAGAGGCGGTAAACAATTTCTCAATGCAGCATACGGACAGGTATACTCCCCAGTGTTACTTCCACAGAAGCCGGTGACAGCTCATGCGTGACATGTGCCGTTTGCTCAGGCCGTTTCAAGAGGCCACTTTATTTGTCAGTCAGCAGAACTACGGGATAAATTATGTCATTCCACTCCTTCACATCCTGGAGGGGATGCTGAGAAATATGATTGGCGAGGGGACAGAAGATGTGACACCTACATCTCATGGGCACCCGAGCCCTGAGGAGGATAAAGAATAGGAAAAGGAGGAGAACAAGCGGATGACTTATATGCACAGGAATTACACAACTAGGTAGTTTATCTATGCAATCAACAGGAAATGAGCAGGAGGAGCTGGTGGGTGACAACGAAGATGACACAGATGACCCCGACCGTGGCAGTATGCAGTGGAGATGGAGGAAGGGAGTCCCTCTGAGTCCCTTGGTCAAAGGGCTAGATGCATGCTTTCTTGTTTGTGTAGTGCCAGGATTCGGCAGAGGGATGACTACTGGCTATCCACAATGTTAGACCCCTGCTACGGGTCAAAAATAGTGGCATTTTTAGAGATTCTGAGAGGGATGCAAAAATGGACTACTATAGAGACATGCTGGATAGTCCGCGCCATCGCCTGTCATCAGGAAGGTCTGACCAGAGAAACTGCCTCACACTCTACTGCCATGACTGGTGGGGGGTGGAGCAGCAGCACTAGCCCCATAAGCAGCAACCTAAGTCTGGAGTCTCTGATGAGCAGTTTTCTTCAGCCACCTTCTGAAGAAACCACATAGCAGCAACAGCAGCGGGACATCCAGCAGAACCTCAATCAGCAGGTGGTGGCATACTTGGAATGCACCCTGTCACCCATGATCCAAGATCCCCTGGACTTCTGGGCATGCAAACTTGAAGTGTGGCCGCAACAGGTCAAGTTTGCCATGGACATGTTTTCCTGTCCAGCCAGTAGTGTGGCATTAGATCGGGTGTTCAGTGTGGTGGGGGGCACAGTTACACCTAAGAGAACTAGCCTTTCCTCCCAAAATGTTGAGAAGCTAACCTTTTTAACCTCCTCCCGTCTCGCTAACGCCGAAAGGCGTCAATGCTGCGGCGCTGCCAGGTCACACTAACGCCGATTGGCGTCATCTCGCGTGAGCCGAGATTTCCTGTGAACGCGCGCACACAGGCGCGCGCGCTCACAGGAACGGAAGGTAAGCGAGTGGCTCTCCAGCATGCCAGCGGCGATCGCTCGCTGGCAGGCTGGAGATCCGAATTTTTTAACCCCTAACAGGTATATTAGACGCTGTTTTCATAACAGCGTCTAATATACCTCCTACCTGGTCCTCTGGTGGTCCCTTTTGTTAGGATCGACCACCAGAGGACTCAGGTAGGTCAGTACAGTCGCACCAAACACTACACTACACCCCCCCCCCCGTCACTTATTAACCCCTTATAAACCCCTGATCACCCCATATAAAATCCCTGATCACCCCCCTGTCATTGATCACCGCCCTGTCATTGATCACCCCCCCTGTCAGGCTCCGTTCAGACGTCCGTATGATTTTTACGGATCCACGGATACATGGATCGGATCCGCAAAAAGCATACGGACGTCTGAATGGAGCCTTACAGGGGGGTGATCAATGACAGGCGGGTGATCACCCATATACACTCCCTGATCACCCCCTGTCATTGATCACTTCCCTGTAAGGCTCCATTCAGACGTCCGCATGATTTTTACGGATCCATGGATACATGGATCGGATCCGCAAAACACATGCGGACGTCTGAATGGAGCCTTACAGGGGGTGATCAATGACAGGCGGGTGATCACCCATATACACTCCCTGATCACCCCCCTGTCATTGATAACCCCCCTGTAAGGCTCCATTCAGACGTCCGCATGCGTTTTGTGGATCCGATCCATGGATCCGTAAAAAATCATGCGGATGTCTGAATGGAGCCTTACAGGGGGGGTGATCAGTGACAGGGGGGTGATCACCCTGATTACCCTGATCACCCCCTGTCATTGATAACCCCCCTGTAAGGCTCCATTAAGACGTCAGCATGCGTTTTGTGGATCCGATCCATGTATCCATGGATCCGTAAAAAATCATGCGGATGTCTGAATGGAGCCTTACAGGGGGGGTGATCAGTGACAGGGGGGTGATCACCCTGATTACCCTGATCACCCCCTGTCATTGATAACCCCCCTGTAAGGCTCCATTCAGACGTCAGCATGCGTTTTGTGGATCCGATCCATGTATCCATGGATCCGTAAAAAATCATGCGGATGTCTGAATGGAGCCTTACAGGGGGGTGATCAATGACAGGGGGGTGATCAATGACAGGCGGGTGATCACCCATATACACTCCCTGATCACCCCCTGTCATTGATCACCCCCCCTGTAAGGCTCCATTCAGACATCCGCATGATTTTTTACGGATCCATGGATACATGGATCGGATCCACAAAACACATGCGGATGTCTGAATGGAGCCTTACAGGGGGGGTGATCAGTGACAGGGGGGTGATCACCCTGATTACCCTGATCACCCCCTGTCATTGATAACCCCCCTGTAAGGCTCCATTCAGACGTCCGCATGCGTTTTGTGGATCCGATCCATGTATCCATGGATCCGTAAAAAATCATGCGGATGTCTGAATGGAGCCTTACAGGGGGGGTGATCAGTGACAGGGGGGTGATCACCCTGATTACCCTGATCACCCCCTGTCATTGATAACCCCCCTGTAAGGCTCCATTCAGACGTCCGCATGCGTTCTGTGGATCCGATACATGTATCCATGGATCCGTAAAAAATCATGCGGATGTCTGAATGGAGCTTTACAGGGGGGGTGATCAGTGACAGGGGGG
Source organism: Bufo gargarizans (assembly GCF_014858855.1). Classification (NCBI taxonomy): domain Eukaryota; kingdom Metazoa; phylum Chordata; class Amphibia; order Anura; family Bufonidae; genus Bufo; species Bufo gargarizans. The sequence goes on along the minus strand of NC_058080.1, from coordinate 629,081,592 downwards.
TGATCACCCTGATTACCCTGATCACCCCCTGTCATTGATAACCCCCCTGTAAGGCTCCATTCAGACGTCCGCATGCGTTTTGTGGATCCGATACATGTATCCATGGATCCGTAAAAAATCATGCGGATGTCTGAATGGAGCCTTACAGGGGGGGTGATCAGTGACAGGGGGGTGATCACCCTGATTACCCTGATCACCCCCTGTCATTGATAACCCCCCTGTAAGGCTCCATTCAGACGTCCGCATGCGTTCTGTGGATCCGATACATGTATCCATGGATCCGTAAAAAATCATGCGGATGTCTGAATGGAGCGTTACAGGGGGGGTGATCAGTGACAGGGGGGTGATCACCCTGATCACCCCCTGTCATTGATAACCCCCCTGTAAGGCTCCATTCAGACGTCCGCATGCGTTTTGTGGATCCGATACATGTATCCATGGATCCGTAAAAAATCATGCGGACGTCTGAATGGAGCCTTACAGGGGGGTGATCAGTGACAGGGGGGTGATCACCCTGATTACCCTGATCACCCCCTGTCATTGATAACCCCCCTGTAAGGCTCCATTCAGACGTCCGCATGCGTTCTGTGGATCCGATACATGTATCCATGGATCCGTAAAAAATCATGCGGATGTCTGAATGGAGCTTTACAGGGGGGGTGATCAGTGACAGGGGGGTGATCACCCTGATTACCCTGATCACCCCCTGTCATTGATAACCCCCCTGTAAGGCTCCATTCAGACGTCCGCATGCGTTCTGTGGATCCGATACATGTATCCATGGATCCGTAAAAAATCATGCGGATGTCTGAATGGAGCCTTACAGGGGGGGTGATCAGTGACAGGGGGGTGATCAGGGAGTCTATATGGGTGATCACCCCCCTGTCATTGATCACCCCCCTGTCATTGATCACCCCCCCCCCCCCCCTGGTAAGGCTCCATTCAGACATTTTTTTTGGCACAAGTTAGCGGAAATTTTTTGTTTGTTTTTGTTTTTTCTTACAAAGTCTCATATTCCACTAACTTGTGTCAAAAAATAAAATCTCCCATGGACGCACCATACCCCTCACGGAATCCAAATGCGTAAACATTTTTAGACATTTATATTCCAGACTTCTTCTCACGCTTTAGGGCCCCTAAAAAGCCAGGGCAGTATAAATACCCCACATGTGACCCCATTTCGGAAAGAAGACACCCCAAGGTATTCCGTGAGGGGCGTATTGAGTCCATGAAAGATTGAAATTTTTGTCCTAAGTTAGCGGAAAGTGAGACTTTGTGAGGAAAAAAACAAAAAAAAATCAATATCCGCTAACTTATGCAAAAAAAAAAAAAATTCTAGGAACTCGCCAGGCCCCTCATTGAATACCTTGGGGTGTCTTCTTTCCAAAGTGGGGTCACATGTGGGGTATTTATACTGCCCTGGCTTTTTAGGGGCCCGAAAGTGTGAGAAGAAGTCTGGGATCCAAATGTCTAAAAATGCCCTCCTAAAAGGAATTTGGGCCCCTTTGCGCATCTAGGCTGCAAAAAAGTGTCACACATGTGGTATCGCCGTACTCAGGAGAAGTTGGGGAATGTGTTTTGGGGTGTCATTTTACATATACCCATGCTGGGTGCGAAAAATATCTTGGTCAAATGCCAACTTTGTATAAAAAAATGGGAAAAGTTGTCTTTTGCCAAGATATTTCTCTCACCCAGCATGGGTATATGTAAAATGACACCCCAAAACACATTCCCCAACTTCTCCTGAGTACGGCGATACCACATGTGTGACACTTTTTTGCTGCCAAGGTGGGCAAAGGGGCACATATTGCAAAGTGCACCTTTCGGATTTCACCGGCCATTTTTTACAGATTTTGATTGCAAGGTACTTCTTACACATTTGGGCCCCTAAATTGCCAGGGCAGTATAACTACGCCACAAGTGACCCCATTTTGGAAAGAAGACACCCCAAGGTATTCCGTGAGGGGCACGGCGAGTTCCTAGAATTTTTTATTTTTTGTCACAAGTTAGCGGAAAATGATGATTTTTCTTTTTTTTTCTTTTTTCCTTACAAAGTCTCATATTCCACTAACTTGCGACAAAAAATAAAAAATTCTAGGAACTCGCCATGCCCCTCACGGAATACCTTGGGGTGTCTTCTTTCCAAAATGGGGTCACTTGTGGCGTAGTTATACTGCCCTGGCAATTTAGGGGCCCAAATGTGTGAGAAGAACTTTGCAATCAAAATGTGTAAAAAATGCCCTGCAAAATCCGAAAGGTGCACTTTGGAATATGTGCCCCTTTGCCCACCTTGGCAGCAAAAAAGTGTGACACATCTGGTATCGCCGTACTCAGGAGAAGTTGGGGAATGTGTTTTGGGGTGTCATTTTACATATACCCATGCTGGGTGACAAAAATATCTTGGTCAAATGCCAACTTTGTATAAAAAAATTGGAAAAGTTGTCTTTTGCCAAGATATTTCTCTCACCCAGCATGGGTATATGTAAAATGATACCCCAAAACACATTCCCCAACTTCTCCTGAGTACGGCGATACCAGATGTGTGACACTTTTTTGATGCCAAGGTGGGCAAAGGGGCACATATTCCAAAGTGCACCTTTCGGATTTCACCGGCCATTTTTTACACATTTTGATTGCAAAGTACTTCTCACACATTTGGGCCCCTAAATTGCCAGGGCAGTATAACTACGCCACAAGTGACCCCATTTTGGAAAGAAGACACCCCAAGGTATTCCGTGAGGGGCATGGCGAGTTCCTAGAATTTTTTATTTTTTGTCGCAAGTTAGTGGAATATGAGACTTTGTAAGGAAAAAAGATAAAAAATAAAAAATCATCATTTTCCGATAACTTGTGACAAAAAATAAAAAATTCTAGGAACTCGCCATGCCCCTCACGGAATACCTTGGGGTGTCTTCTTTCCAAAATGGGGTCACTTGTGGCGTAGTTATACTGCCCTGGCAATTTAGGGGCCCAAATGTGTGAGAAGTACCTTGCAATCAAAATGTGTAAAAAATGGCCTGCAAAATCTGAAAGGTGCACTTTGGAATATGTGCCCCTTTGCCCACCTTGGCAGCAAAAAAGTGTCACACATGTGGTATCGCCGTTCTCAGGAGAATTTGGGGAATTTGTTTTGGGGTGTCATTTTACATATACCCATGCTGGGTGAGAGAAATATCTTGGCAAAAGACAACTTTTCCCATTTTTTTATACAAAGTTGGCATTTGACCAAGATATTTTTCTCACCCAGCATGGGTATATGTAAAATGACACCCCAAAACACATTCCCCAACTTCTCCTGAGTACGGCGATACCAGATGTGTGACACTTTTTTGCAGCCAAGGTGGGCAAAGGGGCACATATTCCAAAGTGCACCTTTTGGATTTCACCGGTCATTTTTTACACATTTTGATTGCAAAGTTCTTCTCACACATTTGGGCCCCTAAATTGCCAGGGCAGTATAACTACCCCACAAGTGACCCCATTTTGGAAAGAAGACACCCCAAGGTATTCCGTGAGGGGCATGGCAAGTTTTTAGAATTTTTTATTTTTTGTCGCAAGTTAGTGGAATATGAGACTTTGTAAGAAAAAAAAAAAAAAAAAAAATCATCATCATTTTCCGCTAACTTGTGACAAAAAATAAAAAGTTCTATGAACTCACTATGCCCATCAGCGAATACCTTAGGGTGTCTACTTTCCGAAATGGGGTCATTTGTGGGGGTTTTCTACTGTTTGGGCATTGTAGAACCTCAGGAAACATGACAGGTGCTCAGAAAGTCAGAGCTGTTTCAAAAAGCGGAAATTCACATTTTTGTACCATAGTTTGCAAATGCTATAACTTTTACCCAAACCATTTTTTTTTTGCCCAAACATTTTTTTTTTATCAAAGACATGTAGAACAATAAATTTGGCGAAAAATGTATATATGGATGTCGTTTTTTTTGCAAAAGTTTACAGCTGAAAGTGAAAAATGTCATTTTTTTGCAAAAAAATCGTTAAATTTCGATTAATAACAAAAAAAGTAAAAATGTCAGCGGCAATAAAATACCACCAAATGAAAGCTCCATTAGTGAGAAGAAAAGGAGGTAAAATTCATTTGGGTGGTAAGTTGCATGACCGAGCAATAAACCGCTAAAGTTGTGGAGTGCCGATTTGTAAAAAAGGGCCTGGTCACTAGGGGGGTATAAACCTGTGGTCCTTAAGTGGTTAAAGATGAATCAGGCGTGGATCAACCAGTATTTCCAAACACTGGTGCCTGATGCAACAGAACACACTGGATGTCTCTTATGCCATTCATACAATTGGGCTTCTCGGCCTACTCATAAGTATATGTTACATTTTTACTAGGATATTTATACCACTGACCCTTGCTATCACACTGCTGTTGTTGGGTTCTGCTAATACTGTAATCTGACACCATCTTATGCTGCATGCCACTGCTGCTGTTGCTGCCACGGTCCCCACTCTGTCATGGGGCCACTATTGTCACTGTTCCTGCCACTGCTGCTGCCATCCTCCCCACTCTGTCAGGGGGCCACTACAGTCACTGCTACTGCCACTGTTGCCACCCTCTCCATTGTGTCAAGGAGTCACTATTGTCACTACTACTGCCACCCTCCCGAATCTATCATGGGGCCACTACTATTGCTGCTACTGCCACCAGCCTTCCCACTATGTCGTGGGGCCACTACTGTCACTGCTACGCTGCTGCCACTCTCCCCATTCTGTCATGGGGCCACTATTGTCACCCTCTCCAGTCTGTGATGGGTCAATTACTCTCACTGCTACTGCCACCCTCATAGTTCTGACATTGGGCCACTACTGTCACTGCTAGTGATGGACAAACATAGTTCGGGACAATTCAAGAACGAGATCGCACGAATGCGATCAAATGTTCGTGAACCGCAAGTCCGCGGTCGGCCCCATTCACTTTAATGGCAGGTGAACCTGAAAAATCTTCAGGTCATATTTGAAGCCACCAAATACTTACTAGAAGTGCACAAATAGTCCCAAAACATGGACAGTGACATACTAGAAGGGGATCAATGACAAAAATTCCCACAAAAAATATGTATTTTAATCAGGGGCCATTGTTATGCGTTTTAAAGGGAAAATCTAAAAAATGTGCCCTGCTGTAGCTTGCAAAAATTTTATTTTAGGCCACGGGAGCACTGGCCATAAAAATTCGGCATTCACCGGACATATATGAAATCGTGATAATGTGCCTCGAGGTACATCATGCGGTCAATGGATACAATTTTTACTGTAGGCCACTGGAGTACAGGCCCCAAACATTAGGCATTCACCGTACAGAAAATAACAAGTGATTATGTGGCTGGAGGTACATTAGGACATCACCGTATAACAATTTTACTATTGGCCAGATAGATTACAGGCCCCAAAAATTATCCATTTACCGTACAGAAAAGATCATGTGATTATGTGGCCTTAGGTATATTAGACGGTCATTGGATATAAATTTTACTGCAGGCCAGTGGAGTACAGGCCCCAAACATTAGTCATTCACCAGACAGAAAAGACCAACTGATTATGTGAATGGAGGTATATTAGATGGCCATTGGATATAAATTCTACTGCAGGCCAGTGGAGTATTTTAAAAGCATTAGGCATTTACCGTACAGAAAAGAACAAGTGATTATGTGGCTAGAGGTACATTAGGTGGTCACCTTATAACAATTTTACGGTTGGCCAGTTAGATTACAGACCCCAAAAATTATGCATTCAATGTACAGAAAAGATCAAGTAATTATGTGGCTGGACGTATATAAAATGGTCATTGGAAATCAATTTTACTGCAGGCCAGTGTAGTACAGGGCTGAAACATTAGGCATTCACCGTACAGAAAAGATCAAGTGGTTCTATGGCTGGAGGTTCATTAGGCGGTCACTAGAGTTGAGCGAACCTGAACTGTAAAGTTCGGGTTCGTACCGAACTTTAGGATTTTTGGACCCCGGACCTGAACCTGAACATTTCAGTAAAAGTTCGGGTTCGGTGTTTGGCGCTTTCTTGGCGCTTTTTGAAATGCTGGATTTGTGATTTCAGGGAGAGAATAGGAGAGAATCTAACTCCGCGAATCTACATAGAAATAGTTGTGTGGGTGCAGGGGACAATCGTTTTACCCTGCCCTGAGCCCATTGACCAAAAAAAAAAAAAAAAACTTTTAGAATTCTGTCAGTTAGGTGGGCGGCGGCGGTTGCCATTTTATGCAAGCTCAGTGCACCAGCACTGCATCTGAGCTTTTGGGACATTGCAAATCACCATTTTTTTGGCAAGGCAATCTACAACATCTGGATTAGTCAGTGTGCAATTTAAAGTAGAAATACACCCATAATTTTCTGGGGTTTTAAAAACACACTTTTTTGCCAAAAACTGTATTTTCCTGATCTGCAAGTGTTAATTTCAAGATTAATATATACAGATTTCATATTCTGTTACAAAAAATAAAAATAAACTTTTTTGGGGCAATCTACAACATTTGTATTAGTCAGTATGCAATATAAGGTAGAAATACACCCATCATTTTCTGGGGTTTTAGAAACACACTTTTTTGACAAAAAACTGCATTTTCCTGATCTGCAAGTGTTAAATTTAAGTTTAATATATACAGCTTTCATATTCTGTTACAAAAAAAACACTTTTTGGGCAATCTACAACATCTGGATTAGGCCTCTTTCACACTACTGTATGGCTATTTCAGTGTTTTGCGGTCCGTTTTTCATGGATCCATTGTTCAGTTTTTTTGTTTTCGTTGTGTTTCCGTTTCCGTTCCGTTGTTCCGTTCTGCTTTTCTGTATGGCATATACAGTACACAGTAATTACATAGAAAAAAATTGGGCTGGCCATAACATTTTCAATAGATGGTTTAGAAAAAACGGAACGGATACGGAAGACATACGGATGCATTTCCGTATGTGTTCTGTTTTTTTTGCGGACCCATTGACTTGAATGAAGCCACTGAACGTGATTTGCGGGCAATAATAGGATGTGTTCTATATTTCAACGGAAAGGAAAAACGGAAATACGGAAACGGAATGCATACGGAGTACATTCAGTTTTTTTTGCGGAACCATTGAAATGAATGGTTCTGTATACGGACCGTATATGGAACGCAAAAAACGACCCGCAAAAAGGAAACAAAAAACGGTAGTGTGAAAGAGGTCTTAGTCAGTGTGCAATTTAAGCTAGAAATGCACCCATCATTTTCTGGGGTTTTAAAAACACACTTTTTTTTTTCAAATTTTTTTTTTTCCTGATCTGCAAGTGTTAAATTCGAGTTTAATATATACAGCTTTCATATTCTGTTACCAAAAAAAACACTTTTTTGGCAATCTACAACATCTGGATTAGTCAGTGTGCAATTTAAGCTAGAAATACATCCATCATTTTCTGGGGTTTTTAAAAACACACTTTTTTTTGCCCAAAAACAGTATTTTCCTGATCTGCAAGTGTTAAATACAAGTTTAATATATACATCTTTCATATTCTGTTAGCAAAAAAACACTTTTTTTTGGCAATCTACAACATCTGGATTAGTCAGTGTGCAATTTAAGCTAGAAATACGCCCATCATTTTCTGGGGTTTTAAAAACACACTTTTTTTTTTTACAAAAAACACTATTTTCAGGCCTTGCAGCATCAGCACGTATGAAATTACAGGCTTGTATACTGCTGTCAAATTCAATTGTTAAACAAACACTCGTTTGGGCAAAAAATAATTAGTTGGCAGCCTTTGATGCAGATGTCATTGTGAGATACACCCTTAATGCATTTGGGTTAGATTCAGATATTTTAAATACCGCCATTTGGTGCACCAATATTGAATTCAGGCCTACACTGGTTCAGGCCGTGTGAGATACAGCCTCTACATACAGGGGTTTTATTTAGGCATTTGAAATACAGCCATTTGAAATATATAGCCATTTTGGGCAAAGAAATCTTTCATTTAGGCCTACACTGGTTCAGACCGTGTGAGATACACCCTCTACATACAGGGGTTTGATTCAGGCATTTGAAATACAGCCATTTTGGGCAAATAAATATTTAATTCAGGCCTACACTGGTTAAGGCCGTGTGAGATGCACCCTCTACATACAGGGTTTTGATTCAGGCATTTGAAATACAGCCATTTTGGGCAAAGAAATCTTTAATTTAGGCCTACACTGAATCAGGCTGTGTGAGATACACCCTTTACATACTGTAGTTCTATTCTACTATTAATTAAACACCCATTTAGGGCAACATCCTAAATTCGAGAAATATGAGGAGAGCATAAATAAGGGATGTGGCCCAGGTCGTGGTGCTGCTGGTGGAGCTCCTGTTGCAGGGAGAGGACGTGGTCGATCTGTGCCAGCTATACGCACAGGTGAAACCCCTTTCTCAGGTGTGAGTAGGCGACATAACCTGCAGCGGTATTTGGTCGGGCCTAATGCGGCTCTACGAATGGTGAGGCCTGAACAAGTACAGGCGAAAGTAGATTGGGTTGCTGACAGTGGATCCAGTTCCTTCACATTGTCTCCCACCCAGTCTCCTGCTGAAAGACCATAGTTGGCACCTGCAGCTGATGTCTATCAGTCTTTCACCTCAACCCCTTGCAAATAAGCCAAGCAGTCTGAGCACCAAGTCATGCAGCAATCTATTCTGATTTTTGATGACTCTGTTAGCAGGGTTTCCCAGGGCCATCCACCTAGCCCTGCCCCAGAGGTGGAAGAGATTGAGTGCACCGATGCCCAACCACATATCTTTCAAGATGAGTACATGGGAGGACCATCGCAGCACGTTTCGGATGATGACGAAACACAGGTGCCAACTGCTGGGGCTTTCGAAAGTGTGCAGACTGACAAGGAAGGCAGGAGTGAAGACTGGGTGGATGATGATGTGGAGGACGATGAGGTCCTCTACCCCACATGGAATCAAGGTCATGCGAGTGACCTATGTAGTTCGGAGGAAGAGGCGGTGGTCGCACAGAGCCACCAGCACAGCAGAAGAGCAGGGTGCAAAAGCGGAGCGGCCGTCCAATAGACAGTATGCCTGCTACTGTCCACGGCAGCAAGGGACCGAGCACACCAAAGCCATGCTGACGACAAGACACCAGTGGTTTGCACGCTGTGCAATCAGAGCCTCAAGCGAGACATAAACGTTCTCAACCTGAACACAACCTGCATGACCAGGCATTTAAGTGCAAAGCACGAGCTGCAGTGAAGTAGACACCTCAAAAACCAAGAAAGGTCTCTGGCTCCTCCTGCTTCCTCTTCTAATGCAGTCTCGGCCTCTTCATCCACCTCTGGAGTGACAGTGCCACCTGCCACCCTGCAAACAGAGGATCTGCCAGCAACACCAACACCTGGGTCACCAAGCATCTCCACAATGTCCCACGGAAGCGTTCAGCTCTCCATCTCTCAAACGCTGGAGAGGAAGAGGAAGTACCCCCCTACCCACCTGCGATCCCTAGCAATGAATGCCAGCATTTCAAAATTACTGGCCTTTGAAATGCTGTCATTCCGCCTGGTGGAGACGGACAGTTTTAAAAGGCCTTATGGGGTTTGGCTGTCCCACAGTATGTCGTGCCCAGCCGCCACTAATTTTTAAGACGAGCCATTCCATCCCTGCACAACCAAGTAGGGGACAAAATCAGATGTGCACTGTGCAATGCCATCTGTGGCAAGGTGCACCTGACTATGGATACGTGGACCAGTAAGCACGGTCAGGGCCGTTATAGCTCCATAATAGCACACTAGGTAAATGCAGTGGCAGCTGGGCCTGAGGCGGATAGCAGTTTGGCGCATGTCCTTCCGCCACCGAGGATTGCAGGGCGCTTCAGTTTGCCTCCTGTTGCTTCGTCCTCCTTCTTTGCTTCCTCATCCTCTACTACTAGGATGTTACGCTTCTACCAGCTCCTTATCCGGTCAGCGTAACACCTTCACCACCAACTTCAGCACAGCCAGGGGTAAACGAGAGCAGGCAGTTTTAAAACGTATCTGTTTGGGGGACAAACCCCACACCGAGCAGAAGCTGTGGACAGGCCTTGAACAATAGTGATGAGCGGCAGGGGTCATATTCGAATACGCAATATTTAGCGAATATTTTGTAGAATATTCGTTGAATATTCGCAAATTTGAATATTCGCTATATTCTATGATTTTTTTTACTTGAAAAATCGGCAAGATAATGATCGTGTAATATGCAAATTTTCCTAATGCAAATTTTTACACAAAGAATATTATAGCACTATATTAGCTAAATTGCTCTATATTCGTTTTTTTTTAATATTAGCTATATTGCTATAACTTAGTTTTTCGAATATTCGTAATATTCTGAAACAATAATATATAGCAATATAGCGAATATTCGAAAAAACGAATATAGAGCAATTTAGCTAATGTAGCGCTATAATATCTTTTTTTTAATAGCTGTAATTTCTTTCCAATCTGAACTTTAGATGAGAAAGAAATTACAACTATTAGACAAAGAAGATTATAGCACTATATTAGCTAAATTGCTCTATATTAGTTTTTTTTTTCAAATATTCACTATATTGCTAAATATTCTTGTTTTAAAATATTACGAATATTCGAAAAAACAAAGTTATAGCAATATAGCGAATATTAGAAAAAAAATGAATATCTAGCAATTTAGCTAATATAGTGCTGTAATATTCTTCGTCTAATAGTTGTAAGTTTAAAAATTCACAAAAAACATTTGCATTACAAAAATTTGCATTACGAAAATTCGCTATATACTATTCCTAAAGTCAAGTATATTGCAGCCTTCTTATTGGCCCACAAGCTAGAAGCAGGGAGGGATCATGTGTACTGATAAAAATAAAAAATAAAAAAATGAATATTTAAAATTGCGAATATATATCACTATATTCAAAATATTAGCGAATTTTCGAAGAACCTATATTCGGGATAAAAATTAGAGATTTGAATATTCGTGATCAACACTATTGAACAACAGACGGATGAGTGGTTTGTGCCAGTCAGCCTCAAGCCCGGCCTGGTGGTGTATGATAATGAGGGAAATCTCGTAGCAGCTCTGGTACTAGCCAGTTGACGCACATCCCTGGCCTGGCGCATGTGCTGAATTTGGTGGTGCAGAGATTCCTTAAAAATTACCCCGATATGTCAGAGCTACTGCATAAAGTGCGGTCCGTCTGTACGCCCTTTCGGCATTCTCACCCTGCTGCTGCTCGCCTGTCAGCGCTGCAGCATAACTTCAGGGCCTTCCCGCTCACTGTTTCATATGCGACGTGCCCAAAAGGTGGAACTCCACCTTCCACATGCTGGCAATAGAGAAGTTTCAGCTGCAGCATGCAGGGTGGGTCGCTCGGCAGAACAGCACCACTTCACCACCAAAGACTGGGCCTCCATGCGAGACCTGTGTTCTTTGTTGCGCTGTTTCGAGCACTCCACCAACATGGCCAGTGCCGATAACGCCGTTCTCAGTGTTACTATCCCACTTCTATGCCTCCTTGAAAAAATGCTCCAGGCGATGATGGAAGAGGATGTGGCACAGGAGGAGAAGGAAGAGGGATTAGTTCGTAGGGTTTCCTGCCAGTCATTCCCAAGTGGCTCCGAGGGTGGATTCCTGCACCCACAAACCCAAGGTACACAATTGTCCAGCCAGAGCACAGTTCTGGAGGATGAGGTGGTGGAGGATGAGGAGGAGGAGATGGAGGAGGAGGAACCATGTTCACAGCAGGGTGGCACCCAGACCAGCTCATGGCCATCACTGGTGCGTGGATGGGGGGATACAGAGGACACAGACGATACACCTCCCACAGAGGACAGCTTTTTGTTGCCTCTGAGCAGCTTGGCACACTTGAGCGATTACATGCTGCAGTGTCTCCGCAACGACCGCAGAGTTGCCCACATTCTAACTTGTGCTGATTACTGGGTGGCCACGCTGCTGGATCCTCGTTACAAGGACAACGTACCGTCCTTAATTCTGTCACTGGAGCGTGATTGTAAGATGCGCAAGTACAAGCGCACGCTGGTAGACGCGCTGCTGGTGGCATTCCCACCTGACAGCAGGTGCACAGTGGAAGCACAAGGCGAAGGCAGAGGACGAGGAAGAGGTTGCCAACGCAGCTGGGGCACCGCCAGCACCTCAGAAGGCAGGGCTAGCATGGCCGAAATGTGGAAAAGCTTTGTCAGCACGCCACAACAACCAGCACCACAAGCTGATATGGAGCGTCTTAGCAGGAGGCAGCATTTCATCAACATGGTGGAGCAGTATGTGTCCACACGCCTACACGTACTGAATGACGGGTCTGCCCCCTTCAACTTATGGGTCTCCAAATTGGGCACATGGCTGGAGCTTGCCCTTTTCGCCTTGGAGGTGCTGGCCTGCTCTGCAGCCAGTGTATTATCTGAACGTGTGTTTAGCACGGCAGGGGGGTCATCACAGACAAGCACAGCCTCCTGTCCACAGCCTATGTGGACAAGCTCACGTTCATTAAAATGAACCAGGCATGGATCCCTTAAGACTTGTCCGTACCTTGTGCAGAATAGACATGTATACCGGCACTAACCAGCCATTGTTATACTGCAGCGCAATTGCTCATTCTTGTATTTTGGATATTTCACACTCTTAGAGTGTACCCTAATAAAAAAATAAAAAAATAAAACCAAAAACCTGTGTTGGCTACCTCGTTCTCCTCAACCGCTACTTCCACCTACACCGCTACGTCCACCGCCTCCTCAAACTCCTACTCCATATGGAACTCCACCTTATAATTCAATTTTTTTTTATTTTTTTTTACGTATTTTATTTTATATCATTTCACTACTTTGTCATTTACATTTTCAGGTTAAATTCACAAATTTTTGGGCATATAGTACCACTGCTATCCCTTGTAGGCCGTTTAAAGTATAACTGTCATTTTTTTATTTATTTTTTGGGAGTATTGGATTGTGGTGATTAATATCTCCTTGGTGGCCATATTTCAACTTTTCACTGTGTATTCAATTACCCCTTAATTCCACATTGTTGTTCCCTGTACTGCCTACTTTTACCTGTGCTTAAAATAGGGTTGCTAGGCATGTTCCGTCTATCTGTTGAAGGACGGAGCACGTAGAAGCAAGGCTGCGTGCAAGGCCACATTACTGACAGCCAGGGACTGTAAGTAAATAATTAAAGCCAGGTCCTCCCCAGCAGCTGATAACAGTGCCTGGGCTGTGTGCATTTCTCCCTGTCCCTGCTCTTGGCAGACGCTCCCTCACTCAGCAGACTGGGACAATGCAGAGTCGAAGCAGCGCAGACCAGGGAAGGGAGATATGCTCAGTGTATAAATGAAAGCAACATGTGGTAAGAGGACCCCTTTGTGCTGCAGTAGATTAACCCTTTAGGGGGAGGGCTCTGGTTATTGACACTTTTGGGGGGCTATTGTTACTGGCTAGTGAGGGCAGGCGGGATTAGCCTCAGGGTGAGGGCAGTGGCGGCCATCTTAACTGAATAGTGAAATTGCAGTTTTATGCAGACTGGTTGCTAAGGGCTGAATCTTATTAATATGGGGTAAGTCAGTCTAATAGTAACTGATTCTGGTATATCAAGTTATTAGTAACTACATATATAAAAATCAAAATTAGGGTCTAAGTGTTACAGTTATACTTAAAAAAAAAAAAAAACTGCTGTCATTAACATTTTTGGGTGAAATTCACCAATTTTTGGGTGTATAGTACCAGTGCTATACCTAGTAGGCCGGTTAAATTTTTTTTATAAATTGTTATTTACATTCTTCGGGTGAAATTCTCATTTTTGGGTGTAAAGGTACCATTGCTATACCAAGTAGACAGGTTTAAAAAAAATATATTATTTACATTTTAGGGTGAAATCAACCAATTTTTGTGTGTCACTGTCATACTTAGTAGGCCGGTAAATAAAAAATTGTCATTTACATTTTCGGGTGAAATTCACCAATTTTTGTTGTGATGTACCACTGCTATGCTAACATTGACCTGTAAGGCTGAGTTCACACTTAAGTTATTTGGTCAGTTTTGGCCCCATAAGTGCCCAAATAAGTGAAGTGTGCAGTGATTCTAAGAGCGATGTCTGTCATCCACATGTCATACTGACTCACATTATTGTTTCACTACCACAGCAGACTCCCTATGCTTGTAGCTGCAAGGAACAGTGTTCTACGCCATTATAAAGCTCTCTGTAGCAAGAAAAAAGCATTTTTTTTAATGCGATTCGGCAGAAAAAAGATTTGAATCGAACCAAATTTTTCCAAAAATTCGGCAAGCGGCCGAATCGAATTTTTGATAAATTCGCTCATCTCAACTAATAATAGGTAATTGCCAATAAGATGGAAGCCTTTATTCTTATACACTGCCAGCATACCAACCTATACCATCCAGTCTGCACCCTTTAGGGGGCCCTGGTCTTAATGAATGATGACCATCCTCATCTTTTGCTAACTTTACTTCTTTGACATCTTCCTTTCTTCATGTCCTAGAAAAGTCAACAAGATGCATCGATATTAGATAATGTGAAAAAGGAGGAAAAGCAGATAGTGGAAGAAGGGCTCCCACCTGTAGGACAGGAGAGCGCTGGGGTTGTAAAAGTGGGTATGCCAGAGCTTAATAATATTTAATGTTTACTGTCGAATAATCTGCAGGAAATTGCAGGCCAGAACAGCAATAACTTGCATATTGTGTCTAACCAGCCAAATACCATACCAGCAACAGCCCCTGTTTGGCCACCATATTATATGGCAGCTAGTTTTCAGGCTCCTGTCACTTATGGCAATAATCCGGTGGCCATGTTTGATCTATCCACCATGTTCGGCCCAACTGGTTTAAAACCTAATACATTTTAAAATCGAAATACCATAAGGTTCATAGTATGGAAGGATGCCGGACCTTATGGAGGGATCCACATGGGATTATGTTCATCCCTGTTGTGAATCCCTCTGTTTTATTGCTATGAGGAAGGTTTTCCCACCTAAATCATGTGTACCATCTCTGAGAAGAAGTCCTTTGCATGGTAACAACTTTGGGATTGTTTATCTTTGGTCACCATCCTTTGAGCAAATTCTGCCCATGATAGCAATGTCTGTTTCATTGTTGATGAATGGCAAATCTTTTTCTAGGGTTTGTTGTCAATGTTTTCTTGCCCATTAACAGATTGGTCATTGGTTAAGGGTTTTGGGGAGGTGGTAAAGTTTTTGGCATATAATGTCGGTCACTGGATAGGCTTCACTTCTTTTTGTTCATTTTTTAGTTTATTCATTTTTTGCGTTATTATGCTTTGGTCACGGTCTTTTTATTGAAACCTGGGGCATGTGCCTTATATTTTTTGAAATTGTGGTATTGCGCTCGAGTTTATGGCTGTTATCAGGTTTTATTTGTTTTTTATTTATTATTTTAGTATCAGTATAAAATTGTTATTATGTCTTGACTTAGTGTTTTCAGTATTCATGGTTATGAAGTTTTAAGTTAATATGTACAAGGTTAATTTAATAAAGGCCATGGCCAATTTAATCCATTTTGTCATGTGTTTCATTTTAAGGTTGATGTTAGGAAATTTATGACCTACAGTATAATCCCATATATTTTTATCGTTTCTGATTTTATACTTGGAAATTATTAGTTTTTTTTTAAGGGATTCATGTCTATAGTGTTTTCAAAAATAATTTCTGTTCTTTCAGTAGTTTTCCATTTGACAGAACAGAGTGATTTACAATTTAAATGTGTACATGTTAAATTTATTCACACTCCGATTTCAAATTTTCTTCATTGTTTGTATTATTAACAAAGCATATTAACCCCTTAAGTACCAGGCCTATTTTTGGTTTTATATTTTAGTTTTTTTTATCTGCCCATGTTCCAATAGCCATAATTTTATATTCATACAGCCATATTTCAAAGGTTTGGACATTTTCAGACAGGCTAGAACCTAGGATCTTTGGATCCCTTGTCCTATTTACTCTTATAGAAATCTATTAGGGTGGATGGCATTATACTGCACTCCCTGCTGAGCTGTGCCTCGTGCACAAAACAGCATCAAGCTTACCATGGCAGGCCTGAAAAGCTTTAGAAGCGTCCTTGCTGTCATGGTAACCAATTTGAGCTCCACAATTTCACTGTGGGGGCTCCGATCTGAAGGCAGAGGGAACCACATCCCTAGATGCCGCAATCTGTGTTGATCACGGCATCTTAGGGGGTTAAAAAATGGGGTTCAGTGGGATTGCCGTTCCTGCCCTTGCAACCGGGTGTCTGCTGAATGATACCGGCTTACTGCAGCAGCCCACTTCATCCATTACCTTAGCCAACGTATAAGTACATCTGATTTGTACCTGATTTATAGCTGTTTGTGACAAATTAATTTGGAACACAACTTCGGCGAAGCTGCTGAGTCAAATTTTTCAAAACTTTGCTCATCTATATGTCCATAAATTTCAACCTGGTTGAATATGTTGTAGTCATTAAAATGCCTGCATTACAGTTGCCAGGAAGCAAACAAAACAATGTAGTTATAAATCACATGACATGTTGTAGTTGATGGATGTGATAGTTGTTCTGCTGTTTTGCCATTTGAATCAATTTTAATATCCTGTAAAAAGTTATTAATAGAGTTAAGCGAACACCTGGATGTTCGGGTTTGAGAAGTTCGGCCAAACTTCCCAAAAATGTTTGGGTTCGGGATCCGAAATCGACCCGAACTTCGCCACAAACCCCATTGAAGTTAATGGGGACCCGAACTTTTTGGCACTAAAAAGGCTGTAAAATAGCCCAGGAAAAGGCTAGAGGGCTGCAAAAGGCAGCAACATGTAGGTAAATCCCCTGCAAACAAATGTGGATAGGGAAATGAATAAAAAAATAAATAAATTAACCAATATCAATTGGAGAGAGGTCCCATAGCAGAGAATCAGGCTTCATGTCACCCACCACTGGAACAGGCCACTGTCAGATATTTTTAGGCCCCGGCAACCAGACAGAGGAGAGAGGTCCCATAGCAGAGAATCAGGCTTCATGTCATAGCAGAGAATCAGGCTTCATGTCACCCACCACTGGAACAGGCCACTGTCAGATATTTAGGCCCCGACACCCAGACAGAGGAGAGAGGTCCTATAGCAGAGAATCAGGCTTCATATCATAGCAGAGAATCAGGCTTCATGTCACCCACCACTGGAACAGGCCACTGTCAGATATTTAGGCCCCGGCACCCAGACAGAGGAGAGAGGTCCCATAGCAGAGAATCAGGCTTCATGTCACCCACCATTAAAACAGGCATGTTTACGATATTTAGGCCCCTGGTACCCAGACAGAGGAGAGGTTCATTCAACTTTGGGTTGCCCCGCAATATAATGGAAAAATAAAAAAAAAAGAGGATTGAATGAATAAGTGCCCTGGAATACAAGAATATATGGTTAAGAGGAGGTAGTTTTAAATGTCTAATCTGCACAAGGGATGGACAGGTCCTGTGGGATCCATGCCTGGTTCATTTTTATGAACGTCAGCTTGTCCAAATTGGCTGTAGACAGGCGGCTGCGTTTGTCTGTAATGAAGCCCCCTGCCGTGCTGAATACACGTTCAGACAAAACGCTGGCCGCCGGACAGGCCAGCACCTCTAAGGCATAAAAGGCTAGCTCTGGCCACGTGGACAATTTGGAGACCCAGAAGTTGAATGGGGCCGAACCATCAGTCAGTACGTGGAGGGGTGTGCACACGTACCGTTTCACCATGTTAGTGAAATGTTGCCTCCTGCTAGCACGTTCCATATCAGGTGTTGGTGCAGTTAGCTGTGGCGTGGTGACAAAACTTTTCCACATCTCTGCCATGCTAACCCTGCCCTCAGAGGAGCTGGCCATGACATAGCTGCGTTGGCAACCTCTTGCTCCTCCTCTGCCTTTGCCTTGGGCTTCCACTTGTTCCCCTGTGACATTTGGGAATGCTCTCAGTAGCGCGTCTACGAACGTGCGCTTGTACTCGCGCATCTTCCTATCACGCTCCAGTGCAGGAAGTAAGGTGGGCACATTGTCTTTGTACCGGGGATCAAGCAGGGTGGCAACCCAGTAGTCTGCACACGTTAAAATGTGGGCAACTCTGCTGTCATTGCGCAGGCACTGCAGCATGTAGTCGCTCATGTGTGCCAGGCTGTTAAGGACAAGCTTTCCTCTGTGGGAGGCGTATCGTCATCATCCTCCATTTCCCCCCAGCCATGCACCAGTGTTGGGCCCGAGCTGCGTTGGGTGCCACCCTACTGTGAACATGCTTCATCCTCCTCCTCCTCCACCTCCTCCTCATCCTCGTCCTCCTCGTCCTCCAGTAGTGGGCCCTGGCTGGCCACATTTGTACCTGGCCTCTGCTGTTGCAAAAAAACTCCCTCTGAGTCACTTCTAAGAGACTGGCCTGAAAGTGTTAGAGATGACCCCTCTTCCTCCTCCTCGTCCTGGGCCACATCCTCTTCCATCATCGCCCTAAGTGTTTTCTCAAGAAGACATAGAAGTGGTATTGTAAAGCTTATAATGGCGTCATCGCCACTGGCCATGTTGGTGGAGTACTTGAAACAGGGAAACAGGGCACACAGGTCTCACATGGAGGCCCATTCATTGGTGGTGAAGTGGTGCTGTTCCGCAGTGCGACTAACCCGTGGGTGCTGCAGCTGAATCTTCACTATGGCCTGCTGCTGCTTGCACAGTCTGTCAAACATGTGCAAGGTGGAGTTCCACCTGGTAGGCACGTCGCATATGAGGCGGTGAACGGGAAGGCCGAAGTTACACTGTAGTGCAGACAGGCGAGCAGAGGCAGGATGTGAACGCCGGAAGCACGCACAGACGGCCCGCACTTTATGCAGCAGCTCTGACATGTCGGGGTAGTTGTGAATAAACTTCTGCACCACCAAATTCAGCACATGCGCCAGGCTAGGGATCGCACACCACCACGCCGGGCTTGAGGCTCACCGGCACCATTTTCTACCGCACCGGGTGACACCAACCATAGCAACGCCACTGTAACCATTAGGAACCCAGCTCTAAGTTGAATTCGCAATGCGATTAATATAACCTGTATTAATCGCATTGCGATTACAACTTAGTCAAATTTGTGACACTGCAACTTCAGAATGAATCTAAGATGGATGCTGTCCCTAAGATGGATGCTGTCCTTGCTATTTGATAGGAGGTGGGAGGGTCTGGGAGGGAGGGTATGCTGATTGGCTGGAATGTGTATGCTGACTGTGAGGTACAGGGTCAAAGTTTTTTCAATGATGACGTATATCATTGCATATAGCATATGTTCGCCCGCCGCAGCAAGCGTGAACAAGTTATGTTTGCCGGGAACTATTCGCCGCCGAATAGTTTGGGACATCTCTATTGTTCAATACCCCGCCACAACTCCTGCGCGGTGTGGGGCCTGTCCCCCAAACATATGAGTTTCAGAGTGGCCTGCTGACGTTTACCCCGGGCTGTGCTGAAGTTGGTGGTGAAGGTGTGTGGCTGACTGGATGAGCAGGTGGAAGAAGAGGAGGAGGAAGCCGAGTAGGAGGAGGAGGCAAAGAATGTTGCCCTGCGATCCTTGGCTGCTGAAGGACGTGCGCCAAATAGCTCTCCGCCTGGGGCCCAGCCGCCACTACATTTACCCAGTGTGCAGTTAGGGAGATATAGCATCCCTGGCCGTGCTTACTGGTCCACGTATCTGTGGTTAGGTGGACCTTGCCACAGATGGCATTGCGCAGTGCACACTTGATTTTATCGGATACTTGGTTATGCAGGGAAGGCACGGCTCTCTTGGAGAAGTAGTGGCGGCTGGGAACAACATATTGTGGGACAGCAAGCAACATGAGCTGTTTGAAGCTGTCTGTGTCCACCAGCCTGAATGACAGCATTTTATAGGCCAGTAGTTTAGAAATGCTGGCATTCAGGGCCAGGGATCAAGGGTGGCTAGGTGGGAATTTACGCTTTCTCTCAAATGTTTGTGAGATGGAGAGCTGAATGCTGCCGTGTGACATGGTGGAGATGCTTGGTGACGGAGGTGGTGGTGTTGGTGGTACATCCTCTGTTTGCTGGGCGGCAGGTGCCAATGTTCCCCCAGAGGCGGAGGAAGAGGCTGAGGCAGCAGCAATATTGGGGAGGGGGGGAAAGTACAATCGGTGTTTGTTTTTTAACAAACAGTCCAAAAATGATCCCTTTTTAGTTAAGAATATATTCATTCTTCTCTGTCTTCTGACCTGTAAAATGGAGGCCACCATGTTAATCGATTCATGCCAAACACATCTTACTTTTTTTTTTTGGGGGGGGGGGGGTAATTTGTAATAAATTTGAATAGTTCAGAATCAATTGGCTCTAGAAGAGACCTTTTTATTGCATCACTGGGAATTTCGGTCACATAATCTATTTTGAGCAGCAATACTCAGGCCTCATTAATCCCTTCCTGATGCAGCGATTTTCAGTTTCTTTCATCTTTGCATTTGACTTCTAGCCTTAAAGAAACCAAAACTTTTTTTTTTTTTATATTCACATGGCCATATGAATGCTGCTTTTTTACTGGATAAGTTGTGCGTTCTAATGGCTCAACTAGTGGCATACAATGTAGCGGGAAACTGGCAAAAAAAAATGCTAAATAGGGTAGAATTGTAAAAAAAAACTAAAAACTGATCCTCCTTATTTTGTGGGTTTTGTTTTTATAGTGTTTACTATGCAGTAACAATGACATGTGAACTTCATTCTGCAGGTCAGTATAATTACAGCTATTCTTAGGGTTCTAAAAAACTAAAAACTTTTTAATTCCTTTTTATTTCAATTTTTTGAGAGCCCGAGTGACCCAAAAAATGTGAATCGGCCATTTTGATATATTTTCCTTTACACTGTTGTCTGTGTGAGATAAATACTTTCTATTTTAATAGTACAGGAGTTTTGGGATAAATTATCTTTATTTTTTATTGTTTATTAAAAAAAAAAAGGAAAGGTGGTTATTTGAATTTTATGTGTTTTATATTTTTTAAAAAGTTTGCATTTCTTTTTTGTAGTGTTGATCGCAAATATTCTAATACATTTTTATCCTTCCCATCAACTTCAATGGCGTGTATAGCTTTTGATGCTCTTCCTCCTCCACCTTGTCACATGTTTCCAAAACAATCAATTACCGAGGCGATTGCAAAAAGACAACAGTATGCATGCACTCATCCAACAGCGCAGTAGCTGAAGGTGCACTTGGCCAAGTTGCTGGTACTACAGTCCCTCCCTTTCCATTTAGTTGACTCTGCACTTTTCAGAGAACTGATGGCTTGTGGCTACCCTAGGTGGAGAGTCCCAAGTCAACATTACTTTTCCAAAAAAGCTGTGCCAGCCCAAATATGTTTAGCAGAAGGTGGGCTTCTCGTGTCTGGTAGAGTTCATGCCAGCTCTGACCTATGGAGTTGCAACTATGGTCAAAACAATATATTTAGTTCACATTCGACTTGGTATATCTGGGTTCACAGTGGTCATCCAGCATATCACCTGTGCAAAGCTAGGCATTGTCACTCGGTTCTGCACCTGGTCAGCCTGGGAGAAATAAGCCACACCGGGTTGGAACTGCTCTGCGTCATCAATAAATAAATCGAATACTGTCTGTTTCCTCGCCAACTGGAGATAGGAGCCATAGTTACTGATAACAGGAAGAACATTTTGTCTGCACTGCATCAGGGAGCGCTGACCCATGCACCCTGCATGGCAAACGTCTTCAAACTCATTGTCACCCGGTTCCTCGAATCTTCCATTGAACTGCAAGAGGTGTTAAAAATGTCTAGGAAACTGCATGCATTTCAGCCATTCTTACCGTGCAAAACATGCCCGTGCTTGAGCTGAAAAGAAAAATTATCTTCGCCAACATCCCATAATGCAAAATTCCCACCCGTTGGAACTCCATACTACCTATGTTAGATGGCCTGTATGAGCAGAGGAAGGCGGTCAATGATTTCTTAATGCAGCAGACGGACAGATCCACTCCACAATGTAACTTTCACGTTAGCCAGTGGCAGCTCATGCATGACATGTGCTGCTTGCTCAGGTCCTTTGAGGAGGTCACTTTATTTGTCATTAGGACGGACCACAGGATGAATGATGTAATTTCACTTCTTCACGTCATGGAAGGGATGCTGACAAATCTGATTGGCACTTACATCTCACTCCCACCATGGGCATACTTTCCTGCCAGGCGAGTAGTGTGGCATTAAAGCAGCTGTTCAGTGCTACAGGAGGAATAGTTACCCCTAAGACAACTTGTCTTTTCTTAAAAAATGTTTAGAGACTAACCTTGATAAAGATGAATCAGGTCTGGATCGACCAGAAATTACAGACACGGGTGCCTGAAGCAACAGAATGGAAAATACTGCCACTAATGATCATACTGTAGTGTGCTGGCACACTGGAATATTGTGCAAAATGGGCCTTTTTTGCTGCCACCCACCTGCTGCCTCTACTGCCATTCCTGCAAAGGGGCTTTTTGGCCCTCTGATATGGCCCATCAGTTTTTTTTTTTTTTAAAGGATATGCATGTCACTGGGCCTTCCTATTACACTGCTGTTGTTGGGTTTTGCTACTACTGTTAGTGATGGACGAACATCAGCTGTGAAGATTCGTGAACACTATCGCGCAAACACGAAACATCAAATGTTTGCGAACCACAAGTTTGCGGCGGGCCCATTCACTTTATTGGCAGGCGAACATGAAAAAACTTCAGGTCATTTTTGCAGCCACCAAATACTTAATAGAAGTGCATAACTCATCCCACAACATGGACAGTGACACACCAGAGGGGGATTAATGGCAAAAATTCCCACAGAAAAAATGTATTTTAATCAGGGGCCATTTTTATGCGTCTTAAAGGGAAACTGTCAAAAATGTGCCCTGCTCAAGCTTAGAAAATTTTTATTTTAGGCCACAGGAGTACAGGCCCCAAAGATTAGGCATTCTCTGGACAGTAAACATCAAGTGTTTATGTGGCTGGAGGTATATTAGACGGTCATTGGATATCAATTTTAATGCAGGCCAGTACAAATACATGTCAAATACATATAGAAACATAGTAAATAAGGCCGAAAAAAGACATTTGTCCATCCAGTTCGGCCTGTTATCCTGCAAGTTGATCCAGAGGAAGGCAAAAAAAATATACTATGAGGTAGAAGCCAATTTTCCCCACTTTAGGGGAATAAAAATCTCCTTCCCGACTCCAATCAGGCAATCAGAATGACTCCCTGGATCAACGACCCCTCTCTAGTAGCTATAGCCTGTAATATTATTACACTCCAGAAATACATCAAGGCCCCTCTTGAGTTCCTTTATTGTACTCACCATCACCACCTCCTCAGGCCGAGAGTTCCATAGTCTCACTGGTCTTACCATAGAGAATCCTCTTCTATGTTTGTGTACAAACCTTCTTCCCTCCAGACGCAGATAATGCCCCTCTTCACAGTCACAGTCCTGGGGATAAATAGATGATGGGATAGATCTCTGTACTGACCCCTGAAATATTTATACATAGTAATTAGAACTCCCCTTAGTCGGTACTGTAGTTGCCCCATTCCAGTTATTACTTTTGCTGCCCTCCTCCTGGACCCTCTCCAGCTCTGCTATGTCTGCCTTGTTCATAGGAGCCCAGAACTGTACACAGTACTCCATGTGTGGTCTGACTAGCGATTTGTAAAGTGGTAGGACTATGTTCTTATCACGGGCATCTATGCCCCTTTTGATGCAACTCATTATTTTATTGGCCTTGGCAGCAGCTGCCTGACACTGTTTTTTGCAGCTTAGTTGGCTGTTTATTAAAATTCCTGGATCCTTTTCCATGTCAGTGTTACCGAGTGTTTTACCATTTAGTAATGGTGACTTACATTATTCCTTCCCATGTGCATAACTTTACTTTTGGCAGGCGAACCTGAAATGTTTAAAAAAACTAAAAATATAAAATTGGATTAAAAACATGGCTAACAAAATCCCCCCTCTTGAACAAACCACAAATAATAGGTGAAATTCGATTACATGTGGTCGTCACAGGTGTTGAATTCCTCCGAGGCCCTAACAATTAGGCATTCACTGTACAGAAAAGATCAAGTAATTATGTGGCTGGAGGCATATTAGACGGTCAATGAATATAAATTTTACTGCATTTTACTGCAGGCCAGCGGACTACAGGCCCCAAAAATTATTCATTCACCGTACAGAGAAGAACATTTGATGAATATGCCTGGAGGTACTTTCGGCAGTCACCATATAACAATTTTACTGTTGGCCAGTTAGATTACAGGCCCCAAAAATTATGCATTCACCGTACATAAAAGATCTAGTGATTATGTGGCTGGAGGTATATGAGACCGTCAATGGATATCAATTTTACTGCAGGCCAGTGCAAATACATGTCAAATACAAATGTTTAAAAGAACTAAAGGTCTAAAATTGGATTAAAAACTTGGTTAACAAAATCCCCCTCTTAAAAAATCCCAAAATGATTATAGTTGAAATTCGATAACACTGTAGGATTGGTACCCGCAACAGTTTCTCTGTGGGTGGAAATTCTTCTACCAGCACAAGCTACAGCAGAATGCAGCATCTCTCGAAGCAAGGCCTGGAAGTGCTGCATTTTGACAGCCCTCTGTGATGCTGATAACAAGTCTGCCATTTTGTGCTTGTACCGGGGGTCTGTTGCCACCCATTATTGGTCCTTGCCCTTTATGCTTTTTATACGGGGGTCCCTCTTCAAACACTGGAGCATGAAGGCCCCCATTTGCACTAAATTGGAAGCGGTGGAGCTGCCTGGCTCCTTCTCATCACCCAGGAGAATGTCCTCCCTGGTCTCCTCCCCTCATCCAAGGCAACACCAGGGATCCCGGAAAAGTTTAAAGCCTGCGCTTCTTGCTCCTCCTACTTCTCCTTCCCCCAGGCACCATCCTCCTCTGACTCCTCCTCAGACTCCTGCTGATTAGTCTCAGATGGAGTAGCTCCCCCTGGGAATTTAATTAGCATTGCGACTTTCCCATCTTCCTGCTCCTGCTCCTCGACGGCTTGATCAATGACACGATGCAATGCATGCGCCAAAAAGAAGTCGTAAGGTACGATGTCACTGATGGCGCCCTGGCTGCAACTGACCAGTTTAAAAGAACTAAAAGTATAAAATTGGATTAAAAAATTGGTTAACAAAATCCCCAAATGATTATAGTAGAAATACGATAACACGTGGCCGTCACAAGTGTTGAATTCCTCTGAGGCCCCAAACATTAGGCATTCACCAGACAGAAAAGGCCTTTTATGCCGCTGTATTTACATAAGACAGGGACCATTATTTGTTCTATGTGTTCTGGCGGATATGTGTGGGCTGGCATGAGGAAATTCAATTAAACTTGGTCATCACAGGTGTTGAATTCCTCCGAGATCCATGCCTCATTCATTTTATAAATGTAAGGTAGTCCACATGTGTCGTGAGCTAGGCTAGTGCGCTTATCGGTCACGATCCCCCCTGCTGCACTAAACGTCCTTACGGACAGGACACTTGACGAGGGGCAAGCCAAGAATTTCATGGCAAATTGTGCCAGCTCTGGCCACAGGTCAAGCCTGCACACCCAGTAGTCAAGGGGTTCCACGCTTCTCAGAGCATCCACATCGGCCATTACCCGATGTAGTTGGATACCTGTCGGTATAGACGTTCCCTGAGGCTGGATCTGGATGGCTGCTGTCGATGAGTTGGCTGCAAGAATGATCTCATATCTAAAGTGACAAACACATCTTCAAACCGCCTTCTTCTTGCATGCCCTGTAGGATTGGTACCCGCAACAGTTTCTCTGTGGGTGGAAATTCTTCTACCAGCACAAGCTACAGCAGAATGCAGCATCTCTCGAAGCAAGGCCTGGAAGTGCTGCATTTTGACAGCCCTCTGTGATGCTGATAACAAGTCTGCCATTTTGTGCTTGTACCGGGGGTCTGTTGCCACCCATTATTGGTCCTTGCCCTTTATGCTTTTTATACGGGGGTCCCTCTTCAAACACTGGAGCATGAAGGCCCCCATTTGCACTAAATTGGAAGCGGTGGAGCTGCCTGGCTCCTGCTCATCGCCCAGGAGAATGTCGTCCCTGGTCTCCTCCCCTCATCCAAGGCAACACCAGGGATCACAGAAAAGTTTAAAGCCTGCGCTTCTTGCTCCTCCTACTTCTCCTTCCCCCAGGCACCATCCTCCTCTGACTCCTCCTCAGACTCCTGCTGATTAGTCTCAGATGGAGTAGCTCCCCCTGGGAAGTTAATTAGCATTGCGACTTTCCCATCTTCCTGCTCCTGCTCCTCGACGGCTTGATCAATAACACGATGCAATGCATGCTCCAAAAATAAGTAGTAAGGTACGATGTCACTGATGGCGCCCTGGCTGCAACTGACCAGTTTGGTGATCTCATCAAATGGCCGCAGGAGTCTGCATGCATCGCGCATATGCAGCCACTGGCGCGATGAAAAAAAAAACAGGCTCCCCATAATCTGTACTGCCACAGAGTTCGTACAGGTAGTCATTAACGGCATGTTTTCACTGGAGGAGCCTATCAAGTATACACAAGGTGGTGTTGCAGCGCGTCAGACAGTAACAAATCAGACATCTGACGGACAAGTGGTGTCGTCGCTGAACATCAGCAAAGTGAGCCATGGCCGTGTAAGATCTTCTAAAATGGTCCGAAATTTTCCTGGCCTGCCGCAAGATGTCCTGGACCCCGGGGTATTTGACAATGAATTGCAGCACAACTAAGTTCTGTACGTGTGCCATGCACGTCACGAGTGTCATTTCGCCCTGTTTCAGCGCGCTCAGCAGATTGGCACTGTTGTCGCACACTATTTTACCAACTGTCATATTGAGTGGGGTTAGCCACTGATCAGTCTGTGACCTCAGAGCTGAAAGGAGTGCAGGACCAGTGTGGCTCTTGGCTTTCAGGCACAACAGCCGCAGCACAGCATGGCAAAGTCTTACCTGGCACGTTAAATAGGTTCTGGGGATCTGAGGGGGAGTGCAGTGGAATAGACTGTAGCAGAGGAAAAGGAGGAGTCAGCCGAGGAGGAGACGGAGGATGGAGGAGGAGGAGAAGAAGAGGCAGGCCTACATGCAATCTGTGGAGGTAAGACCAAATCCACACGGGTGCCACGGGTTGCATGCCTGACAGCCGTCAGAAGGTTCACCCAATGGGCAGTAAAAGTTATGTACCTTCCCTGCCTGTGTTTGCTAGACCATGTGTCTGTGGTCAGATGTATCTTGGCACCGACTCTGAACATGGCCATATAGCTCTGGGATGCCCTTCTGGGAGAAATATTTCCTTCCGTGGTCCTTTCATTGCGGTGTGCCAATGGCCACAATTTTTCTAAAGGCCTCTGAGTCCACCAGTTTAAATGGCAGTAGTTGGTTGGCTAGAAGTTCCGACAAGCCGGTGGTCAGCCTTTGGGCAAGAGGGTTATCTGGCGTCATCAACTTTTTACGTTTGAACATTTGGGCCACGGAAGCCTGCCTTTTGTCAGATGAACACGACGATGGCAAGGTGGAAGGTGGAGTGGAGGACAAATGGGAGGAGAGAGGAGAAGGAGAAATGGCAGGACGTGGACCATCGGGAGTGTGGCTTGGTGGGTTCTGATGGTGTTTATCCCACTGGGCTCGGTGATGGGAGGCCAGGTGCCTTCTTAAGGCGGTCATCCGTAGGTGAATGTTGGGCTTGCCACGACGTATGCGTTGACAGCACAGGCTGTAGATGGCAACACTATTGTCAGCAGCTGACACGTTAAAAAATCCCACACTGCGGAGCCATGTGTTGGTGTCCTGGGAGCACCAGATGTGACCGTTCATGGTAGATGGCTCGCTCCAGAGACATTTGCAGTCTGCTTTTTGCCTCCTGTGCACTGCGAGTTTGCCTCCTGTGCACCTCCTTTGGAAAAAAATATGGTGCGTGCAAATATCACCATATGTTTGCATGTTCGGTGAATCGCGATTGGGCAAAGTTCGTCGCGAAACGACCACCAGGTGAACCGCAAAGCCATCTTTAACTACTGTGACCTGCCACCATCTAGTGCTGTATGCCACTGCTGTCCCTCCCCCCAACTCTGTTATGGGGCAACTATTGTCAGTGTTTGTCCTTTTTAACATCATAGTTTATTTTTTCCTTTTTCTAAACCATCACAAGAACAGAAGAAATAAAAACAAAAATGGAAGCCAAAAGCAGGAGTAGGTCCAAAACACAGAAGAGATGCAAATATTTCCATTACATTTTATCTCTGTTTCGGACCCACTCCTGTTTTTGGCTTATAGTTACTGATGCAAATTACTGACCAAATACTGACCGTCTGAAAGAGGCCATTAATTTCCCGCATGGTGGGCTTTTTTTTTACTGCTACTGTTTACTTACTGCTGATCAAATACTGATGCAAAACACTGACCAAAGATTTAGCGCCTGAAAGAGGCCATTTAAATCCTGCATGCAGGACCTTTTTTCCTTGTTAAAAAACTGATTTCAGATGTAAATGGGCAAAACGGATGCAAATTGAGCATAAGGCCTCTTTCAGAGAGTCAGTATTTGGTCAGTTCTTTGCTTCAGTATTTGAACAGAATTGGTAAGCTAAAAGCAGGAGTGGGTCCGAAACACAGATGAGATGCAAATAATTCCATTACATTTTATCTCTGTTTTGCCCTCGCTCATGTTTGTGGCTTACAACTACTGATCAAATACTGACTGTC
Source organism: Bufo gargarizans (assembly GCF_014858855.1). NCBI lineage: Eukaryota > Metazoa > Chordata > Amphibia > Anura > Bufonidae > Bufo > Bufo gargarizans. The sequence continues at coordinate 629,052,911 of NC_058080.1, read as the reverse complement.
TGAAAAAGGCTTTATGGATGCTCAAAATACTAGATTGTTTTTAGTTTTCTGCTCTTTTGACAGATCAGAAGAAAGGAAAAATAAACAGTGATGTTAACACAGCATTACTGTCACTGCTGCCGACCCACCCCTCCTCACTCTGTCATGGGGCTTCTTTTGTCGTAGTTGCTGCTGCTGCCATCATCCCCACCCCGTCATGGGGCCAGTACTGCTGCTGCCACCAACATCCCCACTCTGTCATGGTTGGGCCACTATTGTTATGGTTAATGCCACTGCTGCTTCTGCCATTGTCCTCACTCTGCCATGGGGCCACTATTGTTATGGTCAATGCCACTGCTGCAGCTGCCACTGTCATCACTCTGTCATGGGGCCACTTTTGTCATGGTTACTGCCACTGCTGTCCGCCTCCCCATCCTATCATGCGGCCATTATTGTCACTGTTATTGCCTCAATTGCTGCCACCCTCCCCACTCTGTCATAGGGCCATTACTTGAATCTTGGGGCACTGCACAGTTAGGTTCATGGCATTAAATTGGACCTGGCACTAACAGTGATCTGTAATACTGGATTGAAGGCTTGGGCAGATAAAGTTTAACATTGACAAATGTAAGGTTATGCACATGAAAGAATAATGCAAGTCACCGTTACATACTATATGATAAAACACTCGGTAACACTGACATGGAAAAAGACCTAGGAATTTTAGTGAACAGCAAACTAAGCTGTAAAAATCTGTGTCAGGCAGCTGCTGCCAAGACCAATTTGATAATGGGTTGCATCTTCATAAAAAAGGGGCATAGATGCCCGTGATGAGAACATAGTCCTACCACTTTACAAATCACTAGTCAGACCACACGTGGAGTACTGTGTACAGTTCTAGGCTCCAGTGAACAAGGCAGACATAGCAGAGAGGGTTCAGAGGACGGCAACTAAAGTAATAACTGGAATGGGGCAACTACAGTACCCTGAAAGATTATCAAACTTAGGGTTATTCAGTTTAGAAAAAAGACGACTGATGGGAGCTCTAATTACTATGTATGAATATATCAGGGGTCAGTACAGAGATCTCTCCCATCATCTATTTATCCCCAGGACTGTGACTGTGACGAGGGGACATCCTCTGCGTCTGGAGGAAAGAAGGTTTGTACACAAACACAGAAGAGGATTCTTTACGGTAAGAGCAGTGAGACTATGGAACTCTCTGCCTGAGGAGGTGGTGATGGTGAGTACAATAAAGGAATTCAAGAGTGGTCTGGATGTATTTCTGGAGTGTAATAATATTACAGGCTATAGCTACTAGAGATTGGTTGTTGATCCAGGGAGTAATTCTGATTGCCTGATTAGAGTTGAGAAGGAATTTTTACATACAGTGCTGCAGAACATACAGATTAATACAGCGCCACATATGTACCTCTTACATCCAGTGACTTCTCTGATGTGGATATTCCCTTTCCTCATATCCTCCTTTAAGATCAGACCGCCATGGTGACTTCTTTCAGCCGTGTCTCATCTCGGCAGAGTTTAGCAAACAGACATCTAAGTTTCCTACTTTTCCATCATCCTCCTCACCTTCTCAATACCCTATCCTGCCCCCCAATACTATCCTGCAGAAACAGTCCACCTGAAAATACTGGTACCACACAGATAGTGCTCCAGTACAAAAATACACCTTAATATTGTGCACCAGTACAAAAAAATCCCCCTTTACCTTTCAGATCAGACCCCCATATAAAACTCTAGATGAGACCACCCCATCTCAGACAAGACCCCCTTTAGACCCCTATATGTCAGACACCATATATCAGACCCCAGTTTTAGACCTCAGATCAGACCTCCATTAGACCTCCATGTTAGTCGCCGCCCCAATATTAGACTTCAGATAAGACCCCTATATAAGACCCCTGCAGTACGCCAGACCGACAGGGGAATTACATGTGAGGTCATAGTGTGAGCATTAGGTGGGTTGAGGTAAATACAGTTCTGGTTACTCGCGGTTATGTCGTCCTTGGGAAGGCCTGCACAAGTGATGAGGAGAACGGCAAAGGAATTCTCTGGGGCACACTCTGGTGTAAGGGACACATGCCAGATGGTGATTCGAGGTGCCCTCGATGGTCTGTATTAATGTGCCTATGGCAAGGTCCCTTATAGTCGTAATGCCAGTACCTTTTGTGGTGGTACAACCATTTACTGTAGTGTTAACTGAGAAATTGGAGACTGCGACAAGGATGGTGCAATCAAGCTTATAACCTTTACTAAACGTTACTCCTGGTAACTGTTACATCCAAGTATAAAACAGTCTCTAGTACATCCAAGTATAAAACAGTCTTTAATACATCCAGATATGAAATACAGTCTCTCATGCATACGGGGGTAGGATATTGTAAGTCCTCAGATAAAACAGGCTCTTTGTCTTTTATATATATATATATGAAAGCTACTGCTGCAGACTAGGCTTTTGAAGTATAAAAAGTCTAAGGCTGGTAATAACTCTCGCCTTATTCTAACCTGAATTAAAGATGGTTTTCAGAATCCTTGAACCTCTATTTCCAGTGCTTTTCCAACAGTTGGCCTAACTGTCATCAGGATTTAAACTGGAGTTGTGGATGCTGGAAGCTGTGTCCTACACCTAATTGCAAAGGTGCCTGGGAATCCTTTGAGTATGGCCGTTTTCTATCCTTTGACTTAAATAAAATATACTAATCCCCTTGAATACTTGCTATTTGCAGCTTGTCACTTGTCACCCCGGAGGAGTGAGCTATAGAAGTAGATTTCTCACCTCTAGTCTGAATCTTGTAGGCTTTAATCCTGGACTGTGGAGCCAACAGGGAGAGAGCAGAGAGGAAGGATGCCTCATTCCAGCAGGCAGCTATATCATGGCTGCACACTGGCTAAACTACAGGGTGGGCCATTTATATGGATACACCTTAATAAAATGGGAATGGTTGGTGATATTAACTTCCTGTTTGTGGCACATTAGTATATGTGAGGGGGGAAACTTATCAAGATGGGTGGTGACCATGGTGGCCATTTTGAAGTCGGACATTTTGAATCCAACTTTTGTTTTTTCAATAGGAAGAGGGTCATGTGACACATCAAACTTATTGGGAATTTCACAAGAAAAACTATGGTTTTTGGTTTTAACGTAACTTTATTTTTTCATGAGTTATTTACAAGTTTCTGACCACTTATAAAATGTGTTCAATGTGCTGCCCATTGTGTTGGATTGTCAATGCAACCCTCTTCTCCCACTCTTCACACACTGATGATGTGTTTCCCTCTTTATGCACTGAATCTGGCACAATCCCTGAGTTTTTCCAGCAAGATGGTACACCACAACATTATGGGTGTCAGATTCGAGCATTCCTAGATGAACAGTTTCCTGGAAAGTGGATTGGTCGTCGTGGGCCATTTGAATGGCCCCCAAGGTCTCCCGATCTGACCCCCTTAGACTTTTATCTTTGGGGTCATCTGAAGGCAATTGTCTATGCTGTGAAGATACGGGATGTGCAGCACCTGAAACTACGGATACTGGAAGCCTGTGCTAGCATTTCTCATGCGGTGTTGCTATCAGTGTGTGAAGAGTGGGAGAAGAGGGTTGCATTGACAATCCAACACAATGGGCAGCACATTGAACACATTTTATAAGTGGTCAGAAACTTGTAAATAACTCATGAAAAAATAAAGTTACGTTAAAACCAAAAACCATTGTTTTTCTTGTGAAATTCCCAATAAGTTTGATGTGTCACATGACCCTCTTCCTATTGAAAAAACAAAAGTTGGATTCAAAATGTCCGACTTCAAAATGGCCACCATGGTCACCACCCATATTGAAAAGTTTCCCCCCTCACATATACTAATGTGCCACAAACAGGAAGTTAATATCACCAACCATTCCCATTTTATTAAGGTGTATCCATATAAATGGCCCACCCTGTAGTCTAAAACTGCCTAACTGGGCCTGAGCTAAGCTATATATACACTGTAACACTGCCCCATCTTGTGGAGAAACTAGTGTAGTGCACCCTAACTATGCCTGTATAAAGGATCTTACATATAAAATCACATAGTGACATGGGAGAATATGACATGAGATGAAGTACAGCATACAGGCATAATATATGACAATAAAACATAACACTAGTTTACAGTGCCCATTATCATGTAGTAGGACTATGCACCCCCATTAGACCCCCAGACCCCCATATTAGACCTCCAGACCCCCATATCAGACCTGCAGACCAGACCTCCAGACCCCCATTAGACCCCAGACCAGACCTCCAGACCCCCATTCCAATTTTCTTTGCTCAAAAGGATTTATTGGTCAGTCATGTGACAACGTTTTGACACTCACAGGTGTCTTTTTCAAACAGAAAGTGAGCAGCAGTATATGTGAAAGCACAAACAAACAAACTTAAATAGCCCGCCCATGGTCATGTAATGATGACATCACACTGCCAATGGTCATGTCATGATGACATCACATTGCCGGGGAGACATGTCAACAACAGCATAAGTAGACATCTCTTGTTTAATCTTCACAGAGATGATGTCCTGAAGGATAAGTTTCAATTGAACTGCAAAGAGAACAATGTTGCAAAAAGAAACATACAGACGTGGACAAAATTGTTGGTACCCTTTGGTCAATGAAAGAAAAAGTCACAATGGTCACAGAAATAACTTTAATCTGACAAAAGTAATAATAAATTAAAATTCTATAAATGTTAACCAATGAAAGTCAGACATTGTTTTTCAACCATGCTTCAACAGAATTATGTAAAAAAATAAACTCATGAAACAGGCATGGACAAAAATGATGGTACCCCTAACTTAATATTTTGTTGCGCAACCTTTTGAGGCAATCACTGCAATCAAACGCTTCCTGTAACTGTCAATGAGACATCTGCACCTCTCAGCAGGTATTTTGGCCCACTCCTCATGAGCAAACTGCTCCAGTTGTGTCCGGTTTGAAGGGTGCCTTTTCCAGACTGCATGTTTCAGCTCCTTCCAAAGATGCTCAATAGGATTGAGGTCAGGGCTCATAGAAGGCCACTTTAGAATAGTCCAATTTTTTCCTCTTAGCCATTCTTGGGTGTTTTTAGCGGTGTGTTTTGGGTCATTGTCCTGTTGCAAGACCCATGACCTGCGACTGAGACCAAGCTTTCTGACACTGGCTAGTACATTTCTCTCTAGAATTCCTTGATAGTCTTGAGATTTCATTGTACCCTGCACAGATTCAAGACACCCTGTGCCAGACGCAGCAAAGCAGCCCCAGAACATAACAGAGCCTCCTCCATGTTTCACAGTAGGGACAGTGTTCTTTTCTTGATATGCTTCATTTTTTCGTCTGTGAACATACAGCTGATGTGCCTTGGCAAAAACTTCGATTTTTGTCTCATCTGTCCACAGGACATTCTCCCAGAAGCTTTGTGGCTTGTCAACATGTAGTTTGGCATATTCCAGTCTTGCTTTTTTATGATTCGTTTTCAACAATGGTGTCCTCCTTGGTCGTCTCCCATGTAGTCCACTTTGGCTCAAACAACGACGGATGGTGCGATCTGACACTGATGTTCCTTGAGCATGAAGTTCACCTTGAATCTCTTTAGAAGTCTTTCTAGGCTCTTTTGTTACCATTCGGATTATCCGTCTCTTAGATTTGTCATCAATTTTCCTCCTGCGGCCACGTCCAGGGAGGTTGGCTACAGTCCCATGGATCTTAAACTTATGAATAATATGTGCAACTGTACTCACAGGAACATCTAGTTGCTTGGAGATGGTCTTATAGCCTTTACCTTTAACATGCTTGTCTATAATTTTCTTTCTGATCTCTTGAGACAGCTCTTTCCTTTGCTTCCTCTGGTCCATGTCGAGTGTGGTACACACCATATCACCAAACAACACAGTGATTACCTGGAGCCATATATATAGGCCCAATGGCTGATTACAAGGTTGTAGACACCTGTGATGCTAATTAGTGGACACACCTTGAATTAACATGTCCCTTTGGTCACATTATGTTCTGTGTTTTCTAGGGGTACCATCATTTTTGTCCATGCCTGTTTCATGAGTTTATTTTTTTACATAATTCTGTTGAAGCATGGTTGAAAAACAATGTCTGACTTTCATTGGTTAACATTTATAGAATTTTAATTTATTATTACTTTTGTCAGATTAAAGTTATTTCTGTGACCATTGTGACTTTTTCTTTCATTGACCAAAGGGTACCAACAATTTTGTCCACGTCTGTATATTATATGCACATCCATGATCCACCATGTATTGTAACAAATGTACCCAATGAATTTAAATAGCCCACCCATGGTCATGTGTAGAGATGTCGCGAACATAAAATTTTCCGTTCGCGAACGGCAAACGTGAATTTCTACAAATGTTCGCGAACGGGTGAACCGGGCGAACCGCCATTGACTTCTATAGGCAGGCGAATTTTAAAACCCACAGGGACTCTTTCTGGCCACAATAGTGATGGAAAAGTTGTTTCAAGGGGACTAACACCTGGACTGTGGCATGCCGGAGGGGGATCCATGGCAAAACTCCCATGGAAAATTACATCGTTGACGCAGAGTTGGATTGTAATCCATAAAGGGCATAAATCACCTAACAATCCAATTTTTTTTTGAACAACGTGGTTTAAAACATCCAGTGTGTGTACACGATCAGGTATGATGTTGTATCGATCAGGTAGTGTAAGGGTTACGCCCTCTTCACAGACATTGACAGACCAAACTCCCCTTTTAATGCACCACAAACAACTGCAAACAGTCCATTTGCCCAACCGCAAACTTCCCATTTGCACAAGGTTGGATGCCAAGCTAGCCATGTCCCGTTGATGTCATTGAAGGTTTCTTCCTCCACCCAGCCATGTACAAGGGTCCCGGAAAGGTGAATTGAATACATTTTTCGAATGGGGAGATGGTTCAAAAAACGCTGGCTCCCTCCCCTTTGTTAGAATCCACGGTCACTGCGTCTGTGCCGTGCAATTTACTGTCCCACCCGATATGAGTGGTATTTCCTGTAGTTCTCTCTTCTCATCAGTTTAATCCCGGTTACGTCCCCAATCTGGGGTCCATTTATTAAATAGATTTTTCGAACGGGGAGATGGTTAAAAAATTGCTGGCTCCCTCCCCTTTGTTTGAATCCACGCTATTTATTTCATAGATTTTTCGAACGGGGAGATGGTTAAAAAAAACGCTGGCTCCCTCCCCTTTGTTTAAATCCACGCCACGGTCAATGCGTCTGCGCCGTGCAATTTACTGTCACACCCGATATGAGTGCTATTTTCTGTAGTACTATTCTCATCAGTTTAATCCCTGTTACGTCCCATATCAGGGTGGGATTGTCTTTTGTGAAACAAAAAATTTAGGCCGGGTGCATTCGACTGACTCCTCTTCCTCATACTCCTCTTGCAGCGTTGCCGCAGGTCCGGCAAGCGATGATGACAAGGCTGTTTCTGGTGGTGATGGTGACTAGAGTTGAGCGAACACCTGGATGTTCGGGTTCGAGAAGTTCGGCCGAACATCCCGAAATGTTCGGGTTCGGGATCCGAACCCGATCCGAACTTCGTCCCGAACCCGAACCCCATTGAAGTCAATGGGGACCCGAACTTTTCGGCACTAAAACGGCTGTAAAACAGCCCAGGAAAGGGCTAGAGGGCTGCAAAAGGCAGCAACATGTAGGTAAATCCCCTGCAAACAAATGTGGATAGGGAAATTAATTAAAATAAAAATTAAATAAATAAAAATTAACCAAAATCAATTGGAGAGAGGTTCCATAGCAGAGAATCTGGCTTCCCGTCACCCACCACTGGAACAGTCCATTCTCAGATATTTAGGCCCCGGCACCCAGGCAGAGGAGAGAGGTCCCGTAACAGACAATCTGGCTTCATGTCAGCAGAGAATCAGTCTTCATGTCATAGCAGAGAATCAGGCTTCACGTCACCCACCACTGTAAGAGTCCATTTTCATAAATTTAGGCCCAGCACCCAGGCAGAGGAGAGAGGTCCCGTAACAGAGGATCTGGCTTCATGTCAGCAGAGAATCAGTCTGCATGTCATAGCAGAGAATCAGGCTTCACGTCAGCCACCACTGCAACAGTCCATTGTCATAAATTTAGGCCCAGCACCCAGGCAGAGGAGAGAGGTCCCGTAACAGAGGATCTGGCTTCATGTCAGCAGAGAATCAGTCTGCATGTCATAGCAGAGAATGAGGCTTCACGTCACCCACCACTGCAACAGTCCATTGGCATATATTTAGGCCTAGCACACAGGCAGAGCAGAGAGGTCCCGTAACAGACAATCTGGCTTCATGACAGCAGAGAATCAGTCTGCATGTCATAGCAGAGAATGAGGCTTCACGTCACCCACCACTGCAACAGTCCATTGGCATATATTTAGGCCTAGCACACAGGCAGAGCAGAGAGGTCCCGTAACAGACAATCTGGCTTCATGTCAGCAGAGAATCAGTCTGCATGTCATAGCAGAGAATGAGGCTTCACGTCACCCACCACTGCAACAGTCCATTGGCATATATTTAGGCCTAGCACACAGGCAGAGCAGAGAGGTCCCGTAACAGACGATCTGGCTTCATGTCAGCAGAGAATCAGTCTGCATGTCATAGCAGAGAATCGAGGCTTCACGTCACCCACCACTGCAACAGTCCATTGGCATATATTTAGGCCTAGCACACAGGCAGAGCAGAGAGGTCCCGTAACAGACAATCTGGCTTCATGTCAGCAGAGAATCAGTCTGCATGTCATAGCAGAGAATGAGGCTTCACGTCACCCACCACTGCAACAGTCCATTGGCATATATTTAGGCCTAGCACACAGGCAGAGCAGAGAGGTCCCGTAACAGACAATCTGGCTTCATGTCAGCAGAGAATCAGTCTGCATGTCATAGCAGAGAATGAGGCTTCACGTCACCCACCACTGCAACAGTCCATTGGCATATATTTAGGCCTAGCACACAGGCAGAGCAGAGAGGTCCCGTAACAGACGATCTGGCTTCATGTCAGCAGAGAATCAGTCTGCATGTCATAGCAGAGAATGAGGCTTCACGTCACCCACCACTGCAACAGTCCATTGGCATATATTTAGGCCTAGCACACAGGCAGAGCAGAGAGGTCCCGTAACAGACAATCTGGCTTCATGTCAGCAGAGAATCAGTCTGCATGTCATAGCAGAGAATCAGGCTTCACGTCAGCCACCACTGCAACAGTCCATTGTCATAAATTTAGGCCCAGCACCCAGGCAGAGGAGAGAGGTCCCGTAACAGACAATCTGGCTTCATGTCAGCAGAGAATTAGTCTGCATGTCATAGCAGAGAATCAGGCTTCATGTCAGCCACCACTGCAACAGTCCATTGGCATATATTTAGGCCTAGCACACAGGCAGAGGAGAGGTTCATTCAACTTTGGGTAGCCTCGCAATATAATGGTAAAATGAAAATAAAAATAGGATTGAATGAGGAAGTGCCCTGGAGTCCAATAATATATGGTTATGGGGAGGTAGTTAATGTCTAATCTGGACAAGGGACGGACAGGTCCTGTGGGATCCATGCCTGGTTCATTTTTATGAACGTCAGCTTGTCCACATTGGCTGTAGACAGGCGGCTGCGTTTGTCTGTAATGACGCCCCCTGCCGTGCTGAATACACGTTCAGACAAAACGCTGGCTGCCGGGCAGGCCAGCACCTCCAAGGCATAAAAGGCTAGCTCTGGCCACGTGGACAATTTAGAGACCCAGAAGTTGAATGGGGCCGAACCATCAGTCAGTACGTGGAGGGGTGTGCACACGTACTGTTCCACCATGTTAGTGAAATGTTGCCTCCTGCTAACACGTTGCGTATCAGGTGGTGGTGCAGTTAGCTGTGGCGTGTTGACAAAAGTTTTCCACATCTCTGCCATGCTAACCCTGCCCTCAGAGGAGCTGGCCGTGACACAGCTGCCTTGGCGACCTCTTGCTCCTCCTCTGCCTTGGCCTTGGGCTTCCACTTGTTCCCCTGTGACATTTGGGAATGCTCTCAGTAGCGCGTCTACCAACGTGCGCTTGTACTCGCGCATCTTCCTATCACGCTCCAGTGCAGGAAGTAAGGTGGGCACATTGTCTTTGTAGCGTGGATCCAGCAGGGTGGCAACCCAGTAGTCCGCACAGGTTAAAATGTGGGCAACTCTGCTGTCGTTGCGCAGGCACTGCAGCATGTAGTCGCTCATGTGTGCCAGGCTGCCCAGGGGTAAGGACAAGCTGTCCTCTGTGGGAGGCGTATCGTCATCGTCCTGCCTTTCCCCCCAGCCACGCACCAGTGATGGACCCGAGCTGCGTTGGGTGCCACCCCGCTGTGACCATGCTTCATCCTCATCCTCCTCCACCTCCTCCTCATCCTCGTCCTCCTCGTCCTCCAGTAGTGGGCCCTGGCTGGCCACATTTGTACCTGGCCTCTGCTGTTGCCAAAAACCTCCCTCTGAGTCACTTCGAAGAGACTGGCCTGAAAGTGCTAAAAATGACCCCTCTTCCTCCTCCTCCTCCTCCTCCTCCTGGGCCACCTCCTCTTCCATCATCGCCCTAAGTGTTTTCTCAAGGAGACATAGAAGTGGTATTGTAACGCTGATAACGGTGTCATCGCCACTGGCCATGTTGGTGGAGTACTCGAAACAGCGCAACAGGGCACACAGGTCTCGCATGGAGGCCCAGTCATTGGTGGTGAAGTGGTGCTGTTCTGTAGTGCGACTGACCCGTGCGTGCTGCAGCTGAAACTCCACTATGGCCTGCTGCTGCTCGCACAGTCTGTCCAGCATGTGCAAGGTGGAGTTCCACCTGGTGGGCACGTCGCATATGAGGCGGTGAGCGGGAAGGCCGAAGTTACGCTGTAGCGCAGACAGGCGAGCAGCAGCAGGATGTGAACGCCGGAAGCGCGAACAGACGGCCCGCACTTTATGCAGCAGCTCTGACATGTCGGGGTAGTTGTGAATGAACTTCTGCACCACCAAATTCAGCACATGCGCCAAGCAAGGGATGTGCGTCAAATTGGCTAGTCCCAGAGCTGCAACGAGATTTCGCCCATTATCACACACCACCAGGCCGGGCTTGAGGCTCACCGGCAGCAACCACTCGTCGGTCTGTTGTTCAATACCCCGCCACAACTCCTGTGCGGTGTGGGGCCTGTCCCCCAAACATATGAGTTTCAGAATGGCCTGCTGACGTTTACCCCGGGCTGTGCTGAAGTTGGTGGTGAAGGTGTGTGGCTGACTGGATGAGCAGGTGGAAGAAGAGGAGGAGGAAGCCGAGAAGGAGGAGGTGGCAACAGGAGGCAAAGAATGTTGCCCTGCGATCCTTGGCGGCGGAAGGACGTGCGCCAAACAGCTCTCCGCCTGGGGCCCAGCTGCCACTACATTTACCCAGTGTGCAGTTAGGGAGATATAGCGTCCCTGGCCGTGCTTACTGGTCCACGTATCTGTGGTTAGGTGGACCTTGCTACAGATGGCGTTGCGCAGTGCACACTTGATTTTATCGGATACTTGGTTGTGCAGGGAAGGCACGGCTCTCTTGGAGAAGTAGTGCCGGCTGGGAACAACATACTGTGGGACAGCAAGCGACATGAGCTGTTTGAAGCTGTCTGTGTCCACCAGCCTAAATGACAGCATTTCATAGGCCAGTAGTTTAGAAATGCTGGCATTCAGGGCCAGGGATCGAGGGTGGCTAGGTGGGAATTTACGCTTTCTATCAAATGTTTGTGAGATGGAGAGCTGAACGCTGGCGTGTGACATGGTTGAGACGCTTGGTGACGGAGGTGGTGGTGGTGGTGTTGGTGGTACATCCCCTGTTTGCTGGGCGGCAGGTGCCAACGTTCCTCCAGAGGCGGAGGAAGAGGCCGAGGCGGCAGCAGCAGAATAGGCCGAGGCGGCAGCAGCAGAAGAGGTAGCAGGGGGAGCCTGAGTGACTTCCTTGGTTTTAAGGTGTTTACTCCACTGCAGTTCATGCTTTGCATGCAGGTGCCTGGTCATGCAGGTTGTGCTCAGGTTCAGAACGTTAATGCCTCGCTTCAGGCTCTGATGGCACAGCGTGCAAACCACTCGGGTCTTGTCGTCAGCACATTGTTTGAAGAAGTGCCATGCCAGGGAACTCCTTGAAGCTGCCTTTGGGGTGCTCGGTCCCAGATGGCGGCGGTCAGTAGCAGGCGGAGTCTCTTGGCGGCGGGTGTTCTGCTTTTGCCCACTGCTCCCTCTTTTGCTACGCTGTTGGCTCGGTCTCACCACTGCCTCTTCCTCCGAACTGTGAAAGTCAGTGGCACGACCTTCATTCCATGTGGGGTCTAGGACCTCATCGTCCCCTGCATCGTCTTCCACCCAGTCTTGATCCCTGACCTCCTGTTCAGTCTGCACACTGCAGAAAGACGCAGCAGTTGGCACCTGTGTTTCGTCATCATCAGAGACATGCTGAGGTGGTATTCCCATGTCCTCATCATCAGGAAACATAAGTGGTTGTGCGTCAGTGCATTCTATGTCTTTCACCGCTGGGGAAGGGCTAGGTGGATGCCCTTGGGAAACCCTGCCAGCGGAGTCTTCAAACAGCATAAGAGACTGCTGCATAACTTGAGGCTGAGACAGTTTCCCTGGTATGCATGGGGGTGATGTGACAGACTGATGGGGTTGGTTTTCAGGCGCCATCTGTGCGCTTTCTGCAGAAGACTGGGTGGGAGATAATGTGAACGTGCTGGATCCACTGTCGGCCACCCAATTGACTAATGCCTGTACCTGCTCAGGCCTTACCATCCTTAGAACGGCATTGGGCCCCACCATATATCGCTGTAAATTCTGGCGGCTACTGGGACCTGAGGTAGTTGGTACACTAGGACGTGTGGATGTGGCAGAACGGCCACGTCCTCTCCCAGCACCAGAGGGTCCACTAACACCACCACGACCATGTCCACGTCCGCGTCCCTTACTAGATGTTTTTCTCATTGTTATGGTTCACCACAACAACAAATATATTATTTGGCCCAATGTATTGTATTCAAATTCAGCGGGATATAAATTTGAGGCCTAGTATTTAGGCGCTGGGTGACCGGTATGGATTTAGTGACAGAATTAGACTTGGAAATGCACAGAAGCGTGTGTGTGTGAAGTTATTCTGAATGACCCAATGTGCACCTTGAATATTATATACCCTTTTAGGGATAGATTTCAAATAGCTCTGATATAGCAGAAACCACTAAATTATGAAATTGTTAAATTGGGAATTGTATTTAAACCCAGAACAAAAAATGTGCTTTGACGGACACTAAATAACTTTCCCAGCCACAACAGGACAGCGTTAACGAGAGATTTAGCAGGATATAAATTTGAGGCCTAGTATTTAGGCGCTGGGTGACAGGTATGGGTTTAGTGACAGAATTAGACTTGGAAATACACAGTAGCGGGTGTGTGTGAAGTTATTCTGAATGACCCAATGTGCACCTTGAATATTATATACCCTTTTAGGGATAGATTTCAAATAGCTCTGATATAGCAGAAACCACTAAATTATGAAATTGCTAAATTGGGAATTGTATTTCAACCCAGAACAAAAAATGTGCTTTGACGGACACTAAATAACTTTCCCAGCCACAACAGGACAGCGTTAACGAGAGATTTAGCAGGATATAAATTTGAGGCCTAGTATTTAGGCGCTGGGTGACAGGTATGGGTTTAGTGACAGAATTAGACTTGGAAATACACAGTAGCGGGTGTGTGTGAAGTTATTCTGAATGACCCAATGTGCACCTTGAATATTATATACCCTTTTAGGGATAGATTTCAAATAGCTCTGATATAGCAGGAACCACTAAATTATGAAATTGTTAAATTGGGAATTGTATTTAAACCCAGAACAAAAAATGTGCTTTGACGGACACTAAATAACTTTCCCAGCCACAACAGGACAGCGTTAACGAGAGATTTAGCAGGATATAAATTTGAGGCCTAGTATTTAGGCGCTGGGTGACAGGTATGGGTTTAGTGACAGAATTAGACTTAGAAATACACAGTAGCGGGTGTGTGTGAAGTTATTCTGAATGACCCAATGTGCACCTTGAATATTATATACCCTTTTAGGGATAGATTTCAAATAGCTCTGATATAGCAGAAACCACTAAATTATGAAATTGCTAAATTGGGAATTGTATTTCAACCCAGAACAAAAAATGTGCTTTGACGGACACTAAATAACTTTCCCAGCCACAACAGGACAGCGTTAACGAGAGATTTAGCAGGATATAAATTTGAGGCCTAGTATTTAGGCGCTGGGTGACAGGTATGGGTTTAGTGACAGAATTAGACTTGGAAATACACAGTAGCGGGTGTGTGTGAAGTTATTCTGAATGACCCAATGTGCACCTTGAATATTATATACCCTTTTAGGGATAGATTTCAAATAGCTCTGATATAGCAGGAACCACTAAATTATGAAATTGCTAAATTGGGAATTGTATTTCAACCCAGAACAAAAAATGTGCTTTGACGGACACTAAATAACTTTCCCAGCCACAACAGGACAGCGGTAACGAGAGATTTAGCAGGATATAAATTTGAGGCCTAGTATTTAGGCGCTGGGTGACAGGTATGGGTTTAGTGACAGAATTAGACTTGGAAATACACAGTAGCGGGTGTGTGTGAAGTTATTCTGAATGACCCAATGTGCACCTTGAATATTATATACCCTTTTAGGGATAGATTTCAAATAGCTCTGATATAGCAGAAACCACTAAATTATGAAATTGCTAAATTGGGAATTGTACTTCAACCCAGAACAAAAAATGTGCTTTGACGGACACTAAATAACTTTCCCAGCCACAACAGGACAGCGTTAACGAGAGATTTAGCAGGATATAAATTTGAGGCCTAGTATTTAGGCGCTGGGTGACAGGTATGGGTTTAGTGACAGAATTAGACTTGGAAATACACAGTAGCGGGTGTGTGTGAAGTTATTCTGAATGACCCAATGTGCACCTTGAATATTATATACCCTTTTAGGGATAGATTTCAAATAGCTCTGATATAGCAGAAACCACTAAATTATGAAATTGTTAAATTGGGAATTGTATTTAAACCCAGAACAAAAAATGTGCTTTGACGGACACTAAATAACTTTCCCAGCCACAACAGGACAGCGTTAACGAGAGATTTAGCAGGATATAAATTTGAGGCCTAGTATTTAGGCGCTGGGTGACAGGTATGGGTTTAGTGACAGAATTAGACTTAGAAATACACAGTAGCGGGTGTGTGTGAAGTTATTCTGAATGACCCAATGTGCACCTTGAATATTATATACCCTTTTAGGGATAGATTTCAAATAGCTCTGATATAGCAGAAACCACTAAATTATGAAATTGCTAAATTGGGAATTGTATTTCAACCCAGAACAAAAAATGTGCTTTGACGGACACTAAATAACTTTCCCAGCCACAACAGGACAGCGGTAACGAGAGATTTAGCAGGATATAAATTTGAGGCCTAGTATTTAGGCGCTGGGTGACAGGTATGGGTTTAGTGACAGAATTAGACTTGGAAATACACAGTAGCGGGTGTGTGTGAAGTTATTCTGAATGACCCAATGTGCACCTTGAATATTATATACCCTTTTAGGGATAGATTTCAAATAGCTCTGATATAGCAGAAACCACTAAATTATGAAATTGTTAAATTGGGAATTGTATTTAAACCCAGAACAAAAAATGTGCTTTGACGGACACTAAATAACTTTCCCAGCCACAACAGGACAGCGTTAACGAGAGATTTAGCAGGATATAAATTTGAGGCCTAGTATTTAGGCGCTGGGTGACAGGTATGGGTTTAGTGACAGAATTAGACTTAGAAATACACAGTAGCGGGTGTGTGTGAAGTTATTCTGAATGACCCAATGTGCACCTTGAATATTATATACCCTTTTAGGGATAGATTTCAAATAGCTCTGATATAGCAGAAACCACTAAATTATGAAATTGCTAAATTGGGAATTGTATTTCAACCCAGAACAAAAAATGTGCTTTGACGGACACTAAATAACTTTCCCAGCCACAACAGGACAGCGTTAACGAGAGATTTAGCAGGATAGAAATTTGAGGCCTAGTATTTAGGCACTGGGTGACAGGTATAGGTTTAGTGACAGAATTAGACTTGGAAATACACAGTAGCGGGTGTGTGTGAAGTTATTCTGAATGACCCAATGTGCACCTTGAATATTATATACCCTTTTAGGGATAGATTTCAAATAGCTCTGATATAGCAGAAACCACTAAATTATGAAATTGTTAAATTGGGAATTGTATTTCAACCCAGAACAAAAAATGTGCTTTGACGGACACTAAATAACTTTCCCAGCCACAACAGGACAGCGTTAACGAGAGATTTAGCAGGATATAAATTTGAGGCCTAGTATTTAGGCGCTGGGTGACAGGTATGGGTTTAGTGACAGAATTAGACTTAGAAATACACAGTAGCGGGTGTGTGTGAAGTTATTCTGAATGACCCAATGTGCACCTTGAATATTATATACCCTTTTAGGGATAGATTTCAAATAGCTCTGATATAGCAGAAACCACTAAATTATGAAATTGCTAAATTGGGAATTATATTTCAACCCAGAACAAAAAATGTGCTTTGACGGACACTAAATAACTTTCCCAGCCACAACAGGACAGCGGTAACGAGAGATTTAGCAGGATATAAATTTGAGGCCTAGTATTTAGGCGCTGGGTGACAGGTATGGGTTTAGTGACAGAATTAGACTTGGAAATACACAGTAGCGGGTGTGTGTGAAGTTATTCTGAATGACCCAATGTGCACCTTGAATATTATATACCCTTTTAGGGATAGATTTCAAATAGCTCTGATATAGCAGAAACCACTAAATTATGAAATTGTTAAATTGGGAATTGTATTTCAACCCAGAACAAAAAATGTGCTTTGACGGACACTAAATAACTTTCCCAGCCACAACAGGACAGCGTTAACGAGAGATTTAGCAGGATATAAATTTGAGGCCTAGTATTTAGGCGCTGGGTGACAGGTATGGGTTTAGTGACAGAATTAGACTTGGAAATACACAGTAGCGGGTGTGTGTGAAGTTATTCTGAATGACCCAATGTGCACCTTGAATATTATATACCCTTTTAGGGATAGATTTCAAATAGCTCTGATATAGCAGAAACCACTAAATTATGAAATTGCTAAATTGGGAATTGTATTTCAACCCAGAACAAAAAATGTGCTTTGACGGACACTAAATAACTTTCCCAGCCACAACAGGACAGCGTTAACGAGAGATTTAGCAGGATATAAATTTGAGGCCTAGTATTTAGGCGCTGGGTGACAGGTATGGGTTTAGTGACAGAATTAGACTTGGAAATACACAGTAGCGGGTGTGTGTGAAGTTATTCTGAATGACCCAATGTGCACCTTGAATATTATATACCCTTTTAGGGATAGATTTCAAATAGCTCTGATATAGCAGAAACCACTAAATTATGAAATTGTTAAATTGGGAATTGTATTTAAACCCAGAACAAAAAATGTGCTTTGACGGACACTAAATAACTTTCCCAGCCACAACAGGACAGCGTTAACGAGAGATTTAGCAGGATATAAATTTGAGGCCTAGTATTTAGGCGCTGGGTGACAGGTATGGGTTTAGTGACAGAATTAGACTTAGAAATACACAGTAGCGGGTGTGTGTGAAGTTATTCTGAATGACCCAATGTGCACCTTGAATATTATATACCCTTTTAGGGATAGATTTCAAATAGCTCTGATATAGCAGAAACCACTAAATTATGAAATTGCTAAATTGGGAATTGTATTTCAACCCAGAACAAAAAATGTGCTTTGACGGACACTAAATAACTTTCCCAGCCACAACAGGACAGCGGTAACGAGAGATTTAGCAGGATATAAATTTGAGGCCTAGTATTTAGGCGCTGGGTGACAGGTATGGGTTTAGTGACAGAATTAGACTTGGAAATACACAGTAGCGGGTGTGTGTGAAGTTATTCTGAATGACCCAATGTGCACCTTGAATATTATATACCCTTTTAGGGATAGATTTCAAATAGCTCTGATATAGCAGGAACCACTAAATTATGAAATTGCTAAATTGGGAATTGTATTTCAACCCAGAACAAAAAATGTGCTTTGACGGACACTAAATAACTTTCCCAGCCACAACAGGACAGCGGTAACGAGAGATTTAGCAGGATATAAATTTGAGGCCTAGTATTTAGGCGCTGGGTGACAGGTATGGGTTTAGTGACAGAATTAGACTTGGAAATACACAGTAGCGGGTGTGTGTGAAGTTATTCTGAATGACCCAATGTGCACCTTGAATATTATATACCCTTTTAGGGATAGATTTCAAATAGCTCTGATATAGCAGGAACCACTAAATTATGAAATTGCTAAATTGGGAATTGTACTTCAACCCAGAACAAAAAATGTGCTTTGACGGACACTAAATAACTTTCCCAGCCACAACAGGACAGCGGTAACGAGAGATTTAGCGGGATATAAATTTGAGGCCTAGTATTTAGGCGCTGGGTGACCGGTATGGATTTAGTGACAGAATTAGACTGGGATATGGCCAAAAAATAACCACACTATTGCTGGTTAAATGCACTTGGTGACGGGCGCAGCTTGCCCCTGATTTAGTATATGGCCAAAAAATGAACAGACTATTGCTGGTTAAATGCACTTGGTGTCACAGCTTGACGCACCACACTACTGAGGGTTAAATGCACTTGGTGACGGGCGCAGCTTGCCCCTGATGTAGTATATGGCCAAAAAATGAACAGACTATTGCTGGTTAAATGCACTTGGTGTGACAGCTTCACCCTGATGTAGGCTTTAGCCAAAAAACAACCACACCATTGAGGGTTAAATGCACTTGGTGACAGGCGCAGCTTGCCCCTGATTTAGTATATGGCCAAAAAAATGAACAGACTATTGCTGGTTAAATGCACTTGGTGTGACAGCTTCACCCTGATGTAGGCTTTAGCCAAAAAACAACCACACCATTGAGGGTTAAATGCACTTGGTCGCAGCTTGGATGCACTTGGTCGCAGCACCGCACAAGACACAAAATGGCCGCCGATCACCCCAGAAAAAAGTGACTGACAAACGGTCTGGGCAGCCTAAAAACAGTGAGTGAGCATTTGAATTTCAGCAGCTCAATGATGCACAGCTGCAGATCGATCGATTAATCAAGTGAAGTCCTTTGGAGGAGTTAATCTGCCTAATCTCGCCCTACTGTCGCATCCGCAACCTCTCCCTACGCTAATCAGAGCAGAGTGACGGGCGGCGCTATGTGACTCCAGCTTAAATAGAGGCTGGGTCACATGGTGCTCTGGCCAATCACAGCCATGCCAATAGTAGGCATGGCTGTGACGGCCTCTTGGGGCAAGTAGTATGACGCTTGTTGATTGGCTGCTTTGCAGCCTTTCAAAAAGCGCCAAGAAAGCGTCAC
Source organism: Bufo gargarizans (assembly GCF_014858855.1). Classification (NCBI taxonomy): domain Eukaryota; kingdom Metazoa; phylum Chordata; class Amphibia; order Anura; family Bufonidae; genus Bufo; species Bufo gargarizans. The sequence continues at coordinate 629,033,412 of NC_058080.1, read as the reverse complement.
AAAAGCGCCAAGAAAGCGACGAACACCGAACCCGAACCCGGACTTTTACGAAAATGTCCGGGTTCGGGTCCGTGTCACGGACACCCCAAAATTCGGTACGAACCCGAACTTTACAGTTCGAGTTCGCTCATCCCTAATGGTGACCACAACTCTTCCTCTTCCTCTTCATGCTCATCTACAGCCTGATCCAGCACTCTTCGCAGGGCACGCTCCAGGAAGAAAACAAATGGGATGAGGTCGCTGATGGTGCCTTCGGTGCGACTGACTAGGTTTGTCACCTCCTCAAAAAGATGCATGAGCCTACAGGCATTGTGCATGAGCGTTCAGTAACGTGGCAAAAAAATTCCCAGCTCCGCTGAGGCTGTCCTAGCAACCTGGTCATACAAATACTCGTTAATGGCATCCAGACATCCTGTAAGCCTGGGTACTTAGACACAAAGCGTTGTACGATGAGATTTAACACATGTGCCATGCACGGCACATGTGACAACTTGCCCAAATTCAATGCCGCCAACAAATTGCTTCCATTGTCACACACCACTTTGCCGATCTCCAGTTTGTGAGGGGTCAGCCACTGATCCACCTGTGCGTTCAGGGCAGACAGGAGTGCTGGTCCGGTGTGGCTCTCTGCTTTCAGGCAAGTCAACCCCAAGACAGCGTGGCACTGTCGTATCTGGGATGTGGAATAGCCCCTGGGGAGCTGGGGGGATTCAGTTGATGTGCAGCCAGACGCCGCAGCAGAAGAGGACTCAGCCGAGGAGGTTATGGAAGAGGATGGAGTAGGAGGAGTAGAGGAGGTGGCAGTAGGCCTGCCTTAAAGTCGTGGCGGTGTCACCAACTCTGCTGCAGAGCCACGCATTCCATGCTTGGCAGCCGTCAGCAGGTTGACCAAATGCGCAGTGTAGGTGATATACCTGCCCTGACCGTGCTTTGCAGTCCAGGTATCAGTGGTCAGATGGACCCTTGCCCCAACACTGTATGCCAGAGATGCCTTTTCAATCACTGAGTAGAGGTTTGGGATTGCCTTATTAGAAAAAAAAATTCGTCCGGGTACCTTCCACTGTGGTGTCCCAATAGCGACAACATTTTTGAAGGCCTCAGACTCCACCAGCTGTTATGGTAAAAGCTGGCGGGCTAAGAGTTCCGTCAAGCCAGCTGTCAGATGCCGGGTAAGGGGGTGACTCTGTGACATTGGCTTCTTATTCTCAAACATTTCCTTTACAGACACCTGACTGTGGGCAGATGAGATGGAACTGCTCAAGGTGAGAGGCGGAGTGGCGGGTGGTTGAGAGGGGGCAAGGAGGACAGCAGTGGTTGACGTGGCTGAAGATGCTGGACCAGGAGGAGGATGGTGGCTTTGAGCTTGTGTGCTGCTTCTACTCGTCATCATGTGTTGATCCCATAGGCGTTTGTGATGTGCGATCATGTGCCTTCGCAAAGCAGTTGTACCTAGGTGGGTGTTGGATTTCCCACGACTCAGTTTCTTTTGGCACAGGTTGCAAATGGCATCGCTGGTGTCAGAGGCAGACACATAAAAAAAATGCCACACTGCTGAGCTTTGCAATGACGGCATTCTGGTGGTGGCAACAGCATGCGTTGATTGGCGTGCTGTCTGGCCGATACATGCTGTCTGACTGTGCCACTTGCTCCTTGCGGCGACCTTCCCCTGCTTCCAACTCGTCTCCCCTTCTGAACTTTACCCCTCTTCTTCTATTCGAGCAGGCACCCACGTGGCATCCACGGACACATAGTCATCATCAACCACTTCACTTGTATCTGACACCTCAGCAAAGGAAGCAGCAGCGGGTACAACATCATCATCATTATCACACTGTACGTCCATGTGTGTAATGCTGCCTGACTGAGACATATCCCTGTTATCTACATCCCCTGTCAATAATGGTTGCGCATCACAAATTTCATCCAACTGATGTGTAAATAACTCCTCTGAGAGATCAAGTGAAGCAGCTGTGGTGGCTGTGGTGGTAGTGGTGGTGGTGGCGGTGGGTGGGAGAGTGGTAACTTAAGAGCAGGTGACCAAAGCTGAGCTGGAGGAGGATGGTGCGTCAAGGTTCTTAGCGGAAGCTGTTGAAGATTGGGTGTCCTGTGTAAGCCAGTCAACTATTTTCTCCAAATTTTTTGGGTTCAGGGTACGTGGCCTCTGAACACTGGGCATTATTCCAGGGCCAGTGGAAATCACAGCACCACGAACACGACGGCCCCTGCGGCGTGGCCTGCCTCTGCCTGTCATTTTTTTAGATAAGTGTTACTATGCATGCAAAGTACTGTGCCACCCTATATAAGTGGTGGGCAGTGGGCACAGTACAGTCTGTGTGGGCCTGACACACACGGGCTTGCAAATGTGATTATATCACAGAAACTTTTTCAATATAATTTTTTTCCCCTGCAAGGTATTTGATTGAATGACACCTTGTAGCGGTATGAGTGCAGGCCTAGCCACTAGCCAGTGGGCACAATACAGGATGTGTGGGCCTGACACACACAGGCATTGCAAATGTGATTATATCACAGAAAAAAATTCAATATATATTTTTTTTCTGCAAGGTATTTGAGTGAATGACACTCTGTAACGGTATGAGTGCAGGCCTAGCCACTAGCCAGTGGGCACAATACAGTATGTGTGGGCCTGACACACACAGGCTTGCAAGTGTGATTATATCACAGAAAATTTTCAATAGAATTTTTTTTCCTGCAAGGTATTTGAGTGAATGACACCCTGTAACGGTATGAGTGCAGGCCTAGCCACTAGCAGTATACAGTATGTGTGGGCCTGACACACACGGGCTTGCAAATGTGATTATGTCACAGAAAAATATTAAATATAATTTTTTTTTTATCTGCGAGGTATTTTCTGTCACACCCTGTATGAATGGTGTGCACTGTGCACACAGTGCTGTCTATGACTGAGCCTGCAGCCTCTCACACACGGGCAGCCAGGCAACTGCAATATATGTATAATAAAAAAATTGCACACTGATGTACCAGCCCTGAAAAGGGCTTTTTGGGGTGCTGTCAGGACACTGTCCTTACAGCAGATGAGTCTGTGGACACAGAACAATGCCCTAGCTAACGCTTTACCTATTGAATCAGCAGCAGCTACACTCTCCCTCCTCTCACTGTGAATGCAGTTTGTGAATGAATCTAAAATGGATGGTGTCCAGGAAGTGGGAGGGTCTGGGAGGGAGGGTCTGCTGCTGATTGGCTGGAATGTGTCTGCTGACTGTGAGGTACAGGGTCAAAGTTTACTCAATGATGATGTATAGGGGTGGACCGAACATCGCATATGTTCGCCCGCAGCGGCGAACGCGAACAAGCTACGTTCGCCGGGAACTATTCGCCGGCGAATAGTTCGGGACATCACTAGTCATGTGATGATGACATCAGATTGCTGAGAAAAGATATCAACAACAGTGTAAATAGACGCCTCTTGTTTAGTCTTCACAGAGAGGTATAGGGTAGGAGGTTCTTCCTTCTGTCCCTGCTGTTTTCTTTCCCCTCTCTCTCCAGCCGCTCTGATCGGCCATTTTCGCCGTCTTCTGGAGCCTGAGACTCCGCCTCTCCGCTCTCTTCACCTCCCGGCCTTCGTGCTCTCTGTTCCATAGCCACGCCCCCAAACCGGTCTTGCGATACTTTGGACGCCATAGCTCCTTATTCCAGCCGGCAGTAGCTTGGGAGTCTCCTTTGGCTTGCTTCTAGCTCCAGCCCTGGTACGATTTACCCTCCTGCTTGCCCTGCGATTCGATAAGCCCAGCGATTTTATAAGCCCTGCGATTTTATAAGTAAAGCAGTCTGTCAGCCGGCACAATGTCCAGGCAGAGAGTGCCTCTAACCCCCCCCCGTCTCCCACAAATCCTGACCTGGGGGAGGCCTCTGACAATCCTGGGCCTTTATCTCCCAGGGAATCTTCTGTTCCCAGAATTGATCCCCAGGCCCTAGCTCTCCACTGCTCAGTAAATGACACTATTATTGCAGCTATGGGCTCTGTTTCCTCCACACTCACCAGGTCAATCTCTAAAGCCCTTATGGTCCACACACCTTTGGCTGGGGTTCAGATTCCCCAAGCTAAGTCTGAGACCCAGTCACCAGCACCTGATCCACCTGCCTCCAGAAAAAACTTGAGAGGTGTGTATTTTGCCACCCAAGATGGCGTGCCTATGTCGCGCAAAAGAGCCTGTATGCGCCAGGCAGAAAAAGCGCCTGCCCTGGAAATGTGCTAGAGCACAACTAGGTACAGAGTCCGATTCTGAATTCGGCTCAGATGAGGAGGCCCTCCACAACCACAGATCTGCGGAGTGGCTCCCTGTAGATCACGTGGCCAGATACTTGGAAGCCAGGGTGTGGTGCCCCCTTAGTAAAGAGGCCCGCAACAAACTTCAGGTGGAGTGCCCAATACCTATTATACCCAATAAGGTCTGTAAAACCCCAATGGTGGACCCTAAAATGGTGCAATTCCTGGCCAAATCCGGCTTGAACCCCCACAGGGGTCTAGATTCAGCCTAAAAGGCATTTCAGCACAAGCTCCTGGACATTTTTGGCCCCTTGGCCAGAATTTTTAAACTGGACGGAAGCTGCTAGGCCGGAAAATGGCCAGGTTGACCCAGAGGAACTCCGGGGCTGGGTTCAAAGAGCCATTTGCATGACAGGTAATGTTAACACCTCACTCTCTATAGAGAGGCACAATGCCATTCTTTTTAAGATAGAGCCTAAATTGGCCAACCTCGCCCTACAGAGGCAGGTAAGGATGCCCAAGGTTTACTCTTTGGGGACTCTTCCATTAAGGATATGGGCCGCTTTGTTGGCGCCTTCACGGCTTTAGAAAAGGCCCAGTCCTTCATGAAGAGGGTGTTTCAAGGTAGGGTTCCTACCAGGGTCGGCAGTTCCAGCGGCCGGTCATCCTTCCAGACCCGGGGCTCGGGTCGAGGCTCCTTTACACAGAGGTCCTTTGCACAACGGTCCAACTACCAGGAGGCGAGACAACCCACTACATTTTTCCTCTCTCATGGAGGTCCAGGCCGCTTCAGGGGCTACAGAGGTTCCTCAGTTTCGAGAAGGCCTTATGGTAAGTCCTCACCTTCTTCCTCTTCTTTCTTTGGAGGTTTGTGTAGGGGGGAGACTCCGTCTTTTTTCTCATGTCTGTTCCAGCATCACCTCGTACCCGTGGGTACTCTCTACAGTTCAGGGATTCCATATAGAATTGGTAAACCCCCCCTGTGTCTCTTCCTTCCCCTCATCCCATGGTTACCTCCCATCAGTCACAAACCCTGATAGACCAGGAACTGTCAGACCTCTACCTTCTGTCAGGGGTTATCAGCAACATCTTCCAGGTAGAGAAGAAAGGAGGTCAAATGCGCCCAGTAATCAATCTCCGAGCCTAAAACGAGTTCCTGCGATACCGCCATTTCAAGATGGAAGGGATTCATCTCCTCATGGACTTCCTTCTCCAACAAGATTGGATGGTGAAGCTCGACCTCAAAGACGCGTATTTGACGGTCCCGGTGTCGGAAGCTTCCAGGGACCTCCTGTTCTTCATTTGGAAGGGAAACATTTGGCAGTTCACATGTCTCCCCTTCGGCCTATCGTTCGCTCCTTGGTGCTTCACCAAGTTGATGCGTCCATCTATGGCCTGGCTACGCAGTCGAGGGGTGCGTCTCATAATCTACTTGAACGACATCCTCATAATGGCCCAGGATCGATCCTCAAACATCTGAACTAGGCTATGGATCTCTTGTCACGTCTGGGGTTTCTCCTCAACCGGAAAAATCGGTGCTGGTACCCTCTCGTACCATGGTCTTCCTGGGTTTCACCGTAGATTCGTCCACGGTTACTCTTCGTCTCCCTCCAGAGAAAATCCTCTCCATCCGCAGGGAGTTACGCCGCGCACAGTACCACAGATTTCACTGCGCCACCTGGCCCAGCTTATCGGCTTCCTGGCCTTCTCTATTCAAGCAGTCATTCCAGCTCTGCTGCATTACCGAGTCCTACAGCGTTTGAAGATCGCTCACCTACACGCAGGAGCTTCATACGCAGACCTCATCTCTTTGGATGTGGAGACCAGGGACGAGATGTTGTGGTGGATCCACAATCTTTCAGCCTGGAACGGCAAGGCAATCTTCAGCCCCCTACCAGATTTTACAGTGGAATCGGACGCCAGCCTCAGCGGTTGGGGCGCTCACTGCAACGGCGTGACCACCAGAGGACGTTGGTCGGAGGATGAGACCAGACTACATATCAACGTTCTGGAACTTCTTGCGGGATTCTTCGCGATTTGCAGCTTTGCGAACGGACTAGCCAAGGCATGCATCAGGTTGCGCATGGACAACCTCTCAGCAGTCCGGTACGTCAACTTTATGGGCGGAACCCACTCCACTATGTTGTCTCAGCTGGCAAAAGATTTCTGGTTGTTTTGTCTGTCCAGAGACATTGTGGTATTGGAGGAATACCTTCCGGGACTCCACAACACTTAGGCAAATTGGAAGTCTCGCTACCTCAGGGACAGCAGCAATTGGAAGTTGGACGAACAGGTGTTCGCTTCTATTTCATCTCTCTGGGGTACCCTTCTTTACCGACCTCTTTGCTTCCCGCCTCAACGCCCAACTGTCTCACTTCTTAAGCTGGCGCCCAGACCCGGATGCGGCGGCAGTCGACTCCTTTCTACAGGATTGGTCGGGTTCACTGATGTACGCCTTTCCACAGTTTGCCATGAACCCACGGGTGCTGAACCAAGTGCGCCAACAGTTGGCCAACCTGGTCGTGGTGGTCCCCTTTTGGAACACCCAATCGTGGTTTCCCCAATTGCTAGAGCTGGCAGTGGACATGCCTTTTCTCCTGCCATACTTCAGAGGTCTCCTGCTGGGACCGTTAGGACTGGAACACCCCCTCAGGGGATCCTTGGACAATCCAGGGAATTTCGGAGATGACTCAATGCCTTTTGGAGGACTTATGGGCTCCCGGCACCAGAAGATCTTATAGAGCAGCCCGGAGAGCATGGTCTAGCTGGTGCTTGGCACGGGACTTGGATCCCTTTACGGCTCCTGCAGTGGAAATTCTACAGTTCCTGTCATCTTTATTTGAAGCAGGAAAGGCATATTGCGCGGTTAATCTGTTTAGGTCAGCTATTTATTCAGCTCACCAGGGTTTTTATGGTTGTCCGGCTGGCCGACACCCCCTAGTATGCAGTCTTCTTCAGGGGTCCCGCTTTGCTCGGCCTCCAAGGCCTCGGTTCTCCACTACCTGGGACGTGTCTTGTGTTCTGTCCCTTTTCGCCACCTGGCCGTCTAATTCAGACCTCTCTCTGCGTCAGTTATCTGCCAAACTTGTTACTCTTCTATGCCTCATTTCTTGCAAGAGAGTATCTGATGTCAGAGCTCTGGATTACGATGTCCATTCTTTCACGCCAGAGGGCGTCACTTTCGACATCACTCATTGTACCAAGACGCATATCAGGATGGTACATTATCCCACGTTCCCTTTAGCCCCGACGCTCTGTCCGGTGGCTTGCCTCAAAGAGTATGAGTTTTGTAATTTGTCTCATCGCTCCCCAGCTTCTCCCCAACTTTTTATTTCTTTCCGTCGTCCATTCATGCCCATCTCCAGCACAATGCTGGCTCGTTGGGTTAAGTGGGTCCTCTCCTTGGCAGGAGTGGACCCTGCGGTATTCACGGCTCACTCCACTAGAGGGGCGGCCGCTACCTCCATGGTGGTAGCGGGAGCGAAACTGGAGGATGTCATGAGGTTGGCAGACTGGTCCAGGGTATCTACCTTCAGGGAATTCTACTTTCGTCCGCCTCAACACTCCTTCTTGTCTGTGATGGAACAGCTTTGAACTCGCAATAGGAGCCTCCGTGTCTTGAAATAAAATTGCATGATTTTCCTATTTTATGACGTAAAGTCATGATTTTATGAAAGACACAGAGGCAAGTATTGCCCCGCCATTGCACACCCGTTTATTTTTGTCTCAGTGTTATTTCCTGTTATGCTCTTTGTGTCAGAGATATTTACCCGTTAGACTCTTTGTTTCAGAGATATTGTTTGTCCCTTGTGTTGATTAATTTATTTAATTAAGTATCTTTATCCACAGGGATGTTCACCCGGACGGGTGTAATTCCAAATTTCCTGTCTCTTTTTTTTCAGGGTGATTCATCATGGCAGTCAGGACCCTAATAGTTGGTTACATTTGCTGAGTTGGATGGCTACAGTTAGCGAGTTCGCCAGTTTGAGGCAGTGTTTTCCAGTTCCATGAAGTTGAAAGTTCGGTGAATAATGAAGAATGTCTGGAGTTCCTAGCATTGAGTTGCTGGCATCGCGCCAAATAAAGAGGAAGAGCCTAAGGACGTTGGGATTATTACACTGGATTAGGGTGAGGAGGGGCCTGTTACTATGGTTACCTTTTTTCTTTATGTTTTGTTCTTTGCTGCTATTGGTGGACAGTAAAGAAAGGGAAAGCAATACTCGCCTCCATGTCTTTCATAAAATCAGAAAGAAAATCATGCAATTAACTGCAATAGTTGCCATGCACAGTTGTAAAGCTAACATATGTGTATTGATCTCTATGCACATAGCTCTGTAAGTCTGTAGCTGTCTATATGAACACTGTAATGTAAGCACACAGTGAAAGTGAATTCATGGTTCCAAAGCTGAGCAACTCACAGTCTTAGACTTCTATGGACATTAAGGGGCATCTTTCAGCAGATTTGTACATATGAAACTGGCTGACCTGTTACATGTGCGCTTGGCAGTTGAAGACATTTGTGTTGGTCCCATGTTCATATGTGCCGGCATTGCTGATAAAAAACATTTTATTGTATGCAAATTAGCCTTTAAGAGCAACAGGGGCGTTGCGGGGACACCTAGAGGCTCTGCTCTCTACATCTGCTGTGTCATCTGCACTTTGACAAGCAACAGCATTCAAATTATAGTGAAAAACAGCCATTTGATGGCCATTTTAGAATACAAGTGGTCTGTGGGGCTATTCACATCACCGTGTTTTTAACAGCCATGTCCAATTTTTGGCCATGGACCCCATTAAAAATGAATAGCCCCATTTTTAGCGGCTGTTTAGACAGAAGTGCACTCATCTAACAGCAGTTAGAAATGGGTACACTAGACAAAAAGGACCTTTTAGGAGTTGAAAAAATAAAATACTCACATTACCACTTACATGTGCAGGAACACTGCCTCCACACTAGAAGCAGTAGGAACTGATGCTCCCAGCGTGGTGACATCACATCATCATGTAACATTCCAAGCAAGTCTTGTGAATATTCCCTAAGTCTATTAATGTTATTTCAGTAAAGTGAAATTGCCCTTTAAGTATTAAAGTAAAACAATAAAGCTTCAAATTACGTTTTAGAAATGTTGTAAGACATATTTTATCTATGTATATATTGTTTTCATGTAGTAACATTTATATGGTATTATTCATATCAGAACAGCAAGGAAAATTAAAGTAGTAAATTATTGTGTTCTCCTTAAACAGCTTCTTTTGCTTGTAAAGCATTAGGTGGCAGCAAAACATTGCACAGAGTTTGTAGAGTTTAACGTTGTTATAGATTCTCAGCCCACTGTTCAATTCAAACATTTTCAAGATAGGTTTAATAGATAGAGATTAGTGGTTAATTATTACATACTTTTTATGGACATAATGTCCAGTTCATAAAATGTGCAATATAGGGCAGTTGATGTCTGGGAAACATTGGTGTAAGCTAAATAAATATGTAAATCATAGTCTCTTCGCAGAAAATAAACTGGTTTTAATGAAACACACTCTATAAGCAGAAAATATTCCAGATCAAACACTATGATCAAAACAATATTTATCCAATTTAGTTTATAATTATTTTTATGATAATCACTTGATTTAGTTGAGTATAGTAATACTATAGAAAGAGTTAACAGGATTGCAGGTGTTCATAGTATTCACACTTGTGCATGGTATTAATAGCATTGATCTTTTGACAATATTTATTTTCTTTCCGCTTTGAATGAAAATTTGAAATACACGTTAAATGATTTTCCCCAGCTGTATTTTGAAGATTGTAATTAAGAAGATGTAAATTGAAAATTTTCATGCTCTGTCCAGATTTTTAACCTATATATTTGTCTCCCCAAGGCTACTCTTGTCTCTATGTTATTAAGTACCGGCCAAGACTCCATTCACATCCTCTTGGTGTGCTTCTTTAAATTTTGCCACTGAAGAGTTACCAACACTCCCAAATTTGCAGAGACTGTCCCTAATTTTGAGAGAAGGTCCTAGCAGATTCAAAGTGGTCTTGTGTAAGCCCTGCCTATATGTGAGTGGTCACGGTTGGTTTGGGGTTTTCCTGGGGCAGGACTTTAATGCCATTAAATGTATAATCCATAAGTATACAACTATATGCCCACAGTATATGAAGGAGAAATAATTTCTGTATAGGGTAGTTGTTATGAGTAACAGTGATTTATTCCATGTTTCTTATTAACTTTTTTGAGGCAGTTGCTATACTTTTTACTTAGTCTGGTGTTTGCTGGGAATGCTATTTTATTGTTAGGTTGTCTTCACACGTGGCAGATTTTTTTTTTATTACAGAAATTACTGTGAATGAAAATAATTTTCATTTTTCTAAATGAGGTTGTTTCTGCAGCAACAACAAATATACTGTAGATTTATATTAGCCTCATTTAGATGTAAGGAACTGCTCTTCAGTTGCAAGAATTTGGCAGAGAAAACTTTATCCAGCTCACCTTCCTGGTTGTACAATAGTCCCGACTCCAGTGACCTTAGGGGAGTGTCCCCACTGCAGGCTGCAAGTAATTGAGAAGGAAGGGTCTTGGAAACAATGGAAATCCTCTTAAAAGCTTCTTCTTTTATTAATCATACAAACAGCAGACACAGCCACTTGGTACACGGAATAAAACGTTGATGCGTTTCAGGTACTGGACCCTTAGTCGTAACGGTGCTTCATAGTGTGACCCCACAATTTAAAGGAGTATGTTGACCAACCCTCCAAAATTCTGAGGGATAGGGCACCAACTCCATTGGTTGTCCCACTATGCGTCACACCCTTCTTACAACCTGCTAATCACTCATTAAATGTGTTACACACTGTGCGGGAGTGTTCACTCTAAATTAACCCTTATGGAGCCAAATCCCATGTTCCAAACCCATATAGGGAAAGGACAAAAAAACGCACAGTGTGAACAGCATACTCTATATAACAACTTGTAAAAACATGAATAACAAAACCAATATGGCACCATACACTGCCGTGGGATGCAGATCCAGAAGATTACATATGTATACAATTTATTTCGTTAATACTTATGCAAGAAATGAAAAGAATCAGTATTGATAATGACATTTACATAGTAGGTAATAGTGCATTAGTTAATTGCATGTCTAGTGTGTTAAACATCGTGCGGGACCTCCACTTAGATTCTGTATAATGCTCTAAAATCAGGCTGCAGAATTGTTCCTAGGAGGGCCACCAAGTTGTCCTGCTCACTGTCACCATCCCTCTTTACTTCCAACAGAAAGGGAGCCAACATTAAATCTAGTTGGCTTAATTACAGGGGTTTCTCCAGATGTGGGGGCCACCCCTGTAAAAGCTGCAATTATGTGATCCCTTTGCAGTCATTTGACAAGTCTGACCATTCCCTCAGTTTTCCTATCCAAAGCTACATTAATTGTAACACTGAGGGAGTGGTGTACATCATACGGTGCACTGACTGTGATCTGATGTATGTCGGGAGTACGATTCGCAAATTTAAGAACCGACTCCTGGAACATCTTAATTACATCCACAACCCGAATGCTCTGAATATCTCAAATGCAGCGAGACACTTTATACAAATGCATGCTCGCCAGGTTAAAACATTCAAAGCCTTTGCAATAGAGAGGGTCTTTGCACCCAGGAGGGGGGACCATCGCAAAAAACTTCTCCTACGAGAAGCTTTCTGGATTTTTAGACTCAACACCAGAGTTCCAAATGGTTTGAATCTGAAAAAAGAACTGATGTATGTATATCAGTGATTAAAGCAGATGCCGGGACCGGAATGACCATTGTTACTATTGCAGTAATACTTTGCTATTTAATATATGCAATCCCTCTAATATGCGGTACACTGGGGATTGATGTGATCGCTCTGGTTCTGCTGTCTTCAAGTTTCTTGCTGAGTACATATATTTATATATGTTTCCAGTGTTATTGCTTAGCGCTTTGTTCACACGGTGCGGTTATTTTGCTCTTCATGTATTAGCCTGGGAGGCTGGGATTGCGGGTCCCAGGGACGTAATCTAGGCGGAGGTCCCGCACGATGTTTAACACACTAGACATGCAATTAACTAATGCACTATTACCTACTATGTAAATGTCATTATCAATACTGATTCTTTTCATTTCTTGCATAAGTATTAACAAAATAAATTGTATACATATGTAATCTTCTGGATCTGCATCCCACGGCAGTGTATGGTGCCATATTGGTTTTGTTATTCATGTTTTTACAAGTTGTTATATAGAGTATGCTGTTCACACTGTGCGTTTTTTTGTCCTTTCCCTATATGGGTTTGGAACATGGGATTTGGCTCCATAAGGGTTAATTTAGAGTGAACACTCCCGCACAGTGTGTAACACATTTAATGAGTGATTAGCAGGTTGTAAGAAGGGTGTGACGCATAGTGGGACAACCAATGGAGTTGGTGCCCTATCCCTCAGAATTTTGGAGGGTTGGTCAACATACTCCTTTAAATTGTGGGGTCACACTATGAAGCACCGTTACGACTAAGGGTCCAGTACCCGAAACGCATCAACGTTTTATTCCGTGTACCAAGTGGCTGTGTCTGCTGTTTGTATGATTAATAAAAGAAGAAGCTTTTAAGAGGATTTCCATTGTTTCCAAGACCCTTCCTTCTCAATTACTTTCAGCAAGAATTTGGCACCCTTATGCCTTTAAATACCTTTATTTTCTGTGCCTCTTTGCTAGGTATAGTGATAGATCTAGTTATTTTGTAGTACTAATTTAGCGCTGGTTAAGTGAATCCTGGGATTTGTGGCTTCATGGTCTTATTGTTGTCTACATTTTAGCTGTGTTTGCAGTGGGTTTAACTTTTTGTTTACTGTTTGGGTTTTGAATTTGTAATGGTTACTAGCAGTTGAGGGTCAGTATCTGCTAGGTTTGATTTATTTTACCTACATTTATCACTCTCCACCTATACGCCATTTACATCTGCTAACTATTCCATTGTCAGACTCCATTTTCCTCATCACTTTCCATCCTTATCCAGTTTTCTGTCATCTATTGAAGAGTAGTGATAAATGGCAGGGTCATATTCGAATTTGCTATATTTCACGAATATTTTGTAGAACTTGAATATTCGTTATATTCTACTTTTATACATGAAAAATCGGCAATGTAATGATCGCGTAATATGCGAATATTACACTATCAATACAGGCTTGGGTCAAAAAGGAATATATAACATTATAGAATATAGTGCTATATATTAGTTTTTTAGAATATTCAGCATTTTTTTCATCTGAAGTGAACACTGAACACTGTTAACTTTAGATGGAAAAAAATGACAAATATTCTAAAAAGCTAATATATAGCACTGTATTGAATATAGTGCTATATATTAGTTTTTTAGAATATTCATATTTTTTTCCATTATGAAGCCATGATTCCTCCCTGCTTAAATTGTTTGACAAGCAACTTAAGCAGGGAGGAAACATAACTTCAGATGGAAAAAAAATACGAATATTCTAAAAAAAACTAATATATAGCACTATATTAAATATAGAGCTATATATTCCCTTTTGAACCACGCCTGTATTGATCGTGTAATATTCTCATATTACGTGATCATTACATTGCAGATTATTGGAGTAAAAAGAAAAGACGAATAATCGAAAAACGAATATATAGCACTATATTCAAAATATTAGCAAATTCTCAAAGTTGCAATATTCGCAATTCGTAATTCTGCCCTTCTCAAGTCCTGGTGGTAAATGAGTCATCAGCCATAGGCCATCAGCCATAGTTAGGACTTGGCAAAAGTGACTGCTAGAGATGAGCGAAGTTCACAAACAAATTTGCTTCATGATGAATCACTTTATCATGAAGAGCATTTGTTTGTGAGTGGCGGGCGCAATGACAGGGAATGGAAATTTTGCCACCCCTCGTCATTGAACCCCTCAGATGCCGCGTTCAGCTCTGATCGTGGCATCTGAGATGAACATTGGGGGCTGTAAGGGGTTTATCTGTTTAAAAAAATAAAAAATACTCACCTTATCCATTTGATTACAAAGAGCCTACTGTGGCCATATTGCTTGCAGATTCAGTGCGAAATATCGCAAAGTGCCTGGTGATGTCATATGTCTTGGCACATGAGATTTCCCGTGGGATCTTCAATCGATATGGCCACGGAGGACTCTGTGAGTGCAAATTTTCCCTGAACTTCGATTCGAAGTCAGGTTCTTTATTCTTTCAAACAACTTGCATTGTTATAGTAGTTAAGAATGTAGAAAAAGTGGTGAAATGTGAAGGTGGAGAGGATGGGAGTGGTGGTCGCAGGCTGCAGCCGCAGTGCTCCCTTGGGCTGGTGCACAGTGATTGGAGGGGTGCACTCTTTTTTCACTCTGAGGACAATCTCCTACCTGGTGGTGGTTCTGGGTGCCCTTGATTTTAGTGTGTAGTGGGGGGATGTCTGATAGATAGGACTAGCATTGACAGGCAATGTGATACTCAGGGACGGCCTTAGGTGTTCAGGCGCCCTGTGCGAGCTAACCTTGTGGCGCCCCCCCCCTCCTTACACCTGTTTTTTTGGGACCCATAATGCTGCTACACTATACGGTATCTGAATCTATGGGACTCCTGTGGATATACCATAAAAGTTTTATCTGCAGTCCTATGTAACACCACAAATAACACCACATAGCTCTCTGAATACAGATAACACAGTGATGGCTCTCTGATTTCCGTAAATGTAGTAGTGTTACCTCTGGTCCTATGTAAAACCACAGATAACACTAGTGTAGATCATGTGTAAGTGTTACCTTCGTCCTTAGTGTGCCTCCCTGTGTCTATCGCACGGACTCCATGCTGGCGGCGCTGCCTCCTCTTCCATCTTCTTCTTGCCCCGCACAGAACATTCTGAACTTCTGATGCAGCTGCGTTAAGACATAGGAACACTGTGGGCATGGTGATGCACCCAGGGAGAGACACACACACAGGGACGGACAGTCACTCACACACACACACAGGGACGGACACACACACACACACACAGGGACGGACAGTCACACACACACAGGGACGGACACACACACAGGGACGGACAGTTACACACACACAGGGACGGACGCACACAGGGACGGACAGTCACACACACACAGGGACGGACACACACACAGGGACGGACACACACACACACACAGGGACGGACACACACACACACACAGGGACGAGAGAGGAGAACTCGGACGTCAATCAACTGGACATGGGCGTGCCACTGCCAAAGGCTGAATAGACGGAGCCTCTAGGTGCTGCAGGAACGCCCTCATAGCACCTAGAGGCTCATTAGCATATTATAAGTCTTTATTTTAATAGAACGGCGGCAGCGGCGGGCAGGGAGTTATAAAACACTCTGTTATGTACTGCTGACATCAGCCCATCGCTCATGTCAGTCAGCTACATAACGTTTTTTCTGATGATTGACAGATTTCAGAATCCTGTTTAAACACTGTTACATTACACTTCAAATGTTTTATATTTATACCTTTTTAGAAGTAAGTGAGTGACTATCCAGGACAACAGGTATCAGGACTCTCAGAGTTCAGTTCAGGACTCAGGACTGTCTTAGTTGGTCAGGTTGAAAAACCACTGCTGCTGCTGCACTGCAGCCTGCAGGCAGGGCACAATAGTGGGCACTGGGCTGGGCACAGGGCACTACTTGGGCAGGCTGCCTGGACTGGAGAGAAGTGAAGAGGAATGATTTTAATTCTCCCACGGGTGAAGGAGCTCCCTGCCTCTCTCTCTGATGTCACTTCCTGACTGTGGACCGTCACCTGACTTCCTTATCAGAGAGAAGGAGGCAGGGTCACTGGGAGGCAGCCGCAGGCAGGGCAGGAGCGAGAAGGAGGGAGACTGACTGATTGAACAGTAAGTGAGCCGCTGCGCTGCCTGGCTGGGGGCACGGCACGCATCACTGTAGTGTAGATAGAGGAGGGAGGGAGCAGGGAGAGGAGGGACTCGGCTCGGGGAGGCTCGGGACTGGAGCGCTGCGCTCAGCTGATCACCCGGCTGCCGGCGCTGCAGTGAGTGACAGCAGGGCACAGGATTACAATCCCGGACGGGTGGCAACCCTAAGCTCAGAGCGGCCGCGGGCCCCGCCCCCTCCTCACTATTTCCAATAGTCCGTGCGCTTTCAGCGCTGTTAGTTAGCCGGCGGCCGCAACAAAATAGTAATAAGTATACTTAGTTTGCGGCAGACTGTCGCCGCCCGGCGCCCCTGTTGCTATGGCGCCCTGTGCGGCCGCACAGCCCGCACACCCCAAAGGCCGGCCCTGGATACTGTAGCAATGGTGTTTGTGCATGCAAGGATGAGGCCAGATTGTGATACACAACAGTTCTTTACTAAAAGTGCCAGCAAAATGCAAATATATGCAAACTCTTCAGTTGTCACAGTACAGAAAATGTATGGACCAGCAGCCCTCCTCTCTGACAAGATCTGGTCCTTTTACAGGTTGTTGCACTCACTGTAAACATTCATACCGGTTTCCTCTGCGGGATGTAGTTTCTTTATACAGATGGCCAGTCTGTCTCCCAAGTATGTCAGAGTTTCAGTTCTCCGAGACAAAGTGCTATGGAGCCTAGCAGCTAGATTTAGATTTGACTCCACAGTCTTTAGTCACCTCTTCTCACACAGGCTGATACACTCCAAAAGCTTGGTTGGTGTCTTTGTCTCAAGCTAACTGGATAATTTTTTTCATAGGACTTCTAGCTTTTTCACCTCTTACTGACTTCTCACAACGGATTATATCAGCCAATCTAATTCACTCCCTACGGGGAGTTTGTAAGCAGTCCTACCTAGCATATGATTCTCTATGGCTAATTAGCCTTTGCAGCCTAGGAACAGGAAACATACAATACTATATTTCCACACATTAACCCTTCTAGCAGGTGAACATTGCATAGCTGTGGATCAATGCAGTTGTAAACAACCAGATCTTTGTAAAGTTGAGTTTGCAAATTAGCAGTCCTCCAGAAGGAACAAAACTATTTCATATTATCCCCACCAGATATTCATTTGGTGAAATTAAGATTTATTGATTTTAGAGGTTATTGTTAATTTACATACTGTTTTTCCTACTGACCATCTCCTGTACATCTCCAGAACAAAGATGTGGTGAAAAGCATTCAGTATATAACCCATTGGCAACATGTTATGCCGCTATGTTCTGCAAAATGCCAGACATGTACATCACATGGATGGTAAAGGCACAGGAACTGTGCCAGCACTATAAACTACAAGTGTCAGCTGTAATACACTGTACTGAAATGACAGTGTCTGCTACAATGGCTGGGATATAACTCCAATCCAAAGTCCCTTAATGGTGGTAAAAATTAGTTAATACATTTTTAGAAATGTTTTTGAAAAATAAAAATTTTTTTATAAAAATGTCTAACATTATAAAATAAAATACAAAATATGTATTTTTTTCAATTCAGCCTTTACAATTCCATCACATTTGGTATTTTTTTCCAGCTTCCCACTACATCTATATCCTTATGCAATATTAAATGGTGTCATTAGAAATTGAAACTTGCAACACAAAAAGCAAAGCTCATATGGGTATGTAAATGGGAAAAATAAAAAAAAGCTATGGCTCTGAGGGGGCAGGTAGTAAAAAAGAAAATGAAAGACAAAAATTTGAAAATTGCAGTGTCTGGAAGGGTTTAATAGGAGCTGAGCTGCAGTGCCCTGGCTCAGCCACTACACAGTATATGGAGCTATCTGCATCCATCTACGTGCCACGGTTGCCCAAAACAGCTTATCAAGGGAGGGTGCTGAGCGTCAGAACCCCACCAATATTTTATTGAATACCTATCCTGGGTATAGGTCATCAATATCTTTAGCCCAGACAACGACAGTACAAAATTATGTATTTAAAAATATATTTAATTTAAATTCAATTAAATATAAAGACTGGATTTAGTCTAGTTTCACATTAATATCTGGCAGGGAAAACGTTGTCGCCCAGCCGCGTTAACTATAATGGGGAATGGCAGAGAACGCCGCTGCTCCCCATTATAGTTAATAGGGCCGGCCAGTGATGTTTAAGCTTCCAGCAAGGCTGGAATTAAGAGAGATCCAGCAGGTTATTCCCTGCTGGAACAGCATTCTGGATGCTAAGCGCTAGTCTGAAATTGGTCTTAAAATGCAGATT
Source organism: Bufo gargarizans (assembly GCF_014858855.1). Classification (NCBI taxonomy): domain Eukaryota; kingdom Metazoa; phylum Chordata; class Amphibia; order Anura; family Bufonidae; genus Bufo; species Bufo gargarizans. The sequence goes on along the minus strand of NC_058080.1, from coordinate 629,014,966 downwards.
CAATGCAAATTTAGCTTTTTCAGGTATTTACAACAAAAGTTCTTCAGATGGTTCTTTCTATAGATTTAAAAAGGTCACTATAAACAGACAAAGACTTGTCAATGCATGGTGTCATAAGGCCCATGTATAAGGTATACTATGACCAACCATAGGTAAGTATATTATTTATATTAATAAATGAATATAAGCAAAATTGGTAGTTTATTTTGTTTATTAATGGTTATTAGTGGTAATCGGCCGCAATGCTAACATCTTACCAAAAATTGAATTCATCATAAAACCAAACCAAATTAATATAAAACCATAGTCCACTCAATTATGAGTGACTTTACCCCATTTAAAAGCATCACAACATTTGACTTAAAGGGAGGGAGTTCTGATTCAGGTTACTTATGTGAATGTCCCAATAACGATCTTTTCTTCTTTTTATAGGTGTCATCAGCTGGAGCCGTTTATTCATCATTAAATTAAGATCTCCTCTGTGTCTCCTGACTTTCCAGAAGTTTCTTGGAATGGACCAAAACCATCTATGATTAGAACCAAACAATATCTCAGACCATAAAGAGTAGTTTCTAGTAGTGTTGATCACGAATATTCGAAATTCGCATTTTTATCGTGAATATAGGTACTTTGAAAATTTGCGAATATTTTGAATATATATATATTCGTAATTTTGAATATAACAAATTTTTTTCCCTTTTTTTTATTAGATTTTTTTTTTAAACAGTACACATGATCCCTCCCTGCTTCTAGCTTGTGGGCCAATAAGAAGGCTGCAATATACTTGACTTTAGGAGTAGTAGTGTTTGCGAATTTTGATCTATATTCTTTTTTTTTAAAATATTTGCTATATTGCTATATATTCTTCTTTTATGAATATTCGAAAAAACAAAGTTATAGCAATATAGCGAATATTCAAAAAAAAAATAATATAGAGCAATTTAGCTAATATAGTGCTATAATCTTTTTTTTTTATAGTTATAATTTTTTTTCCAATCTGAACTTCAGATTGGAAAAAAATGACAACTATAAAAAAAAAGATTATAGCACTATATTAGCTAAATTGCTCTATATTCATTTTTTTTGAATATTCGCTATATTGCTATATATTCTTGTTTTAGAATATTACGAATATTCAAAATAACTAAGTTATGGCAATATAGCGAATATTCAAAAAATATAGTGCTATAATCTTTGTCTAATAGTTGTAAGTTGAAAAATTCACAATAAAAAATTCGAATTCGAATTACGAAAATTCGCATATTACACAATCATTACCTTGCCAATTTTTCGAGTAAAAAAAATCGTTGAATATAACGAATATTCAAATTTGCGAATATTCGATGAATATTTTACAAAATATTTGCGAAATATCGCAAATTCGAATATGACCCCTGCCGCTAGTTTCTAGGGGGTCTAGTCCATAATATAAAACACCAATACTCGAATCAACCAATAGCCACATACAAATACTCATGAGACATAATCTATAAAATATAGTACAAAAGTTTATTAGACATATATTAGACATACATTAATCCATATTTAGGTGAAAACAAACAATGAGGGAAGATGACAAATCCACCCAAACCCCCATATGCAAAGACAAGCCGGAGGCTCCCAGAAAAACCTACCAAATATAAATAACAATATACTGATGCAAACCAAAGGCCAAAAACAATCCTGTAAGGAGTGAGAGGGCACAATGGTGTTGGACCACTAGCCACTTGTGTGTACCCAAACCTTTAAAGTTTCAAGGAGACATGATAAGATACAAAACTGGCAAAAGTAAAGCCAATAGCCAAGGCAAAAGCCCTGATAATAGCACACAAATAGCACACAAATGGATAGCAGTAGTAAAAAACAAATAATAATAAAAACCAATTGCCCATGGTAGATACAAAGACTGGGGCCGCAGGACTGCTGCTGCCTCAACGCACTTTTCGCCAACCCTCTAGCTTCATCAGAAGGCTACGGTACACTTTTGCTTATTGGGGTATAAATATCTGAATTGCACCTGAGGTAAATAAGGTTGCTTACCCGGCATGATTAGGCGGACCGCATCATGAAAGAGCCCCGCTCGTCACTGTGCGACAGATGCCGAGCGATCCCACACACCCCACTATGTACAGCCAGGAAGTGGATGACGTGTGGAGCGATGAAACGTCCAAACCTAGGTAAAGAGCCTAACATACTGCAGAAACTCCAAGAATGGTGTGGCTTGGATCTTACCCCCTATTGTGCACTATACACACATTGTGTACAAAATAATATAATCTGTGTACATAAAACAACCATGATTATACCAAAATCCTAGAATTTATAAAACATGATTCTATAGTGATACCGATTGACACCAATTGCTATGAATAAATACTTAAAAACGATATATTTAATTAAGAGTACATAGTGCAAAAAAATAGGTTGCATGTGAAAAGATCCATGCAAAAAACACTATATAATAAGTGGCAAGTAGAGTTGAGCGAACACCTGGATGTTCGGGTTCGAGAAGTTCGGCCGAACATCCCGGAAATGTTCGGGTTCGGGATCCGAACCCGATCCGAACTTCGTCCCGAACCCGAACCCCATTGAAGTCAATGGGGACCCGAACTTTTCGGCACTAAAAAGGCTGTAAAACAGCCCAGGAAAGAGCTAGAGGGCTGCAAAAGGCAGCAACATGTAGGTAAATCCCCTGCAAACAAATGTGGATAGGGAAATGAATTAAAATAAAAATTAAATAAATAAAAATTAACCAAAATCAATTGGAGAGAGGTTCCATAGCAGAGAATCTGGCTTCCCGTCACCCACCACTGGAACAGTCCATTCTCAGATATTTAGGCCCCGGCACCCAGGCAGAGGAGAGAGGTCCCGTAACAGAGAATCTGTCTTCATGTCAGCAGAGAATTAGTCTGCATGTCATAGCAGAGAATGAGGCTTCACGTCAGCCACCACTGCAACAGTCCATTGGCATATATTTAGGCCCAGCACACACACAGGCAGAGGAGAGAGGTCCCGTAACAGAGAATCTGGCTTCATGTCAGCAGAGAATCAGTCTGCATGTCATAGCAGAGAATCAGGCTTCACGTCAGCCACCACTGCAACAGTCCATTGTCATAAATTTAGGCCCAGCACCCAGGCAGAGGAGAGAGGTCCCGTAACAGAGAATCTGGCTTCATGTCAGCAGAGAATCAGTCTTCATATCATAGCAGAGAATCAGGCTTCACGTCACCCACCACTGTAAGAGTCAATTTTCATAAATTTAGGCCCAGAACCCAGGCAGAGGAGAAAGGTCCCGTAACAGACAATCTGGCTTCATGTCAGCAGAGAATCAGTCTTCATATCATAGCAGAGAATCAGGCTTCACGTCACCCACCACTGTAAGAGTCAATTTTCATAAATTTAGGCCCAGAACCCAGGCAGAGGAGAAAGGTCCCGTAACAGACAATCTGGCTTCATGTCAGCAGAGAATCAGTCTTCATATCATAGCAGAGAATCAGGCTTCACGTCACCCACCACTGTAAGAGTCAATTTTCATAAATTTAGGCCCAGAACCCAGGCAGAGGAGAAAGGTCCCGTAACAGACAATCTGGCTTCATGTCAGCAGAGAATCAGTCTTCATATCATAGCAGAGAATCAGGCTTCACGTCACCCACCACTGTAAGAGTCAATTTTCATAAATTTAGGCCCAGAACCCAGGCAGAGGAGAAAGGTCCCGTAACAGACAATCTGGCTTCATGTCAGCAGAGAATCAGTCTTCATATCATAGCAGAGAATCAGGCTTCACGTCACCCACCACTGTAAGAGTCAATTTTCATAAATTTAGGCCCAGAACCCAGGCAGAGGAGAAAGGTCCCGTAACAGACAATCTGGCTTCATGTCAGCAGAGAATCAGTCTTCATATCATAGCAGAGAATCAGGCTTCACGTCACCCACCACTGTAAGAGTCAATTTTCATAAATTTAGGCCCAGAACCCAGGTAGAGGAGAAAGGTCCCGTAACAGACAATCTGGCTTCATGACAGCAGAGAATCAGTCTGCATGTCATAGCAGAGAATCAGGCTTCACGTCAGCCACCACTGCAACAGTCCATTGTCATAAATTTAGGCCCAGCACCCAGGCAGAGGAGAGAGGTCCCGTAACAGACAATCTGGCTTCATGTCAGCAGAGAATTAGTCTGCATGTCATAGCAGAGAATCAGGCTTCATGTCAGCCACCACTGCAACAGTCCATTGGCATATATTTAGGCCTAGCACACAGGCAGAGGAGAGGTTCATTCAACTTTGGGTAGCATCGCAATATAATGGTAAAATGAAAATAAAAATAGGATTGAATGAGGAAGTGCCCTGGAGTCCAATAATATATGGTTATGGGGAGGTAGTTAATGTCTAATCTGGACAAGGGACGGACAGGTCCTGTGGGATCCATGCCTGGTTCATTTTTATGAACGTCAGCTTGTCCACATTGGCTGTAGACAGGCGGCTGCGTTTGTCTGTAATGACGCCCCCTGCCGTGCTGAATACACGTTCAGACAAAACGCTGGCTGCCGGGCAGGCCAGCACCTCCAAGGCATAAAAGGCTAGCTCTGGCCACGTGGACAATTTAGAGACCCAGAAGTTGAATGGGGCCGAACCATCAGTCAGTACGTGGAGGGGTGTGCACACGTACTGTTCCACCATGTTAGTGAAATGTTGCCTCCTGCTAACACGTTGCGTATCAGGTGGTGGTGCAGTTAGCTGTGGCGTGTTGACAAAAGTTTTCCACATCTCTGCCATGCTAACCCTGCCCTCAGAGGAGCTGGCCGTGACACAGCTGCCTTGGCGACCTCTTGCTCCTCCTCTGCCTTGGCCTTGGGCTTCCACTTGTTCCCCTGTGACATTTGGGAATGCTCTCAGTAGCGCGTCTACCAACGTGCGCTTGTACTCGCGCATCTTCCTATCACGCTCCAGTGCAGGAAGTAAGGTGGGCACATTGTCTTTGTAGCGTGGATCCAGCAGGGTGGCAACCCAGTAGTCCGCACAGGTTAAAATGTGGGCAACTCTGCTGTCGTTGCGCAGGCACTGCAGCATGTAGTCGCTCATGTGTGCCAGGCTGCCCAGGGGTAAGGACAAGCTGTCCTCTGTGGGAGGCGTATCGTCATCGTCCTGCCTTTCCCCCCAGCCACGCACCAGTGATGGACCCGAGCTGCGTTGGGTGCCACCCCGCTGTGACCATGCTTCATCCTCATCCTCCTCCACCTCCTCCTCATCCTCGTCCTCCTCGTCCTCCAGTAGTGGGCCCTGGCTGGCCACATTTGTACCTGGCCTCTGCTGTTGCAAAAAACCTCCCTCTGAGTCACTTCGAAGAGACTGGCCTGAAAGTGCTAAAAATGACCCCTCTTCCTCATCCTCCTCCTCCTCCTCCTGGGCCACCTCCTGTTCCATCATCGCCCTAAGTGTTTTCTCAAGGAGACATAGAAGTGGTATTGTAACGCTGATAACGGTGTCATCGCCACTGGCCATGTTGGTGGAGTACTCGAAACAGCGCAACAGGGCACACAGGTCTCGCATGGAGGCCCAGTCATTGGTGGTGAAGTGGTGCTGTTCTGTAGTGCGACTGACCCGTGCGTGCTGCAGCTGAAACTCCACTATGGCCTGCTGCTGCTCGCACAGTCTGTCCAGCATGTGCAAGGTGGAGTTCCACCTGGTGGGCACGTCGCATATGAGGCGGTGAGCGGGAAGGCCGAAGTTACGCTGTAGCGCAGACAGGCGAGCAGCAGCAGGATGTGAACGCCGGAAGCGCGAACAGACGGCCCGCACTTTATGCAGCAGCTCTGACATGTCGGGGTAGTTGTGAATGAACTTCTGCACCACCAAATTCAGCACATGCGCCAAGCAAGGGATGTGCGTCAAATTGGCTAGTCCCAGAGCTGCAACGAGATTTCGCCCATTATCACACACCACCAGGCCGGGCTTGAGGCTCACCGGCAGCAACCACTCGTCGGTCTGTTGTTCAATACCCCGCCACAACTCCTGTGCGGTGTGGGGCCTGTCCCCCAAACATATGAGTTTCAGAATGGCCTGCTGACGTTTACCCCGGGCTGTGCTGAAGTTGGTGGTGAAGGTGTGTGGCTGACTGGATGAGCAGGTGGAAGAAGAGGAGGAGGAAGCCGAGAAGGAGGAGGTGGCAACAGGAGGCAAAGAATGTTGCCCTGCGATCCTTGGCGGCGGCAGGACGTGCGCCAAACAGCTCTCCGCCTGGGGCCCAGCTGCCACTACATTTACCCAGTGTGCAGTTAGGGAGATATAGCGTCCCTGGCCGTGCTTACTGGTCCACGTATCTGTGGTTAGGTGGACCTTGCTACAGATGGCGTTGCGCAGTGCACACTTGATTTTATCGGATACTTGGTTGTGCAGGGAAGGCACGGCTCTCTTGGAGAAGTAGTGCCGGCTGGGAACAACATACTGTGGGACAGCAAGCGACATGAGCTGTTTGAAGCTGTCTGTGTCCACCAGCCTAAATGACAGCATTTCATAGGCCAGTAGTTTAGAAATGCTGGCATTCAGGGCCAGGGATCGAGGGTGGCTAGGTGGGAATTTACGCTTTCTATCAAATGTTTGTGAGATGGAGAGCTGAACGCTGGCGTGTGACATGGTTGAGACGCTTGGTGACGGAGGTGGTGGTGGTGGTGTTGGTGGTACATCCCCTGTTTGCTGGGCGGCAGGTGCCAACGTTCCTCCAGAGGCGGAGGAAGAGGCCGAGGCGGCAGCAGCAGAATAGGCCGAGGCGGCAGCAGCAGAAGAGGTAGCAGGGGGAGCCTGAGTGACTTCCTTGGTTTTAAGGTGTTTACTCCACTGCAGTTCATGCTTTGCATGCAGGTGCCTGGTCATGCAGGTTGTGCTCAGGTTCAGAACGTTAATGCCTCGCTTCAGGCTCTGATGGCACAGCGTGCAAACCACTCGGGTCTTGTCGTCAGCACATTGTTTGAAGAAGTGCCATGCCAGGGAACTCCTTGAAGCTGCCTTTGGGGTGCTCGGTCCCAGATGGCGGCGGTCAGTAGCAGGCGGAGTCTCTTGGCGGCGGGTGTTCTGCTTTTGCCCACTGCTCCCTCTTTTGCTACGCTGTTGGCTCGGTCTCACCACTGCCTCTTCCTCCGAACTGTGAAAGTCAGTGGCACGACCTTCATTCCATGTGGGGTCTAGGACCTCATCGTCCCCTGCATCGTCTTCCACCCAGTCTTGATCCCTGACCTCCTGTTCAGTCTGCACACTGCAGAAAGACGCAGCAGTTGGCACCTGTGTTTCGTCATCATCAGAGACATGCTGAGGTGGTATTCCCATGTCCTCATCATCAGGAAACATAAGTGGTTGTGCGTCAGTGCATTCTATGTCTTTCACCGCTGGGGAAGGGCTAGGTGGATGCCCTTGGGAAACCCTGCCAGCGGAGTCTTCAAACAGCATAAGAGACTGCTGCATAACTTGAGGCTGAGACAGTTTCCCTGGTATGCATGGGGGTGATGTGACAGACTGATGGGGTTGGTTTTCAGGCGCCATCTGTGCGCTTTCTGCAGAAGACTGGGTGGGAGATAATGTGAACGTGCTGGATCCACTGTCGGCCACCCAATTGACTAATGCCTGTACCTGCTCAGGCCTTACCATCCTTAGAACGGCATTGGGCCCCACCATATATCGCTGTAAATTCTGGCGGCTACTGGGACCTGAGGTAGTTGGTACACTAGGACGTGTGGATGTGGCAGAACGGCCACGTCCTCTCCCAGCACCAGAGGGTCCACTAACACCACCACGACCATGTCCACGTCCGCGTCCCTTACTAGATGTTTTTCTCATTGTTATGGTTCACCACAACAACAAATATATTATTTGGCCCAATGTATTGTATTCAAATTCAGCGGGATATAAATTTGAGGCCTAGTATTTAGGCGCTGGGTGACCGGTATGGATTTAGTGACAGAATTAGACTTGGAAATGCACAGAAGCGTGTGTGTGAAGTTATTCTGAATGACCCTATGTGCACCTTCAATATTATATACCCTTTTAGGGATAGATTTCAAATAGCTCTGATATAGCAGAAACCACTAAATTATGAAATTGCTAAATTGGGAATTGTACTTCAACCCAGAACAAAAAATGTGCTTTGACGGACACTAAATATCTTGCCCAGCAACAACAGTACAGCGGTGGGTAACGAGAGATTTAGAGGGATTTAAATTTGAGGCCTAGTATTTAGGCGCTGGGTCACCGGTATGGATTTAGTGACAGAATTAGACTTGGAAATGCACAGAAGCGTGTGTGTGAAGTTATTCTGAATGACCCTATGTGCACCTTCAATATTATATACCCTTTTAGGGATAGATTTCAAATAGCTCTGATATAGCAGAAACCACTAAATTATGAAATTGCTAAATTGGGAATTGTACTTCAACCCAGAACAAAAAATGTGCTTTGACGGACACTAAATATCTTGCCCAGCAACAACAGTACAGCGGTGGGTAACGAGAGATTTAGAGGGATTTAAATTTGAGGCCTAGTATTTAGGCGCTGGGTGACAGGTATGGGTTTAGTGACAGAATTAGACTTGAAAATACACAGTAGCGGGTGTGTGTGAAGTTATTCTGAATGACCCAATGTGCACCTTCAATATTATATACCCTTTTTGGGATAGATTTCAAATAGCTCTGATATAGCAGGAACCACTAAATTATGAAATTGCTAAATTGGGAATTGTACTTCAACCCAGAACAAAAAATGTGCTTTGACGGACACTAAATATCTTGCCCAGCAACAACAGTACAGCGGTGGGTAACGAGAGATTTAGAGGGATTTAAATTTGAGGCCTAGTATTTAGGCGCTGGGTCACCGGTATGGATTTAGTGACAGAATTAGACTTGGAAATGCACAGAAGCGTGTGTGTGAAGTTATTCTGAATGACCCTATGTGCACCTTCAATATTATATACCCTTTTAGGGATAGATTTCAAATAGCTCTGATATAGCAGAAACCACTAAATTATGAAATTGCTAAATTGGGAATTGTACTTCAACCCAGAACAAAAAATGTGCTTTGACGGACACTAAATATCTTGCCCAGCAACAACAGTACACCGGTGGGTAACGAGAGATTTAGAGGGAATTAAATTTGAGGCCTAGTATTTAGGCGCTGGGTCACCGGTATGGATTTAGTGACAGAATTAGACTTGGAAATACACAGTAGCGGGTGTGTGTGAAGTTATTCTGAATGACCCTATGTGCACCTTCAATATTATATACCCTTTTAGGGATAGATTTCAAATAGCTCTGATATAGCAGAAACCACTAAATTATGAAATTGCTAAATTGGGAATTGTACTTCAACCCAGAACAAAAAATGTGCTTTGACGGACACTAAATATCTTGCCCAGCAACAACAGTACAGCGGTGGGTAACGAGAGATTTAGAGGGAATTAAATTTGAGGCCTAGTATTTAGGCGCTGGGTCACCGGTATGGATTTAGTGACAGAATTAGACTTGGAAATGCACAGAAGCGTGTGTGTGAAGTTATTCTGAATGACCCTATGTGCACCTTCAATATTATATACCCTTTTAGGGATAGATTTCAAATAGCTCTGATATAGCAGAAACCACTAAATTATGAAATTGCTAAATTGGGAATTGTACTTCAACCCAGAACAAAAAATGTGCTTTGACGGACACTAAATATCTTGCCCAGCAACAACAGTACAGCGGTGGGTAACGAGAGATTTAGAGGGATTTAAATTTGAGGCCTAGTATTTAGGCGCTGGGTCACCGGTATGGATTTAGTGACAGAATTAGACTTGGAAATGCACAGAAGCGTGTGTGTGAAGTTATTCTGAATGACCCTATGTGCACCTTCAATATTATATACCCTTTTAGGGATAGATTTCAAATAGCTCTGATATAGCAGAAACCACTAAATTATGAAATTGCTAAATTGGGAATTGTACTTCAACCCAGAACAAAAAATGTGCTTTGACGGACACTAAATATCTTGCCCAGCAACAACAGTACAGTGGTGGGTAACGAGAGATTTAGAGGGATTTAAATTTGAGGCCTAGTATTTAGGCGCTGGGTCACCGGTATGGATTTAGTGACAGAATTAGACTTGGAAATGCACAGAAGCGTGTGTGTGAAGTTATTCTGAATGACCCTATGTGCACCTTCAATATTATATACCCTTTTAGGGATAGATTTCAAATAGCTCTGATATAGCAGAAACCACTAAATTATGAAATTGCTAAATTGGGAATTGTACTTCAACCCAGAACAAAAAATGTGCTTTGACGGACACTAAATATCTTGCCCAGCAACAACAGTACACCGGTGGGTAACGAGAGATTTAGAGGGAATTAAATTTGAGGCCTAGTATTTAGGCGCTGGGTCACCGGTATGGATTTAGTGACAGAATTAGACTTGGAAATACACAGTAGCGGGTGTGTGTGAAGTTATTCTGAATGACCCTATGTGCACCTTCAATATTATATACCCTTTTAGGGATAGATTTCAAATAGCTCTGATATAGCAGAAACCACTAAATTATGAAATTGCTAAATTGGGAATTGTACTTCAACCCAGAACAAAAAATGTGCTTTGACGGACACTAAATATCTTGCCCAGCAACAACAGTACAGCGGTGGGTAACGAGAGATTTAGAGGGAATTAAATTTGAGGCCTAGTATTTAGGCGCTGGGTCACCGGTATGGATTTAGTGACAGAATTAGACTTGGAAATGCACAGAAGCGTGTGTGTGAAGTTATTCTGAATGACCCTATGTGCACCTTCAATATTATATACCCTTTTTGGGATAGATTTCAAATAGCTCTGATATAGCAGGAACCACTAAATTATGAAATTGCTAAATTGGGAATTGTACTTCAACCCAGAACAAAAAATGTGCTTTGACGGGCACTAAATAACTTTCCCAGCTACAACAGGACAACGGTAACGAGAGATTTAGAGGGATTTAAATTTGAGGCCTAGTATTTAGGCGCTGGGTGACAGGTATGGGTTTAGTGACAGAATTAGACTTGGAAATACACAGTAGCGGGTGTGTGTGAAGTTATTCTGAATGACCCTATGTGCACCTTCAATATTATATACCCTTTTAGGGATAGATTTCAAATAGCTCTGATATAGCAGAAACCACTAAATTATGAAATTGCTAAATTGGGAATTGTACTTCAACCCAGAACAAAAAATGTGCTTTGACGGACACTAAATATCTTGCCCAGCAACAACAGTACACCGGTGGGTAACGAGAGATTTAGAGGGAATTAAATTTGAGGCCTAGTATTTAGGCGCTGGGTCACCGGTATGGATTTAGTGACAGAATTAGACTTGGAAATACACAGTAGCGGGTGTGTGTGAAGTTATTCTGAATGACCCTATGTGCACCTTCAATATTATATACCCTTTTTGGGATAGATTTCAAAGAGCTCTGATATAGCAGGAACCACTAAATTATGAAATTGCTAAATTGAGAATTGTATTTCAACCCAGAACAAGAAATGTGCTTGAACGGACACTAAATAACTCGCCCAGCTACAGCACTAGGGACAGATTTAGCTGGATATAAATTTGAGGCCTAGTATTTAGGCGCTGGGTGACCGGTATGGATTTAGTGACAGAATTAGACTGGGATATGGCCAAAAAATGAACAGACTATTGCTGGTTAAATGCACTTGGTGTGACAGCTTCACCCTGATGTAGGCTTTAGCCAAAAAACAACCACACCATTGAGGGTTAAATGCACTTGGTGACAGGCGCAGCTTGCCCCTGATTTTGTATATGGCCAAAAAATGAACAGACTATTGCTGGTTAAATGCACTTGGTGTGACAGCTTCACCCTGATGTAGGCTTTAGCCAAAAAACAACCACACCATTGAGGGTTAAATGCACTTGGTGACAGGCGCAGCTTGCCCCTGATTTTGTATATGGCCAAAAAATGAACAGACTATTGCTGGTTAAATGCACTTGGTGTGACAGCTTCACCCTGATGTAGGCTTTAGCCAAAAAACAACCACACCATTGAGGGTTAAATGCACTTGGTGACAGGCGCAGCTTGCCCCTGATTTTGTATATGGCCAAAAAATGAACAGACTATTGCTGGTTAAATGCACTTGGTGTGACAGCTTCACCCTGATGTAGGCTTTAGCCAAAAAACAACCACACCATTGAGGGTTAAATGCACTTGGTCGCAGCTTGTGCTGGCGCACCACAAGACACAAAATGGCCGCCGATCACCCCAGAAAAATGAGACTGACAAACGGTCTGTGCAGCCTAAAAACAGTGAGCAATTGAGGATCAGCAGCTCAATGATCCACAGCTGCAGATCGATCAGTTAATCAAGTCCTTTGGAGGAGTTAATCTGCCTAATCTCGCCCTACTGTCGCAGCCGCAACCTCTCCCTACGCTAATCAGAGCAGAGTGACGGGCGGCGCTATGTGACTCCAGCTTAAATAGAGGCTGGGTCACATGGTGCTCTGGCCAATCACAGCCATGCCAATAGTAGGCATGGCTGTGATGGCCTCTTGGGGCAAGTAGTATGACGCTTGTTGATTGGCTGCTTTGCAGCCTTTCAAAAAGCGCCAAGAAAGCGTCACAAAAGCGCGAAGAAAGCGACGAACACCGAACCCGAACCCGGACTTTTACGAAAATGTCCGGGTTCGGGTCCGTGTCACGGACACCCCAAAATTCGGTACGAACCCGAACTATACAGTTCGAGTTCGCTCATCCCTAGTGGCAAGTGAAAAATACATCCAAAGACACACTATCTTTCAAATAAAAATATATTACAACACTCAATTCATAAAACGTGACCAATTTGGTAGTGTTGATCACGAATATTCGAATTTCCAATTTTTATCGCGAATATATGTACGTCGAAAATTCACGAATATTTCGAATTTAGTGATATATATTTGCAATTTCGAATATTTGTTTATTTTTTTTTAATCAGTACACACGATCCCTCTCTGCTTCTAGCTTGTGGGCCAATAAGAAGGCTGCAATATACTTAACTTTAGGAGTAGTGTTGTTTGCGAATTTTAGTAATGCGAATATTTATTGCGAATTTTTCAACTTACAACTATTAGACAAAGAATATTATAGCACTATATTAGCTAAATTGCTCTATATTTGTTTTTTTCTCCAAATATTCGCTATATTGCTATAACTTTGTTTTTTAGAATATTCGTAATATTCTAAAACAAGAATATATAGCAATATAGCGAATATTCGAAAAAAAAAGAATATAGAGCAATTTAGCTAATATAGTGCTATAATCTTCTTTGTCTAATAGTTGTAATTTTTTTCTCATCTGAAGTTCAGATTGGAAAAAAATTACGAAAATTTGCATTACGAAAATTTGCAAATTACACGATCATTACCTTGCTGATTTTTAGAGTAAAAAAATCGTAGAATATATAATGAATATTCGAATTTGCAAATATTCAACGAATATTCTACAAAATATTCGCAAAATATTGCGAATTCAAATATGACCCCTGCCGCTCATCACTATTTGATACATAAAAAAACATAGAAAGTGTAGTGTGGTATAAGGTGTCTTGTGCATAGTATAGGGGATATCCTCCCCAACCGGGGTCCCTCTTCCATAAAAGTAATCCAGTGTGGCTTCAAAGATTATACCAATCTCACAGTTAGGCCTCTTTCACACTACAGTATGTTGAATTCAGTGTTTTGCGTTCCGTTTTTCACGGATCCGTTATTCCGTTTTTTGCTTCTGTTGTGGTTCCGTTTCCGTTCCGTTGTTCCGTTCCGTTTTTCCGTATGGCATATACAGTATACAGTAATTACATAGAAAAAATTGGGCTGGGCATAACATTTTCAATTGATGGTTCCGCAAAAAACGGAACGGATACGGAAGACATACGGATGCATTTCCGTATGTGTTCCGTTTTTTTTGCGGACCCATTGACTTGAATGGAGCCACGGACCGTGATTTGCGGCCAAATATAGGACATGTTCTATCTTTTCAACGGAACGGAAAAACGGAAATACGGAAATGCAATGCATACGGAACACATTCCGTTTTTTTGCGGAACCATTGAAATGAATGGTTCTGTATACGGACCGTATACGGACCGCAAAAAAACGGACCGCAAAACGGAAAAAAAAAACGGTAGTGTGAAAGAGGCCTTACTATTCAGAGAAAGAAAAATATAAAATTCTAAAATTAGATATTTAACTATCAAAATTATAAGAATAGAACCGACAAATGAAAACACACCCCACACCTGGACAAATAATGTCCTACATACACAGATCAACAATTAAAAAAAAAAGCGCCATTTATAGAAAAGACCTAAAATTTACTATTTCATTTAGGCCCCAGAGGAACTCAGTTTTCAGCACTATGATCCATTTTGTTTCCCTTTGTAATAATAGTTTTTTGGTGTCTCCGCCCTGACAACCCATAATGATTTTATCAATACCCTTAACCTTTAGGCCTCTTGGGTCACAGTTATGTTTGTCTTTAAAATGTAGGGCTATGTGTTGTAGTTTGGTCAGATCCTTCATTCTCATTGTTGCTGCCAGTCGGATCTTACTGGCATGTTCCAAAATCCTAACACAGAGTTCTCTGGTTGTCATGCCCACATACTTAAAATTACATGGGCATGTGATTAAATACACCACCGCTGTGGACCTACAAGTGATGTGGTGAACTATTTGATTTTCTCTAGCCCCCTTGGAGTCTACAAAGGTTGTTGACCTCAGCATGTATTTACAAGCTTGACAATCCCAACATGAGAATGACACCTATCTGGGGCTCTTTACTGCCAAAAACACACCGTGTTATTGGTGGAGCATAGTGACTTCTAGTAAGGATGTATCCCAAATTATTAGCTTTTTTCCATGTGATCAATAAATAATCTGACAGTGACTCTTTAAGGTCGCTATCAGAGAACAAGATAGGCCAATGTATGGTCATTATTTCCCAGATTTTTTGCCAATGTACATTGAAAGGTGTGATGAAACGGGGTTTCACATCATTAGCCTTCTTACTACTTACCAGGAGGGAATCTCTAGATGCATGTTTTGCTCTCAAATAACCCTTTCTGATATCACGTTGGTTGTAGTCCCTATTGAAAAATCTTTTGGAGAGATCTTCAGACTGGGTCTCAAAGCGTTCATCACGAGAGCAGATCTAACGGAGTCGCAAAAATTGGCCTATAGGAATGGCTCTGATGGTCTATGGATAGTGAGATGACTTTGCATGTAAAAGAGTGTTTGTCGCAGTGGGCTTTCTAAAGAGATCAGTAGAGACCATGCCATCCCGTTCCCTGCCAAGTAATATGTCCAAAAATTCTATCTGTTCCCGGATATATTTCCATATATACTGTCCCACCACGTTCCTTCTCCCCGTACCCCCACCCCCCTTTCCCTAGTATGCATGGTGTTGTGCAAATTCAATCATTATTCCAATATAAATTCTTCGCTCTCAAATGTGTACCCCATCCAGCTGATTTATCAGACATTAAATAATGTATTTATTTTTGGAACCAAAACATTAAATAATAAATGTACGACCTTTTAAAAATAATTAAATAAAATAAACATTTATTTTTTTATTTCCCATTCTATTTCATTTGTCCACTTATTCATGTCACGATTATTAATCGTGTTAACTGCTTTTATTTATTATTTTTAATTTATATTAACCTTGTCAGTTACTTTTAATTCTCTGTATCTACATTTTTTTTCCAAATGTTTGTTTATGCACATGTGTCCTTTTAGACTTGAAAAAGGAGCACTGTCTGCTCCGAAACACGTTGTCTATCTTGAAATAAAGAAAAGTGTGCATCAAATACTGACCTGGACGTACAGTTGCGCCGACAGTGTCTCTACCAAGGGTGTGGACCCTCTTATGGATCCCCTCCCATTGTATTGTTCACCTCACAAGGGCTGGCAACCCATCCAAGTGAGGACCAGACGACACTGGCAGCACCTATCACCGATGTACACCAGTGTGTACACTACGATAGCACAAGCACACAAGGTGAGCCTGAATTTCTGCAAAACGACCCTCTCCATCATGTACATACCACCCTATGAGCGCCATTTCCCCTCTTCTTGCCTTTTTTGCTGGATATATTTCCATGTCAGTTTGAAGTTCAAGTCATTAACATTCAGTTGTTGAAGGAAGATATCCAAATCAGATGTGGGGCCTTGACAGATAAAATCGCCATTCCCTGGAGCTGTAGAAAGAGGCAGTCCTTGAAAACAAAATAATTGTGCCGAAGCACAAAGTCCAGAATCTAAGTCCCGTGCTAAAACCATCATGTGTAAAAAATATTTGACTGCCCGGATCCCGTGATCATGGCATATCGAGGTGTATAAGGCTTCCACATGACAGGTGACAAACATCATATCTTCCTCCAAAGTTACCCCATTAAATCTCCTTAATACTTGACATAGGATTGCAGGGTGTCAACCCAGTCTAGAAATAGAAGTCCACATATCGACTGGCCAGTTCTTAAAGGCTACCCACGCCAGACACAATCGGGCGTCCAGGGGGATTCACAATGTCTTTGTGGACTTTAGGCAAGAGGTATAGTGTGGGCGTGATAGTGTGCTCTACCACCAGACCTTCCCCCAGCTTGGGGGTCAGTATATTATTGTCAACCCCCCATTGCAGTATGCCATCTAGCTCAGTTTTAAATCTAATGGTTGGGTTGCTATCTAGCCATTTGTGGCACACTTCCTGATTTAAAGAGGACCTTTCATCAGAAAAAAATATGTAAACTGACTATACCGACGTGTAGAGCGGCGCCCAGGGATCCCCCTGCACTTACTGTTATCCCCGGGCGCCGCTCCGTTCTCCGGTTATAGACTCCGGTATGTTCCTACTTAGGCTCCACCCAGGGGAACCTGCCGGCGTCTCTTTCTCCTATGCTGTAGCGCTGGCCAATCGCAGCGCTCAGCTCATAGCCTGGCTATGAGCTGAGCGCTGCGATTGCCCAGCGCTACAGCATAGGAGAAAGAGACCGCAGCAGGTTCCCCTGGGTGGAGCCTAAGTTCCCCCGGGTGGAGCCTAAGTAGGAACATACCGGAGGCTATAACCGGAAAACGGAGTGGCACCCGGGGATAACAGTAAGTGCAGGGGGATCCCTGGGCGCCGCTCTACACGTCGGTATAGTCAGTTTACATACTTTTTTCTGATGAAAGGTCCTCTTTAACTGCCTAAAGGCTTCTCTCTCATAGAGTTGTGCCGGCCAAATCACATTTCCCCCCTTGTCTGCAGCCTTGATAACAACATCCTTATACCTATGTAATTCCCTAACAGTCTGGTGCTGCCCCCAGGTCAGGTTGAATGGACCAGCACTGCCAGCAAGGGATTCGAATTCCTGCCTCACTAGCTTAACAAAAAGATTAAAAAGTGGGTTTTGGAAATTTTGGGAAAAATAAGCCTTGTAATGTCCCCAAAAAATAAAATGGCATTCCCAAAATGATCCAAACGTGAAGTAGACATGTGGGGAATGTAAATTAATGACTATTTTTTAAAGGTATTACTATGTATTATAGAAGTAGAGAAATTGAAAGTTGGAAATTTGGGAATTTTTCAATTAAAAAAATATTTTTTTTATTTTTTATAAATAAAAATGATTTTTTTTACTCCATTTTTCCAATCATGAAGTGAAATATGTGACGAAAAAACTAACTCAGAATGGCCTGGACAAGTAAAAGCATTTTAACCACTTCAACCCCGCTAGCTGAAACTCCCTTAATGACCAGGCCACTTTTTACACTTCTGCACTACACTACTTTCACTGTTTATTGCTCGGTCATGCAACTTACCACCCAAATGAATTTTACCTCCTTTTCTTCTCACTAATAGAGCTTTCATTTGGTGGTATTTCATTGCTGCTGACATTTTTACTTTTTATGTTATTAATCGAAATGTAACGATTTGTTTGCAAAAAAATGTCATTTTTCACTTTCAGCTGAAAAATTTTGCAAAAAAACGACATCCATATATAAATTTTTCGCTAAATTTATTGTTCTACATGTCTTTGATAAAAATAAATAAATGTTTGGGCAAAAAAAAAAGCGTTTACAAACTATGGTACAAAAATGTGAATTGCCGCTTTTTGAAGCAGCTCTGACTTTCTGAGCACCTGTCATGTTTCCTGAGGTTCTACATTGCCCAGACAGTAGAAAACCCCCACAAATGACCCCATTTCGGAAAGTACACACCCTAAGGTATTCACTGATGGGCATAGTGAGTTCATAGAACTTTTTATTTTTTGTCACAAGTTAGCGGAAAATTATGATTTTATTTTTTTATTTTTCTTACAAAGTCTCATATTCCACTAACTTGTGACAAAAAATAAAAACTTCCATGAACTCACTATGCCCATCACAAAATACCTTGGGGTGTCTTCTTTCCAAAATGGGGTCACTTGTAGCATAGTTATATTGCCCTGGCATTTTAGGGGCCCAGATGCGCGAAAAGAAGTTTGAAATCTAAATATGTAAAAAATGACCGGTGAAATCCGAAAGGTGCTCTTTGGAATGCGTGCCCCTTTGCCCACCTAGGCGGCAAAAAAGTGTCACACATCTGGTATCGTCGTTCTCAGGAGAAGTTGGGAAATGTGTTTTGGGGTGTCATTTTACATATACCCATGCTGGATGAGAGAAATATCTTGGCAAAAGACTTTTCCCATTTTTTTTATACAAAGTTGGCATTTGACCAAGATATTATCTCACCCAGCATGGGTATATGTAAAATGACACCCAAAAACACATTCACCAACTTCTCCTGAGTACGGCGATACCAGATGTGTGACACTTTTTTGCAGCCTAGATGCGCAAAGCGGCCCAAATTCCTTTTAGGAGGGCATTTTTAGACATTTGGATCCCAGACTTCTTCTCACGCTTTCGGGCCCCTAAAAAGCCAGGGCAGTATGAATACCCCACATGTGACCCCATTTTGGAAAGAAGACACCCCAATGTATTTAATGAGGAGCATGGCGAGTTCATAGAATTTATTTATTTTTGGCACAAGTTAGCGGAAATTGATTTTTTTTTTTGTATTTTCTCACAAAGTCTCCCTTTCCGCTAACTTGGGACAAAAATGTCAATCTTTCATGGACTCAATATGCCCCTCACGGAATACCTTGGGGTGTCTTCTTTCCGAAATGGGGTCACACGTGGGGTATTTATACTGCCCTGGCATTTTAGGGGCCCTAAAGCGTCAGAAGAAGTCTGCAATATAAATGTCTAAAAAAATTTACGCATTTGGATTCCGTGAGGGGTATGGTGAGTTCATGTGAGATTTTATTTTTTGACACAAGTTAGTGGAATATGAGACTTAGTAAGAAAAAACAGGGGGTGATCAATGACAGGGGGTGATCCGGGAGTCTATATGGAGTGATCACCCCCCTGTCATTGATCACCCCCCTGTCATTGATCACCCCCCGTCATTGATCACCCCCCTGTAAGGCTCCATTCAGACGTCCGTATGATTTTTACGGATCCACGGATACATGGATCGGATCCGTAAAACGCATACGGACGTCTGAATGGAGCCTTACAGGGGGGTGATCAATGACAGGGGGGTGATCAATGACAGGGGGTGATCAGGGAGTGTATATGAGGTGATCACCCCCCTGTAAGGCTCCATTCAGACGTCCGTATGTGTTTTGCAGATCCGATCCATGTATCCGTGGATCCGTAAAAATTATACGGACGTCTGAACGGAGCCTGACAGGGGGGTGATCAATGACAGGGGGTGATCAATGACAGGGGGGTGATCAGGGAGTCTATATGGGGTGATCAGGGGTTCATAAGGGGTTAATAAGTGACAGGGGGGGTGTAGTGTAGTGTAGTGTTTTGTAGTACTTTACATAGCTACCTGTGTCCTCTGGTGGTCGATCCAAATAAAAGGGACCACCAGAGGACCAGGTAGCAGGTATATTAGATGCTGTTATCAAAACAGCGTCTAATATACCTGTTAGGGGTTAAAAAAATCACATCTCCAGCCTGCCAGCGAACGATCGCCGCTGGCAGGCTGGAGATCCTGTCTCTTTCTTTCAGTTCCTGTGGACGCCCGCGCCTGTGTGCGCGCGTTCACAGGAAGTCTCGGCTCTCGTGAGATGACGCGTATATGCGTCACTCTGCGCAGAGCTGCCGCCTCCGGACCGCAGATCTGCGTTAGGCGGTCCGGAGGCGGTTAAAGTTGTTCACACATAAAGTGACACTGGTCAGATTTGCAAAAAATGGCCTGGTCCTTAAGTTGAAAATGAGCCTGATCCTTAAGGGGTTAAAGAAAAACATAACTGTGACCCAAGGTGCCTAAGGGGTATTGATAAAATCATTATGGGTAGTCGGGGCGGAGACACCAAAATATTATATTACAAAGGGAAACAAAATGGATCGTGATGCTGAAAACTGAGTTCCTCTGGGGTTTAAATGAACCAGTAAGTTTTAGGTCTTTTCTATAAATGGCACTTTTTTATTTTTTTTGTTGATTGGTATATGTAGGACATTATTTGTCCAGGTGTGGGGTGTGTTTTCATTTGTTGGTTCTATTCTAATAATTTTGATCGTTAAGTATAATTTTGATCGATAAGTTTGATAATTTTATATTTTTCTTTCTCTGAATAGTACCTGTGAGATTGGTATAATCTTTGAAGCCACGTTGGATTACTTTAATGGAAGAGGGACCCCGGTTGGGGAGTATATCCCCTATACTGTGCACAAGACACTTTATACCACACTACACGGTTTTCTTATGTACCAAATTGGTCACGTTTTATTAATTGCTTGTTGCAATATATTTTTATGTATGAGATACTGTGTCTTTGGATGTATTTTTCACTTGCCACTTATTATATAGTGTTTTTTGCATGGATATTTTCACATGCAACCTAATTTTTTGCACTATGTACTCTCAATTAATTATATGGTTTTTATGTACTGTATTTATTCCTAGCAATTGGTGTCAATTGGTATCACTATAGAATCATGTTTTATAAATTCTAATATTTTGGTATAATCATGGTTGTTTTATGTACACAGATTATCTTATTTTGTACACAATCTGTCTATAGTGCACAATAGGGGGTAAGATCCAAGCCACACCATTCTTGTAATTTCTGCAGTATGTCGGGTAAGCGACCTTATTTACCTCTGGTGCGATTCAGATATTTATACCTCAATAAGCAAAAGTGTACCATAGCCTTCTGACGAAGCCAGAGGGTTGGCGAAACGTGCGTCGCGGTAGCAGCAGTACTATGGCCCCGGTCTTTGTATCTCCCATGGGTAATTGATTTTCATTATTATTTGTTTTTTACTACTGCTACCCATTTGAGTGCTATTTGTTATCAGGGCTTTTGCCTTGGCTATTGGCTTTACTTTTGCCAATTTTGTATCTTATCATGTCTCCTTGAAACTTTCAAGGTTTGGGTACACACAAGTGGCTAGCGGTCCAACACCATTGTGCCCTCCCACTCCTTACATGTTTGTTTTTGGTCTTTGGTGTGCATCAGTATATTGTGATCTATATTTGGTAGGTTTTTCTGGGAGACTCTGGCTTGCCTTTGCATATAGGGGTCTGGGTGGATTTGTCATCTTCCCCCATTGTTTGTTTTCACCTAAATATGGATTAATGTATGTCTAATATATGTCTAATAAACTTTTGTACTATATATTTTATAGATCATGTCTTATGTGCATTTGTATGGGGCTATTGGTTGATTTGAGTATTGTTGTTTCCAAAACCATCTATGACCAGATAAGATATATTGCTATATATTGATTATGCAAATATGAGTTCCATGACATCATGGCTCCCATATTTGCACATGCAACTTGGTTCGCACCAGGAATTGCAAAATATATTTGCACAGTATTTTGTCACAATAGATGCAATATCACTGACCTCCAGTGATTGAATTTGAGGAATTATTTTAATTCTAATTATCTGGTGCAATTGTTTTAAATAAATTTGATTAAATCTCCATTAATACAAAAATATCAAAGTAATAATATCTGAATCTACAGGGCGAGTCAATGATTTCAGTACACCCATTTATTTCAGAAATAAAACTTAAAATTAAATATCTGAAGACTCCAGCAAGTAATGGGTCAGGGCGCCTAACTTTTAGGCTATGTCTAGAACATGGCCGCCATCTTGAAAGCTTCCACATTGGATCAAGGACACATTTTTCCAATAGTATATCAAAGAAGACCAGAATATTCTCAGAAATGAATTTCCACAATCGGATTTGCAATATCTCTTGTGGTTCAAAAGTTATCAACACAGAAAATTGCAACAACACCTGGGAACGTTCCTTCTGATTGCACAGCTATTTGACAAGTTCAATGTGTTGTCCCTGGTGCTGAGCATAGAACTTTTTGAACTTTCTGAACTTTCTGTGTTGATAACTTTTGAATCACAAGAGATATTGCAAATCTGGCTGTGTCAATTGATTTCTGAGAAAAGTTTGGTCTTTTTTGATTTGCCATATGGCACCCTTACTATTCGAAAAATTTTCCTTGATCCAATATGAGAACCAAACAAGGACCACCATATAACAAAAAAATATTTGTGGAAACATATCTAGAAAACCAAATTGCTAACACCACACATGTAATACAAAAACATCTTTATTGTGTCACATTCAAATACATAGAATACATGAATATCAAAGATGACAATTAAAAACCAATGCAGATAGATGCTGAGAAGATGATACCCCACCAGTCTCTAGAGCCCTATGTATTAGTCTCTCTTACTTATAAGTATATCATTACTGTTCTTAAATACTTATAAGTAAGAGAGACTAATACATAGGGATCTAGAGACTGGTGGGGGTATCACTCTCTCAGCATCTATATGCATTGGTTTTTAATTGTCATCTGTGATATTCATGTATTCTATGTCTTTGAATGTGAAACAATAAAGATGTTTTTGTATTACACGTGTGGTGTTTGAAATTTCGTTTTCTTGATCCAATATGGCAGCTTTAAGATGGCACCATTTTCCGGGCATAGCCTAAAATATAGGCTCCCTCACCCATTACTTGCTTGGGTATTCAGATATTTCATTTTCTCTTTTGTTTCTGAAATAAAAGGGTGTCCTGAGACTTTTGACTCACACTGTATATAGATACAGTATCATCATTAAACAATTATATCCAAACATAATGATATAATCCTATGAAATCCCTAAGAATGTCCAGAAGGAGCTCTTATTAAAAAAAAATAAGATAAAAATCAACTTAAAGCTAATAAAGTCATCCACACTCAACCTTTTTTTTATTAATATGTATTAAGGTGAATTTTGTTCATGCTTAATTTAATATATATATATATATATATATATATATATATACAGTACAGACCAAAAGTTTGGACACACCTTCTCATTCAAAGAGTTTTCTTTATTTTCATGACTATGAAAATTGTAGATTCACACTGAAGGCATCAAAACTATGAATTAACACATGTGGAATTATATACATAACAAAAAAGTGTGAAACAACTGAAAATATGTCATATTCTAGGTTCTTCAAAGAAGCCACCTTTTGCTTTGTATACTGTTTTGCACACTCTTGGCATTCTCTTGATGATCTTCAAGAGGTAGTCACCTGAAATGGTCTTCCAACAGTCTTGAAGGAGTTCCCAGAGATGCTTAGCACTTGTTGGCCCTTTTGCCTTCGCTCTGCGGTCCAGCTCACCCCAAACCATCTCGATTAGGTTCAGGTCCGGTGACTGTGGAGGCTAGGTCATCTGGCGCAGCACCCATCACTCTCCTTCATGGTCAAATAACCCTTACACAGCCTGGAGGTGTGTTTGGGGTCATTGTCCTGTTGAAAAATAAATGATGGTCCAACTAAACGCAAACCAGATGGAATAGCATGCCGCTGCAAGATGCTGTGGTAGCCATGCTGGTTCAGTATGCCTTCAATTTTGAATAAATCCCCAACATTGTCACCAGCAAAGCACCCCCACACCATCACACCTCCTCCTCCATGCTTCACGGTGGGAACCAGGCATGTAGAGTCCATCCGTTCACCTTTTCTGCGTCACACAAAGACACAGTGTTTGGAACCAAAGATCTCAAATTTGGACTCATCAGACCAAAGCACAGATTTCCATTGGTCTAATGTCCATTCCTTGTGTTCTTTAGCCCAAACAAGTCTCTTCTGCTTGTTGCCTGTCCTTAGCAGTGGTTTCCTAGCAGATATTCTACCATGAAGGCCTGATTCACACAGTCTCCTCTTAATAGTTGTTCTAGAGATGTGTCTGCTGCTAGAACTCTGTGTGGCATTGACCTGGTCTCTAATCTGAGCTGCTGTTAACCTGCGATTTCTGAGGCTGGTGACTCGGATGAACTTATCCTCCGCAGCAGAGGTGACTCTTGGTCTTCCTTTCCTGGGGCGGTCTGCATGTGAGCCAGTTTCTTTGTAGTGCTTTATTGTTTTTTGTGACTGCCCTTGGGGACACTTTCAAAGTTTTCCCAATTTTTCGGACTGACTGACCTTCATTCCTTAAAGTAATGATGGCCACTCGTTTTTCTTTACTTAGCTGCTTTTTTCTTGCCATAATACAAATTCTAACAGTCTATTCAGTAGGACTATCAGCTGTGTATCCACCTGACTTCTCCACAATGCAACTAATGGTCCCAACCCCATTTATAAGGCAAGAAATACCACTTATTAGATCTGACAGGGCACACCTGTGAAGTGAAAACCATTTCAGGTGACTACCTCTTGAAGCTCATCAAGAGAATGCCAAGAGTGTGCAAAGCAGTAATCAAAGCAAAAGGTGGCTACTTTGAAGAACCTAGAATATGACATATTTTCAGTTGTTTCACACTTTTTTGTTATGTATATAATTCCACATGTGTTAATTCATAGTTTTGATGCCTTCAGTGTGAATCTACAATTTTCATAGTCATGAAAATAAAGAAAACTCTTTGAATGAGAAGGTGTGTCCAAACTTTTGGTCTGTAGTTCATATATATATATATATATATATATATATATATATGTTATATAGTTATAATTTATTAATTCATACTTAAAGGGGTTGCCCGCTTTTTTATTGATGAACTATCCTCAGGATTAGGGTTGAGCGAAGCGTGCTTTGGATCATAGATCAGAAGTCGTTTCATTCAAAATTTTGAATTCTGTACAGAGACCTGTCTCTGTACAGCATTCAAATGTATAGGCTTTGCGGAGGTGAAATTTGTTAAGAGAAGAACCTCTGTATTCGATAAATCCAAAGTCGGCTTCAGTACTGAGGTACTAACTGGTACCAAAGCCGACTTCAGATCATAGATTTAAAATGGTTTTTAAGTTGAATAACAGAAGTCCGAAGTTATTCAACAAAGTCTCACAAGACTTCGGTCATAACAAAGCACTTCAACTCTACTCAGAATAGATCAATATCAGATTGGTGGGGGCTGATTCTAGGTGCCCCTGCCGACCAGCTGTTTGAAGAGAAAGCAGCACTTGTACGAGCACTGTCTTCTCTTCATTCTTTATGTGACAACAAGTGAATAGGATGGAGCAGCCCCATAGAAGTGAAAGGGGATAGAGCAATTGTAATTACACCTGCTCACCGCTGTAGTTGCAATAGCTAGCCGGTAAACAATGATGGGAAGGCTGCATTTGCATGAGCGCTGTGTTCTCTTCAAATAGCTGAAGATAACCAGACATTGCCATGACATGACATAAAAAAATAAAGCTTCTAGATATGAACACCTTTGTCATCTAGCATTCTCCAATCTGACTCTGCAAAAGTAGGGAATAATATAGACAATGAGAAATATTAAATATCAAATTGTACTATAGTTTTCATTTCTAGATATAAATATATATATATATATATATATATATATATATATATATATAGAGAGAGAGAGAGAGAGAGAGAGAGAGAGAGAGATTATGTATGGACATTAGACCAAACCACATTGTCTACTCCCCCATTATCTTTACACCTTTTCACTACATTATTAAACTGACATTTCTTTATGTGTCTAGAGATAAACTTATAAACTTATAACATTTGGATAGAGCCTTCTTTCTAGATTGCATTACAGAATGTATGTTCATAAGTTCAAAGTTGACAACTCCAAAATGTTCTTTATTATTTGAGCAAGAGGAGGCATAATAGACCAAAAAACTGGAGTGGAATTGGAAAAATACATAAAATTCCACCACAGTTTTATTTTTGTAGCATTCCCTATGTGGTAAAACAAACCCATTACCTTTATTTTCTGGGTCAGTTCGATTTCAGAGATATTGCATTTGTATAGTTTTTCTTGTGTTTTAAGAAATAAAAAAAAAGAAAACTTGCATCATCATATACTGACTCACATAACTTTTTTAGGCCTCTTGCACACAAACGTTGTGTGCCCGTGGCCATATTGCGGAGCACATATGGAGGGTCCGCAATACACGGGCAACGGCCTGTGTGCCCTCTGCATCACGGATGCGGACCCATTCACTCCCATTGGGTCTGCAATCATGGAGATGCGGAATGGAAGCACAGATCGGAATCCCAGGGAAGCACTACGGAGTGCTTCCGTGGTGTTTCTCTCCATGCCTCCGCACTGCAAAAAAATAGAACTTGAATTGAATGGGTCTCAATCCGTCCTGGCAACTGCATGGACATTGCCCATGCATTGGGGACTAGAGTTGAGCGAACACCTGGATGTTCGGGTTCGAGAAGTTCGGCCGAACATCCCGGAAATGTTCGGGTTCGGGATCCGAACCCGATCCGAACTTCGTCCCGAACCCGAACCCCATTGAAGTCAATGGGGACCCGAACTTTTCGGCACTAAAACGGCTGTAAAACAGCCCAGGAAAGGGCTAGAGGGCTGCAAAAGGCAGCAACATGTAGGTAAATCCCCTGCAAACAAATGTGGATAGGGAAATTAATTAAAATAAAAATTAAATAAATAAAAATTAACCAAAATCAATTGGAGAGAGGTTCCATAGCAGAGAATCTGGCTTCCCGTCACCCACCACTGGAACAGTCCATTCTCAGATATTTAGGCCCCGGCACCCAGGCAGAGGAGAGAGGTCCCGTAACAGAGAATCTGTCTTCATGTCAGCAGAGAATTAGTCTGCATGTCATAGCAGAGAATGAGGCTTCACGTCAGCCACCACTGCAACAGTCCATTGGCATATATTTAGGCCTAGCACACAGGCAGAGGAGAGAGGTCCCGTAACAGAGAATCTGTCTTCATGTCAGCAGAGAATCAGTCTGCATGTCATAGCAGAGAATGAGGCTTCACGTCAGCCACCACTGCAACAGTCCATTGGCATATATTTAGGCCCAGCACACACACAGGCAGAGGAGAGAGGTCCCGTAACAGAGAATCTGGCTTCATGTCAGCAGAGAATCAGTCTGCATGTCATAGCAGAGAATGAGGCTTCACGTCAGCCACCACTGCAACAGTCCATTGGCATATATTTAGGCCCAGCACACACACAGGCAGAGGAGAGAGGTCCCGTAACAGAGAATCTGGCTTCATGTCAGCAGAGAATCAGTCTGCATGTCATAGCAGAGAATGAGGCTTCACGTCAGCCACCACTGCAACAGTCCATTGGCATATATTTAGGCCCAGCACACACACAGGCAGAGGAGAGAGGTCCCGTAACAGAGAATCTGGCTTCATGTCAGCAGAGAATCAGTCTGCATGTCATAGCAGAGAATGAGGCTTCACGTCAGCCACCACTGCAACAGTCCATTGGCATATATTTAGGCCCAGCACACACACAGGCAGAGGAGAGAGGTCCCGTAACAGAGAATCTGTCTTCATGTCAGCAGAGAATTAGTCTGCATGTCATAGCAGAGAATGAGGCTTCACGTCACCCACCACTGCAACAGTCCATTGGCATATATTTAGGCCTAGCACACAGGCAGAGCAGAGAGGTCCCGTAACAGACAATCTGGCTTCATGACAGCAGAGAATCAGTCTGCATGTCATAGCAGAGAATGAGGCTTCACGTCACCCACCACTGCAACAGTCCATTGGCATATATTTAGGCCTAGCACACAGGCAGAGCAGAGAGGTCCCGTAACAGACAATCTGGCTTCATGTCAGCAGAGAATCAGTCTGCATGTCATAGCAGAGAATGAGGCTTCACGTCACCCACCACTGCAACAGTCCATTGGCATATATTTAGGCCTAGCACACAGGCAGAGCAGAGAGGTCCCGTAACAGACAATCTGGCTTCATGACAGCAGAGAATCAGTCTGCATGTCATAGCAGAGAATGAGGCTTCACGTCACCCACCACTGCAACAGTCCATTGGCATATATTTAGGCCTAGCACACAGGCAGAGCAGAGAGGTCCCGTAACAGACAATCTGGCTTCATGTCAGCAGAGAATCAGTCTGCATGTCATAGCAGAGAATGAGGCTTCACGTCACCCACCACTGCAACAGTCCATTGGCATATATTTAGGCCTAGCACACAGGCAGAGCAGAGAGGTCCCGTAACAGACGATCTGGCTTCATGTCAGCAGAGAATCAGTCTGCATGTCATAGCAGAGAATCAGGCTTCACGTCAGCCACCACTGCAACAGTCCATTGTCATAAATTTAGGCCCAGCACCCAGGCAGAGGAGAGAGGTCCCGTAACAGACAATCTGGCTTCATGTCAGCAGAGAATTAGTCTGCATGTCATAGCAGAGAATCAGGCTTCATGTCAGCCACCACTGCAACAGTCCATTGGCATATATTTAGGCCTAGCACACAGGCAGAGGAGAGGTTCATTCAACTTTGGGTAGCATCGCAATATAATGGTAAAATGAAAATAAAAATAGGATTGAATGAGGAAGTGCCCTGGAGTCCAATAATATATGGTTATGGGGAGGTAGTTAATGTCTAATCTGGACAAGGGACGGACAGGTCCTGTGGGATCCATGCCTGGTTCATTTTTATGAACGTCAGCTTGTCCACATTGGCTGTAGACAGGCGGCTGCGTTTGTCTGTAATGACGCCCCCTGCCGTGCTGAATACACGTTCAGACAAAACGCTGGCTGCCGGGCAGGCCAGCACCTCCAAGGCATAAAAGGCTAGCTCTGGCCACGTGGACAATTTAGAGACCCAGAAGTTGAATGGGGCCGAACCATCAGTCAGTACGTGGAGGGGTGTGCACACGTACTGTTCCACCATGTTAGTGAAATGTTGCCTCCTGCTAACACGTTGCGTATCAGGTGGTGGTGCAGTTAGCTGTGGCGTGTTGACAAAAGTTTTCCACATCTCTGCCATGCTAACCCTGCCCTCAGAGGAGCTGGCCGTGACACAGCTGCCTTGGCGACCTCTTGCTCCTCCTCTGCCTTGGCCTTGGGCTTCCACTTGTTCCCCTGTGACATTTGGGAATGCTCTCAGTAGCGCGTCTACCAACGTGCGCTTGTACTCGCGCATCTTCCTATCACGCTCCAGTGCAGGAAGTAAGGTGGGCACATTGTCTTTGTAGCGTGGATCCAGCAGGGTGGCAACCCAGTAGTCCGCACAGGTTAAAATGTGGGCAACTCTGCTGTTGTTGCGCAGGCACTGCAGCATGTAGTCGCTCATGTGTGCCAGGCTGCCCAGGGGTAAGGACAAGCTGTCCTCTGTGGGAGGCGTATCGTCATCGTCCTGCCTTTCCCCCCAGCCACGCACCAGTGATGGACCCGAGCTGCGTTGGGTGCCACCCCGCTGTGACCATGCTTCATCCTCATCCTCCTCCACCTCCTCCTCATCCTCGTCCTCCTCGTCCTCCAGTAGTGGGCCCTGGCTGGCCACATTTGTACCTGGCCTCTGCTGTTGCAAAAAACCTCCCTCTGAGTCACTTCGAAGAGACTGGCCTGAAAGTGCTAAAAATGACCCCTCTTCCTCATCCTCCTCCTCCTCCTCCTGGGCCACCTCCTGTTCCATCATCGCCCTAAGTGTTTTCTCAAGGAGACATAGAAGTGGTATTGTAACGCTGATAACGGTGTCATCGCCACTGGCCATGTTGGTGGAGTACTCGAAACAGCGCAACAGGGCACACAGGTCTCGCATGGAGGCCCAGTCATTGGTGGTGAAGTGGTGCTGTTCTGTAGTGCGACTGACCCGTGCGTGCTGCAGCTGAAACTCCACTATGGCCTGCTGCTGCTCGCACAGTCTGTCCAGCATGTGCAAGGTGGAGTTCCACCTGGTGGGCACGTCGCATATGAGGCGGTGAGCGGGAAGGCCGAAGTTACGCTGTAGCGCAGACAGGCGAGCAGCGGCAGGATGTGAACGCCGGAAGCGCGAACAGACGGCCCGCACTTTATGCAGCAGCTCTGACATGTCGGGGTAGTTGTGAATGAACTTCTGCACCACCAAATTCAGCACATGCGCCAAGCAAGGGATGTGCGTCAAATTGGCTAGTCCCAGAGCTGCAACGAGATTTCGCCCATTATCACACACCACCAGGCCGGGCTTGAGGCTCACCGGCAGCAACCACTCGTCGGTCTGTTGTTCAATACCCCGCCACAACTCCTGTGCGGTGTGGGGCCTGTCCCCCAAACATATGAGTTTCAGAATGGCCTGCTGACGTTTACCCCGGGCTGTGCTGAAGTTGGTGGTGAAGGTGTGTGGCTGACTGGATGAGCAGGTGGAAGAAGAGGAGGAGGAAGCCGAGAAGGAGGAGGTGGCAACAGGAGGCAAAGAATGTTGCCCTGCGATCCTTGGCGGCGGCAGGACGTGCGCCAAACAGCTCTCCGCCTGGGGCCCAGCTGCCACTACATTTACCCAGTGTGCAGTTAGGGAGATATAGCGTCCCTGGCCGTGCTTACTGGTCCACGTATCTGTGGTTAGGTGGACCTTGCTACAGATGGCGTTGCGCAGTGCACACTTGATTTTATCGGATACTTGGTTGTGCAGGGAAGGCACGGCTCTCTTGGAGAAGTAGTGCCGGCTGGGAACAACATACTGTGGGACAGCAAGCGACATGAGCTGTTTGAAGCTGTCTGTGTCCACCAGCCTAAATGACAGCATTTCATAGGCCAGTAGTTTAGAAATGCTGGCATTCAGGGCCAGGGATCGAGGGTGGCTAGGTGGGAATTTACGCTTTCTATCAAATGTTTGTGAGATGGAGAGCTGAACGCTGGCGTGTGACATGGTTGAGACGCTTGGTGACGGAGGTGGTGGTGGTGTTGGTGGTACATCCCCTGTTTGCTGGGCGGCAGGTGCCAACGTTCCTCCAGAGGCGGAGGAAGAGGCCGAGGCGGCAGCAGCAGAATAGGCCGAGGCGGCAGCAGCAGAAGAGGTAGCAGGGGGAGCCTGAGTGACTTCCTTGGTTTTAAGGTGTTTACTCAACTGCAGTTCATGCTTTGCATGCAGGTGCCTGGTCATGCAGGTTGTGCTCAGGTTCAGAACGTTAATGCCTCGCTTCAGGCTCTGATGGCACAGCGTGCAAACCACTCGGGTCTTGTCGTCAGCACATTGTTTGAAGAAGTGCCATGCCAGGGAACTCCTTGAAGCTGCCTTTGGGGTGCTCGGTCCCAGATGGCGGCGGTCAGTAGCAGGCGGAGTCTCTTGGCGGCGGGTGTTCTGCTTTTGCCCACTGCTCCCTCTTTTGCTACGCTGTTGGCTCGGTCTCACCACTGCCTCTTCCTCCGAACTGTGAAAGTCAGTGGCACGACCTTCATTCCATGTGGGGTCTAGGACCTCATTGTCCCCTGCATCGTCTTCCACCCAGTCTTGATCCCTGACCTCCTGTTCAGTCTGCACACTGCAGAAAGACGCAGCAGTTGGCACCTGTGTTTCGTCATCATCAGAGACATGCTGAGGTGGTATTCCCATGTCCTCATCATCAGGAAACATAAGTGGTTGTGCGTCAGTGCATTCTATGTCTTTCACCGCTGGGGAAGGGCTAGGTGGATGCCCTTGGGAAACCCTGCCAGCGGAGTCTTCAAACAGCATAAGAGACTGCTGCATAACTTGAGGCTGAGACAGTTTCCCTGGTATGCATGGGGGTGATGTGACAGACTGATGGGGTTGGTTTTCAGGCGCCATCTGTGCGCTTTCTGCAGAAGACTGGGTGGGAGATAATGTGAACGTGCTGGATCCACTGTCGGCCACCCAATTGACTAATGCCTGTACCTGCTCAGGCCTTACCATCCTTAGAACGGCATTGGGCCCCACCATATATCGCTGTAAATTCTGGCGGCTACTGGGACCTGAGGTAGTTGGTACACTAGGACGTGTGGATGTGGCAGAACGGCCACGTCCTCTCCCAGCACCAGAGGGTCCACTAACACCACCACGACCATGTCCACGTCCGCGTCCCTTACTAGATGTTTTTCTCATTGTTATGGTTCACCACAACAACAAATATATTATTTGGCCCAATGTATTGTATTCAAATTCAGCGGGATATAAATTTGAGGCCTAGTATTTAGGCGCTGGGTGACCGGTATGGATTTAGTGACAGAATTAGACTTGGAAATGCACAGAAGCGTGTGTGTGAAGTTATTCTGAATGACCCAATGTGCACCTTGAATATTATATACCCTTTTTGGGATAGATTTCAAATAGCTCTGATATAGCAGGAACCACTAAATTATGAAATTGCTAAATTGGGAATTGTACTTCAACCCAGAACAAAAAATGTGCTTTGACGGGCACTAAATAACTTTCCCAGCTACAACAGTACAGCGGTAACGAGAGATTTAGAGGGATTTAAATTTGAGGCCTAGTATTTAGGCGCTGGGTGACAGGTATGGGTTTAGTGACAGAATTAGACTTGGAAATACACAGTAGCGGGTGTGTGTGAAGTTATTCTGAATGACCCAATGTGCACCTTCAATATTATATACCCTTTTTGGGATAGATTTCAAATAGCTCTGATATAGCAGGAACCACTAAATTATGAAATTGCTAAATTGGGAATTGTACTTCAACCCAGAACAAAAAATGTGCTTTGACGGACACTAAATATCTTGCCCAGCAACAACAGTACAGCGGTGGGTAACGAGAGATTTAGAGGGATTTAAATTTGAGGCCTAGTATTTAGGCGCTGGGTCACCGGTATGGATTTAGTGACAGAATTAGACTTGGAAATGCACAGAAGCGTGTGTGTGAAGTTATTCTGAATGACCCTATGTGCACCTTCAATATTATATACCCTTTTAGGGATAGATTTCAAATAGCTCTGATATAGCAGAAACCACTAAATTATGAAATTGCTAAATTGGGAATTGTACTTCAACCCAGAACAAAAAATGTGCTTTGACGGACACTAAATATCTTGCCCAGCAACAACAGTACAGTGGTGGGTAACGAGAGATTTAGAGGGATTTAAATTTGAGGCCTAGTATTTAGGCGCTGGGTCACCGGTATGGATTTAGTGACAGAATTAGACTTGGAAATGCACAGAAGCGTGTGTGTGAAGTTATTCTGAATGACCCTATGTGCACCTTCAATATTATATACCCTTTTAGGGATAGATTTCAAATAGCTCTGATATAGCAGAAACCACTAAATTATGAAATTGCTAAATTGGGAATTGTACTTCAACCCAGAACAAAAAATGTGCTTTGACGGACACTAAATATCTTGCCCAGCAACAACAGTACAGCGGTGGGTAACGAGAGATTTAGAGGGATTTAAATTTGAGGCCTAGTATTTAGGCGCTGGGTGACAGGTATGGGTTTAGTGACAGAATTAGACTTGGAAATACACAGTAGCGGGTGTGTGTGAAGTTATTCTGAATGACCCAATGTGCACCTTCAATATTATATACCCTTTTTGGGATAGATTTCAAATAGCTCTGATATAGCAGGAACCACTAAATTATGAAATTGCTAAATTGGGAATTGTATTTCAACCCAGAACAAGAAATGTGCTTGAACGGACACTAAATAACTCGCCCAGCTACAGCACTAGGGACAGATTTAGCTGGATATAAATTTGAGGCCTAGTATTTAGGCGCTGGGTGACCGGTATGGATTTAGTGACAGAATTAGACTGGGATATGGCCAAAAAATGAACAGACTATTGCTGGTTAAATGCACTTGGTGTGACAGCTTCACCCTGATGTAGGCTTTAGCCAAAAAACAACCACACCATTGAGGGTTAAATGCACTTGGTGACAGGCGCAGCTTGCCCCTGATTTAGTATATGGCCAAAAAAATGAACAGACTATTGCTGGTTAAATGCACTTGGTGTGACAGCTTCACCCTGATGTAGGCTTTAGCCAAAAAACAACCACACCATTGAGGGTTAAATGCACTTGGTGACAGGCGCAGCTTGCCCCTGATTTTGTATATGGCCAAAAAATGAACAGACTATTGCTGGTTAAATGCACTTGGTGTGACAGCTTCACCCTGATGTAGGCTTTAGCCAAAAAACAACCACACCATTGAGGGTTAAATGCACTTGGTGACAGGCACAGCTTGCCCCTGATTTTGTATATGGCCAAAAAATGAACAGACTATTGCTGGTTAAATGCACTTGGTGTGACAGCTTCACCCTGATGTAGGCTTTAGCCAAAAAACAACCACACCATTGAGGGTTAAATGCACTTGGTCGCAGCTTGTGCTGGCGCACCACAAGACACAAAATGGCCGCCGATCACCCCAGAAAAATGAGACTGACAAACGGTCTGTGCAGCCTAAAAACAGTGAGCAATTGAGGATCAGCAGCTCAATGATCCACAGCTGCAGATCGATCAGTTAATCAAGTCCTTTGGAGGAGTTAATCTGCCTAATCTCGCCCTACTGTCGCAGCCGCAACCTCTCCCTACGCTAATCAGAGCAGAGTGACGGGCGGCGCTATGTGACTCCAGCTTAAATAGAGGCTGGGTCACATGGTGCTCTGGCCAATCACAGCCATGCCAATAGTAGGCATGGCTGTGATGGCCTCTTGGGGCAAGTAGTATGACGCTTGTTGATTGGCTGCTTTGCAGCCTTTCAAAAAGCGCCAAGAAAGCGTCACAAAAGCGCGAAGAAAGCGACGAACACCGAACCCGAACCCGGACTTTTACGAAAATGTCCGGGTTCGGGTCCGTGTCACGGACACCCCAAAATTCGGTACGAACCCGAACTATACAGTTCGAGTTCGCTCATCCCTATTGGGGACTGCAAATTAAGGTCTCCAATGCACGGAACGGATGCACAACGTTCATGTGCAAGAGGCCTTATAGTTATGTCTACAGGGCTGTGTGAAGGCTCATTTTTTACGGGGTAATTTGTACTTTTTATTGAGTGTCTATGATCTTTGGATCACTTTTTATTAAAAAAATTGTGTGGAAGTGAAGCGACAAAAAAGGTGAATCAGTCATTTAGATATTTTTTCTATTATGCCGTTCTCCACATGTTATAAATATTTAAATAGTATGAGAAGCAGTGATGCCTATGATGTTTATTTTTTATTGTTTATTTTTATTTTGGGGAAAAGTGGGATGATTTCAATTTTTACATATTTTTAAAAACTTTTCTTGATTTTTTTTTTTACAAGGGCCTGACAACATTCAATGATTAGATTGCCATTTCTATTCAGTAATGGCATTTATTCCATTATTTCATAGAAAATTCAGTATATTCAAATAGGCCTGCATTGGAATATTACTGTGATAGGCATCTGAGCCTCCATCTCCAGTCTATCATTAGAAAGAAACAGCTTCCCCAATCTCAGAGAGGGGAAACTGTTCCAGGATCGGAATCTGATGGGTTAAAAGTTTGCAATTTAATGTTATCGCAGATATTAGCCCTGGTTCTATGCGGTTTAAAACAGA
The DNA here is from genome assembly GCF_014858855.1 of Bufo gargarizans. Taxonomy (NCBI): domain Eukaryota; kingdom Metazoa; phylum Chordata; class Amphibia; order Anura; family Bufonidae; genus Bufo; species Bufo gargarizans. The sequence continues at coordinate 628,979,219 of NC_058080.1, read as the reverse complement.
AGAAACCCGGCACTATATTTGCAGTGACGACTTCTGCCATACATGTATGGGGCAGGTCATGAAAAAAATCATTCATCCCGAGCCATACCTTATTAAATAAATAACACACGTTTTTAATATGATGGCAATTCTACATATTCTGATTCCAGTAACTGGAAAATACTCTTTGCATCCTTCATATACATTTTGCACCATGTAGGACAAAAAAGGGGGATTCATCTCATTTGAAACGGTACTGCATCTGAGAGGCAATAAAATAATACTTTATATTTGGAACACACAATCCTCCCTCTTTCTGAGGAAAATTAAGACAAATCTGACTGGTGCAATTTAAAGACATTTGGTGCAAGATTTGGAGTAAAAAAAAAAATCTCGCCATGCACCATATTTACTCACCAGTCTGAGCCACTGTGATAAATCTGATGAATGTCTATACAGCCTAAATGTATACCTTCTAATCTATAGGATTAGTAAATCTGTCCTAATGTTACCTCTGTTAGGGTGGGTTCACATCAGAGTTATGGATTCCGTATCCATAAGACGGAAGTCAAAACAAAAGCCTTTAAGAGGGATTCCGTTTTGATCCATCATAATAGAAGTCTATAGAAATTAAAACAGATTTGTCGGGCTCCCGTTATGCAAGACAGAAAACAAAGAACTTTTTTTTCGTCTTGCATAACACGAACCATAAGGATCCGTTATGATTCCCATAGACTTCTATTATGACAGAAATCAAAACGGAATGCCTTTAAAGGCTTCCGTTTTGACTTCCGTCATAATACGAGTCTATGGGCAGCATAACGGATCTGTTCTAGTTTTCGTTATGCAGGACTTGAATCCTGCATAATGGAAACCAGGACGGATCTGTTATGCTGCCCATAGACCTGTATTATGAAGGATCAAAACAGAATGCCTCTTAAAGGCTTCCGTTTTGACTTCTGTCTTATGGATTCTGTTATTTTCCATTATAACCATGATAAAATGGAAAACAGGGACAGAATCCATAACGGTGATGTGAACAATTCCTTACATGAATGGAAAGTGTGTAAGTAGCTAACGTCCAGTCATACCATTGTTCATTCGCCTTTCTTTTGTACAACACAGTTTAGGAAAAGTTAGTAAATAGTATAAAACAAAGTGGAGAAACCTTCAAAATATACAGGTTTGGAATCTAAGATTTAGCAATTATACCCCTGATTTACAGCAATGGCACACACTAGAACACAATTCTACACCTGCAATCAATATACTCAATGCACCAGCTGCATGGGGCTTCACAGTCTATAGCAGATCACAGCATGTTCTTTTTTATTTTACTTCTGTGAGTTTTAGCTATCTTTGCGCTATGATATTAACCTTTAGGAGTTTGCCAAAATTACATCTAAATATGTTTGCTAATAAGAGTGAAAAACTTCTTCAGCTACTTGACTTCCACATTCAATGTTCATAAGGCACTCAATACTGGTATCTCCATCCAAGAACACATGTGGACTTTCTGTATAGTTGAATGCCTGTTGCCAGTCTTATATTATGAATGAATGCATCTGGGTGCAAAGATAACATTATATATTCTCTGCACAGCTGCTTGGCAACTGCTGTTCAAGTGTTCACCACCAGAAATTCATCATATTGTATTTCACCAGGCTTTATTCCAGACCTCACATCTGCCTTCAATGCATACATGGTGGTTTCTTGAACATTTATGGTTGACTTCATACCATACATTGATTATTTAAAAAATCTAACTATAAAAATTGTTAGGGGCCCTTTTTATGTAGAATAATTGATGGTATTCTAGGGTAATAGGTCTTTGAACTGTACTAGCTGTTGTACATGGAAAAACACTGCTGATAATGGTGTTGGAGGTCGTGGCCATTGACAAATAATATCTCCTTACCCATAATAATTCTTCTATATTTTTGCATTTTCCTAGCATTCTTGTGACTAGCCGGTTTGCCGAATTTTTAGGGAAAAATTTGGTTTGATCCGAATATATTCACACCAAATTTCGTAAAAAAAATGCAATTTCCTGGTTGCAGAGAGCATTTATAGTGGTGTAGAACAATGTGCCTTGAAGTAATATGCATAGGGAGTCTGCTTTGGTAGTGAAATAATAATGTCCGAGTCCGTATGACATGCAGATGACAGGCGTCGCACTTAGAATCACTGAACACTTCACTTATTAGAACAGTCACGGGGCCAAAACTGACCAAATAACTCAAGTATAAACTCAACCTTACAGGTCGATGTTAGCGTCAAGAAGAAGCGCACTCCTTTTACTCCTTCGCCAGCTGATTCCACATAGATGTTTACAGAACCTGTTCTATTTAACACGTACAGTATACAAGTAGAAGCCCCCCAAACAGAGTGGAGAGGGTGTCAGCAGTAAGTTTGTGTTGACGTCACTGATAAATTTGCCCTTCCTCTGATCCGTCAGAACAATAACCTACAAAACACGGATCCTGTCTGTGCAGCATACGCCTTCACTTGGTCAGCATTTGCCCAATAATCCATCGGTATTGCTAATGCCAAAAGAAAACAGGAGTGGATGTAAAACAGAGATTACACATGAATAGAATATTTGCATGTCTTCTGTGTTTTGTACCCACTCCTGCTTTGGGCTACCAAATCATAAGCCAGTTCTGATAGGACCTTACAGATGCTACACAGACAAGATCCATTGTGCATAGTGATGGATGAACATCTGCCAGGACGATTTGTGAACTTGATCATGCGAACGTGATCAAATGTCCCATTCAATTTAATAGCAGGCGAACCTTAAAAACCTTCAGGTCATATTTGCAGCCACCAAATACTTACTAGAAGTGCACAAATAGTCCCACAACATGGACACTGGCATACTAGATGGGGATCAATGAAAAAAATTACCACAAAAAATCAGGGGCCATTTTTATGCGTCTTAAAGGGAAATTCTCAAAAATGTGCCCTGCTGTAGCCTAGAAAATTGTTATTTTAGGCCACAAGAGTACGGGCCATAAAAATTAGGCATTCACCTGACCTAAATTAGGCATTCACCTGACCTACTGCAGGCCAGTGGCGTACAGGCACCAAACATTAGGCATTCAACGTACAGAAAAGAACAAGTGATTATGTGGCTGGATGTACATTAGACGGTCACCGTATAACAATTATGCTGTTGGCCAGTTAGATTGTAGGGCCAAAAAATTATGCATTCAACTTACAGAAAAGATCATGTAATTATGTGGCTGGAGGTATATCAGACAGTCATTGGATATCAATTTTATTGCAGGCCAGTGTAGTATAGGCCCCAAACATTAGGCATTCATGGTACAGAAAAGATCAAGTGATTATGTGACTGAAGGTACATTAGGCAGTCAAACATTAGCATTGATGACATGAATAGAATATTTGCATGTCTTCTGTGTTTTGTACCCACTCCTGCTTTGGGCTACCAAATCATAAGCCAGTTCTGATAGGACCTAACAGGTGCTACACAGACAAGATCCATTGAGCATAGTGATGGATGAACATCTGCCGGGACGATTTGTGAACTCGATCGTGCGAACGTGATCAAATGTCCCATTCAATTTAATAGCAGGCGAACCTTAAAAACCTTCAGGTCATATTTGCAGCCACCAAATACTTACTAGAAGTGCACAAATAGTCCCACAACATGGACACTGGCATACTAGATGGGGATCAATGAAAAAAATTACCACAAAAAATCAGGGGCCATTTTTATGCGTCTTAAAGGGAAATTCTCAAAAATGTGCCCTGCTGTAGCCTAGAAAATTGTTATTTTAGGCCACAAGAGTACGGGCCATAAAAATTAGGCATTCACCTGACCTAAATTAGGCATTCACCTGACCTACTGCAGGCCAGTGGCGTACAGGCACCAAACATTAGGCATTCAACGTACAGAAAAGAACAAGTGATTATGTGGCTGGATGTACATTAGACGGTCACCGTATAACAATTATGCTGTTGGCCAGTTAGATTGTAGGGCCAAAAAATTATGCATTCAACTTACAGAAAAGATCATGTAATTATGTGGCTGGAGGTATATCAGACAGTCATTGGATATCAATTTTATTGCAGGCCAGTGTAGTATAGGCCCCAAACATTAGGCATTCATGGTACAGAAAAGATCAAGTGATTATGTGACTGAAGGTACATTAGGCAGTCAAACATTAGCATTGATGACATGAATAGAATATTTGCATGTCTTCTGTGTTTTGTACCCACTCCTGCTTTGGGCTACCAAATCATAAGCCAGTTCTGATAGGACCTAACAGGTGCTACACAGACAAGATCCATTGAGCATAGTGATGGATGAACATCTGCCGGGACGATTTGTGAACTCGATCGTGCGAACGTGATCAAATGTTCGCGAACCGCAAGTTCGCAGCGGGCCCCATTCAATTTAATAGCAGGCGAACCTTAAAAAACCTTCAGGTTATATTTGCAGCCACCAAATACTTACTAGAAGTGCACAAATAGTCCCACAAAATGGACACTGACATACTAGATGGGGATCAATGAAAGAAATTACCACAAAAAATCAGGGTCCATTTTTATGCGTCTTAAAGGGAAATTCTCAAAAATGTGCCCTGCTGTAGCCTAGAAATTTTTTATTTTAGGCCACAAGAGTACGGGCCATAAAAATTAGGCATTCACCTGACCTAAATTAGGCATTCACCTGACCTACTGCGGGCCAGTGGAGTACAGGCACCAAACCAGGCATTCAACGTACAGAAAAGAACAAGTGATTATGTGGCTGGATGTACATTAGACAGTCACCGTATAACAATTACGCTGTTGGCCAGTTAGATTGTAGGGCCAAAAAATTATGCATTCAACTTACAGAAAAGATCATGTAATTATGTGGCTGGTGGTATATCAGACGGTCATTGGATATCAATTTTATTGAGTGATTATGTGGCTGAAGGTACATTAGGCAGTCACCGTATAACAATTTTACTGTTAACCAGTTAGATTACAGGCCTGAAAAATTATGCATTGTCCGTACAGAAAAGATCAAGTTATTATGTGGCTGAAGGTATATTAGACGGTCATTGGATATCAATTTTACTGCAGGACAGTGGAGTACAGGCCCCAAAGATTATGCATTCACCAGACAGAAAATATCAAGTGATTATGTGGCTGGAGGTATATTAGACGGTCATTGGATAACAATTATACTACAGGCAAGTGAAGAACAGTCCCTAAACATTATGCATTCACCGTACAGAAAAGATCAAATGATTATGTGGCTGGAGGTATATTAGACGGTCATTGGATATCAATTTTACTGCAGGCCAGTGCAGTGCAGGCCCCAAACATTAGACATTCATCCTACAGAAAAGAACAAGTGATTATGTGGCTGGAGGTACATTAGGCGGTCACCATATAACAATTTTACTGTTGGCCAGTTAGATTACAGGTCCCAAAAATTATGCATTCAATGTACAGAAAAGATCAAGTAATTATGTGGCTGGAGAAATATTAGATAGTCTTTGGATATCAATTTTACTGCAGGCCAGTGTAGTATAAAATATGAGGCATTCACTGTACAGAAAAGAACAAGTGATTATGTGGCTGGAGGTACATTAGGCAGTCACTGTATAGCAATTTTATTGTTGGCCAGTTAGATTATAGGCCCCAAAAATTATGCTTTCACCGTACAGAAAAGATCAAGTGATTATGTGGCTGGATATATATTAAACGGTCATTGGATATCAATTTTACTGCAGGCCAAAGGAGTACAGGCCCCAAACATTAGGCATTCAGACAGAAAAGATCAAGTAATTATGTGGCTGGAGGTATATTAGACGGTCATTGGATAACAATTTTACTGCAGGCCAGTGGAGTACAGGCCCCAAACATTAGCATTCAACATACAGAAAAGTTCAAGTGATTATGTGGTTGAAGGTACATTAGGCGGTCACCATATAACAATTTAACTCTTGGCCAGTTAGAATACAGGCCCCAAAAATGCATTTACCGTACAGAAAAGATCAATCAAGTGATTATGTGGCTGGAGGTATATTAGACGGTCATTAGATATCAATTTTACTGCAGACCAGTGGAGCACGGGACCCAAACATTAGGCATTCACAGGACAGAATAGATCAAGTGTTCATGTGGCTGGAGGTATATTAGACGGTCATTAAATAACAATTTTACTGCAGGCTAGTGGAGTATAGGCCCCAAGCATTATGCATTTACCGTACAGAAACGATACAATGATTATGTGACTGGAGGTAAATTAGACGGTTAATGGATATCAATTTTACTGCAGGCCAGTGGAGTACAGGCCCCAAACATTAAGCATCACCGTGCAGAAAAGAATAAGTGAATATGTGGCTGGAGGTACATTAGGCGGTCACCATATGAAATTTTAATGTTGACCAGTTACAATACATGCCCCAACAATTATGCATTTACCGTACGTAAAAGATCAAGTGATTATGTAACTGGAGGTACTGGTCATTGGATATCAATTTTACTGCAGGCCAGTGGAGTATAGGCACCAAACATGAAGCATTCACCGTACAGAAAAGAACAAGTGATTATGTGGCTGGAGGTACATTAGCCGATCACTGTATAACAATTTACTGTTGTCCAGTTAGATTACAGGCCCCAAATCACACACAGAACGGCCGTACAACGGGAAGAAAGGAGAGCGTTCCTTCCTTCCAACTGTGATGTCGGCCAGCCACTGCCACCAATGAAAATACTTGAAAAGGGTTAGTAAGGCAGGGAATGGTTAGGTCTTACTGCCCCACCAATGGAAATAAACATGGCGACCTGAGGGGGGAGGGGGGTTGTCGGCATCCAGTTTCAGCTAGTATCTGAGGGAGTGGGCAGGAGAATGACCTGCAGTTCCTCTTCAATGTCACCTTGAAAATATCAGCAGTGCAGCAGAGTCCAGTGCAGAAAAGCCCAGTGCAGAAGAGACCAGTGATCACTTGACCCTAGTCAGTTTTGTGCAGCCAATTCAGGTATAGTTACCATGTCTGCCTGAAATAAAGGGAGTGAGATATCAATGTAATAAGGCCTATTTCACACTGATTCTGCATTATGGTGAGTTGAGTAACATTTAAATAATAAATTTAATCATTATATAGTGTTATATATTTTAATTAGCACCTTGTGTTTTGTTATGCGCATGAATCAGTCAGCACCAACCAGCACCCTCCTAAGCCCTGCCCATCCCCTAAGCTCTCGCCCCAAAACCACCCCTCCCGACCCGGTCCCTGGGATAAATGTTGTGAGTGAAACTGGTCTTTAGTGCAAAAAAGATTGAGGACCACTGTATTAGACGGTCACCGTATAACAATTCTACTGTTGGTCAGTGCAGTACAGGCCCCAAACATTGGGCATTACAGGGTCCAAAAATTATGCATTCAACGTACAAAAAAGATCAAGTAATTATGTGGCTGGAGAAATATTAGACGGTCATTGGATATCAATTTTAATGCAGGCCAGTGGAGTATAAAACATGAGGTATTTACCGTACAGAAAAGAACAAGTAATTATGTGGCTGGAGGTACATTAGGCGGTCACTGTATAACAATTTTATTGTTGTCTAGTTAGATTATAGGCCCCAAAAGTTATGCATTCACCATACAGAAAAGATAAAGTGATTATGTGGCTGTAGGTATATTAGACAGACATTGGATATAAATTTTAATGCAGGCCAGTGGAGTACTCGCCCAAAACATTAGGCATTCACCGGACAGAAAAGATCAAGTGATTATGTGGCTGGAGGTATATTAGACGGTCATTGGATAACAATTTTACTGTTGGCCAGTTAGATTACTTAAAGGTCCCAAAAATTATGTATTCACCGTGCAGATAAGATCAAGTGATTATGTGGCTGAAGGTATATTAGACAGTCATTGGATATCAATTTTACTGCAGGCCAGTGGAGTACAGGCCCCAAACATTAAGCATTCACCGGAAAAAGATCAAGTGATTATGTGGCTGGAGGTTTATTAGACGGTTATTGGATAACAATTTTACTGCAGGCCAGTGGAGTACAGGCCCCAAACAGTATGCATTCACGGTACAGGAAATTTCAAGTGATTATGTAGCTGGAGGAATTATAGATGGTCATCGGATATCAATTTTATTGCAGGCCAGTGGAGCACAGGCCCCAAACATTAGGCATTAACCATATAGAAAAGAACAAGTGATTATGTGGCTGGAGGTATATTTGGTGGACACCGTATAAAAATTATACTGCTGGCCAGTTAGATTATAGGCTCCAAAAATTATGCTTTCAACGTACAGAAAAGATCAAGTAATTCTTTGGCTAAAGGTATATTAGATGGTCATTTGATATCATTTTTACTGCAGGCCAGTGTAGTATAGGCCCCAAACATTATGCATTCACCGTACAGAAAAGATAATGTGATTATGTGGCTAGAGGTGCATCAGGCGGTCACCGTATAACAATTTTATCGTTGGAAAGTTTGATTACAGGCCCCAAAAATTATGCATTCAACGTACAGAAAAGATCAAGTAATTATGTGGCTAGAAGTATATTAGATGGTCATTGGATATCAATTTTACAGCAGGCCAGTGGAGTATAGGCCCCATACATTATGCATTCACCGTACAGAACAGATCAAGTGATTATGTGGCTGGAGGTATATTAGACAGTCATTGGATAACAATTTTACTGCAGGCCAGTGGAGTACAGGCTGCAAATATTTGACATTCACCAGACAGAAAAGATCAAGTGATTTTGTGGCTGAAGGTACATTAGGTGGTTGCTGGATAAAATTTTTACTGTAATCCAATACAAATACATGTCAAATACATATGTTTAAAATAACTAAAAATATAAAATTGGATTAAAAATATTGCTAATGAAAACCCCCCTTTTGTATAAACCCAAAATGATAATAGGTGAAATGTGGTCATCACAGGTGTTGAATTCCTCCGAGGCCCCAACAATTAGGCATTCACCGTATAGAAAAGATCAAGCAATTATCTGGCTGGCGGTATATTAGACGGTCAATGGATATTAATTTTACTGAGGGCCAGTGGAGTACAGGCACCAAAAATTACGCATTTACCGGACAGAAAAGGCCTTTTATACCACTGTATTGAAATGCGACAGGGGGTAATTCTTTGTTCTTTGCTGTGTCGGATAAGTGAGGGCTGGCATAAGGATATTCAATTAAACGTGGTCATCACAGGTGTTGAATTCCTCTGAGATCCATGCCTCATTCATTTTTAGAAATGTGAGGTAGTCTACACTGTCGTGAGCTAGGCGAGTGCGATTATCAGTCATAATCCCCCCCGCTGCGCTGAACGTCCTTTAGGACAGGACACTGGACAAGGGGCAAGCCAAGAGTTCCATGGCAAATTGTGCCAGCTCTGGCCACAGGTCAAGCCTGCACATCCAGTAGTCCAGGGGTTCCTAGCTTCTCAGAGCATCCACATCGGCTGTTAATCTGATTTAGTCAGTCTAGGCGTTCCCTGAGACTGGTTACTGAGGTCGGCTGTCGATGGGTTGGCTGCAAGAGTTATCTCATATCCGTAGTGACCAACACATCTTCAAACTGCCCTCTTCTTGCAGATGCGGTAGGATTCGTACCTGCTATGGGTGGAAATTCCTCTGCCAGCTCCCTCAACAGCAGAATGCAGCATCTCTTGCAGCAAGGCCTGTATATGCTGCATTCTGCCGGCCTCTGTGATGCTGGCAACATGTCCGCCTTTTTGTGTTTGTACCGGGGGTCTAAGTACATTGCCACACAGTATTGGTCCTTGCCCTTTGTGCTTTTTATACGGTGGTCCCTCTGCAGACACTGGAGCATTAAAGCCCCCATTTGCACTAAATTGGAAGCGGTGGAGCGGCATGGCTCCTGCTTATCACCCAGGAGTATGTTGTCCTCGGTCTCTTCCCCCTATCCACGGACATCATGGATCCCAGAAAAGGTTGAAGTCCCCCTCAAAGCCTGCTCTTCTTTCTCTTCCTCCTCCTCCCCCCAGCCACCATCCTCCTCCGACTCCTCTTCAGACTCCTGCTGACTTGTCTCAAATAGAGTAGTCCCCATTGGGAATTCATTAAGCATTGCAACTTCCTCATCTTCCAGCTGCTGCTCCTCGACGGACAGTTCAATGACACGATGCAATGTACGCTCCAGAAAGAAGACGTAAGGTATGATGTCACTGATGGTGCCCAAGCTGCAACTTACCAGTTTGGTGATCTCATTAAATGGCCGCAGAAGTCTGTATGCTTCGCGCATGAGCAGCCACTGGCGTGGTGAAAAAGAACTGAGCTCCCCAGAACCTGTCCTGCTGCAGTGTTCGTACAGGTAGTCATTAAGGGCACGTTGCTGCTAAAGCAGTCTATCAAGCATATACAAGGTGGAGTTCCAGCGCGTCAAGCAGTCACAAATCAGACGTCTGATGGGCAGGTGGTGTCGCCGCTGAACGGCAGCAAGGCGAGCCATGGTCGTGTAAGATCTTCTAAAATGGCCAGAGATTTTCCCGGCCTGCCGCAAGACGTCCTGGACCCCAGGGTATTTGGAAACCAATCGCTGCATGACTAAGTTCAGGACGCGTGCCATGTACGTGCTAGTGTGTTATTTTGCCCTGTTTCAGGGCACTCAGCAGATTGGCACCGTTATAGCACCCCACCAACTGTCAATTTGAGCGGGATTAGCCACTGATCGGCCTGTGACCGCAGAGCTGAAAGCAATGCAGGACCAGTGTGGCTCTTGGCATCCAGGCACAACAGCCGCAGTACAGCATAGCAACGTCTCTCCTGGCATGTCGAATAAGTTCTGGGGAGCTTGGGTTGCAGCCGAAGAGGCGGTAGCAGTGAGACAGGAGGAGTCAGCCAAGGAGGAGACGGAGGATGGAGTAGGAGGATGGGAAGAAGAGGCAGGCCTGCATGCAATCCATGGCGGTAAGACCAAATCCACATGGGTGCCACGAGTTGCATGCTTGACAGACGTCAGAAGGTTCACCCAGTGGGCAGTAAAAGTTATGTACCTTCCCTGCCTGTGTTTGCTAGACCACATGTCTGTGGTCAGACGTATCTTGGAACCAACACTGTGTGCCAAACATACATTCACTTGCCGCTGTAAATGACCATATAGCTCTGGGATGCCCTTCTGGGAGAAATATTTCCTTCTGGGGACCTTCCATTTTGGTGTGCCAATGGCCGCAAATTTTCTAAATTCCTCCGAGTCCAGCAGTTTATATGGCAGTAGTTGGCAGGCAAGCAGTTCTGACAAGCCAGCGGTCAGCCGTTGGGCAAGAGGGTTATCCAGTATATCAATCCCCTCTATTAGTATTTTGTTATTTTGTGGAAACAGGTATATAGAACCACTTAATGAGTATTTGGTGGAAGCTGGTATATCAAACCCCTTAATCAATATTTGGTGTAAGCTGGTGTATCACACCCCTCAATCAATATTTTGTGGAAGCCAGCCCTTAATCAGTTTTTTGGGGGCAACATGTATATCACACCAGTCACAATTAGTTATTCCAATAGCGTTTGTCCCACTATCTAGCTGCGGTATCTCAGGAGAACCGCACACAACTGCTGCACAATACAAATGCACCATAAAATGCTTTCTATGTTAGAAGGTATATTATAGTTATATCACACCCCTCAATCAATTCATTTTTGGTGGGGCAACAGGTATGTCACACCAGTTTCAATTAGTTATTCTAATTGAGTTTGTCCCTTTATCTAGCTACGGTATCTCAGCAGAACAGCACACAACTGCTGCACAAAACAAATGCACTATAATATACTTCCTATGTTAGAAAGTATAAGTATATCACACCCCTCAGTATGTCACACCTATCGATATCACACCTATACCAGTCCTTAAAAGAAGAACTTTTGCAGCCCTATTAGCTAGCTTTTGGTGTCCCTAACAGTCTGTAAGTGCTCCACACATCAACCTTCCCGACACTGCCAAAACACAGAATGTAAAATGGCTGCCAGATCGTGTTTATTTACAGGGTAGGGGGTGTGTCCATGTGCTGAAACATCTCAATTGGCTGTCCTGTCCCACCTGATGGATGTGTCATGGGTCAAAGTTCTGCACAATGCAAAAGAATATGGCGCCGGCGGACATCGCAATATGTAAGCCTGTTCGGCGAACTGCAAACAAGCAAAGTTTACAGCAAAATGACCGCTGGGCGAACTGCAAGGCCATCTCTTTTTTTGCTTCTCATTTTTCATTCCTTCAGATTAGAAGAAAGGTGAAATAAATCATGTACTGAGCCAGGCCGAAAGGTAAAATAGTGGCCCAGTGATGAAGTGGGAAGGGTGAGAACAGCATGAGAAGTCCACAGAGTGGCCCTATGACATATTGATGAGATGGAAGCAGAACCAGGATACCACAGAGTTTCAAGGTGACATAGTAGAGTAGCTATGGCAGCAGCATCAGAAAACCACAGAGTGGCAAGGTGCCATAGTGTGGAGATGGCCGCAGCAGCAGGACGATACCACAGAGTGGCAAGGTGACAAAGTGTGGAAATGGCAGCAGTAGGATACCACAGAGTGGCAAGGTGACATAGTATGGAGATGGCAGCTGTAGGGTACCACAGAGTAACAAGGTGACATAGTGTGGACATGGCAGCAGCATCAGGAGACCACAGAGTGGCAAGGTGACATAGTATGGAAATAGGAGCAGGAGCATACCACAGAGTGACAAGGTGACATAGTGTGGATATGGCAACAGCATCAGGAGACCACAAAGTGGCAATATGACATAGTATGAAGATGGCAGCAGCAGTAGGATACCACAGAGTGACAAGGTGACATAGTGTATATAAGGCAGCAGTAGCTCAAGGATACCCCACAGTGGCAAGGTGTCATAGTGTGTAGATGGCAGCAGCAGCTTGAGAATACCACAGAGTGGCAAGCTGACATAGTGTGGATATGGCAGCAGCATCAGGAGACCACAGAGTGGCAAGGTGACATAATGTAGAGATGGCAGCAGCAGCAGGAGTATACCACAGAGTGGCAAGGTGACATAGTGTGGATAAGGCAGCAGCAGGAGGATACCACGGAATGGTAAGTTGACATAGTGTGTATATGGCAGCAGCAGGAGATTACCACAGAGTGGAAAGGGGACATAGTGTGGAGATGCCAGAAGCATCCAGAGACCATAGAGTGGCAAGATGACATAGTGTGGATAAAGCAGCAGCAGCAGGAGACCACAGAGTGGCAAGGTGACATAGTGTGGAAATGGCAGCAGCATCAGGAGACCACATAGTGGCAAGGTGATAAAACGTGGAGATGGCAGCAGCATCAGGATACCACAGAGTGGCAAGGTGACATAGTGTGGAGATAGCAGCAGCAGGAGGATACCACAGAGTGAAAAGGTGAAATAGTGTGCAGATGGCAAAATACATAGTGTGGATATGGCTGCAGCAGGAGGATACCACAGAGTGGCAAGGTGACAGTGTGGATAAGGCAGCAGAAGAAGGAGTACACCACAGAGTGGCAAGGTGACATAGTGTGGAGATGGCAGCAGCATCCAGAGACCAAAGAGTGGCAAGATGACATAGTGTGGATAAAGCAGCATCAGGAGACTACACGTGGCAAGGTGATATAGTGTGGATATGGCAGCAGCATCTGGAGACTACAGAGTGACAAGGTGACATAATGTGGAGATGGCAGCAGCACCGTCAGGATACCACAAAGTGGCAAGGTGACATAGTGTGGAGATGGCAGCAGCAGAATAAATACCACAGTGTAGCAAGATGACATAGTGTGGCGATGGGTGGCCATACCAGTACCCGCTGATGAAGGTGGCTGAAAGAATAAGCACTTGGCATCAGATGTGTGGCATCAGGCGGATGAGAGATCTGCCTTTGTTTCAGGGACATGATGTTATGCAGAGCTGTTCAGCTAGTTGTAATTGTTACTCAGGGAAGTGGTTACTACTGTTAGCTAGTCATGTAATCCTATGTATAGGCATCCATTTTACCATGTGCTTTAAGTGTTATAGCATGTAAATGTTATAGTGTATGCTATCTGTACTTATACTTGCTATTTGTATTCTTATAGTTTTACCAATCAAACAACAAGTTAGACTACAAAGAACAGTCCTCTTATTTGGAAGACATGAATGGTTTATGCTGAATGTCAGACTGCACACTGTGTGAATGTGTATGAAGACAAAACAGGTACTGCCTTTTATATGATTTTGTTTTTTATTTCTAACCTTCTCCACTGAGAACCTTTAGCTCCTGCTTTTGTCATTTCATTTTCTTCCCACTTTCCCCCAAGCTCTGGGTCCAGCCTATATGATGATTTAATAAAAAGACAAGAAATAGAAATTGCAATTATCATCTGCTGATCCAATGCAATTATATTGTTCAGAGTATTATCCACACATGACACAGTCAATGGGTAAGAACTCCTTTGATGGGGAACTAAATGTAAATTGAAATATATAATGTACCATCTTTAATGATATTATGCTTTTATGATACATTTGCATTAAAATAACTTTCTTGATAGAGTTTAGGAAAGCATAAAGTATTTTAATCACAAGCTGCTACCCTGTGTTCCAAGGGATCTTTTTTTTTTTTTTTTTGAGTCTCCGGGAAAAAAAAACACAGTTTTTGGCAAACAATGCTGGCAAACACTGTGAAATGTCACACTGAAGTGATTTATTTCTTGTTATTTCTTTCCAAATTATCCCACTTTCTGAGAGATGAACAGAAAAAAAGATTAGAATTTATGTGCCAACCAGTTTCCCTTAAACAGTCTAAATTGCTCTATTAAACTATCTTGGAAAACACCGATGGTAATATTAAAGGCAAAACAATTATGTGCATTTGAAGCTATAATGTAATGGCAAGATAATATTACATTTCCTTTTAGGCAAATATATTAGCATCTTAGTTTTATTGACAGCCATTTCTGATCCTATTTTCATATTATTAAATGATAGCCGGTAATGCCATTCTGTTTAGAGAACAGGGGATATGTGACTTGTTTTATTCTGCTTTAAGGCCTCTCAAATAATTGCTTAGCTACAATATCAATGATCTTCTCATGATAGTTTTACAAATAAACTGAAGAAGACTTCGCTATGAGAAATTGTAATGTGTTTCTAAGCTAGAAAGGAAAAGGAGTTTTTTCACTCTTATCTGTCTCATAGCAGCATGATCTTCTTTTCATAGAAAATTCTTACAAGGGATACAAGAAACTATATTCTTGTGCTTTTATGATAACCTCAAGGTGAGTTTATGATGACATCTTACTTGCTAGGTTTACTGATGTGTTGCTTTTTCAACTATGCACTAGACACATGTACTGGTGGAAAATAAAACCACACATCAAATCTAATGTATAGTTTTATGTATAATATAGGTCTAAAATTGTTTGCCCAGTAACATGATCCATCAAACCCACTAAATTGAAGGTACTTTTCAGATAATGGATATATAACATTTCCATTTGTGGATAGACTATATACAAAGCAATAACACTTTTAGGTGGCAAATTTAAGTGTATCATTCACAGTTCCTTGGCATATGATAAATGAAAAAAATAAAAAATGCTTATTTATCTAGGTAGTTAGATATCTATCTATCTATCTATCTATCTATCTATCTATCTATCTATATATCTATCCATCTAACCTTTTGTTTTAACATAAAATATCTTATTTACTTTTATTTGATCATATAACCTTAACCGCTAGATGAGGAGCACCATACAAGTATGGCGCAGTAAACATAGCATTCACACAAGGCTCCATACATGTACGGTGCTCTGTACAGCTGTGTTTTCTCAATCAGTACAGAGACCTGGATACTGACAGCCAGGTCCCTGCTATATCCACTGGTATCGCTAAAAACTGATGCCAGTGAATTAACCCCTTGAATACCTCAGACAAATACTGACAGCAGCATCTAAGAGATTTACAGAGGGAAGGCTCCCTCTCTAACTCCATTAGCTTCCCTTGATGTGATTGTGGGGTGCCGATGGTTGCCATGGCACCTGGAAGCCTTACAAAGCCGTAAATGCCTTAGTCAATGCTGACCGCAGCATCTAAAGGGCTTACAGAGGGAGACTGCCCCCTCTCTATCTCCATTGGCTCCCCTTGACGTGATCGCAGGGTGCCAATGATATGCATACTAGGCCTTTGCATAATGAGAAAGAATACCCCCCCAGACAAAGAATTTCCCATGATGAAGCTTCTTAGGGCAACACGTTGGGTGAGTGAGGGTGTCTCATACTGATAGCAATCCAAATGTTTTCAAGTCAAATTGCTTGAATTGGTACACTTTATGATCTGGGTAGACATCTTACTCTGTTTGAATTTGTTATTGTTGGTTCTTTGTTGTGCTTGCTTTTGTATCCACATACAGTTGTTTATAGCTGTATATTTGGCTGATAGAGTATATATATATATATATATATATATATATATATATATATACACAGTTGCAAGAAAAAGTATGTGAACCCTTTGGAATGATATGAATTTCTGCACAAATTGGTCATAAAATGTGATCTGATCTTCATCTAAGTCACAACAATACACAATCACAGTCTGCTTAAACTAATATTACACAAAGAATTAAATGTTACCATGGTTTTATTGAACACACCATGTAAACATTCACAGTGCAGGTGGAAAAAGTATGTGAACCCTTGGATTTAAAAACTGGTTAACGCTCCTTTGGCAGCAATAACTTCAACCAAACTGTCATGGTCTTACCTTCTTACTGTTCTCCTTCGTTTGACATGTGCTGGCGGCCATCTTGGTTTCTGGGTTTCTTGTAGCCTCCCACCCTGCGGCTTCTCCTTCCCACTGGGAGGAGCTGGATGCCTAGCTCATATATATAGGATGTCTGTGGGTTCAGTTCCTTGCTTGGTCCTCCTGTGTTCACATGCTTCTAAGACTGCTGCTGCTTCTGGTTCCTGATCCTGGCCTCGTCTGACTACCCCGTTGGTTCCTGATCCTGGCTTCGTCTGACTACCCTGCTGGTTCCTGATCCAGGCTTCGTCTGACTACCCTTCTGGTTCCTGACCTCTGTCTACGCAAGACCCTGCTTCGGTTTAGCCATCCGTTTGGACTTTTGCTTACAGCTTGATTTTCAATAAAGCCTTCTTATTTCCACTTATCTCTTGTTGTACGTCCGGTTCATGGTTCCATGACATTAGGACCAAGCCATGAATTTTGACGGTACAGGGCCATCCTCGCTACCTACGCTGGTTGCCAGACTTGATCAGCAGGATCACCTGTTGGGTCGGTTCGCTGTGGCGTTGCAAACCCTGCTTGAACGCACGGCTCATTTCGCTTCCGTTGCCGATGGGTCGGTTGTCGCTCCTGGGCCCGCTCCTACTGCCGCTCCGGTTGTTGCGCCAGAGTCTACCCCGACACCTGTTGCTGCGCCTGCGGTGTCTCGGGGTATGACCGGTTCTGCCCCCCTTCCACAGCGCTTTGGGGGAGAGCCAACTCAGTGCCGAGGTTTCCTTAACCAGGTGGGCATTTATTTCGAGTTGCTGCCACATGCCTTTCCTACTGAGAGATCAAAGGTGGGCTTCTTGATCTCGCTGCTCTCGGACAAGGCCTTGGCCTGGGCCAGCCCTTTATGGGAGAACAACAATCCGGTGGTTGCCGAGTTTTCCGGTTTTGTTGCTTCTCTTCGGAAGGTATTCAATGTGCCGGCTCGTGCTGCCTCTGCTGCGAAGCTCCTTATGTCCATCAGACAGGGTTCACGATCCGTAGCTGAATACGCCATTGAGTTTCGTACCCTGGCAGCAGAGGTGGGCTGGAATAATGAGGCTCTGGTCGCTGCTTTCTCTCATGGTCTCTCGGATGCCTTGAAGGATGAGGTTGCAGCTAAGGACCTACCAGTGGAGCTCGAGTCTCTTATTTCTTTCCTGATTTTGATTGACACCAGACTCAGGGAGAGACCTTCCTTTAAGGAGAGCCTGCGGAGGTCTTCTAACAGATTGGCGCCTACGTTTGCTGTCCCACCCGTGCCTCCCTCTCCTCCCACGCCTCCTGGGGATGACTCATCTGGGGGTGAACCCATGCAGCTGGGGTTTGCTCGCCTGTCCGAGGGGGAGAGGGTACTCCGGAGACGCGAGGGCCGATGCATGTACTGTGGTCTCGGTGGGCATTTTCGGTTGGCATGTCCGAACCGTCCGGGAAACGCTCGCACCCGAGATCCTGTCGGGGGCAGATCTTGGGTGGAGTCTCCTCGTCCCCGGTTTCCCGTGTTGACAAACCACTGATCACTGTTGTCCTCTCCTGGGTCGGGGGCTCGGTGACGACCCAGGCGTTGGTGGACTCTGGTGCTGGTGGTTTGTTCATTGATAGTGTGTTCGCTGCCGCCAATTCCATTCCTCTGCAGCCTCGAGGTTCCCCACTGGCTCTTGAGGCGATAGACGGCAGACCCCTTCTGCCGCCACACGTGACTCATGAGACCCTTCCAGTGGGGATAGCCATTGGTGCCGTTCACAGAGAGTCAGTCTGTCTCCAGGTGATTTCGTCTCCACACTACTCGGTGGTCATGGGGTACCCCTGGCTCCAGAAGCATAATCCGACTTTCGATTGGAGATCGGCCGAGATCCTCTCGTGGTCACCGCAGTGTGGGGCTAGTTGCATCCATGGGCCTGTCAAGTTGCTGTGTACTTCCTCGGACTCTCTGTTGCCTCCTGAATACGAAGAGTACCGGGATGTATTCGATAAGGTGCGCGCGGTTGCCCTACCTCCGCACCGCCCATACGATTGTGCCATAGAGTTACAATCTGGTGCCGTTCCTCCTCGTGGCAAAGTCTATCCACTGTCGGTAGCGGAGAATGAGGCCATGGAGGAGTACGTGAGGGAGGCGCTTTCACGCGGACACATTCGCAAATCCTCGTCCCCGGCAGGGGCTGGATTTTTCTTTGTGAAAAAGAAGGGCGGTGAGTTGAGGCCTTGCATCGATTACAGGGGTCTCAATCGCATCACGATCAAGAACGCTTACCCGATACCCTTGATTTCCGAGCTGTTCGATCGCCTCAAAGGGGCCACGTTCTTTACCAAACTCGATCTGAGGGCGGCATATAACCTGGTAAGGATCAAGGCGGGCGATGAGTGGAAGACCGCGTTTAACACCAGGACCGGTCATTATGAATCCTTGGTTATGCCCTTTGGGTTGTGCAATGCGCCCGCAGTCTTCCAGGAATTCATCAACAATGTTTTCCGTGACCTGTTGCAGCAGTGTGTGGTGGTCTATTTGGATGACATCTTGGTATATTCTGAATCCATGGAGGCCCACATTATGGATGTCAGACGAGTGTTGCAACGGTTACGAGAGAACAGGCTGTTCGGTAAGCTTGAGAAATGCGAATTTCACCGATCCCAGGTAACCTTCTTAGGTTACATCATTTCCGCTGAGGGGTTCTCCATGGATCCTGAAAAGGTTTCGGCTGTCTTACAGTGGCCCCAGCCCAGTGGTCTCCGTGCCCTGCAGCGCTTTTTGGGCTTCGCCAATTATTATCGGAAGTTCATCAGGGACTTTTCTATGCTAGCCAAGCCTCTCACGGATCTGACCAGGAAGGGCAGTAATTTCCAGGTCTGGCCGCTCGAGGCCATCCGAGCTTTTGAGGCTCTAAAGTCCGCCTTTGTGTCGGCTCCGATTCTGTCGCATCCCAACCCTGGGTTGCCCTTTGTCCTCGAGGTGGACGCGTCTGAGACCGGAGTCGGCGCCCTTCTGTCTCAGCGTAGAACTCCAGAGGGTCCTCTGCTTCCTTGTGGGTTTTACTCCCGGAAACTGTCTTCCGCGGAGTGCAACTATCAGATTGGTGACAGGGAGTTATTGGCCATCGTGCAGGCCCTTAAAGAATGGAGGCACTTGCTCGAGGGTTCGGTGGTTCCGGTTCTCATCCTGACGGACCACAAGAATCTGACCTACCTTTCTGAGGCCAAGAGATTGACACCACGTCAGGCCAGATGGGCTCTGTTCTTGTCACGTTTTAATTACGTGGTCTCCTACCTACCCGGTTCCAAGAACATCAGAGCGGATGCCTTATCACGGCAGTACTCCGAGCTGTCCGGGGAGGAGTCGATTCCGACTTCGGTCATACCTCCGAATCAGATCCTGGCCGCCATTCGCACCAGCCTGACCTCTCCCCTGGGTGAGCAGATTTTGGCGGCTCAATCTGGTGCTCCCTCTGGGAGACCCAACGGCAGGTGTTTTGTGCCTGAGGAGTTGCGCACTCGGTTGTTGCGAACCTACCATAACTCCAAGGCCGCGGGGCATCCTGGAAAGAATCAGCTGTCCTGGGCTGTTTCACGTCTGTTCTGGTGGCCTTCTCTACGTTCCGACATCGCCGCATATGTAGCGGCATGCTCCGTTTGTGCCCAGAGTAAGTCCCCTCGGCACCTTCCGTTGGGCCTTTTGCAACCCATAGCCCCCGGGGAGCGCCCATGGTCACACCTGGGGATGGATTTCATTGTGGACCTCCCTGCATCCCGAGGCCATACGGTCATTCTCATGATTGTGGATCGGTTTTCCAAAATGTGCCACTGTGTTCCTCTCAAGAAGTTACCCTCTGCACAAGAGTTGGCCACGATTTTCGCCAGGGAGGTCTTCCGGTTGCACGGTTTGCCCAAGGAGATTGTGTCTGATCGAGGGAGTCAGTTTGTGTCCAGGTTCTGGCGCGCCTTTTGCTCCCAGTTGGGGATTCATCTCTCTTTCTCCTCGGCCTACCACCCTCAGTCCAATGGGGCCGCAGAACGATCCAATCAGGCCTTGGAGCAATTCCTTCGTTGCTATGTCTCCGATCACCAAGACAATTGGGTTGACCTCCTGCCTTGGGCTGAGTTTGCCAGGAACACGGCGGTGAACTCTTCCTCTGGGACGTCTCCCTTCATGGCCAATTATGGGTTCCAACCTGCCGTGTTACCGGAGGTATTCTCTCCCCAGGATATTCCGGCTGTGGAGGATCACCTTTCCGTCCTACGTGCTTCTTGGGTACAGATCCAGAGGTCCCTTGAGGTCTCTGCGCAGCGCCAGAGACTCCAGGCTGATCGCAGACGAGCGCCCGCTCCTTCCTACCAGGTCGGAGACCGTGTATGGTTGTCCACCCGCAACCTCAACCTTCGAGTGCCCACTCCCAAGCTGGCGCCTCGCTTTGTTGGTCCCTTCCGAGTGCTTCGCAGGGTAAACCCGGTAGCCTATGCCCTTGCGCTTCCTCCTGGCATGCGGATCTCCAATGTGTTTCATGTCTCCCTGTTGAAGCCATTGGTGTGTAATCGTTTCACTTCCTCGGTTCCTCGGCCCCGTCCGGTCTAAGTGGGCAATCGTGAGGAATATGAGGTGAGCAATATCCTAGGACTCACGCCTGGTCCGCGGTCGGTTGCAGTTTTTGGTCCATTGGCGTGGTTATGGTCCAGAGGAGCGTTCCTGGGTTCCCTCCGCAGATGTCCATGCTCCTGCTTTGCTCCGAGCCTTCCACGCACGCTTCCCTCAGAAACCGTTCCTTACTCCGCGGAGGAGGGGCCCTTGAGGGGGAGGTACTGTCATGGTCTTACCTTCTTACTGTTCTCCTTCGTTTGACATGTGCTGGCGGCCATCTTGGTTTCTGGGTTTCTTGTAGCCTCCCACCCTGCGGCTTCTCCTTCCCACTGGGAGGAGCTGGATGCCTAGCTCATATATATAGGAGGTCTGTGGCTTCAGTTCCTTGCTTGGTCCTCCTGTGTTCACATGCTTCTAAGACTGCTGCTGCTTCTGGTTCCTGATCCTGGCCTCGTCTGACTACCCCGTTGGTTCCTGATCCTGGCTTCGTCTGACTACCCTGCTGGTTCCTGATCCAGGCTTCATCTGACTACCCTTCTGGTTCCCTACCTCTGTCTACGCAAGACCCTGCTTCGGTTTAGCCATCCGTTTGGACTTTTGCTTACAGCTTGATTTTCAATAAAGCCTTCTTATTTCCACTTATCTCTTGTTGTACGTCCGGTTCATGGTTCCATGACACAAACGTTTCCTGTAGTTGCAGATCAGACGTGCACAACGGTCAGGAGTAATTCTTGACCATTCCTCTTTACAGAACTGTTTCAGTTCAGCAATATTCTTGGGATGTCTGGTGTGAATCGCTTTCTTGAGGTCATGCCACAGCATCTCAATCGGGTTGAGGTCAGGACTCTGACTGGGCCACTCCAGAAGGCATATTTTCTTCTGTTTAAGCCATTCTGTTGTTGCTTTACTTCTATGCTTTGGGTCGTTGTCCTGTTGCAACACCGATCTTCTGTTGAGCTTCAGCTGGTGGACAGATGGCCTTAAGTTCTCCTGCAAAATGTCTTGATAAACTTGGGCATTCATTTTTCCTTCGATGATAGCAATCCGTCCGGGCCCTGATGCAGAAAAGCAGCCCCAAACCATGATGCCCCCACCACCATACTTCACAGTTGGGATGAGGTTTTGATGTTGGTGTGCTGTGCCTCTTTTTCGACACACATAGTGTTGTGTGTTTCTTCCAAACAACTCAACTTTGGTTTCATCTGTCCACAGAATATTTTGCCAGTACTGCTGTGGAACATCCAGGTGCTCTTGTACAAACTGTAAATGTGCAGCAATGTTCTTTTTTGGACAGCAGTGGCTTCCTCTGTGGTATCCTCCCATGAAATCCATTCTTGTTTAGTGTTTTACGTATTGTAGATTCGCTAACAGGGATGTTAGCATATGCCAGAGACTTTTGTAAGTCTTTAGCTGACACGCTAGGATTCTTCTTCACCTTATTGATCAGTCTGCGCTGTGCTCTTGCAATCATCTTTACAGGATGGCCACTCCTAGGGAGAGTAGCAGCAGTGCTGAACGTTCTCCATTTATAGACAATTTGTCTTACCGTGGACTGATGAACAGCAAGGCTTTTGAAGATATTTTTATAACCCTTTCCAGCTTTATGCAAGTCAACAATTCTTAATCGTAGGTCTTCTGAGAGCTCTTTTGGGCGAGGCATCATTCACATCAGGCAATTCTTCTTGTGAAAAGAAACCCAGAACTGGTGTGTGTGTGTTTTTATAGGGCAGGGCAGCTGTAACTAACACCTCCAATCTCATCTCATTGATTGGACTCGAGTTGGCTGAAACCTCACTCCAATTAGCACTTGGAGATGTCATTAGTCTAGGGGTTCACATACTTTTTCCACCTGCACTGTGAATGTTTACATGGTGTGTTCAATAAAAACATGGTAACATTTAATTATTTCTGTGTTATTAGTTTAAACAGACTGTGATTGTCTATTGTTGGGACTTAGATGAAGATCAGATCACATTTTATGACCAATTTGTGCAGAAATCCATATAATTCCAAAGGGTTCACATACTTTTTCTTGCAACTGTATATATATATGTCCTGTATAGGAGTGTTAATGTTTATTCCATTATTACTACTATGATCATTATGAGTAATGTTCAGTGAATCAAAGTTTCCAAATTGAACTTCGATTAGAATTTTTGGGGAAATTCGAATCACTGAAAAGGCCGAACTTCCTTGTGCTTCGTGGTAACAAATCAATTTTCCCTGAAATAGAGGTAAAAAAACCAAAAAAAACATACTCACCTCATCCATTTGAGTGCAAAGAGGCTACTGCGGACATCTTTCTTTAAGATCCCGCGGAAAATCTAGCATGCAGTGTCGTATGATGTCACCACGCCAGCCAGATGTTATCACACACTGTGCGATATTTCGTGCTGGATCTTCAAGCAAGATGTCCACGACAGCCTCTTCGTGCTCAAATGCATAAGGTAAGCACAATTTCACCTTTTTTTAACTGATGAACCACTGAAAGACCTTAATATTAATCTCAGATGCCGCGATCAGCGATGAACATGGCATCTGAGGGGTTTAATGACGGGGATGGTGCAAAATAAAAAATAATAATCATGATCTAGCAGGACGAGGTCATATGGAGTAGAAGGTTGAGGAGGCGGTGGATGTGGCGGTGTAGGTAGAAGCGGCGGTTGAGGAGGTAGCCTACGCTGCTTTTTTGTTTTACATTTATTTATATTTTTTTAAATTAGGATACACCCTAAAACATTGGGATTATAACCCGTGATAACCCCCTCCAGCAGTGCTAAACACACGTTCAGACAATACACTGGCTGCAGGACAGGCCAGCACCTCCAAGGTGTAAAGAGCAAGCTCAGGCCATGTGCCCAATTTGGAGACCCAGAAATTGCAAGGGGCAGAACCATCAGTCAGTTCGTGTAGGCGTGTGCAAACATACTGCCCCACCATGTCACATGTCCTCGTGATGTTCACAATCCAATTGGATATCTGCTCTATTAACTTTCCATGTTCTTTTCTGTTCCTAACATGTTGATCACGGTTAGCGGCGAATCAGGGTTCCACCCCAGAGAGGGAGCGTGAGAAAGAGAGACCAAATCCAAGGGAGATCAATGGATGAAATCTAATTGTGATTGAGCATAAATGTGGGAGAAACTATTTAAATGGAAGAATTGAAGGAAAGAAGGGGACGCAGGGCAATTGCCCACTCCTGACCTGGGGAGGTAGTGATGATAAATAACAATACAGGACTCTTAAGATGCCCTGTTATTTGAATGATTAATAAAAAATTATAGGGAATGTCACTGGGGTATTTTGGATTTGGAAACGTTAGCCAGGAGAGGCCCTACTGCCGCTTTGTTGACTCTAGATAACTTCTGCCTGATCGCACGTTCCCGTGACGTCCACCATCCATTTGGATATCTTCTCTATCAACTTTCAATGTTCTTTTCTGAGCCTACCATGTTGATCACGGTTATCGGCGAATCAGGGTTCCACGCCAGAGAGGGAGCGTGAGAAAGGGAGACCCCATCCAAGGGAGGTCAATGGCTGCAATGGGATGAAGCCGAAATGTGGGACAAATTATTAAAGCAGAAGGATTGAAGGAAAGGTCCAATTAAAGACAAATTTTTGAAATTTAAGTCCCTGTCACCTATGCATAGCAGGGGTTTTTCATCTCTATAAATGGGTTAATGTCACCAACCAATGGAACAGAATATTTTAAAAAATTTCGGTCCCTGTCGCTTATGCAGAGCAGGGGTTTATTCACAGCAAAAATATTAAAATGTCAACCCAAGAATGTAACTGAAAAATTTGTGAAATTTATTAACCTGTCGACTAGGTAGAGCAGGGGTATATCACAGCCAAAAATTGGTGAATTTTACCCGAAAATGTAACAGACAAATTAGTGATTTTTTTTTACCTGTCTACTAGGTATAGGAATGGTATATACCACCCACAAATTGGTGAATTTCACCCGAAAACATAACAGAAAAATTATTGTTTTTGTTTTTTTACCTGTCTACTAGGTATACCAATGGTTAATACAAACTCAAGACCAGCGCTGGCCAGCATGCCTGAACTACAGTGAGTACATGCAATACATATTGCGGCAAATTTTGGGGGCCAACAACTTGAAATATGTGCAAGGAAGGAAAGGGATGGCACTCAGAACATTTGTGTTGTATGGGTAAATAAATTAATATATTTATTAAGGGGTGGCTAGATATGCCTTATGTAGTAAAATATGATAGGAGGTTGTATCAAAGTAGTAAAATTACATACATAAAATAGCAGTATGAATAAAGCACATTAGAATAACAACATATTGATTCTATAAAATCCTGTTAAAGAAAGAAAAAAAGTCCTAGAAGTCTGTATAAAAATGGATAGAAGTCTGTATAAAAATGGATCTATTTAAGAAAATTCAGTCTTAGGTAAAAGGAGTTGATAACGTATCCTCATGTATAATGTCACTTATCCTGATAGATCATAAATAACATAAATTAGTGAAAGAAATCCTGTTGAGGAAGGGGGAATAATAGGAGATGTCTTGTAGACCTGTAGGAGGAAATTACAGTCTCAAGTTTCGATATCCAGCAATATATTGTGGTATAGTCTCCTGAGAAATTAAAGCTTCCTATAAGAAGTAATGTAGAATAGTGCAGAATAGATATCTCCTTATTATTTGAGAATCAATCGTATCCGATTTGGTGATAGTACTATGTGGTCATCAATTGCTGCTGTTAAAGCAGGTACATTACCCTCCTGGTGGCCGTCATGGATCGGGGCCGTCAGTGGATCGGGGAGCGGCTCCTGCCTGCAGGTTGGCGTCCACATGTGTTCTTCGCGCCCGCTGTGTAATCCGGCCGTTGGTTTGCTGCTGCTCTTCGTCACTTCCGGTGACGTCACATACGTGTGAGGGATCTCCCGCTCAATTCAATAACAGCTTGCCACGTGGAGATAGGTGGCGGGAAGAGACGTTACAGCTTGCAGGAGGGAAAATAGGCTCCGGAGCTTTTTCTTTGGTTGTAGGATCCTGGTGCTAGCTAGTTACAATGGGCTTGGCTCAATACCCCATACACGTTTCGGAGCTTACTGCTCCTTCATCAGTGGGAATGAGTGGCCCATTTCTTCTTGGAGATTTATATGGATCTAATTGGATCCAATTAGTAGTTGTAGGAGTGGTCAGGAGATTTTTTTCTTTTTTTGGGGGTTGAGTAAATTGTGTGCTGGGCTTCCATAAACAAGATTGGGATGAATAGTATATCTCAATAGATGTATATATATATTCAATTAAAAATCAATGCATTTATGACAATAAAATTGGAATAGTATGAAAATATGATATCAATATAATAAAACTGAAAACATAGTAAAAATGGAGCTATACATAATGAAAAAAATAAAAATATATATGTAATGATATTAATAAAAATGTATATTAGGTGGGAGTGGTATGAATACATCCATATAATCTATCGATTGATGATGGTGTGGGATGGGGGACACGAATAAATAAATAGACATAAATACATAGGTCAATATATGGTATAGCAATCAATAAAACATAATGTTATTGTGTTCTCCTCACTATAGTTGTTAATTTTGTATATGTGTGTGATGTTGCATCATAGTGATTTTCCAGATGTGTTATAGATGGAGGTGGATTGCAGTAATTGATAGGGAACATGGGGAGGGGCCCACCCAAGGAAGAGGGGTCGGAACTTGAAATATATATAAGAGTACCAGCTCCTACAACAAAACAAAGACCTACAAAAATTGAAGCTCACAGGTACCAATACAAAAGATATACTTTATTGAGTTACATTAGTACATACATAAAAGACATTATGATTAAAAAGCAGCAAGAAAAACACCATTCCAGTAGTACACTAGCTACAAGTTATATTGTAATGATCAACACTTGTAAAAATCTATCTGTGTAGCTGAGTCTCATATATTACAAAAATATACGTATGAGGGACAAAAAGTCTCCACAGAAAATACACAGCGGTCCAGAAAACAAGTATATCACAGGAAGATGTACTGCCCATAGACTAGGGACATAAAATCCTACAGACTGCTGACAATAGAAAAATAATAATACTGTGAACAAGAGAGACTCACCTATGGAGCTAGTGTATCCAAACCAGGATGGCGTGCCTTCGTCAGGGGATAACACCATCACCGTGGATCATGTGATTATAAAGGCCTTCCTGGCTGCTCAGCGGCAAGGACCCAATGAATGAGATGCAGCGCATGATCCTCCCCCAGCCGGTGTCACCTCGTACCGCCCATGACACGTGATTTCTCACGTCATATGGCCGGATGATGTCAAGATGCCAGATGGGAGGTACCTCACGCTGTCTCGCACATCGCATGCACACATCACAGGAGAAGAAAAATGGAGCGAACAAGCTCCCTCTACTGACCATATTCGGCATGTCTCTCATAGTAACCATTTCAATATATTAAAATTCCCTCTCCTGGACACCTCCTGTATATCCGACAGAATGATAAAGATCTAAAGGCAATTAATCTCTCAAATAGTTTCTCAGATGTTGACATTTTACTTTTGGAGCAAGGTCTGTCCTATGCACTGAGCTCCCAGTTGGACACCTTCTTTGCCATCAAGGACCTACATATGTTTGGACGGTCCCTGATGATGAGGCAGTGGCACCACAAAGAAATAGAGGCGGATGTTTTCGATACTAGTAGGGAACATCAGGCTCTCCAAAATTTGGAAGACCTGTTACGTGAACAGGAAGACACAAGTACCAATAATGTGCCCTCTGTTTTACGTAAAAAAAATCGCCAAAATTCCGCCTCTGTCATTGTGCCCAGCGGTGGATTTGTTTGTAAAATTGGTTACTAGAGATTTCAAAGACATACCTATGTCGGTATATCATAATAATCTAACACAAGGACAACGACAAAGTCTCAGAAAGTTCAAAAGATTGCCAGATGTAGTTTACAAACCAGTGGCCAAGGGGGGAAATTTAGTAGTTTGGCACAGGGAGAAGTCGTTAGTGACAAGCCTACCGTCCTATATTAGGGACACTTCTGACCTACTTCAGAAACTACAGGGAATATGTCTTGAAAAAGACACCCTGTTAGTAACATGCAATGTAGAGTTTTTGTATGCCAGTATTAGGCATCCAGATGGACTCCAGGCAGTCACGTTTTTTCTGAGGGCTAGTGATACAGACAGTTATATGATGGTATTTTTACTACAACTATTGAATTTTGTATTAACCAATAACTTTTTTACATTCAATGGGTCCTTTTTCCTACAGCTCCAGGGAACTGCGATGGGGGCGGCATGTGCGCCCTCATACGCAATTTTGTTCCTGGAGGTGTGTGAGCGGGACCTGTTCATGTCAGACAGACACGTCGTCATGGACCGCGCCATATTTGATGACGTCTTTCTTGTCTGGCAGGGTACTAAAGAACAACTACAAAACTTCTTTATGGCCCTCAACAAAAGCTCTCGGAATATTAAACTTACCTACGTATGCCATCGGAACAAGATTGACTTACTGGATGTGACAATATCTAAAGATAGTAGAGGATATATAAAAACGAATGTCTACTGAAAAGATACTTCAGTCAATAAGTACTTACATGCTTCTTCCTTGCACCCTAGAAATACCATCAAGGCCATTCCTACTGGACAATTCCTGCGTATACGGAGGATCTGTTCAGACGATAACACTTTTGAAAAACAGGCAACTGACCTGATGAATCGATTCCTGAAAAGAGGATACAGTCGAAGATCTATCAAGAGGGCATACTATAGAGCGAAATCACAAAAACAATCTGATCTGTTACAAGTGTCAGGTCAGGTCAAATCAGGTATGTGACCACATATCATTCCCATTGGGAAGAAATGAAAGACATTGTGGCCAGACATTGGCATGTTCTCCAAACGGACTCAGTCCTAGATACATATTTACCAATACATCCCTCTATTACCGCTCGCAGAGCGGACACATTACGCTCTAATTTGGTAAGGAGTTATCTGGAACCTAAGCCCCGACAGATTATTCCTGGGGACACGGGTCCACAGTGAGATTTTAAACCCTGCAGGAAATGTGTAGCATGCCCGAATATGGAATAAGCAAATGATTTTCTGGACTCTGGAGGTATGAAGACATTTAAAATCACACATCATATCATCATCACATCGACCTCCAAAGTGATTTATTGCGCTACTTGTCCGTGTGAAAAGATCTATATTGGACTAACGACCCGTGAATTAAAAATCCGGGTGCGGGAGCATGTAAGGGACATCATCGCAGCAGAAAACACAGATGATTGGGAGGACCTTGAAAAACACTTCAGGAACTGCTATGCGTGCAACCCTAGATTTTTGAATGTGAGTGGAATTGACTGTATTCTAACGGATCTTAGAACAGGGGATATATCAAAAAAAATTAGCCCAGAAAGAGAGCCGCTGGATTTGGACACTGGGGACTCTTCGTCCCTCAGGTCTTAATGAAAATCTGGGTTTCTCTGCGTTTCTCTGACCATTTAGACCACTAGCTGTGGACCAATTGTTTTTAATCTTTGTGATCACTTTTAATATTCTGTTTTATTTCTTTCTTCTTTTCATAGGTTGTATTAGGCTCACTCCTGGAATGATTATCTTCTCATTATGAGTGTACAGCTTTTGTCGGCTGGGACTTTTCAATATGCATGTTTTATGCTGATCTACTAATTTATGATTAAATGTTATGCTTATGTAATGTGATGCAGGGCGGATGCAGGGGCCTCCTTCAATAGCCTATTGGGTGAGGTCACTTGCACTTTAATATGTCTGCCTGCACGTTTGGTAAATTTTCATTTTATTTTTCATGTTTATTATCTCCTAGTTATTTCCACTGTTTTTTATCATTCATTATTTATTTTTTCAATATTTTTTTTATTTTTCCACTTCTTCATCAGCACATTCACATCATACACTCGCTTTATACATCATTTATTATTCTTATTATTTACACCCCATCTATTCAACACTTCACCCAAGTTGATAACACATATACATGATGTGTGTATCATATATCATATATGTTTTTTAAGTATTTATGTATGAAGGATGATCAATTACTCATGCTCTGTCATATGAATAATTTTGGTTTTCCTGGTTTTATGGTGGAATATAGCTCATTATGTATCATGTACCTATTTTTGAAATCATGTATTATGAGATTATGCATAGCATATTTATTGTATACTGGCATACTTTAACATTAATGCTCGATGTGCACAACGAATACCTATATATTTTGTAATGCTGGGTCATAAGAATATATATTGTTACTGTATACAGGAGGTGTCCAGGAGAGAGAATTTAAATATATATATTGAGATGGTTAATATGATAGACATGCCAAATATGGTCAGTAGAGGGAGCTTGTTCGCTCCGTTTTTCTTCTCCTGTTATGTGTGCATGCGATGTGTAAGACGGTGCGAGGTACCTCCGATCTGGCGTCTTGACGTCGGCTGACCACATGACGTGAGACGTCACGTGTCATGGGCGGTACGAGGTGATGCCGGCTGGGGGGAAGGATCATGCGCTGCATCTCGTTCATTGGGTCCTTGCCGCTGAGCATCCATGTGATTAAAATAATCGACTATACTGGAAATGCAATCTGATTGGTAGGAAGGTCTTTATAATCACATGATCCATGGTGATGGCGTTACCCCCTGACGAATGCACGCCAAAATGCTTGTTGGGGTAGCGCCATCCTGGTTTGGATACACTAGCTCCATAGGTGAGTCTTTCTTGTTAACAGTATTATTATTTTTCTATTGTCAGCAGTCTGTAGAATTTTATGTTCCTGGTTTATGGGCAGTACATCTTCCAGTGATATCTGTTTTCTGGACCACTCTGTATTTTCTGTGGAGACTTTTTGTCCATCATACGTATATTTTTGTAATATATGACACTCAGCTACACAAATAGATTTTTTAGAAGTGTTGATCATTACAATACAACTTGTAGCTAGTGTCCTACTGGGATGGTGTTTTTCTTGCTGCTACCTTTTTTTATCACAACATCTTTTATGCATGTACTAATTCAACTCAATAAAGTATATCTTTTGTATTGGTACCTGAGAGCTTCAATGTTTGTAGGTCTTTGTTAAGTATAGCAGTGGTATATCACACCCAAAAATTGGTGAATTTCACCCAAAAATGTAACAGACAAATTAGTGAATTTTTTTTTTAAATATCGACTAGGTAGAGCAGTGGTATATCAAAAAATTGTTACTTTCACCAGAAAATGTAACAGACCAATTTGTGAAATGACATAAAATAAAATACGTGCAAATAAAAAAAAAAAACGTGATTTATGAGGTGGAGGTCCATATGGAGTAGGAGTTTGAGGAGGTTGTGGACATAGTGGTGTAGGCGGAAGTGGCGGTGGAGGAGGAAGAGGTAGCCAAAACTAATTTTAATTCTTTATTAGGGTACACCCCAAAAGAGTGGGAAATATCAAAAATACAACAATGAGCAATTGCGCTGTAGTATAACAATGGCTGGGTAAAGTCGGTATACATGTCTATACTGCACAAGGTACGGACAAGTCCTGTGGGATCCATGCCTGGTTCATTTTAATTAACGTGAGCTTGTCCACATTGGCTGTGGACATGCGGCTGCGCTTGTCTGTGATAACGACCCCTGTTGTGCTAAATACACATGTTCATGTTCTTCTTTTATATGTATCCAGCTTTTCTATTTACCGGGCTATATATGTACATGTGCTATATCTGTGTGTGGGATACCTATGTCTCTATGAGCACGGAATAGATTGTTTGGGTCCTATAGTCAATATGGGGTATTTCTCATGCCGGTCCGGATTAATAGTGGATCTGATATTGGAAGTCCCTCTGTATTTCATATTGTTTGGTCCCGATATTAGTTCTTTCTATCTGTGAATTGTTCGTCTAGTAATTACCTATTAGGTCTTTTAGACATACCTAAGTATCGTAAATCTAGAGGGGTCCCCTCGCCGAAAGGCGGTTTGGGGAGGAGCCCCCAGGCTCGACTAGACAAATTCTTGAAATCCCCACCACCTAAAACTAGGGGAGGTGTTCAAAGATCTGTTCCACAGGCTGAGCTGGGGGAGGTTAATGCGGATCGGTCAGAATTGGGCACTGCAAAATCTAGTACGCCCCAGAGTGAAGGGTTGGATAGTATTAATAAAAGACTCTCAGACATATTGCGAGTAGTAAATTCCACCAGTACCTCCTTTGCAGAGTTGACCTTCTCTCTCTCAGTAGTACAAGGAGATTCTACGATAATTATAGATGAAATGACAAAACTAAGACTGAAGGTGAAGGAATTGGAATCAGCAGTTACAAACTGGATTCCCAAAAAGTTGGGACACTAAACAAATTGTGAATAAAAACTGAATGCAATGATGTGGAGATGGCAAATGTCAATATTTTATTTGTAATAGAACGTAGATGACAGATCAAACGTTTAATCCGAGTAAATGTATCATTTTAAAGGAAAAATACGTTGATTCAAATTTTCACGGTGTCAACAAATCCCAAAAAGTTGGGACAAGTAGCAATAATAAGCTGGAAAAAGTAAATTTGAGCATAACGAAGAGATGGAAGACCAATTAACACTAATTAGGTCAATTGGCAACATGATTGGGTATAAAAAGAGCTTCTCAGAGTGGCAGTGTCTCTCAGAAACCAAGATGGGTAGAGGATCACTAATTCCCACAATGTTGCGCAGAAAGATAGTGGAGCAATATCAGAAAGGTGTTACCCATCATCAACTGTGCATAACATCATCCGAAGATTCAGAGAATCTGGAACAATCTCTGTGCGTAAGGGTCAAGGCCGTAAAACCATACTGGATGCCGTGATCTCCGGCCCCTTAAACGACACTGCACCACAAACAGGAATGCTACTGTAAAGGAAATCACAGAATGGGCTCAGGAATACTTCCAGAAACCATTGTCAGTGAACACAATCCACCGTGCCATCCGCCGTTGCCAGCTGAAACTCTACAGTGCAAAGAAGAAGCCATTTCTAAGCAAGATCCACAAGCTCAGGCGTTTTCACTGGGCCAGGGATCATTTAAAATGGAGTGTGGCAAAATGGAAGACTGTTCTGTGGTCAGATGAGTCACGATTCAAAGTTCTTTTTGGAAATCTGGGACGCCATGTCATCCGGACCAAAGAGGACAAGGACAACCCAAGTTGTTATCAACGCTAAGTTCAGAAGCCTGCATCTCTGATGGTATGGGGTTGCATGAGTGTGTGTGGCATGGGCAGCTTGCATGTCTGGAAAGGCACCATCAATGCAGAAAAATATATTCAGGTTCTAGAACAACATATGCTCCCATCCAGACGTCATCTCTTTCAGGGAAGACCCTGCATTTTTCAACAAGATAATGCCAGACCACATTCTGCATCAATCACAACATCATGGCTGCGTAGGAGAAGGATCTGGGTACTGAAATGGCCAGTCTGCAGTCCAGATATTTCACCTATAGATAACATTTGGCGCATCATAAAGAGGAAGGTGCAACAAAGAAGGCCCAAGACGATTGAACAGTTAGAGGCCTGTATTAGACAAGAATGGGAGAGCATTCCTATTTCTAAACTTGAGAAACTGGTCTACTCGGTCCCCAGACATCTGTTGAGTGTTGTAAGAAGAAAGGGAGATGCCACACAGTGGTGAAAATGGCCTTGTCCCAACTTTTTGGGGATTTGTTGACACCATGAAATTCTGATTCAACATATTTTTCCCTTAAAATTGTACATTTTCTCAGTTTAAACTTTTGTTCCGTGATTTATGTTCTATTCTGAATAAAATATTAGAAGTTGGCACCTCCCAACTTTTTTGGAATCCGGTTTGTATTTCTGTCACTTCAGAGAACAGTGTATTAAAAAAGAGAAAGAAAGTGATAGACCTGGAGGATAGGTCCCGTAGTTACAACTTGCGACTGGTGGGTTTCCCAGAAGGGGCAGAACAGGATATTCCTGCGAAATGTATTCAAAAATCGCTGGTCTAGGGCCAGATCTATGACCAAATCAGGATGTATCTACCTTCTGTGTGGAAAGGGCCCACAGAATTCCCTTTAAAAAACCTCCTCCAGGGGCCCCCCAGGTCAATTTTGGTCAACTGGTTTGTTCGAAGGACCGGGATTGGGTACTTAGACGTAAAAGAGAAGTAATAGACACATATTTTGATTGTAATCTGATATCTATATACCCAGATTTTTCACGAGAGACCAAAATTAAAAGAAGATCTTTTCTTGACATTAAAAAAAGATTGGCTGTAGCCAATATTAAGTACTCAATGTCATTTCCAGCTAAATTAAGGGCGGTACACAATGATTCTGTCTGGTTCTTTTCTACACAGGCGGATTAGGTTCAATGGCTGGACTCGAAGCGGCTCTAATGAGAATATAAATGTGGGGAGGAGGGAGGTCAAAGGGGGGAAATGGGCGGGGGGGAGGTTTGGTGGATTGGAAGAGGTTGATGGGTAGTGTGATATACCTTATTAACCATGTAGCGGGTTTTTGGGGGGTGGGTATAAGGGAGGGATTGGCTGTCGTCACTGGCTTTTTAGGTCTACGTGTCTAGATAGGGGGCTGGGATTCTCATTTATTTATTGTTTATGCCATGTCATATTCTATTCTTTAGTTTAGTGCTCTCATTAAGAGAAACAAAGTAAGAGTATTGCAGGTTTGATACCTTTTAATGGCTAACAAAAAATAGAAGTAATGATGTTACATAGCGAGCTTTCGAGACATCACCAGTCTCTTCATCAGGCGTACTACAAGAATATATGAAGAAACAGCAATATATATATACAATAAGAACAGAGGCATGGGGGGAATGAATGGACATTTGAAAAACAAACAAACAAAAAAAAAACAGAGCAACATATTAAAGATCTTGAGAATGAGTCCTTAATTATCTTACAGATAAGGGGTGTGAAAGTTTTATGGTCTCTAAATTGATGTTATCTCAGAGACCTGGTGCCCCGACTATGTCTTCAGAAGACTCTTTAGATCTTCTTGTAGTGTGTCATAAATCCCGGAGACAAATTCAGTCCAGTATTCAAAGTGTCAAGCAGTGTTATAAATTTGTATTCCCAAATTCTTCTAGCTTTTTGGGATTTGAAGTTACCTTTTAATATGAGAACTTTCATATGTTCTACATTGTGTCCTGGGCTACAGAAATGCTTAGCCACAGGAAAGTGTAGCTTCTTCTCTTTAATTGTGTGGCGGTGGGACCTCATCCTTGCATTGAGTCTCTGTCCTATTTCTCCAACGTAGAGGCCTCTAACAGGACATTTAGTGCAGAGAATCAGATAAACAACATTAGATGTAGAACATGTGAATGTCCCAGGGATCCTATATTCCTGCTGTGTGTTGAGGATCAGGATCTTATCTGTTGTCATTATATGGGAACAGGTTTTGCATCTGCTTATATTACAGGGATGGGTTCCTTTTTCTGTGGTACCTGGCCTTGAACTTGATCTGATCAAAATGTTCCTTAGATTTGGAGGTTGTCGGTAAGCTAGTAAGGGGGGGTCTGGGAAGATTGTTTTTAGTCGTTCATCCTTACGTAGGACATGATGTAATTTTTTGGCAGTTTTCCTCAGTACCTCTAGTTGTGGGTTGTAGGTCACAACCAGAGGTATGCGCTGGTTCTGTTTCTTTTCATTGTATTGGAGAAGTTGACTTCTGGGGATCTTGGTGGCTCTTGTGATCTGATCTTCAATTGAAGCAGGATGGTAGCCCTGGTGTAAAAATTTCCTTTTCATATATTGTAAATGCTCATCCCTGTCTAATGGGCTGGAGCAGATTCGGTTATATCTGACGGCTTGACTATAGATGATGGACTTTTTAATATGTTTGGGGTGGAAGCTGTCCCATTTGAGGTATGTAGGCCGATCAATAGGCTTCCGATACAGGGATGTCTGTATTGAGCTGTCTTGAAGTTTTATGGTGGTGTCCAGAATGCTGACTTCTGTGTGGGAATAGTTAAGGGTCAGGTTTATGGTGGGATGGAATTTGTTGAATCTCTACGTTGGAGAAACAGGACAGAGACTCAATGCAAGGATGAGGTCCCACCGCCACACAATTAAAGAGAAGAAGCTACACTTTCCTGTGGCTAAGCATTTCTGTAGCCCAGGACACAATGTAGAACATATGAAAGTTCTCATATTAAAAGGTAACTTCAAATCCCAAAAAGCTAGAAGAATTTGGGAATATAAATTTATAACACTGCTTGACACTTTGAATACTGGACTGAATTTGTCCCCGGGATTTATGACACACTACAAGATCTAAAGAGTCTTCTGAAGACATAGTCGGGGCATCAGGTCTCTGAGATAACATCAATTTAGAGACCATAAAACTTTCACACCCCTTATCTGTAAGATAATTAAGGACTCATTCTCAAGATCTTTAATATGTTGCTCTGTTTTTTTTTTTTGTTTGTTTTTTCAAATGTCCATTCATTCCCCCCATGCCTCTGTTCTTATTGTATATATATTGCTGTTTCTTCATATATTCTTGTAGTACGCCTGATGAAGAGACTGGTGATGTCTCGAAAGCTCGCTATGTAACATCATTACTTCTATTTTTGTTAGCCATTAAAAGGTATCAAACCTGCAATACTCTTATTTTGTTTCTCTTAATGAGAGCACTAAACTATTTTTCTATTGGCTAACACGGTACCAGACTTTTTCCTTTTTCTTTCTTATTCTATTCTGGAATGTGAGAGGGTTGGGAGACAGAACTAAGAGGACGGTGGTGTTTGATTTTGTGGCCCGTCATCTGCCGGCTATTGTGGTATTATTAGAAACACTTGCAACAGTAGATAGGCTATATACATTGAAAAGAAAATGGGCTTCTTTTGAATATCACGCTTACTTCTCCTCGTATGCAAAAGGGGTCAGCGTATATATTCACCGTGGGATTGAGTTTCAACCGGTAGATAATATGATAGATAAAGAAGGGAGATTTGTTTTCCTCCATGGCTTCTGGAAAGGGCAGGAGATTATATTGGTGTTTATTTATATTCCTTCACCATATAAATCAACTGTCTTTTCTCTATTATCTAAATACATAGCCACAAAACAGCAATGTGCATTATTAGTAGCCGGAGATTTCAACTCAGTTTCTGATCCTGAGTTGGATCACTTCTCCACCCCTTCTGGGCAAGGTCGGACTGGATTTGCCAGGAGCTGGCGCTGGTTGATATCTGGTGCCACCTCTATGGCAATAAGAAAATCTTTTCTTGCTTCAGCCAGTCCTATGGGTCAATGTCCCGTATTGATCTGGCTTTCGCAAGCCGTGATTTGAGTCACCAAATTGTGAAAATGAAGTATGAAACTCATGGAATTTCAGATCATTCCCCAGTCCTGATTTTGTTCAGAGAGGTGGACTCTCCAGCCCCAGGTAGAATTTTTAAACTGAATTTGCATTGGTTCGATGTGATAGGGGAGCAACGCCGAATTGATCTGGATATACAGGAATTTTGGGGCTTTAATGTAGATGTATACATTATGTGTGGGATGCATTGAAGGCCCATATAAGGGGCTTATACTTTACTAAAATCAATAGGTATAGATCTGAACTTTGTCGAAGGGAACAACAGCTGACAGAGACAATTAGGAGCCTAAGGGCTTTATTAGTCGTTCACTATAATGAGCAGTATATAACACAGTTAAAGGAGGCCAACCTACAGCTTAAGACACTTCTGTATGTATAGTAAAGCTCAACAAAAGCTTATTTTCCAAGGTCAAAATCGCTTCTGTGAACCGGGTAAAACAGGAAAGTTTCTGACACGGTTAGTTGCTAATCAGAGAGAGGCTACTAGTATATGGAAAATTAGGAACTCAAAAGGTAATAGGGTGAGGTCCTCAGAGAAGATTAGGGACAAATTTGTGAAATACTATTCTACTCTTTATCAGTCTGACTCTATGTCCAGTCAGGATGATATGGATCAATACTTACAACAATTGGGGCTTCCCCAGTTAGATTCACAGGACAGGGAAATCCTGGATCGCCCTATTCTTTTGGAGGAGCTGCAATTATGTTCCCATTGCTGAAGTATAATTCATCCCCTGGTCCTGATGGCCTGCCGTTTGAACTTTATAGGTACCAGGCTAAATCGCTCCTTCCCATTCTTTTGCGGGTCTTGAATGAATCCTGTTTATTTGGCTCTTTACCTCCATCATTTAGAGAGGCAGTGATCACCTTGGTGTTGAAAAAGGATAAAGACATTTGCGATATGGGGTCATATAGACCCATATCGCTTTTAAATACAGATTACAAAATTTTGGCTAAAATTTTGGCTAATCCCTCGAAGAGGGTTATAGCCTCTCTGGTGCATCCCAACCAGACGGGTTTCATTCCGGGGTGGCAAATACAGATGAGTCTTTATAGGGTGTATTTGAATCTTTCTGTTGGGGGTAGTATAGACCACTCCATCCTGTCTTTAGATGTCGCAAAGGCATTTGACAGGATGGAGTGGTCTTTTCTGTGGGCCACTATGTCTCAATTCAGTTTGGGGAACATATTCATAGAAATGACTCAAATGCTATATGAACAGCCGTTGGCATGTATTAATATTAATGGCATTAGTTCTTCTCCCGTTACGATGCGGAGTGGGATGAAACAGAGATGCCCTCTTTCTCCTCTTGTTTTTGCCCTATTTATTGAACCGTTGGCCTGTAAGATCCGTTCAGATAACCGTATAGACGGCTTTGGGGTGGCGGGAGTGAGCGATAAAATAAGCCTCTATGCCGATGATGTGATTTTGTTCCTGGATCAGGGATGGAAAATCCTTCCCTATGTGATGGAAGCAATAGAGGACTTTGGTAAATTATCGGGTTATCTGATTAACTGGACCAAGTCATCGCTCCTCCCGCTGAATCGCAAGGCCGTAGATGAGGGGAGTGGAGTCCGGGTTCTTGCTCCTAATGATACTTTGGACTACTTGGGGGTTAAGATTGGGGTTCCCATAAATAGGTTCTATGAGCTTAATTTGGCCCCGGTTTTGAATAAAGTCTAAAATATGCGCTTGGCAGAAATTGATATTGGCACAGACTGATCGAATAGCATTGATTAAAATGATCATCCTGCCTATTGTGATGTACCCGATGTGTGCTTCCCCTGTTTGGATCGATGATATCTTTTGCCATAGATTGGAGACTCTTATTAACGATCTAATTTGGGGAAGGAAGAGGGTGGGTATAAAACAAAGATATCTAAGGTTGTCGGAATCAGAGGGCGGGTTATCATTTCCTTTTTTTTCAAGGATATTATTTATGTGCACAGATTTAGCGATATTGCAATTTTAAAGAGAGTTTTCTTTCACAATTTTTGACTAAGGTTATGGATAAACCAATAGAGAATATTTTCACATGTTTGGAGTCTGGTTATATGGGATTGAGGAAATCCCTATTGATTCCTACAGAGGGTTTGGAATAAGC
This sequence comes from Bufo gargarizans, assembly GCF_014858855.1. Taxonomy (NCBI): domain Eukaryota; kingdom Metazoa; phylum Chordata; class Amphibia; order Anura; family Bufonidae; genus Bufo; species Bufo gargarizans. The sequence goes on along the minus strand of NC_058080.1, from coordinate 628,939,458 downwards.
TTAAAGAGATTCTAAAAGTATCCTACTCTTTTGCTTTCACCTCTCTGTGGTAGAACAGGAATCTGGTGGAATTCTTCAAAATCACAGATTTTGTTTATTGGTTACGTAAGGGGGTTGTCAATGTGTGTCATCTTTTTTCTTCAGGACACTTTAAATCATTTTTGGAATTTAATTTCACTGATAGTCCATTAGATCTGTTTACGTATTCACGTTTAAAACACATATATGAGGCCTCTAGGAATAAAGGCTACCTTTTTCCACCGGAGAATACATTTTTTGATTATTGTTATGCCCAGATAGATGAAAAGGTTAAGATAGCTAAATTATACTGCAAACTTCGAATGGCATTGGCAACTGTAACACTATTTAAAAGCCCAAGTAAATGGGAGCAAGAGTTGCATTGACTTCCACTACAATGGACCAGTATTTATAGAAATGTAAGAAAGGCTACAATCTCTAATGCTCATAGATTAATTCAATTTAAGATCTTGCACCGATTGTACTATACGCCAAAAGCCCAAGCAAAATTTCCCCAAAATAAAGGCAGAGATTGCTGCAGTCCTAAATTTGGATATGTGAATGCAGATTACGGCCATTTACTTTGGAACAGGGAACAGGTATTTGCAGCTCTACAAAAGGAGTCCTCTTCGACATACAGTCAGGTCCATAAATATTGGGACATCGACACAATTGTAACATTATTGGCTCTATACACCACCACAATGGATTTGAAATGAAACAAACAAGATGTGCTTTAACTGCAGACTGTCGGCTTTAATTTGAGGGTATTTACATTCAAATCAGGTGAATTGTGTAGGAATTACAACAGTTTGCATATGTGCCTCCCACTTGTTAAGGGACCAAAAGTAATGGGACAATTGGCTTCTCAGCTGTTCCATGGCCAGGTGTGTGTTATTCCCTCATTATCCCAATTAAAATTTGCAGATAAAAGGTCCAGAGTTAATTTCAAGTGTGCTATTTGCATTTGGAATCTGATGCTGTCAACTCTCAAGATGAGAGCCAAAGAGTTGTCACTATCAGTGAAGCAAGCCATCATTAGGCCTAAAAAAAAAAAAAAAAAAAAAAAAAAAACATCAGAGAGATAGCAAAAACATTAGGCGTGGTCAAAACAACTGTTTGGAACATTCTTAAAAAGAAGGAACGCACCGGTGAGCTCAGAAACACCAAAAGACCACAGAAAACAACTGTGGTGGATGACCGAAAAATTTGTTCCCTGGTGAAGAAAACACCCTTCACAGCAGTTGGCCAGATCAAGAACACTCTCCAGGAGGTAGGTGTATGTGTGTCAAAGTCAACAATCAAGACAAGACTTCACCAGAGTGAATACAGAGGGTTCACCACAAGATTTAAACCATCGGTGAGCCTCAAAAACAGGAAGGCCAGATTAGAGTTTGCCAAACAACATCTAAAAAAGCCTTCACAGTTCTGGAACAACATCCTATGGACAGATGAGACCAAGATCAACTTGTACCAAAGTGATGGGAAGAGAAGAGTATGGAGAAGGAAAGGAACTGTTCATGATCCTAAGAATACCACCTCATCATTGAAGCATGGTGGTGGTAGTGTCAAGGCGTGGGCATGCATGGCTGCCAATGGAACTGGTTCTCTTGTATTTATTGATGATGTGACTGCTGACAAAAGCAGCAGGATGAATTCTAAAGTGTTTCAGGCAATATTATCTGCTCATATTCAGCCAAATGCTTCAGAACTTATTGGACGGCGCTTCACAGTGCAGATGGACAATGACTCAAAGCATACTGCAAAAGCAACCAAAGAATTTTTTAAGGGAAAGAAGTGGAATGTTATGCAATGGCCAAGTCAATCACCTGACCTGAATCCGATTGAGCATGCATTTTACTTGCTGAAGACAAAACTTAAGGGAAAATGCCCTAAGAACAAGCAGGAACTGAAGACAGTTGCAGTAGAGGCCTGGCAGAGCATCACCAAGGATGAAACCCAGCGTCTGGTGATGTCTATGCGTTCCAGACTCCAGGCTGCAATTGACTGCAAAAACCAAGTATTAAAAAGTGAAAGTTTGATTTATGATTATTATTCTGTCCCATTACTTTTGGTCCCTTAACAAGTGGGAGGCACATATGCAAACTGTTGTAATTTCTACACCGTTCACCTGATTTGGATGTAAATACCCTCAAATTAAAGCTGACAGTCTACAGTTAAAGCACATCTTGTTCGTTTCATTTCAAATCCATTGTGGTGGTGTATAGAGCCAAAAATGTTAGAATTGTGTCGATGCCCCAATATTTATGGACCTGACTGTATAACACTGGGATGTTGACAGTGATATTGGGATACTTTTCTCCAGACACGGTAATCCCGGTCCGGGTCAGACAGATCTGGATGAGGGGTCTGATGGCGGCAGAAGTCATTCTAATTAAACACTTGCGCTCTGTCTCCCCACCCTCGCTAAATGAATGGACCCTGTACCTTCAACAAATTAGAATGTATGAGGATATGGAAAGGAAACGGAGAGCAGCACGTATGACTGTTTAGGTATAATTATTACTGTAATTATGGTTATATTTGATAAAGATGTTGTGACAACATCCAATTGGGGGGAGGTTATAGTTGTACTTTCTGTATATTAATTTCAAATTTATAGTGATATTTATAATTTAGGCAGGATTCTGCTTTTCTTTATAAGGTAGTTGATTATTGCTTATAATGGCTATCCTGTGTTGGTTGCCTTGTCTACAGTACTATAATGTGTGTTGTTTTTCACTGTGTATTAAAAAAAAAATATTTAATAAAAAAAAAAAAAACACCAGTTCAGATAATACATTGGCTGCAGGGCAGGCCAGCACCTCCATGGCTAAAAGGCAAGCTCAGGCCATGTGCCCGATTTGGAGACCCAGAAGTTGAAGGGGGCAGACCCGTCATTCAGTATGTGTAGGCGTGTGCACACATACTGCTCCACCATGTTGGTGAAATGCTGCCTCCTGCTAAGACGTTCCATATGAGCTGGTGGTGCTGGTTGTTGTGGCGTGCTGACAAAGCTTTTCCACATTTCGGCCATGCTAACCCTGCCTTCTAAAGTGCTGGCAGTGCCCCAGCTGCATTGGCGACCTCTTCCTCCTCCTCTGCCTTCGACTTGTGCTTCCTCTGTGCCCCGCTGTCAGGTGGGAATGCCACCAGCAGAGCGTCTACCAGCATGCGCTTGTACTCGCGCATCTTACGATCATGCTCCAGTGAGGGAATTAAGGACAGTAAGTTGTACTTGTAACGGGGATCCGGCAGCGTGGCCACTCAGTAATCAGCACAAGTTAGAATGTGGGCAACTCGGCGGTCAGTGTGGAGACACTGAAGCATGTAATTGCTCATGTGTGCCAGACTGCCCAGAGGCAACAAAAAGCTGTCCTCTGTGGGAGGTGTATCGTCTGTGTCCTCTGTATCCCTCTAGCTATGCACCAGTGATGGCCATAAGGCTTTTAAAACTCTCTGTCTCCACCAGACGGAATGATAGCATTTCAAAGGCCAGTAATTTTGAAATGCTGGTATTCTGGGCCAGGGCTAGGGGTGTACTTCCTCTTCTGCTCCAGTGCTCCGTGGGACATTGTGAAGATGCTTGGTTACCCAGATGGTGGTGTTGCTGGCAGATCCTCTGTTTGCGGGGTGGCAGGTGGCACTGTCACTCCAGAGGTGGATGAAGAGGCCGAGATTGCAGCAGAATAGGAAGCAGGAGGAGCCAGAGACCTTTCTTGTTTTTTGAGGTGTCTACTCCACTGCAGCTCATGCTTTGCACTTAGATCAGGTTGAGTACGTTTATGCCTCGCTTCAGGCTCTGATTGCACAGCGTGCAAACCACTCGTGTATTGTCGTTAGCACATTGTCTGAAGAACTGCCACGCCAGGGAACTCCGTGCAGCTGGCTTAGGTGTGCTTGGTCCCTTGCTGCAGTGGGCAGTAGCATGCATACTGTCTAGGGCACAGCCGCTCTGCTTTTGCACCCTGCTCCCTCTTCTACTGTGCTGGTGGCTCTGTGTAACCACCGCCCCTTCCTCTGAACTGCACAGGTCACTAGCATGACCTTTATTCCCGATGGGGTCAAGGACCTCATCGTCCTTCACATCATCTTCCAACCAGTCTTCACCACTGCCCTCCTTGTCAGTCTGCACACTTTCAAAAGCCACAGCAGTTGGCACCTATGTTTCGTCATCATCCGAGACGTGCTGTGATGGTCCTCCCATGTACTCATCTTAAAACATAAGTTGTTGGGCATCAGTGCACCCAATCTCCTCCACTAATGGGGCAGGGCTAGGTGGATGGCCCTGGGAAACCCTGCTAACAGAATCATCAAAAAGCAGAAGAGACTGCTGCATGACTTGGGGCTCAGACTGTTTGGCTGATTTGTAAGGGGGTGAGGTGAAAGACTGATGGACATCGGCTGCAGGTGCCAACTCTGATCTATTAGCAGGAGACTGGGTGGGAGACAATGTGAAGGAACTTAAGGCACTGTCATTAACCCAATCTACTATCGCTTGTACTCTTTCGAGGCTCACCATTCGTGGAGCCACATTAGGCCTGACCAAATACTGCTGCTGGTTCTGTCGCATACTCGCACCTAAGGAAGGTGTTTCACTTGTGTGCGTAGCTGGCACAGATCGACCAAGTCCTCTCCCTGCAACAGGAGCTCCACCAGCAGCACAACGACCGGGGCCACGTCCCTTAATACCCAAAATGGGTGTTTTATTAATAACAGAATAGAACCAAAGTATCTAAATGGTGCATCTCACAATAACATATGCAACAAAGGCTGCAAAATGTATTTTTTTGCCTAAAATGGGTGTTTTTTTTTAATAGCAGAAAAGAACCACAGTATTTAAAGGGTGTATCTCACAATGACATATGCAGCAAAGGCTGAAAAATTTAGTTTTTTGCCCAAAATGGGTGTTTTTTTAATAGCACAATAGAACCACAGTTTCTAAAGGGTGTATCTCACACATACAGAGGCAGACTAGGCTGCAATTAAAGATGTTTGCCCAAAATGGGTGTTTTATTAATAGCAGAATAGAACCAAAGTATCTAAAGGGTTTATCTCACAATAACATATGCAACAAAGGCTGCAAAATTATTTTTTTTGCACAAAATGGGGGTTTTTCAAATAGCAGAATAGAGCCACAGTATGTAAAGGATGTATCATACACATAAAGATGCAGAATAGGCCGCAATTAAAGTTTTTTGCCCAAAATTGGTATTTTTTTAATAGCAGAATAGAACCACAGTATCTAAAGGGTGTATCTTACAATGACATATGCAGCAAAGGCTGCACAATTACGTTTTATGACCAAAATGGGTGTTTTTTAATAGTAGAATAGAACAACAGTATCTAAAGGGTGTATCTTACACGTACAGATGCAGACTAGGCTGCAATTAAAGATTTTTGCCCAAAATGGGTATTTTATTAATAGCAGAATTGAACCACAGTATGTAAAGGGTGTATCTCACACGTACAGATGCAGACTAGGCTGCAATAAAAGATTTTTCCCAAAATGGGTGTTATATTAATAGCAGAATAGAACCACAGTATCTTAAGGGTGTATCTCACACATACAGATGCAGACTAGGCTGCAATTAAAGATGTTTGCCCAAAATGAATGTTTTTCTAATAGCAGAATAGAACCACAGTATTTAAAGGGTGTATCTCACAATGACAGATGCAGTAAAGGCTGCAGTATTAAGTATTTTGCCCAAAAAGGGTGTTTTCTTTTACTAACAGAATATGACAGCTGTATATAATGCTTAAATTTCACACGTGCAGATGCAGCAAGGGCTGTAAAATTGTGTATTTTGCCCAAAAAGGGTGTTTTTTAAAACCCAGAATATTATAGCTGTATTTCTAGCTTAAATTGCACACTGACTAATGCGGTAGAGGCCCAAGATGAAGGTTATTGCCAAAAATGGGTGTTTTTTCAAAGCTAGAAAATTATTGAAGTATTTCAAACTTGTTTTTAACAATCACAGATGCAGCAAGGGCTGCAATATTAAGTATTTTGCCCAAAAAGGGTGTTTTTTTACTAACAGAATATGACAGCTGTGTATAGCGCTTGAACACGTGCAGATGCAGCAAGGGCTGTAAAATTGTTTATTTTGTCAAAAAGGGTGTTTTTTAAAACCCAGAAAATTAAAGCTGTATTTCTAGCTTAAATTGCACACTGACTAATGCTGCAAAGGCACCAGATGTAGGATATTGCTAATAAAGGGTGTTTAAAAAACAAACAAACAGATTATTGCAGAATTTCAAGCTTGGATTTGAATGTCACAAAAGCACATATGCAGTGCTGTTGCACTGAGCTTGCATAAAATGTCAGCCGCCGCCCACCTAACTAACAGCGGATAAAATTTATTTTTCTTTGTCACTGGGCTAAAAGGGTAAAAAGATTGTGCACTGCACCCACACAACTAAATCTAAGTAGATCGCTAAGTTCAATTGGAGTTCTGATTAAAGATTCAGTCCTATTCTCTCCCTTACAGCAGCAGCATCCTCTCCCTACACTAAGCACAGCAGAGTAACGTGCAGCGCTACGTGACTCCAGCTTATATAGAGGCTGGGTCACATGCTGCACTGGCCAATCATAGCCATGCTATTAGTAGGCATGGCTGTGATAGCTTCCAAGGGCACACAGTTAAACGCTTGTTGATTGGCTGATCTACAGCCTTTCAAAAAGCTCTAAGAAATCGCTGAACACTGAACCCAAACTTTTACAGAAATGTTCAGGTCCGGGGTCCAAAAATCCTAAAGTTTGGTACAAACCCGAACTTTACAGTTCGGGTTCGCTCAACCCTACTTGCTTGCCATAAACAATAAAGAACAGTGATTTCTGAGAGGCTTCGCCAACATATTTATTATAGGAAAATTCCGCCCAGGACAAGAGCTTGACCCAGTCGTCATGATGGTATTTGAAAAGTGCCGCTAAAAATTTGTAAAGATCTGGTTTAACCGCTCCACTTGGCTATTAGACTGAGGATGATATGCCGACAAGAAGTCCAGAGACACGTTCAACAGCTTGCAAAGAGCCTTCCAAAACCTTGAAGTGAATTGAACACCTCTATCGGAGACAATACAATGAGGAAAATCATCAAGATGGAAAATGTGCTGGATGAATCTTTTGGCCAGTTGAGAAGCTGCAGGAAAACCTGGCAGAGGGATGAAGTGTGTCATTTTGGAAAAGCGGTCTTTCCAAATGACGGAACAGCCAGAAGAAACAGGTAAATCAGTGATAAAATCCATGGTTATTTGCTTTCAGGGAGCCTCGGGAACAGGAAGAGGAAGCAGGAGACCAGCAGAGCGCTGTTTAGGTGTCTTATTCTGTGCACACAAGGGATGAGCTGAGACAAAATCTTGAATATTCGCATGGATGGCTACCAGTACCGTTGAGTGATGGATTGGAAGGTCTTTTGCTCACCGACATGATCTGTGATTTTCGAGGAGTAACCCCAGTTTAGGACTTGTCACCTGAGATATTTAGCAACAAAAGTCTTTCCAGGCAGTATCTCAGATAATTTAACATGGCAGACAGCAATCTTAGCCGGATCAATGATGTGTTGAGGTTCCTCATCCTAATTGGTAGAATCAAAAAACTTGGAAAGAGCATCTGCTTGGATGTTTTTTTGTTTTTTCTTCCACACAGAAGTGGAGAATGAAATCAAAGCGGGCAAAGAACAAGGACCATCTGGCTTGATAAGGATTAAGTCTTTGTGCAGACTGCAGATAGGTAGGATTCTTGTGATCAGTATAGATCACCACAGGATGAGCTGCTCCCTCCAGAAGGTAACACTATTTATCCAGCGCCATCTTGATGGCCAGCATCTCTCTGTCCCCAATTGAGTAGTTGCACTGAGGAGCGGAGGAGGCCCTGTAGAAGAAGCCACAGGTTGTTATCTTGACAGAGGAAGATCTTTGTGAAAGCATCTCCCAAGCTCCAATAGATGATGAATCCACCTCAAGAAAAAATTGCTTAGTAGCATCAAGACAATGAGCCATAGAGAAGGCCTTCTTCGGAGCTTCAGCCTCAGTTGTCCATTTCTTAGGGTTTGCTCCTTTGAGGATCAAGGCTGAGATGGGAGCTGTCAGGGACAAGAAATTAGGCACAAACTGGAGGTAATGGTTGACTAACCCCAGGAAATGCTGGATTGCTTTCAAACCAGGAGGACAAGCCCACATTAAAATTGCTAAAAGCTTCTCAGGGTCCATTTTAGACCAGTATCGGATATTATGTACGTACCCCAGAAATGGAAGAGAGGACTGCTCAGAAATACATTTCATACTTGGCATACAGACAATTCTCTCTTAATCTTTGCAAGACCTGACCGACCTGTCTCCTGTGGGAAGCCAAATCACGTTCCAGAAAGCGCAGATCAATCTGGGTGGTCAGGGAAATTAGGTCATCCAGAGTAGAGGGGACATCCCAACCAGCTAGCAAATCCTTAATTTACCCAGAGAGACCCTCCCAGGATACGACCACTAGTGCCTCATTATTCCAGCCTAGTTCAGAAGCCAGGGTCCGGAACTGGACTGCATACTGGCCCATGGACAGACTCCCTTGGCAAAGCCGCAGTATAGAACAAGTGGCTGAGGTGGAGAGTCCAGGCTCATTGAACATCATACGAAAGGCTTCTAGGAAGGCTTGTAGATCCAAGATGACAGGATCACTCCTTTACCAGAGTGGGTTAATCCAGGCCAGGGCCTCTCCAGTAAGTTGTGACATCAGGAAAGCCACTTTGGCATGATCCTACGCAAATTGATGTGGTAAAAGTTCAAAGTGAAGTGTGCACTGATTAATAAAGCCCTGGAACTGTTTGGGGTCACCAGCAAAGCGAGGTGGAGCAGAAAGACAAGATCCTCTTCCGGGTACATGGGAGGATGGCGGAGCATGAGCCGGGTAAGCTGCTGCAGCGGGAGCAGGTGGTGCAGGATTGGTGGGTGTCAGGTCATTAAGATGCATATTCACACTGCGCAGATAGGCAAGAATCTGATACTGACATTCTCGCTGCTGAGCCATCTCCTGGTATAATTTAGCAAGGATTGGAGCGTATTGATCCACGGGGTCAATGGCCTGAGCAAACTGTTATGACCAGTGGGTGGGAACAAGCTTCCCCACATGAGAACTCCCTCTGAGGGCACTCTCTGAGCACACCCCTCGTTTTTCACACAATACTTCTGATGGTGAGGAGAGACTTTCCCGAGGGGAGTACCAGATTTCTAGGGGAATTAAAAGACAAGGGAATCGAGGCCAGAGTGTGAATCTACTAGACTAACCTCCAGGTGACACAATACATCCAGTGGATGCTGAGAGGCCAGAGACTGCTCAGACAGAGATGTAGTCAGGGTATGAAGGCCGAAGTCAGGGCAGACGGCAGTCAAGCAAACTCCATAAGCGTAGATCAGAGTCAGGGCAGGCAGCAATCAGGCAAAGTCTGTAATACGTAATCCAAGGTCCTGTACACAGAATGACAAGAACCAACACCTTAGCTCAGACAGAAAACTAGACTAGCTAGGAAGCTAAGTTGCTCAGAGACCTTCCTGTAGAAGGAGGTGCCTCTAAACACCTCCTGCAGGCCAGCCATAGGCTGGGTAAGATGGGAGGTGTGCACATGCTGCCTCACATAAGGAAGAGTGACATACCTGCACATACCCTAAATACACACAAGGCACTCTGAGCCAGAGTGCAAGCTCTGCTCAGAGCCAGGAGGGAGGTGCTGGTGACAGGAGTGCAGACCACAGTTAAGAACCCCATTGCCCACACCTGTCAGCAGCAGGGAGGAGTGAAGAAACCTGGCGCCTGTACCTGCATGTGGGGACAGGATTGCAGGTACAGTGAGCTGGGTTAACAGTATCCCCCTTTACATGACTAAGAATTCGATGCATATACTCTGCCATGGATTCTGAGTCTTATTAAGGGACACACAAAGTAGGTACCACTATGAACACAGGAGGGCACCATTATTAGGAAAGAAGTTGAATACCATGAAATACCATGTCTTCTGGAGGATGTGGCCAGCATCATATTTTTCCCTTTGTTCCTCCACACCCAGTCCAGCAAAGCAAGGTTCATCACAAACTCCAGTTTTCTACTTTGTATCCAGTATTGTATTGACTCCACTGCCCACTCAATGGCCAAACATACACTCACCTAAAGAATTATTAGGAACACCATACTAATACGGTGTTGGACCCCCTTTTACCCTCAGAACTGCCTTAATTCTACGTGGCATTGATTCAACAAGGTGCTAATAGCATTCTTTACAATTGTTGGCCCATATTGATAGGATAGCATCTTGCAGTTGATGGAGATTTGAGGGATGCACATCCAGGGCACCAAGCTCCCGTTCCACCACATCCCAAAAATGCTCTATTGGGTTGAGATCTGGTGACTGTGGGGGCCATTTTAGTACAGTGAACTCATTGTCATGTTCAAGAAACCAATTTGAAATGATTCAAGCTTTGTGACATGGTGCATTATCCTGCTGGAAGTAGCCATCAAAGGATAGGTACATGGTGGTCATGAAGGGATGGACATGGTTAGAAACAATGCTCAGGTAGCCCGTGGCATTTAAACAATGACCAATTGGCACTAAGGGGCCTAAAGTGTGCCCAGAAAACATCCCCCACACCATTACACCACCACCACCAGCCTGCACAGTGGTAACAAGGCATGATGGATACATGTTCTCATTCTCTACCATTTGAATGTCTCAACAGAAATCGAGACTCATCAGACCAGGCAACATTTTTCCAGTCTTCAACAGTCCAATTTTGGTGAGCTTGTGCAAATTGTAGCCTCTTTTTCCTATTTGTAGTGGAGATGAGTGGTACCCGGTGGGGTCTTCTGCTGTTGTAGCCCATCCGCCTCAAGTTTGTGCGTGTTGTGGCTTCACAAATGCTTTGCTGCATACCTCAGTTGTAACGAGTGGTTATTTCAGTCAACGTTGCTCTTCTATCAACTTGAATCAGTCGGCCCATTCTCCTCTGACCTCTAGCATCAACAAGGCATTTTCGCCCACAGGACTGCCGCATACTGGATGTTTTTCCCTTTTCGCACCATTCTTTGTAAACCCTAGAAATGGTTGTGCGTGAAAATCCCAGTAACTGGGCAGATTGTGAAATACTCAGACCGGCCCGTCTGGCACCAACAACCATGCCACACTCAATATTGCTTAAATCACCTTTCTTTCCCATTCTGACATTCAGTTTGGAGTTCAGGAGATTGTCTTGACCAGGACCACAACCCTAAATGCATTGAAGCAACTGCCATGTGATTGGTTGACTAGATAATCGCATTAATGAGAAATAGAACAGGTGTTCCTAATAATTCTTTAGGTGAGTGTATGTGCTCCATGACTGTGTACCTTTTCTCTATGGGAGTCAGCCTTTTGTTCAGGTATAAATACAAGAAACCGGATCGCACATCCTCAATACTATGCTTTTATCTAACTGCTTCTCAGCATAATAAACATCGCTTCTCAGCGCAATTTATCGTATACCTACCCCTATGCTACATGCTAGACATGAGGCATTAGTATACAATTTGATCAAAAAGCATAGGTCCACTCACCGCGACAAGGTTGCCTTCTTCAATGGGACCCTATTCTAGATTTGTCCGAGCACTGCCCGGCGACCGCCGACGCCGCAGCACCACCCCAGCAGGCAGTGGGACCCAGCAGTCAAACAGCACCCCTGCTGTATGAGAAGGCCACCATGGCACTGGACCCCACCAACACACCAGGACAGCACCAAAGCAACAATGGCCGTCGAGCAGTACTGCACCATGTGAACAGGTGTGGAACCGACCCCATCACTTACTCTCACCATGTGAACAGGTATGGAACTCACCCTATCACATACTCTCAGTAACTTCAACTGAGAGTTAGGAATATATACCCTTATGCAGTCTCCTGCTAATTAAAAGCACCTGGGCAGAATGGGGAGGAGTGGTGATACCAGAAGGGAAAAGGACAAAGACTCTACAATACATGTACAGTACAGACCAAAAATTTGGACACACCTTCTCATTCAAAGAGTTTTCTTTATTTTCATGACTATGAAAATTATAGATTCACACTGAAAGCATCAAAACTATGAATTAACACATGTGGAATTATATACATAACAAACAAGTGTGAAACAACTGAAAATATAGGTTCTTCAAAGTAGCCACCTTTTGCTTTGATTACTGCTTTGCACACTCTTGGCATTATCTTGATGAGCTTCAAGAGGTAGTCACCTGAAATGGTTTTCACTTCACAGGTGTGCCATGTCAGGTTTAATAAGTGGGATTTCTTGCCTTATAAATGGGGTTGGGACCATCAGTTGCGTTGTGGAGAAGTCAGGTGGATACACAGCTGATAGTCCTACTAAATAGACTGTTAGAATTTGTATTATGGCAAGAAAAAAGCAGCTAAATAAAGAAAAACGAGTGGCCATCATTACTTTAAGAAATGAAGGTCAGTCAGTCCGAAAAATTGGGAAAACTTTGAAAGTGTCCCCAAGTGCAGTCACAAAAACTAGTGATGAGCGGCAGGGGCAATATTCGAATTCGCGATATTTCGCAAATATTTGGGCGAATATTCACCATATATTCGAGAATTCGAAAATTCTGGATCTCCAGGCATTATTTTCTTGATTGCAAAAATTCGCATAAAATTTGCGTACAAATTTTCGTATAAAATTCGCATGAACTGGTATTTTTCCAAAAATTGAATATTCACAATTTACGAATATATTTAGCGATATTCGAAATATTCATGAATTCTCAAAGTGCCGATATTCGCAATAAAAATTTGCAATTCGAATATTCGTGATCAACACTAACAAAAACCAAACAAACAAGTGCTACAAAGAAACTGGCTCACATGCGGACCGCCCCAGGAAAGGAACACCTCTGCTGCAGAGGATAAGTTCATCCGCGTCACCATCCTCAGAAATCGCAGGTTAACAGCAGCTCAGATTAGAGACCAGGTCAATGCCACACAGAGTTCTAGCAGCAGACACATCTCTAGAACAACTGTTAAGAGGAGACTGTGTGAATCAGGCCTTCATGGTAGAATATCTGCTAGGAAACCACTGCTAAGGACAGGCAACAAGCAGAAGAGACTTGTTTGAGCTAAAGAACACAAGGAATGGACATTAAACCAGTGGAAATCTGTGCTTTGGTCTGATGAGTCCAAATTTGAGATCTTTGGTTCCAACCACCGTGTCTTTGTGCGACGCAGGCAGCGGAACCCAGCAGTTAAACAGCGCCCCCTCTGTATGACAAGGCCACCTTAGCACTGTGCCCCACCAACCCACCAGGATGGCACCAAAGCAACAATGGCCCCCGTGCAGTACTGCACCATGTGAACAAGTGTGGAACCGACCCCATCACATACTCTCATCATGTGAACAGGTATGGTACTCACCCTGCTGGGGTGGTGCTGCGGCATCGGCGGTCGCCGTGCAGTGCTGTGCCAAATCTAGAATAGGGTCCCATTCAAGGAGGCAACCTTGTCGCGGTGAGTGGGCCTATGCTTTTTGATCAAATTGTATACTAATGCCTCATGTCTAGCATGCAGCATAGGGGTAGGTATACGATAAATTACGCTGAGAAGCAATGTTTATTATGCCGAGAAGCAGTTACATAAAAGCATAGTTTTGAGGATGTGCGATCCAGTTCTGTTTCTTGTATTTATACTTCTGTTCAAGTACTTTACTGCATTAACAGAGCCTCTCCTATTTTCATGATGGGTGTTTTGACACACTCTTGCTCTCATCATGCGCGGTCACCAGTGTTTCCAGGTCAATGCAGGACCCGCTCAGGCCCGTTTCACCAAATATGTCACATCACCTTTGTCAACACGGCACATGAGATCACAACCCATAGAGCACTGTGGAGACTACTTATCCGCATCCGGTTCATGTGGTACACCCTCGAGCGGTGCCACACTTTCCTGCACATTAACCACAGTGAATTCCCTTAGCTGTGTGCTACCAACACAATCATTCAACATTTCCAAATGATATACATTTTGACCAAGAGGGGAGCTTCTTCCCTGCACACAACCTGCAAAAAATAGTGGGTATCGTCATCATTTGCATGATCATTTTTAGAGACGAGCAAATTTCTCAATAATTCGATTTGGTCGGTTTGCCGAATTTTCCAAAAAGATTTGATTCGATCCACACAGCAGGTGTGTGTCATCAGGCGAGTGGCAGCATCAGAATAGTAGCTGAAGCAGGTAGCCAGAAGAAACAGGTCTCTTTTGACAAAGATTAGATGTGGCACCATGGCTGATCTAGTCTGATGCTTTAGGCACTGGTGTGTGGAAATCCTGCCTGATCCACATCTGATTAATCTTCACTAAGGTCAGTTTCTCCATCATTTGGATGGACAGGCAAATTCTCCTTGAGGTAACTATGGCCCTCGGCACAATAAACACCCGCTCTGATGCCACTCTGCTGACCAGGCAGGAAAGCTTGTCCAGAGCAAACTCGGCAAGTGGCGGCCACAAATCAAGTTTGGCTGCCTAGTAATCGAGGGGATCTTCGATGTGGGGTTGCAGGGTACACTCCAAGTATGCCACAACCTGCTGGTTCAGGTTCTGCTTTATGTCTACCTGCTGCTGGTGAGTAGTTTCTTTAGTATGTGGGTGAAGAAAACTGCTCATCAGCGACTCTAGACTTTAGTTGCTGCTGATGGAGCTGGTACTGCTCCTGCCCCCCCAGCAGCCATGGCAGTGGAATGTGAGCGCAGAGGGCCCCCCCCGGTCATACCTGCGTGCGGATTGGGGATAGCGCACATAGGCAGCAGCCAACTGACTACATTGGATATCTCGATAGTAGTTCAGTTTTTCCTCCCTCTCAGCGTGTGTAAAAAATGCCCCCATTTGGACTGGTAGCGAGGGTCTAACAATGGTGGAGAGTCAGTAGTCATCCCTCTGCCGAATGGTGATAATTCGACAGTCACTACATGAGCAATTTACATTCATTGGGTAATTTGGGCAAGGAGAGACTCCCTGCCTCTATCTCCAGTGCCGGGTCGGTAGGCTCCTGCAAAGCGGGTGATCTACCCCGGGGACATTTGGCTACCGACCTCCCACTGCTGCCACCTTGCTGACTCATGGCCATGCTACCATCTTTCTGGCTCAGCCGCTGCCTCCCACACAAGCTGCCACCCTCTTCTCCTGATGATGATGAAATCCCTTCTTCACCAGGCTCATGCCTGTCACTGATGTCTCCCTCAATGGTCTCAGCGCCAGGGGCCTGACCGCTCACAACACCTGCTCCCACATGACTCTCATCATCACTACTTGCCTGCCTACCGGAGGAAGCAGCGGATGTCTCCTGCAGATCTTGGCTGGGCACTAGCTGCTGACTTCTAGTAGCTCGTCCTCCCTGAAAAGTGGAGCAGAGCCTATGACATAATACTTCTCTAGCTGAGGAAACATAAAATGACAGAGGCAGGCTGAGGACAGTTGGGGCCACAGAGCCTGCTCCCGGGCAATGCCACCTAAGCGTCATGTCAGAGGAACCCACTCTTGGCTGTGGGTGTTTGATGTCACTTGCGACGAAGTCAAAGACCAAGTCAACCATTCAAGCACCGCTGGGTTGCTGGTAAAGATACGACCGCTAGATGACTGGGAGCACCAGCCACTCACTGCGACTTTTGCTGCCACCCCCCTTCTTCTGCTGCTACTTCTGCCCGCAACACAAACATTTTGGCCACTGCCCGTTCCCTTTGAAAGGCCTGTCATTTGTCTGTCTGACATACTGTATAATAAATTAATTAAATTAAAATTAAAATAATACACCCGAAAAAACCTGTAGTACAATGTAACTTTGCAGCGGAAAAGCAATTAAGACATATTCTTTTTCCTATTAATACACGAAAAAATATAATAATAATAACAATAAAAATTCACAGCAGAACGGCTAATAGGACGTACGTATCTTTCCTATTAATACACCCCGTAAATAGCTGTAGTACAATGTAACTTCACCGCAGAACGGCAATTAAGACATATTATTTTTCGCATTAATACACCCCTCCCCCAAACATTTTTATAACAATCAAAAAAATCACTTCTACTACTCAGGCTGTACACTCCCCTATTGGACTCTGTTCTCACTTTATAGTGTATATAATGCCTACCTATCTTTTCCCTACACTATGATTAATCTTCCCTG
This sequence comes from Bufo gargarizans, assembly GCF_014858855.1. NCBI lineage: Eukaryota > Metazoa > Chordata > Amphibia > Anura > Bufonidae > Bufo > Bufo gargarizans. Next base: position 628,923,261 of record NC_058080.1, on the reverse strand, counting down.
AACTTACAAATCATTTTTTCAGCACAATAATGCCCTTCCTAACACTGTCCCTAGCGCCTGTCACATTTCCTTTGCACTAAGTACACTGGACAATGGCAGAATCCATGATGGCTGAGGCTATTTAAGGGCTGTGACAGGGGCTGGCTGGCTAGCTGCTGATTGCCTGCATGCATGGCATTGTGGGTGACCCCTTGTTCCCAGAGTTCTTTGATCCATGTTATAACATGTGCAGCAGCCATTTTTGGAAAAAGAAAATTTATTACCACGAAGCGTGAGGAAATTCAGCTTTGGTGCAAATCAAATTTCTTAAAATTTGGATCAAATTCCACTTCGTCAACTTCAATTTGCTCATCTCTAATCATTTTCTTCATATAACCCCACATTTTCATTATGCATTTCAGTTCATGTTCATTCTGCACCTCATCTGCACTAATGTTTTCAATGGTCATTTCACCTAAACCATTGTTTTCAAAACACAGCTCCCTTATGCCATCATTTAAATGTGCAGGTACAGGTCATGCAGGAGTTTCATTACTTGGCAGAAGTGTCTCCTCTTCTCCACAACTCCTAGAACAAGAGGAAATCATGGCCCAATATTACGTAAAACATTAGCCTATTTGCCACACAAAGTTCATAAATCCCAGTTCCCAGTGGATTATCACATAGACCTTGCTATCCCCATGACTGTCCATCACACTCAAATGTTTGTCTATCACATAGTCCCTAGCTACTGAGCTGGCATGTGCTAGGCTCATCTGGCTCCCTGCATCCAGCAACACTTTGACTGGACTGCCATTCACACAATGTCACATTTTTAGTGCAGTCTCTAGTCCCAGTGTCTCAACACATACCACCTCGGCACATGGCGACTGCGGGCAGCTCACACCACAGTTCATGGCTTCTGAGGCACTAAGGCACTGATCAGTCTTTTTTTTTTGTTAGTATTTTACATAGAAAATATATTTTATACACATATGCAGATTAGAATTCTATTAAGATAAAAATACGCTATCATTACCTACAAATAGTTCATGTAAAGAGTTTTTAGATTTGTTGAGAAAGAGAGTTAGAAAATATTATACACCTACCTAAATGCATGAAATTTCAGCACTTTCCTGAAAACCATTTCTATTGACAAGAAGCAGCGAGTCCTGGCAACCCTTTCATTCTTGTCTGTTATCTTAAAATCAATTGCACAGCCTGGTGCACTGATTAATGACTGGAGAGTGTTCTGCAGAATTTGACCCATCTGGTCACTGAGGAAACCCACCCCATGGGCTTCTTATCGATTTACCAAGAACTTTCTTCTACACAGAGGTGACCTCACAGATTTCACCTGGCCTGGTATTTTAAGAATTGGTTGTCTGTATTGTAGTCCAAGAGGAATAAAAGTAACCTTAAGACTAGTATATACTCAGCTTTATTTTTAATTTAGATCTGATAGTTCAAGTGAATATACCTTGCAATCAAAGAAAAGATCACAGGCTTTATAGGTCACAGACAATATTATCCAAGAGCATCACTCTCTTTAGTTGGTATGTACTTAGATCTAAAATGTAATATTAAAGAATTAAATGTATTTTTTGAGAAAACATACAGAAAACATTCTGAGGACATTTGCCCCTACCAGATGATTCAAATGTTTCATTGCTTTTATTTGGAATAATTTCTGCTTTATTCATAAAACCTTAGTTTGCAACTATTCACACACAGGTTTTAAGGGAAGGTTGTATCTTATAATTGTATTTTTCCAATTAAATATTCATACTGAATATTCTAATTGTACATTTTTATTCCATTTTTTTAAATTAATAATGAGGCCAGCCATCTTGCCTATGTTGCTGCCAAAGATTTGTTTTAGAGTGGCAATCAAGAAATAAGAAATCAAAGAAAAAATTGTCATTGGTTTCTTTGGGGGAAGGGTCAATGTGCTGGTAGAAGGCAGAGTAGTTGTCGCCATTGTCTGTTGGTGGTAGTGTGCTACCCTGTGTTTTCTGCCGCCAACTTTATAACAGAGGTGTAAATTTATATTTTACATTGTAATCCTGCCTGTGATGATAAAAAAGGTGACTGCTCAAAATAGACCTCTACAAATTGTAAGTATCAATTAGACCAAAACAAGCAACCAAATACTAATGCTTCTAAATATGTATATACATGGCATATATATATATATATATATATATATATATATGTCATGTATATACATATTTAGAAGCATTAGTATTTGTGTTTGGTTGCTTGTTTTGGTCTAATTGATACTTACAATTTGTAGAGGTCTATTTTGAGCAGTCACCTTTTTTATCATCACAGGCAGGATTACAATGTAAAATGTAAATTTACACCTCTGTTATAAAGTTGGCGGCAGAAAACACAGGGTAGCACACTACAAGCAGTGGGACACTATATATATATATATATATATATATATATATAGTGTCCCAGTGCTGGCCGTAGAGATCAAACAACATGAGTCTCACTGAATTGATGAAGACCTTATCCTGAAATAAAAATGGCACTTATTTAAATCTTTACTTTAGTAATTTAGTTTTTTTTACATTTGTCACCCAAAATTAAAGTGGGGCTGTAAGAAGAGGGTGTGGTATTCACAATTACTTACATTAAAGTAATACATGAATGAATAATTTATTAGATATTTAACAGATTATAAAAAAAATAAAAAATTATCACCCCTCCTTCCAGGTACAATACAGACCAAAAGTTTGGACACACCTTCTCATTGAAATAGTTTTCTTTATTTTCATGACTATGAAAATTGTAGATTCACACTGAAGGCATCAAAACTATGAATTAACACATCTGGAATTATATACATAACAAAAAAGTGTGAAACAACTGAAAATATGTCATATTCTAGGTTCTTCAAAGTAGCCACCTTTTGCTTTGATTACTGCTTTGCACACTCTTGGCATTCTCTTGATGAGATTCAAGAGGTAGTCACCTGAAATGGTTTTCACTTCACAGGTGTGCCCTGTCAGGTTTAATAAGTGGGATTTCTTGCCTTATAAATGGGGTTGGGACTATCAGTTGCGTTGTGTAGAAGTCAGGTGGATACACAGCTGATAGTCCTACTGAATAGACTGTTAGAATTTGTATTATGGCAATAAAAAAGCAGCCAAGTAAAGAAAAACGAGTGGCCATCATTACTTTAAAAAATGAAGGTAAGTCAGTCTGAAAAATTGGGAAAACTTTGAAAGTGTCCCCAAGTGCAGTCACAAAAACCATCAAGCGCTACAAAGAAACTGGCTCACATGCGGACCGCCCCAGGAAAGGAAGACCTCTGCTGCGGAGGATAAGTTCATCCGAGTCACCAGCCTCAGAAATCGCAGGTTAACAGCAGCTCAGATTAGAGACCAGGTCAATGCCACACAGAGTTCTAGCAGCAGACACATCTCTAGAACAACTGTTAAGAGGAGACTGTGTGAATCAGGCCTTCATGGTAGAATATCTGCTAGGAAACCACTGCTAAGGACAGGCAACAAGCAGAAGAGACTTGTTTGGGCTAAAGAACACAAGGAATGGACATTAAACCAGTGGAAATCTGTGCTTTGGTCTGATGAGTCCAAATTTGAGATCTTTGGTTCCAACCACCGTGTCTTTGTGCGACGCAGAAAAGATGAACGGATGGACTCTACATGCCTGGTTCCCACCATGAAGCATGGAGGAGGAGGTGTGATGGTGTGAGGGTACTTTGCTGGTGACACTGTTGGGGATTTATTCAAAATTGAAGGCATACTGAACCAGCATGGCTACCACAGCATCTTGCACCGGCATGCTATTCCATCCGGTTTGCATTTAGTTGGACCATCATTTATTTTTCAACAGGACAATGACCCCAAACACACCTCCAGGCTGTGTAAGGGCTATTTGACAATAAAGGAGAGTGATGGGGTGCTGCGCCAGATGACCTGGCCTCCACAGTCACCGGACCTAAACCCTATCGAGATGGTTTGGGGTGAGCTGGACCGAAGAGTGAAGGAAAAAGGGCCAACAAGTGCTAAGCATCTCTGGGAACTCCTTCAAGACTGTTAAAAGACCATTCCAGGTAACTACCTCTTCAAACTCATCAAGAGAATGCCAAGAGTGTGCAAAGCAGTAATCAAAGCAAAAGGTGGCTCCTTTGAAGAACCTAGAATATGACATATTTTCAGTTGTTTCACACTTTTTTGTTATGTATATAATTCCACATGTGTTAATTCATAGTTTTGATGCCTTCAGTGTGAATCTACAATTTTCATAATCATGAAAATAAAGAAAACTCTTTGAATAAGAAGGTGTGTCCAAACTTTTGGTCTGCACTGTAAATCTGCTCCTGAATCTAACTCTCTGTATTGATGGTGTTTCATGAATGGCACCTCTATCCCAGAAAAATGATTGCTGGGTATGTATCTGTGTAGCACAACAGTTAAATGTTTCATTGCAATGTGCAGGAGCTTTAACTTCATTGATGCTGCATACATATACAGTATGTAAAAACCATTTAATAAAATAATATAACAAACTAACAATCCCCAAATACAATTCAATGTAATAAAAGTCCTTATAGTAGGTTGATAAACTTGGTCCCAATTGAATGCGGAGCTCACACATATATAGTTTTAAAAATTAGAAAAAATTTGGTTTTCATATACTGTTACTTAGTTTTAGGCATGAGAACTCCACAGAGTGGCCTACTGACAGAGTGGTGAGGTGGAAGCAGCATGAGAAGACCACAGAGTGGCCTAGTGACATAGTGTTGGAGTTGCAGCAGCATAAAGAGACCACAGAGTGGGGAGGTGGCAGCAGCATGAGGAGACAACAAAGTGTCCAGTCACATAGTGTTCAGGTGGCAGAAGAATTAGGAGACCACAGAGTGGTGAGGTGGCAGCAGCATGAGGAGACCACAAAATGGCCTAGTGACATAGTGTCGAGGTAGCAGCAGCATAAGGAGACGACAGATTGGCCAAGTGACATACAATAGTGTTGAGGTGGAAGAAGAATGAGGAGACCACAAAGTGGCCCAGTGATATAGTGTTGAGGTGGCAGCAACATGAGAAGACCACAGAGTGGACAAGGGACATAGGGCCAGATTTATCGTTACTCTGACAGCCCACAACACTTTAACATATGGCTAGAGTCAGTTTTAGCCAAGTCAGATTTATGATCGGCCCTTTAGACTATAATAAATGTGGATTGACCGTAGCAGTTTATCCGTCGGTAAGCAGCTTTACAAAAGTCGCACATCTTTACGGAAAAGTTGCAAGTTTTTATGAAAAAGTCGCTTGTTCTATTAACCACTTCAGCCCCGCTAGGTGAAACCCCCTTCATGACCAGAGCACTTTTTACACTTCGGCACTACACTCCTTTCACCGTTTATCGCTCGGTCATGCAACTTACCACCCAAATGAATTTTACCTCCTTTTCTTCTCACTAATGGAGCTTTCATTTGGTGGTATTTTATTGCTGCTGACATTTTTACTTTTTTTGTTATTAATCAAAATGTAACGATTTTTTTGCAAAAAAATGACATTTTTCACTTTCAGCTGTAAAATTTTGCAAAAAAAACGACATCCATATATAAATTTTTCGCCAAATTTATTGTTCTACATGTATTTGATAAAAAAAAAAATGTTTGGGCAAAAAAAAATGGTTTGGGTAAAAGTTATAGCATTTACAAACTATGGTACAAAAATGTGAATTTCCGCTTTTTGAAACAGCTCTGACTTTCTGAGCACCTGTCATGATTCCTGAGGTTCTACATTGCCCAAACAGTAGAAAACCCCCACAAATGACCCCATTTCGGAAAGTAGACACCCTAAGGTATTCGCTGATGGGCATAGTGAGTTCATAGAACTTTTTATTTTTTGTCACAAGTTAGCGGAAAATGATGATGATTTTTTATTTTATTTTTTTCTTACAAAGTCTCATATTCCACTAACTTGCGACAAAAAATAAAAAATTCTAGGAACTCGCCATGCCCCTCACGAAATACCTTGGGGTGTCTTCTTTCCAAAATGGGGTCACTTGTGGCGTAGTTATACTGCCCTGGCAATTTAGGGGCCCAAATGTGTGAGAAGTACTTTGCAATCAAAATCTGTAAAAAATGGCCTGCAAAATCTGAAAGGTGCACTTTGGAATATGTGCCCCTTTGCCCACATTGGCAGCAAAAAAGTGTGACACATCTGGTATCGCCGTACTCAGGAGAAGTTGGGGAATGTGTTTTGGGGTGTCATTTTACATATACCCATGCTGGGTGAGAAAAATATCTTGGTCAAATGCCAACTTTGTATAAAAAAATGGGAAAAGTTGTCTTTTGCCAAGATATTTCTCTCATCCAGCATGGGTATATGTAAAATGACACCCCAAAACACATTCCCCAACTTCTCCTGAGTACGGCGATACCAGATGTGTCACACTTTTTTGCTGCCAATGTGGGCAAAGGGGCACATATTCCAAAGTGCACCTTTCAGATTTTGCAGGCCATTTTTTACACATTTTGATTGCAAGGTACTTCTCACACATTTGGGCCCCTAAATTGCCAGGGCAGTATAACTACGCCACAAGTGACCCCATTTTGGAAATAAGACACCCCAAGGTATTCCGTGAGGGGCATGGCGAGTTCCTAGAATTTTTTATTTTTTGTCACAAGTTAGCGGAAAATGATGATTTTATTTTTTTTCTCTTTTTTCCTTACAAAGTCTCATATTCCACTAACTTGCGACAAAAAATAAAAAATTCTAGGAACTCGCCATGCCCCTCACGGAATACCTTGGGGTGTCTTATTTCCAAAATGGGGTCACTTGTGGCGTAGTTATACTGCCCTGGCAATTTAGGGGCCCAAATGTGTGAGAAGTACCTTGCAATCAAAATGTGTAAAAAATGGCCTGCAAAATCTGAAAGGTGCACTTTGGAATATGTGCCCCTTTGCCCACATTGGCAGCAAAAAAGTGTGACACATCTGGTATCGCCGTACTCAGGAGAAGTTGGGGAATGTGTTTTGGGGTGTCATTTTACATATACCCATGCTGGATGAGAGAAATATCTTGGCAAAAGACAACTTTTCCCATTTTTTTATACAAAGTTGGCATTTGACCAAGATATTTTTCTCACCCAGCATGGGTATATGTAAAATGACACCCCAAAACACATTCCCCAACTTCTCCTGAGTACGGCGATACCAGATGTGTCACACTTTTTTGCTGCCAATGTGGGCAAAGGGGCACATATTCCAAAGTGCACCTTTCAGATTTTGCAGGCCATTTTTTACAGATTTTGATTGCAAAGTACTTCTCACACATTTGGGCCCCTAAATTGCCAGGGCAGTATAACTACGCCACAAGTGACCCCATTTTGGAAAGAAGACACCCCAAGGTATTCTGTGAGGGGCATGGCGAGTTCCTAGAATTTTTTTTTTTTGTCGCAAGTTAGTGGAATATGAGACTTTGTAAGGAAAAAAGAAAAAAAAAGAAAAATCATCATTTTCCGCTAACTTGTGACAAAAAATAAAAAATTCTAGGAACTCGCCGTGCCCCTCACGGAATACCTTGGGGTGTCTTCTTTCCAAAATGGGGTCACTTGTGGCGTAGTTATACTGCCCTGGCAATTTAGGGGCCCAAATGTGTGAGAAGAACTTTGCAATCAAAATCTGTAAAAAATGACCGGTGAAATCCAAAAGGTGCACTTTGGAATATGTGCCCCTTTGCCCACCTTGGCAGCAAAAAAGTGTCACACATCTGGTATCGCCGTACTCAGGAGAAGTTGGGGAATGTGTTTTGGGGTGCCATTTTACATATAACCATGCTGGGTGAGAGAAATATCTTGGCAAAAGACAACTTTTCCTATTTTTTAATACAAAGTTGGCATTTGGCCAAGATATTTCTCTCATCCAACATGGGTATATGTAAAATGACACCCCAAAACACATTCACCAACTTCTCCTGAGTACGGCGATACCAGATGTGTGACACTTTTTTGCAGCCTAGATGCGCAAAGGGGCCCAAATTCCTTTTAGGAGGGCATTTTTAGACATTTGGATCCCAGACTTCTGCTCACACTTTCGGGCCCCTAAAAAGCCAGGGCAGTATAAATACCCCACATGTGACCCCACTTTGGAAAGAAGACACCCCAAGGTATTCAATGAGGGGCCTGGCGAGTTCCTAGAAATTTTTAATTTTTTGCATAAGTTAGCGGAAATTGATTTTTTTGGTTTTTTTCTCACAAAGTCTCACTTTCCGCTAACTTAGGACAAAAATGTCAATCTTTCATGGACTCAATATGCCCCTCAGCGAATACCTTGGGGTGTCTTCTTTCCGAAATGGGGTCACATGTGGGGTATTTATACTGCCCTGGCTTTTTAGGGGCCCTAAAGCGTGAGAAGAAGTCTGGAATATAAATGTCTAAAAATGTTTACGCATTTGGATTCCGTGAGTGGTATGGTGAGTTCATGGGAGATTTTATTTTTTGACACAAGTTAGTAGTATATGAGACTTAATAAGAAAAAAACAAAAACAAACAAAAAATTTCCGCTAACTTGTGCCAAAAAAAATCTCTGAATGGATCAATGACAGGGGGGGTGATCAATGACAGGGGGGGTGATCAATGACAGGGGGGTGATCAATGACATGGGGGTAATCACCCATATAGACTCCCGGATCACCCCCCTGTCATTGATCACCCCCCTGGTAAGGCTCCATTCAGACGTCCGTATAATTTTTACGGATCCATGGATCGGATCCGCAAAACACATGCGGACGTCTGAATGGAGCCTTACAGGGGGGTTATCAATGACAGGGGGTGATCAGGGTGATCACCCCCCTGTCACTGATCACCCCCCCTGTAAGGCTCCATTCAGACATGCGCATGATTTTTTACGGATCCATGGATACATGGATCGGATCCACAAAACACATGCGGACGTCTGAATGGAGCCTTACAGGGGGGTTATCAATGACAGGGGGTGATCAGGGTGATCAGGGTGATCACCCCCCTGTCACTGATCACCCCCCCTGTAAGGCTCCATTCAGACATCCGCATGATTTTTTACGGATCCATGGATACATGGATCGGATCCACAAAACACATGCGGACGTCTGAATGGAGCCTTACAGGGGGGTTATCAATGACAGGGGGTGATCAGGGTGATCACCCCCCTGTCACTGATCACCCCCCTGTAAGGCTCCATTCAGACATCCGCATGATTTTTACGGATCCATGGATACATGGATCGGATCCACAAAACACATGCGGACGTCTGAATGGAGCCTTACAGGGGGGTGATCAATGACAGGGGGGTGATCAGGGAGTGTATATGGGTGATCACCCGCCTGTCATTGATCACCCCCTGTAAGGCTCCATTCAGACGTCCGCATGTGTTTTGCGGATCCGATCCATGTATCCATGGATCCGTAAAAATCATGCGGACGTCTGAATGGAGCCTTACAGGGGGGTGATCAATGACAGGGGGTGATCAGGGAGTGTATATGGGTGATCACCCCCCTGTAAGGCTCCATTCAGACGTCCGCATGTGTTTTGCGGGTCCGATCCATGTATCCATGGATCCGTAAAAATCATGAGGACGTCTGAATGGAGCCTTACAGGGGGGTGATCAATGACAGGGGGGTGATCAGAGAGTGTATATGGGTGATCACCCGCCTGTCATTGATCACCCCCCTGTAAGGCTCCATTTAGACGTCCGTATGCGTTTTACGGATCCGATCCATGTATCCGTGGATCCGTAAAAATCATACGGACGTCTGAACGGAGCCTGACAGGGGGGTGATCAATGACAGGGCGGTGATCAATGACAGGGGGGTGATCAATGACAGGGGGGTGATCAGGGAGTTTATATGGGGTGATCATGGGTGATCAGGGGTTTATAAGGGGTTAATAAGTGACGGGGGGGGTGTAGTGTAGTGTAGTGTGGTGTTTGGTGCGACTGTACTGACCTACCTGAGTCCTCTGGTGGTCGATCCTAACAAAAGGGACCACCAGAGGACCAGGTAGGAGGTATATTAGACGCTGTTATGAAAACAGCGTCTAATATACCTGTTAGGGGTTAAAAAATTCGGATCTCCAGCCTGCCAGCGAACGATCGCCGCTGGCATGCTGGAGATCCACTCGCTTACCTTCCGTTCCTGTGTGCGCGCGTTCACAGGAAATCTCGCGTCTCGCGAGATGACGCATATATGCGTGACTGTGCGCAGGGCTGCCACCTCCGGAACGCACATGTGCGTTAGGCGGTCCGGAGGTGGTTAAAAAGTCTATTACAATAGGATAAGCATGGTCCTCACTGGAGTGAAATTTTTTGCGACTTTTTAAATAGTCCCAAAAGTAAATCTGTCTAGAGATTAATTTACATAAGAAAACACGCCCACTTTCAGAAAACTGGCGAGCATAATGCAGAGCAGAAAAAAGTCACAAATTTGTGCGCAGTTTTAGCGTTTGGGACTTTTTTGGGGACTTTTTCACTCCATTATTCTGACCTGAGCTAATGATAAATCTGGCCCATAGTGTTGAGGTGGAGTAGCATGAGACCACAAAGTGGCCCAGTGACATAGTATTTAGGTGGCAGCAGCATGAGGAGACCACAGAGTAGAGAGGTGGCAGCAGCATGAGGAGACCAAAGAGTGGTGATGTGGTAGCAGCATGATGAGACCACACAGTGGTGAGGTGGCAGCAGCATGAGGAGATCACAGAGTGGCCCAGTGACATAGTGCTGAGGTAGCAGCAGCAGCAGGAGGATTCCACAGAGTAGCCCAGTGACATAGTGTTGAGGTAGAAGCAGCATTAAAAGACAACAGAGTGTTGAGGTGGCAGCAGCATGAGGAGACCAAAGAGTGACCCACTGACATAGTGGTGAGGTGGCAGCAGCATGAGGAGACAACAGAGTGGCCGGGAAACATTATTAATAAAGTTGCAGCATCATGGGGAGACCATTGAATGGTGAGTTGGCAGCAGCATGAGAATATCACAGAGTGGCCCAGTGACATAGTGTTGAGGTGGAAGCAGTATGAGAATATCACATAGTGTTGAGGTGACAGCAGTATGAGTAGATCACAGAGTGGTGAGGTGGCAGCAGCATCAGAAGATCACAGAGTGGCCCAGTGACATGGTGTTGAGGTGGCAGCAGTAGGAGGAGACCACAGAGTGGCCCATGACATAGTGTTGAGTTGACAGCAGCATGAGAAGACCACAGAGTGGTGATGTAGCAGAATGAGGATAGCACAGAATGGTAAGGTGGCAGCTACATGAGGAGACCACAGAGTGGCCCAGTGACATAGTGCTGACGTGGCAGCAGCAAAAAGAGGCCACAGAGTGGCCCAGTGACATAGTGTTGAGGTGGCAGCAGTATGAGGAGAGCCCAGTGTGGCTCAGTGACATAGTGTTAAGGTTGCAGCAGCATGAGGAGACCACAGAGTGGCCCACTGACATAGTGGTGAGATGGCAGCAGCAGGAGGAGCACACAAGGTGGCCCGGTGAAATAGTGTACTGATAGCAGCAGCATGAAGAGTCCACAGTGTGGTGAGGTGGCAGCATGAGATCACAGAGTGTCCCAGTAAAATAGTGTTGAGGTAGCAGCAGCACGAGTAGACCACAGACTGTTGAGGTGACAGCAGCATGATTAGAACACAAAGTAGCCCTTTCACAATGTGTTGAGGTGGCAGCAACATCAGGAGACCACAGAGTGGCCTAGTGACATAGTGTTGAGGTTTCAGCAGCATAAAGAGACAACAAAATAGCCCAGTAACATAGTGTTGAGGTGGTAGAACCGACAATAAATTCTCAACCAGTGAGAAAACCATATGTGAGAATTAACTCATGAATCCGAAAGACAAAAACACATATGCAAAAGTAGTATATTTTATTAAATCATCACATAAGGACAACAGTAAAGACAGTAATGGATAAAATTGATGAACAAAAATAGCAGTAATGAAATGGCACTGTGGGCCGGCGCAACACCAAGGTTCCAGATGGTGGATTTATCCCCCAAGCGTGCATCCACTCTTGGTCTAATTAAGCCTAATGGCTAAAATATCTGAGATAAACCATCTCATAAACCAGACCATAGAGTGGCATCAGCTTAAAACATAAGTAACACCATGCTAGTCTTGTTCTCAGCATAAATGGGTGCAATGTGCAGCAGAGTACTCAACACCAAGTGGTATAATAAATCACAGATTACACCTAGCACCCAGATACGCTACCAGCATGAGAACATACATACATGTATCAATAATAATATTCAAAGGGGAACCAACCTGGAGACCTGAGTGAGCGCACCCCTGACGCGCGTTTCGCACAGCTTCCTCAAAAGGGGCGTGTCCATTCGGTCAATGCATATACACTTAAATACTATAGCAGCTGAGAGAAGTGTGCCCCGAACCTATCACAACATCCCTGGCTGATTCTCGGCATTCAATCACCTGTGCCCTGGCTGGACTACCTCATATCCGAGCTCTGACGTTTCCACTCCGCTTGATCACATAGCGCTACGTCACTTCCGCCCAAACTCTAGGTAGTGAGCAGTGCGTCACTACCGCCCATACTCCAGCAGCACTTCCGCACCTATTCATCAGCTATATCAACGCTATCATCAGGGATGAGCTCAACCCAGGGTCCGTCACTCCAGTAGAGATATCACACATAGATTAAATACATAATAACGATTGGGAATATTAGACAGACACAAAATTTATTTCTCTACAATACGTAGTGTAATATCTCTACAATATCAATATCTACCATATGACATGATTGAATATAAAGGATAAAGGTTAAAAAGGGGTTTAATTTAATTATAAATGTAAAAAGTGAAATTATATATATAATTGGTGACGGTAATGTGTGGTTCGGATAACAGAACAATCTGTCACCTCCGCAATTACTCAACCAATTGGAAAGATGATGAAAAAAAAATAATTCATTTTTTGAATTTTTTTTTAAAAGTACTATAATGTGAATCAATTCATCATACACCTAAAAAGTTTAAACAGGGTATTCGAAATATATCGGCAGCATCAATAACATGATGAACAGGTACATACAATTATTAAGATAACAACTAGTAATTTTTGTTGTTTTTGTTATTTTTGTTATCATTAATCTTGTAACACTATGGCCAAAACTATGTAACCCATCTATACAGCATGTCATATCTATATATATTTATATGCACACATGTAAATAGTATATACAACAATCCACGCCATCCTTCCAAGAATAAAATATATATATATATATACACCAATAAATGAAATACATCAATATCTAAATGTATGACATCCATATTATTAAATAATTTATAAGTTATTATCGATAAATATATACAAATCCCTAAATAAAAAGTGCTAAAAGTGATAAAGTGAAAAGTGCTCAGTGCGCATGCAGTGCAAAGTGAAAACCTATAGGGCTTATATTAATGCCCTGCCTAATTTCAGACGTATTAAACCAATATTGAACAAGTGACAAAAGGATATAGATAGTGACAATTACCCCTATATACCAAAAACCCTAATTGTCAATCAATAATAAGAGAAGAATAAGAAAAAAAAAAAAGAGGACATAAATTTCGCCACATGTTTCCAAGGTCTCGACCACCCCATATAGTATATCCAACATCTCCATATGGATCCTTCCAGGCGAGACCTCACTGTCAGCAGGCATAGGGCGCACATCTCCCAGCTCGTAACGCATACAGTCACATCATGCATCCCGAATATGACACAAAACAAATCACGACCTGTTAAAATACAAAGAATTATCAAAATTAAAATAGTAACAGTTAAAACCAAACAAGTCCTGGGCATTGGACCCGGACCAGGAGCAGATGAAACACAAGAACACCTATAGGTCTGAACCAAGGGCACAAAGGAGCACACCAACAGAGCATGATTGATCAAGCTAAAAGGAGAGAGGATTTCTAGAGGACGGTCGATGGAAGTTGCACCATCTACAAAAATGGCGCAAAACTGTTCCCCTCGTTCAGCCCAAACGGTACAACTGTATTTAGCAGGAATATCCACTTAGTCTCTTTTTGGGCTAAGGTTTTCTTCCAATCTCCTCCTCTTGGGGAGATCAGCACCCGATCCACACCCCTAATTCTCAGTAGAGTACTGTCCGAATTATGTTTTTCTTTAAAGTGTCGTGGCAGGGTCTTTAATTGTATGACATCTTTTTCTTCTCTTGAAGCTTCAATGGCCAGTACATGTTCCCTAACCCTTCTTTTCAATTGCCGTGATGTAAGTCCAACATAAATGAGGTTGCATGGGCATATGGCCCAATATACAACCCCAATTGTTGAACATGTGATGGTGTGTGTAATTTTATACACTTTATCGCCTGCCGCATTATGAAAATGAGTTGCCCTGTCCATATTAGTACAGGCAACGCATTTCCCACATTCTTTACTCCCCCATGGTGGTCCTTTGTTACCAAACAGCCTCTCTTCCTTTCGGACATAAAAACTGCGGACCAATTGGTCACGCAAATTCTTAGCCCTCCGGAACGTGGTTGAGGCACGTGGGGGTATCACTTCCTGTAGTTGGGGATCAGAGGTCAGTATGTTCCAGTATTTACTTAATGCTGTATTCACCTCTTTCCACTTACTGGTATATCCCGTGATGAACCTAATCTGTTTTGAATCTTGTCGGATGTATTTTCTATGTAGTAGATCGCTTCTCCTTGAAAGTCGTGCACGCTTGTAAGCCGTCTCTATACATCGGTTTCCATATCCTCTCTCTTCGAACCTTCTTCTTAGGTCCTCTGCCTGTACTTCAAACAGACTGTCAGATGAGCAAATCCTGCGCGCACGCAGGAATTGTCCCACCGGAATGCTCTTAATCAAATTACCTGGGTGTGACGAGTCTGCGTGTAATAAGGCATTCACTGAGGTACCCTTGCGATATAGGTTGGTACCCAACTGTCCATTAACATCCACTTGAAACATCACGTCCAGGAACTCAATATCCGTGCGGGCCACCTTAAATGTAAGTTTGATGTTTTTGGAGTTATTATTCAGCACCCGGATATAGTTCTTAAATTCCTCCTCCGTCCCCTGCCAGATAATCAATATATCATCGATATATCTACCCCAGTATTGAACTTTACTGGACTCCGGCAGGGGACTGGATTGGAGGATGTCCCTCTCCCACAGCCCCAGGAACAAATTTGCATATGAGGGAGCACATGCCGCCCCCATTGCAGTGCCCTGGAGCTGTAGGTAGAAGGACCCCCCAAAAAGGAAGAAATTATGGGTAAGGACATAATTGAGAAGGATTAGAATAAAATCACACTTCTCCTTACCCATAGCTGTGGTCCTCAGAAAGAATTGCGTTGCTTCCAACCCATCGTGATGTTTAATTGAAGTATAGAGGGACTCCACGTCGCACGTAGCGATCAACATATCAGGTTCCAAGTGTATACCCTCCATTTTTCTTAGGATGTCCGTCGTGTCCTTTAAATGAGTAGGTAACCCCTCCACCAGTGGCTGTAAAAAATGGTCAATATATTTACAAACGGCATCATTTAGGCCATTCACCCCCGATACGATGGGCCTACCAGGGGGTTTCATCGCATCCTTGTGTATCTTAGGCAAAAGATATAGGGTTGGGATCACAGGGTGATCAGGCAACAAGTGGGAAATCTGTTTCCTGGAAATAACCCCTTGTTCAAACCCGGACTGTAGAATAACCTCCAAGTCCTGCTTGAACTTTATTAGGGGGTTAAATGTTAATTTCTTATAGCAGTCGGCATTTTGTAGCTGTCTCTGCACCTCTTTCTCATACATGCGTGTGGGCCATATCACGATGTTACCGCCTTTGTCAGCCTGTTTTAGGACCACATCATCCCACTTCCCAATCTGTTTTAATGCTTCTCTTTCACCAAATGTACAGTTATCTCTCCCTTTATGGTCAGAGATGTGTGAAAGTTCATTTTCAACTAGTTTCACAAAATAATTCACATTGGAGTATAACGACAATGCTGGGAAGTTTTTTGACTTTGGAATCAGGGATTTGGGGAACTCACCAGATTTTTCAGCAGATTCTTGTTCCTCCAAAAGTGCAATTAAATTACTTAGTGCTTCCTGTTCCATTTGTGTAGCAAACTTGGGATCCTGTCTCTGAAAATAAATCTTTTTGTAAATCAGGCGTCTGGCAAACAGATGTAAATCCTTCACTGTGGAGAAGGCGTCTGGCAAACAGATGTAAATCCTTCACTGTGGAGAAATATATATAGATATGACATGCTGTATAGATGGGTTACATAGTTTTGGCCATAGTGTTACAAGATTAATGATAACAAAAATAACAAAAACAACAAAAATTACTAGTTGTTATCTTAATAATTGTATGTACCTGTTCATCATGTTATTGATGCTGCCGATATATTACGAATACCCTGTTTAAACCTTTTAGGTGTATGATGAATTGATTCACATTATTAATTATAGTATTTTTAAAAAATGTATATATTTTTTTTTTTTTCAAAAAATGAATTTTTTTCATCATTTTTCCAATTGGTTGAGTAATTGCGGAGGTGACAGATTGTTCTGTTATCCGAACCACACACTACCGTCACCAATTATATATATAATTTCACTTTTTACATTTATAATTAAATTAAACCCCTTTTTAACCTTTATCCTTTATATTCAATCATGTCATATGGTAGATATTGATATTGTAGAGATATTACACTACGTATTGTAGAGAAATAAATTTTGTGTCTGTCTAATATTCCCAATCGTTATTATGTATTTAATCTATGTGTGATATCTCTACTGGAGTGACGGACCCTGGGTTGAGCTCATCCCTGATGATAGCGTTGATATAGCTGATGAATAGGTGCGGAAGTGCTGCTGGAGTATGGGCGGTAGTGACGCACTGCTCACTACCTAGAGTTTGGGCGGAAGTGACGTAGCGCTATGTGATCAAGCGGAGTGGAAACGTCAGAGCTCGGATATGAGGTAGTCCAGCCAGGGCACAGGTGATTGAATGCCGAGAATCAGCCAGGGATGTTGTGATAGGTTCGGGGCACACTTCTCTCAGCTGCTATAGTATTTAAGTGTATATGCATTGACCGAATGGACACGCCCCTTTTGAGGAAGCTGTGCGAAACGCGCGTCAGGGGTGCGCTCACTCAGGTCTCCAGGTTGGTTCCCCTTTGAATATTATTATTGATACATGTATGTATGTTCTCATGCTGGTAGCGTATCTGGGTGCTAGGTGTAATCTGTGATTTATTATACCACTTGGTGTTGAGTACTCTGCTGCACATTGCACCCATTTATGCTGAGAACAAGACTAGCATGGTGTTACTTATGTTTTAAGCTGATGCCACTCTATGGTCTGGTTTATGAGATGGTTTATCTCAGATATTTTAGCCATTAGGCTTAATTAGACCAAGAGTGGATGCACGCTTGGGGGATAAATCCACCATCTGGAACCTTGGTGTTGCGCCGGCCCACAGTGCCATTTCATTACTGCTATTTTTGTTCATCAATTTTATCCATTACTGTCTTTACTGTTGTCCTTATGTGATGATTTAATAAAATATACTACTTTTGCATATGTGTTTTTGTCTTTCGGATTCATAGTGTTGAGGTGGTAGCAGCATGAGGAGACAGTGACATAGTGTTGAGGTGGCAGCAGCATGAGGAGACAACAGAGTGGTGATATGGCAGGAGCATGAGGAGACAACAGAGAGGTAAGGTGGCAGCAGCATGAGTAGACCACAGAGTAGCCCAGCAACAAAGTGTTTACATAGCAGCAGTATGAGGAGACCACAGAATGTCCCAGTCACATAGTGTTGAGGTGTTAGCAGCATGAGTAGTTAATAGGGTGAACGACCCAGTAAAATAATGATGAGGTAGCAGCAGCATTAGAAGACCACAGAGTTGCCAATTGACACAGTGGTAAGGAGGCAGCAGCATGAAGAGAACATAGAGTGGTCCAGTGACATAGTGTTAATGTAACAGAGCATGAGGAGACCACAGAGTATTGAGGTGGCTGCAGCATAAGGAGACCAAAAAGTAGCCCACTGACATTGTGGTGAGGTGGCAGCAGTATGAGGAGACCGCAGAGTGGCCCAGTGACATATTGATAAAGTGGGAGCATCATGAGGAGACCATAAAGTTTTGAGGTGGCAGTTGCATGAGGAGACCAAAAAGACACCCAGTGACATAGTGTTGAGGTGGCAGCAGCGTGTGTAGACCACAGAGTGATGATGTGGCAGCAGCATGAGGAGAGCGCAGAGTGGTAAGGTGACAGCAACATGAGTAGACCACAGAGTGGCCCAGTGACATAGTGTTGAGGTGGTGGCAGCAGCATGAGGAGACTACAGATTGGCAAAGTGAAATAGTGTTGAGGTGGCAGCAGCATTAGGAGAACACAAAGTGGCCCAGTGACATAGTGCTGAGTTCTCAACAGCATGAGGAGACCACAGAGTGGCCCAGTCACATAGTGTTGAGTTGTTAGCAGATTGAGGAGATCCCAGAATGTCCCAGTGACATGTGTTGAGGTGGCAGCAGCATGAGTAGTTAATAGGGTGACCGACCCAGTAAAATAGTGATGAGGTAGCAGCAACATTTGAAGACCACAGAGTTGCCAATTGACACAGTGTTAAGGAGGCAGCAGCATGAGGAGAACATAGAGTGGTCCAGTGACATAGTGTTAAGGTAAAAGAGCATGAGGAGACCACAGAGTATTGAGGTGGCTGCAGCATGAGGAGACCAAAAAGTAGCCCACTGACATTGTGGTGAGGTGGCAGCAGCATGTGGAGACCGCAGAGTGGCCCAGTGACATATTGATAAAGTGGGAGCATCATGAGGAGACCATAAAGTGGTGAGGTGGCAGTTGCATGAGGAGACCAAAATGACACCCAGTGACATAGTGTTGAGGTGGCAGCAGCGTGTGTAGACCACAGAGTGATGATGTGGCAGCAGCATGAGGAGAGCGCAGAGTGGTAAGGTGACAGCAACATGAGTAGACCACAGAGTGGCCCAGTGGCATAGTGTTGAGGTGGCAGCAGCATGAGGAGATCACAGAGTGACCCAGTGAAAAAGTGTTGAGGTGGCAGCAGCATTAGGAGAACACAAAGTGGCCCAGTGACATAGTGCTGAGTTAGCAACAGCATGAGGAGACCACAAAGTGGCCAAGCAGCATAGTGGTGAGGTGGAGTAGCATGAGGAGACCACAGAGTTGCCTAGTGACAGTGTTAAGGTCGCAGCAGCATGAGGAGACCACCGTGTGGCCAAGCGACATAGAGGTAAGGTGGAGTAGCATGAGGATACCAAATAGTGGCCCAGTGACATAGTGTTAAAGTGGCAGCAGCATGATGAGACCACAGAGTAGTGAGGTGGCAGCAGCATGAAGAGACCACATAGTGGTCCACTGACATAGTGGTGAGGTGGTATCAGCATGATTAGATCACAGAGTGGCCCAGTTATATAGTGTTAAGGTAGCAGCAGCATTAGAAGACAACAGAGTGTTGAGGTGAAGTAGAATGAGAAGACCACAGAGTGGCCCATTGACATAGCGTTAAGGTGGCAGAAGCATGAGGAAACCACAGAGTGGTGAGGTGGCAGCAGCATGAGGGGACCACATAGTGGTCCACTGACATAGTGGTGAGGTGGCAGCAGCATGATGAAATCACAGACAGGCCCAGTGACATAGTGTTGAGGTAGTAGCAGCATTAGAAGACAACAGAGTGTTGAGGTGGCAGCAGCATGAGGAGACCACAGAGTGGCCAACTGACAGTGTTAAGGTGGCACAGCATGAGGAGACAGCAGAGTGGCCCAATTACATAGTGTTGAGGTGTATATCAACAAAAGAGATCTGGTACTAATAAGTACCCAATAAAATGTATTCTTTATTTAGACGTAAACCGGACAAAAATACATAAATGTAGAGACCATACAGAGGGCCTGCCAGGGGTAGTCCACAACGAACACTGTGGTTACAAATGTCAGATATTACAATAATTCAACAATAGTAGTAGTGTGAGAGTCAATATATAATAGGTCTAGGTCAGCATATAATTATACAAGCTGTCTCTAGCTATAAGTGCACTGATCTCTCACCACAAGTATATCTGGCATGATTATGGCGGGGCGTAGTTAAAAAATGGTCAGTTATAAGTGCCTTATAGATCTCATTCAAATCCCATGGATATTAACATAAGAGCACAAAAACCGATCTGAATCCTTTTCTTACCCGCTATCCAGTGACAAAAAGTGGTCTCTCTCTGGCTGGCGTGATCCTCAACGCACATTTCGCTAGATGCTTCTTCAGGAGTATATACTTTTTAAATGGCTTTGGAGGTCTTTTTATTTGGTTTGTGGCCAATGGCTGGCTGTATGGAAGTCATGTGTTCCTGCCATGTATAGTTAGTTTCCTATTGTGGCGGATCGCACGACCGTCAGATGCGGATGTTACAGGGACTTCCGCCCCTCCGTCTGCGCAGTCCAAGTGAGGGCAGAATGCGTCTGACGTCACCAGAGCCACGCTTGACGGGACGGCGCAAGTCCTCCCATCTGCGGTCTGCGATGCGCTCAGGAATCTCTATATTCTTAATCTACAGGTGTGGATGGCTGGGGATAATACGATTCTTGTTGTTATTTACTTACTGGAGTTTCTTAATATGATATTTATGTTAATTATAAGTTCAAGATGTCATAGAAAATAGTGATGATATTCTTGATGCAATAATGGTATAATGACATAAGTTATGGCCCATATTGTCACTGAATATCTAGATATTATAGGACTCAGATCAATTTTATTTTTACTAAATTCATCATATTTACATTTAACTATGGTGCATTTGCATTTAACTATGGTACATTTGCATTTATCAGATTATATCTGCATAGTATTAATGCTATCTCCATTTCTCTATTCCTTTCATATAATGAGATGTGGCATGCGATTCACGAATACACCACCACATCCAAGTCATGTGGATGCATATATGCATACACATCCCTCAATATGTAGCTATGCAGGAAATCACACGCCACATCTCATATATATCTTATGTTGATCTATGTAGAACTTACATGGTTACATTGGAGTGGACGATGGCTGACTTCATGTACCTGCGATGACTTGTTGGAACCTATAGATAAAGAAATAGAAGATTGAAGAATAGAGAAAAAAGGAAAAAAAGGAAAAAGGAAGGAGGGGGAGAAAAAGAAAAGAAAAAAAGAAAAATTATATACATTTGAAGCATATATATGCGTGTATGAGCGATTGATGGTATATACAAAATACATAAGTAAGTGAATAAGATGACGGAGGAGGAAGCATTCTAAGATAGATAATCCACGTAATATATGTGAACAACCACTCCTGTACATACCGACTGTCATTAGCTAGAATTGAGCACTTTATATTATTATAATGGATTTATAGCACTTTATACATTTGCACTAATTAAGTGATCTAAATGTATTATATATAGAGAGATAATAATCAAGTAGTATAATAGTAGAGATATCTATAATAGATATATTTTTCAGATATAATCACGGAATGCATATTATATAACTCGATTTTAAAATATAATGAGGAGAATTTAATATTGGAGATGCACATGACACTTTATAATCATGCTAACTTGATATTGATGCATGTATGGGTGACTAGATCTACTTGCCCATGGATACATTAATATAACACTAAAAGTTTGCACTTTATTTTCTGCACATCACACTTTTTTAGATAGTTTGGAGTATGTATTTAGATATGAATTGGCGGATGTATGACACATGTAAGAGATGGGATGTGTGTTATATCTCTATGGATATGCTTCTGATGCACGCATGTGTGTGTGGGATGCATCGCCACATGGAATCATGTGGGGATGTGTCACGTATGCCGTGCTGGCATTGAAGTGATCTCCATGTGAACCTATATCTGATAGGTTCACAGGATATTAATTTTATTAACATCACACTTTTTCAATTAATCTAGAATGATAGATATGGATATAGACAGGTGGATGTATCATGGATATATATGAGATGTGGCGTGTGATTTCCTGCATAGCTACATATTGAGGGATGTGTATGCATATATGCCTAAACATGACTTCGATGTGGTGGTGTATTCGTGAATCGCATGCCACATCTCATTATATGAAAGGAATAGAGAAATGGAGATAGCATTAATACTATGCAGATATAATCTGATAAATGCAAATGTACCATAGTTAAATGCAAATGCACCATAGTTAGATGTAAATATGATGAATTTAGTAAAATAAAATTGATCCGAATCCTATAATATCTAGATATTCAGTGACAATATGGGCCATAACTGTCACGGCTGGCGGTGGGGGAAACCCCTAGCCGTGCGGTGCCAGGAGATGATATGGTTACCCCTTGGCCGGGACCACAGAGTAAGGGAGCAGGTCACCTCCTATTGCGTCCCTAATGCTGACCCTGTCTCCTATCAGTATGAGCCGACCTTGATGGTAGGAGGACTCATACGCCGGAACCTTACAGTCCCTACGAGTAGAGTTGAGCGAACACCTGGATGTTCGGGTTCGAGAAGTTCGGCCGAACATCCCGGAAATGTTCGGGTTCGGGATCCGAACCCGATCCGAACTTCGTCCCGAACCCGAACCCCATTGAAGTCAATGGGGACCCGAACTTTTCGGCACTAAAAAGGCTGTAAAACAGCCCAGGAAAGAGCTAGAGGGCTGCAAAAGGCAGCAACATGTAGGTAAATCCCCTGCAAACAAATGTGGATAGGGAAATGAATTAAAATAAAAATTAAATAAATAAAAATTAACCAAAATCAATTGGAGAGAGGTTCCATAGCAGAGAATCTGGCTTCCCGTCACCCACCACTGGAACAGTCCATTCTCAGATATTTAGGCCCCGGCACCCAGGCAGAGGAGAGAGGTCCCGTAACAGAGAATCTGTCTTCATGTCAGCAGAGAATTAGTCTGCATGTCATAGCAGAGAATGAGGCTTCACGTCAGCCACCACTGCAACAGTCCATTGGCATATATTTAGGCCCAGCACCCAGGCAGAGGAGGGAGGTCCCGTAACAGAGAATCTGTCTTCATGTCAGCAGAGAATTAGTCTGCATGTCATAGCAGAGAATGAGGCTTCACGTCAGCCACCACTGCAACAGTCCATTGGCATATATTTAGGCCCAGCACACACACAGGCAGAGGAGAGAGGTCCCGTAACAGAGAATCTGGCTTCATGTCAGCAGAGAATCAGTCTGCATGTCATAGCAGAGAATGAGGCTTCACGTCAGCCACCACTGCAACAGTCCATTGGCATATATTTAGGCCCAGCACACACACAGGCAGAGGAGAGAGGTCCCGTAACAGAGAATCTGGCTTCATGTCAGCAGAGAATCAGTCTGCATGTCATATCAGAGAATGAGGCTTCACGTCAGCCACCACTGCAACAGTCCATTGGCATATATTTAGGCCCAGCACACACACAGGCAGAGGAGAGAGGTCCCGTAACAGAGAATCTGTCTTCATGTCAGCAGAGAATTAGTCTGCATGTCATAGCAGAGAATGAGGCTTCACGTCAGCCACCACTGCAACAGTCCATTGGCATATATTTAGGCCCAGCACACACACAGGCAGAGGAGAGAGGTCCCGTAACAGAGAATCTGTCTTCATGTCAGCAGAGAATCAGTCTGCATGTCATAGCAGAGAATGAGGCTTCACGTCAGCCACCACTGCAACAGTCCATTGGCATATATTTAGGCCCAGCACCCAGGCAGAGGAGGGAGGTCCCGTAACAGAGAATCTGTCTTCATGTCAGCAGAGAATTAGTCTGCATGTCATAGCAGAGAATGAGGCTTCACGTCAGCCACCACTGCAACAGTCCATTGGCATATATTTAGGCCCAGCACCCAGGCAGAGGAGGGAGGTCCCGTAACAGAGAATCTGTCTTCATGTCAGCAGAGAATTAGTCTGCATGTCATAGCAGAGAATGAGGCTTCACGTCACCCACCACTGCAACAGTCCATTGGCATATATTTAGGCCTAGCACACAGGCAGAGCAGAGAGGTCCCGTAACAGACGATCTGGCTTCATGTCAGCAGAGAATCAGTCTGCATGTCATAGCAGAGAATGAGGCTTCACGTCACCCACCACTGCAACAGTCCATTGGCATATATTTAGGCCTAGCACACAGGCAGAGGAGAGAGGTCCCGTAACAGACAATCTGGCTTCATGTCAGCAGAGAATCAGTCTGCATGTCATAGCAGAGAATGAGGCTTCACGTCACCCACCACTGCAACAGTCCATTGGCATATATTTAGGCCTAGCACACAGGCAGAGCAGAGAGGTCCCGTAACAGACAATCTGGCTTCATGTCAGCAGAGAATCAGTCTGCATGTCATAGCAGAGAATCAGGCTTCACGTCAGCCACCACTGCAACAGTCCATTGTCATAAATTTAGGCCCAGCACCCAGGCAGAGGAGAGAGGTCCCGTAACAGACAATCTGGCTTCATGTCAGCAGAGAATTAGTCTGCATGTCATAGCAGAGAATGAGGCTTCACGTCAGCCACCACTGCAACAGTCCATTGGCATATATTTAGGCCTAGCACACAGGCAGAGGAGAGAGGTCCCGTAACAGACAATCTGGCTTCATGTCAGCAGAGAATCAGTCTGCATGTCATAGCAGAGAATGAGGCTTCACGTCACCCACCACTGCAACAGTCCATTGGCATATATTTAGGCCTAGCACACAGGCAGAGCAGAGAGGTCCCGTAACAGACAATCTGGCTTCATGACAGCAGAGAATCAGTCTGCATGTCATAGCAGAGAATGAGGCTTCACGTCACCCACCACTGCAACAGTCCATTGGCATATATTTAGGCCTAGCACACAGGCAGAGCAGAGAGGTCCCGTAACAGACGATCTGGCTTCATGTCAGCAGAGAATCAGTCTGCATGTCATAGCAGAGAATGAGGCTTCACGTCACCCACCACTGCAACAGTCCATTGGCATATATTTAGGCCTAGCACACAGGCAGAGCAGAGAGGTCCCGTAACAGACAATCTGGCTTCATGTCAGCAGAGAATCAGTCTGCATGTCATAGCAGAGAATCAGGCTTCACGTCAGCCACCACTGCAACAGTCCATTGTCATAAATTTAGGCCCAGCACCCAGGCAGAGGAGAGAGGTCCCGTAACAGACAATCTGGCTTCATGTCAGCAGAGAATTAGTCTGCATGTCATAGCAGAGAATCAGGCTTCATGTCAGCCACCACTGCAACAGTCCATTGGCATATATTTAGGCCTAGCACACAGGCAGAGGAGAGGTTCATTCAACTTTGGGTAGCCTCGCAATATAATGGTAAAATGAAAATAAAAATAGGATTGAATGAGGAAGTGCCCTGGAGTCCAATAATATATGGTTATGGGGAGGTAGTTAATGTCTAATCTGGACAAGGGACGGACAGGTCCTGTGGGATCCATGCCTGGTTCATTTTTATGAACGTCAGCTTGTCCACATTGGCTGTAGACAGGCGGCTGCGTTTATCTGTAATGACGCCCCCTGCCGTGCTGAATACACGTTCAGACAAAACGCTGGCTGCCGGGCAGGCCAGCACCTCCAAGGCATAAAAGGCTAGCTCTGGCCACGTGGACAATTTAGAGACCCAGAAGTTGAATGGGGCCGAACCATCAGTCAGTACGTGGAGGGGTGTGCACACGTACTGTTCCACCATGTTAGTGAAATGTTGCCTCCTGCTAACACGTTGCGTATCAGGTGGTGGTGCAGTTAGCTGTGGCGTGTTGACAAAAGTTTTCCACATCTCTGCCATGCTAACCCTGCCCTCAGAGGAGCTGGCCGTGACACAGCTGCCTTGGCGACCTCTTGCTCCTCCTCTGCCTTGGCCTTGGGCTTCCACTTGTTCCCCTGTGACATTTGGGAATGCTCTCAGTAGCGCGTCTACCAACGTGCGCTTGTACTCGCGCATCTTCCTATCACGCTCCAGTGCAGGAAGTAAGGTGGGCACATTGTCTTTGTAGCGTGGATCCAGCAGGGTGGCAACCCAGTAGTCCGCACAGGTTAAAATGTGGGCAACTCTGCTGTCGTTGCGCAGGCACTGCAGCATGTAGTCGCTCATGTGTGCCAGGCTGCCCAGGGGTAAGGACAAGCTGTCCTCTGTGGGAGGCGTATCGTCATCGTCCTGCCTTTCCCCCCAGCCACGCACCAGTGATGGACCCGAGCTGCGTTGGGTGCCACCCCGCTGTGACCATGCTTCATCCTCATCCTCCTCCACCTCCTCCTCATCCTCGTCCTCCTCGTCCTCCAGTAGTGGGCCCTGGCTGGCCACATTTGTACCTGGCCTCTGCTGTTGCCAAAAACCTCCCTCTGAGTCACTTCGAAGAGACTGGCCTGAAAGTGCTAAAAATGACCCCTCTTCCTCCTCCTCCTCCTCCTCCTGGGCCACCTCCTCTTCCATCATCGCCCTAAGTGTTTTCTCAAGGAGACATAGAAGTGGTATTGTAACGCTGATAACGGTGTCATCGCCACTGGCCATGTTGGTGGAGTACTCGAAACAGCGCAACAGGGCACACAGGTCTCGCATGGAGGCCCAGTCATTGGTGGTGAAGTGGTGCTGTTCTGTAGTGCGACTGACCCGTGCGTGCTGCAGCTGAAACTCCACTATGGCCTGCTGCTGCTCGCACAATCTGTCCAGCATGTGCAAGGTGGAGTTCCACCTGGTGGGCACGTCGCATATGAGGCGGTGAGCGGGAAGGCCGAAGTTACGCTGTAGCGCAGACAGGCGAGCAGCAGCAGGATGTGAACGCCGGAAGCGCGAACAGACGGCCCGCACTTTATGCAGCAGCTCTGACATGTCGGGGTAGTTGTGAATGAACTTCTGCACCACCAAATTCAGCACATGCGCCAAGCAAGGGATGTGCGTCAAATTGGCTAGTCCCAGAGCTGCAACGAGATTTCGCCCATTATCACACACCACCAGGCCGGGCTTGAGGCTCACCGGCAGCAACCACTCGTCGGTCTGTTGTTCAATACCCCGCCACAACTCCTGTGCGGTGTGGGGCCTGTCCCCCAAACATATGAGTTTCAGAATGGCCTGCTGACGTTTACCCCGGGCTGTGCTGAAGTTGGTGGTGAAGGTGTGTGGCTGACTGGATGAGCAGGTGGAAGAAGAGGAGGAGGAAGCCGAGAAGGAGGAGGTGGCAACAGGAGGCAAAGAATGTTGCCCTGCGATCCTTGGCGGCGGAAGGACGTGCGCCAAACAGCTCTCCGCCTGGGGCCCAGCTGCCACTACATTTACCCAGTGTGCAGTTAGGGAGATATAGCGTCCCTGGCCGTGCTTACTGGTCCACGTATCTGTGGTTAGGTGGACCTTGCTACAGATGGCGTTGCGCAGTGCACACTTGATTTTATCGGATACTTGGTTGTGCAGGGAAGGCACGGCTCTCTTGGAGAAGTAGTGCCGGCTGGGAACAACATACTGTGGGACAGCAAGCGACATGAGCTGTTTGAAGCTGTCTGTGTCCACCAGCCTAAATGACAGCATTTCATAGGCCAGTAGTTTAGAAATGCTGGCATTCAGGGCCAGGGATCGAGGGTGGCTAGGTGGGAATTTACGCTTTCTATCAAATGTTTGTGAGATGGAGAGCTGAACGCTGGCGTGTGACATGGTTGAGACGCTTGGTGACGGAGGTGGTGGTGGTGGTGTTGGTGGTACATCCCCTGTTTGCTGGGCGGCAGGTGCCAACGTTCCTCCAGAGGCGGAGGAAGAGGCCGAGGCGGCAGCAGCAGAATAGGCCGAGGCGGCAGCAGCAGAAGAGGTAGCAGGGGGAGCCTGAGTGACTTCCTTGGTTTTAAGGTGTTTACTCCACTGCAGTTCATGCTTTGCATGCAGGTGCCTGGTCATGCAGGTTGTGCTCAGGTTCAGAACGTTAATGCCTCGCTTCAGGCTCTGATGGCACAGCGTGCAAACCACTCGGGTCTTGTCGTCAGCACATTGTTTGAAGAAGTGCCATGCCAGGGAACTCCTTGAAGCTGCCTTTGGGGTGCTCGGTCCCAGATGGCGGCGGTCAGTAGCAGGCGGAGTCTCTTGGCGGCGGGTGTTCTGCTTTTGCCCACTGCTCCCTCTTCTGCTACGCTGTTGGCTCGGTCTCACCACTGCCTCTTCCTCCGAACTGTGAAAGTCAGTGGCACGACCTTCATTCCATGTGGGGTCTAGGACCTCATCGTCCCCTGCATCGTCTTCCACCCAGTCTTGATCCCTGACCTCCTGTTCAGTCTGCACACTGCAGAAAGACGCAGCAGTTGGCACCTGTGTTTCGTCATCATCAGAGACATGCTGAGGTGGTATTCCCATGTCCTCATCATCAGGAAACATAAGTGGTTGTGCGTCAGTGCATTCTATGTCTTTCACCGCTGGGGAAGGGCTAGGTGGATGCCCTTGGGAAACCCTGCCAGCGGAGTCTTCAAACAGCATAAGAGACTGCTGCATAACTTGAGGCTGAGACAGTTTCCCTGGTATGCATGGGGGTGATGTGACAGACTGATGGGGTTGGTTTTCAGGCGCCATCTGTGCGCTTTCTGCAGAAGACTGGGTGGGAGATAATGTGAACGTGCTGGATCCACTGTCGGCCACCCAATTGACTAATGCCTGTACCTGCTCAGGCCTTACCATCCTTAGAACGGCATTGGGCCCCACCATATATCGCTGTAAATTCTGGCGGCTACTGGGACCTGAGGTAGTTGGTACACTAGGACGTGTGGATGTGGCAGAACGGCCACGTCCTCTCCCAGCACCAGAGGGTCCACTAACACCACCACGACCATGTCCACGTCCGCGTCCCTTACTAGATGTTTTTCTCATTGTTATAATTCACCACAACAACAAATATATTATTTGGCCCAATGTATTGTATTCAAATTCAGCGGGATATAAATTTGAGGCCTAGTATTTAGGCGCTGGGTGACCGGTATGGATTTAGTGACAGAATTAGACTTGGAAATGCACAGAAGCGTGTGTGTGTGAAGTTATTCTGAATGACCCAATGTGCACCTTGAATATTATATACCCTTTTAGGGATAGATTTCAAATAGCTCTGATATAGCAGAAACCACTAAATTATGAAATTGCTAAATTGGGAATTGTATTTCAACCCAGAACAAAAAATGTGCTTTGACGGACACTAAATAACTTTCCCAGCCACAACAGGACAGCGTTAACGAGAGATTTAGCAGGATATAAATTTGAGGCCTAGTATTTAGGCGCTGGGTGACCGGTATGGATTTAGTGACAGAATTAGACTTGGAAATGCACAGAAGCGTGTGTGTGTGAAGTTATTCTGAATGACCCAATGTGCACCTTGAATATTATATACCCTTTTAGGGATAGATTTCAAATAGCTCTGATATAGCAGAAACCACTAAATTATGAAATTGCTAAATTGGGAATTGTATTTCAACCCAGAACAAAAAATGTGCTTTGACGGACACTAAATAACTTTCCCAGCCACAACAGGACAGCGTTAACGAGAGATTTAGCAGGATATAAATTTGAGGCCTAGTATTTAGGCGCTGGGTGACAGGTATGGGTTTAGTGACAGAATTAGACTTAGAAATACACAGTAGCGGGTGTGTGTGAAGTTATTCTGAATGACCCAATGTGCACCTTGAATATTATATACCCTTTTAGGGATAGATTTCAAATAGCTCTGATATAGCAGAAACCACTAAATTATGAAATTGCTAAATTGGGAATTGTATTTCAACCCAGAACAAAAAATGTGCTTTGATGGACACTAAATAACTTTCCCAGCCACAACAGGACAGCGTTAACGAGAGATTTAGCAGGATATAAATTTGAGGCCTAGTATTTAGGCGCTGGGTGACAGGTATGGGTTTAGTGACAGAATTAGACTTAGAAATACACAGTAGCGGGTGTGTGTGAAGTTATTCTGAATGACCCAATGTGCACCTTGAATATTATATTCCCTTTTAGGGATAGATTTCAAATAGCTCTGATATAGCAGAAACCACTAAATTATGAAATTGCTAAATTGGGAATTGTATTTCAACCCAGAACAAAAAATGTGCTTTGACGGACACTAAATAACTTTCCCAGCCACAACAGGACAGCGTTAACGAGAGATTTAGCAGGATATAAATTTGAGGCCTAGTATTTAGGCGCTGGGTGACCGGTATGGATTTAGTGACAGAATTAGACTTGGAAATGCACAGAAGCGTGTGTGTGTGAAGTTATTCTGAATGACCCAATGTGCACCTTGAATATTATATACCCTTTTAGGGATAGATTTCAAATAGCTCTGATATAGCAGAAACCACTAAATTATGAAATTGCTAAATTGGGAATTGTATTTCAACCCAGAACAAAAAATGTGCTTTGACGGACACTAAATAACTTTCCCAGCCACAACAGGACAGCGTTAACGAGAGATTTAGCAGGATATAAATTTGAGGCCTAGTATTTAGGCGCTGGGTGACAGGTATGGGTTTAGTGACAGAATTAGACTTAGAAATACACAGTAGCGGGTGTGTGTGAAGTTATTCTGAATGACCCAATGTGCACCTTGAATATTATATACCCTTTTAGGGATAGATTTCAAATAGCTCTGATATAGCAGAAACCACTAAATTATGAAATTGCTAAATTGGGAATTGTATTTCAACCCAGAACAAAAAATGTGCTTTGACGGACACTAAATAACTTTCCCAGCCACAACAGGACAGCGTTAACGAGAGATTTAGCAGGATATAAATTTGAGGCCTAGTATTTAGGCGCTGGGTGACAGGTATGGGTTTAGTGACAGAATTAGACTTAGAAATACACAGTAGCGGGTGTGTGTGAAGTTATTCTGAATGACCCAATGTGCACCTTGAATATTATATACCCTTTTAGGGATAGATTTCAAATAGCTCTGATATAGCAGAAACCACTAAATTATGAAATTGCTAAATTGGGAATTGTATTTCAACCCAGAACAAGAAATGTGCTTGAACGGACACTAAATAACTCGCCCAGCTACAGCACTAAGGACAGATTTAGCTGGATATAAATTTGAGGCCTAGTATTTAGGCGCTGGGTGACAGGTATGGGTTTAGTGACAGAATTAGACTTGGAAATGCACAGTAGCGGGTGTGTGAAGTTATTCTGAATGTCCCTATGTGCACCTTCAATATGATCTACCCTTTTAGGGATAGATTTCAAATAGCTCTGATATAGCAGAAACCACTAAATTATGAAATTGCTAAATTGGGAATTGTATTTCAACCCAGAACAAGAAATGTGCTTGAACGGACACTAAATAACTCGCCCAGCTACAGCAATAAGGACAGATTTAGCTGGATATAAATTTGAGGCCTAGTATTTAGGCGCTGGGTGACAGGTATGGGTTTAGTGACAGAATTAGACTTGGAAATGCACAGTAGCGGGTGTGTGAAGTTATTCTGAATGTCCCTATGTGCACCTTCAATATGATCTACCCTTTTAGGGATAGATTTCAAATAGCTCTGATATAGCAGAAACCACTAAATTATGAAATTGCTAAATTGGGAATTGTATTTCAACCCAGAACAAGAAATGTGCTTGAACGGACACTAAATAACTCGCCCAGCTACAGCACTAACGACAGATTTAGCTGGATATGAATTTGAGGCCTAGTATTTCGGCGCTGGGTGACAGGTATGGGTTTAGTGACAGAATTAGACTTGGAAATGCACAGTAGCGGGTGTGTGAAGTTATTCTGAATGACCCTATGTGCACCTTGAATATTATATACCCTTTTAGGGATAGATTTCAAATAGCTCTGATACAGCAGAAACCACTAAATTTTTAAATTGCTAAATTGGGAATTGTATTTCAACCCAGAACAAAAAATGTGCTTTGACGGACACTAAATAACTTTCCCAGCCACAACAGGACAGCGTTAACGAGAGATTTAGCAGGATATAAATTTGAGGCCTAGTATTTAGGCGCTGGGTGACAGGTATGGGTTTAGTGACAGAATTAGACTTAGAAATACACAGTAGCGGGTGTGTGTGAAGTTATTCTGAATGACCCAATGTGCACCTTGAATATTATATACCCTTTTAGGGATAGATTTCAAATAGCTCTGATACAGCAGAAACCACTAAATTTTTAAATTGCTAAATTGGGAATTGTATTTCAACCCAGAACAAAAAATGTGCTTTGACGGACACTAAATAACTTTCCCAGGACAGCGGTAACGAGAGATTTAGCGGGATATAAATTTGAGGCCTAGTATTTAGGCGCTGGTTGACCGGTATGGATTTAGTGACAGAATTAGACTGGGATATGGCCAAAAAATAACCACACTATTGCTGGTTAAATGCACTTGGTGATGGGCGCAGCTTGCCCCTGATGTAGTATATGGCCAAAAAATGAACAGACTATTGCTGGTTAAATGCACTTGGTGTCACAGCTTGACCAACCACACTACTGAGGGTTAAATGCACTTGGTGACGGGCGCAGCTTGCCCCTGATGTAGTATATGGCCAAAAAATGAACAGACTATTGCTGGTTAAATGCACTTGGTGACGGGCGCAGCTTGCCCCTGATTTAGTATATGGCCAAAAAATGAACAGACTATTGCTGGTTAAATGCACTTGGTGTGATAGCTTGACCAACCACACTACTGAGGGTTAAATGCACTTGGTGACGGGCGCAGCTTGCCCCTGATGTAGTATATGGCCAAAAAATAAACAGACTATTGCTGGTTAAATGCACTTGGTGTGACAGCTTCACCCTGATGTAGGCTTTAGCCAAAAAACAAACGCACCATTGAGGGTTAAATGCACTTGGTGACAGGCGCAGCTTGCCCCTGATGTAGTATATGGCCAAAAAATAAACAGACTATTGCTGGTTAAATGCACTTGGTGTGACAGCTTCACCCTGATGTAGGCTTTAGCCAAAAAACAACCACACCATTGAGGGTTAAATGCACTTGGTCGCAGCTTGTGCTGGCGCACCACAAGACACAAAATGGCCGCCGATCACCCCAGAAAAATGTGACTGACAAACGGTCTGGGCAGCCTAAAAACAGTGAGCAATTGAGGATCAGCAGCTCAATGATCCACAGCTGCAGATCGATCAGTTAATCAAGTCCTTTGGAGGAGTTAATCTGCCTAATCTCGCCCTACTGTCGCAGCCGCAACCTCTCCCTACGCTAATCAGAGCAGAGTGACGGGCGGCGCTATGTGACTCCAGCTTAAATAGAGGCTGGGTCACATGGTGCTCTGGCCAATCACAGCCATGCCAATAGTAGGCATGGCTGTGATGGCCTCTTGGGGCAAGTAGTATGACGCTTGTTGATTGGCTGCTTTGCAGCCTTTCAAAAAGCGCCAAGAAAGCGTCACAAAAGCGCGAAGAAAGCGACGAACACCGAACCCGAACCCGGACTTTTACGAAAATGTCCGGGTTCGGGTCCGTGTCACGGACACCCCAAAATTCGGTACGAACCCGAACTATACAGTTCGAGTTCGCTCATCCCTACCTACGAGCCCTCAAGTCGGCCCTGTACTAGGGGACAGAGTCAGACGCCCTACTCCTCCTAGGCACGGAGGAGCCGGGGTCTCAACGGCCAAGCAACACAGGGGGAACATCAACAGACATATGGAAATGACAGGTAAGTGAGACTAGTCCTGCACTTACCTGCCACAGACACACAAACCTGGAACCCATGAACAAGTGCTGATGTCCACAGCAACATAAAGGACACAGCACACACCAGACATTACACGGGAAACCAGGAAACCATAAGCTGCACTAACAAGATAACCCCACACACACCTAGATAACACCGTGAACATAGTTTTAACTGACAATGGTTTTTGACCAGAAGGATGGTCCCCACCAGGCAGATGGAGGAGACAGGAGGCTGCTCCAGCCAGCATGGCTGAGAGCAACCTACTGAGCCCAGCCAGGGACTGAGGCTTTATAGGCCAAGAGGCCCCACCCAACGATCAGCACACACCCAGTGAAGTCACACACACTGGGAAGGGAGTTAACCCTTCCAGCAACACAGAAGGGAAACTCACATAAAAGGGAAAGCACACAACCTCACTCACCTGTCTCCGACGGCAACGGCATGCGTGGCAACCGTGTCCTCCAGAACAGCCAACAGGCCGAGACACTTCCACAGCATGCAAACATCGCCAGACGTTGCCGCGGACAACCGCAGGTGAAGGGAGGAGTCCAGGTGCATATAAAACATCACCTCGTGCACAACAAACACAAAGTGCACACAGACACACAAACGGGCATTCACACAAAACCCGTTGCCAAGGGCAACCGCACGCACACTTGTTGTCCGCGGCAACCGCACCTGAGGCAAACAACTAAGTGCCCCAGCTGCGGTTGACGAACTCCCAAACCGCGGGCAACAGCATGCGGCACCCAAGGAGTCACGACCATGACCAAGGGTCGTGACAATAACTTATGCCATTATACCATTACTGCATCAAGAATATCATCACTATTTTCTATGACATCTTGAACTTATAATTAACATAAATATCATATTAAGAAACTCCAAAGTAAATAACAACAAGAATCGTATTATCCCCAGCCATCCACACCTGTAGATTAAGAATATAGAGATTCCTGAGCGCATCGCAGACCGCAGATGGAAGGACTTGCGCCGTCCCGTCAAGCTTGGCTCTGGTGACGTCAGACGCATTCTGCCCTCACTTGGACTGCGCTGACGGAGGGGCGGAAGTCCCTGTAACATTTGCATCTGACGGTCGTGCGATGCGCCACAATAGGAAACTAACTATACATGGCAGGAACACATGACTTCCATACAGCCAGCCATTGGCCACAAACCAAATAAAAAGACCTCCAAAGCCATTTAAAAAAGTATATCCTCCTGAAGAAGCATCTAGCGAAACGTGCGTCGAGGATCACGCCAGCCAGAGAGAGACCCCTTTTTGTCACTGGATAGCGGGTAAGAAATAGGATTCAGATTGGTTTTTGTGCTCTTATGTTAATATCCATGGGATTTGAATGAGATCTATAAGGCACTTATAACTGACCATTTTTTAACTACGCTCCGCCGTAATCATGCCAGATATACTTGTGGTGAGAGATCAGTGCACTTATAGCTAGAGACAGCTTGTATAATTATATGCTGACCTAGACCTATTATATATTGACTCTCACACTACTACTATTGTTAAATTATTGTAATATCTGACATTTGTAACCACAGTGTTCGTTGTGGACTACCCCTGGCAGGCCCTCTGTATGGTCTCTACATTTATGTATTTTTGCCCGGTTTTACGTCTAAATAAAGAATACATTTTATTGGGTATTTATTAGTACCAGATCTCTTTTGTTGATATATTTATTAAGGAGGTACACCCTTGTTCACATACAAGTCTGTGTCGATCCAGTTGAATACAATAGTGTTGAGGTGGCAGCAGCAAGTGTAGACCACAGAGTGTTGACAAAGCAATAGCATGAGAAGACCACATAGTAATGAGGTGGCAGCAGCATTAGGAGACCACAGAGTGCTGATGTGGCAGCAGCATGAGGATATCACAGAATGATGAGGTGTCATCAGCATGATTAGAACACAAAGTTGCCCATTGACATAGTGTTGAGGTGGCAGCAGCATGAGGAGACCACAGAGTGGACACTGACACATTAGTGAGGTGGCAGCAGCATAAGGAGCACACAAAGTGACCCGCTGACTTAGTGTTGAGGTAGCAGCAGCTGAGGACACCACAGAGTGGTGAAGTGACAGCAGCATAAGGAGATCACAGAGTGGCCCATTAACATAGTATTAAGGTAGCACCAGCATGAGGAGACCACAGACTGGTGAGATGGCAATAGCATGAGGAACACAAAAAGTGGCCCGTTGACATAGTGTTGAGGTAGCAGCCTCATGAGTAGATCACAGAGTGGTACGGTGTCATCAGCATGATTAGAACACAAAGTTGCCCATTGACATAGTGTTGAGGTGGCAGCAGCATGAGGAGAACACAGAGTGGCCTAGTGACATAGTGTTGAGGTGGCAGCAGCATTAGAAGACCACATAGTGTTGAGGTGGCAGTGGCCCACTCACATAGTGGTGAGGTGGCAGCAGCATGAAAAGTGCAAGAAATGGCCCAGTGACATATTAATAAAGTGGCAGCATCATGAGGAGACCATAGAGTCCTGAGGTGGCAGCAGCATGAGGATATTACAGAGTGGCCCAGTGACATAGTGTTGAGGTAGCAGCAACATAAGGATACCACAGACTGGTAAGGTGGCAACAGCATTAGGAGACCACAAAGTCACCCAGTGACATAGTTTGGAGGTGGCAGCAGCATGAGGAGACCACAGAGTGGTAACGTGGCAGCAGCATGAGGAGACCACAAAGTGGTAAGGTGGCAGCAGCATGAGGAGAACACAGAGTGTCTCAGTGACATAGTGTTGAGTTGGCAGCAGCATGAGGAGATCGCAACGTGGCCCAGTGATATAGTTTTGAGGTGGCACCAACATGAGGAGACCACAGATTGGCAAAGTGAAATAGTGTTGAGGTATCAGCAGCATAAGGAGATTGCAGAATGGCCCAGTGTCATATTGTAGTGGTGGCAGCAGCATGAGCAGACCACAGAGTGACCCAGTAAAATAGTGGTTAGGTGGCAGCAGCATTAGGAGACCACAGAGTGGCCCAGTGACATAGTGTTAATGTTGCAGCAGCATGATAAGACCACAGAGTATTGAGGTGGCAGCAGCATGAGGAGACCACAGATTGGCCCAGTGACATAGTGTTGAGGTTTCAGCAGCATAAGGAGACCATAGAGTTGTAATGTGGCAGCAGCATGAGGATAGAACAGAATGGTGAGGTGGCAGCAGCATGAGTAGACCATAGAGTGGCCCAGTGCCATAATGCTAAATTGGCAGCAGCAAGAGTAGACCATAGAGTGGCCCAGTTACATAGTGTTTAAGTGGCAACATTATGAGGAGACCACAGAGTGGCTCAGTGACATAGTGTTAATCTAGCAGCAGCATGAGAACAGAAAGTGTTGAGATGGCAGCAGCATGAGGAGACCAAAGAGTGGCAACTGACATAGTAGTGAGGTGGCAGCAGCTTGAGGAGGCCAAGGAGTGGCCTATTGACATAGTTATAAAGTGGCAGCAGCATTAGGAGACCACAGAGTTGCCAAGTGGCATAGTGTTGAGTTGGCAGCAGCATGCGAAGATCACAGAGTAGTGAGGTGGCAGCAGCATGAGGAGACCACAGAGTGGCTCACTGACATAGTGGTGAGGTGGCAGCAGCATGAGGAGATCACAGAGTGGCCCAGTGACATAGTGTTAAGGTAGCAGCAGCATGAGGATACCACAGACTGGTGAGGTGGCAGCAGCATGAGGAGACCACAAAGTCATTCAGTGACATAGTGTTGAGGTGGGAGCAACATGAGGAGACCACAGAGTGGTAATGTGGCAGCAGCATGAGGAGATCACAGAGTGGCCCAGTGACATAATGTTAAGCTGGCAGCAGCATGAGGAGACCACAGATTTCCCAAGTGACATAGTGTTGAGGTGTCAGCAGTATGAGGAGAACACAGAGTGGCTCAGCGACATAGTATTTAGGTGGCAGCAGCATGAGCAGACACAGATTGACCCAGTGAAATAGTGTTGAGTTGGCAGCAGCATGAGCAGACCACAGAGTGACCCAGTGAAATAGTGTTGAGGTGACAACAGCATGAGCAGACCACAAAGTGACCCAGTGAAATAGTGGTCAGGTGGCAGCAGCATTAGGAGAAAACAGTGTGGCCCAATGACATAGTGTTAAGATGGCAGTAGCATGAGGAAAAAACGGCGTCGCCCAGTAACATAGTGTTGAGGTAGCATCAATCTGAGGAGACCACAGAGTATTGAGGTGACAGCATCATGAGGAGACCACAAAGTGGGCCACTGACATAGTTGTGAGGTGTCAGCAGCACCTTATGAGACCGCATAGTGGTAAGGTGGCAGCAGCATGAGTAGACCACAGAGTGGCCCAGTAACATAGTGTTGAGGTGGCAGCAGCATGAGAAGACCTCAGATTAACCCACTGACATAGCGTTATGGTGTCAGGAGCATGATAAGATCACAGATTGGCCCAGTGACATAGTATTGAGGCAACAGTAGCATGAGGAGACCACAGAGTGCTGATGTGGCAGCAGCATGAGGACACCACAGAATGCTGAGGTGGAAGCAGCATTAGGAGACCACAGAGTTGTCTAGTGACATAGTGTTAAGGTGGCAGCAGCGTGAGGAGACCACAGAGTGGCCCACTGACATAGTGGTGAAGTGGCAGCAGCATGAGGAGACCACAGAGTGGCCCAGTGACATATTAATAAAGTGGCAGCATCATGAGGAGACCATAGAGTGGTGAGGTGGCAGCAGTATAAGGATTTCACAGAGGGGCCCATTGACATAGTGTTGAGGTAGCAGCAGCATGAGGATACCACAGACTGGTTAGTTGGCAGCAGCATGAGGAGACTACAAAGTCACCAAGTGACATAGTGTTGTGGTGGGAGCAGAATGAGGAGATCACAGAGTGGTAATTTGGCAGCAGCATGAGAAGACTACAGAGTTGTAAGGTGGCAGCAGCATTAGTAGACTATAGAGTGGCCCAGTGACATAGTGTTGAGGTGGCAGCATTATGAGGAGACCACAGATTGGCCCAGTGACATAGTGTTGAGGTGTCAGCAGCATGAAGAGATCACAGATTCGGCCCACAGTGTTCGGCTGAATGCCATGTGTGCTCGAGCTCGATGCTCGAGTCTCTTCCCCGCACGTTTGCAGGTAAGTACTGCCACTCATTGTAATGCCGTAGCCATGTTACTGGCATTACAGTGATTGGCTGGCCGGAACGCATCATCGGGTGCTATATAGCACTTAGTCAGGTCTTCTCTAAAAGGGACACATAGAGCAATTACATTTTATTTTTTTGTTAGGCAGGGTTGGTGTAAGAGACCCCAAAGTCCTTTTAAGGACTATTGTTGTGTATTATTATTATTATTATTATACACACTTATATAGCGCTACTAATTCCGCAGCGCTTTACAGACATTATCATCCAACTGTCCCCAATGGGGCTCACAATCTAAGGTCCCTATCAGTATGTCTTTGGAGTGTGGGAGGAAACCGGAGTACCCGGAGGAAACCCACGCAAACACGGGGAGAACATACAAACTCGTATGGCAGCAATCTATATTTTTAGCGCAACCTGTGTTAAATTGCTTGCAATTGTGATACCCAAAAGTCCATTTAAGGACTATTGTTGTATCTAGCAGCAATATATATTTTTAGCGCAACTTGCACTAAATAGCTTGCAATTGTTTGGTTGCTGCAGACAGCAACATTATCTGCACTATATCTCCTGTTTAACGTGTACGCAGCCTAAAAATATCTGTGACATCCAGTGTACTTTTTCCGTAGATGGTGTCCGTTGCGGACAGTTACATTACCTGCGCTACATCTCCTGTATAATGTTTGTTCAGCCTAAAAATATCTGTGACATCCAGTGTACTTTTTCCGTAGATGATGCGGACAGTGACATTACCTGCGCAACATCTCCTGTATAACGCTTGCGCATCCTAAAAATATTTGTGACATCCAGTGTACTTTTTCCGTAGTAGCTGCGGACAGCGACATTATCTGCATTACATTTCCTGTTTAACGTGTGCGCATACTAAAAATATCTGTCATCCTGTATACTTTTTCCGTAGATGCTGTGGACAGCTACATTATCTTTGCTACATCTCCTATTTAACGTGTGCACATACTAAAAATATCTGTGACATCCAGTGTACTTTTTCCATAGACGCTGCAGACAGTGACATTACAAAGTAACATAGTATATAAGGCCAAAAAAATACATTTGTCCACCCAGTTCGGCCTGTTATCCTGCAAGTTGATCCAGAGGAAAGGGGGAAAAAAAACAAAAAACTGTGAGGTAGAAGCCAATTTTCCCCACTTAAAGGGGTTGTCCAGGTTCAGAGCTGAGTTCAGGGCACGGGCTCTTTTGTTTTCAATAACACACAGCCGAGCGGAAGCTTCCGCCCGGCAGTGTGTTCGGTGACGTCACCGTCTCTGATGGACGGGCTTTAGCGCTGTCCTAGCCGTTTTACTGGCTAGGGCAGTTCTAAATCTGGTTTCCTGATCTGAAAGAAAACCTGTTTGTGCTCCCATTGCACAATAGCCCTTAAGGATATTGTAGTATTTCTCTGTCGGGTCTCCTTTTAGTTTTTGATATGTTTTTTCTGATCCCAACTGTCTGTAACATTCTTGCAGGTAATCTGTCGTATTCAGTATCACAACAGCCCCGCCTTTATCGGCTGGCCTGATTGTGATATAATTTCTCTCTTGTAATGATTTAATAGCTTTGATTTCCTCTTTATTTAGATTTGTATTAACCCTACGACTTTTTATTCTCCTCAGGTCATGCTCTACATTGTTCCTAAATGTGGCCATTTCGCTACTAATCTCCTGCCTTGGAAATTTCTGGGATTTAGCCTTCAAATCTGTATGTGAATATTTACTTATATTCCCTTCCATGTCTATCTCTCTATTAATAGGATTTTTTTTTAAGTATTTCTTGAGACATAAGCGTCTGATGAATTTCTCCACTCCTATGTATGTAGCAAATTTATCCATGGGATTTTTAGGGGAAAACTTTAAACCCTTATTGAGGAGCTGCACCTGGATATCTGTAAGTACAGTGTCACTGATGTTTATTACATTGGTGGTTGTTACTGTTGATTTCTGTCAGCGCTGTTGTGATACTGAATACGACAGATTACCTGCAAGAATGTTACAGACAGTTGGGATCAGAAAAAACATATCAAAAACTAAAAGGAGACCCGACAGAGAAATACTACAATATCCTTAAGGGCTATTTTGCAAGGGGAGCACAAACAGGTTTTCTTTCAGATCAGGAAGCCAGATTCATCCTGGACACGGAGAGGAGGATCCCGATGTTCTATTGTGTCCCCAAGATCCATAATAACCTGGAAGCACCCCCAGGCCGCCCAATAGTGTCGGGCATCCAGTCTATATCATGTAATCTATCCAAATACATTGACCAATGGCTTCAACCATATGTCAAACGAGTACCATCATATATTTGTGATACGACCGACATTATTAAAACACTGGAAAATGTCAGATGGGTGCATGGATGGATCTTGGGGACACTGGATGTTGGATCCCTATAAACAGTGATTGAACACACTAGAGCAGGGTTGGACAACCTGAGGCTCTCCAGATGTTGCAAAACTACAATTCCCAGCATGCCCAGACTGCCTACAGCTATCAGCCTTTGGCAGGGCATGGTGGGAGTTGTAGTTTTACAACAGCTGGAGAGCCGCGGGTTGTCCATGCCTGCACTAGAGGGATACAGGCATTACGTGAACAACTGTCGGGAGATGCCGGTCTCCCCACAGAACAACTAGAATTCATATTAGACAGGGTGAGGTATATACTGGCCCATAACTATTTCTCCTTTGAGCGGGAGTTCTATGTGCAATGTACCGGTACCGCCATGGGCACCAGATTCGCCCCCAGCTATGCCAATTTGTTTTTGGCGCAATGGGAAAGGGAGGTTATCCTGCCCAGGCTGGGGACGGATCTGGTGCTATGGCAGAGGTACATTGATGATATCCTATTCATTTGGCAGGATACAACTGAATCGCTTGACGTATTCCTTGAGAACATCAACAACAATGATAGGAACCTTGTGTTCAGCCCCATTGTCAGTAAGGAGAAGGTCAAGTTTTGGGATTTGGAGATAAGGATAAAGGGTGACCAACTGCACAGCAACACGTTCTTCAAGCCAGTGGCCAAAAATAGCTTCATCAGGTTTGCTAGCTGCCATCTTCCGCGGTGGCTGATCAATATACCGACTAGTCAGTTCCGCAGACTTAGGTGGAACTGTACGGTTGATAGCAAATTTGAGGAAGAGGCCGCTGTCTTGAAAGAACAATTGCTGGAAAGAGACTATCCAGTTCAGGTTATTAGGAAATCATTAGAGAAAGTAAAATAGATGGAAAGAAAAGAATTCTTCGTAGCAGGTCCGCCACAACCAAAGGATGAAACACTAAGAATGATCCTCCCATTTAATTCACAGTATAAGGTGATGGAAAGGAGCATTCGGAAGCATTGGGGACATTTGCTGAATGATAAGGTGATAGGCCCTCTCCTGAGTGATGCACCTAAAATAACATATACGAGGGCTAATAATCTAGCAGGTAAAATAGCCCCGACTGTGAAAGTAAAGAAGGACAATCCTCAACAACTTAAAAGCAATTGGTTGACAGTAAATGGTTTCTTTAGGTGTGGCAGATGCGCCAACTGTAGGATCACTAGTTTCCCCAAAAAAACAACAAAAGTAGGATCCACAGTAAACTCCTTTTGCTTGGAAATACA
Source organism: Bufo gargarizans (assembly GCF_014858855.1). NCBI lineage: Eukaryota > Metazoa > Chordata > Amphibia > Anura > Bufonidae > Bufo > Bufo gargarizans. The sequence continues at coordinate 628,880,831 of NC_058080.1, read as the reverse complement.
AGAATGCCTAACCTGCGATTCCACTGATGTCATATATTTGCTGCAATGTGGGTGCAGGAAGCAATATATTGGCAGAACAAAAAGAACGCTCAAAAAAAGGGTAGCGGAACATGTGGCAAATATTAAGAAAGGGTTAGAAACACACTCCCTATCCAAACACTTTAAAATCCAACATAACTGTGACCCAACTGGCCTTACATTTACAGCCATTGAAAGAGTCAAGAAAGCATGGAGAGGGGGAAACCACATTGCACACATGTCAAGACAGGAATCTCACAGAATTTTTGAGTATGATACAATTATTCCCAGGGGCCTCAACGCCGAGATGGAGGTGTTCGGGTTTCTGTGATCACTGGGGGGGTTGTCCGGTGGGGATGGGACATCGCAGTCTGGCCGATTACCGACGCTGTGATCTCCCCTTCCTGTTGGACGACCCCACTAAGCTACTACAATAACCACGGTTACAAGACACAATCCACCAGTGGGTTCTGATGAATATGGGCCCGAATAGCAAGAAAAACTACCATCAAAGGAAAACCGCATAGAAAACGCAATGCACATTGATGCGTTTTTGGTGCGGTTCCCTTCTGAATAATGATCTGACTGTGCAGTCTTCTCCACAAACTGTTTCTAACAAGTATGTACGGGGTGTAGTATTTATGATTTTAACTGTTATTAAAGTATTTTTAAATGCAAAATGTGATACAAAGAGCAACCCAATCCATCCCACAGATTAGGAGGAGCATAGAAAAGCGGGATTGTGGGTAACAAATTCCGTTTATAAGGAGTGAGAATCCACTCACTCGGTTGGCCACTGAGGAAGGGGTGTAAGACCCTGAAACGCGTCTGGCATAAACAGAGTGAGCGTGGATTCATAGTACAAACAAGAAAGCCTTATATCTAAAGGATTTAAAGGTCTGAGATTCTTTTCCGGCATAGAACCGAAGCACAAGTCGCACAACAGTGACGTCAGTCCAGCATCCAGCCAGCATCCCAGGCAACCAGGTCATGTGGGACGCCACGCTCGGCCGGATACACTACGCGAGACGCTGCGAGTGTACGGCCGCCTGGAGAGCCAGCTTGCGCTGCGGATAAGCAGCGAAGAAGTGAGAGACTGGGCGCACACTGGGATACCACAAGCTGCAAGAGACTGTGAGTAACCGGACTGTTAGTCCCACTGTGAAGTCAGCACTAACGACCTACTCTGAACGTTCAGATTACCGGATATAGGTATTGGGTATATTGATACCATCACTACTCTATCAGGATTTGGCCACCGTGCCATTGCTATATCATTACAATATCAGAATTGGCATATCATCACTGCTCTATCAGAAATGGCCACAGCGCCATTATTTTATTTTATTAAGACTCTGATTGGGACATTTGGCCATAGTGCCATTACTTTATTCTGATTGGGACATTGTTTGCACTATTTACAACAGTATATTGAATTAGGACATCACTGTGACATTGACCTACGATTAGAGACCAGTTTATAGGAGTGTTACATGCGACGTTCCATATATGTGTGATGTATGGTTTTATGTATGTTTTTTATAAATTTTAGGGGTATGTTCTTAAAGTATTAAATACGGTTATACCATCCGTCTAGTGGTCCCATTTGAGTGTGCCCCCTCACATATACATATATCACAGTCTTTTATTTCAGGTCCTGAGGGTAGGACCGGAGGGTGAGCACCTATCCATACGAAGTAGGGGTGAGCCGCTGTATCTCTTTTTACTTTACGAAAATAGAGGTATGTCCGGGTTCAGCTCTTAACAGACTAACTCCCTGGATCAACGGCCCCTCTCTAGTAGCTATAGCCTGTAATATTATTACACTCCAGAAATTCATTAAAGCCCCTCTTGAATTCTATTATTGTACTGACCATCACCACCTCCTCAGGCAGAGAGTTCCATAGTCTCACTGCTCTTACCATAAAGAATCCTTTTCTATGTTTGTGTAGAAGCCTTCTTTCCTCCAGATGCAGAGGGTGTCCTCTTGTCACAGTCACAGTCCTGGGGATAAATAGATGATGGGAGAGATCTCTGTACTGTCCCCTGATATATTTATACATAGTAATTAGATCTTCCCTCAGTCATCTTTTTTCTAAAGTGAATAACCCTAATGTTGATGATCTTTCAGAGTACTGTACTTGCCCCATTCCAGGTATCACTTTAGTTGCCCTCCTCTGAACCCTCTCCAGCTCTGCTTTGTCTGCCTTGTTCACAGGAGCCCAGAACTGTACACAGTGCTCAATGCGTGGTCTGACTAGTAACATAGTTACATAGTACATAAGGCCGAAAAAAGACATTTGTCCATCCAGTTCAGCCTGTCATCCTGCAAGTTGATCCAGAGGAAGGCAAAATAAAAAAAACCTGTGAGATAGAAGCCAATTTTCCCCACTTTAGGGGAATAAAAAATTCCTTCCCGACTCCAATCAGGCAATCAGACTAACTCCCTGGATCAACGACCCCTCTCTAGTAGCTATAGCCTGTAATATTATTACGCTCCAGAAATACATCCAGGCCCCTCTTGAATTCCTTTATTGTACTCACCATCACAACCTCCTCAGGCAGAGAGTTCCAGAGTCTCACTGCTCTTACCGTAAAGAATACTTTTCTATGTTTGTGTAGAAACCTTCTTTCCTCCAGACGCAGAGGGTGTCCTCTTGTCACAGTCACAGTCCTGGGGATAAATAGATGATGGGAGAGATCTCTGTACTGTCCCCTGATATATTTATACATAGTAATTAGATCTTCCCTCAGTCATCTTTTTTCTAAAGTGAATAACCCTAATGTTGATGATCTTTCAGAGTACTGTACTTGCCCCATTCCAGGTATTACTTTAGTTGCCCTCCTCTGGACCCTCTCCAGCTCTGCTTTGTCTGCCTTGTTCACAGGAGCCCAGAACTGTACACAGTGCTCAATGCGTGGTCTGACTAGTAACATAGTTACATAGTACATAAGGCCGAAAAAAGACATTTGTCCATCCAGTTCAGCCTGTCATCCTGCAAGTTGATCCAGAGGAAGGCAAAATAAAAAAAACCTGTGAGATAGAAGCCAATTTTCCCCACTTTAGGGGAATAAAAAATTCCTTCCCGACTCCAATCAGGCAATCAGACTAACTCCCTGGATCAACGACCCCTCTCTAGTAGCTATAGCCTGTAATATTATTACGCTCCAGAAATACATCCAGGCCCCTCTTGAATTCCTTTATTGTACTCACCATCACAACCTCCTCAGGCAGAGAGTTCCAGAGTCTCACTGCTCTTACCGTAAAGAATACTTTTCTATGTTTGTGTAGAAACCTTCTTTCCTCCAGACGCAGAGGGTGTCCTCTTGTCACAGTCACAGTCCTGGGGATAAATAGATGATGGGAGAGATCTCTGTACTGTCCCCTGATATATTTATACATAGTAATTAGATCTCCCCTCAGTCATCTTTTTTCTAAAGTTAATAACCCTAATGTTGATGATCTTTCAGAGTACTGTACTTGCCCCATTCCAGGTATTACTTTAGTTGCCCTCCTCTGGACCCTCTCCAGCTCTGCTTTGTCTGCCTTGTTCACAGGAGCCCAGAACTGTACACAGTACTCAATGCGTGGTCTGACTAGTAACATAGTTACATAGTACATAAGGCCGAAAAAAGACATTTGTCCATCCAGTTCAGCCTGTCATCCTGCAAGTTGATCCAGAGGAAGGCAAAATAAAAAAAACCTGTGAGATAGAAGCCAATTTTCCCCACTTTAGGGGAATAAAAAATTCCTTCCCGACTCCAATCAGGCAATCAGACTAACTCCCTGGACCAACGACCCCTCTCTAGTAGCTATAACCTGTAATATTATTATGCTCCAGAAATACATCCAGGCCCCTCTTGAATTCCGTTATTGTACTCACCATCACAACCTCCTCAGGCAGAGAGTTCCATAGTCTCACTGCTCTTACCGTAAAGAATACTTTTCTATGTTTGTGTAGAAACCTTCTTTCCTCCAGACGCAGAGGATGTCCCCTTGTCACAGTCACAGTCCTGGGGATAAATAGATGATGGGATAGATCTCTGTACTAACCCCTGATATATTTATACATATTAATTAGATCTCCCCTCAGTCGTATTTTTTTCTAAAGTGAATAACCCTCATTTTGATAATCTGTCAGGGTACTGTAGTTGCCCCATACTAGTTATTACTTTAGTTGCCCTCCTCTGGACCCTCTCCAGCTCTGCTATGTCTGCCTTGTTTACAGTAGCCCAGAACTGTACACAGTACTCCATGTGTGGTCTGACTAGCGATTTGTAAAGTGGTAGAACTATGTTCTTATCACGGGCATCTATACCCCTTTTGATGCAACCCATTATCTTATTGGCCTTGGCAGCAGCGGGCTGACACTGTTTTTTGCAGCTTAGTTTGCTGTTTATTAAAATTCCTAGATCCTTTTCCATGTCAGTGTTACCGAGTGTTTTACCATTTAGTATGTACGGGTGACTTGCATTACTCCTTCCCATGTGCATAACTTTACATTTGTCAGTGTTAAACCTCATCTGCCACTTATCTGCCCAAGCTTCCAATCTATCCAGATTCCTCTGTAGTAGTATTCTGACCTCTTCAGTGTTAATTACTTTACACAGTTTAGTGTCATCTGTGAAAATGAATACTTTACTATGCAAGCCTTCTACAAGATCATTAATAAATATATTGAAGAGAATAGGGCCCAATACTGACCCCTGAGGTACCCCACTAGTGACCCAATCTGAGTGTGTACCATCTGTAAAGAATAAATCAAGGCAACTGGACTTACTGTAGATTTCTTGAAAATGTTTCACTCGTTCTTGCAACAAGCTTTCTCAATTCTGAGTGACTGTACAAGAATTATCTGGGAATAAATATGTAACTGAATCAACATCTGGTAATTATACCCAGCATGGGGTCAGAGATCATTATACCCAGCATGGGGTCAAAGGTGTTGGAACCATTATCCTAACTGGAGTCAGTAGGTGATAATGACCTCCCAAAAAAAGGTATCAAGACAGCATTGTATGTGGCAGACAATAGATGTCTAACCCCCCGGCTCTATTCAAGCTTGTCTTCTCCATTTTTGCGTAGATGGCCTCCTTCACACCTCGTTTGTACCAATCAGCCTCCTTATCCAAGACACGTACTTGACTGTCTTTAAAGGTGTGCCCTGTTTCTTTTAGATGTAATTATGTTAGTGTGTACCGTTAATAACCACCCTCTGTTTTCTATCATTGAGCCAGTTACTTACCCATATACAGAGGTGTTCTCCCAGTCCGAGCATTCTCATTTTATATACTAACAATTTATGTGGTACAGTGTCAAATGCTTTGGAGAAGTCCAGATACACGACATCCATTGATTCGCCACTGTCAAGTCTAGAACTTACCTCCTCATAGAAACTGATGACCGATCCCTCACGAAGCCATGCTGATATGGCGTTATTTGCTTATTTCTGTTGAGATGCTCTAATATAGCATCTCTCAGAAAACCTTCAAACAGTTTACCCACAACATATGTTAAACTTACCGGCCTATAGTTGGCTAATGTTTGCTTTTTTGAAGTTTGGTATTTTTGTTCCTCCCTGTAGAAACTAGTAATGGACGAACAACGATTCGTGAATGTGATTGCGCAAACACAATAAAATGTTTGCGAACCGAAAGTTCGTGGCGGGTCCTATTCATTTTAATGGCAGTCAAACCTGAAAAACCTTCAGCTCATATTTGCAGCCAAGAAATAATTACTAGAAGTGCACAAATAGTCCCACAACATTGACAAATGTATTATTCGAATTTGCGATCTCCATTCATAATTTTTTTAATGCGAAATATCGGACATATAATTTTCACATACGCGCATGCGCAAATGCACTAAACAGTACCCAAATGCACTATAAAGAAAGTATATTGGTATATAACACCCCGCTTCAATCAGTTTTTTGGGGGGGCAACTGGTATATTACACCAGTAGAAATTATTTGTTTCAATAACGCTTGTCCCTCTAGATACCTGCAGTATCACAGCAGAACCGCAAACTGCCGCACAATACAAATGTACTATAATATATTTTCTAAAATAGAAATTATTTTATAACATTGTACAAGGAAGGCAATCCATTAGAATATACAGTACATAAAGATAAAACTTAACCTTTAATAATGTTACTATGAGGGTCCATTCACACATACGTAAGTGTTTTGAAGGATCCACAAAACACGGAAATCGGCAATGTGAATTCCGCATTTTGTGGACCGCACATCGATGGCACTATAATAGAAAATGCCTAATCTTGTCTGCAAATGCGGACAAGAACAGGACATGCTCTATTTTTTTGCGGAAACGGAAGCACAGATGCGGAAGTGCAGATCCGCAAATGCGGATGCGGACAGCACATTCAAGCCCCATTGAAAATGAATGAGTCTGCACCCATTCCGCAAAATTGCAGAACGGATGAGGATCCATTTTGCGGACGTGTGAATGGAAAAGATATCCCTCAAAATGAAAATAAATTAAACTTATTAAAGTTAAGCAAAAAGCATAGATGTGGTAGGCAATAACAAGTTCTCGGCGGCACCAAATCAGAAACCATATGTCCTACCACAATCCGGGGGGTGCAAGTGCACATCCATGAATCCTGGAGGGAAAACAAAAAACATCTATCCCTGGGCTAGATGATGATGTGGTATTAAAGGACAGGGTGGGCAAAGAACTGTCCCTGACATTGCCCTACAGGGGGGTGCTATTCTGGCCCTGATAGCCTAACCACAGACCACCCGCCCTGATAAGAGCGACCCCGTCTGGAACCTTACCCTATGTAAAAATGGCCCTAGTAAGCCCCTAGCCCCTAGGCTCCTGACTTCCAGGTGATCACTATATAGAGGTATGTGTTTTTGACTCATTATAAAAGTATATTATAAGTATATCACATCCCTCTGTGTATCACATATATCGTGAGCATACTTATACCAGTCCTTAACAGGACTTTTGTGGCCCTATTAGCTAGCGTTTGGTGTCCCTAACAGCCTATCATTGCTCCACACAGCAACCTCTCCCTACACTGGCAAAACACTGAATGTAAAATGGCGGCCAGATTAGGTAGGGGGTATGTCCATGTGCTGAAATGTCTCAATTGGCTGTCCTGTACCATCTGATCGATGTGTTATGGGTCAAAGTTCTTCACACTGTAAAAGAATATGGGGGACGCCAATATCTCCTTATGTTCGCATGTTCAGTGAATCGCAAACACGCAAACTTCGCTGCGAAACAACTGCCGGGCGAACCGCATGGCCATCTCTAGTAGAAACGTTCGTTTGAAGGATAATTGGTTATTACTTTATGGTCACTATTTCCCAGGTGTCCCCAACCTACACATCTATTGTTCTGTCAGGTCTATTGGTTAATACTAAGTCCAGTATGGCCATCCCTCTAGTCGGGTCCTGAACCAGTTGGGAAAGGTAATTGTCTTTGGTTATTGCCAAGAACCTGTTTCATTTATGAGATGTACAGCTTTCAGTTTCCCAGTCTATATCTGGGTAGTTGAAGTCCCCCATAAAAAAATGTCTGACTTGTCTATCTTGTTTAGTAGTAGATTTTCTGTGGACTCTGGTATATTAGGTGGTTTATAATAAACTCCTATTAGTAATTTATAATTAGTTTTGCCTCCATGTATTTCTACCCACAGTGACTCCACATGTTCATTTCCCTCACTTATATCTTCTCGGACTGTGGGCTTTAAACAGGACTTTACATAAAGGCAGACCCCCTCCCCCTCTCCGGTTTTGACAATCCTTTCTAAACAGACTGTAACCTTGCCTAGTCATAGCTATCATCCAGCCATGTCTCAGGTATTCCCACTATCTCATAGTCCTCCTCACACATTACTAATTCCAGTTCACCAGTTTTATTAGTCAGGCTTCTGGCATTAGTATACCTGCTCTGCATCTCCTGTATAACGCTTCCGCATCCCAAATATCTGCAACATTGACTGTAATTTTTTCTTAGCCACTGGTGACAGCAGTGCCATTGCCTGTGGTACCTATCCTGTATAACGTTTCCGCATCCCAAATATCTGTGACATTGACTGTAATTTTTTCTTAGCCGCTGGTGACAGCAGCGCCATTACCTGTGGTATCTCTCCTGTATAACATTTCTGCATCCCAAATATCTGTGACATTGAGTGTAATTTATTTGCACATACACTTAAAAAAAAAACTGCGCTACTGTACGTGTGAATTACTTGAAAGCATATAAACCATTTAATATGATAAAGGCGAGCAGTAAGGGATGGTGAAGTGGCTGGTAGAGCACGCAAAGGCCATGGCCCTGAGCGCAGTGAAACTGTGCCTGCTGGCAGAGCACAAGAAACACACTCATCCACGATACCTAGCTTCATGTCCCAGTTTGCAGGGCGGAGCAGGACACCACTCTCGAAGTCAGACCAGTGCGAGTAGATGGTCGGTTGGATAGCAGCAGATAATGCTTCCAGTTGGTTAATCACCACCTTGTCTTCCACAAAGCCCAGTATCAGTAGCCAAGACTCTGGTGAACAGATTCCTCGCCCTGATCCTCCTTCCGTCACCATGGAGAGTCTTTGCAAACAAGTGATCCCACACTCAGATATTCCGAGGATCTCTTTTCATCGCCATTCCTTAATTTGGGCCTCTCGCCAAGCCCGCTTGAAGAGGGACATGAGGAGATCTTGTGCCCTGATTCCCAAATTCTTGAGCATCCACAGTCAGAAGAAGATTGTGGTGGGGAATGGCAATTGGTGTTTCATGGGGTGGATGATGATGATGAGACACAGTTGCCAATAAGTCAACGGCTATTAGTGTCTCAAAAGGTTGATGATGAGGATGAGACACAGTTGTCAATAAGTGAGGTTCTTGTTAGGTCAACAAGTCAGGAGGATGACTAAAGTGAGGAAGTGGAAGAGGAGGTGGTGGACGATGAAATCACTGACCCAAGCTGGGAAGGTGGCAAGCCGAGTGAGGACAGAAGTACAGAGGTATAGGGATCCGCAGCAACGCAACAGACTGGAAGAGACAGTGGGGTGGCAAAAGGGAGAAGGCGGGCCACACCAAACAGGCCCGCAACTGTTTCCCGGAGCACCCCCTTGCAGAAATCTCCCTTGCCAAGGGGTAGGTGTACCGTAGTCTGAAAGATGAAAGTGCAGATGATAAAATAATTGTCATGTGCAACCTGTGCCATACCAAAATGAGCAGGGGCGTGTACACTTGCAACCTCACCACCACCAGCATGATCCGCCATATAGTATCAAAGCACCTTAATACGTGGGCCAAGCGCCTGGGTCCACAATCAGTGCCTGCAGGTCACATCACTGCCTCCTCTTCCCCTGTTTTATGTGCTGGCCAATCCCCTGTCCAAGACACAGGCCAGGATGCCTCCCACCCTGCACCTGGACTTTCGAAAGCACCATCAGCTAGCACATCCACTTCTGTGTCCCAGCGCAGCGTAGAAATGTCCATACCTCAGGCTTTTGAACGAAAGCACAAATACCAACCCACCCACCCACAGGCCATAGCACTAAATGCGCACCTTTCCAAATTGCTGGCCCTGGAAATGTTGCCATTTAGTCTTGTGGACACTGAGGCCGTCCCTCGTTACTCAGTCCCCAGCGCCACAATTTTGCCCGGTGTGCCGTCCCCGCCTTACACCAGCATGTGTCCAATAACATCACCCGTGACCTGACCAACACAGTTATTGGGCAGGTTCACTGTTGTGCGACGTGTGCATGTACTGGAACTCCATGTTCCACATGTTGGCCAGGCTTTGTGAGCAGCAGAGGGCAGTGGAATACCAGCTGCAACATGGTTGTCGCCTTTCAGGCATGGATGTCTGATCTCTGTGAGGTTTTAGGCAACTTTGGGGAATCAACACAGATGGTGAGCTGTGATGCTGCTATTATCAGCGTATCCATTCCACTTCTGTGTCTACGGAAACGCTCGCTGCTCACAATGAAGGCGGACGCTTTGCATGTATAAGATGTGGAAATGAGGGAAGACAGTATACAGGGTGATAGCCAGACCACCCTCATTTTGTCTTCTCAGTGCAAATTGGATGATGATGATAAGGAGGAAAAGGAAGAGGAGCAGGAGACATTTGCCTCCGCTACAGAGGGTTGTACCCATAGCAGGTTTATTCCATCTGTTCAGCGTGGATGGGCATAACAGGTGGATGAGGAGATTGAGAGTCATCCTCCTGATGAGGACAGCAAAGTCTTGTCTGTTGGGACTCTGGCACACATGGCTGACTTTATGCTGTGCTGCCTTTTTCCGTGACCCTCGGGTTGTACGCATTTTGGCCAACACCGATTACTGGTTCTTCAACCTTCTCAACCCCCGCTACATAGAGAACTTCTTATCTCTCATTCCTGTGGTTGAGCAAACTAGCAAAAGGGCGCAATACCAGAAGGTCTTTGTGGAAAAATTGCTCCAAAAATTTCCAGCTGACAACGTTGGCAGCAGAGTGCGTAGTTCCTTGGGCAACCGAGGAGGGGAGACGAGGGGTTCAACAGAGACAGGGCAACACTCTCCAAGGCCTGGGACAGTTTTATGACCCCCCCCCCCACCAGCACCCTCACCCTGATGCGTGGCCTACTGTCACAAGGAGGGAAATTTTTTGAAAGATGGTTAAGGAGTACGTAGCAGACCGTGTCTGCGTCCTCAATGATCCCTCTGTGCCTTACAACTATTGGGTGTCCAAACTGGACACATGCACAAACTCGTTCTCTATGCCTCGGAGGTGCTGGCCTGCCCTGCCGCCAGCGTTTTATCAGAGTGGCTATTTAGTGCTGCAGGGGGCATAATTGATAAACGCATCCGCCTGTCAACTGAAAATGCTGACCGGTTGACTATTATCAAAATGAACAAGGCCTGGATTGCCCCTGAGTTCTCTACTCCACCAGAGGAAAGCAGCTGAACATAAAGGCACTTTAAATGTGACTTTTATAGTGTATTGAATACACTGTATTCTCATGCACCACTTTCTCCACAAAAAAGGGTATATGGTTCAATCTTCCTTTTCTCATCCTCCTCCTCCATCATATCAACATGCTTATTAGGCTGTCCTCGCTCAGCAGGCCCTCAACCTTCATTTTTTCGATGGTGAGCTCAGCTGCAGGCCCTCGCACATAATTTTTTCCATGGTCAGATCATCAGCAGCCACTCGCCCCTAATGTTTTAGAGAGTCAGCTCAGCAGCAGACCCTCAACCATAATTTTTTTGATTGTCAGCTCAGCAGCAGGCCTTCGCTTATAATTTTTTCCATGGTCAGATAAGCAGCAGACACTCGCCCCTAATGTTTTAGAGAGTCAGCTCGGCAGCAGAACCTCACCCCTAATGTTTTAGATGGTCATCTCAGCAGCAGGCCCTCGCCCCTAATGTTTTAGATGGTCAGCCTGGCAGCAGGCCCTCACCCATAATGTTTTAGATGCTCAGCTCAGCAGCAGGCCCTCACCCATAATGTTTTAGATGGTCAGCTCAGCAGCAGGCCCTCACTCCTAATCTTTTAGATGGTCAGATCAGCAGTGGACCCTCGCCCCCAATGTTTTATATGGTCAGCTCAGAAGCAGGCCCTCGCCCTTAATGTTTTAGAGAGTCAGCTCAGCAGCAGACCTTCACCCCTAATGTTTTAGATGGTCAGCTAAACAGCAGGCCCTCGCCCCCTAATGTTTTAGAGGGTCACCAGCAGGCCCTTGCGCCTAATGTTTTTGAGGATCACCAGCAGGCCATCAATCATAATTTTTCAGGGGTGTGTATGATGCCCTCCTTTATGTGTAATAAAAAATGTATTGGAGTGCCGGTTCCTTGTAATTTTTTGGCAGCTCTTTAACTTAGTGCATAAAATTTATGAGTGTAGGAGTCCCACTACCTGAACAATTGTACCACAATGTGAATATGGCCCTCCGTTATGTGATATACAGGTTGTATCGGAGTGCCTCTTCCTTGTAATTTTTGGCAGCACTTGCACTTTATATACAAGTAAATATACAGGAAAGAATGTTTCCTAACAATTTTTCCTCTAAAATCGATTTTTTTCTTCGGTTTTGTGTGTATTATTGTCAGTCTGTAAAATTGGCTTACTACTTGGAAAACATCATTCTCATCAGCGACCTGGGAGTCCAAGATGCATCCAGACATCCTCCTCATGCTGTTCCCGAACCATTTCAGTGGTGTTTCCATCAATTTCTGACCATTTCCTATCAACCAGACACCCTCCCCTCTTCAGAGCAGGAGGTGCCTGGTTTAATGCTCGGATTCTTGCATTGACTTCTATTGTCCTCGGGTGCTTGATCAACACTAGTATTCATTTATGGCCTTTCTCTGTTTATATAATCAGTCCAACATATGAAGGGTGGAATTTCAATGGGTGGAAACGTTGCATATCAGCCTATGTTGGGGGATGCCATTCTCCCACTGAAGCTCAAGGAGGGTGTGCTTTGCAGTGTACGAGTGGCGGAAGTGCATGCAAAGTTTGCTGGCCATTTTCAGGATATCTTGCAGATGGGGTGAAGACTTCAGGAACCGATTTACAACCAGATTGAACACATACACCATGCAGGGTGCATGGCTGAGAAGTCCTTGACGCAGCGCCGACACCATATTCTTCCCATTGCCAGCCACCATGGTTCCGATTTAGAGTTTTTGAGGAGAAGCCAGGATTTGATTTCTTGACGCGGAGCAGTTCCTCCCCTGAGTGACTCTGTTTGCACAGGCAAACAAGGTGCAGAAATCCATGCCCTACACCTGTGGTATTCTGGTTGAACTTTGTGAATTGTCCATGCAGTGGGGGCTGAGGATATGGTGGAGGATCAGGAGACAGAGGCGAACATTGTTGCAGGACCAACTGCGTGAGAACGTGCAGGACAAAGCGGCGTCACCCGGCCAAGTTGCTGGTGTGGCTGGGCAAGAATCACTTTTACCCAGTGGGCCATAAGGGACATATATTGTCCTTGACTATAGTTACAGCTCCACATGTCGGCGCTGCCATGCACTTTGGCAGACACCCTCGGGCTCAAAGACTGTCTCCACCTTCTCTTCTACATATGTGTTCAGGGCTGGTACTGCCTTTTTCACAAAGAAATGATGGCTTGGGACTCTCCACCTTGGCTCGGCACAAGCCATCATTTCTTTGTAAGGTGCAGAGTCCACCACTTGGAAAGGGAGGGACTGCAGCACCAGCAACTTGGACAGGAACACTTTCAGCTTCTGCGCAGTTGGATGAGTGCACGCATACTGTTGTCTCTTGGCAATTGCCTCGGTGATCGATTGCTGACAAAATGACTAGCGAATAGGAGGAGCAGGAGCATAAGGACCAGCAGATGATGGGAAGGATAAACAGCTCCCTTCGCCTGAGGTGGTGGAGCCTTGACTGCATGAAGTTGGGTGCGTGCCACTGGGTGATGCAGCGGTTTCTGCGGCAGGCTGGACAACCACATCAGAGCCATGGTTCTCCCAGTCCACTTTATTTTTACGCTACATGTGTTGACGCAGGGAGGTGGTGCCAACATTGACACCCTGGCCATGCTTTATCTTCTGCCCACAAATTTGGCAAATTGCTATGTTTACCTCTTCCGACGGCCTAACAAAAACTTGCCACACAGCTGAGTGTGCAATTTTCCCCCCAACACTCCACGCTGACTGCCTGCTGCTACTTCCTACGTGAACTCCTGCAATGCTACTTTCCAGGCCGGTAGGCTCCTGCGAAGCTAGTGGTTTTCACAGAGCACATTTGGCTCCCAACCCCCACTGCTGTCACCCTGCTGACTCACAGCCACGCTACCACCCTTCTGGCTCAGCCGCTGCCTCACAAGCAAGCTGCCACCCTCTTCTCCTGATGATGAAGCCTCTTCTTTACCCGGCTCCCAAGTGCTTTCATCACCTGCTCACAACACCTGCTCCGACATTACTCTCATCATCACTACTTGCCCACCTACTGGAGGAAGCGGCGGATGTCTCCTCCAGATCTTGGCTGAGTTTTAGCTGCTGACTGTCCTTTAGTAACTAATCCTCACTGAAAAGTGGAGAAAAGCCTATGGCATATAATGTTTCTCGTGCTGAGGGAACAGAAAATAACAGAGGAAGGTTGAGAACAGGTGGGGGCACAGGGCCTGCTCCCAGGCCATGCTACTGTAACTAAGCGTTGTGTCAGAGGAACCCACCGACTCTTGGCTGGGGGTGTCTGATGTCACTTACGATGAACTTGAAGACTGAGTAAACAATTCAAGCACCACTGGGTTGCTGTTCAAGACACGACCACTAGATAACAACGGGAGCTCAGGCCTCTCGCTACGACTCCTGCTGCCACCCCCTTCTTTTGTTGCCTGCAACAGAAACATTTTGTCCACTGCCTGTTGCCTTTGAAGAGCCTATAAACTGTCTGTCTGATATACTGTATAATAAAATAAATTTAAATTAAAACAATAGCACCCAAAAAGGCTGTAGTACAATGTAACTTCACCGCAGAACGGCAATTAAGATGTATTCTTTTTCCTATTACTACACCAAAAAAAAGAAATATAACAATCAAAATTCACTGCAGAATGGCTAATGAGACGTACATATATTTCCTTTTAATACACCATGTAAATCACAGAAGTACAATGTAACTTCACCGCTGAACGGTAATTATGACATACAGTATTTTTCGCCCTATAAGACGCACCGGCCCATAAGACGCACCTAGGTTTTTGGGGAGGAAAATAAGAAAAAATATATTTTTAACCAAAAGGTGTGCTGTGTGTTTGGTGGGTTTGGAACTAATGGTGGTCTGTGGATGGCACTATTACTGGGGATCTGTGGATGACGGACACTGTTATGGGGGGATCTGTGGATAACTGACACTGTTATGGGGGATCTGTGGATGATGGACACTGTTATGGGGGGATCTGTGGATGACTGACACTGTTATGGGGGGATCTGTGGATGACTGACACTGTTATGGGGGGATCTGTGGATGAAGGACACTGTTATGGGGGGATCTGTGGATGACGGACACTGTTATTGGGGATCTGTGGATGACGGACACTGTTATGGGGGGATCTGTGATGGACACTGTTATGGGGGGATCTGAGGCTGGCACTGTTACAGGGGGGAATCTGTGGATGGCACTGTTAGAGGGGGGATCTGTGTGTGGCACTGTTATATATGTGCCATCCACAGACCCCCCCACCCCATAACAGTGCCATCCACAGACCCCCCCAGCCCATAACAGTGCCATCCACAGACCCCCCCCAGCCCATAACTGTGCCATCCACAGATGTCCCCCATAAAAATGTCATCCACAGATCCTCCCCCCCCCCGCTGCTCCAGTATACAAATATAAGATGTGTTATTCAATTAATAGTTATTAAACATGCCCCCCAACTCCTAATAGTACCTTACATCCTAACCGCTTCAGTACAATGGAGGCAGGCAGGCCGGCGCGTCACTCACTGACGTCACTTGCCTGCGCCGCCTGCTTCATTCATATAGTAGGCGGCGCAGGCACGTGACATCAGGGAGTTACGCTGCCGCCCGCCCTGCCTGCCTGCATTCCACTGAAGCAGTTAGGATGTAAGGTAATAATAGGAGTGAGGGGGCATGTTTAATAACTATTAATTGAATAAGACATTTTATATTAGTATTCCGGAACGGCAGGGCGGGGCTATAGTACAGTGACTGCACCGCCCCGCCGCTATTGCCGGCCCCCAGCTCCTCCTCCCAGTCCCTCCCCGAGTCCCCGCTCTCTCTTACATCGCAGCTTGCGATTTAAAACTGGCAGCGTTTGGCCCCCATTTTGGGGGGAGAAAAAGTGCGTCTTATGGGGCAAAAAATACGGTATATATATATATATTTTTTTCTGATTAATAAACTCCCCCCCACACAAAAAAAAAATAACAATCACAATTCACCACAGAACGGATATTAGGAAGTAGGTTTTGTTCCCTTTAATACACCTCTTAAATGGCTGTAGTACAATGTAACTTCACAGCAGAATGGCAATTAAGACGTATTATTTTTGATTTTTATTGCACCCCCAAAAAAGAAATATAACAATCAAAATTCACAGCAGAACGGCTAATGGAACATACGTATATTTCCTTTTAATACACCACATAAATGGCAGTAGTACAATGTAGCTTCACCTCTGAAGGGCAATTAAGACATATATTTTTTTATTTCTGATTAATAAACTCCCCCCCCCCCCCACAAAAAAGAAATAACAATCACAATTCACCACAGAACGGATAATAGGAAGTAGGTTTATTTCCCTTTAATACACCCCTTAAATTGCTGTAGTACAATGTAACTTCACTGCAGAATGGCAATTAGGACGTATTCTTTTTGCTATTACTACACCCAAAAAAAAGAAATGTTTCATTCAAAATTCACTGCAAAACGACTAATGGAACGTACATATATTTCCTTTTAATACACCACATAACTGGCTGTAGTACAATGTAGCTTCACCGTTGAATGACAATTAAGACATATTTTTTCCTTTTCTTTTTCCTATTAATACATTCCCCCCAAAAAGTAAAACAATGTAAAATCAGCGCAGAACGACGAATAGGACGTACGTATCTTTCCTATTAATACACCCCGTAAAAGGTTGCAGTACAATGTAACTTCAAAGCTGAACGACAATAATGGCATATTTATTTTCCTTATTTTTTTTCCTATTAATACACTCCCCAAAAAAGTAAAGCAATGTAAAATAAACTCAGAACGGCAAATAAGACGTACGTATCTTTCCTATTAATACACCCTGTAAATGGCTGTAGTACAATGTAACTTCACCGCTGAATGGCAATTATGTCATATATTTTTTCCTTTTTTTCCCCTATTAATACACCCCCCAAAAAAGT
Organism: Bufo gargarizans; assembly: GCF_014858855.1. Classification (NCBI taxonomy): domain Eukaryota; kingdom Metazoa; phylum Chordata; class Amphibia; order Anura; family Bufonidae; genus Bufo; species Bufo gargarizans. Next base: position 628,863,952 of record NC_058080.1, on the reverse strand, counting down.
AAAACAATGTAAAATCAACGCAGAACGGCTAATAGGACATACGTATCTTTCCAATTAATACACCCCGTAAATGACTGTATCACACAGAACTTGCACCCCATTCACAAGCAAGGTTTGCTAGAATTACTAATGTATTATATAGTGCAAATAACCTAAAAGCAGCAGTATAACTGCAATTTTGATCCCAAATTAGTGCAGCAAGGTGTAATAGTAATTGCTCCTATTACCCGGGCTGTACACTCTCCTATTGCACCCTGTTTTCTTTTTATAGTGTAGATGATACCTCCCTATCCTTTCCTTACAGCTTGAATAATCTTTCCCTGAACTTTTAAATCAATTTATCAGCACAATAAAGTCTTTCCTAGCACTGTCCCTAGAGCCTGCTGACATTTAACCCTGCATTAAGCACACTGGAAAATGGCAAAATTCAAGATGGCTAAGGCTATTTATAGGGCTGTTACATAACAGGGACTGGCTGGCTGGCTGCTGATTGGCTGCATGCATGGCATTGTGGGTGATCCCTCATTCCCAGAGTTCTTTGCTCCACATGTGCAGCAGCCATTTTAGGAAAAATTGTGATTCGCTATCACGAAGCATGAGGAAATTTGGCTTTGGTGCAAATCAAATTTTTCCTGAAATTAAATTGCTCCTCTCCTAGACACCAATGCATTAGCATTCGTTTCTATGAGGATTACACTGTGTTCCCATGGAGCCCTTCCACAGGCAGACTCTCCATAGCAACTTATGTGTGGAAGCCTCATATCACTCAGGAGTACAGAGGCTGCTGCACACTACATCCAACTCCCCTGATCCTCTGTAGGGGGAGCCGGTGCATGGACAGAAGTACCCACTCCCCTTCTCCTCAACCTCAGAAGTAGGGATCTGTCTTTCTGTCTCTTTGTCTACTGCTCCTGATGCTCCTCCTAGTCCTCGTCACTTGTTTCACCAGAAATTGATCATTGAGGCGATGGCAAAGAGACAACCATATGCGTGCACTAATCCAGTGGCACAGAAGCTGAACCTGGACGTGGCCAAGTTGTTGGTGCTACAGTCCCTCCCTTTCCATATTGTGAAACATTTCAGAGAATTGATGGCTTGTGGCAAGCCAAGATGTAGAGTCCCAAGCTGTTATTACTTCCATAAAAAAGCTATACCAGCCCTGTACATGTATATTGAGCAGAAAGTGGGCCAGTCCTTCAGCCTATCGGCTTCTGGTATAGGTTAAGCCAGCACTGATGTGTGGAGCTATAATTATGGTCAAGGAAATATATGTCCTTTACAGCTCAGGTACACCAGCAAATTGGCCATCTGATGACTATGTAATCGTGGGACTTCTGCGCTAATGTTCTTATCTGCCTCCTCATCCTCCACCTGAGTCACTGATGAGCACTGTTCTTCACCCGCCTACTGATGAAACCACCCAGCAGCAGCCATACATGGAGCAGAACTTCAACCCAAATGCAAAATCCTCTAGACTACTGGGCATCCAAACTTTAATTGTGTCTGCAACTGGCTGCGTTTTCTCTGGGCAAGCTTTGCTGCTGTAACAGTGACTGCTGTGCGATGCTGTTTCCCTGCTTACCGCCGTGGTCCCTGGTGCCTTGCTCTTCGGTGATCAGTGGCCATTGCTTCCCAGTTACTGCTGCAGTCCGGGACACTGTTTTTGTGAGTGATGTTGCTTCTGAGGATTCCGCTCCTCAGCTTCCATTCAGCCCTGGACACAGCATGAGTTCAGCTGGTTTCATGTGTCACTGCTCTGAGGGCGGTATGCATCACTCACTGGGCTGGGCTGGTTCAGGTGACCTCGTTGACCAACCCTGGCTCTCCTACACATACTTAGGTTTAGCCCGTTTCCCAGATGCCTGAGTGTCAAGGTCCTAGTCTGTTGCTAAAGAGCTTGATAACCACTTGTGTTCCAGACCTACACTTCTTCCCTGGACTCCTCTTATCATATGATTCCTGCCTGCTTGCTTTGTCTCTCCCATTGCCGATACCGGATTGCCTGACGTATAACTGTGCCACCTGCCCTGACCTTCTGCCTGTCTGACTATGCCTCTGCCTCATCCTTCGGTTCCTGCTTTGTTGCTCCTGGTAATGACCCTGTCTGTCTACCACGCCTTTACTGCTTGTACCTATCTCAGATATCTTCTGGTCCACCTGAACCAGCTGCTACTGACTCTGGGACTGCTCTGGAGTTGCATCTGGTAACTACCATAATAGCCCAAGTCTATCCTCACCATCAGAGGCTTAGTCACGCCCCTCCAGGGTACAGCCAGTCAGTAGCACAGTGAATCCATGACACCTGCCCGTCGAGTAGCGTGGCATTAGAATGAGTGTTTAGTGTGGCGGGTGGCATAGCAATCCCAATGAGAACTCACCTTTCAGTATAAAATGTTGAGAGCCTAACTTTTATGAAAGTAAAAGAAGCCTGGGTCAACCAAGATTTCCAGACATTGGTATCTGATACAACAGCCCTTCTCCAACTCTGTTACAGGAACGCTATTGTGACTCTTTATGCTGTTGCCACAGCCCCTACTCTGATCCAGGGACAATATCATGACTCTTCGTGCTGTTTCCATCATCACCAGTCTGCTACATGACCACTAGTGTCCCTGTTTGGCCATCAATTTCAGATGCAAATGGCCAAAACTCCTGCCAATTAAGCATAAGCTCTCTATCACACAGTCAGTATTTTGCATTGCGATTTGATCATGATTTGGAAGCAAAAAGCAGTGGGTCCAAAACACAGAAGACTTGCAAATATTTCCTTTACATGCTATCTCTGTTTTGGACCCTCTCCTGCTTTTACCTTACTGATCAAATCCTGACCAAATACTGATTGTTTGAATACAGATGCTCAAACTATAGGATCCGCATAAAAAACAAAACAAAATAAAAAATTCTGTGTACACAGCCTTACTACTGACATCCTCCCCACTGTCATGGGGCCACTACTTGAATCTTGGGCCACGGCCCGGTAAAGTCCACACCGATAAGCTGACACTAACCTGTAAGGCTGAGTTCACATTTCTGTTATTTGGTCAGTTATTTCCATCACTCATTGTGGGTAAAATTCAGGATCCCATCCTACTCTCGGTTTAGGTATCATGAATAGATGTGCACCTGCACTGTAGTTTTGACCCGCACCTTCTTTGGGCTGACAATAACTGACCAAAAGTGTGAGCTAAGCCTAATAGTGATGCAAAGTCATTCTACAGCTAACAGAAGGGATTTAAATGCATGTGTTTGTACTGCCACAACAAAGATTGAAATAACCTTTTTTTTTCTCCACTACTTTATTGACGCTGCATCTATGTTTATGTTCCACTAAAGAATCATATGGACACCTGCAGGGGAGCTCACCTTTTTTTTTTTTTTTGCTTTACTAAAGGATGCTGTATGCTTTTTTTTTGTTTAACTAGGGGTTAGCTAGGAATGTTCATGGCCTGATAAATGAATCCGTAACAAATCAAATTGACCAAAGCGACCAAATTGAATCTTTGAAACCTTTGGTCATCTATAGTAGTAACATCTTTAAACCCCACACCACCAATGTAATTGTATTTTGGAGTGGCAGGAAGGCGTTCAAGGAAATCAGTGAGCATATTTGTAAATTTGAAACTGGCTGACCTGTTTCAAATTGGCAGCAGAAGGCATCTGTGTTGATCCCATTTGCAAATGTGCCCACCTTGTTGAGAAAAACACAAATGAGCCTCAATGAACAAGGCTCAGGTCTCTCTGCAACTGCTGCACCCTATCAACTTTGATTAACAGGGTCAGACGGTAAAAATGTAATCTGTGCCTGGCCCTGACTTCTAAAGTTAATCAATGTGCAGAGGTTGCGGCAGTTGCAGAGAGAGCAGAACTTCAAAGTGTAACAGCAACACCCTCATTGATTTTAGAGGCTCATTTGAGTATATTAACTTAAACATAAACTTCTTACATTTTTATCAGCAATACGGGCACATATAAACATGGGACCAACACCAACATGGGTCTTCAGTAGGGATGAGCGAACTCGAACTGTATAGTTCGGGTTCGTACCGAATTTTGGGGTGTCCGTGACACGGACCCGAACCCGGACATTTTCGTAAAAGTCCGGGTTCGGGTTCGGTGTTCGTCGCTTTCTTCGCGCTTTTGTGACGCTTTCTTGGCGCTTTTTGAAAGGCTGCAAAGCAGCCAATCAACAAGCGTCATACTACTTGCCCCAAGAGGCCATCACAGCCATGCCTACTATTGGCATGGCTGTGATTGGCCAGAGCACCATGTGACCCAGCCTCTATTTAAGCTGGAGTCACATAGCGCCGCCCGTCACTCTGCTCTGATTAGCGTAGGGAGAGGTTGCGGCTGCGACAGTAGGGCGAGATTAGGCAGATTAACTCCTCCAAAGGACTTGATTAACTGATCGATCTGCAGCTGTGGATCATTGAGCTGCTGATCCTCAATTGCTCACTGTTTTTAGGCTGCACAGACCGTTTGTCAGTCTCATTTTTCTGGGGTGATCGGCGGCCATTTTGTGTCTTGTGGTGCGCCAGCACAAGCTGCGACCAAGTGCATTTAACCCTCAATGGTGTGGTTGTTTTTTGGCTAAAGCCTACATCAGGGTGAAGCTGTCACACCAAGTGCATTTAACCAGCAATAGTCTGTTCATTTTTTGGCCATATACAAAATCAGGGGCAAGCTGCGCCTGTCACCAAGTGCATTTAACCCTCAATGGTGTGGTTGTTTTTTGGCTAAAGCCTACATCAGGGTGAAGCTGTCACACCAAGTGCATTTAACCAGCAATAGTCTGTTCATTTTTTGGCCATATACAAAATCAGGGGCAAGCTGCGCCTGTCACCAAGTGCATTTAACCCTCAATGGTGTGGTTGTTTTTTGGCTAAAGCCTACATCAGGGTGAAGCTGTCACACCAAGTGCATTTAACCAGCAATAGTCTGTTCATTTTTTGGCCATATCCCAGTCTAATTCTGTCACTAAATCCATACCGGTCACCCAGCGCCTAAATACTAGGCCTCAAATTTATATCCAGCTAAATCTGTCCCTAGTGCTGTAGCTGGGCGAGTTATTTAGTGTCCGTTCAAGCACATTTCTTGTTCTGGGTTGAAATACAATTCCCAATTTAGCAATTTCATAATTTAGTGGTTCCTGCTATATCAGAGCTATTTGAAATCTATCCCAAAAAGGGTATATAATATTGAAGGTGCACATTGGGTCATTCAGAATAACTTCACACACACCCGCTACTGTGTATTTCCAAGTCTAATTCTGTCACTAAACCCATACCTGTCACCCAGCGCCTAAATACTAGGCCTCAAATTTAAATCCCTCTAAATCTCTCGTTACCCACCGCTGTACTGTTGTTGCTGGGCAAGATATTTAGTGTCCGTCAAAGCACATTTTTTGTTCTGGGTTGAAGTACAATTCCCAATTTAGCAATTTCATAATTTAGTGGTTTCTGCTATATCAGAGCTATTTGAAATCTATCCCTAAAAGGGTATATAATATTGAAGGTGCACATAGGGTCATTCAGAATAACTTCACACACACGCTTCTGTGCATTTCCAAGTCTAATTCTGTCACTAAATCCATACCGGTGACCCAGCGCCTAAATACTAGGCCTCAAATTTAAATCCCTCTAAATCTCTCGTTACCCACCACTGTACTGTTGTTGCTGGGCAAGATATTTAGTGTCCGTCAAAGCACATTTTTTGTTCTGGGTTGAAGTACAATTCCCAATTTAGCAATTTCATAATTTAGTGGTTTCTGCTATATCAGAGCTATTTGAAATCTATCCCTAAAAGGGTATATAATATTGAAGGTGCACATAGGGTCATTCAGAATAACTTCACACACACGCTTCTGTGCATTTCCAAGTCTAATTCTGTCACTAAATCCATACCGGTGACCCAGCGCCTAAATACTAGGCCTCAAATTTAAATCCCTCTAAATCTCTCGTTACCCACCGCTGTACTGTTGTTGCTGGGCAAGATATTTAGTGTCCGTCAAAGCACATTTTTTGTTCTGGGTTGAAGTACAATTCCCAATTTAGCAATTTCATAATTTAGTGGTTTCTGCTATATCAGAGCTATTTGAAATCTATCCCTAAAAGGGTATATAATATTGAAGGTGCACATAGGGTCATTCAGAATAACTTCACACACACGCTTCTGTGCATTTCCAAGTCTAATTCTGTCACTAAATCCATACCGGTGACCCAGCGCCTAAATACTAGGCCTCAAATTTAAATCCCTCTAAATCTCTCGTTACCCACCGCTGTACTGTTGTTGCTGGGCAAGATATTTAGTGTCCGTCAAAGCACATTTTTTGTTCTGGGTTGAAGTACAATTCCCAATTTAGCAATTTCATAATTTAGTGGTTTCTGCTATATCAGAGCTATTTGAAATCTATCCCTAAAAGGGTATATAATATTGAAGGTGCACATAGGGTCATTCAGAATAACTTCACACACACGCTTCTGTGCATTTCCAAGTCTAATTCTGTCACTAAATCCATACCGGTGACCCAGCGCCTAAATACTAGGCCTCAAATTTAAATCCCTCTAAATCTCTCGTTACCCCACCGCTGTACTGTTGTTGCTGGGCAAGATATTTAGTGTCCGTCAAAGCACATTTTTTGTTCTGGGTTGAAGTACAATTCCCAATTTAGCAATTTCATAATTTAGTGGTTCCTGCTATATCAGAGCTATTTGAAATCTATCCCAAAAAGGGTATATAATATTGAAGGTGCACATTGGGTCATTCAGAATAACTTCACACACACCCGCTACTGTGTATTTCCAAGTCTAATTCTGTCACTAAACCCATACCTGTCACCCAGCGCCTAAATACTAGGCCTCAAATTTAAATCCCTCTAAATCTCTCGTTACCCACCGCTGTACTGTTGTTGCTGGGCAAGATATTTAGTGTCCGTCAAAGCACATTTTTTGTTCTGGGTTGAAGTACAATTCCCAATTTAGCAATTTCATAATTTAGTGGTTTCTGCTATATCAGAGCTATTTGAAATCTATCCCTAAAAGGGTATATAATATTGAAGGTGCACATAGGGTCATTCAGAATAACTTCACACACACGCTTCTGTGCATTTCCAAGTCTAATTCTGTCACTAAATCCATACCGGTGACCCAGCGCCTAAATACTAGGCCTCAAATTTAAATCCCTCTAAATCTCTCGTTACCCACCGCTGTACTGTTGTTGCTGGGCAAGATATTTAGTGTCCGTCAAAGCACATTTTTTGTTCTGGGTTGAAGTACAATTCCCAATTTAGCAATTTCATAATTTAGTGGTTCCTGCTATATCAGAGCTATTTGAAATCTATCCCAAAAAGGGTATATAATATTGAAGGTGCACATTGGGTCATTCAGAATAACTTCACACACACCCGCTACTGTGTATTTCCAAGTCTAATTCTGTCACTAAACCCATACCTGTCACCCAGCGCCTAAATACTAGGCCTCAAATTTAAATCCCTCTAAATCTCTCGTTACCGCTGTACTGTTGTAGCTGGGAAAGTTATTTAGTGCCCGTCAAAGTACATTTTTTGTTCTGGTTGAAGTACAATTCCCAATTTAGCAATTTCATAATTTAGTGGTTCCTGCTATATCAGAGCTATTTGAAATCTATCCCAAAAAGGGTATAATATTCAAGGTGCACATTGGGTCATTCAGAATAACTTCACACACACGCTTCTGTGCATTTCCAAGTCTAATTCTGTCACTAAATCCATACCGGTCACCCAGCGCCTAAATACTAGGCCTCAAATTTATATCCCGCTGAATTTGAATACAATACATTGGGCCAAATAATATATTTGTTGTTGTGGTGAACCATAACAATGAGAAAAACATCTAGTAAGGGACGCGGACGTGGACATGGTCGTGGTGGTGTTAGTGGACCCTCTGGTGCTGGGAGAGGACGTGGCCGTTCTGCCACATCCACACGTCCTAGTGTACCAACTACCTCAGGTCCCCGTAGCCGCCAGAATTTACAGCGATATATGGTGGGGCCCAATGCCGTTCTAAGGATGGTAAGGCCTGAGCAGGTACAGGCATTAGTCAATTGGGTGGCCGACAGTGGATCCAGCACGTTCACATTATCTCCCACCCAGTCTTCTGCAGAAAGCGCACAGATGGCGCCTGAAAACCAACCCCATCAGTCTGTCACATCACCCCCATGCATACCAGGGAAACTGTCTCAGCCTCAAGTTATGCAGCAGTCTCTTATGCTGTTTGAAGACTCCGCTGGCAGGGTTTCCCAAGGGCATCCACCTAGCCCTTCCCCAGCGGTGAAAGACATAGAATGCACTGACGCACAACCACTTATGTTTCCTGATGATGAGGACATGGGAATACCACCTCAGCATGTCTCTGATGATGACCGAAACACAGGTGCCAACTGCTGCGTCTTTCTGCAGTGTGCAGACTGAACAGGAGGTCAGGGATCAAGACTGGGTGGAAGACGATGCAGGGGACGATGAGGTCCTAGACCCCACATGGAATGAAGGTCGTGCCACTGACTTTCACAGTTCGGAGGAAGAGGCAGTGGTGAGACCGAGCCAACAGCGTAGCAAAAGAGGGAGCAGTGGGCAAAAGCAGAACACCCGCCGCCAAGAGACTCCGCCTGCTACTGACCGCCGCCATCTGGGACCGAGCACCCCAAAGGCAGCTTCAAGGAGTTCCCTGGCATGGCACTTCTTCAAACAATGTGCTGACGACAAGACCCGAGTGGTTTGCACGCTGTGCCATCAGAGCCTGAAGCGAGGCATTAACGTTCTGAACCTGAGCACAACCTGCATGACCAGGCACCTGCATGCAAAGCATGAACTGCAGTGGAGTAAACACCTTAAAACCAAGGAAGTCACTCAGGCTCCCCTGCTACCTCTTCTGCTGCTGCCGCCTCGGCCTATTCTGCTGCTGCCGCCTCGGCCTCTTCCTCCGCCTCTGGAGGAACGTTGGCACCTGCCGCCCAGCAAACAGGGGATGTACCACCAACACCACCACCACCACCTCCGTCACCAAGCGTCTCAACCATGTCACACGCCAGCGTCAGCTCTCATCTCACACAACATTTGATAGAAAGCGTAAATTCCCACCTAGCCACCCTCGATCCCTGGCCCTGAATGCCAGCATTTCTAAACTAGCTGGCCATGAAATGCTGCTCATTTAGGCTGGTGGACACAGACAGCTTCAAACAGCTCTGTCGCTTGCTGTCCCACAGTATGTTGTTCCCCAGCCGCACTACTTCTCCAAGAGAGCCGTGCCTTCCCTGCAAACCAGTATCCGATAAAATCAAGTGTGCACTGCGCAACGCCATCTGTAGCAAGGTCCACCTAACCACAGATACGTGGACCAGTAAGCACGGCCAGGACGCTATATCTCCCTAACTGCACACTGGGTAAATGTAGTGGCAGCTGGGCCCCAGGCGGAGAGCTGTTTGGCGCACGTCCCTGCCGCCGCAAGGAGTCGCAGGGCAACATTCTTTGCCTCCTGTTGCCACCTCCTCTTTTCGGCTTCCCTCCTCCTCTTCTTCCACCTGCTCATCCAGTCAGCACACACCTTCACCCACCAACTTCAGCACAGCCCGGGGTAAACGTCAGCAGGCCATTCTGAAACTCATATGTTTTGGGGGACAGGCCCCACACCGCACAGGAGTTGTGGCGGGGTATTGAACAACAGACCGACGAGTGGTTGCTGCCGGTGAGCCTCAAGCCCGGCCTGGTGGTGTGTGATAATGGGCGAAATCTCGTTTGCAGCTCTGGGACTAGCCAATTTGACGCACATCCCTTGCTTGGCGCATGTGCTGAATTTGGGGTGCAGAAGTTCATTCACAACTACCCCCGACATGTCAGAGCTGCTGCATAAAGTGCGGGCCGTCTGTTTCGCGCTTCCGGCGTTCACATCCTGCCCGCTGCTCGCCTGTCTGCGCTACAGCGTAACTTCGGCCTTCCCAGCTACACCGCCTCATATGCGAACGTGCCCCACCAGGTGGAACTCCACCTTGCACATGCTGGACAGACTGTGCGATGCAGCATAGCAGGCTCATAGTGGAGTTTCAGCTGCAGCACGCACGGGTCAGTCGCACTACAGAACAGCACCACTTCACCACCAATGACTGGGCCTCCATGCGAGACCTGTGTGCCCTGTTGCGCTGTTTCGAGTACTCCACCAACATGGCCAGTGGCGATGACACCGTTATCAGCGGTACAATACCACTTCTATGTCTCCTTGAGAAAACACTTAGGGCGATGATGGAACAGGAGGTGGCCCAGGAGAGGAGGAGGAGATGAGGAAGAGGGGTCATTTTTAGCACTTTCAGGCCAGTCTCTTCGAAGTGACTCAGAGGGAGGTTTTTTTGCAACAGCAGAGGCCAGGTACAAATGTGGCCAGCCAGGGCCCACTACTGGAGGACGAGGAGGACGGGATGAGGAGGAGGTGGAGGAGGATGAGGATGAAGCATGGTCACAGCGGGGTGGCACCCAACGCAGCTCGGGTCCATCACTGGTGCGTTGGCTGGGGGAAAGGCAGGAACGATGACGATACGCCTCCACAGAGGACAGCTTGTCCTTACCCCTGGCAGCCTGGCACACATGAGCGACTACATGCTGCAGTGCCTGCGCAACGACAGCAGAGTTGCCCACATTTTAACCTGTGCGGACTACTGGGTTGCCACCCTGCTGGATCCACGCTACAAAGACAATGTGCCCACCTTACTTCCTGCACTGGAGCGTGATAGGAAGATGCGCGAGTACAAGCGCACGTTGGTAGACGCGCTACTGAGAGCATTCCCAAATGTCACAGGGGAACAAGTGGAAGCCCAAGGCCAAGGCAGAGGAGGAGCAAGAGGTCGCCAAGGCAGCTGTGTCACGGCCAGCTCCTCTGA